>NC_053489.1:535800426-537170110 GCF_905171775.1 Rana temporaria
CACAGAATGGACTAGACTGACAGAGTTGTTGATCCCCGACAATCTCTTCTTTACCACGGGTCTTTTTGGGCTGCCTTGTCTCCCCCTGCTTGCACCAGCAGGTATGGATGCTTGGACTCCCACGACATCAAGACAGCAGGCTTTGCCAGGTGATTTAATAAAACGCTCTCTGGCTCCTCCTGTTCACACATGATCTTGTGGGACCTGTAGTTCATGTCAACACATCGTTGCAGCCTTGAACAACAGCTCCCAGGGTTCCAGGCGTGCTGCATTAAAGTCTATTAGCTAGATTCAGCTAGCCGGGAGCAACGTTAGGCAAGCGTAGCGTATGGCATATACACTACAGCGCCGTAAGTTAGATAGGCAAGTGCTGCATTCACAAAGCACTTGCCTCCTAAGTTACGGCGGCGTAGCGTAAATGTGTCCGGCGTAAGCGCGCCTAATTCAAATGAGGATGGGGGGGCGTGTTTTATGTAAATGATTGATGACCCGACGTAATTGACGTTTTTTACGAACGGCGCATGCGCCGTCCGTGTACATATCCCAGTCTGCATTGCTCCAAAGTACGCCGCAAGGACGTATTGGTTTCGACGTGAACGTAAATGACGTCCATCCCCATTCACGGACGACTTCCGCAAACGACGTAAATTTTTCACATTTCGACGCGGGAACGACGGCCATACTTAACATTGACTAGGGGGCAGCTTTATTTTTACGTGGCGTAACTCTTACGGAAACGGCGTATCTTTACTGCGCCGGGCTCATGTACGTTCGTGAATCGGCGTATCTAGTCATTTACATATTCTACGCCGAACTCAACGGAAGCGCCACCTAGCGGCCAGCGGAAAAATTGCACCCTAAGATACGACGGCGTAGGAGACTTATGCCGCTCGTATCTTAGCCTAATTTAAGCGTATCTGGTTTCTACTGATACGCCGGCGTAAATCTTTTCTGAATCCAGCTATATGAGTTTACTGGACTTGAAACTCCACCTGGTAACTGGAGGAGAGTTATACAGTCCAACATTAGTAACAAATAGGGGACAAAATTGATAAAGAGTAATGCCATCTTCCTCATACTGTCGTAGTCCAGCATCTGCATACAAAACATTGCCTCTGGTGAATTTTGGATACCATACTTTTTTTTGTGATTTATGAGTGCACTCAGCTTTAAGGCTTGATATGTTTACAAACTTCTCTAAGCTGTATGTTATACTGCACGATACTAACTGTTATCAAATTCTTGCAACAAAAAAACACTAAAGAAAAGTGGGAGTCTTAAGGACCTATTAAACAATGGCATTAACTAGTGCATTCCAATGGCCAAGAACTGTGAAAGAACACATTTTAAACCTTTATAGCTAAATATTAAATGTACAAAGTCACATTAACTGGAAAAAAAGTCTTCTACAAAATATAAGACTGAAGGATCAGCATCAGCATTCCAAAACTACAATGAAATGCAATAGTAAAACACAAGAGCGCAATCAGTTCAGCTAAAGTAAAGTATCAGAGTAGAGGAGAGTAAAAAATAAATCCCAGAATTTATTCAAATATATTAACAGTAAAAAGGCTAGGTTAAAACATATTGGCCCCATAAAAGATGTATTAAATACATTCTTCTCCTCACGTTATACAAATGAAAATGAGGGTAAAATAATCAAGACTATAATGCATTCTTTGCATTATGAAAAAAAAAAAATAATATCAATATCTGTGTTGTAAAAACGACGGTAAAGCACAGCTAAAAATAATGGCGTTTTTTATCTTTTTATTTACACCCCAATAAAGTTTTAAAGGAACACTAAAGAGAATTTTTTTTTTTTTAAATAACAAACATGTTATACTTGCCTCCACTGTGCAGCTCGTTTTGCACAGAGTGGCCCTGAACCTTGTCTTCTGGGGTCCCTTGGCGGCTGTCTCGGCTCCTCCCTGCAAGAACTTTCCACCTTCATGCAAGCTCTCTCGCATGGTGGTAAGTTCTTGCAGGCATGCTCCCGTGATATAGCCGCTCACTGTATCACTTGGCCCCTCCCCCCGTGCGCCGCGTCATTGGATATGATTGACAGCAGCGCGAGCCAATGGCTGCGCTGCTTTCAATCAACCAATGAATGAGCCGAGAAGCCAACCGAGTAGCCAGCGCCTTTACGGCGCGGGACTTTCAAATGGGTCAAGTAAGTAAACGGGGGCTCGGGGGGGGGGGAGTGGCGCTAATGCTTGAATGTTTTTTCACCTTACTGCATAGAATGTATTAAGGTAAACAAACATGTACCTTTACAACCCCTTTAACTGTAAACTTTCAACTTTAATAAGTTTATTTTGAATGTACCCTTGTACCCAGATGGTGTTCACCTAATAGTTCTCTAAAAACTAAGCCATGTTATAGCCAGACCATTATTCCTATTTTTTAAGGACAGCTTACTGACTGGAATGGTAACAGCCGATTGACAAAAAGCAAATGTGGTACCGATATTCCAAAAAGGGTCAAGATTAGGGATGAGCTCCGGCATGTTCGCACAACCCACGTGCAGAGCCCGCTAGGAAGTCTGCACGGCGCTGCGCTTATCACAGGCAGGGAGACATTTCCTGATCTCTGCAGCCGAGCATCTGGACATTGTCTCCCTGCCTGTGATTAGCGCACCGCCGTTCCGAATTCCTGGTGGGCTCTGCACATGGGGTGTGCGAACACGCCGGAGCTCATCCCTAGTCAAGATATATACCTGGCAACTACAAACCCGTCAGCCTAACATCAATTGGTAGGGTTGTCCCAATACCACTTTAAGACCGAGTACAAGTACTGATACTTTTTTCATGTACTCACCGATACCGATTACCGATACTTTTTTTTATGTCATGTGACCGTGGCACTAATATGCAGCACTGATGACGCATGGTCTGTCAGTCGTTTTTTATTCTTATTTTTTTCTCTGTAATTAAATTTTTTACAATTAATTTCTTTAACCACTTAAGGACCGCCTAACGGCGATATACGTTGGCAGAATGGCATGGCTGGGCACAATCACGTAAGGGTACGTCCCCTTTAAGTGCCCAACCGTGGGTCGCGGACACGCGCCCCGGTCCGAAGCTCCGTGACCGCGGCCGTGGGACCCGTGGACCCGATCGCCGCTGGTGTCCTGCGATCGGTCACAGGAGCAGAAAAACGGGGAGAGGTGTGTGTAAACACACCTTCCCCGTTCTTCACAGTGGCAGTGTCACTGATCGTCTGTTCCCTGATATAGGGAAAGACGATCAATGACGTCACAAGTCCAGCCCCACCCCCCTATAGTTAGAAACACATATGAGGTCACAATTAACCCATACAGCGCCCCCTAGTGGTTAACTCCTAAACTGCAATTGTCATTTTCACAGTAATCAATTCATTTTTATAGCACTTTTCACTGTGAAAATGACAATGGTCCCAAAATGTGTCAAAATTGTCCGATGTGTCCGCCATAATGTCGCAGTCATGAAAAAAATAGCTGATCGCCGCCATTAGTAGTAAAAAAAAAATATTAATAAAAATGCTATAAAACTATCCCCTATTTGTAAACGCTATAAATTTTGCGCAAACCAATCGTTAAATGCTTATTGCGATTTTATTTACCAAAATTAGGTAGAAGAATACGTATCGGCCTAAACTGCGGGAAAAAAATGTATATCTTTTTTGGGGATATTTATTATAGCAAAAAGTAAAAAATATTGATTTTTTTTCAAAAATTTCGCTCTATTTTTGTTAATAGCGCAAAAAATAAAAACCGCAGAGGTAATGAAATACAACCAAAAGAAAGCTCTATTTGTGGGGAAAAAAGGACGCCAATTTTGTTTGGGAACCACGTCGCACGACCGCGCAATCATCAGTTAAAGCGACGCAGTGCCAAATCGCAAAAAGGGGCAAGGTCCTTTAGCTGCATATTGGTCCGGGTCTTAACCACTTAAGGACCCCTCATTGTATATATACATAATTTTTTTAAAGATGGATATTTCGGTAACAGCAGCAGCTGCTGCCACAACCGAGATATCCATCTTTTCAGTGAGCGGTCCTGTAAACGATAACGGTGGTCTCCGCGGCGGATTTGCCGCAAGATCATCGTTATCGGCGGCGGGAGAGGGGCCCCCCTGCCCTGTCCCCTGCTCGGCTGGGATACGAGTGAGGGCAAGATAGCCCCCACCCGTCTCCATAGTCAAAACGTCACTTCCACCCATGCTTCTTAAAGGGACATTTTCTTATTGTCATTTTTTCAAATGACAATTTTATTTTATTTTTTTGCATTTTAGTCTAAATATGAGATCTGAGGTCTTTTTGACCCCAGATATCATATTTAAGAGGACCTGTCATGCTTTTTTTCTATTACAAGGGATTTTTAGTGACCCATTTTTTTTTTTGTGTAAAAATTAATAAAATAAAAATAAATAAGAAAACAAACAACATTTTTTTTAAAGCGCCCCGTCCCGACGAGCTCGCGCGCAGAAGCGAACGCATACGTGAGTAGCGCCCGCATATGAAAACGATGTTCAAACCACACAAGTGAGGTATAACCACGATTGTTAGAGTGAGAGCAATAATTCTAGCCCTAGACCTCCTCTGTAACTCAAAAGATGCAACCTATAGAATTTTTTAAACGTCGCCTATGGAGATTTTTAAGGGTAAAAGTTTGACGGCATTCCACGAGCGGGCGCAATTTTGAAGGGTGACATGTTGGGTATCATTTTACTCGGCGTAACATTATCTTTCACAATATAAAAAAAAAAAATTGGGCTAACTTTATTGTTGTCTTATTTTTTAATTAAAAAAAGTGATTTTTTTTCCCAAAAAAAAGTGCGCTTGTAAGACCGATGCGCAAATACGGTGTGACAAAAAGTATTGCAATGACCGCCATTTTATTCTCTAGGGTGTTAGAAAAAATATATATAATGTTTGGGGGTTTTAAGTAATTTTCTAGCAAAAAAAAAATTGTTTAATCTTGTAAACACCAAATCTGAAAAAGGTCCTTAAGTGTATAGGGTACTTGGGTCTAGGGTCCCCGGACCGAAGAGTCCAAGTGGGGGGAAAAAATGGGCCAATTAGGACTATCGCAGTACCGGTGTTAAGTTACAAAATCTAAGCAATCTAACCAATGTATTTTTCCCCTTGTTTATTTATACTACTGTTTTCCAACTTTTTATTGATGTATTGTTTAATCATTTTTAGAGCTTTCTCCTGATGAAGCGGTACAAATCCGCGAAACTAGTTGAGATACTGTCACAACCCTCAACTCATCGCAATGTTTTCCCCTCTGGGGACTTCAGTTCTGGTGCCGTTGTTCGGTCGTCACTATTTTAATTACCGTATTTATTTATATTTATCGGCGTATACCGCGCACTTTTTTGCCCTGAAAATCAGGGCAAAATCGTGGGTGCGCGGTATACGCCGATACCCGCTTTCCTGCGCCGAGTTTTGAATACTGCGCCGACATATACCGAGCACAGTACACTCGGGTATAGTCGGGCAGTCTCGGCAACTTCCGCGCTCACATCCTGGACGTACAGGACGTCAGCGCGGGTAGCCGAGCATTGCCGACAATACACGAGTGTCAGAGCGCTGTACACTCGTGTATTGTCGGCAATGCTCGGCTACCCGCGCTGACGTCCTGTACGTCCAGGACGTGAGCGCGGAAGTTGCCAAGACTGCCCGACTATACTGCGCTCGGTATATGTCGGCGCAGCATTCAAAACTCGGCGCGGGAAACGAGCGAGGACGCCGCAGAAGGACACCGGACCCGCCGAAGAGGACACCGGACCCGCCGAAGAGGACACCGGACCCGCCGCAGAAGGACACCCGAAGCCGCAGAAGGACGCCGTACCCGCCGTAGAGGACACCCGAAGCCGCAGAAGGATGCCGGACCCGACGAGGCCGCCGATGGACCCCGCGCAAGACACCAAAACTGTAAGTACAAAAAAAACTTTTTTTCCACAGGATTCGGGGTCACTTTAGGGGTGCGCGGTATACGCGGGAGCGCGTTATACCGCGATAAATACGGTATGTAACTGTCTTGTATGTATTCTGAAATAACAATTATAATTTTTTACATATTCTTATTTTATTTTGTAACTTTACACCGGTACCGCGATAGTCCTAATTGGCCCGTTTCCCCCCCCCCCCTCTTGGCTCTTCGGTCCGGGGACCCTAGACCCAAGTACCCTATATTCTGATCTCAAGGATGATGATACCTCCCACTATAATATTAACTTACTTTACCCCAGAGGCTTTCTTTTTCAAGGTCCTTAAGTGGTTAAATAATTTTTTACAATTCATTTTTTTTTTTTTTACAATGTTGTTTTCTTTTTGGGGGGGGAGTGAACAGTGTCAGTGTGTTTTTTTATTATTATTATTTCTACATATTTTTAATATTTATTACATTTATTACTTTTAAATATTTATTACAATTATTATTATGTTGTGTTTTTTTATCAGCCCTATTGGGGGCTTTGGTGAGATATCACAGACCCCTGATATCTCCCCTTTGAGACACGGACGCGCAGTGCGTGCGCGCCTGCTATGGCTCTTAAAGGAGCCAACTTACCCATACGGTGGGAACGTGACACTTCGCTGACATATATCAGTGTGGTTAGGAGGAGATATGATTGCAACAAACACATTTTTGAATGGTGACTCTAGCAGAAACAATTTAACCTAAGGTCTCTATAGAAGACACATGTCTATACAATGCGGCTGGACAAGAAGCAATTAAATCAAATAGGTCAGGGGTTCTTTATCGTTAGAGTGGTAAGTATGTTGAACTTCTTTCCACAGTTGGTGTTAGCAGGAAGTTTGGATAACAAAAAAAAAAAAAAAAACTTTCAGATATGTTTCTTAGCAAAAGCAGTGTACAGGTATAAGGAAAATGGTGAAAACAAACACACGCACGCACGCAAACACACGCACACTCAGTTTAAACTGGATAAACTGGTATCTTTGTTTAACCTTTATTTTACAACTATGATTGTTATTTATTTCCTCATTGCAACCTTGTCTTTTATATTGATATAATAATGTGTAAAATTTATTTTAGTGTACTCTCTCACGAAAATATGTATTTGATAAATAGTGATACAAATATTGAGCAACATAAAAATTTCCAACTGCTACTAGTTTTTTTTCCAGGGCCTCTGCTTTCAAAAAAGCTATTCATTTTTGGAGGTTACAAAAAAAAAACGTACATTTTAATGTATGCAACATTTTTTTAAAACGTCCCAGTAAACAAGTGGTTAAAGCACAACTGTAAGGCCGCGTACACACGATGGGTTAAACTGATGAGAACGGTCTGATGGACCGTTTTCATCGGACCAAACCGATCGTGTGTGGGCCCAATCGGTTATTTATCCATCGGTTAAAAAAAAAACAATCTTGTTTTAATTTTAACCGATGGATACCTAACCGATAGAAAAAAAAAACGATCGTTTGTAGGCACGTCCATAGGTTAAAAATCCACGCATGCTCAGAGTCAAGTCGACGCATGCTCGGAAGCACTGAACTTCATTTTTTTGTGTTTTACGCGTTGTGTTTTAGGTCACCGCGTTCTGACACAATCGTTTTTTTAACTGATGGTGTGTAGGCACAACTGACCATCAGTCAGCTTCATCGGTTAACCGATGAAAACGGTCCATCAGACCGTTCTCATCGGATGGACCGTTCGTGTGTACAGGGCATAAGGGTTATTACCAGCCTCCTCCTATCATGCAGGCTGTCTTCTACATCTGGCAAATCTGCTCATGTACATACAATGAAACCTTGAATTACGAGCATCATCCGTTCCAGGAGAATGTTTGTAATCCACTGGCATATCAAAGTGAGTTTCCCCACAGAAGTCAATGGAAACGAAGATTTGTTCCACATTGATTTCTATTGTATGCAGTACCGCATTTGGCCAGAGGTGGGGGGGGGGGCGATGGAGAGACTTGGAAAAATACTCGTAGACAGCTTGGTGCCGCTCTGATGCACTCAGAAACTCTCAGGCCCCGTACACACGACAGAATTTAGCCAGAAACTCGGTCGGAGCCGGATTCTGCCGAGAAACTCGGTCGTGTGTACACTTTTCAGCGAGGAACCCGTCGAGGAACTCGTCGGGCCGAAAAGAGAACATGTTCTCTATTTCTCGTTAGTCAATGGGAAAAGTCGGCCCGCCGAGTTCCTCTGCGGCTTCCACACTGAACTCGACGAGGAACTCGATGTGTTTGGCACGTCGAGTTCCTCGGTCGTGTGTACGGGGCCTCAGAGAGATTCGAAAACACTTGGGAACGGAGTGTTTCCGAGTGTTCTTGAGTGCATCCGAACATCTGTGGTACTGAAAACTGCAGAGGCTTGAATCCTGCTCATTTTGTGAGACAACACTTGCAATCCGAGTCAGGATTTTTTTAAATAATAGCTTGCATTGTGAAACGCTTATTAACCGCGTTCCTCGCAATCCAAGGTCTTAATGTACTATGATTAGTACAGCTCTTGCTGTATGTCCAGGCTACTTATCCACTTGAGTTCTGGAAGATTTGCTGTAGTTCAGTCATGCAATGCTGTACCCAAATGAAATTGATATCATTTTTTTCACACAAACAGAACTTTCTTTTGGTGGTATTTAATCACCACTGGGTTTTTTATTATAAAAATGAAAAAGACTACGGCCCAGATTCAGGTAGAGCCGCGCAATATTTGCGTGGGCAAAGGGCAACGATTTTTGCTCTGCGCCCACGCAAATATTTCGATTTGCCCGCGATTCACGGAGCAGTAGCTCCGTAAATTGCGCGGGCGCTATGCTAATTTGCCCTGCGTAAGGGCACCTAATGTAAATGATCCCGCCGGGGGCGGGAATCATTTAAATTAGGCGCGCTCCCGCGCCGAGCGAACAGCGCATGCTCCGTCGGGAAACTTTCCCGACATGCATTGCGGCAAATGACGTCGCAAAGACGTCATTTGCTTCTAAGTGAACGTGAATGGCGTCCAGCGCCATTCACGAATCACTTACGTAAACGACGTGAAATTCTAATTTCACGAGCGGGAAGGGTGGCTATACTTTAGCATTGGCTGCGCCTACTATGAGTAGGAGCAGCCTTATGCTAAAGTCGCCGTACGGAAACTCCGTACCTTGCATGCGCAGGGCCCGCGCAACTTTTGTGAATCGGTGTTAGTATGCAATTTGCATACTATACGCCGATCACAATGGCCGCGCCCCCTAGCGGCCAACGCAAGAATGCAGCCAAAGATATGAAGGCATAAGGAGGCTTATGCCTGTCATATCCTAGGTTGCATTCGGTGTAACGAGGTTCCTGAATCAGGAGCACTCGTTACACCGGAGCAAGTAAGCACTTGCGCCGCGCAACCTACGGTTGCGCGGGCGCAAGTGCTTCTTGAATCTGGGCCTATATTTATTTTTTGCTTTCTGCTATAAAACATATCCAATAAAAATGTTTTAAAAATCAAATTTCTTTATATATTTAGGCCAAAATATATTCTGCTACAAGTCTTTCAGTTGCTCAGTTAAAACCCCCCCTTAGCTCACTCATCCCCCCCACCAGCCCCCCACTTACCCCGTCTAGGTCAAGGGGAAGCTTCAGCTCCTTTCTGCGTCTCCTCGGCGGCAGGATCCTCCTTGGCGGCTTCACCCTGCATCTTCGTATTCACAGCGGCTTCCCTCCTCCTTCCCTCGGCATCCAATATGATCGCTTCTTCTCTCGGCCAATTGGGTCTTAAGACCCGCTTCCTGATTTGGCCAGGAGGAGAATCAGGAAGACAATAGCGAATATTCATTTGCCATTGTCACACAACTGGGTGGGCTCAGGGCATAGTGCTCTGCACCCAAGCCCACCATTTTTTAAAGCCAATTAAAGCCATAGGGGCAGATCCACAGAGCGAGATACGCCGGCGTACTTTCAAATTTCCCGCGTCGTATCTTTAGTTTGAATCCTCAAAACAAGATACGACGGCATCTGGGTTAGATCCGACAGGTGTACGTCTTCGTACGCCTTCGGATCTAAGATGCAATTCTTCGGCGTCCGCTGGGTGGCGTTCACGTCGTTTTCCGCGTCGGGTATGTAAATTAGCTATTTCCAACGATCCACGAACGTACGAGCGGCCGTCGCATTTTTTTACGGCGTCTCTAGTTGGCTTTTTCCGGCGTATAGTTAAAGCTGGCATTTCGTCGCGTATAGTTAGACCTGCCATGTTAAGTATGGCCGTCGTTCCCGCGTTTATTTAGAATTTTTTTTTTGCATAAGTCGTCCATGAATCGGGATGGACGTAATTCATGTTAAAAAAAAATGATGTCCTTGCGACGTCATTTAGCGCAATGCACGGCGGGAAATTTAGGGACGGCGCAATGCATAGTTCATTCGGCACGGGGACGCGCTTCATTTAAATGAAACACGCCCCCTACTCGCCGATTTGAATTAGGCGCCCTTACGCCGCGAGAGATATACTATGCCGCCGTAACTTACGGCGCAAATTCTTTGTGGATTCGAAGTTTAAACAAGTAAGTTACAGCGGCGTAGCGTATCTCCCATACGCTGCGCCGGTGCAGATCTCTGTGGATCTGCCCCTTAGGCTCTAATCATGTGCTTAAAAAAAAAACCCTATTGAAATGCGTCCGGTGCCCTGCATGTAGATTAGGGGCTAGACGCAATGAATTAGGGGAGCCGGTGCCCTTGCTCACCTAATGGATGGGCCCCAGAGCTGTATTTGTGTCTCTGTCCCCCTCCAGGCCATTTAATTACAAATCATAAATCCCTGGGCTTTATATTGTGAATGGTCTGTAGGAGAAGGGGGCAGAGACAAAACTTCAATGCTGGGGTCCATGAAACCTGCAGTGCTGACATGTGAGCAGTCTGGGTGTACAGCAAAACCTATACTAATTGCAGAATGTAAGAAAAGCAGATATGGAAGAGAAAGACTACATGACAAAAGCTTGTGTTTGAGAAATATTAATGATTTACTCCTTTAACCCTGGAAAGGGTTTTTGTGCCAGAAGTTGAGCTTTAAAGCAGAGCTCCAGGCACATTTTCCCTATTTGCATAGTGAGGAAAGATTAGAATCTCTGTCAAGCATTTATTGCTGTGTTGGAGAGATTAACCCTTGTTAACTAATGATGGTAACTATTGTCATCAGGACAGAATATGAAGGAAAACTCAAAATCGTACCGTATGTGTTGTCACTGGCACAAGAGTAGAGGGACACTTGTTACAGTTCTAGTTGTGCCTCCATAACAGGCATTTAGAAGACTTAGCTGAAACATAGAAAGAAAAAAAAAGTTGAAAATGGGCCTAACACACGACTGTTTTTCATGACGTGAAAAATGCCATTTTTTTAAATGGTCATTAAAAACGATGGTGTGTGGGCTCCAGAGCATTTTTCTCGACGTGAAAAATGCCCATTAAAAATTAAGAACTAAGGGCCAGATTCAGAGAGAAATACGTTACGCTGCGGCAGCGTAACGTATCTCATTTACGTTACACCGCAAGTGCCTGATTCACAAAGCTCTTACCTGTAAACTTGCGGCGGTGTAACGTAATTCCGCTCGGCACAAGCCGGCCTAATTCAAATGGGGCGGGCACCATTTAAATTAGGCGCGTTCCCGTGCCGAACGGTGTGCGCATGCTCCGTTAGGAAATTTCCCGACGTGCACTCCGCGAAATTACGGCGCCCCAACGTTTTTTTTTAAATGCGACGTGCGTTTCGTATTCCCGGACGTCTTACACAAAAAAAAAAATCGAAATTCGACGCGGGAACGACGGCCATACTTTAACATGGCTGATCTAAAGATAAGCCATGTTAAAGCAGGTGTAACTTTGCGACGGGTAAAAACGACTAGCGACGACGTACGGGATTGCGACGAACGCGCGGATCTTCGTGGATCGCCGTAACTAGTCATTTGCATATTCTACGCCGACCGCTATGGAATCGCCACCTAGCGGCCAGCCTAGAATTGCATCCTAAGATCTTTTGGCTATCTATGCGTAACTGATTCTATGAATCAGCCGCATAGTTAGGACGGGCGGATAACAGAGATACGACGGCGTATCAGGAGATACGCCGTCGTATCTCTTCTGTGAATCTGGCCCATACTTTCAAACATTTTGTAAAATAGGTTTTGGTAGTGGGTCCACTTTAAACATGCAAAATAATCCTAAAATTCATGTTTTATAATTTTTATAAATAGACAGCTCGGAAAGCCGGAATGCACAAATTTGAAATTTACAAACCTCTAGCTTCAAATCTATCCAAAATAGATTATTTTAAATGTGATTTCAGGCAAGAGATTGTGAAAAGGCTGCTATGTCAAAGTATAATAATAGCAATGGCACCATCTAGTGTATTTTCTAGTACAAGACATGCTGTAATCTGTTTCTTGATAAAAGATATAATTTATTGCAAGTTACTTGTCCTTAGATATGGGGCTGTGGTGTCCATATCCCTGGTCTGTAGATGTCACTATTTACAGTTGTTACATACATAGTTGGCAGCATTTAAAAAAAAATATGAAAATGTTGGTGTGGGGCTTGAGCATTTATTTAAAAACAGACACAGTCCTACAAGAGGCATATTGGTCATCTATTTTACCAAAAAAAAAAAAACCCCTGTATATAAAGAAGGGTTGATCATAGCATAATACACACTAATAACACTGCAAACACATTTGCCATAAAATATTTAGAAAACTTCATTCAACATTGACCTTTCTGCTGAGTGATGTGACGCCTGCTGTGGCTGCTCATGGGTTTTTTAGGTAGTCAAAATCCTGTGATATAAAACTACAGCCGTGGCCAAAAGTTTTGAGAATGACACAAATATTAATTTTCACAAAGTCTGCTTCCTCAGTTTTTATAATGGCAATTTGCACATACTCCACCATGTTTTAACCCTTTCATGCCTACGCCTATTTCTGACATTTGGGCCAGATTCACAGAGGAAATACGCCGGAGTATCTACTGATACTCCGGCATATTTTCAAATTTGCCGCGTCGTATCTTTAGTTTGAATCCTCAAACCAAGATACAACGGCTTTTGGCTTTGATCCGACAGGCGTACGGCTTCGTACGCCTTCGGATCGTAGGTGTAATTCTTCTGCGCCCGCTGGGTGGAGTTTGCGTCGTTTTTCCGAGTCGGGTATGCAAATTAGCTGTTTACGGCGATTCACGAAGGTACGCGTGTTCGTCGCATTCTCTTACGTCGTCGCTAGTCGTAAAGTTACAGCTGCTATTTTGTGGCTTATATGTAGACTGCCCATGTTAAAGTATGGCCGTCGTTCCCGCGTCGAATTTAATTTTTTTTTTGCGTAAGTCGACCGTGAATAGGAAAGGACGTAACGCACATCGCTGTTCAAAAGATTACGTCAATGCGATGTCATTTCGCGCAAAGCACGGCGGGAAAATTCAAAACGTAGCATGCGAAGTACGTTTGCTGCGGGAACGCGCCTAATTTAAATGACACACGCCCGGACGGCTTTACGCTATGCCACCGCAAGTTTACAGGCAAGTGCTTTGTGAATCAAGCACTTGCGCTTAAAACTTGCCACGGTGTAACGTAAAGGACATACGTTACGCTGCCGGAATTGTATGTGAATCTGGCCCTTGGTGTTTACAAGTTAAAATCCGCATTTTTTGCTAGGAAATGACTTATGCCGAGTACACATGATCATTTTTCAGCATGAAAAAAACGTTGTTTTTCAGGTTCTGAAAAACAAAAACAAAAAATTTGAACATGCTGCATTTTTCTATGTTGTTTTAAACAATGTCGTTTTTCGGGTTGTAAAAAATGATGTGTGGGCTAAAACGACGTAAAAAACCCCTGCATGCTCAGAAGAAAGTTATGAGACGGGAGCGCTCGTTCTGGTAAAACTACCGTTCATAACGATGTAAGCACATTCATCACGCTGTAACAGACAAAAAAGCGCAAATAGTCTTTTACTAACACAGAATCAGCTAAAGCAGCCCATAGGCGAATGAAACTTCCCCTTTATAGTGCCATCGTACGTGTTGTACGTCACCGCGCTTTGCTAGATATTTTTTTTAAAACGATGGTGTGTAGGTAACATCGTTTTAATGATGAAGTTGGGAAAACTTCGTTTTTTAGACATGCTGAAAAACAACGTTTTCTTTCATGCTGAAAAATGATCGTGTGTATGCGGCATTAGAACCCCCAAACATTATATTTATTTTTTAGCAGAGAATCTAGAGAATAAATGGCGATTGTTGCAATATTTTATGATACACGGTATTTGTGCAGCAGTGTTTTAAACGCAACTTTTTGGGGAAAAAGACACTTTCATGAATTAAAAAAAAAAACTTAACAGTAAAGTTAGCCCATTTTTTTGTATAATGTAAAAGATGATGTTACGCCTAGTAAATAGATACCAAACATGTCACACTTTAAAAATTGCACGCACTCGTGGAATGGCGACAAACTATGGTACCTAAAAATCTCCATAGGCAACGCTTTCAATTTTTTTTACGGTTACCAGGTTACAGAGTTACAGAGGAGGTCTAGTGCTAGAATTATTGCTCTCGCTCTGACGATTGCGGCGATACCTCACATGTGTGATTTGAACACCGTTTACATATGCAAGCGCGACTACTGTATGCGTTTTCTTTGCTGCGTGAGCTCGCGCGGGCACCCTAAAAAAAAATATTTCTTATTTATTTTTATATTTTTATATTGTGATTTTAAAAAAAATTATAATTTTTATTGCTGTCACAAGGGATGTAAACATCCCTTGTGACAGTTATGGGTGGTGACAGGTACTCTTTATGGAGGGATCGAGGGTCTAAAAGACCCCCGATCCCTCTTTGCACTTCAAACTATTCAGATCACCGGAAACGGCGATTCTAAATACTGTTTTTTTTTTTAATCCGGCGCCATTGGCAGCCAAGTACACCGGAAGTGACATTGCTTCCGGTGTTACGGGAGGCCCAGTAAGATGGCGGGAAGGGGGATGTCCTCCTCTGGGATAACAACCGAGCAGCTTTTAGCCTAAAAACACAGCCATAAATTGGTACAAAAACATCCTCCGAGAGCGACTTCTACCAACCATCCAAGAACAGTTTGGTGACAAACAATGCCTTTTCCAGCATAATAGAGCACCTTGCCATGAGACAAAAGTGATCAATAAGTGGCTTGGAGAACAAAACATTGAAATGTTGGGTCCATGGCCAGGAAACTCGCCAGACCTTAATCCCATTGAGAACGTGTGGTCAATCCTCAAGAGGAGGGTGTTGTACAAACCCCCCCCCCCCCCCAGAATGAATTGCAGAGGTCTTGAAAAAGAAGGGTCAACACTGCACATATTGACTCTTTGCATAAAATTGTCAATAAAAGCCTTTAATGATTGTGACAAAAAGATCTAAAAACACTGAAGCAACAGACTTTGTGAAAATTAATATTTGTGTCATTCTCAAAACTTTTGGCCACATGTCAGTCTCCCTGATGAAGATACGATTACCCTGTATCGAACATGTGTTACCCTTAGTAACTTTTGTGAAATGCCAGTAGAAACGTGGCTGTGCCAGTAAATTTTGGGTGTCGTGCCAGTAAATTTCAATCTGGTAGGTTGGCAACACTGATACCCATACGGGTTGGAGCTAGGACAAGCTTCCTGTCCCTGCCTGCACTAAAAGCACTCTAGTTGTGACACAATCAGTACTGTATACCTGTGAAGAAAAAACTGCACTAAAACCCAATGTGAAAAACAAAAGCCGCCAGCACTCAAACAAAGTCAAACAGTAATAAAAATAAATAGTGCAGTGCTATATAGTCATGGGTGGGACACTTGTTAGAAATACCACAAAGTGATAGGAGATAACCAATATGTGATATTATGGGTGGTAAACTTGTTAGAAATACCACACAGTGATATGTGATATTACAATGAGTGATAAACAAACAACCAAATATAATAGTGGAAAAGTCCATGCGTGATGAACACAAAATAAATTCCTCCCAGAAGAGAACACTGAGAGCAGGAATAACCAGTTGTCTGTAGAGGTCAAGGATACTTCATACAGGAAAAAGATGAGGTACTCTTACCATAGAAGTACTGTATACCTACTTTTGGTCATATCATTCTCAATATCTGTAAATGAAAATAAATAGTAAATGAAAATAAAAAATAAATAAAATTGAAATAAAAATGTCATGATCCAGCCAGTAATATATACCTACTATCAGGGCTATTTTTCAGGGGGAACTTGGTGGAACTCAGTTCCACCACCTCTGGCTCAGACCCTTTGGTGCCTGCTCACCACAATCACTTGTAAACACAGAAGTCCAATTTCCGTGTTTACAAGTGATAGCTCTGCACTCTGTATGTAATGCAATCCTGGTATTTAATGCCCCTTTAAGACCCTCCTACTGTTCTTGAAATTTGACTGACCATACACACTTTTTGATGTGATTTGGAGGGTGTGTGTGGGGGAGGGGTTTTGGGGGTCGTGGTTGAGTTCCAGCACCTATTGTTTGAGAAAAAAAGCCCTGCCTACTATAAAATGCCATGATTCAATTTGTAATGTATACTTACTTTTGGCCCACCCTGTATATTCACTTTGAACAAATTCAATCTATTAAACATTACAGATAAAGGTCTGTTGGCTTATCATATAAATAAGCAGCTTAGAAACACTGAGGTTCTAAATTTCTGTTCCCTGCGCTCTTGATTTTTCTTAATGTCAGGGGGAGTCAAATACAGTGGAACCTTGGATTACGAGTAACGTGGTTAACGAGTGTTTCGCAATACGAGCACTGTATTTTAAAGGTTCCTAACTCGGTTTGCAAGTGTTGTCTTGCAAAACCAGCAGGATTCAGGCCAAAGCGGTGTGCAGTACCGCGTTTGCCCTGAGGTTGGGGGGCGCCAGAGCCAAGCGGTGCCAATCGCAGCCGATCGGCGCCGTTCGGAGTGCACGGAAATGCCTGAGGGCAGCTCGGCTGACCTCGGCAAACCTTGAAAAGGCTCAGGCATGGAGTCTTTCTGAGGTTTGCTGAGGTCAGCAGAGGTGTCTTCGGGCCTTTCCGTGCGTTTATGAGGCTCTCTGGCGCCCCCCACCTCTGGCCACATGCGGTATTGCATGCCATTGAAGTCAATGCGGAACAAATAATTTTAGTTTCCATTGACTTTTATGGGGAAACTCGCGAGTACTTTGGATTACGAGTATTCTCCTGGAATGGATTATGCTCGTAATCCAAGGTTCCACTGTACATTTAAGAATTAGCATCCATTTATCAAGCACTGATGCAGTTCTTCTGTAGATGAATAGCTTTAAAACAGAATTTGTGATTGTAGAACCTATTCTCCTTGTCATCTTCCACGGCTTTACTGGTCTATACTACTCTGTCTTCAGTGCTGTGTTCTTTGACAACTGTATAATTATTAAAGAAGGAGTGATGGATGCTAAACTATTTTTAATCGTATTTGTTCTTATTACACTAAATTATATAGCGTTTCCTGAAGTGCTTGGGAGATAAACTCAGAATTGATTTCCTGCATAAAATCTGAACAGGATAAGAGAACCTTCTGAAATTAAAGCGGAGCTCCACCAAGAAAAAAAAAATCTAAAATGCTGCAAACATTTTTTGATTTTTTTTTATACATACCTGAAGTGCCTGTTGCTAGACAGATCGTCCTAATCTGCCACTTCCTGATCCGCGGTCCGTCTTCTTTCTTCTGTTCCTCAGCTGCCTCCTGTGGAATGGGGGAGCGGTGTCTTCTGGTAACTTGTGTGTGTCCCAGGAGACATCGTCTATTCACGTCACGTCGCGCCGCGCGGCTCGCACATGCGCAGTAGGGAATTGGGCGGTGAAGCCACAGGGTTTCACTTCCTGATTCCCTCAACGAGGATGGCGGCGGGGCAGCCGAGACCCGAGCGTTTGCTCGGCTTCGGCTGCTGTCTTAGCAGCATCCTGGACAGGTAAGTCTCCTTATTAAAAGTCAGCAGCTACAGTGTTAGTAGCTGCTGACTTTTATATATTTTTTTTTTTAAACCGGACTGCCGCTTTAACATACAGTAAAAACTGATTGGCAACTCACAAGCTTCAAAGAGGAAAAACAAATTTCAGGCCAGGGAAGAACAGTCAGCTAAAGACCGCATGCATTTTCCAGTTGCCAATCAGTTATTTTTCTCCTGCGGCAAATATATATTACATAGCATATGTGTGCACCACCCTAAGGGGCGCAGATGAACTGGGATCCCTCACCCTGCACAGCGTGGGACACCAAACTTCTGCAGGTACTTTAGAGTCAGAGAACAGTCCATGATTTTGTTTTTGTTATTTATTGAGGGATAATAACTTGGATAGGGATTGGAGACTATGGCAGGGCCATCTTTTCCATTGGGCACGTTGGGCAGTTGCCCGGGGGCCCCGCTTACCTGGGGGGCCCCACCGGCTGCCCAGCAACCTTAGTAAAAAATTGTGGAGAGTGACGGGTTAGAACTGCCCATGCCCAGTTTGCAGAAATCACAGAGAAGATCCAGTCCTCCACAAGTGCGGGGGTTGCTGATGTAAGGGGGGAGTGAATGCAAAAATGTAAGGGGGCACTGATATAAAGGTTCCCCCTCCTATATTAGTGACCCCCCTTACCTTAGTGTATTTACTCTACGGAAGGTGGTCTCTGG
Source organism: Rana temporaria (assembly GCF_905171775.1). Classification (NCBI taxonomy): domain Eukaryota; kingdom Metazoa; phylum Chordata; class Amphibia; order Anura; family Ranidae; genus Rana; species Rana temporaria. Next base: position 535,819,047 of record NC_053489.1, read on the forward strand.
TCACCAGAGTGCCCCCACATCAGAGTTCCCCTTTACATCAGAGTCTGCAGGATTCCCCCTTACAATGCAAGGGGGGAACTCAGTCTGCGGACCCTGATGTAAGTGGGAAAGAGAAAGCAGTGGACTCTGATATAAGGTGGTCTCTGGTCACCATAGCCCCCCTCCACATCAGAGTTCCCCCCTTAGATCATGATCTGCAGCATTCCCCTTTACATAAGAGTTCCCTTTCACTGTAAGGGGAATCCTGCAGACTCTGATGTAAGAGGAAACTCTGTGCTGGCTGGGTTATAGTAACCTGACCTTCATGTCAATGAAGACTTATTATTATTATTTTTTTTTACTTTTGTTTAACTTAAACACATTGCTAATAGCACTAGCTATATGTTTATAGTTTAAATACTGACATTTGCATTGTTGGGCACTGAAAACTGTAATTTTAGGTACTTTTTTGCAGTGGCAGTAAAAAATGTGGTTCTGCCAGTAAATTGTATGATTTTTGTCAGTAAATTCTCGTGTGTGATTGTGTAGACAGGGCCCCAGTGCACTGTATTGCCCGGGGGCCTATAATGCTCTTAAGATGACACTGGACTATGGGATATCCATACAGTGTCCAGCTTGTATCACTCTTCCTGTTGCTAATGGTCCCAGCACCCCCTCTTCAGGCACTGCCAACCCACCTGGCTGCAACTGCCCCTTTCACTAGCCCTCCAGGCTAACTTCTCCACTACAGTCTCCCAGACTGACACTCACCCGCCCACCCGGCTGACTCTCAGGAGATCTTCTAGTAGTGCTGACCTGTTTCTGCTGTCCTCTCTTTTTGCTCCTGTGCCTCCAGGAAGGGCTTCCTCCATGTGTTCTGGCAGGTTCCTCCCAGCACCCAAGCCCCAGGCCCAAGGTCACCCCCTAGACTAGGGGGCACCCTTCAGGGCCACCAACAGCCTCCTCAGCATTCCATCTTCCACTTAACTGCCCCTGCTGACATGACCCATGCCTATTTATGAGCTGGCCTGCCTCCTGCCAGCCCTTGAATGGGGATTGGCTGAGGTGCTCATAAATATTCCAAACAGCTCCTCCTAACCTCCACCCACTATGTGTAGAACATTCTTCATTGTCCCAGTAAAAACAGGGGGAGGCACCAGAAGAGCTGTGAACCAGCCTAACTCACTGAACCCTGACCCAGATTCACAGCTCAGGTTTAGCCATGAGCAAAAAATACATTTCCCTATTTTAAGTAAACTTGCACTAAGAACTAGCGCACACTAGAGGGTGCTACACACAGTAACAGTATTGTAAGCTTAAAAAAAAAGATGTACAACCCTCAAAATGTTTTGTCTAGCCCTTCATCTGGAAGCAACCTACACCTCTTCCCCCAGAGATGCCATCAGGAGACTGTGAGCATTGTTTGCCTTGAGAACTTTGGATCAGGTCCTGTCTGAGGGTCTATTTTGACAGCTGCAAGAACTGTATCACAGCCCTGCCATTGGCCATGGTGTGCAGGCTCAATCTGGCTGTTCTTTCCCATCCTGAGATGCACTGCTTCTTTTTGAAAATTTGGAGTTGCCCATCTGTTTTATACTTATTAAACATATTAGAGAGAAAAGATAACTGCTCAATAGTGATCAGAGAGCCCCTTCACTGGATCCAAACCATGGGTGCCGGCAATGAAATGGAAATGCAAAAATATGAAAGGAACTTGGACAGCCGCACTCCAAAAACGTTCCTTTTATTAAAATAAATCACAAAATAAACATGCTACAGCAAAAAATTGGGACAAAAGCTAACGCCTTTCGCACTGTGACTTCAGTGCTTAGTCATGTTTATTTTGTGATTTATTTTAATAAAAGGAACGTTTTTGGAGTGCGGCTGTCCAAGTTCCTTTCGTATTTTTGCATTATTAAACATATTGTTTTAGTTTTAGTTCCACAGGATCTGTGAGCTATTGTCTTGTTTCTGTTCAGTGCATGGCGACCTCCTATTTTCTGAACCTGCAGGATCAAATACACATTTGTCTTTAACTCTCTCCCTGTGCATAAACTTGCTGCACGTTTCTAATCCTTGATTTTGAGGACACTGTTTTTGCAGTACTTTGAACATTTTTCTATTTTTTTATTGATTTTTATTTGCATGAAAATCTTAACCTAGAGCAATAGAAAAAAGGGGTGAGTATGGTCTCTTTTATACTAAAGGTATAAGAAGTAAATATGTGCCTTCATCCCAATCCTCCCATCCCTATTCCCCCTCCTCCCCCAAAAGTCTTTCGCCTCCCCTCCAAAAGATTTCCGGACTTAATGACCTGCCCTTCAATTTGGTCCTTCGTACAGGCCACAATACGAGACCTGAAGCGACAGGATTGGCAAAAAACTGCTCCTAACTTAACAGACAATCAAACTAAGGCCCTTAAAATGTTACAAAAGAACCCAGAGATTGTCATTAAACAATCGGATAAGGGGGGGAACATTGTCTTGATGACACATTCGTTCTATCAGGACATGTGTCTGGCGATACTCAACAATCACCATTGGTACTGTCGGATTTCCCCTGTTTCAATTTCTTCCTTCTCTTTCGAATTAAAAACAATGTGCACGGAAGCTTACTACAAAGGTCTTATTGACAAAGATACCCTCGAATACCTTATTCCAAAGTTTCCCCGTCTTCCTACTTTCTATGCACTTCCTAAAACCCACAAAAATCTACAGAGACCCCCTGGGCGACCCATTGTCTCTGGCATTGGTTCGCTCACAGACCATGCCAGCAAATTTGTTGATGCTTTTCTGATGCCACATGTCATCAGCCTTCCGTCTTTTATTAGAGATACGTCGGATTTATTGAAACACATTGAGGGGACCCAAGTCCCTCCTGGCGCCCTGCTCGTGGCCCTGGATGTGGAGGCTCTCTACTCCAGCATCCCCCACGAGCAGGGTGTCAGGATGGCTGGCTCTTTCCTTCATGAACAGGATAATACCTCTTGGCCCTTGATGGACTTTGTCTTACAACTGTTACTATTTATACTGACTAAAAATCATTTTACTTTTAACCACTTACCCCCGGACCATATTGCTGCCCAAAGACCAGAGTACTTTTTGCGATTCGGGACTGCGTCGCTTTAACAGACAATTGCGCGGTCGTGCGACGTGGCTCCCAAACAAAATTGGCGTCCTTTTTTTCCCATAAATAGAGCTTTCTTTTGGTGGTATTTGATCACCTCTGCGTTTTTTATTTTTTGCGCTATAAACAAAAATAGAACGACAATTTTGAAAAAAATGAATATTTTTTACTTTTTGCTGTAATAAATATCCCCCAAAAATATATAGAAAAACATTTTTTTTCCTCAGTTTAGGCCGATACGTATTCTTCTACATATTTTTCGTAAAAAAAAATCGCAATAAGCGTTTATTGATTGGTTTGCGCAAAAGTTATAGCGTTTACAAAATAGGGGGTATTTTTATGGCATTTTTATTAATATTTTTTTTACTAGTAATGGCGGCGATCAGCGATTTTTTTTTTTGGTATTGCGACATTATGGCGGACACTTCGGACATTTTTGACACATTTTTGGGACCATTGGCATTTTTATAGCGATCAGTGCTATAAAAATGCATTAGATTACTATAAAAATGCCACTGGCAGTGAAGGGGTTAACACTAGGGGGCGGGGAAGGGGTTAAGTATGCCTGGGTGTGTTCTTACTGTGGGGGGGGGGGTGGCCTCACTAGGGGAAACACTGATCCTCGGTTCATACATTGTATGAACAGAAAATCAGCATTTCCCCTGCTGACAGGAACGAGAGCTGTGTGTTTACACACACAGCTCCCGTTCCCCGCTCTGTACCGAGCGATCGCGTGTGCCCGGCGGCGATCGCGCCCGCCGGGCACACGCACGGGAGTCGGGGGCGAGCGGGGGGCGCGCGCGCGCGCCTCCGGCGGCGCGCGTGCGCCCCTAGTGGCGGCGAATAGGCAGGACGTCCATTTACGTGGTCTCGCCTAGGAGAGCCACCTTGTGGACGTATTTCGGCGGTGCAGCGACGGCAAGTGGTTAATGACGAACTGTTTCTACAAACTCAAGGCGTGGCGATGGGCACCTCCTGTGCCCCAGCCTACGCTAATCTATACTTAGGTGCATGGGAGCGATTCCTCAATGCTAGCGATATGCATAGCAGGTTTATGGATAATATCTTGCTATGGTATCGATTCATAGACGACCTGTTCATTATTTGGACAGGTTCAAGTGAACTATTACTTGAATTTGTACAGACGCTTAATGTAAACGACTTTAACTTGAAATTTACGGTTGTGTTTGATGAGAGTCGGGTCCCCTTTTTGGACCTGACTGTCATTAAACAGGCCAATGGCATACTCTACACGGATTTATATAGAAAACCTACAGCAGGTAACACGTTACTATACGCTTCCAGTGCCCACCCAAAACCGCTCATTCGAAGCATCCCATTTGCCCAATACTTGCGGCTACGTAGAAATTGCACATTGTCAATGGATTTTAAGAGACAGGCAGATGAATTACGCGACCGTCTCCTGGCTCGCGGCTACACCCACACCAATCTAAAGAAGGCCTATAACAGGGCATGCCTTCGATCTAGGCATTCCCTGCTATACGATCCTTCCAAGAATATTAAAAAAGGTTCTCACGAGTCAGTGCGATTCATTACAACCTATTCGGCCAACCACAATGAACTGCGCAATATATTACAAACCCATTGGCATATTATTGCCGAGGATAATATCCTAAAGAAATATGTTAAATTAAAACCTGAGATGGTGTTTCGTCGAGCCAGTTCATTGAGGGATCGACTGACCCAAAGTCACTATACCACACAACATACGACCGACACATCACCCCGAGGCACCTACAAATGTGGCAATTGCCCAAGATGCCCCTGGGTGATGGAGGGACAACATTTTTTGTTGCCGAATGGTCGGGAATTTTACCCCCCCTTTTCTGCCAATTGTGGCACTAAGGGTATTATTTACCTCATGAGCTGTATCTGCGGTGCTTTCTATGTGGGGAAGACCTTTAGGGAACTTCGGCAACGGATGGGTGATCACCTATACGATTCCGATGTAGGTAAATTAACCACAGTGGGACGTCACGTGGGATTATACCATCGGTACGACCTTTCTGTTATACGTTTTTTTGTTTTGGAAGTTATTCCCCAAACTAAACGGGGAGGTGATTGGAACAGGGCCATCCTACAGAAAGAATGCCTATGGATCGAAGATTTAAATGCAATGAAGTTCCCAGGATTGAATGAAGTCAATTCCTATAAACATTTTTACGGGAACATTAATATATGTATCTTATGGGGGAATGGCCTTGTCCCGACCCACTCCTCCCTGACCTTGCTCCCTCTCCCCTTACCTTTCCCTCTGTATTTAAACTACCCTTTTCCCATCCATCAATTGCATCCCCCACATCCTTAGGCTATAACTATGGCCTGATGTGTGGGTTATATGGCCCCTGAGCCCATCACATAGATGTGACACTACGATATCCTTATCCCTTATGTAAATTTATGTGTCCTGTTTGGACTTCAGAATGTTGTGATCTAATGTAGTTCGTTAGGCAAAATGATGATTAATCCCCCATCAACTATATGTATCGAATAATTGTGATGTTTATCGCTGTAATTGTTATTTAAATGTCATGTATAATGTTTATTTTCCAAATCCAACTTGCCTCCGGAGTTTGACTTCCCCGATTGGCTGATTCAGCCTGATGCCCAGCCTCTCCTTCACTATTGGCGCACGGAGTGTCGTCCCCAGCAGGGAGCTCCAATCATGGGCCTCCCCGTTTGCAGCCTATGACCTGGCGTTATGCCATTGGGTCTACGGCCGCACACCCACGCATTCACGTGCAGGGGTTGGTGGGACGTTGGGACGGCGATAACGTCGCCTATTGATGACGTCACAATTGCCGTCCAGGGATCCTTACAAAGCGGCTGAGAAAGCCGCCTTTGTGAGTTAGCACGGACCGCTCTCCCTGGGGACACACGTGGAAGAATATCAGCCACGGTAAGTCAGATCACTACCCATTCATTGGGTTTCTGCTCTGATTGACTTGCATGACTAACTGGCCCTCTGCCTTCTAACTTCCTCAGCTGGAACCAGTGCATTGCACTGTCTATACCCTGGCAGTTGAGCAAACTCTAGAATGGACTGACAGAGACTGTCTTTCTGTGCCCCAGTATAATCAAGCATATATAACCTGTATACAGCTATGGTAAGGACCCATCAGGGTCTACCTATATAAATATTATTAGATTGCTTGGTGATTGGTTTCCTTAACTTTTGATTCCCTTGATATTCCTTGCACTCCCTTAATTCTATATTTTCACGTTCACTTTCAGTCACTCTGCATGTTTGCAGAATTAAACACATTTACTTATTACCCTAATCCCCCCTTTTTTATTTATATATTTATTCTTCACTTTCCCCCTCCTTCCCATTCCCTTCCTAGAATAAAACCCCCCCCCCTTTCCCCCCCCCCTTTTTCCTTTTCCCTTTCTCACTTTTATCTCACTTCAATTCCTGTCCCCCCTTCCCCTCTCTTTTCTATTCGGCTCGTTTCTTTTTTTCTTTTTGCTCCTTTCCCCCCCCCTATTCCCGTCCATTCCCCTTTCTTCCCCTCCCCAGCCCCCATCCTCCCTTTCCCCCTAACCATTCCGGCCCTCTTGCCTTTCCCCCTTCCCCCCCCCGTTTCCCCCCCCCCCCCTCCCCCCCCTCCCCTCTCCCCCTTCTTTCCCCCCCCCCTCCCTCTCCCCCCCTTTCCCCCTCCTCCCCTCCTTCCCCTCTCCCCCCCCCCCCAAAAAAACCCCCCCCCCTGTTTTGTTTCACTGCCCCTTCCTTCATTACTAACTTTTTTAACACAACCCTTTCCACCTCAGCAACTTTAGAATACTTTACTCTTATGGTGTCACTACACATACCCACTATCCCCTCTCCTTCCCTTCATTTTTCCCCTCCCCCCTCTCCCCCCTCTCCCCCCCCCTTCTCCCCCCTCCTTCCCCCCCCTTCTTCTCCCCTTCTCCTCCTTCCCCCCTCCCCCCCTCCCCCTTTCCCCCCCCCCCCCCCCCCCTCCCTTCCCCCCCCCCCCCTTTCCCCCCCCCCCCCCCCTTTTCCCCCCCCCCCCCCCCTCTTTCCCCCCCCCCTCCCCCCCCTTTTTTTTCTTCACCTTCCCCTCCCCTCCCTCTCCCCATTACCAATTCCCTTCCCCTTCCCCCCATACTCCCCTTCTTTTATTTCACTCCCAACCTTCCACTCTCCTTAATTCACCTTCGTCACTATGTTATATCATTTTTACACACTCCACGGTGATCCCCACCCTATTAAATAACTGACCACCCTCGCTACATATGAAACTATCAATTTTATTCCTTAATAGAGCCCGTTCTAAATAAATATATCCCCTCCTTGCGCCAAAGAAGGTTTTCAACTGGGTTCCTGGCTCGATCAATTGACCAGTCTGGGTGAGTTTTTTCACTCCATTATATGGCATGTTGTTTGGATTATGTTATAAAATGTTTACAACTACTGTATAAACTTGCTTGTATATTTATATGTTTTATGCATATCTTGTAGACAAACCCTCTCCTGAAGAAGCGGTATATTACCGCGAAACCGGTCGAGACGATCAACTCCTTACATGCAGATATAGTTTGTGTATAACTTACTGTTGTGCAATGTGGGGATTGTTTTTAAATGTTGCTCTATGATACCTGTTTTATGTTCAATAAATACTTGTTATTTTTATTATACTGTGTTTAACCAGTGCCGTGAATAGTCCCCCCCAAAATCCCCTTTCCCCCTTCCCCTTGACCTGATTGGTGACAAACATTCGGTTTCAAGCAGCCAATGGTGTCTTAATTAGTTAGGTCTCCTTATTTTACATACTAATTGGGATGAAGGCACATATTTACTTCTTATACCTTTAGTATAAAAGAGACCATACTCACCCCTTTTTTCTATTATCGACTGGGTGGATAACACACCCGCTTCTCTTAAGCAGACTTTTCCCTCCACCTTTCCCCATCCCCTTACCCCGGATTTGGATCCTGCTTATTCCCTGAGTGTCTCTAACTATAAATTCCATACCCTTCACTTTTTAAAGTGATTGCCTAACTGCAGTTTTGAGCCCTTTAATTCTGTTGTTTAATCAGGATTTTGTTTGTTTTTTATGATGGAGGTTCTCGGTACTGACTGGTCTGGCTTTATGTCAACTATACAGACATCTTGCCTGAATACTCACCAATTTGAGGATGATTTAAAGATTTATTTTTTGAAAATGCATACTCTCCTTAAACGGAAGTCACATTTGTATTGGCATATAGAGTTTTTTAGACGCTACTTATTGGAAAATGTTTGCCCTATTGGTTTGCGAGTACAAATTTTCCCCACTATCAAAGATCCCACACCTGTTTTTAAAAAAAAACTGGGAAAAAATCTTGCTGAATTGTAGCACTGAACTAATGAAAAATTTGGTGGTACAGTACAGCCAAGATATGATCAACTTGGATAAAGAAATTGAAGCTACTAATACACAATTTCTACATTTGAATGGCAATCAAATATTTGCCGACAAATGGAAGGAATTAAAACTCCGTTTGGAAACTTTAAATAGAGAGATCATCTGTAAAAAACAGTCCAAGTTCAATAAAGATCAAGTTGCTTACATTGAGGGTTTTGCCTATAAATGGGCTACGGGCCCAAACGGCAGGAGAAATCCTAACCGCAATAGACACCCTGGCAATCCCAACACGGAAGCTGAATCTGATTCTTCAGCTTCTTCAATGGCTTCACACAATAGTGGCACACGCTTCCCCAGCACACCAGGGATCCAATCTTCTCGTAAAAGATTAAGATATGGTGGAGTTACCCCTCCGCAGCCACCCTTAACCAAAAAAGATAAAAAAGATAAAAAAGCTCTAAAAAATACTCAAAAACCCATACCTACAGCTGGTGACTTAGTTGACACTAACCTACCTACAGACAACCTAGCAATATCAACGTCATTACATGGTGCTATCCCCAAAGTATTAAACACTACCTTAATGACTAATAGATACAATAAAATTAGCGATGAGACCATTTTTTTAGACCTAAAAAAACAACAACAACAAGGAAACTTGGACACGTTTCTACTCAAACCCAGTCCAAGCCTACCACCCCCACTGCAACCCACTCCCCTCAAAACAACCAACTAAATATTATAAATCTCACTCCCTATACACTCTCTGAGGATCAGTCCTCAGTTCTACAATTGGGGTTGGGCTTTTGCCCTCTTGACCCCCTTAAAGTAACACACACAATTAAAGACTTGTATCTCTTCGCTCGAAATTTGACATACAAATTCATGTTTGATAGTGATCGATCTCGCATGGGATTGGAGCGTGAGCTCGCGGAGCGCACTAAACAATTTACGGTGGCCGAGTTTCGTGCGCTCCGTGACCTCATGCTCCTCTATGACGAGAGTAACCCCGAATCTACTGAACCTTTATTGACTCCAGACCCCAGTTCATGTCATGAACCTCCACCTATTTGTCCTCCCATCCCTATTCCCCCTCCTCCCCCAAAAGTCTTTCGCCTCCCCTCCAAAAGATTTCCGGACTTAATGACCTGCCCTTCAATTTGGTCCTTCGTACAGGCCACAATACGAGACCTGAAGCGACAGGATTGGCAAAAAACTGCTCCTAATCTAACAGACAATCAAACTAAGGCCCTTAAAATGTTACAAAAGAACCCAGAGATTGTTATTAAACAATCGGATAAGGGGGGGAACATTGTCTTGATGACACATTCGTTCTATCAGGACATGTGTCTGGCGATACTTCACAATCACCATTGGTACTGTCGGATTTCCCCTGTTTCAATTTCTTCCTTCTCTTTCGAATTAAAAACAATGTGCACGGAAGCTTACTGCAAAGGTCTTATTGACAAAGATAGCCTCGAATACCTTATTCCAAAGTTTCCCCGTCTTCCTACTTTCTATGCACTTCCTAAAACCCACAAAAATCTACAGAGACCCCCTGGGCGACCCATTGTCTCTGGCATTGGTTCGCTCACAGACCATGCCAGCAAATTTGTTGATGCTTTTCTGATGCCACATGTCATCAGCCTTCTGTCCTTTATTAGAGATACGTCGGATTTATTGAAACACATTGAGGGGACCCAAGTCCCTCCTGGCACCCTGCTCGTGGCCCTGGATGTGGAGGCTCTCTACTCCAGCATCCCCCACGAGCAGGGTGTCAGGATGGCTGGCTCCTTCCTTCATGAACAGGATAATACCTCTTGGCCCTTGATGGACTTTGTCTTACAACTGTTATTATTTATACTGACCAAAAATCATTTTACTTTTAATGACGAACTGTTTTTACAAACTCAAGGCGTGGCGATGGGCACCTCCTGTGCCCCAGCCTACGCTAATCTATACTTAGGTGCATGGGAGCGATTCCTCAATGCTAGCGATATGCATAGCAGGTTTATGGATAATATCTTGCTATGGTATCGATTCATAGACGACCTGTTCATTATTTGGACAGGTTCAAGTGAACTATTACTTGAATTTGTACAGACGCTTAATGTAAACGACTTTAACTTGAAATTTACGGTTGTGTTTGATGAGAGTCAGGTCCCCTTTTTGGACCTGACTGTCATTAAACAGGCCAATGGCATACTCTACACGGATTTATATAGAAAACCTACAGCAGGTAACACCTTACTATACGCTTCCAGTGCCCACCCAAAACCGCTCATTCGAAGCATCCCATTTGCCCAATACTTGCGGCTACGTAGAAATTGCACATTGTCAATGGATTTTAAGAGACAGGCAGATGAACTACGCGACCGTCTCCTGGCTCGCGGCTACACCCACACCAACCTAAAGAAGGCCTATAACAGGGCATGCCTTCGATCTAGGCATTCCCTGCTATACGATCCTTCCAAGAATATTAAAAAAGGTTCTCACGAGTCAGTGCGATTCATTACAACCTATTCGGCCAACCACAATGAACTGCGCAATATATTACAAACCCATTGGCATATTATTGCCGAGGATAATATCCTAAAGAAATATGTTAAACCAAAACCTGAGATGGTGTTTCGTCGAGCCAGTTCATTGAGGGATCGACTGACTCAAAGTCACTATACCACACAACATACGACCGACACATCACCCCGAGGCACCTACAAATGTGGCAATTGCCCAAGATGCCCCTGGGTGATGGAGGGACAACATTTTTTGTTGCCGAATGGTCGGGAATTTTACCCCCCCTTTTCTGCCAATTGTGGCACTAAGGGTATTATTTACCTCATGAGCTGTATCTGCGGTGCTTTCTATGTGGGGAAGACCTTTAGGGAACTTCGGCAACGGATGGGTGATCACCTATACGATTCCGATGTAGGTAAATTAACCACAGTGGGACGTCACGTGGGATTATACCATCGGTACGACCTTTCTGTTATACGTTTTTTTGTTTTGGAAGTTATTCCCCAAACTAAACGGGGAGGTGATTGGAACAGGGCCATCCTACAGAAAGAATGCCTATGGATCGAAGATTTAAATGCCATGAAGTTCCCAGGATTGAATGAAGTCAATTCCTATAAACCATTTTTACGGGAACATTAATATATGTATCTTATGGGGGAATGGCCTTGTCCCGACCCACTCCTCCCTGACCTTGCTCCCTCTCCCCTTACCTTTCCTCTGTATTTAAACTCCCCTTTTCCCATCCATCAATTGCATCCCCCACATCCTTAGGCTATAACTATGGCCTGATGTGTGGGTTATATGGCCCCTGAGCCATCACATAAATGTGACACTACGATATCCTTATCCCTTATGTAAATTTATGTGTCCTGTTTGGACTTCAGAATGTTGTGCTCTAATGTAGTTCGTTAGGCAAAATGATGGATTAATCCCCCATCAACTATATGTATCGAATAATTGTGATGTTTATCGCTGTAATTGTTATTTAAATGTCATGTATAATGTTTATTTTCCAAATCCAACTTGCCTCCGGAGTTTGACTTCCCCGATTGGCTGATTCAGCCTGATGCCCAGCCTCTCCTTCACTATTGGCGCACGGAGTGTCGTCCCCAGCAGGGAGCTCCAATCATGGCTCCCCGTTTGCAGCCTATGACCTGGCGTTATGCCATTGGGTCTACGGCCGCACACCCACGCATTCACGTGCAGGGGTTGGTGGGACGTTGGACGGCGATAACGTCGCCTATTGATGACGTCACATATTGCCGTCCAGGGATCCTTACAAAAGCGGCTGAGAAAGCCGCCTTTGTGAGTTAGCACGGACCCTCTCCCTGGGGACACACGTGGAAGAATATCAGCCACGGTAAGTCAGATCACTACCCATTCATTGGGTTTCTGCTCTGATTGACTTGCATGACTAACTGGCCCTCTGCCTTCTAACTTCCTCAGCTGGAACCAGTGCATTGCACTGTCTATACCCTGGCAGTTGAGCAAACTCTAGAATGGACTGACAGAGACTGTCTTTCTGTGCCCCAGTATAATCAAGCATATATAACCTGTATACAGCTATGGTAAGGACCCATCAGGGTCTACCTATATAAATATTATTAGATTGCTTGGTGATTGGTTTCCTTAACTTTTGATTCCCTTGATATTCCTTGCACTCCCTTAATTCTATATTTTCACGTTCACTTCAGTCACTCTGCATGTTTGCAGAATTAAACACATTTACTTATTACCCTAATCCCCCCTTTTTTATTTATATATTTATTCTTCACTTTCCCCCTCCTTCCCATTCCCTTCCTAGAATAAACCCCCCCCCCTTTCCCCCCCCCCCTTTTTCCTTTTCCCTTTCTTACTTTTATCTCACTTCAATTCCTGTCCCCCCCTTCCCCTCTCTTTTCTATTCGGCTTGTTTCTTTTTTTCTTTTTGCTCCTTTTCCCCCCCCTATTCCCGTCCATTCCCCTTTCTTCCCCTCCCCAGCCCCCATCCTCCCTTTCCCCCTAACCATTCCGGCCCTCTTGCCTTTCCCCTTCCCCCCCCCGTTTCCCCCCCCCCTCCCCCCCCTCCCCTCTCCCCCTTCTTTCCCCCCCCCCCCTCCCTCTCCCCCCCTTTCCCCCTCCTCCCCCCTCCTTCCCCCTCTTCCCCCCCCCCCCCCCCCCCCCAAAACCCCCCCCCCCTGTTTTGTTTTCCTGCCCCTTCCTTCATTACTAACTTTTTTAACACAACCCTTTCCACCTCAGCAACTTTAGAATACTTTACTCTTATGGTGTCACTACACATACCCACTATCCCCTCTCCTTCCCTTCATTTTTCCCTCCCCCCTCTCCCCCCCTCCCCCCCCCCCTTCTCCCCCCTCCTTCCCCCCCCCTTCTTCCCCCCTCCCCCCCCCCCTCCCCCTCCCCCCCTGCCCCCCCCCCCCCTGCCCCCCCTCCCTTTCCCCCCCCCCTTTCCCCCCCCCCTCCCCCCTTTTTTTCTTCACCTTCCCCTCCCCTCCCTCTCCCCATTACCAATTCCCTTCCCCTTCCCCCCATACTCCCCTTCTTTTATTTCACTCCCAACCTTCCACTCTCCTTAATTCACCTTCGTCACTATGTTATATCATTTTTACACACTCCACGGTGATCCCCACCCTATTAAATAACTGACCACCTCGCTACATATGAAACTATCAATTTTATTCCTTAATAGAGCCCGTTCTAAATAAATATATCCCCCTCCTTGCGCCAAAGAAGGTTTTCAACTGGGTTCCTGGCTCGATCAATTGACCAGTCTGGGTGAGTTTTTTCACTCCATTATATGGCATGTTGTTTGGATTATGTTATAAAATGTTTACAACTACTGTATAAACTTGCTTGTATATTTATATGTTTTATGCATATCTTGTAGACAAACCCTCTCCTGAAGAAGCGGTATATTACCGCGAAACCGGTCGAGACGATCAACTCCTTACATGCAGATATAGTTTGTGTATAATTTACTGTTGTGCAATGTGGGGATTGTTTTTAAATGTTGCTCTATGATACCTGTTTTATGTTCAATAAATACTTGTTATTTTTATTATACTGTGTTTAACCAGTGCCGTGAATAGTCCCCCCCAAAATCCCCTTTCCCCCTTCCCCTTGACCTGATTGGTGACAAACATTCGGTTTCAAGCAGCCAATGGTGTCTTAATTAGTTAGGTCTCCTTATTTTACATACTAATTGGGATGAAGGCACATATTTACTTCTTATACCTTTAGTATAAAAGAGACCATACTCACCCCTTTTTTCTACATTGCTGATATATTATACATTCTCTCATATAACAAACGTCTTTACAATGCTTAGAAAGAATAATGTGTTTTTTTTGTAAAATGTCACAGATTAAATTTCAGGATTCACCTTTTGCCTTCAGTATTGCACTTGTGTCTTATATTTATATTTCAACTTTTCTGGCATGTGCAACCTTAAAACCTGTGACATTTTCACAAGTCTTCATCCTGTATATGAAAAGATTTTTTTTTTTTTTAAATTTATATTTTCCAGATTTTTCCTGATGAATGAGCTAATATTAAGTAAAATAATACTAATTGCTGAATTCTCCAAGGAACATAAGTTATATATAATTGCAGGATATTCCCTAGGTCAAAAATCTCTGGTGTAATAACTTATAAATATTAATAGCCAGTTATATTCTGGGCAATTATATATGTATCCAGGATGTTTTTTTTGTTTTTTTTAATACTGAGCTGGCTAGAACTAGTTCCTGAGGGAGTCTAATCCATATTTTTACAGCTCTTACTGCGAAGAAGCCTTTTTAAATGTGGAGATTAAATCTTGTTTTCTCCTTAAACGGAATAACTTTGCACCAACTTGTATGTATTTACACATGCTTATCATATCCCACCCTCAAATGTTCCTTCCTAAGGGAGAATAAATCCAATTCAGCTAACCTTTCCTCATAGCTGAACTTCTCCATATTCCTTATCATGCCATTTCTATGCAGCAATTCCCACGTATCTTTTTTTTTTTTTGAAAATTGAACTGCATATTCAAGATGAGATCTTACTGATGTTTTTTACAGGACAATATTATGGGGTTAATAGACTGTGCACTTTGCAAGTTCGGTTGCACTGATTTTCCCCAGAGTTTAGTTAAAGCAGGGAAGCTTTACTTTGTAAAAAATACACAATCAGGTGTAATGAAAAATACACAAAAAACATTTTTGCTTGTATATGATTGGATGATGGAAATCAGCAGATCTTCACCATTGTGAGTAACTTAGAGTACCGTGAGCAATTTGGAGTAACTTGGAGTACTGTGAAAAATTCGGAGTAACTTGGAACACTGTGAGTAATTTGGAGTATTGTGATTATTGTGAGTAACTTGAAGTATTGTAACTTATAAAAACTTGGGGTTTTGTGAGTATATTGGGCAACTTGGGGCATTATTAGTAATTGGGGCATTGTGAGAAACTGTGAGCACTGCGATTAGTTGGGCCACTCTGAGTAACTGGATCTCAGGGAGTAACTAGGTCACTGTAACTTGAGGCACTGTGTGTTGGGGCACTGAGTCAGTGTGAGCAACTTGGAGCACGGTAAGTAACTGGGGCATTGTGAGCAATGAGTTAGAGTAGATGGGGAGCTATAGGCAGCTGGAGCACTGTGAGTAATTGAGGTACTGTAACTTGGAGCACGGAGAGTAACTTGCGGAAATTGTGAGTAGTTGAAGCATCTTCTAAAGCTCTGTACACACAATCGAAATTTCCAAAGGAAAAAGTCAGACACCATCGGAGTAATTCCATCGGAAATTCAGATGAATTCCATTGGAGTTTAGATAGAGAACATGTTCTATTTTACTCCGATGGAATTCCGTCGGAATTCTGATGTGAATTTGGTCAGACAACGGTCTGATCGTTTGTACGGGGCTTTACACTTTTCTGGCATTTGTAACCTTAAAACCTGTAAAGTTTTTTACTAGTCTTCATTCTGTATATGAAAATATACATTTTTCCAAAAATATATTATTTCCAGATTTTTCCTGTTGAATAAACAAAATTTAAGTAAAATACTAATACTGATTACTGAATTCTCTAAGAAAAAGAAGTACCGTATTTATCTGGGTATAGCGCGCACCAGTGTATAGCGCACACCCCAAGTCTAGAAGGTAAATTTCAGGAAAAAAAATGAATTACTTACAGTTTGAATGCCCCTCGTCAGTGTCTTGCCCGACGTCCATCGGTGGCCTTTCCGGTCCGGCGTCTGTCTGCGGCCTTGTTGGTGTTCTCCCGCACTGTCTCTGAGCGCCGCCGCCGACATATACCGAGCGCAGTACACTCGGGTACATTCGGCCACACTCGGCTCCTCTCGCATAAAGGCTAGGAGGCGGCACAGGGCGTGACCGCGAGCAGAGCTGAGTGCGGCCGAGCCTAGCCGAGTGTACCCGAGTGAACTGCGCTCGGTATATGTCGGCGGCAGCGCTCAGAGACAGCGCGGATCAGCATATAACGCGCACCCACGATTTCCCCCTGATTTTAAGGGGAAAAAAGTGCACGTTATATGCCGATAAATACGGTAATATATCATTGCACGATATTCCCCAGATCAAAAATCTTTTGTGCTATTACTTTTACTATGCACCAACTTGTATGTATTTACACATGGTGATCATATTCCACCCTCAAATGTTCTTTCCTAAGGGAGAAAGTCTTTTGGATATAATGGCTATGGCCAAGAAACTTACCACACAATTATTTTAGAGCCTACATGTCAAGCAACTTTCTAGTGACATCTCAAAGACAGTGTGACCTTCTCTCATATGGACAAAAACTGCAACCTCCCTACCTGGTGCAATTCTGCATTTTACATTGTCTAGAACCTGCAACAGCAGAGCAAAGTGGTCAGTCAAGTCATCAAGAAGCTGACTTTCATCAAAAATGAGGCATAAAAAAGCTTTATTTCTGCTTCTCATTCATAATATCACCCATCCTCACTAACCAATATCAGCAACATCTCCAATGGTTGTTAAGAAGAAAAAATAAGAGACTTTACCACACACAGCCATCAATATTACCACTGCTGACTTTGTTTCCTATGTCGTTATAATGTAACATCACCTTTATGATTTATCCTTATCCAGGTACTTTATCAAGTACAAAAAGGATGCAAAATGATGGTAGACTCAAAATGAACCTTAGTCAACATATTCACAAAAAACTAAAATACAAAAAATTAAAACTTCATATACAATTTTATTATATTTGGATTGGTATGACAGATATTTTATGACAACTGAGTTCTGAACTCCAATTTGTGTTGTGCAGTCAAATGCAAATAAACTTTTTACTGTCTGGCTTAAACAAAGTGAGTTCTTATTGGTTGCACTGGTTAGCATGGTTTGCACTTTGTTTCTAAAATTGTTAATAAATAAACCCAGGAATCGCTTATGTCAGCCTCTCTCTTGAAGCCTATAAAGTACATTTGTTGTAATTTAAAGTTGTATAACGCTTTTACTTTTAAAAAAGGGATTTTTTTTAGATGATTCTTGTAATAGCCCATATCTGTCTTAAAAAGGGAAAAATAAACTGAGGTGCCTGAACTTCTGAAATTGCCAGTCTATCTTCAGCAATAACAAGAGCCTCTGCTTTTGAAGTTATTTAAAGAATCAATTTTCTAACCATTGGAGTTTGCAAAAGATTTAGATGGCTATCCACACATGCAATGAAAAATACTTTCTCCCCATCCATCTTTTTGGAAATTACATACAATTTAATTAACTTTGCTATTATTGGGGAAAAAAATATACAGCTAAAATGTGTGCAGCCAAGCTATGCATGGAAAAGTACAAAATACATTTCTTGCCAGCTTTCTAGAATAGTGAACAGATGTGCCCAGCTACACCATGTTGTTTAAAGGTCTGACCATTAAAGGTGATGGGATCTTAGACATTTAAAAAAGATTTAAGAATGTAAATGTAGGTTAAACGATAGAAGCATTACAGTGCTGTGCAAAATTGATATGTATCACTTTAGTACACCTTGATACGATTTAAAAAAAAGTACGTTTTTCAACCTTTCTCTATAATTTGCACAAGGAAGGGGATACTTCTTGAAGCTGTATTAAGTATAAAGTGAACATTTATAATATTGCAGCTTACAATTCTAATGCCGCATACACACAACCGTTTTTCGGGATGTAAAATTTTTAATGGTCTAGAAAAAAACATGCTTTTTTCAACCTGATTATTGTTAAACCGACCTTGCCTACACATGATTGTGATAAAAAAAATGCTCTAGCAAAGTGCGGTGACGTACAACACGTACGACGGCACTATAAAGGGGAAGTTCCATTCGGATGGCGCCACCCTTGGGGCTGCTTTTGCTGATTTTGTGTTAGTAAAAGACTATTCACGCTTTTCAGTCTGTTACAGCGTGATGAATGTGCTATCTCCATTACGAACGCTAGTTTTACCAGAACGAGTGCTCCCGTCTTATAACTTTCTTCTGAGCATGCACGTTTTTATTTTTTGTGCTATAAACAAAAAAAGAGCAATAATTTTGAAAAAAACACAACATTTTTTACTTTTTGCTATAATAAATATCGCAATAAAAAAAAACGTTCTCTTATCGTCCATGGACGGACACAGCCTCTTCAAGTCTTGACAAGTGGGTTATGTTCCCTGTTTACAGCAGAGGACTAGACAGAAACAGGTTAAATATTCCTAAACATGTTATTTAAACAGAGTTGAACAGCCCCGCCCAGGGGGAGGTTCCTCCGGACATAACCCATCTCCATGCAGCATGTAGCCTCAGTTTAATTCTGCCTAGCAGAGGAGAAGGACGTATGGCTCCCTTTGGGCCCAGCGCCCTGAGGAAAAGATTTTATTTTATTTGTCTTTTTTGACTTCTATCAACTGTCGGCTGAGAGACAGGCTGGATATTATAGATCCTTGTAGTCTTCTCAGTCCAGCCAGTGAGCGTGAGCACACCTTTGCAAAGAGGCTGTGTCTGCCATGACATGCCCCATGACTCCTGAGGTGGCTGGTGAGCTTTGCTCCGAGGTCCACATATGACTGGGCTGTGGTGTTGTCTCACTCACAGTGGACCGGGCCGACGGCTACCTCCATTGCGGTTGTATGCCTGTCTGGAATGCGTCAGTGTGTCCTCGCGTGGATGGGTAAGTACAGTCCCTCCCTTTTAGGTGGGGTGGTATGGCTGAGCATTCCTGGGGTTTGGGTATCCTCCCTTCCCTGCTCCCTTTTCCCCCTGCTGTATTATATACTGCTGTCTGGTGTGGGGGGGCACCTTGCTGAGGGGACTGTGAATCTGGCCTATGTTGTTTTAATGTTGGTGGTCTTTTTTTCTAGAGGAGTTTTGGAGCTGTGTAGCCTCTTTAGGCTTTCACTTTTTAAATTGCTGCGTTTTGCCGCAGCATACTATTGCGGTCAGGCATTTTCCTGTGGCCGCGTCAGGCTCCATATGCTGCGTTTGGCGGCCATCTTGCCTGAGCCCTTGGCCTCTAGTGCTGATTCCTCACGATACAGCACCTCACAGCTTACCTCATGGCTTTCTCCTGAGCAGTCTCCTCCGGTAGTGGTAAGTCCCCTGGGGAACCCCCCCCTGTCAGCGCAGCAGGAGGGTGTTTTTTTTTGTTTAGGTCTGAACTGGGCCCTGGGAGTTTTTTCCTTAATGGAGTCAGTATCTGGTCCTTCTTCCCCAAACATGACAGAGGTGGCAGATGGTGTTTCTGCACCTGCGATTACTATAGACACTTTGTTGACAGTCCTGGAAACATTTGTTGTCAGGGTGGAAGCGGCGTGCGGACATAAGGGAGGTAAAAAGCGCCCACTCCCTCCGCTATCCCCTGGGGAATGCTCAGATTTATAAACGTATAGTGACTGGTTTGCGCAAAACAAAATAGGGGACATAATTATGATTTTTTTTTACTAGTAATGGCGATCTGCGATTTTTATTGGGACTGCGCCATTATGGCGGACACATCGGACACTTTTGATACATTTTTGGGAACATTAACATTTAAACAGTAATCAGTGCTATAAATATGCACTGTTTACTGGATAAATGTGACTGGCAGGGAAGGGGTTAAAATTAGGGGGGAGGAAGGGGTTAAATGTGTTCCCTACTAGTGATTCTAACTGTGGGGGAAGGGGACTGACTGGGGGAGGTGACCGATCTGTGTCCCTATGTACAAGGGACACAGCATCGGTCTCCTCTCCCTGACAGGACGTGGATCGCTGTGTTTACACACAGAGATCCACAGTCCTGCTCAGTTACTGTGCAATTGTGGGTGCCCGGCGGCCATCGCGGCCACCGGGCACGCGCATTGGGTTCCCAGTAACGTGGCGGGTGGCTCTGCAAGACGAGGACGTCATATGACGTCCTCTCAGAACAAGAGAACTATTGTGCTGCCGTCAATTGACGGCGGCCGGTAGTAATGAGGTTCAAGCAGGGTTAGGTTATAAAAAAAAATATTCCAAACTTAGAACATCTCACAGAGCACTGTTTAATCCATCGTCCGAAAATGGAAAGAGTTTGGCACAACTGTAAACCTACCAAGACATGACCATCCACCTAAACTGACAGGTTGGGCAAGGAGAGCATTAATCAGAGAAACAGCCAAGAGGCCCATGGTAACTCTGGAGGTGCTGCAGAGAACCACAGGTCAGGTAAAAGAATCTGTCCACAGGACAACTATTAGTCGTGCACTCCACAAATTTGGTCTTTATAGAAGAGTGGCATTGTTGAAAGAAAGCCATAAAAGTCCCATTTTCAGTTTGCGAGAAGCCATGTGGGGGACACAGACAACTGTGGAAGAAGGTGCTCTGGTCAGATGAGACAAAAATGTATCTTTTTGGTCTAAAAGCAAAATGCAGAAAACTAACACTGCACATAACTCTGAATACACCATTCCCACCATGAAACATGGTGGAGGCAGCATCATGTGGGGGTGCTTTTCTTCAGCAGGGTCAGGGAAGCTGGTCAGAGTTAATGGGAAGATGGATGGAGTCAAATTCAGGGCAATCTTAGAAGAAAACCTGTTATGCCCTGTACACACGATCGGTTCATCCGATGAAAACGGACCGATGGATTTTTCCATCAGATATCTGCTGAAGCTGACTTTCATCAGTCTTGCCTACACACCATCAGATAAAAAAACGTTTGTGTCAGAACGCGGTGACGTAAAACACTATGACGTGCTATGAAAAATGAAGTTCAATGCTCCTGAGCATGCGTCGACTTGATTCTGAGCATGCATGGATTTTTGACCGATGGACTTGCCCACAGACGATCGTTTTTTTCTATCGTTTTTTTAACCATCAGATAATTTTTAAACAGGTTCTAAGTTTTTTCACCGATGGGAAAAAAACTATGGGGCCCCCACACGATCGGTTCGTCCCATAAGACGAACCGATCATGTGTACGCGGCATTAGAGTCTGCAAAAGACTTGAGACTGGTGGAAGTTGCAAAGAAGAATGAGCAAACAATTCACTTTCTAGATGTGCAAAGCTGGTAGAGACATACCCAAAAAAGACTTGAAGCTGTAATTGAACTCAAAGGTATATCTACAAGTATTCACTTGTAGAATACTTAGAAATGCACGCCACACTTTTCACATATTTATTTAAAAAAATATTAAAACATTTATCATTTTCCTTCCACCTCACATATATGTACCACGTTGTGTTTGTCCATCACATAAAATACCAATAAAATTTCCATTGCTAAATTATAAACCAGTGCAGGACTGTTTTGTAATTCAGCAAAATATAGTCTCAGAAAAAAAAATAAAGCCCCCATAACTGTAAGGAGAGGGCTTTTAAAAAAAATACTTCTTTGAGCAAACAGTGTAGGGTTTCTCTTAAAATTATAACATAACACGTATCCATAAATGTAGCCTGGGTGGCTAGGAAAGGGAGTGCATCGACCATGCCTCTTCCATTTCTCCACAAATCTCTTTAGTTAGTAGACATGTGCATTCGTTTTCGTCCGAATGCATTTTCGTCCTAATTTCTGGTATTTTCGTTTTCGTTTTAACAAACGATAACGAAAGCACAGAAAACGAAAACCGAAATATCCGACATAAACAAATGCTTTATTTTCGTTTTCGTTGCGGTCGAATGTGCCTAACCTTAATTCTATTAGTCCAATATTATTCTACATAAAGAGAAAAGATTTGACATAGAGAGAAAAGATTCGACATTATAGAGACATGAAGAACAGTCGACATAGAAAGAAAAGATTCGACATAGAGAGACATGAAGATTCGACATAGAGAGACATGAAGAGTGAAATTGTTTTTTTTTTTTTTTTAAGATTCTGTCAAATCTTCTTTTTTTTTTATCTTAGAACATTCGACAGACACCATAAGCCTTTAATGACAGATTCGACATAGAGAGACATGAAGATTCGACATAGAGAGACATGAAGAGTCGACATAGAGAGACATGAAGAGTCGACATAGAGAGACATGAAGAGTCAAAATCTTTTTTTTTTTGTTTTAAGATTCTGTCTAATCTTTTTTTTTTTTTTTTTTTTTCTTAGAACATTCGACAGACACCATGGGCCAAATTCTCAAAACCATGTGTAAATTTAGGATTATCTAACTTATGTCATTTAAGTTACGGCGCCCTAAGTTGGTGTCGTAAGTACCGTATTCTCAGTGCATTTGCGCACAAAACTGCGCCATCCTTAACTTAAGTTTCAATGCGTAAGGCATGGTTATGGCAAGTGGGAATGAAGTGGGCGTGCTTCATTGTAATGAGCCGTGACCCCATGCAAATGAAGTGCCGGCCGTACTGCGCATGCGCGCACGAATCTGGACCTCAATGCGCATGTGCAGAACTTTGGTCAGCGCAATCAGTGAGATAGGTAAAAGGCCAAGCGTACTTAGTTTGAAGATCGCCCTGTGTCTAAATAGCCCCAGTCAAACACACTTCAATTGCAAAAGTATTTCCCTGTGTTCCCTTCCTAAAGCAAGTTGCTTCTGCTTTGAACGTTTGTCAGTGTTTGTTGGTAAGATTGGTTTGTACGAAAAGTGTTTGTGGAGTTGGAGGGTATAGTTGGTGTTTGTTTTTGATAATTTGTTCTTTGTTTTGATTGTTTGCCTGTTTGTTTTTGCTAATATTTTTTTTGGGGTTTTGTTTATATTTTTTGTTTTCCTTTTTTGCCTGTTTGTTTTCGAATTAATAGTAGCTGTCTGTATATTTTTTATTTTGGCTTGTTTGTATTTTCTTTGTTGTGTGTGTGTGTATTGTTGTTTGTTTTTTGGGTGAGTTCCCTGTTGCTGGGTGTTGTCTGTCATGGCTCCCAAGCGCAGGAAGCTTAATTTTACCCTGGCAGAGAAGCATATACTTGCTCAGGGCGTCATTAAATTTGGGCGATTTCTCCATGGCCCTGAGAGCCACACCACCACCCCGGCCAGGAGGAAGGAGATCCTTCAAAAGATCACCGATTGGATCAATGCGGGGGGGGGGGGGGGGAGACCAGGACCATCGCTGGAGTGCAAAAAAAAATAAATGACTTGAGGAGCGTGTCCCGGAACAAGCTGGCAACGCTGCATGCCCATACCAGGGGCACTGGAGGAGGGGGACCCTGCCCAGTCAGGATGAGTGAGGAGGAATGGGCAGTGGCCCAGTGTTTCCACCCACAGCAGGTGGTGGGCCTGCCTGGCTTTGACAATGATCCTCTTATGAGGACAGGTAATTTTTTTGAATTTCTATCTGGTGATTAGCATGTGTGGGTGGGGGAAGGGAAGATGTGCCAAGTGTATGGATCCAACAACCTGTGATTGTTTTGTGTCCTCCCCAGATGGCCAGGAGGTTGCAGCCCCATCAGCCCAGGAGGTTGCAGCCCCATCAGCCCAGGAGGTGGCAGCCCCATCAGCCCAGGAGGTGGCAGCCCCATCAGCCCAGGAGGTGGCAGCCCCATCAGCCCAGGAGGTGGCAGCCCCATCAGGTCAGGAGGTGGCAGCCCCATCAGGTCAGGAGGTGGCAGCCCCATCAGGTCAGGAGGTTGCAGGCCCATCAGGGCAGGCTGCTGCACCACCCCCAAGACAGGCTCATGCAGAGTCCCAAGAAGGGCAGGATTCGCCATGGGAGGGGAGTGCCCACAACTCCCCTAATTTGGATGTTGAGTGGGAGGAGGATGAGGGGGAGGAAGATGACAATATTCTGATTGGGCAGGAAATAATGATGGGCCAAGATATGACCTTTGAATCATCCCCTGAGGGAACCCCACAGGCGCCCAGAAGTCAGGCCACCATCATGGGTCGCCCCTTCCAACCCTCCTCCAACATGCAGCAGCACCCATGCCTCACTCCAACTCCTCCTCCAAGGCCACAAGCCTCAGGGGCAAGTAGGATGCCGACCCCTGAAAACAGGGGGGGGTTGGTGCGTCTGCCGGTCAGTCTGTTGAGGGACAATGTCCGGCAGACCCGCAGTCTGTCTGCAATACAAAAAACAATGAGCAAGGTGGAGCGCAGCCTGGGTGCAATGAGGGAGTCACTGGGTGACGTGGCCACCATCTTCGTGGGGGTCATCACCTGTTTGTGGGACCTGAGGAACGCCACAACAGGTGTGGCCCAGGAGGTGACTGCCCTCACCCAGGCTGTGCAGGCCAATACCCGGGCTGTGCAGGCCAATACGGCTGACATTACTTCCTGTCTGACAAGGATAGCCGTTGCCTTGGAGGGAAGGCCAGCAGGAGGACAGACACCAGGGGAGGCTGCTTCCTCCCCTGTACAGTCCCCCCCCCCTGAAAATACTCCCTCCCCTGTACAGTCCCCCCCCCCCCTGAAAATACTCCCTCCCCTGCACAGTCCCCCCCCCCCTGAAAATACTCCCTCCCCTGCACAGACCCCCCCCCCCCCCGTGAAGATCCCCCAGTCGGCCGTGGCCGTCCCCGTGGCCGTCCCCGTGCCGTGACCGTGCCCGTGCCCGTGCCCGTGGGCAGCCCAGAAGGAGCACTCGCAACATCCATAATTTGCAGGGGTACTTTTTTTTTTTTTTTTTTTACACTGTACTTATGATTTGGTTTATGTGTGTGAATGATGTGTGAATGTGGGGGGGTGGCATTCCTGAAAACATAAGGGTGTCACCCTCAGTTTTGGTGGAGTAGGGATCCCTAGGACCAGGGAGAAGTCATCCTAGGTTCCTGAATGGTGTATGAATGCACAGTGACATAATTGGAGCCGTGGCGGGGCGTTACTGCTCCCAAGTACCAAAGGGGGGGGTACTTGGATCTAATCCAATTCGATGTGCATGTGATGTGTCTGTGCTAGGGACCACAGTGACGTGCATTCATGCATTCTCATTGTGAGATAATTAATGTGCGTTTTGTTAATAAAAATAAACATTCTCTTTGGCATATAAGTAATGTGCATTTATTTAGCAAAATAAAGATTTAAAGGTCACATAATCTCTGTGATTTGTTCTGGGCAAATCAAAAACAAAAATATAATTAGGATCCATTTACTGGGCAAAGATGCCTTCAGACAGTTGTCTCCTGATTGCCTGGCCCTCAGCAGACCGGGTAGAGGGGTTTGGGGGGGGGGATTGCCTGGGTGGGGGGTTAGGTCAGGACATATCTCCACATGCATGCCCCTTCTTAATGCAAAATTGTGCAGTATGCAACATGCCCCAATAATGCCAGATGAGGCCATGTGCATCTACGATCATCTGGACATTGATCGAATGCCAGCCTTTCCTGTTTCTGAACAGGTGTTCAGTATCATGGGGGGGCTGGAGTGCCACATGGGTGCAGTCAATCGCCCCGATGGTCTTAGGAAAGTCAGCAATATTGTAAAAGTCTGTCATTGCTTGCACACGCTGGTCCTCCTGGGTGGGCATGACAAACTGGTGGCTCATGCGCCGCAGTATGGCAGGGACCACCTGATGTAGACATTTACTCATGGTTGACTGCACCATCCCAGCCACACCTCCAGATGCTCGCTGGAATGAGCCACTCGATAAAAAATGGAGGGTTGCCATCACTTTTTCAAGAGGTGTCAGGGCATGGGAACGTAGGGTTGGGGCGATTAGATCCTCATGAAGGAGTTGGGTGATCTCCAGGATGGCCTCCCTATCAAATCGGTAGTTGCCAATCACCTCATAAGCTGGCATTTGCCAAATATCACGGCGTGGCCGATAAACACGCGCCTGTGCCCTCATCCTCCTCCTCTGTGCCCTCCTCCTCCTCCTTTGTGCCTGTAAGGCAGCAAGTGCCGTCAAAATCATCGCTGGTCCTGGCATTTTTAAACAAAAACCTTCACAACTAGAGCTCTAACCTCTAGTCACTACCTTCAGCAAACCCTTCCACAGCATGTGTAAAATTAGGGCTGGTTTTATAATGTGGAAATTTAGTCAGAAAAACTAACAGGTGCGCACAGGGCGGAAAATACGGCACACACTCTTAATTCTGAGAATCGCCCTAACTCCCTCATTTGCATCTTTGCCTATCAAAAACAGCGGCGAGCCTAGCGTAATTTGCGCCCGGGAATGCGCAGATGTAACTAATTTAAGTACGGCTGAAAATACGGAAATCTTTGCTTAAGTCGTTTTGACGATCGTGCGCAAATATACGCGCCGTGTCAATTTAGAAAAATGGAGTTAAGTCTGCGTATCTCTTTTGAGAATTTGGCCCCATAAGCCTTCAATGACAGATTCATACTTAATTTGGATTTTTGGACAAATGCATTTTTTTAACGAAAATATTTCGGGAGTAACTAAATAAATGTATTTTTCGTACGAAAATGAAATTACGAAACAAAATATTTCAGTGTGCACATGTCTATAAGTTCAGCAACAGCCCATTACAAGCTAGAAACTCTCAGTCCCTTGGGAAAAGTAGCACACGTGGAGTGAATCACTTCCAGCAACTCCATCTGCTTCCCTGTAGACACTGTTTCAGGCTCTACTTGCTTTCCAGAAATGCTAGCCCACCTGGCTGTCACTTGACCAGACACACCTCAGCTGGCAGGGCTATCCAACCCTAACCTCCAATAACCCTGACCCAGATTCCATGACTCTGGTTTATCCTTGGGCCAGACTAAATTTGCCTTCACTACTGCTAGTAACGCACTAGACAATGCTACTTTTATATATATAAACTTCTTTTAACTTCTATATGTACAGTCATGCTCATAAGTTTACATGTGTAGGTATATGCGCTGGGCTGTTTGCTTTAGCTTGCAATGATGGGCTCATCTAAAGGTGGTTGGAAGGAGGTGAGTATTCTCAGTAAAGCAGTAGAATAGTGATACTGTTGCTGATCACTTTCCTTTGGCAACCAATCCGCTTATATCATCAGTTTGTTCTGTTGAGATTTAAAAAGGTAAGCTAGAAGCTAATTGGTTGCCATGCACAGCTGCTTCAGATTCTGCCTGTTGCAGTGTTGACTGAATTCCCCTCTGTGTGTCTGCTATAAAGGTGAAGAAGGGAAGGGTGAACAGCGACATAATTTTCTGCCTTGCTTGGTGATGCTAAGATTATACATCCTAATTAGTGTTGAGCAGAATATGCCATATTCGATTTCGCGATATATCTCGAATATATATTCGAATATTCGAGATATATTCGCTAAATTCGAATATTCGTGATATTTTATCGAAATTAATTGAATGCGATTTTTCGCTATTGCGAATGCGAAAATAATTGCGATTTTTTTAATAACTGCGGTAGGAGCGCTCTGATTGGCTTAGAATATTCGTGATATTTTATCGAAATATCGCAACATGCGAATGCGATATTTATTGCGGAATTTCGAGATATGCTGGAGGAGCGCTCTGATTGGCTTAGAATATTCGTGATATTTTATCGAAATATCGCAACATGCGAATGCGATATTTATTGCGGAATTTCGAGATATGCTGGAGGAGCGCTCTGATTGGCTCAGAATATTCGTGATATTTTATCGAAATATCGCAACATGCGAATGCGATATTTATTGCGGAATTTCGAGATATGCTGGAGGAGCGCTCTGATTGGCTCAGAATATTCGTGATATTTTATCGAAATATCGCAACATGCGAATGCGATATTTATTGCGCAATTTCGAGATATGCTGGAGGAGCGCTCTGATTGGCTCAGAATATTCCTGATATTTTATCGAAATATCGCAACATGCGAATGCGAAATTTATTGCAGATATTTCGAAAACTGCTGTAGCAGCACTCTGAAATCGAATATGTATGATATTTTAACCAAAATACATATTGCGATTGCGATTTTTCGATCGCGCATGCGCAATTGCGCGAACAACACGCGACCATTTCCTGGAGCCTTGCCAGTTTCCAACTTATGATCGCAGCGCAATCACACAGCAACATGGTTGGAAGCAATTTCACTAAGTCTGAGGAAAAGTTGCTGATTTGTGTAAGTATTTTGACCACTGTTATTTCATCATCTTCAACTGCATTTTAGTCTAGTTTAAAAGTTAGTATATATGATCAGATATTAGTATTTCACAAAAAATGTGTCTCCTGCTTTTACAAAACTACAAGTCCCAGCATGCCTGGACAGCTGCAGACACCCTGGTTGGCAAATGTGTATTTAGGCACTTTTCCTTGTTATTTAGCATAATGAATTTAACATTTTATTGGACATAGGACGTATGCGAACGTCCTGACTTCAGTGTCCTCAAGGCCCAAGGACGTTCGAATACATATTGCCCTTTAGATGTTGCAGAACTACAACTTCCAGCATGCCTGGGAATGCTGGCACTTCTAGTATTGTAAGTTCTGCAGGCCCACATTTTTCAGGCCTTTATGCACGGGTCTCTAAACTGTGGCACCCTAGATGCAGCAAAAGTAAAATTCTTAGCATGCACTGACAGACCGTGGCTGATGGGAGTAGTAGTTTTGCAACAGCTGGAGGTGGACTGGTCTTGAAACCCAGAGTTAGGTAACAAACCCGTAGTGTTTTGCAACCATTCTGCCTCCAGCTGGTTATTTTCTGTTGAAAAGCCTGTGGCGTGCAAAACACAACCCAAAAACTCCACCCGGTGCAAGGAAAAATTTGCACACACCTAAAGAGTGACATCACAAAAAACTGCGACGGTTGCATACGTCAGTGGTCCTCCGAAAAGGTCCCGTCTCTGACCCCCCGGGGCGTTAGGCTCCTAGGCTCCTGACAGGGAAAAGAGTTACTGTGGTCCATACAGCCGAAGCCATATGGACCCATCTCGGTCCAAGCAGCGCAATCAACACGCGAACAACACGCGACCATTTCCTGGAGCCTTGCCAGTTTCCAACTTATGATCGCAGCGCAATCACACAGCAACATGGTTGGAAGCAATTTCACTAAGTCTGAGGAAAAGTTGCTGATTTGTGTAAGTATTTTGACCACTGTTATTTCATCATCTTCAACTGCATTTAAGTCTAGTTTAAAAGTTAGTATATATGATCAGATATTAGTATTTAACCAAAAATGTGTCTCCTGCTTTTACAAAACTACAAGTCCCAGCCCAGCCCAGCATTTTAGTCTAGTTTAAAAGTTAGTATATATGATCATATATTAGTATTTCACAAAAAATGTGTCTCCTGCTTTTACAAAACTACAAGTCCCAGCATGCCTGGACAGCTGCAGACACCCTGGTTGGCAAATGTGTATTTAGGCACTTTTCCTTGTTATTTAGCATAATGAATTTAAAAATTTTTTGGACATAGGACGTATGCGAACGTCCTGACTTCAGTGTCCTCAAGGCCCAAGGACGTTCGAATACATATTGCCCTTTAGATGTTGCAGAACTACAACTTCCAGCATGCCTGGGAATGCTGGCACTTCTAGTATTGTAAGTTCTGCAGGCCCCCATTTTTCAGGCCTTTATGCACGGGTCTCTAAACTGTGGCACCCTAGATGCAGCAAAAGTAAAATTCTTAGCATGCACTGACAGACCGTGGCTGATGGGAGTAGTAGTTTTGCAACAGCTGGAGGTGGACTGGTCTTGAAACCCAGAGTTAAGTAACAAACACGTAGTGTTTTGCAACCATTCTGCCTCCAGCTGTTTTTTTCCTGTTGAAAAGCCTGTGGCGTGCAAAACACAACCCAAAAACTCCACCCGGATGCAGTGAAAAATGTGCACACACCTAAAGAGTGACATCACAAAAAACTGCGACGGGTACATACGTCAGTGGTCCTCCGAAAAAGGTCCCGTCTCTGACCCCCCGGGGCGTTAGGCTCCTGACAGGGAAAAGAGTTAGCAACGCATATCTCCCCTATACGTGTATCCTGTGTTGTTAATAATATATTCATAATTATGCAAATGATAATGGCTGCTATATTTATGCAAAAAAGGTGGCGACCGAAATGGCAGGATATAAAATCTTTCATGTTACCCCTGTCATTGATTAATAAGGCGAGAATGCTTCCAATTGTTGAATAGCATACATTTACGTCATATATCCATAAGGCTGTCAACAGAAGTATTACAATATACTTTGTTCTTCATCTTGCAGAAGTTCCTGGAAACAGGATACGATGAGCTGCGGAGGCAGCCAGAGAAAAGGGCTGTGGTCAGCGCCCTAATCGCTGACTTTGGCGGCCAACATGACCACAAGGCCATTGTTAAGAAGTGGTCTGACCTGAAGAGGCGCCAAATGGTTCATGTCAGACGTCTTCGGGCTAAATATCATCCAGGTAAGTTATTGTTGACAGTTATGTTTTTTTTTAAAAAAGTGTATTTTGTGCGTGAACTCGAAAGAGAGAGGAGCCGGCCTGCAGGAGTTGGGAGGCCTCCCCCAGAGGCAATCTGCCACCTTTCTCCATGACCCGGTTGGCAATGGCGGGTGTGAGGGGGTCCTCCCAACCCAACCTCGCATAGCACACCCACCACGGGCGGGGCTGAGACCACCAAACTCAATTCACAGGTAGCCGAGAGCGGGATCCGAACCCCTAGCTGCAGAGGTGAATCAGTTGTCAGTGCAGTGGCAATCGCGTGGAGCCACCGCAGCTCCTTTGGTGACAGTTATGTAAGGTCATATGTAATTCATGTAAGGTCAGATGTTGTTAACCAAGATGCCATGTTGTGCTAACATATATCACCACCGGCCAAGGTATTCATAGTACTGTTGAAAAAAGACATGGGGCAGCAGACAGGAACACAGAAGTTATGTGGGAACATAATTTTCCCATTGCTTTGCATGGGACTTTAAAGAAAAACCCCGACCATGGCAAGTGGGGGTGGGTAAGGTTTAAACCACCTATCCTATGTTTGTGGCTGACATATAAGTAACCTGTGTGCCAAGTTTCATATAAATATCTTTAGCCGTTTGTACGTGATGCTGGAACATACATACATACATACATACATACATACATACATTTATGCACACACACACGTTGAGTTTTATATATATAGATTACCACTAAATTCCTGTGTTAGGAGTGGGGTTGTTATAGTAATCCCGTGTGCTCCATCAGGCCCTTTTTTTAACATGAGATGGTCTGAACAAAACAAAGGAGACAAAAACAGCTCATTTTAACATGGTTGCATCCCAGCTCACGCTCAGTCCCCTGTAGTGCCCACAAGACCCTTTAATATAACATTGTCCCATTGGTTAACTGTCTATATAAATCAATTTGTATTCATATACAATACAGCACAGTACACAGAATTTGCATACGTCATTAGAAAACATTTTTATAATATATGAACATTGTGTTATTATAGGAGCTCCAATGCCAGTTATCCGCACCAAGCGCAGAAGGCGCCAGGCCGATGAGGAGGAGGAGGAGGATGCGGCAGAGGAGGATGCGGCAGAGGAGGAGATGGATGAAGAGGAGCAGCCAGGGCCCTCCCACTCCCCAACCCCAGCTCCTGCTGAGGAGCAAGCTGAGGAGATTCCCCCCCCCACCACCCCAACTTCTCAAGCAGAAGAGCAGGAGGAAGAGAGCGGTCCTGTGAGCCTCGCTCAGGAAGGTAAATATGTGCACAATGATTAATAACATTTCAACAACAAAATGTAGATATAAAAATGGACAACATATAAAGCGCACCTGTCAGATTGTAGAACCATAATATGGTATTGATGCTAGAAGTATACAGGTAGTGCATAATTATTAGGCAAGTTGTATTTTTTGAGGATTCATTTTATTATTGAACAACAACCATGTTCTCAATGAACCCCAAAAACTCATTAATATCAAAGCTGAATTTTTTTGGAAGTAGTTTTTAGTTTGTTTTTAGTGTTAGTTATTTTCGGGGGATATCTGTGTGTGCAGGTGACTACTATTACTGTGCAGAATTATTAGGCAACTTAACCAAAAAATAAATAGATACCCATTTCAATGATTTATTTTTAACAGTGAAACCAATATAACATCTCAACATTCACAAATACACATTTCTGACATTTAAAAACAAAACAAAAACAAATCAGTGACCAATATAGCCACCTTTATTTGCAAGGACACTCAAAAGCCTGACATCCATGGATTCTGTCAGTGTTTTGATCTGTTCACCATCAACATTGCGTGCAGCAGCAACCACAGCCTCCCAGACACTGTTCAGAGAGGTGTACTGTTTTCCCTCCTTGTAAATCCCACATTTGATGATGGACCACAGGTTCTCAATGGGGTTCAGATCAGGTGAACAAGGAGGCCATGTCATTACTTTTTTTTATTTAATACCCTTTCTTGCCAGCCACGCTGTGGAGTACTTTGACACGTGTGATGGAGCATTGTCCTGCATGAAAATCATGTTTTTCTTGAAGGATGGTGACTTCTTCCTGTACCACTGCTTAAAGAAGGTCTCTTCCATAATCTGGCAGTAGGACTGGGAGTTGAGCTTGACTCCATCCTCAATCCGAAAAGGCCCCACAAGCTCATCTTTGATGATACCAGCCCAAACCAGTACTCCACCACCACCTTGCTGGCGTCTGAGTCGGACTGGAGCTCCCTGCCCTTTACCAATCCAGCCACGGGCTCTTCCATCTGTCCCATCAAGACTCACTCTCATTTCAGTAGTCCATAAAACCTTAGAAAAATCTTTCTTGAGATATTTATTGGCACAGTCTTGACGTTGCAGCTTGTGTGTCTTGTTCAGTGGTCGTCGTCTTTCAGCCTTTCTTACCTTGGCCATGTCTCTGGTTATTGCACACCTTGTGCTTTTGGGCACCCCAGTGATGTTGCAGCTCTGAAATATGGCCAATCTGGTGGCAAGTGGCATCTTGGCAGCTGCACGCTTAACCTTTCTCAGTTCATGGGCAGTTATTTTGCGCCTTTGTTTTTCCACACGTTTCTTTTGTTTGATGATCACGCTTCAGAAGCTTTGCAATTTTAAGAGTGCTGCATCCCTCTGCTAGATATCTCTCTATTTTGGACTTTTCAGAGTCTGTCAAGTCCTTCTTTTGGCCCATTTTGCCAAAGGAAAGGAAATTGACTAATAATTATGCACACCTGATATAGAGTGTTGATGTCATTAGACCACACACCTTCTCATTACAGAGATGTACATTACCTAATATGCCTAATCGGTAGTAGGCTTTCGAGCCTATACAGCTTGGAGTAAGACAACATGCATAAAGAGGATGATGTGGTCCAAATACTCATTTGCCTAATAATTCTGCACTCCCGGGATGTGTTAGACACATAACAAGTGTATACACATGATAATGATTGATTAATAAGCAAAAAAAATATTTTATTTATTTGGTAACGTTCTTTGAAATCCAAATGTTTTTTTATTATATCCTAACAGTAGCAAGAAAGATGATGCAGCAGCACGCGCTGCTAAAGAAGACACATCTGAGGATTAAGGGAAATCATCAACAAATTCGCTACCTGGTCCAGCAAAATACGCAGCTAGAGCAGCAGCAATTAGAATATCTTGCTGAGCTGGAAAGGCTTCAGAAGCTCATGATCAGCTATGTCTGAATTAATTTTTTGATTAAAAAATGTTATTTTTTGGAAATGTTTCATTTCTTTTTGAGATCGATTTTTAGGTTTTTCAACACATCTAACTTCACATCGAACAAATCAACATCAACACATCTAACTTCATAATAAGCAAAAACATTTTATACTATCATTTTATTTAACACAAACCTAGGACAAACTAAAGCACACGGACACAGACACGACGAACACAAAATAAACTGTTGAAAAATGAACATAACAAAAGCAACAATATATATATATATATATATACAGAGAGAGAGAGAGAGCAAGAAAGAGAGAGAGAGTGCAGATTTGCTCTTGCAGACAGCCTAATGGTTGCAGTATAAAGGCCGCAAACCAGGGTTTAACATAAGGTTAATTGTTTTAGTTACACTTGCTGTTACGATCCGGTCTGGTAGCTTGAAGCGGAGGCTGTTGGTGAATCCGCTGTGCCAGAGAGGTCATGAAGCTTTACTCAGCATGGAGGCAGCAGCAGTAGTATTAAAATATAATGTAACTAGACAATGCATTTCCTGAGGAAAATGCGAGTGGGAATGCTGAATAGCTTAATTGGTCAGGCCCTTTGCCAAAGACATTCACCATAACCACTACACTATCTTTAGGACACACAGCTTCTTTCTCTATCTGCAAAGTATAGAGTATGCTGACTTCCTGGTCGCCCCTCCCCCCTCAAGAGGTTTCCCCTCCCCCCCAGGTCAGTGAGGAGGAATATTGCACTGAGGTCAGGAAAGTTATTTATGGAAAGAAATAACATTACAAACGCTTTTAATTCACAGATCAAATACATGATTTAAGCCTCCAAACAAAGCTTAATAAATCCTCAACCGTACATGCGATCGATACAACGACTACACCGTTTGAAATACACGGCCCTTGTGAACGCATTGATATGAAATTTATGTTGATAAACTTAAAAATGTGGCCATGTCTGCGATTTAGAAAAGAGCGTCTTTGTGAGTTTTGCAGCAACATTTTTTAGATAATTTAACATGAGAGTCTATGAGACATAATTTCTGGCTGTTGCTCCAATAACTAAAACTAAAATACGTATCGCAGAATTGATCACATTGCCAGAAACCAGACAAGCATAGCTACGTTTTGATATAAAAATTGTGTATGAAAAGTAGATCTTCTGGGCGTGAGACCATTTTGTTTCCCCTTTTTGTAAAGATATTTTTAATTACAAAGATCTGCAATGTTAAGGTCACATGACAGACTCTAAATCCCCTCCATAGGATTACATTATAACCTATCGCATTTTTGTGAAAAATTCGCAAAACGTAAATTGCGTTTTCAACAAAAAATTGTAAACGATGACGATCTGAAAAGTCATAGCCGGATAGCTAAATATTTTGTGACCGCTTTACAGTTTTTTCAGTGTCTGTAAGTGAAAGTATGAAGTAGCTGAAACTTTTGGCAGGGCATGTGAATTCAAAGGGGAAAAGGATGTTCTCATTGACTTCAATGTTAAAAAAAGGGTCTAAAAGCTTAAAATTTATAAAAGTGTAAAAAGTAGAAAAAAACTTGAAGAAGTCCCATCATTAGCTGAAAGAGACGAACATTTTTACAGTTGAATGGTCTCAATAGCTGAAAGTATGCCGAAGTTACGCAGAACCAAAAAACGTAAGGAATAATAAGATTACTAAATTTACGTATATCAATACTGGAAATGTTTATTAAAGCATTCACACTAATTAAGATTAATACATTTACGGGTATCCATACTGGGAATGCTTATTAAAGCATTCCCACTAAGTATCACACAGGCATGATTTACAAGCAGTAGTGGTAATAGTAATACATAGCATAAAAACACTTGGGGAATACTTTACAGCATCAGTAGTGGTCATAGTAGTCAATAGTGTACCAAAAAATTGGGACACAGGTGTCTTGACTGAGCTGTAATAGTAGTAGTAGACATTGACAATACAGTGTCAAATCACTCGGGCAAGAGGTGCCATGATGAACAGCAGTCTTAATAAGAGTATATAGGGTGTGAAATAACTGCTGACATAGGTGTATTGACTGGGCAGCAGCAGCAGAAGCAGCAGTAGTATTAACAGTAGTAGTTGATACAGAGTCATATCACATGGGCAGGAGGTGCCATGATGAACAGCAGTAGGAATAGGAGTATATAGAGTGTCAAATAACTGCTGACATAGGTGTATTGACTGGGCAGCAGTAGTATTAACAGTAGTAGTTGATACAGAGTCATATCACATGGGCAGGAGGTGCCATCATGAACAGCAGTAGGAATAGGAGTATATAGAGTGTCAAATAACTGCTGACATAGGTGTATTGACTGGGCAGCAGCAGCAGCAGAAGCAGCAGTAGTATTAACAGTAGTAGTTGATACAGAGTCATATCACATGGGCAGGAGGTGCCATCATGAACAGCAGTAGGAATAGGAGTATATAGAGTGTCAAATAACTGCTGACATAGGTGTATTGACTGGGCAGCAGCAGCAGAAGCAGCAGTAGTATTAACAGTAGTAGTTGATACAGAGTCATATCACATGGGCAGGAGGTGCCATGATGAACAGCAGTAGGAATAGGAGTATATAGAGTGTCAAATAACTGCTGACATAGGTGTCTTGACTGGGCAGCAGCAGCAGAAGCAGCAGTAGTATTAACAGTAGTAGTTGATACAGAGTCATATCACATGGGCAGGAGGTGCCATCATGAACAGCAGTAGGAATAGGAGTATATAGAGTGTCAAATAACTGCTGACATAGGTGTATTGACTGGGCAGCAGCAGCAGAAGCAGCAGTAGTATTAACAGTAGTAGTTGATACAGAGTCATATCACATGGGCAGGAGGTGCCATCATGAACAGCAGTAGGAATAGGAGTATATAGAGTGTCAAATAACTGCTGACATAGGTGTATTGACTGGGCAGCAGCAGCAGCAGAAGCAGCAGTAGTATTAACAGTAGTAGTTGATACAGAGTCATATCACATGGGCAGGAGGTGCCATGATGAACAGCAGTAGGAATAGGAGTATATAGAGTGTCAAATAACTGCTGACATAGGTGTCTTGACTGGGCAGCAGCAGCAGAAGCAGCAGTAGTATTAACAGTAGTAGTTGATACAGAGTCATATCACATGGGCAGGAGGTGCCATCATGAACAGCAGTAGGAATAGGAGTATATAGAGTGTCAAATAACTGCTGACATAGGTGTATTGACTGGGCAGCAGCAGCAGCAGAAGCAGCAGTAGTATTAACAGTAGTAGTTGATACAGAGTCATATCACATGGGCAGGAGGTGCCATGATGAACAGCAGTAGGAATAGGAGTATATAGAGTGTCAAATAACTGCTGACATAGGTGTATTGACTGGGCAGCAGCAGCAGAAGCAGCAGTAGTATTAACAGTAGTAGTTGATACAGAGTCATATCACATGGGCAGGAGGTGCCATCATGAACAGCAGTAGGAATAGGAGTATATAGAGTGTCAAATAACTGCTGACATAGGTGTATTGACTGGGCAGCAGCAGCAGCAGAAGCAGCAGTAGTATTAACAGTAGTAGTTGATACAGAGTCATATCACATGGGCAGGAGGTGCCATGATGAACAGCAGTAGGAATAGGAGTATATAGAGTGTCAAATAACTGCTGACATAGGTGTCTTGACTGGGCAGCAGCAGCAGAAGCAGCAGTAGTATTAACAGTAGTAGTTGATACAGAGTCATATCACATGGGCAGGAGGTGCCATCATGAACAGCAGTAGGAATAAGAGTATATAGAGTGTCAAATAACTGCTGACATAGGTGTATTGACTGGGCAGCAGCAGCAGCAGCAGAAGCAGCAGTAGTATTAACAGTAGTAGTTGATACAGAGTCATATCACATGGGCAGGAGGTGCCATGATGAACAGCAGTAGGAATAGGAGTATATAGAGTGTCAAATAACTGCTGACATAGGTGTATTGACTGGGCAGCAGCAGCAGAAGCAGCAGTAGTATTAACAGTAGTAGTTGATACAGAGTCATATCACATGGGCAGGAGGTGCCATCATGAACAGCAGTAGGAATAGGAGTATATAGAGTGTCAAATAACTGCTGACATAGGTGTATTGACTGGGCAGCAGCAGCAGCAGAAGCAGCAGTAGTATTAACAGTAGTAGTTGATACAGAGTCATATCACATGGGCAGGAGGTGCCATGATGAACAGCAGTAGGAATAGGAGTATATAGAGTGTCAAATAACTGCTGACATAGGTGTCTTGACTGGGCAGCAGCAGCAGAAGCAGCAGTAGTATTAACAGTAGTAGTTGATACAGAGTCATATCACATGGGCAGGAGGTGCCATCATGAACAGCAGTAGGAATAGGAGTATATAGAGTGTCAAATAACTGCTGACATAGGTGTATTGACTGGGCAGCAGCAGCAGCAGCAGAAGCAGCAGTAGTATTAACAGTAGTAGTTGATACAGAGTCATATCACATGGGCAGGAGGTGCCATCATGAACAGCAGTAGGAATAGGAGTATATAGAGTGTCAAATAACTGCTGACATAGGTGTATTGACTGGGCAGCAGCAGCAGAAGCAGCAGTAGTATTAACAGTAGTAGTTGATACAGAGTCATATCACATGGGCAGGAGGTGCCATCATGAACAGCAGTAGGAATAGGAGTATATAGAGTGTGAAATAACTGCTGACATAGGTGTATTGACTGGGCGGCAGCAGCAGCAGAAGCAGCAGTAGTAGTATTAACAGTAGTAGTTGATACAGAGTCATATCACATGGGCAGGAGTTGCCATGATGTACAGCAGTCTTAATAAGAGTATATAGAGTGTGAAATAACTGCTGACATAGGTGTATTGACTGGGCGGCAGCAGCAGCTGAAGCAGCAGTAGTAGTATTAACAGTAGTAGTTGATACAGAGTCATATCACATGGGCAGGAGTTGCCATGATGTACAGCAGTCTTAATAAGAGTATATAGGGTGTGAAATAACTGCTGACATAATTGTCTTGACTGATCCAAAGGAGTCATGGGAGAAAATCATGTGGTCAGATGAGACTATAATATAATTTTTTGATCATAATTTCACTAACCGTGTTCGGAGGAAGAATAATGATGAGTACCATGCCAAGAACGCCATCCCTAATGTGAAGCATGGGGGTGGTAGCATCATGCTTTGGTGGTGTTTTTCTGCACATGGGACAGGGTGACTGTACTGTATTAAGGAGAGGATGACCGGGGCCATGTATTGCAAGATTTTGGGCAACAACCTCCTTCCCTGAGTTAGAGCTTTGAAGATGGGTCGAGGCTGGGTCTTCCAACATGAGAATGACCCAAAGCACACAGCCAGGATAACCAAGGATTGGCTCTGTAAGGAGCATATCAAGGTTCTGGCGTGGCCTAGCCAGTCTCCAGACCTAAACCCAATAGAGAATCTTTGGAGGGAGCTCAAACTCCGTGTTTCTCAGCGATAGCCCAGAAACATGACTGATGTAGAGAAGATCTGTGTGGAGGAGTGGGCCAAAATCCCTCCTCCAGTGTGTGCAAAGTTGGTGTAAAACTACAAGAAATGTTTGACCGCTGTAATTGCAAAGAAAGCCTACTGTACCAAATATTAACATTGATTTTCTCTGATGTTGAAATAGTTATATTCAGCACTGTAAATACATCAGGTCCGGGGCTTCATCAGGGAATGCATGGCAAGGGACCCTTCAGCGCCCTGAACCGACGACGGGTGCCAGAAAGTCACCGCCGATCCAGGACTCATTCATCTTTATGAATGTGAGTCTGTCCACGGAGTCTGTGGACAGACGGGTCCTCTTGTCCGTGACCACCCCACCTGCCGCGCTGAATGTCCGCTCAGATAGTACGCTGGAGGGGGGGCAAGACAATAACTCCAGCGCATACTGAGCGAGCTCGCGGCAGGTGTCCAATCTGGCAACCCAGTACTCCATGGGGTCGTCGGTGCTCATACTGTCAGAAGCACCGACGGACGCCATGTAGTCTGCCACCATGTGGGCCAGCCGCTGGTGGTGACTGCTGCTGCTGCTGCTGGTGGTGGTACTGGGTCGCTCGGTTTGAAAGAACATCCTCATCTCTTCCATTAGGTCCCCTGCTCGGCTGCAGCTGGGTGCAGCCACCTGCTGGGTGAGATGAGGGGGGACAACTGGAGGCCGGGGAGTTGCCTGCTCCAACCGTCTGACAATGGCTGCCTGCAGTTCCTCCATCCGGTGCTGCCTCCGGCTGGCTGGGATGAACTGCTCCAGTTTCCCCTTGCACCTGGGATCCAAAAGGGTGGCCATCCAGAAATCATCCCTCGTCTTGATGGTCTTAACCCGGGGGTCCCTCCTGAGGCATCTCAGCATGTGGGCAGCCATGGGGAAGAGCACAGCCCGCTGTGACTCCTCAATGCTGGCCAGGTGAATGAGGTGCGACTCTTCATCCCTGAGGCGCTGCTGGTCAAACTCAGACATGCCCAACCCCCGGACTATCGGTGCCCCCAACACCGGCTCTCCCTCCTGACCAGGCCCTGACTCCGGGACGACACCAGCAACCACCTCCTCCTCCTCTTCATCATCATCCTCCTCCTCCTCCTCCTCCTCCTGGTCCTGGCCCTGGTCTCGGTGGAGCATTGCTGACTCCTCCTGCTCCACCAAGGCACTCTCCCCAGCCTCGAGCAGGCGATCTAGTGTCCTCTCCAGCATGAACAGTATTGGCAGCACGCTATTGAGGCCAATTTGCTCACTGCTGACCATCTTGGTCGCCTGCTCGAAGGAGGACAACACTTGGCAGACCTGGTTTATCTGCCCCCACTCCGCACAGGCGATGAAAGGGAGTTGTGGTGAAGCCCTCTCAGTGCCTAGTTCCATCAGGTACTCCCTCACCGCCCTTTGCTGCTCCCACAACCTCTTCAGCATGTGGAGGGTGGAGTTCCACCGCGTCACACTGTCCACAATCAGCCTGTGAAGGGGCAGATTGTACTTCCGCTGCAATTTGGACAGGGACGCGGTAGCGGTTGGGGAGCGCCTGAAGTGGCTGGCAATCCTACGCGCCTTTGCCACAATGTCACTCAACCCTGGATAAGTGCGCAGGAACTTCTGCACCACCAGGTTGAGGACATGTGCCAGACAGGGCACGTGCGTCAGACTGCCAGCATGGAGGGCGGCGAGTAGGTTGCTGCCGTTATCGCAGACAACCATACCTGGCTGGAGCCTTCGGGGTGTCAGCCACTTCTGGACCTGAGCTTGAAGTGCTTTCAGCACTTCTTCTGCAGTGTGTCTCCGGTCCCCTAAACTAACAAGCTGGAGCACGGCCTGACAGCGCACGTGCCCCACACTTGAGTAGCTACGGGGGCGCTTGCTGGGAGGCTCAGCAGCTGCGGAGACAGTGGCTTGAGGGAGACCAGCAGTTCTCCCCTGGACACCCCGGGGCGGCACCACAAGATCGGTTGCCGACGATCCCTCACCGACGCCTCGGAGGGAAACCCAATGGGCCGTGAAGCTGATGTAGCGTCCCTGCCCATGCCTGCTGGTCCAGCCATCCATTGTCAGATGAACCCTGTCGCTGACAGCGTGATCCAGCGACAGGGTTACATTCTGCACAATGTGCTGGTGTAGGGCAGGGACACCAGTCCTGGCAAAGAAATGGCGGCTGGGGACACGCCATTGGGGTTGGGCCTGCTCCAACATCTGCCTGAAGGGGTTGCTGTCAACTATGTTGAAGGGCAGCAGATGTTGGGCAATAACCCTTGCCAGGAGCCCATTGAGGGAACGCACACGTCGGTCTCCAGGGGGGAAGGGAGTGGTGCGGTCAAAGGCGTCTGAAATCGACGCCTGGCGCCGGACGGCAGTGCGGGACACAGACGTGGAGGGTGCTGTGGAAGTAGAGGTCTGGCTGCCGGTACCAGTACCTCTACTAGAGGGAGCGGGGGGGCATGACCTGCTGGAAAGAGATGAAGATGTGGCAGGGGCTGCTGTACCCTGCTCACTTGTGGTGGTGGCGCTGCTACCACCACCACGCTTCATCTCGTCATACAACGCCCAGTGGTTTATCCTCAGGTGCTGGTTCAGGGCTGTGGTACCCACCCGAGCCAAACACTTCCCTCTCTTCACCCTCACTTTACAAATCCGGCAGATGGCCACGGTAGGGTTGTCTGCCACCAGGGTAAAGAAATTCCAGACAGGTGACTTCAGCACCGCCCTCCTGTCAGATGGGGTGACGCTTACTTGCACCTGCTGGGATTCGGTGCGCACAGGTGGAGCTGCCTGCTGCTGCTGCTGCTGCTGCTGCTGCTCCTCCTCCTGACACCTCCTGCTGCCATCACCAGTGGAGACCCTGACGATGGTCTCCCTGGTGGTGACCTGGCGCACCGTTTCACCAGGGTGCCTACCTTCCCCGTCGTCACTGACGTAGTGAGCCGACGCGTCAGATGGCAACCATGATGGGTCACCCTCTTCGCCCCCAGAGATGTCAGACCAAGGGCTGAGATGTGTTGGTCTGAGGGAACCACGTGACATGGAGCCTCTAGCCTGGCTCCGCTGTCCCCTCACCCACGCCTGGGTCTGACTAGGTGCTGCTGTTTCCTGCACCAAAACAGCAGCACCAGTTTGAAGGGATGTCTCTGGGATACTGCCAGCAGGTATCCCATCCTCCTCATCCATCCCTTCAAAAAGGTCCTGACCATCAGGACAGAGCTGGAGGTCTGCCTGATGCATGGCCTCCCCCAAGAGATCCCTATCACTGTCGCTGTCGAACAGTAAGATGCTGGACTCTTGGGGGCTGGGGGGGGGTAGTACAGGCAACGGTGTAATGGTGGTACTACTGTGAGTCGGGACCGACGACTCAGTGGCACTGCTGTGCCCCATGTAGTCCACCACTACTTGAGCCTGAGATGGCAATATCGGGCGGCTGCCCGATGGGAAGAACTCCCGGATCAGGCGTACTCCCCTTGCACCCGATCCTCTACCACTAGTAGGGGCACGAGAGGTACCCCGTGCTGGCAGCGATCCAGCACTGGGAGTAACTCCCCTACCCCTGCTGCCACGGCCACGGATGCCGCTCATTATTGCTGATATGTGTGTGGGGGGGGTAAACTTTATTGGGGGGGGAAAATGTGAACAAAATGTGTTTTTGTGTTTTTTTTACAAGACAGGCACGCAGACAAAGACGTACACAGACAGCTACTAAACTATAAGAAAAGTAGTACACCAGACAAGGACTACAAAATTAAAGAAAAAAAAAAAAGCACTAAACAAACACTAACTTTTTTTTTTTTTTTTTTTTTTAAACACAAAACACAGACACTAAACACACACTAAGCTAAGCTAGATGAAATAAATGTACACTAACAGTGTGTACACTTACTACACAAAATTTAACTAAACTGAACACAAAACTTAGCTTTTATAAAAGCTCTTTAGGGAAAACTAAACAAAATTTGAACTGAGATGCCTATCAAATATCACTGAACAGCGAACCTGCAAGATCTAACAGTAACACAAGATGAACAAAACTTAGCTTTTAGAAAAGCTCTTTTATAAAGCTCAGCAAAATGTGTTCTGAAATCTCTTGCAAATATAACTGAACAGGGAGGATTGCAGGATCAAACAGTTAAGCCCCATACACACTATCAGTTTTCCTGATGGTTTTCTCTTCAGGTTTACCAAAACCATCTAATATGAGGTCAAACCTTAAGTGTTTCAATTTGAATGCAATCAGGCAGGTCCTTGTACTACATGGTTTTGGTAAACCTGAAGAGAAAACCAGCAGGAAAACTGATAGTGTGTATGGGGCTTAACACAAATGAAAAAAACAGCACAAAACAGCACAAAACGTAGCTTTGAAAAAAGCTCTTGGGTCTATTGCTTTGAAAAAAGCAGTTGATATACTGGAAAAGATCCACTGGAATCACTAAATAGCAATGCTGGTGATGATCTAAATCAATCAAGAACAAAGACACAGGAAACCAGGAAACCAGGAACACAGAAACAGCCTCCACACTCTATAGCAAGCTTCTGAATCTGCAATGAAATGGTGCTGGGAGTGAGCTTATATAATGTCCATGCAGGCAGGTTCCTATTGGTTGCTAACCTGTGACGAGTGTGGAAGGAGAACTCTGATTGGCTCTGATGCAAAAGGGCGGAGCAAATAATCGCGCAATATTCCTATTGCCGAATATTCGCATTGCGAATATTCGGCAATATAAAATGATCGCTTAAGCTACTCGGCCCAATGGCTCTAATCATACCAGCAATGCTTTCAGACGTCTATGGAGATCACTAGGATGTGATCTGTTTTAAAAAT
The DNA here is from genome assembly GCF_905171775.1 of Rana temporaria. NCBI lineage: Eukaryota > Metazoa > Chordata > Amphibia > Anura > Ranidae > Rana > Rana temporaria. The sequence goes on from NC_053489.1 coordinate 535,863,191, forward strand.
GAAACTGTAAAAATCGCTCTGATGCGGAAGATCGGGGCGAGGAAAATAATCGCGCGATATTGCGTTTGCCGAATAATCGCATTGCGATCTTTCTGGAAAATTCAATGAACGCTTCAGCTACTCGGCCCAGGGTCTCTAATGATACCAGCAATGCTTTTAGACGTCGATGGAGATATCTAGGATGTGATCTGATTAAAAAAAAAAATTGTAAAAAATCGAATATTCGGAATTGCGAATATTCACCGCGAATTTCGAAATATAGCGCGATTTCTCGAATATGCTATATTCGAGTCGAATATTCGCAATGCGAATATTCGTGAGCAACACTAATCCTAATGTAGTTGACTGGATCCTGACAGTAATGAACAAGGCAGCAACATAGCAATATACAGCACCTGTCTGCTTATTACTCCCTAACTCTCTATCCTGACATGCTGATCTCCGTGCCAGTGATATTGCCATAGAGAAGGAAAAATAAGCATGAAACATCAACACAGCTGTTTTGATAAAGTATTCAATGTTGCTTACATCATGCAGTTGCCTGGTTCCTAACAGAGCTGAACAGGGCAGTTACATAGTTATTGTGCCCGGCTTATTATTTCTATATTGTAAGTGCTACAAAGAGGTACAAAGTAACCATTTTCTTAAACAATTCTTTCCTTAAAAATTTAATGAACTACATCAGTGTCAACACGTCTCACACAGCGGATTGTAGGTATGGAAAGAGAGTCGGGCAGGGAGCAGAAACATTTCTGATCTGCTGCACTTGGTGACACAGAACTCTCTCCTCCCCTTTCACTACCCATAGTCCAATCCACACTGACTCTGAGAGGGTATCCTACATGTACAGGAAGACGTAGGGCACCCTTCTAGCCCATCATACTGACTCCAGCTAGTGATAATTGTGTTGAACATGATGTCACAGGGCTTAAAACTATAAAGGAGCAAGATAAAAGGAAAGTTACTTTTGCTTCCTTTAATGGAGTCAGATTGAGCTTTTGATATTTTTTTTATTGCCGGAGTTCAGCTTTCCTAGACCCAAGACAAAAAAATCATCAGTGTTCAGACAGAGTCCAGATGTAATACAGATAATAACGTGGATACACTGTGCTAGCATTATCATTATCATGACGTGTCACACAATGATGCAATTTCTTATTTGTCCTTTGTATATTTTTCTACCAATGGTACCCAATACATGGGAATAAGAAGGTGGAAGTGAAAAGGGAATGCGAATAAAAGGGATCGTGGGTGAACTTAAACAGTGAGATTAAAAAAAAAAAAATTATTAAGGTATCTGATGATACTACAATGAACAATACAGATGAAAGTGAACAAACACCTATTATCCTGTAAAGATTTAACAGTGAAAATACAAAGTAAAATGGCGACTACATATACAAACACCAAAAATAGCATAAATTAAGTGGAAAAAAAAGTGCAAAACTATTCAAAATCACACATGTTATAAAGCCCTGTCCAGGAAAAAAAACATAGTTTTTCCTGACGAGATTCTTGGCAAGAATCTCTTGCCGTCCAAGTGTACACACAGGGCCAAATCCACAAAAGGGATACGACGGCGTAATTCAGGGCTTTTTTTCAGGGGGAACTTGGGGGAACTCGGTTCCACCACCTCTGGCTCAGACCCTTTGGTGCCCGCTCACCACAATCACTTGTAAACACAAAAGTCTGGTTTCTGTGTTTACAAGCAACAGCTCTTCACTCTGTGTGTAACCCCCCCCTGAACTCTGCACTCTGTATGTAATGCAATCCTGGTATTTAATGCCCCTTTAAGACCCTTCTGTAACGATATTGCGCGCTGGACACGCGACTAGCTGTTGTGTAAGAACCATACAGCAGCCATGTTGTTTTAAAACAGTATAAGCAGTGGAAAGAAACTCACTCCCTCCCTCCCTTATTCTCAGGAATTCATAGGCATTCTACTTCAAAAGATCTGTTATCTCCTCTGAGAAACAGAGCAACCTAGGTTTCTTAATGTCTCCTGGCAGGGTTCCTGGCCTGTCGTAAAACTGTCGTCCTCTCACCTCAGAGAGTCCACAGACCCCTGTCGTAAATGCCTTAGACTCATAAACGCTGAAGACTAAGGAATAAGTATGAACGTTACACATGTTTCATAACTTCCAGCTAACTCATAGCACAGCCCAACAACAGACATATTTAGTTTCCTCAGATAATTTGTAACGTTTCGAGCCCAGACATGAATGTGATCAATCATACGGAAGGCCCCTGGCCCCATTTATTCATCATAGGTAGATTAACCATGGTAGACTTGTCACGTTTGGACTTTTCTTAAAGCAAATATCACGCTCTACAATAACACGGATGTTGGTAGTCTGTAACTATTAGAACTGCAGAGATATGAATATGTATCACAAAGTGTACCTGGGTTATGGGCGTGAATGTGGACCCTCCCAGTAACCAGCCCCTAAATCAGATGACCAGACAATTGGTTACTGGTCGTGTCAACACCCCTTTTTGATCGGACAGAAAAAAGGAGATGTCAAGTGAAGGGGAGGGCTCCTTTTTACCATCCAAGCAAGAGCATCTGCCAAGTTTGAGAACCGATTACCCAGTTCATCGATCGAACTCTGATCAACCTTGGACATTAATTGCAAGTATTCTTCTTCTTCTTCAATTCTACCTCCTTACTTTGTGGCTGATATTGTCATTATCTCTTTAAAACATATTTTTCTGTAACACTTTATTGCACCAAGTTTGCCCTTTTCGTAATAAACCTTTTATGTTGAAAAGTGTTAACCTTGTCTCTAAAACTCTTGATGCAGGCTATGAACGAACCTCTGCCTTTTGAAGAGCGCTACTGGTGTAGAGTAAGGCCTCTGAGCAGACCTGCCTGTGGTGACAGTGTGTGTTGCAGACGCTTATTCTAAAATCCTAATTGGTATTGTTAATTGACGGGAGTACCAACGCTTCCTTATCAATGTTGGTGGTGGCAGTTAAAGGGTTAATTGTGTCATTAGCCCAGTGACAATCGCTCTCAGGCTACTAGCACTTAGATTGTGGTCCCGCAAGCAGGGAAATCTTTGTGCTGGGCGCAGCTGAGAGTGGCATTGTTACGTAAGTGACAGCGTGGTGTGAGGTCGGCCTGTCCTTCGTCGCAAGTTGGCGCGGAGGGCGGGGATCTGACACTCGCGTTCGTCACATATTGGCTGGCAGCGTAGCGGGATAGCTTTGCATTAAGAGCATTCAGTGCATTGTTAGGAATTAGCTCTGCACTGAAGGATTGTAACCTTTTGGAAACAGTCCTTAGAGACAAGCTGGTGCATATATATTTTTTTTTTTTGTGTGTTAAAGAGAGACATACAGCAACAGCTCCTTCCTACCCCTTTTTCCTACCTCTGCTTTCTGTTCTATCTTTTCTGCTTGCAACATGTCTGGGTTATCAGCATATAAAAAGATGAACAAAAATGACCTAACTGCTGAGTGCGCAGGAAGAGGAATTGACATTAATGGCAAAAATCGTGAAGGCTTGATACATGCCCTACAGGAGTTTGATATCCAGGCAAACCAGAACCTGGGGGGAACCGGACCAGAAAGGGGTTCCGCTACTCCAGAGCCCAGTGGTTCAGAGGCGGCCTCGCCGGATAGGCCAGCAGAGACTGACACTGGAATACCACGGATTGTTATCCCCAAGCCACCGCATGAGCAGGCCAACACCCCATTGCTTGCAACCAGCATGGACTCTCCTCAAATGCAGGAAACGCTACAAAACCTCAGGGAAACAGATCCTGTGGTGTACCTGCAGTTTCTCGAGCGTCAGGCTGAGAGAGGAGCGCAGGGCTGCGGCTGAGCGAGAGGAACGCCAGGCTGAGAGGGAGGATGCGCAGAGGGAAGCTGATCGTCGACACGAACTGGAGATGACTAGGCTCCAGCAGCAGCGACAGGTTCAGAACCCCGGATCCCTAGAGCACAGGGATGCCGCTCTGCCAGTAGCTCCGGCAGCCAAATTTCCTGTTATGGAAAAGGACAGTGACATTGACGTGTATCTACTGTCGTTTAAAAAAACTTGCCGTCAGTACCATCTGCCCCCAGCACAATGGGCCCGGTACCTGACGCCAGGGCTATGAGGCAAGGCCCTGGATGCTTATGTTGAACTGTCTGAAGAGCAGGGCAATGATTATGAGGCCCTAAAGGCTGCGATCATCCAAAAGTTTCAGCTAACCCCGGAAGTTTACCGGAAGCGTTTTAGGTCCTTGCAAAAAGGGCCTGGGGACTCATACCTGGATGTGGAAAGTCGCTTACGCACCACATTCCGGCAGTAGACTAAAGGCTTGAAAGCTGATTCTTTTGAGTCCCTGGAAGATCTTATGATTGAAGATCAACTTTTGCACATCTGTCCTACAGACGTCAGACAGTTTGTGCTGGAGCGAAAGCCAAACTCGGCTAAAGTAGCAGCAGAACTGGCAGATACCTATATCCACTCTCGGGTATCTGACCATCGCAAGGCTCCTCCGAACGGCTGGAAAGGAGGGAAATCTCACATGGCAACCCCTCCTCCACCTGCCAACCAAGTCCCTCAGCAGATGGAACCTGCAGTTCCTGGTGCCAAGGCATTCCTGACTAATAATCGCACATGCTACACCTGCGGGAAAGCCGGACATCTCAAGGCACAGTGCCCTGAGCAGAAGAAGCTGACATCACCTGGCCATCCGGCCAGCAACCCTTCTGCTGTACTGTTCGTCAGTGGGAAACTCCAGGAACCAATGCCAACTTGCAGCCTGTCACCGTAGGCCACCGGACTGTAATAGGGTTGCATGACACTGGAGCAGAAGTTACGTTGGTCAGACCAGAGGTGATAGAAGAAACAGACATCATCCCAGAGAAGTTTCTTACCCTCACTGGAGTGGGGGGAACCCTTTCCTGTGTGCCCCGTGCCTATGTTTTCATCGATTGGGGTGCTGGGAGTGGGATGAGAGAGGTGGGCGTCTCAGAGGAGATCCCTACTGCTGTGTTGTTGGGTGCTGATTTAGGTACCCTTGTTTCTTACTACGTCCCTGCTAAGAGCACCCAGGATGCTCCCACGGAACTCTCTGGACCTACCAAGGTACTGTGTACAGATGTTGGGGTAATATCTGGGCAACCTGTGGATGGACAGAGGGAGGGGGAGGGTGAAGTTGAAGTGCAAGGTCCTCCTTATTCAGAAACAGGAGAGGAGACCCCCTTGCTTGGGAAGGTAACTGATACAGGTTCCAATGATGCTGCAATGATAAATGTTAAATGTGATGATGCTGATAATGCATTGCCAGTTTTAGTGGTCACTCGCAGTGCTGCCAAGGCGGCCGAGGTGCAGGCCCTGATCGCAGAACAGCAGGAGGAGGTCTCTGGGCCCTCTCCCTGTTCTGACCCAGCGGACTCCACCTCTGTTGAGCCTCAGCAGCCGTCCTTGTTTGCCACAGGACTGCTGGCTGGGACTTGTGGTACCACCTTTGAAACAGCACTGCAGACAGACCAAACACTAGCACAGCTCAGGAGTTCAGCTGATCGCCCCCCTGCAGAGAATTGCAAACAAAAGGTCTACTGGGAGAAAGGGAAACTGTACAGAGAAGGTTTGCCTGCAGAGGGGAATGAATCTGACACAAGAATCAGGCAGCTAGTTGTACCCAGTCAATTTAGGGGACAGCTGCTAAAAGTGGCTCATGAGATTCCCCTAGCAGGGCACTTGGGAATTACTAAGACCCGAGGGCGGTTGATACATAACTTTTATTGGCCTACGATGCTCACTGACATAGCTGACTACTGTCGGTCCTGTGTTACCTGCCAGCGAGTTGGCAAGGTAGGGGATGTACAGCGGGCTCCGCTAAAACCTTTGCCTGTGATTGACGAACCTTTTAAGAGGGTGGCGGTGGATATCATTGGGCCTTTGGCCATCCCTAGCAGTTCAGGCAAACGTTTTATCCTGACAGTTGTCGACTATGCCACACGGTATCCAGAGGCAGTGGCTCTCTCCTGCCTCCGGACAGACAAGGTTGCTGATGCTCTGCTGGGAATCTTCACAAGAGTGGGGTTCCCAGCCGAACTCATTAGCGATCAAGGACCTCAGTTTATGTCTGACTTGATGCAAGCTCTCTGTCTGAAAATACAGATGACGCATATCGTGGCCAGTGCTTATCATCCACAAACCAACGGCTTGTGTGAGCGTTTCAATGGCACCCTGAAACAAATGTTGTGCACCTTTGTGCACTCCCAGGGCAAGGACTGGGAACGATATCTGCCTCATCTGCTGTTTGCTTACAGAGAGGTGCCTCAGGAGTCCACAGGCTTTTCGCCGTTTGAACTTCTGTATGGACGGAGGGTAAGAGGGCCCCTGGACCTAATCCGTGAGACCTGGGAGGGCAAGATTGCCGACCCAGAGGTCTCAGTTGTGGATTACGTTCTAAAATTCAGAGATAAAATGGAGACGCTGGTGGGAATTGTACGGGAAAACATGACCAAGGCCCAGACCAACCAGAAACAGTGGTATGACCGTAATGCTAGAGAGCGGACCTTCAATGTTGGTCAGCAGGTGTATGCTCTGCTTCCCCTGCGGAAGAACAAACTCCAAGCCGCATGGGAAGGCCCGTACACCATCACCCAGCGCCTGAATGATGTCACCTACTTGGTCAGGTTGGGGGAAGGGAGTAGACGGCAGAGGGCCATCCATGTGAACATGCTCAAAGCCCATCATGAGCGCACGGCCTATGTCATGCCAGTCTGCAGCAGGCCGGAGCCTGAGGAGGCTGATCCACTTTTAGACCTGCTAGCTGACAGCAGGGAGGTAGACTCAGAACTCCTGATTAACCCCAAACTAACCCCCACCCAGGTACCTGGGCTAAAGAGAGTGCTGGCAGTACATGGTAGCAGGTTTACAGGGAAACCTGGGAGGACGCACCTCGCTATCCACCAGGTGGACACCGGGACACATCCGCCCATTAAACAGTCGGCCTATCGCGTCTCCTTGGAGGTGCTGGCTGACATGAAAAGGGAGGTGGAGGAAATGCTGCAGCTGGGGGTGATTCAGAAGTCCCACAGTGCCTGGGCATCCCCAGTAGTCCTGGTCCCCAAAAAGGATCGGACGACCAGGTTCTGTGTGGACTACCGGAAGCTGAATGCCATCACCACTGCAGATGCCTACCCCATGCCCCGGATTGATGAGTTGTTAGATAGGCTGGCGGCCGCCCACTATATAACAATCATGGATCTGAGCAGGGGGTACTGGCAAATTCCTCTGGCCCCTGAGGCTCGGGAAAAGTTGGCTTTCATCACCCCATTCGGCTTGTTCGAATTTACCGTCATGCCGTTTGGGATGAAGAATGCCCCAGCTACCTTCCAGAGAGTCATGAATGATTTACTGGAGGGGCTGGAACCCTTTGCCGTAGTCTACCTGGATGACATCGCTGTGTTCAGCCCTACCTGGGAAGAACACCTGATGCACCTGTCACAGGTCCTGGGACCGATTGACCGATGCCAACCTGACTGTCAAACCCAGTAAGTGTCAGATCGGCATGAATGATGTGCATTACCTGGGACACCAGGTAGGAGGAGGCACCCTGAAACCCGAGACAGGAAAGGTTGAGGCCATCCTGGCCTGGCCTATCCCCCAAACCAAAAAACAGGTTATGTCTTTCTTGGGGACCGCTGGCTACTATAGGAAGTTTGTAGGTAACTATAGCAGCCTGGCCAAACCTCTGACTGACCTAACCAAAAAGAAACTGCCCAAGGTGGTGTCTTGGACACCAGAATGTGAGCAGGCATTTCAGGCCTTGAAGGAGGCGCTGGCCAGCGCCCCTGTGCTACAGGCTCCCGACTTCACCCGCCGTTTTCTAGTGCAGACGGATGCCTCTGCCTATGGATTGGGTGCAGTCCTGAGCCAAGTGGATGATGCCGGAGAGGAGCATCCCATCCTCTACCTGAGCCGGAAGCTGCTTCCCAGGGAAGTAGCTTATGCCACGATCGAAAAGGAGTGTCTTGCGATCGTGTGGTCTCTCCAGAAGTTACAAACGTATCTTTATGGACGGCATTTCACTGTGATCACCGATCACAATCCCTTGAGCTGGCTAAATCGTGTTGCTGGGGAGAATGGCAAACTACTTTGGTGGAGCTTATTTCTGCAGCAATACGATTTCACCATCCAGCATAAGAAAGGCAGTGCCCGTGGAAATGCTGATGGGCTGTCACGACAAGCCGAGCCCGCCGGAGTCGGTTGCGTCAGGAGGGAAATTGTAGTTCCCTCCCATGCAACCACCTAAGGGGGGAGGTGTAACGATATTGCGCGCTGGACACGCGACTAGCTGTTGTGTAAGAACCATACAGCAGCCATGTTGTTTTAAAACAGTATAAGCAGTGGAAAGAAACTCACTCCCTCCCTCCCTTATTCTCAGGAATTCATAGGCATTCTACTTCAAAAGATCTGTTATCTCCTCCGAGAAACAGAGCAACCTAGGTTTCTTAATGTCTCCTGGCAGGGTTCCTGGCCTGTCGTAAAACTGTCGTCCTCTCACCTCAGAGAGTCCACAGACCCCTGTCGTAAATGCCTTAGACTCATAAACGCTGAAGACTAAGGAATAAGTATGAACGTTACACATGTTTCATAACTTCCAGCTAACTCATAGCACAGCCCAACAACAGACATATTTAGTTTCCTCAGATAATTTGTAACGTTTCGAGCCCAGACATGAATATGATCAATCATACGGAAGGCCCCTGGCCCCATTTATTCATCATAGGTAGATTAACCATGGTAGACTTGTCACGTTTGGACTTTTCTTAAAGCAAATATCACGCTCTACAATAACACGGATGTTGGTAGTCTGTAACTATTAGAACTGCAGAGATATGAATATGTATCACAAAGTGTACCTGGGTTATGGGCGTGAATGTGGACCCTCCCAGTAACCAGCCCCTAAATCAGATGACCAGACAATTGGTTACTGGTCGTGTCAACACCCCTTTTTGATCGGACAGAAAAAAGGAGATGTCAAGTGAAGGGGAGGGCTCCTTTTTACCATCCAAGCAAGAGCATCTGCCAAGTTTGAGAACCGATTACCCAGTTCATCGATCGAACTCTGATCAACCTTGGACATTAATTGCAAGTATTCTTCTTCTTCTTCAATTCTACCTCCTTACTTTGTGGCTGATATTGTCATTATCTCTTTAAAACATATTTTTCTGTAACACTTTATTGCACCAAGTTTGCCCTTTTCGTAATAAACCTTTTATGTTGAAAAGTGTTAACCTTGTCTCTAAAACTCTTGATGCAGGCTATGAACGAACCTCTGCCTTTTGAAGAGCGCTACTGGTGTAGAGTAAGGCCTCTGAGCAGACCTGCCTGTGGTGACAGTGTGTGTTGCAGACGCTTATTCTAAAATCCTAATTGGTATTGTTAATTGACGGGAGTACCAACGCTTCCTTATCAATGTTGGTGGTGGCAGTTAAAGGGTTAATTGTGTCATTAGCCCAGTGACAATCGCTCTCAGGCTACTAGCACTTAGATTGTGGTCCCGCAAGCAGGGAAATCTTTGTGCTGGGCGCAGCTGAGAGTGGCATTGTTACGTAAGTGACAGCGTGGTGTGAGGTCGGCCTGTCCTTCGTCGCAAGTTGGCGCGGAGGGCGGGGATCTGACACTCGCGTTCGTCACACCTTCTACTGTTTGTGAAATCTGAATGGGGTTGTGGTTGAGTTCCTGCACCTATTTTCTGAGAAAAAAAGCTCTGGCGTAATTGCTGTAACGCCGTTGTATCCCTGTTCCTAACTATGGAACTGATCCACAGAATCAGTTTTCCATAGTTAGGCAGAAGATCCGGCATGTGTAAGGGACTTACACTGCCGGATCTTAGGATGCAGTACCTCATCCGCCGCTGGGGGCATTTTGTGTCGAAATGCCGCCTCGGGTATGCAAATTAGCACTTACGGAGATCCACGAAGCTTTTCAGCTTCGTTTTTTCTCCGTAAGTTTTAGTTTGAATACGCAAAATTAGGGCTGCTTTTACATGGTGTAAAGTTAGTACACCATGTAAAAGCAGACCTTTCTGTCCAGCGACGCAATTTTTTTTAAATTTAGAATTTTTTTTTTCCCGCCGTATCTTTTTTTTTTCCCGACGCAACTTTATTGACCCGTCGCAATCCACAAAGCTTGGCGTAATGTAATTTCGCGCTATGCACGTCAGGAAAATTACGTCACGAGCATGAGCAGTACGGCCGCCATCTTGCTTCACCCTACCTATGCCCTGGAAGCCATTTTGAGCATGCACAGGTTTCCACGATGACAGGTAAGTATACACACTCTCGGGTTTCTCGTCAGGAAACAGGCCGACAAGAATCTCGACGAGAAAATAGAGAGCAGGGTATTTTTCTCGTTGAGATTCTGGCCAGATTTCCAGACAAGAAACCTGAAAGACTCGTACACATGCTCGGTTTACACAGAGCGTGTGTACGAGGCTTAACTGTTTAGATATACATCTATCCCTTACGCTGGCAAGGGTTTTGCAACAGGCAGTCCTGCCATGATAACACCTCAACGTCAAGGCAAAAATAATGGAACACAGACGTTTTTATTTATTTTTGTATTTGTATTTTTCTTTTTTAACCTAACCTAGCACACCTGGACTGGTCATGAATAGCTAAATATTGCCATAATGAAGTGGAGTAATATGATGTATGTGTTGGAAAATCTCTGTATTATAAGTTCTCTCTCAAGCGCTCTTCTTCATAAGAAAATGGGGTAACAACACAGTCTATTGAGTGAGCCAGGCAATTATCAGCAACTGCTCTGGGCAGTACAGTGACAAGCAGATGACTTCCTTTCTTATCATACATTGGTTAACTACAATTTGTGAAAATTTTGAAAATTCTGCAAAATTAAGCAACCTCTCTTGTGTCACTTAAGACAGCAGTGTAATTCATTTAAAATAAAATATAAGAAGAGTTAAGAAAAAATAGCAGGTGAGCTGTAAGAATACATTTTTTGGAGTATACCATTTTAGGGGTTTGATTTATATTGTGGTTAAAAGGGTTGTAAAGGTAAAAATTTTTTTTACCTTAGTGCAGTCCTCCTTCACTAACCCCATTCATCGATTTTGCTTTTAAATGTCCTTATTTCTTCTGAGAAATCGTCACTTTCTGTTCTTCTGTCTGTAACTACAAACCGTAATGCAAGGCTTTCTCCCTGGTGTGGAGAAAGCCTCTTGAGGGGAGAGGGGGCAAGCAGGAGTGTCAGGACGCCCACTTACACACATCTCCTTTCTCTATCTGCAAAGTAGAGAGTGTCCTGACACCCCTGCCCGCCCCCTCCCCCCTCAAGAGGCTTTCTCGACACCAGGGAGAAAGCCTCACATTACGGTGTGTAGTTACAGACAGAAGAACAGGAAGTGAGGATTTCTCAGAAGAAATAAGGACATTTAAAAGCAAAATGGAAGGATGAGGTAAGTGAAGGAGGACTGCACTAGGGTAAAGGAAGCTATTTGGGGAAAAACATTTTTACCTTTACAACCTCTTTATGTAGTCAGTAAATACATAAATAAATGAATTATATCATTTTTATTTTATGCTAGTATCCCTATGCACAATTGCATTATACCCTCATGTCTAAACGTTGGCTTTATTAATTTTTTATTTTTTGTTTATTATTTTTTTTCTTTTGCAGAATTGCAAATATCAATGTCTTACCAGTTTTTGTCTTAGGAGAAGCCCTAGGACTGTTTAGCATCAGAAAGATAATAATATGCATACAACATTAATATCAGAGTGTTGGTCAGAATGACCAGAAGTTTTGAAGACTAGTTAGTCAAATTGAAAAAAAGTCCATGAAGTTCAACGTGGATTTTTCTTGGTTGAACTAGATGGACTTGTGTCTTTTTTCATCCAGACAAACGATGTAACTACTATACCGAGTGTACTGTGCTCGATGTATGCCGGCGTAGTGTTCAAACTCGGTGTGGCAAAGCGGGGATTGAGCGGGGAGGACACCGCAGAAGGACGCCGGACCCGACGAAGAGGACACCCGAAGCCGCAGACAGACGCCGGATCCGACGAGGCCGCTGATGGACGCCGCGCAAGACACCAAAACTGTAAGTACTAAAATGTTTTTTTTTTTACAGGAATGCGGGTCCACTTTAGGGGTGCGCGCTATACACCGGAGCACGCAATACCCCGATAAATACGGTATGTAACCAATAAAAAAGCAAACAAACAGAAAATCTCCATATACACAAAAACCTGCTTTATGGGCTACCCAAGCCATGTAAACACCAAGGGCTCATTTATACATGAGATTTGTAGGTGATAAACTCTGAGATTAAGCCATGCTTTTGAAAAGTTAATGAAAAGGGCGAAGTTATAGTGGTGACATCATCAAGCCCTTTGGGGTGATGGATGTTGTTTATATGAAATGGCTTGTTGTTTCTTTTAAAATATGAGTATATGTTCAGTTTTAAATTAACTTACTATTAACTTACTGCACCATGAGCGATCCCCTTCCTTTTACATGTGAGTCTTTGGAATGATTTATTCTGAAACTGTGTTTGGTGCTTGTTAGCGATATAAGAAGTGAGAAGTGGTGCCATTACTGACTGCCTTAGTTGTCTGGCTGCAATTGCATTTGAGGGGTGATCCATCCAAAAAGGGATTTCTCCCTAAAATGCTGTTAGACCTTCTGTTACAGAGGTCTATGTTTTCGGTAAAAGGCTTTTATATCCTCATTTGGTGGTGTTCACAGCGGTGATGATTTGAGAAACAGCACCCTGCAATTGTTGATAGGTGCACAATTAGAGCACGTTTGTTCCATCTAGCACTACACTTGGTTGCTTTTTCATCATCTATGAACTTTTCGTGAACTTTGTAAATCACTTATTTACTGATTTATTCACTTATCAATTTGTATTACATTTTCAAACCACTAATTTATGAAATTATTTTTTATATTTCACTTTATATGCATTTTTGCTATAAACCATGCTTTTACTACCTCCCCCAGCCGCTAAACCTCCTGTCACTTTCGGCAGACATAGCATCCACTAAACATGACCCATTTAGTTGAATGGAGCCACTCTTCAGGTACACAATTGCATTCAATCCACACGGGTGTGACACACTAATGTAGGGATCAAGGGGGTAAAGCAGGAGGTAAAGAGGCGATCCAATGCCTCTGGCCACCTGTAAAATCCTCTATAAATATTAAACATGATTGGACACTCTTCAGAGACCACCACTAGAGCTAAAAAGCCCTAAGTCAGTTTTATTGTGGTAATCTAGTGGATGCAGATCTTCTGTAGATAATTGACACTGTATTTCTATTCTGCATGAAATTGTTTTTTCTATATAGGCTTGTGAAAGAGCAACACAGTTTTAGATAAAGCAAGGGAAGTTTGTCTCTGTTGTTACCCTAGGCTGCTGTTACAGTATATTTCTTTAGTTGTGGACCTGACAAAACGATGTATAATAGCGTGTAAATTCTTATAATGTGAGCTATGAGATTTCTTACTTACAATCCCTCACCTACCCTCAAAGCAATTAGGTTAAAAACAATTTAAACAGAAGTAAAATATTGTTAATATTGTTGCTTTTCATTATTTAAAAAGCGCCATACACACAGATTAAGTATTTTCTTCTTCCACAGCAATCACATCGTATTTTTTAAATATTTTGACACTGTTGTTCTTATGTAATTTGGAAATTAGATCCATTATTTACACATTGCAAGCTGAGAAGTATAATAAAAGCTGTTTTATACGGCATTACTTACAATGTAATTGTAGGTAGCGGCTCACACAACAGGAGGAATCAATATTCAATCAAATATTACCAAAGAGAAAAGAATAAATACAAAGCTTGATTTTTAGTGGAAATATATTACATTGTTCTCAAATATATTAAGCATTTACTGTACTCTGGCATTGCTGTATTGTTGTCAAACAGACCGAAGCTCTGCCTCATTAGAGAAAGCAGTAACATTAGTGACACACATACTTGTCATGTGTGACAGATCCTAAAAATACCTGTGATCCCTATTGATACTTATATAAAAAACAGGGTGCAATCAGCGCAAATATATAGATCAAAAAATGATGATATTAAAGTGTATTTATGTGATACAGACCCCCAGGGTTCAGATCACTGGTAATGCCAGCTGAACACTAAGGGAAATTCTAAAAAATAAAATAGAAAAAGTGCAGCGCAAAACTCAAATATATAAATGATACTGGTATACTCAAACACCAATACCATAAGTGTGAATATGAATATGCAGAAACAAATAAATAAATAAATAAATAAATAAAAAAAAAATTAAAAATTAAATACAATTCAAACAAACAGTCCAAAAGTCCATAAGTGTCAGAAGATGAGTGAATTAAACGAAAATAAATCTCCACCATGTGACAATCCACCAAAATTTTGAAGTGATCCCTCCACCGTTGTAGATGGCTACTCTCACCTTCATATATGGACCACTGAGTTAACAGATGGTCAATAAAGCAAATCAAATAGGCAGGTCATGAACAGGAACCAGGCTGATGTATTAGATCCTCATAAGACAACCAAACCGCAAAGGACAGGTGCATGTAAAGAGATAATCACAGACTAAGTGCTCACTGTTGCAATGTGTGGATTTATTCTTTAAAAGAAGCAAAAGTCAGGCTACTCACATTTGGCCAGACAAAAAACGGCATGAAGTAACAATCTTTAGGAATGAACAGCAGATGAGCGACGTGATGTTTCAGGCTCCTAAACCACCGGACGCTGAGGAAGTTGATATAACGTAACGCGTTAGTTGTAAAGGAAAACATTTTTTTTGCTCAAATGACTGTTTACAGGGTATAGAGACATACTAGTTAACTGATTCCTTTTAAAAACGATTAAAAATAGATAAAAAACAATCATATAATGTACCTTTAGTTTCAGTTTCGTTTTTGCATGTTATGCTGCCTCTGTGCTGTATAGAGCCATAGAGAAGTGAGGGTTTGAAAACGAAACTAGAATATCCCAGTACTGTGGTCCAAAGGAAACAGACAACCAGGAAGTGTCCAGGACAGAGCAAAATTACAGCAACATCAGAGCAAAAACGAACAATGAGGACATGAAACCAGGACTGCAGTAAGGTAAAGGAAGCTATTTAGCTAAAAAAAAATTCCTTTAGTGACCCTTTAAGTCTTAAAATTTTGTAAACATCAAGTCACACACAATCACAAAGCTGTAAATACATATACAAAGGCAAAATTAATCACAGATTGAAGCATTGTATCAATACCAAGAAAAAAAACAAAAACCTAACTTTATTGAAATTTTTCAGCATTTATTCCTATACCCTTTTTCCTCTTTCGCCCCCCAGATCTATTTATCCACACGTCCACTATATGCAGTGGTTTGATAACACACCAAGGCATGCAAATATACAACGAAATATTTTTAAAATGATGTTCATATACTCTTTAGTGGAGTAATCATGAAACATTATGCCCTTCTATGAGAAATAATTTAAAACATAATCCACCGTAGAGACCATGTTTCAAGTTAACCCATATTTAGCATATAACATGAAACATGGTCATATTCCCCAACCCCCTACCCTTAATCCTCCCAACGGCGGATCCAGGTGGGGGCAACAGGGAAATTGCCCCCCCGAGACAATCATGTCACATTGGCTTTAAAAAAAAATGTATAATTTTTTTTTAAAACTGCTTTGCGGTGCCTGCAGCTGCCGCTGCCGAGTCTCTCACTCTCTCTCTCTCATCACCAGGGCCGGACTGGCCCAGCCCGGTAGGCTGCCTGTCCTGAGGCTGCTTTGAGCTGTAGCTGACTGCAGCGCTCCCCCTCTCTCCTGCGTGTATGACACCGGGCATCTCTCGCTGTGTGTGAGAGCTGGGTCTGTGTTCGGCTGTGCTGCCTGTGCTAGACCTGCTCGTGTGATAGTAGATGGAGATGGAACACTGATTGAATCAGTGTTTTGTTTATCACACAAGCCCGCCTAGGGGGGGACCTTGCTAGAGCACACTGCCCTGCCAAACACAGACCTACAGCTCCTGTTTGTTCCATGACACACGTCGGGAGAGGAGATACCTGCTGTGTGTGATCGAGGCAATGCCATGCAGAGGCGTATCTAGTGAAAATGGCGCCTATGGCAAGCACTGAAACTGCGCCCCTGTCAAAACATTTGACACCCATATTTCAGATAATACTGTCAGTATATACAAGTATATAGAGAGAACAGTAGGTTAGTTGTTGGGGGCCCCTCTTGGTTTGAATCTGGGCCAGGAAGCTATCTGTATGTTCTCTTGGTGTGGGCACACTCCAAAGCCATGTTGGTAGGTGATGGTCCCCTGTCTGTATGAAGTGGCAATGTACATGGGTGATCACATTCTGCATGCCACCCCCCCATGCCTGAAAAATTATCCAAAATGAGCGCTGGCCCAAAATCTGGCAAGAGCTGGATAGGACTGAATGGAAGTATACATAGATATGTGTAGAGTCCTCTATGATTGTAGGGTCAGTGTAGAATATGATTAGCCATGTACACTGCCAGTCTGTACACAGGGTACAATTCACCTACCTGCATGTGTTTGGAGTGGAAGAGGAACCCCACTGGGAGAACATGCTAACTCCATGTAGCTAGTGTCCTGGGCAAGAGGGGAGCCCAGTATATATATATATATATATATATATATATATATATATATATATATAATGGGGTAGACATTGGTGGGGTACCTGCCAGGTTAGGTGATATAGTGCCAGGTTAGGTGGTATGGTGCCAGGTTAGGTTATAGTGCCAGGTTAGGTTATAGTGCCAGGTTAGGTGGTATAGTGCCAGGCTAACCTGGCATAGTGCCAGGTTAGGGGGTATAGTGCTAGGTTAGGTGGTATAGTGCCAGGTTACATGGTATAATGCCAGGTAAGGTGGTATGGTGCTAGGTTAGGGTATATTATGCCAGGTTAGGTGGTATATTATACCAGTTTAGGGGGTGTCGTTGCCAGGTTAGGTGGTATATTATGCCAGGTTAGGGGGTGTAGTTGCCAGGTTAGGTGGTATATTATGCCAGGTTAGGGGGTGTAGTTGCCAGGTTAGGTTGTATAATGCCAGGTTAGGGTATATTATGCCAGGTTAGGTGGTATAATGCCAGGTTAGGGGATGTGGTTGCCAGGTTAGGTGGTATATTATGCCAGGTAAGGTGGTATATTATGCCAGGTTAGGTGGTATATTATGCCAGGTTGGGTGGTATAGTGCCAGGTTAGGTGGTATATTATGCCAGGTTAGGTGGTATATTATGCCAGGTTAGGGGGTGTAGTTGCCAGGTTAGGTGGTATATTTTTCCAGGTTAGGGGGTGTAGTTGCCAGGTTAGGTGGTATATTATGCCAGGTTAGGGGGTGTAGTTGCCAGGTTAGGTGGTATATTTTGCCAGGTTAGGGTATATTATGCCAGGTTAGGGGGTGTAGTTGCCAGGTTAGGTGGTATATTTTGCCAGGTTAGGGGGTGTAGTTGCCAGGTTAGGTGGTATATTTTGCCAGGTTAGGGGGTGTAGTTGCCAGGTTAGGTGGTATATTATGCCAGGTTAGGGGGTGTAGTTGCCAGGTTAGGTGGTATATTTTGCCAGGTTAGGGTATATTATGCCAGGTTAGGGGTGTGGTTGCCAGGTTAGGTGGTATATTTTGCCAGGTTAGGGGGTATAGTTGCCAAGTTAGGTGGTATATTATGCCAGGTTAGGGTATATTATGCCAGGTTAGGGGGTGTAGTTGCCAGGTTAGGTGGTATATTATGCCAGGTTAGGGGGTTTAGTTGCCAGGTTAGGTTGTATAATGCCAGGTTAGGGTATATTATGCCAGGTTAGGGGTGTAGTTGCCAGGTTAGGTGGTATATTTTGCCAGGTTAGGGGGTGTAGTTGCCAAGTTAGGTGGTATATTATGCCAGGTTAGGGTATATTATGCCAGGTTAGGGGGTGTAGTTGCCAGGTTAGGTGGTATATTATGCCAGGTTAGGGGGTGTAGTTGCCAGGTTAGGTTGTATAATGCCAGGTTAGGGTATATTATGCCAGGTTAGGTGGTATAATGCCAGGTTAGGGTGTGTAGTTGCCAGGTTAGGTGGTATATTATGCCAGGTAAGGTGGTATATTATGCCAGGTTAGGTGGTATATTATGCCAGGTTAGGTGGTATAGTGCCAGGTTAGGTGGTATATTATGCCAGGTTAGGTGGTATATTATGCCAGGTTAGGGGGTGTAGTTGCCAGGTTAGGTGGTATATTTTTCCAGGTTAGGGGGTGTAGTTGCCAGGTTAGGTGGTATATTATGCCAGGTTAGGGGGTGTAGTTGCCAGGTTAGGTGGTATATTTTGCCAGGTTAGGGTATATTATGCCAGGTTAGGGGGTGTAGTTGCCAGGTTAGGTGGTATATTTTGCCAGGTTAGGGGGTGTAGTTGCCAGGTTAGGTGGTATATTATGCCAGGTTAGGGGGTGTAGTTGCCAGTTTAGGTGGTATATTTTGCCAGGTTAGGGTATATTATGCCAGGTTAGGGGGTGTAGTTGCCAGGTTAGGTGGTATATTTTGCCAGGTTAGATGGTGTAGTTGCCAGGTTAGGTGGTATATTATGCCAGGTTAGGGTATATTATGCCAGGTTAGGGGGTGTAGTTGCCAGGTTAGGTGGTATATTATGCCAGGTTAGGGGGTGTAGTTGCCAGGTTAGGGTATATTATGCCAGGTTAGGGGTTGTAGTTTCCAGGGTTAGGTGGTATATTATGCCAGGTTAGGGGGTGTAGTTGCCAGGTTAGGTGGTATATTATGCCAGGTTAGGGGGTGTAGTTGCAAGGTTAGGTGGTATATTATGCCAGGTTAGGGTATATTATGCCAGGTTAGGTGGTATATTATGCCAGGTTAGGGTATATTATGTCAGGTTAGGGGTTGTAGTTTCCAGGTTAGGTGGTATATTTTGCCAGGTTAGGGGGTGTAGTTGCCAGGTTAGGTGGTATATTATGCTAGGTTAGGGGGTGTAGTTTCCAGGTTAGGTGGTATATTTTGCCAGGTTAGGGTATATTATGCCAGGTTAGGGGGTGTAGTTGCCAGGTTAGGTGGTATATTTTGCCAGGTTAGGGGGTGTAGTTGCCAGGTTAGGGTATATTATGCCAGGTTAGGTGGTATAATGGCAGAGTAAATACATGACAACATGAATAGATAAGTGAATGCTGGTCCTGTTCCCCTCTTCCTCTGTCACCTGCACTAAATGTCTAAATGAACACATGGCTGTCTCTGCTGCTGCAGAACCTCCTTCTCCCCCCCTGTCTGAAGTAAACAAAGAAAGACAAAAAACTCACATGGGTGCTGACATGCTGAGGACTGATTATGGCTTCTTCTTCTTCTTCTTCTTCCTGCAACTGAAGTCAGAATGTGGCGGGTGGGAGGGGAAGAGGGAGGGGCTGCAACATGGGCAAAGTATTATTGGCTAACAGTGAGATGAGATACAAATATCTCCCCTCCTCCCTGTGATGGTCGGCAGTCGGGACACTGAAATTATAATCATGCATCCCTGAATCTTACTGCTGTGCTGTGAGCCCTTCTGCACACAGTACAGGTTAGAGATGTTCTGCTGGGGCTGGCTCTGCCTTTTGTCATTATGACAAGCAGGAGCCCCGACACTGAGGAATGGATGATCGGTAATTATAGAGATATTCTCTCTGTTTCTATCCCTCCATCAGCTTGAGAGCTTACAGGAGGGAGGAAGGGAGATAAAATGAGTGATTCTCTGTGTGTATTTTTTTTTTTTGAGGGGGGGGCACAGCTGTGCAACAACTCCGCTTATTCTCCCACATGCTGCCACTTCCTCCCGCTCACCTGAATTCACTGCACGGCCGCGGACTGAATAGTGAGCGCCCACCCTGCAGGGAAAACATTGTGGTGTGCTGAAGGGGGGAGTCACCTCACCCACACACTAAACACACTTTACCAGCCTTTCCCAAGAGAGGAGCGTGCCGACTGTGTATTCTGCTGGGAGTCATCTGAGCAGCGTGTAGACTGACAGCTACTCACCAGCACCCCCTTCATGTGTGCGCCCATGGCACTAGCCATGCCTGCCATACCGTGGATACGCCACTGATGCCATGGTGAGTGCCATGCACAGTGGGGCTTCATTCATATACAAAAGTGGGGCTGCATTAATATACAAAGTGGGGCTGCATTAATATACAAAGTGGGGCTGCATTCATATACATAGTGGGGCTGCATTAATATACATAGTGGGGCTGCATTCATATACATAGTGGGGCTGCATTCATATACAAAGTGGGGCTGCATTCATATACAAAGTGGGGCTGCATTAATAAACAAAGTGGGGCTGCATTAATATACAAAGTGGGACTGCATTCATAGACAAAGTGGGACTGCATTCATAGACAAAGTGAGACTGCATTCATAGACAAAAGTGGGGCTGCATTCATAGACAAAAGTGGGGCTGCATTAATATACAAAAGTGGGGCTACATTAATATACAAAAGTGGGACTGCATTCATATACAAAGTGGGGCTGCATTAATATACAAAAGTGGGACTGCATTCATATACAAAAGTGGGACTGCATTCATAGACAAAAGTGGGACTGCATTCATAGACAAAAGTGGGGCTGCTTTCATAGACAAAAGTGGGACTGCATTCATATACAAAAGTGGGACTGCATTTATATACAAAAGTGGGACTGCATTTATATACAAAAGTGGGGCTGCATTTATATACAAAAGTGGGGCTGCATTTATATACAAACGTGGGACTGCATTCATATACAAAAGTGGGACTGCATTCATATACAAAAGTGGGGCTGCATTCATATACAAAAGTGGGGCTGCATTTATATATACAGCGGGGCTGCATTCATATACAAATGTGGGACTGCATTTATATACAAAAGTGGAACTGCATTTATATACAAAAGTGGGACTGCATTTATATACAAAATCGGGACTGCATTAATATACAAAAGTGGGACTGCATGCATATACAAAAGTGGGACTGCATTCATATACAAACGTGGGACTGCATTTATATACACAAGTGGGACTGCATTTATATACAAAAGTGGGACTGCATTTATATATAAAAGTGGGACTGCATTTATATACAAAAGCGGGACTGCATTTATATACAAAAGCAGGACTGCATTTATATACAAAAGCGGGACTGCATTTATATACAAAAGCGGGGCTGCATTTATATACAAAAGTGGGGCTGCATTTATATACAAAAGTGGGACTGCATTTATATACAAAAGTGGGACTGCATTCATATACAAAAGTGGGACTGCATTCAAATACAAAAGTGGGGCTGCATTCATATACAAAAGTGGGGCTGCATTTATATATACAGCGGGGAAGCATTCATATACAAAAGTGGGACTGCATTTATATACAAAAGTGGGACTGCATTTATATACAAACGTGGGACTGCATTTATATACAAAAGCGGGACTGCATTTATATACAAAAGCAGGACTGCATTAATATACAAAAGCGGGACTGCATTCATATACAAAAGTGGGACTGCATTTATATACAAACGTGGGGCTGCATTTATATACAAAAGTGGGACTGCATTTATATACAAAAGCGGGACTGCATTTATATACAAAAGCTGGACTGCATTAATATACAAAAGTGGGGCTGCGTTCATATATACAGTGGGGCGGCATTCATATGTACAGTGATGGGCACTGTTGAGGCTGCATTGATGCATTGATCTCTTGTACCATGTCTTCAGTCTCTGACCATCTCTTGTACCATGTCTCCAGTCTCTGACCATCCCTTGTACCATGACAAGGGACAAGAGATGGTCAGAGACTGCAGACGTGGTACAAGAGATGGTCAGATGTACCATGTCTGCAGTCTCTGACCATCTCTTGTACCATGTCTGCAGTCTCTGACCATCTCTTGTACCATGTCTGCAGTCTCTGACCATCTCTTGTACCATGTCTACAGTCTCTGACCATCTCTTGTACCATGTCTGCAGTCTCTGACCATCTCCTGTATCATGTCTACATTCTCTGACCATCTCTTGTACCACGTCTGCAGTCTCTGACCATCTCTTGTACCACGTCTGCAGTCTCTGACCATCTCTTGTACCATGTCTGCAGTCTCTGACCATCTCTTGTACCATGTCTGCAGTTCCTGACAATCGTCTACAAACTATGGGATATATTTATGGCATTTATATTTAAATATTTTTTACTAGTAATGGCGGCGATCATTGATTTTTTAGCGGTACTGCAACATTGCAGGGGACACACCGGACACCTAATTGAGTTCTGTAAGCAACACCTTATTTTCTGGCAGTGCCCCTCCCGAAACTAGACTCTGGATCCGCCCTTGAATCCTCCTGCCAACTTACCTGGATAGCACAATGCTTCTCTCTGGACTGCCTTCTTGTTGTTTGAATTAAGCATGGCTGTGTGTGACTTTGTCATCTGGGGATCCGTGAATAGGAATCTACAAGTTTTAGCTACTACCTTGGTACAGGGACTCACAGATCACATAGGATTCCTTCTTCTACACATAACAAAATGTCTGTACCTCTCTACTGAATGCAGCTGAGATATAACGAAGACTTCATCCTGTGATTTGCTTCCACAATACACTGATGTCGGTTGCAAAGGCTCCAATTCAAACTGCTTAATAAATTCTCATTTTTGATTGTATTAATGTGGCTGCAAAATGTTTTTCAAAAGTTGGACTATGCAACACAAAACACTGCATCTGGAAATATATAGTTGACATGTTATTTACTACTGCAGTTATGACTAATGCAGTTGAAAGAATTTGGCTCATGTATGGAGGCATGAGGTTGCCAACATCTCTGTATCAATTGAAAAAGATGAATACCTCTAAGTGAGGTGAGATTTTTCGGGCAACCAAAAAAATATTGTGACAACTAGGTCATAAAAATATATAAATTTTAATACATTAATTTACAGCATAAACATTTCATAGTGACAACATTATTTAAAAAAATGAAAGATTCCAGGATAGAGAAAATTGTTACTGCTAGAGGATCACCACACACCCCAGGACTAGGCTAAGGGTATAGGTGATCATTTATCCGACGCGTTTCAGATGTCTCAATAATACATCTTTCTTCAGGGAATAGAAAGCAGCAAGAGTTTTTCCTAAAACAAAAGAAGGGTATATAATAACATACATATAAAGTATATACCTGTGACCAAAGATTTGTTTTTTGACATTTGCAGCATGTAGAGAAGAGGGGGGAGAGATGGAAGGCTCAATATGTAAAAGGAAAGTGGAACTCACCCCTTTCCAGACACAGAGCGCCTAGATCATCCCCATGGAGCTTGTGTGTGAGCCGCAATCAGGGCAACCAAACCAGATGGTGTACTTAATGTCCATAACGATCCCCCAATCCAGAGGACTCCATAACCATGGGGGGGTGGAGTAACATAAGTCTCCACAAAGGAGTCAGCAGTCATAGAACAATAGAAGGTGTAATGGCTGGGGAGAGATTTAGGTAAATATGTACAGGGAGGGTATTAGATTCTTCACTAAAAAGTGAGACCAAAAATAGAAACAATCTCCCTAAAGTGTACTTACCACTCCCAGTGCATCAGCTCAAATAAAGGTGAACAACCATTCCAGTCAAAGAAACCAAACTTGACCAGAAGACAAAATAACCTCCAGCTCCAACAGGGGAAGGGAGGAAAGTGAATGCTGACAGGAAAACCCCCCCTGACTTCCCTTTATACTTACTTTGAGGATGATGGACCTCAGGTGTGGATGATCCATTCACTCCGGCGATGTAGCAGCTGTTCCTTGAATGGGATAATTGGTTGTAAGTGGAGCAGTGAATAGACATTGGGGCTCAACTAGAGTGATTCCTATCCTCCAAATCCCCCATGTTTGGCGTGCAAACAGCGCGCCCACTACTGACGTCAGCGTCAGGTGGCCGAGCTCTGATCAATCAGGGCACGACACCGTGGACATGCCGCTGGTGACGCGCCTCCTGCGCGTCACACAGCACATGACCCACGGCGTCTAGTGTGATCACAGAATCCCGAAAGGTCATGTGACGACAGCGCACCCAATCAGGTGCACGAAATGTCAGATGACTGAACATGAACGCAATACACACAGTGGAGCCACCCACTGTGCGCGTCACAGCGACGCGAATGAAGTGCGCTCAACGACCGGACAGGGAAAAATAAAGAAGTGTCCGCACAGAAGGGGCGGAAATTACTACCCACTCCAGAGAGCCTAATAGTCCATAGGTTTAGACAGCAGCAATAAAATTGCAGTTTCGGGGCATCATTGAACCAGGGAACCCGGAGAAATAAGGGAATCAAAGGATAAATGCAGGGCAAATAAAATGGGACCATTGGAGGAACGCTTCATGAAGCGAGGGCAAACTCCTGAGGATGGGGCAAAGATATTCACTATGCCTGGGTATTTCAGAACTGACAGATAAGAAAGTCTGACAGTTGAAAGGGAGATAAAGTCACCACTGCCGGGTAGGGGAGAGCCTCTAGGGCATAAAATGCCCCTGGGGCGGGCACAAAGGTGCTACTCTCCCCCGGCAGTGGATGGAGGAGCCCTCTTGTGATTGGTTGAGATGGGACCATTACGGACATCAACAACATCCAGAAAGGGCCGGTGAAGAAGCGGTACTTGACACATATGGCTCCTAGTTGGAAAGCCACAGGGTGCACTGTCAACAAATCATCAATGGTTGATCACAGGTTTACAATCAAAAATTTCATGTATAAATCCAAAAAGAGAACTCTTTAGCTCATACATTTACAAAATCAAAATCATACAGTAATTTATAAATATAAATCCTACTTATTACAAATCTCAACCTGAGACCCCAGTATCCCAAAGGGTACAGTTAGGGTTAGAATAGGGGGGGGGGGGAAAAGAGAGGGGGAGAAAGAGGCGGGAAGGGGGGGGGGGGGGAAAGGGAGAAAAAATTGGGGAAAAAAAGACAATTTTAACAGTTAGTCGGTTCAGGAAAAGGGGAAAGGGGAAGGGGCAGGAGGATGATCTCCCAGTGGCATGTGGGGGCTAGTCCGTTTTCCCCGAACTGAACCCCTCTAAGAAGGGCCTAAAGCTCTCCATCTCGTTGAGTCCTGGAAAGGTTGTAGCTTTAAGGCATCTGATCCAGCGCATCTCGCGCTGGAGAAGTACCTTGTTCCAGTCCCCCCCACGTAGAGGGATATGTATTCTATCAAGAACGCAAAAGTTGACTTTGGGCATATGGTACCCATGTGCTTTGGCCACGTGTCTCCCAAGGGGTAAATATAAATTGCCAATTCTCATGGAATGCATGTGTTTTTCCACTCTTTTATAAAGAGGTTGTTTGGTCTTGCCAACGTAGAAGGAACCACACTGGCACTGCATGAGGTAGACTACTCCCCGTGTGGTACAGTTGGCAAAATGTTTTAGCGAGAGAGTCTCCCCATTGGGCAATGCCAGTGTGGTCCTCCTACCAATGACCTCACATTGCGCGCAGTGTCCACATGGGAAAGTCCCATGGGTCTTGCAGGGGTCTTTGGCAGAGTTGCCTTTGTATTCGCTCCGGACCAAAATAGTCCCCAGTGAATCCGCACGTTTAAACGTGAGCTGAGGTCTATCCAAGAGTAAATTTTGGAGGATGGGGTCCTCAGTGAGTATAGGCCAAAATTTCGTTATTATTCTTCTAATTCTTGCATGCTCATTTGAGAACCCCAAAATGATCCTTGAGTTGTTTTCTTCAGATCTGAAATTTTTTGATTTGGTTTTAAAAATCAACTTGCGTCTGTCTAAGGCTTTAACTCTGTTAAACGCTTTCCGGAGACAGGTTTTGGTGTATCCCCTGGCGGATAGCCGGAGGGAGAGTGCATTGCATTGTTCGTGGAAGTCATCTTCCATCGAACAGTTTCTCCTGATTCTAAGAAACTGGCTATAGGGTATAGACCTCTTGAGGGGTTCGGGGTGAAAGCTACCCGCATGTAATATGGTATTCCCAGCGGTCTCTTTCCTAAAAAGGGTGGAGTAAATTTTACCATCGGGATCTTTTTTGATTTTAATGTCCAAAAAACTGATTTCTGATTGATCGTGAGACATGGTAAAGAACAAATTAAATTTGTTGATATTCATAAGTCTCAGAAGTTCATCGAGGCCACTTTGCGGTCCATCCCAAATAATAAAAATGTCGTCGATGTAACGCTGCCAAATTAAAATATGGGCAGCGCACATCGACGCATTCTCTCCCAGGAGGAAATCCCGCTCCCACTCCCCCAGGTACAGGTTGGCGTAGGAAGGCGCGCAGCACGTTCCCATAGCCACACCCTGTACCTGGAGGTAGTGGGAGCCCTGGAAGAGAAAGGTGTTATGATACAAAATAAATTCTAACATAGTAAGGATGAAGACGTTGAACTTGAAATCAGTGGTTGGCTGCTGCTTGAGAGCCTGTTCAACAGCCCTCAACCCAGATGAATGGGGAATGCTGTTGTACAGGGTCTCAACGTCGACGGAGACCAAGATGGCGTCCGTCGGTATCGTCATATCTTCAAGCATCTGTAGCAGATGTATAGTATCTTTGGTGTAAGATGGTAGGTTGAGAACGTGTGGTCTCAAATATTGGTCAATGACCTCACTGACACCTTCAGAGATTGAGCCATTACCCGATATTATGGGTCTCCCCGGAGGGTCCACAAGGTTTTTGTGGACCTTAGGGAGAGCATAGAAGGTGGGTTGTCTGGGATGTGGGACCCTTATAAAGTCCCATAAGTCTTTAATTATGACTCCTCGATGAAAGAAGTCATCGACGAGGTCATAAAATTGTTTATTGAAGCCATCAACCTGAGCTGGCGTAATTTTGAGATAACATTCCTTATTATTTAGAATTTTGAGACACATTCGCTCATAATTATTGTTGTTCATCAAGACCACATTTCCCCCTTTGTCAGAGGCTTTGATAGTAATATCTGAAAGATTTCTAAGAGTTTTCAAAGCTAGTTGTTGTTCGGAACTTAGATTTGAATGGACACTGTCCTTTTTCATGGCTTCAAGCTCTTTGGCAGTTTCTCTGACGAAGTGGGAAATGGCTGGATTTTGATTAAGTAAAGGAAATTTATTTGATCTTCGTTTGAATCTGGACATTGGATCCTTATTTATGGTGTTATCCTCATTATCCATTTCCTCCAAATCCTCATCATCCCAAGCTCCATCCAATGTCTCATTCTCTTGAAGCAGGAGATTTAAATCCCTAAGGGCTTTGAAATCTGCTGCCTTAAGGTTGGGGGCCAGTTCTCTAAGTGGATCAATGTGTTTTGCATATAGGCTTTTGTAGAATAGCCTACGGGCAAACAAATGAATGTCTTTAACAGCATCAAATATGTTCGTACCCATATTAGGACAGAAAGAAAGTCCCAATGACAAGACCTCATGCTCTACAGCTGTGAGGCTGTGGGAGGAAAGATTGATGATGTTCAGACCTCCTCCTGGTTTAGATTCGGTAGTGTAGGGGGTATGTCCATTATTGTTAAATTGGGGGATGCTGCTGGCATCCCCCTTTTGTCCAAAAAATTATCCAATGCAGTACGTTGTGTTTTGGGAATGGCCCCACTATCTTTTTTGGGGAAAAGTCTGCTTCTACCGGATGGTTGATCCTTAGTGTCCCCATCAACTACTTCACTCGAGGGAGTCGTTTTTTTTCTTTTTTCTCCCTAGGATTATTAGTAACCTGAGATAATTGTGGTACTATTGCAGCCTTTTTATTGGCCTGCTTGACTTCCCCCTCGAGGTTTTGTTTGAAGGAGGCCCCTTTCCTTTTTGATGCTACACGCCCCGTATTGGAGGACATGGAGGAGGAGGAGTTTGATGGAGTGTCAGAGGAGTAGTCTTTATGTATACCATCTAATTTGCTATTTTTCTTGGGATTTTGGTTTCTAAATCTTTTAATATTGTCCCATTTATATGCTCTCCCTTCACGAAATGCGTTTTTGTCTCTCCAGTACTTTTTTTATTTTTTAATCAAAATTGATTTACTGAAGGTTTCCAAATGCTCCTTGAGTTTTTGTTCAAGATTAGCATATTCCTCTAAGGATTTTAGGGGAGTCAGGTTAGCGTAGAGGGCTTCAATTTCTTTATCCAGCACTTGAAGCTGCTGACGATATTCGTTTTGTAGCAGTTGCATTAGATTTTTGGAACATTCATCTAGTCTGGCCTCCCAATTACTTTTGAGCTCCTTGCTGATTGTATTCAAAATCGGAAAGATCTGAATACGTAATCCAATTGGATTAATGTGTTCACTAATGTATCTTTCCATGGACTGTATATGCCAATGCAAGGCAGCTTTTTTCTCAAGAACCTTGGTCAGGTTAAAGAAAAGGGATGCCAGATCAGATGTAAGTTGTTCCTTACCTTGGTAGTTCTTTTCAATTTGGATCATAAGTTCTTCCCATTGACCACCCTTGAGATCCCCCATGATGTAGTGACACCGTCCTAATCGCCCTTCCTAACCAACAAGAAACGAAAAACAAAACCAAAAAAGACCAGACAAACAAAAAAAAAAAAAAAGGGGGGGGGGGGGGGGGGGGGGTTTTTTGGCGAGAAATGTTTTAGACAAAGACAATCATAATTTCTAATCCTCCAGGGAGGAAACCCAAAAACATATGTGAAGGTGGGTGATTTAAACAGGCTCTGGACTCTGTTCTCATGGAATTACCCAATAGAGTACAGGGTAAAATATAAACCAGAGTCTGAAAGAAGAAAATTGTTTCTTTAGAAAAAAGTAGGATCCATGCCAAGATACATGAGCCTAGCGAGGTATGTGGGTGTATTATCCACCCTATAATTTATGAAAGAATTTGGCTCATGTATGGAGGCATGAGGTTGCCAACATCTCTGTATCAATTGAAAAAGATGAATACCTCTAAGTGAGGTGAGATTTTTCGGGCAACCAAAAAAATATTGTGACAACTAGGTCATAAAAATATATAAATTTTAATACATTAATTTACAGCATAAACATTTCATAGTGACAACATTATTTAAAAAAATGAAAGATTCCAGGATAGAGAAAATTGTTACTGCTAGAGGATCACCACACACCCCAGGACTAGGCTAAGGGTATCGGTGATCATTTACCGACGCGTTTCAGATGTCTCAATAATACATCTTTCTTCAGGGAATAGAAAGCAGCAAGAGTTTTTCCTAAAACAAAAGAAGGGTATATAATAACATACATATAAAGTATATACCTGTGACCAAAGATTTGTTTTTTGACATTTGCAGCATGTAGAGAAGAGGGGGGAGAGATGGAAGGCTCAATATGTAAAAGGAAAGTGGAACTCACCCCTTTCCAGACACAGAGCGCCTAGATCATCCCCATGGAGCTTGTGTGTGAGCCGCAATCAGGGCAACCAAACCAGATGGTGTACTTAATGTCCATAACGATCCCCCAATCCAGAGGACTCCATAACCATGGGGGGGTGGAGTAACATAAGTCTCCACAAAGGAGTCAGCAGTCATAGAACAATAGAAGGTGTAATGGCTGGGGAGAGATTTAGGTAAATATGTACAGGGAGGGTATTAGATTCTTCACTAAAAAGTGAGACCAAAAATAGAAACAATCTCCCTAAAGTGTACTTACCACTCCCAGTGCATCAGCTCAAATAAAGGTGAACAACCATTCCAGTCAAAGAAACCAAACTTGACCAGAAGACAAAATAACCTCCAGCTCCAACAGGGGAAGGGAGGAAAGTGAATGCTGACAGGAAAACCCCCCCTGACTTCCCTTTATACTTACTTTGAGGATGATGGACCTCAGGTGTGGATGATCCA
Organism: Rana temporaria; assembly: GCF_905171775.1. Classification (NCBI taxonomy): domain Eukaryota; kingdom Metazoa; phylum Chordata; class Amphibia; order Anura; family Ranidae; genus Rana; species Rana temporaria. Next base: position 535,892,995 of record NC_053489.1, read on the forward strand.
TTCACTCCGGCGATGTAGCAGCTGTTCCTTGAATGGGATAATTGGTTGTAAGTGGAGCAGTGAATAGACATTGGGGCTCAACTAGAGTGATTCCTATCCTCCAAATCCCCCATGTTTGGCGTGCAAACAGCGCGCCCACTACTGACGTCAGCGTCAGGTGGCCGAGCTCTGATCAATCAGGGCACGACACCGTGGACATGCCGCTGGTGACGCGCCTCCTGCGCGTCACACAGCACATGACCCACGGCGTCTAGTGTGATCACAGAATCCCGAAAGGTCATGTGACGACAGCGCACCCAATCAGGTGCACGAAATGTCAGATGACTGAACATGAACGCAATACACACAGTGGAGCCACCCACTGTGCGCGTCACAGCGACGCGAATGAAGTGCGCTCAACGACCGGACAGGGAAAAATAAAGAAGTGTCCGCACAGAAGGGGCGGAAATTACTACCCACTCCAGAGAGCCTAATAGTCCATAGGTTTAGACAGCAGCAATAAAATTGCAGTTTCGGGGCATCATTGAACCAGGGAACCCGGAGAAATAAGGGAATCAAAGGATAAATGCAGGGCAAATAAAATGGGACCATTGGAGGAACGCTTCATGAAGCGAGGGCAAACTCCTGAGGATGGGGCAAAGATATTCACTATGCCTGGGTATTTCAGAACTGACAGATAAGAAAGTCTGACAGTTGAAAGGGAGATAAAGTCACCACTGCCGGGTAGGGGAGAGCCTCTAGGGCATAAAATGCCCCTGGGGCGGGCACAAAGGTGCTACTCTCCCCCGGCAGTGGATGGAGGAGCCCTCTTGTGATTGGTTGAGATGGGACCATTACGGACATCAACAACATCCAGAAAGGGCCGGTGAAGAAGCGGTACTTGACACATATGGCTCCTAGTTGGAAAGCCACAGGGTGCACTGTCAACAAATCATCAATGGTTGATCACAGGTTTACAATCAAAAATTTCATGTATAAATCCAAAAAGAGAACTCTTTAGCTCATACATTTACAAAATCAAAATCATACAGTAATTTATAAATATAAATCCTACTTATTACAAATCTCAACCTGAGACCCCAGTATCCCAAAGGGTACAGTTAGGGTTAGAATAGGGGGGGGGGAAAAAGAGAGGGGGAGAAAGAGGTGGGAAGGGGGGGGGGGGAAAGGGAGAAAAAATTGGGGAAAAAAAGACAATTTTAACAGTTAGTCGGTTCAGGAAAAGGGGGAAGGGGAAGGGGCAGGAGGATGATCTCCCAGTGGCATGTGGGGGCTAGTCCGTTTTCCCCGAACTGAACCCCTCTAAGAAGGGCCTAAAGCTCTCCATCTCGTTGAGTCCTGGAAAGGTTGTAGCTTTAAGGCATCTGATCCAGCGCATCTCGCGCTGGAGAAGTACCTTGTTCCAGTCCCCCCCACGTAGAGGGATATGTATTCTATCAAGAACGGAAAAGTTGACTTTGGGCATATGGTACCCATGTGCTTTGGCCACGTGTCTCCCAAGGGGTAAATATAAATTGCCAATTCTCATGGAATGCATGTGTTTTTCCACTCTTTTATAAAGAGGTTGTTTGGTCTTGCCAACGTAGAAGGAACCACACTGGCACTGCATGAGGTAGACTACTCCCCGTGTGGTACAGTTGGCAAAATGTTTTAGCGAGAGAGTCTCCCCATTGGGCAATGCCAGTGTGGTCCTCCTACCAATGACCTCACATTGCGCGCAGTGTCCACATGGGAAAGTCCCATGGGTCTTGCAGGGGTCTTTGGCAGAGTTGCCTTTGTATTCGCTCCGGACCAAAATAGTCCCCAGTGAATCCGCACGTTTAAACGTGAGCTGAGGTCTATCCAAGAGTAAATTTTGGAGGATGGGGTCCTCAGTGAGTATAGGCCAAAATTTCGTTATTATTCTTCTAATTCTTGCATGCTCATTTGAGAACCCCAAAATGATCCTTGAGTTGTTTTCTTCAGATCTGACATTTTGTGATTTGGTTTTAAAAATCAACTTGCGTCTGTCTAAGGCTTTAACTCTGTTAAACGCTTTCCGGAGACAGGTTTTGGTGTATCCCCTGGCGGATAGCCGGAGGGAGAGTGCATTGCATTGTTCGTGGAAGTCATCTTCCATCGAACAGTTTCTCCTGATTCTAAGAAACTGGCTATAGGGTATAGACCTCTTGAGGGGTTCGGGGTGAAAGCTACCCGCATGTAATATGGTATTCCCAGCGGTCTCTTTCCTAAAAAGGGTGGAGTAAATTTTACCATCGGGATCTTTTTTGATTTTAATGTCCAAAAAACTGATTTCTGATTGATCGTGAGACATGGTAAAGAACAAATTAAATTTGTTGATATTCATAAGTCTCAGAAGTTCATCGAGGCCACTTTGCGGTCCATCCCAAATAATAAAAATGTCGTCGATGTAACGCTGCCAAATTAAAATATGGGCAGCGCACATCGACGCATTCTCTCCCAGGAGGAAATCCCGCTCCCACTCCCCCAGGTACAGGTTGGCGTAGGAAGGCGCGCAGCACGTTCCCATAGCCACACCCTGTACCTGGAGGTAGTGGGAGCCCTGGAAGAGAAAGGTGTTATGATACAAAATAAATTCTAACATAGTAAGGATGAAGACGTTGAACTTGAAATCAGTGGTTGGCTGCTGCTTGAGAGCCTGTTCAACAGCCCTCAACCCAGATGAATGGGGAATGCTGTTGTACAGGGTCTCAACGTCGACGGAGACCAAGATGGCGTCCGTCGGTATCGTCATATCTTCAAGCATCTGTAGCAGATGTATAGTATCTTTGGTGTAAGATGGTAGGTTGAGAACGTGTGGTCTCAAATATTGGTCAATGACCTCACTGACACCTTCAGAGATTGAGCCATTACCCGATATTATGGGTCTCCCCGGAGGGTCCACAAGGTTTTTGTGGACCTTAGGGAGAGCATAGAAGGTGGGTTGTCTGGGATGTGGGACCCTTATAAAGTCCCATAAGTCTTTAATTATGACTCCTCGATGAAAGAAGTCATCGACGAGGTCATAAAATTGTTTATTGAAGCCATCAACCTGAGCTGGCGTAATTTTGAGATAACATTCCTTATTATTTAGAATTTTGAGACACATTCGCTCATAATTATTGTTGTTCATCAAGACCACATTTCCCCCTTTGTCAGAGGCTTTGATAGTAATATCTGAAAGATTTCTAAGAGTTTTCAAAGCTAGTTGTTGTTCGGAACTTAGATTTGAATGGACACTGTCCTTTTTCATGGCTTCAAGCTCTTTGGCAGTTTCTCTGACGAAGTGGGAAATGGCTGGATTTTGATTAAGTAAAGGAAATTTATTTGATCTTCGTTTGAATCTGGACATTGGATCCTTATTTATGGTGTTATCCTCATTATCCATTTCCTCCAAATCCTCATCATCCCAAGCTCCATCCAATGTCTCATTCTCTTGAAGCAGGAGATTTAAATCCCTAAGGGCTTTGAAATCTGCTGCCTTAAGGTTGGGGGATCGTTATGGACATTAAGTACACCATCTGGTTTGGTTGCCCTGATTGCGGCTCACACACAAGCTCCATGGGGATGATCTAGGCGCTCTGTGTCTGGAAAGGGGTGAGTTCCACTTTCCTTTTACATATTGAGCCTTCCATCTCTCCCCCCTCTTCTCTACATGCTGCAAATGTCAAAAAACAAATCTTTGGTCACAGGTATATACTTTATATGTATGTTATTATATACCCTTCTTTTGTTTTAGGAAAAACTCTTGCTGCTTTCTATTCCCTGAAGAAAGATGTATTATTGAGACATCTGAAACGCGTCGGATAAATGATCACCTATACCCTTAGCCTAGTCCTGGGGTGTGTGGTGATCCTCTAGCAGTAACAATTTTCTCTATCCTGGAATCTTTCATTTTTTTAAATAATGTTGTCACTATGAAATGTTTATGCTGTAAATTAATGTATTAAAATTTATATATTTTTATGACCTAGTTGTCACAATATTTTTTTGGTTGCCCGAAAAATGACTAATGCAGTTAGTGGTATCATACGGCTGTTTTACGCAGCTGATGTGTTAATCCTCTTCCACTCTTTCATGCAGTAAAACAAATTGGGTGTTAAATTGAAATTTTTTATACTTTCATAGTCAGCGATTAAACATTTCAATCAGATTTAATTTGACAGTTATGTTTGTTTGTAGTGAATTTTCTTTACAAACACGAACTTAACTTTAACGATGCATTTTACTGTAATTGCTGTTCATGGTTAACATTTGTTCATAATGTATTTTCTACTAAAAATAAGATTCCTTTTTTTTCTAACTAAATGTCATCTACAATAGGTAGAGGTAGAATCATTCAGTAAAGTAAGATTAGCATGTAATGATGGTCTCTTCATTTTTAAAAACACATTTTGTACTTGAAATTGTAATTGAAATTTTTATTTTTATAAATAAATTTTAAGTGCTATTAGTGTAGCAATACACATACAGCTACAGTATATTATTACAACACCTTGCCTATTAACTCAGAAACTGGGCATTTTTTATTTGACATATTCAGCTCCCATTGATTTAAATGGGGTTCAGGTTCGTCATCCAAACTTCTTTACAGTTTACCAAACATTTAGAATTAGAAAACATGATGGCTTGTCTTGTTTTGGAGACTGAAACTGAAAAAAGATGTGGACAGGCTGCAATTTCTGAGGGGGCATATTGCACCTGGGAAGAGGGAGAGAGCATACAGACTTAAGATGGAAAAGGTTACAGATTTAAACCACTAATCTGGGTGATTGATTGGACATTTTACATCTGGGTGACATAATGTGAGTGATTGAGTAGACATATAACATCTGGAAATAGAGAATTAGCATCTTAAATAATTTAAAGGAAAAAATGAACAGATTTGCAGCAAACAAGTAAAGCCTTTATTTAATAGGCCATCATTTCTGAGAGAGAGCTAAACAAAAATGCATCTCTTGTTTTAGAGACTGAAATTGGAAAAATTTTACAGATTTGAACCACAGCTATTAAGCCTGTATGGATAAGCTGATGTTTCTGAGTTATTAAGGCAGTATATTGCATCTGGAAAGAGGGAGAAACCATACAGATTGCAGATTAAATAAAAAATGGTGTCTTGGTGCAATATCGAACAGCAATTTCACCATTTATTGCCGACATCTCTGATAACCCCCCATATTGAGTACGTCTCTCCTATTCCCATGATTTGCTATTGTCATCAATCATCCATAGACTATGAACTTGATTTAGCCTGCTTCAACTGCGGTCTATCCAAATATGTTTTTTATGACTTGCAATCTGTTGATGGCTTGCATTTGGAAAATGTTCCTAATTTTCTTTCCTTTCTGTTCGGTATTCATGTATCGTATTTTGATAAACCTTAAAAAAAAAAAAAAAAATGAACAAGAGAAAACGATGTCTTGTTTTTGAGGCTAAAGTTGAAAAGCTACAGACTTGCTACAAGCAAGTCACTCCCATGCATGTGTTTGGGAGCCGCCGGTCATAGCACAGGCCCTTTAGAAACAGCAGGATCGAGCCGTTTCTTCAGTGCCATTGCACTGATGACGTCTGCGCAAGCGTATATGGCAAATATATTTTATTAACGGTGCAGGTTTAGGAGATTTTTACAGTACCTACAGGTAAGTTCTATTATAGGCTTACCTGTAGGTACAAGTGGTGTAACATTGTTTACAATCACTTTAAGCCTGTATGGACAAGTTGCAACTGAGTGGACTGAGTGACTAAGCTGACATATTTCATCTGGAAAAAATAAATTGGACTAAAAATGTATAATTTTTTCGAAGACAGAATATGATAAAAATATACATATTTAGCAGCACAGCATTTACATTGTTTTGAACAGGTCAATAGTTTTCATGGGGATAACATGGCATATTGAAAAATATATTCTATGTTTTTTTTTAAATATAAAATTATTAGTTATTTCAAATACACAATTTAAGCCTCTTTGGATACATTTCAGCAATAAGTATAAAAGACTGGATGTTTGTCTTAAATCACATTATTCATGAATGTTTTATTTGATTTTGTGTTTTTTTTTTTATAAATACACCCCCAAATGTAGTCTATCTTAATGGCAATGCATCATAATGAAATGCAAACATAATTGTCCAATAAAGTCACTGCCTAATAAAAAAAAAAAATGCTCAATATTTTATATCTAGAAAAAAGCTTTGTAAATATCAGTTTTTGAGTATTAGGCCTCATACACACGGGTTTCTCGGCAAAAACCAGCAAGAAAACTGCTTCTTGCCGAGATTCCGATTCATGTGTACAAGGCATTCAGGTTTCTCATCTGGAAATCTGGCCAGAATCTCGATGAGAAAAAAAGAGAACCTGCTCTATTTTTTCTCGTCGAGATTCTCGTTTGCCTGTTTACAGACCAGAAACCAGAGAGTGTGTATACTTACCTGTCGCCGTGGAAACCCGCGCATGCTCTAAATGACTTTGACGCATGTGCGGTAGCTTTCACGGCATAGGTAGGGTGAAGCAAGATGGCGGCGACGGCATCGAATGTGACGAGCGCATTCTCGTCATACGCGATGACGTCATTGCATTCTTTCCTTTCAAAAGAACAGTGGTTCTTTTGAAATGAAAGTCAGTACATGGCAAGAGTTTCTTGCCAAGATTCTCGTCAGGGAAAACAATGAGTTTTTCCTGACGAGATTCTCGGTTGTGTGTACGAGGCCTTATTTGCGTATTATTGGTGGCAGTGCACATTGGCGGCAGGTGAGCTTTATTTAAGGTCTGTAGCAGACAAAAGAGGAGGCTGTACAGGAAAACATTTGAGTAACTGATAAAACCTTTTTTCTGTTATAAAGCCCCCAATAAATGTTTGTCCAGAGAGGGCACTGGCTGAAAGGCAACCCAGCAGCTTGATTAAAAACTGGTCAAACTCTAGATAGAAGTCCATCCATGTACCCAGTAGTCAAGGGGTCATCCAATGTCGGGGTGTCAACATCCACCCTTGACCCCATGTAATCCTTAACCATATGATGCACTTGCTGTTGATGTCTGCTGGTAGCAGACATCACTGGGCACTGGTTACTGAAAAACTCCTCACTTGGTAAACCACCCAACCCCTGTCTATGTCACATTATCTGTGAGATAGTATACTGCCAGCCTCTAGAAAGGAAGTTACTAGGGTTTCTTCACAGCATATCCTCCAGGTGTTTCATCTTGTTTCTCCAATTGTGAGGGAAAGATGAAACTTTATCCATTTAATGTTGATCCAGCAGGGTTGCAAACCATTAATAGTCCATCTTGTTGACACCATACGTTTTAGGGTCCTTTAGTAGGCTCTTGAATAAGTCCATCTTATTTATCCATTTAAATACTTGGAGTCTGTGAGGACAATATAAGACAGCAGGCTGAGATCATTGTTGCATGGGGTTAACAACCTCTGGGTTTGTTCATGTAGAGCTGACTGAACATTTGGCCCAATGTGGCTCCTGTCCCCCAGGCATACCAGCTGCAACACTGTGTGACATTATTTTGCTTGAACCTTTACATAGCCTCTTGAATGCTTGCAGAGACTGATGGTTCAGAGGACAACTCACTCTAAGACGGCATTTATCAGGAGTTGACTGCTCTTTTACCATCACTAGTTTTAAGGATAAACATCACAACCTGCTCCATCTTGCATCCTTCCCAGACATCAACAGAGTTATCCAGTGAGCTGTGAGTGAAATAAAAATGTCTTGCCCATATCTGCTGGATGTGCCCATGGTCAGGTGGACCCTGCTTCTGACTACATGGTTCAGAAATGTGGAAGTGTTACCTTTCGGATGATGATGCATTTTAGCCATGGCCTTATGATTGAGGAAATGGCAGCTGGGAACCTGCCACTGCAGTACAGCACTGGCCACAAATTAATGAAAGATGGATCAATCCAAAGTTGGAAATGCAGGAGCTGCAAATCCAGTAAATTGTACACGATGGCATTGAGCCACTGCACGTGGGGTAGGTAAGAATTTTGTTCCAGCAGCTGGGCCACTTGTATAATCAATGCTACATTTGGAGAATTCAGGGTGGGGTTTGACAGAATCAGAGCAAGGTTTAAGCCTACACTTGCCCATACACTGTGTGGCACCATGTTGACGCATTTCCCCACTAGAAGATCCAAAAGGTAAACCTCTGATACCCCATATAAGACTTTCATCCCTACCACTGGTGGCTGTTGATGGGGAATCTTGTATAAGTGGTGAACTCTGGGGGAGTGGATGGGAGAATACCAATGCTTGCACCTATTGATCCCTGCCATCCCATAGAATAGGTTTGCTGCTCCCTCCACTCATCATTTGATAAAAATGAAAATGATCAACCTACAGAGGGCTGAATTCAAAGACAACCTGAAAATCAAAGTGAAAAAATGATGCATCAGGCTAGCCCATTTTTCTGAAATTTCATTTCAGCAACTCAAAAATGTACTTAGTAGTTTGTATGGCCCCCATGTGCTTGTATGCATGTCTGACAACGTTTAGGTATGCTCTTAATGAGACAACGGTGTCCTGGGGTATTTCCTCCCAGATCTGGACCAGGGCATCACTGAGCTCATGAACAGACTGAGGTGCAACCTGGCGGCGTTAGATGGGCGAAAACATAATGTCCCAGAGGTGTCTTATTGGATTTATGTCAGGCTAGTGTGGGGGCCTTTATCCTCCAGGAACTTGCTGCATACTATCACCACATGAGGTCGGTCATTGTCATGCACCAGGAGGAACCCAGGACCTACTGCACCAGCGTAGATTCTGATAATGGGTCCAAGGATTTCAGAAATACAGAAATACTAACTAAAATATTTAAGCAAAATGGAAAAAAAAAGATTTTCCAACCACTAGTGGTAGAAAAAACACTGCGCTAACGTATAATATGTTGTGAATAACACGTGAATATAAGAAGCTGCCAGTACCTATTACCTATAACCAAAGTAAAAGAAAGTAAAAGAACACAAAAAATACAAAAAGGTACAGCGCTAAGTGTATATACACTTAGCGCTGTACCTTTTTGTATTTTTTAAAATTTTAAAGCAGCATCACAACAACAGAACCTGCCTCTGACATACACACAGAAAAAACAAAGTAGTCCTAAAAGGGACTGTCAGGTAAGTTCATATTCATAGCATACACTCCACTCTCCTTAGCCATACAAACTGTAATGCACTGCAAAGTGTCAGTGGCAATACTGAATATCAATACTGAATACAGCACTGTATATAGCGTACTATAGCTGTAGTATTACACAACACTGGTAAGTAACTACCCCCCTTCAATGACATTTATTTTTACTAGTAATGGCAGTTATCTACAATTTTTAGCTTGTCTGCAACATTGTGGCAGACAGAACTGACATGTTTGACACTTTTTGAGAACCAATGACATTATTACAGTGATCAGTGCTAAAAATATGCACTGACATTGTACTAATGACACTGGCAAAGAAGGGGTTAACATCAGGGGCATGCAAGGGGTTAAATATGTGTTCCCTGGGTGTGTTTACTAACTGTATGTGGGATGGGATGCCTGGCACAACACACAGTCATTCCCTGACAGAACAAAGATCTGAATAAACAAAACGCAGCACTGAGAAACTTAGTAGTACACACACCACTACAAAAAACTGGTAAGTGTCCAGTAAGTGATACAAAATGATAAAAATACCAGAAAATTGCATCATCCAGGTTTTCCAGTACTATTGCTATTTCAGAACAAAGATCTGCCTGGTTTACTTTGTCAGATCCCCATTCTGTCTCTGTGGTGAACAATTGCTGATGCCAGCAGACATTGAGTCCGCCGGACATGCAGATTGGCTCCCCTGCTGGCTCGTTCCCACAGAAAGTCATGTACGAGCCCAAAATACACCAACGGCGATTCGCACAGCCGAGCAAACCTGCCGCAGTATAACTGTGGCGTCTGGTCGGCAAGCGGTTTAAAATGGGCAATATGTTTCAATAAAGCCCATAATACTCCATCAGGTGTGTCGATGAGTATTGGTTCAGGTATGGGTGGGTTATCACAGGGGAAGGACAGAAGATCTTGATTAACAGTGCCTCTTATGTGGGAGAGAGCTACATGTTGGTTTCTCTTTTCATAGCAACCAGTGCTCTACAGAAAATTGTTCTACCTAAAGTCGGGGGATAATATAAGATTTTAAGTAAGTGTACATAATTTTTACATACCTTTAATATAGTATATTTTAGAGAATAACCATATATTATATCAAATAAACATTTACTTGCTGCATTTCTTCAAGTTCCCTTTACATGCCAAATAAACTTTTCCTAGAGCTGACCTAATTTGTAGTGCAGGAACTGTTTTTTCAGACAATCCAACCGTGTGTACACTCCATCGGACAAACTTTTTTGCTTTTTCATCAGACAAATGTTCGCTGTGAGAACAGACAAACTTTCCGGCAACAAATGTCCTACGTCGGCTAATCCGATTGTGTGTTCACAAGTCCATCCGACTAAAGTCCAAAGTACAAAACATGCATGCTCAGAACCAATGCTAAAAATCATACAACAATAGCAGAGTGGCGGTAAAGAGCAGAAAAAACATGTAGTACGTCTATTACATCATTACAGTAATGTTTCTGCTGTGTGTATGCATACCAAGTTCACGGACAACGCCTTTCGGAGCAAAATCCATGGAAAAGTCAGATGGAAGTCTGATCGTGTGTATGAGGCTTAAGGCTTATGGCAAGGCATTGTACTCTACCAATAATAATGCATAATAACCAATCAGCTTCTAGGTTTTATTGTAAAAGCTTAATTGAACAAGCTGAAGTTAGAAACTGCTTGGTTACTATGCTCAGCTGTTCCAGATTCTGAGTGCTCCAGTGTTAGTAAATCTCCCTCACTGTGACTTCACCAGAAGATTGCCATTTATATATTGAAAGTGAAAGTCTTTTAGAATGCATTGCCCCATTTGTCCTATCTATAGTCTATTATGTAGAGACGCATACAACACAAACAATATGTGTACCACTGTCTGTCAGATAATTGGGCCATGAATGGGTAACATTATAATACTGATAACCTCACATTCATTACAAAATTGTCATCTAAATTAGAATGAAGCTGGCTTGCACTTCACAACAGCCTTGATTATCTCTCATTTTCACATATTTTCAGTATATGCATGCTGTGCCCATCTGCTTATGGAACCATAAAAGCACACATTTAGCCTATAATTGCCTTTATTAATGTATGTAAGGTGTTCTCTTGAATAGTTCTAATTAACAGGTTGTGGCATAAAAATTTAAATATTTTTTTTTAGGAAGAATGTAACAATGGAGTTTGAACATGTTATTATTATTGATATAGTTAATAGTGGTAATGTAATGTTACTAATGGTAATGTTATTAATGATAACTTGATTAGTCTGAATTTAAGAAGATGTGTATATATATCATATTTATCAGTAGTAGTTCCTATCTCTTCTCTGAGAGATTGTAAAACCTGTTGTGTCAGAGGCTCAAGGCATCTGTTGTTTATCAACAAAAAGCTGCCAATCCAGTGTGTCAGGAGCCCATGAAGCATCTGGTCTAGTTCATTTTTGACCACTCCAGGAGAAAGTAGATAGGCTTTAAAGCCTGGCATGTTGTGAGAGAGACAGTTGATTTTTGAAAATGCAGATTTAGAATCTTCTCCCTCTATCTAGGGAGGTATAAACAGGCCTCAAGTGTGATCCCTGTTACTTCAAAATAGGCCACACAATAGCAGTACATATTTTTTGTGTTGCATCATTCCCCATGCACATTGAAAAGAAAGAGGGAGTAAAATAAAATCCACCTTTGGTGTCAGTGTCAGTAATAGTAACCCCTTGCATTGGTGTCACAAGCCACTATGATAGCTCCCAGCATTGGTGTCAGTGGCCTCAATAATAACTCATAGCATTGATATAAAAAATTACAATAATAATCCCTGATTGGAGTCAGTGACCATAATAAAAACCCCCTCATGTTTATGGTCAGTGTCAGCGCTGGTGATCAGCTGCTGCACAGTCCCTCTGGTGCCCAACAACTGGTAGACCCAGCCTAGCACAATGAGCTGCACACAAACAAGCCAATGAGGTTTTAGAGACAGTTAGGCTATTCTGAAGCCTGTGGTATAAAAAAAGATTAAGTTAAGTGGAGAGAATGTCATCATGCTCATGTACAGTGTAAGAACATTTTTCCTGTTTTTCAGTCATGCTCGCCTCATAAACTATTGTTTTTAATCACGCCATGATGCTACAATTGTTGACGTACACGACAAGCTCTGCCGCTGTTATGGCATCTGAGCGGACCGCGTCGTCTTATATAGGCATAGGGCGTGGTCACCGGGTGATGCCAACCTGCGACCTCAACCCATGTGACATCACATTCCCGGGGCATGATGGGAATGTGATGTCACATGGTTTGAGGTCGCAGGTTGGCATCACCCGGTGACCACACCCTATGCCTATATAAGACGACGCGGTCCGCTCAGACGCCATATCAGTGGCAGAGCTCGTCGTGTCAACATCGCTGGAAGAGAAGAAGGAAGAAGGCACCGAGAGAAGCCCTGGGCTCACCAGAGGAGACAGGCAGAAGAGGGAACAGAGAAGAAAGCGGAAAGAAAGCCCTGGCTCCGCGGGGGAGCCAGGCAGAAGAGGGAACAGAGAAGAAAGGGGAAAGAAAGCCCTGGCTCCGCAGGGGAGACAGGCAGAAGAGGGAACGCCAAGACAGCAGAGAAAAGACCGGGGAGTTGGCGCACCCCCGGCAGAAGACGAGGAACAAGACCGGAGCCCTGGCGGAAGGCACTGGAAAGACCGGGGGATAGGCGCCATCCCCCGGCAGAAGTCGCCGATGCCCGGATGCCCCCCTAATGTTAAAGAGCTTAAAGGGGTTTAGACAGCCCCGGCGGAAGGCACCGGAGAGGACCGAGGGATGGCGCCCTCCCCCGGCAGAAATCTGCGAAGCCCAGGGTCCCGGCGGAAGATCGGGAGAGAAGACACCCCCCTTCTAAAAGAGCTTAAAGAAGAAAGGGGGGGCCCCGGAGCTGACTAATAAATTATTTTATTCTGTGTGGTGTGTTTTTTTTACTTTACATTTTCCCCCAGGTGAATGGGTAGGGGTACGATGTACCCCATACTCATTCACATAGGGTGGGGGGCCGGTATCTGGGGGTATCTTAGTAAAGGGGGCTCGCAGATTCCGATAAGCCCCCGCCTGCATACCCCGACAACCAACGGCAAGGGTTGTCGGGAAGAGGCTCTTGTCCCTATCGACATGGGGACAAGAGTGCTTTGGGGTGGGGGGGGCAGTGCCCCCCTCTCCCATGTTGAGGGCATGCGGTCTGGTATGGCTCAGGAGGGGGGGGGGCGCTCGCTTGTCCCCACCCCCATTCCTGTCTGGCCAGACTGCGTGCTTGGCATAAGGGCTTGGTCTGGATCTGGGGGAGAACCCCACACTGGTTTTCGGTGCGGGTTTAACCCCTTACGTTCCAGACCAAGCCTAAGAGCCTGGTATGCACCTGGAGGGGAACCCACGTTTTTTTTTTTTGGTCTGGAGTTCCCCTTTATGCTCACCGTCCCCTTCATGAACAGCGATCTGTCATTTACCCATGTCAGTCCCACCCCCCTTAGAACACACTCAGGGAACATACTTAACCCCTTCCTTGCCCCTAGTGTTAACCCCTTCCCTGCCAGTGGCATTTTTATAGTAAGCAATGCATTTGTATAGCACTGATCGCTAAAAAAATGCCAATGGTTCCAAAAAAAGTGCCTGATGTATCCGCCATAATGTCGCAGTACCGATAAAAATCGCTGATCACCGCCATTACTAGTAAAAAAAAATTTTTTACAAAAATGCCATAAAAATAACCCCTATTTTGTAGACGCTATATATTTTGCCCAAAACAATCAATAAACGTTATTTGCGATTTTTTTTAACCAAAAATATGTAGAAGAATACGTATCAGCCTAAACTGAGGGAAAACATTTTTTTTATACATATTTTGGGGGATATTTATTATAGCAAAAAGTCTAAATTATTCTTTATTTTTTTAAATTGTCGCTCTATTTTTGGTTATAGCTCCAAAAAAAAAAAAATGCAGAGGTGATCAAATACCACCAAAAGAAAGCTCTCTTTGTGGGAAAAAAAGGTTGCCAATTTTGTTTGGGAGTCATGTCGCACGACCGCGCAATTGTCAGTTAAAGCAACGCCGTGCCGAATCGCAAAAACTGGCCCGGTAATTGACCAGCAATATGGTCCGGGGCTCAAGTGGTTAAAAAATAACAAAACAATAAAGTTAGCCCAATTTGTTGTGATAATGTGAAAGATGATGTTACACCGAGTAAATAGAAACCTACCTTGTCACGCTTTAATATTGCACACACTCATGGAATGGCGCCAAACTTCAGGAGTTTAAAATCTCCATAGGCAACACTTTTTTTTTATTTTTACAGGTTACCAGTTTAGAGTTACAGAGGAGGTCTAGTGCTAAAAGTATTGCTCTTGCTCTAACGCACGCGTCAATACCTCACATGTGTGGTTTGAACGGTGTTTATATATGTGGCTTGTTTGCTTCTGAGTGCGAGCTACTAGGGACAGGGGCCTTTTAATTATTATTATTTTTTTTTTACGTAATAATTTACTAAGACCTCCACTTCAGGCTGGAAAGCATGAGTTCAGGGGAAAAAAACAGATCTCATCCTTTCAGCCGCGATTGCAGCTTTCCTTATGTTTCTGCATGTCTGCTGATCTGAGCATGCTCAGACACTTAGAAATTTTGATGTTGCTTTTTGTGGGTGAAAAACACTTGGATGTCTCTGAGCAATCACCTAATGAAGAGAGAGACTGAACTTTCTCCATGTGTTTTCAATTGCTTGATCAGCACACATTATATAAAGTGTGTTTGTAGCAGTTGTCAGCTCCCCAGAGAGAGGGCATGTTGTGTGTGGGGGACGGCAGGCAAGAATGTCTTTGATAAACAGATATGTTTTGGAACAAATTTTTATTTGGCAATGTATGTTTTTTTAATAATGTTCACTTTGATTTATTTGTCTATGGTGCCTTATTTTGCTAAAGTTTTCTCAAGATGTTTTGACTAATGTTCCAATCCTGTCTAAACCATATGCTGTTTACTGTCTCAAATGTATATTTTTAGTTTTTATATTTGTTTGTTTGTGTTTTTATGTTTTCATTTTTTTGTTTTGCTTTCCTTGTTTTGTTGACCAATAAATTTACTTTCAAATTTTGAAGTTTGTTTGTTTTTTGTTATGCTACAGATTTTGTCAGCTGCAATAGTTTGGGCCTAAACAATCAGGTGTGATTTTTTTTTTCCTGGTGTGTAATCATGAAATGTTTGCTGCCATGTTTATTCACCAGGAAATGAAAAAGACAGCGGAAAGTATTTCCTTTTTACTGCAGTGGCCCTCAAGTACCCCCGACAGGACATGTTTTGTGGATTTATCTAATCAAGAATTGCTGTCCAGACTGTCTTTTAAAGCACATGTGCAAGATGAAGGAAAACCTGTAAACATGGCCTGTTGGCGGACAGGCTTGAAGTGCTGATTTACAGCACTGTGCTTAAATCTAGCGCAAGGCAATCCTATTCAAATTGTGGGTGTTTGAGGGAAGCCATGTGAGTGTTAGAACCCCTGCTTGTGATTTTTTTTGGATTGAGCTTTGTGTCCCTTTTCTTAAAATTGGCTTCTCTTCATGTCACACAGCTGAACAGGAAGTGAGGTTAAAACCCTACCAGTGTCTTTTCTTGGGGACACAGGTCAATCTAACTAGTGTCCCCATTAGGCAAATTGCACTCCAGCACTGCTGTGTACACCCCAAATCATGGGTCTTCAAACTACGGCCCTCCAGTTGTTCAGGAATTCCCATCATGCCTAGTCATGTCTGTGAATGTCAGTGCATTACAAGGCCTCATGGGATGTGTAGTTCTACAACAGCTGGAGGGCCGTAGTTTGAGGATCCCTGCCCCAAATGATAATTTAGTTTGGGGTTTAGTAAAGGCAAAGCCACTCTGCAGTACAAGCGTAGTCGCTGAAAATCAGAGAGGAAGCACTGATGGGTTTAACATCCAATCCTGTAGAAGCAAAGTTGTTTTGTTTTCTTTTCTTCCTTGCTTGTCCACTTGTAGTGCAAAGTGGATTTGCCTTTAGTAAATGGACCCCAAAGTCCATGATCCCTAATAATTTGGGGTGCACACAGCAAAATGCTAGAGTGCAATTTACATAATGGGAAACTATTTAGATTGATCTCTGTGTCCCCAAGAAAAGTTATTAGTAAGGTTTTACCCTCACTTCCGGTTTGGCTATGTGACAGGAAGTGAATGAATTTGAATTAGAAAGGGTGAAGACACCTCACAAATGTTGTCACTATCAGGGGTGCAGACATCCCCAAAAAATGAGCTGATAATAATTATTTGCAAATTAATAATTTTTTATTTAACATTGGGTGGTGTTTGTGAGGGGCCCTAACACACATTCATACATATTAGCAACGCTGTATCCTGGCCTATTGGCATGGTTATATTTTATTAGGCCTCTCAATAAAACTCTCTGAAATTTGTGCTTAAACTAGAACTATAATCAACACTTTTTATTTTCTTTAATTTTGGATAAAGTGAGGGAGGGTTATAGGCCCTGTCAGTTTATTTCGTATTATCTGTGTCCAATTGGGGAGATTTGCCTTCACTTCCTGCCCCATAGCCAAACAGGAAGTGAGAGAAAAACTATGCAAATTAAGGGAATCCAGTGCCCCCCTCCCCCCCAGAACTAGAGAACTAGTGTGTGTGTCCCCTGAAAATTCCTGGGCGGGTCATACAAAAACAGGGTGTGGCCTTGACAGGAAGGGGTGGGTCATTTTTCTATTAGGAGGTGCAGAAATGTAGTGAGGCCTAGGGCAGCACAAAACCTAAATATACTACTGCATATTAGGGCTTATTTAGACAGGATCCCATTTACAATATGTTTTTATAATGTGGAAGGAAACCCAGGCAGGTACAGGGAGAACATGCAAACTCCAGGCAGATGGTGTCACGGGTGGGATTCGAACCAGCAACCCTTTTGCTGCTAGGTAAAAGTGCTATACACTACACCACTGTGCTGAACGAACATGATTGCAGCTGAAAGCATGAGATCTTTTTTTTTTGTTTTGTTTTTGCCAATACCATGCTTTCCAGCCTTATTGACCCCGCCTCTCTCCATAAAGAGGACCTCTCACACACTAGTCCTATTACAAGGGATGTTTACATTCCTTGTAATAAGAATAAAAGTGATCCAAAATAAAAAAAAGGGACAAAAAAGTGCAAAAATAAAAATATTAGGTTAAAAAAAATTTTTTAACGCCCCTGTCCCTAGTAGCTCGCACTCAGAAGTCCCGCCGACATATGTAAACACCATTCAAACCACACATGTTAAGTATTGACGCGTGCGTTAGAGCGAGAACAATAATTCTAGCCCTAGACCCCCTCTGTAACTCTGAACTGGTAACCTGTAAAAAAAAAATCAAGCATCGCCTATGGATATTTTTAAGTCCCGAAGTTTGGCGCCATTCCATGAGTGTTTGCAATATTAAAGCGTGACAAGTTAGGTATCTATTTACTCGGTGTAACATCATATTTCACATTATCACAACAAATTGGGCTTACTTTACTGTTTTGTTATTTTTTTATTCATGAACCGTGTTTTTTTTTGGGCCAAAAAAAAAGGCGTTAGAAAAATTATTGCGCAAATACCGTTGGAAATCAAATAAAAAATGACCGCCACTTTATTCCCTAGGGTGTCTGCTAAAAAATTATATATATAATGTTTGGGGGTCCTGAGTAATTTCCCAGGAACTAAATATAATTTTTACATGGAGGAGAGAAGTGCCAGAATAGGCACGGTATGGAAGTGGTTAAAGTGAAATAATAAAAGTTAAATATTCCTTTAAATTTCATACAGGGGGGGGGTATAACATGACTGTGAAGCGCATGTTTACCGTGCTTAGAACTGTCCCTGTACAAGATGTCATTTCTGAAGTGAAAAAAAAAGTAATTTAAAAGTACTCATGGCTATAAAGAATACAGTCATTGCTCATTAAAACTAAAAAAAATGTATGGGGGTTCCCCCAAATTAAATTACCAGGCCCTTCAGGTCTGGAATGGATATTAAGGAGAACCCCGCCTTAAAAAAAAATTACGTGGGTTCCCCGCAAATATCCATACCAGGCCCTTCAGGTCTGATGTAGATTTTAAGGGTAACTCCACCCCAAATTAAAAAAAAATGGCGTGGAGTCCCCCTAAATATCCACACCAGACCCTTATCCGAGCACGTTAACCTGGCCGGCCGCAGAAAAGATGGGGGGACAGAGTGCGCCCCCCCTCTCCTGAACCGCACCAGGCCACATGCCCTCAACATGGGGAGGATGTCCCCATGTTGATGGGGACAAGGGCCTCATCCCCACAACCCTTGCCCGGTGGTTGTGGGGGTCTGCGGGCGGGGGGCTTATCAGAATCTGGAAGACCCCTTTAACAAAGGGGACCCCCAGATCCCGGCCCCCCCTATGTGAAATGGTAATGGGGTACATTGTACCCCTACCATTTCACCAAAAAAAAGTGTCAAAAGTGTTAAAAATGACAGTAGCCGGTTTTTGACAAATATTTTAATAAAATCTTCTTTCCGCGGTTGTTCTTTCATTCGGGTTTCTTCCTCTGCTTCTTTCTTGGGTCTTCTCGTCCACATCTTGCCCGACGTCTTCTCCTATCTTCTTCTCTGTCCGTCGGCCTTCTCGTCCCGCATCTTCTTGTTCTTCTGGGCGCTGCGCTTGAAATTGAAGACCCCGCCGCGTTCCGCTCCCGAGACCCCGCCCCCCTCTGACGCCACAGGTAAACTCATATGAAAGTCTGCGTGTGGTATATGTGCGTCAGAGGGGGCGGGGTCACATGAGCGTCACACGGCGGGAACTTCAATTGGAAGCTCGTCCGCATTGTGCGGCAGCTTCTTCTTCTCCGGACGGCACTCTTGAAATTGAATTCCCCCGCCGTGTGACGCTCTGTGACCCCGCCCCCCTCTGACGCACATGACTTTCAAATGAGTTTACTTGTGGCATCAGAGGGGGGCGGGTCCCAGGAGCGGCACACGGCGGCTAATTCAATTTCAAGCGCTGCGTCCGGGGAAGAAAAAGATGTGGACGAGAAGGCTGACGGACGGAGAAGAAGATAGGAGAAGACGCCGGGCAAGATGCGGGACGAGAAGGCCGACGGACGGAGAAGAAGATAGGAGAAGACGCCGGGCAAGATGAGACGAGAATACCCAAGAAAGAAGCAGAGGAAGAAACCCGAATGAAAGAACAACCGCGGAAAGAAGATAATAAAGGAATTGTCAAAAACCGCCCACTGTCATTTTTAACACCTTTGACACTTTTTTTGGTGAAATGGTAGGGGTACAATGTACCCCATTACCATTTCACACATGGAGGGCCAGGATCTGGGGGTCTGGTGCAGTTCAGGAGAGGGGGGGGGGCCGCACTCTGTCCCCCCCTCTTTTCTGCGGCCGGCCAGGTTAACGTGCTCGGATAAGGGTCTGGTGTGGATTTTTAGGGGGACTCCACGCCATTTTTTTTTAATTTGGGGTGGAGTTCCCCTTAAAATCCACACCAGACCTGAAGGGCCTGGTATGGATATTTGCAGGGAACCCACGTCATTTTTTTTTTTTTTTTACGGTGAATGAATCCTGTCAGAATTGTCATTGCCGACAATTCATTAGAGCCGCGTGTGAATTTTAAATGACTTTTTTTCCTTCAGAATGTCATTTTGTGCAGGGACAGTTCTAAGTGCGGGAAAAATGCGCTATTTCACATGCTGACTTTACACCCCCTCTCGGTACGAAATTTAAAGGAATATTTCACTTTTATTGTTCACTTTAAGCATTAATAATTTCACTGCTCCCGAAAAAAACGGCCGTTTAAAAAAATAAAAAAAGCATTGATACATGTCCCCTGGGGCAGGACTCAGGTCCCCAAACACTTTTTAGGACAAAACTTGCATATTATCCTTTAATATGAACACTTTTGATTTCTCCCATAGACTTCTATAGGGAGTTCTGCGCGGCTTTACATATCACTTGCAATGCGCCGGCTGCTACGCTGGTTCATGCGCCTAATTAAGGCTTCACCCGGCGCACAAATTAAGGCATGAACCAGCGCAGCGCACAGAGAATAGTAAATCAGCCCCTATGTGTTGTATGTTATATCCCATACTAACATGTGATAATCTTTTCTGATCTTGATTGTTGGTTAGACCGCAGGCAGATCCCTCCCCTATCCTTTCCTTCCCCCTTATTGTTTTGAGTGTGCTGGCTAGCAATTCCTAAAAGGTTCACTGTTAAAGGATTTTTTGTGTATCCCTAAGACCTTTTCTTGATATGTAAATGTCAATGCATTGTTGATGATCCTGTTCGTGGAATTGCTGTAAAGCTTGCCTACGTGATCTTTTTTTCTGTATTATATTTTGTATGGAAAACCTTTTTTCTCAATAAAAAAGATATATATGGGCCAGTGAATAGGTAATGAGCCAGACTTGACTGAGCACCCCATGGAAACTTGACACGTTTCATGGCTATATGCCATTCATCGGGAGTTGGGTATAGAAATAAACTGTACATACATTCTGGATATGAAGTATTAGTTAATGTGTTCTACCCATAGCATTGAGGAAGTGATTGTCTGTTCCGGAGCTGAGGCAAGGAAACCCACCCCAGCCAATGAAAACATCCACATAGCATGCCCGATCACCACAACACATTCCACATGTGTGGGGATGATTGCAATTATGATGTTCTGGAAAAAATATATAAAGATATGTGAAAAATATATATGAAAAAAGTGAGAAACTGTGAAAAGTGAAAAAACATGACGAGTGTTTGAAATAAAGGAAAAAAGGGGGGGGGGGAGAAAAAAATAAAATAAAATGTCTTTATATTTTAATGAGTGTTCTGTATGTAAATGTGGGTAAATAAAGCGGGCCGAAAAATATGCCAGTACTATATTGCTCCTCGAATGTCATCACTTTCTAATAATCCATCAATAAATGTCTATAGACCCTAATTGTAGCCCTAGTCCAGAAGTTGGACCTGTGCTCTAAACCACAGGAATTGGGAAATACAGCAAATACAAGGGTTTTGTTTAGTTTTTCCAATAATATATTTATTATGCACTTGAGATATTAAATGAACCAAGGAATTCTTTAAAATGTAATATATAAACATATATCTGTTTCAAACTACTTAAGACAGGTATAAAGGCAATCAATGTAACCATTGCATAAGTGACGAAAATAAACACTGTGAAATTATTAAAGAAATCCCACACACCATTTGCAAAATAATTTTGCAAATGCCATATACTAGAGATAATTGAGTACTTTTCTTCATCCCAGGAGGCTGATTTGTTCTTCTTTGTTAATAGAATTCATCTGGTAAATAGGTTATTTAATTCTGAAAGCCCTGAAACTTCTGGTGCCGTCTGAGTAGAATACAAATATTTTATATAATCTTCAGTAATCAGAGCTACTCATCTCTCAGTTTCTGCTGAGATGTTATGCATTTGCATTCTTCCGTGGAACTGTGATAGTGCAGTGTAGCATAGAATGGATGCAAATGATTCATAAACAAGATGAAGATTTCAGAGAGGGAAATAAAATAAGAAATAGGATTGGCTGGAAACTGTAATGTATTTATGCATAAAGGTCCTAAATGTCTAGTGATAGGTATTTTTTGGGTTCTGCTCAAACTAGTAAGCACAGTAGGTTTATTCCACTTTTCATTTGTGGTGATGAATGGTTTACTATATGGCATGTACAGTATTGCACCAGCTAAGTAAATATGTATTCATTTTCAGAAGAATTACAAGCTGATTTATGTTTAAAAAATGTAATAACATCCATGAATAAATATGTAAAAGCTTAAAGCGGAGTTACAGTCATTTTTGTGTTTATTAAAAACCAGCAGCTACAGAAAGTATAGCTGCTGACTTTTAATAAACACCCAATCACCTGACCCACGGTACACAGACGCGGCCACCCGGGCAGGGAGGGGGTGAGGAGTTCTTAAAGCAGAACTTCCACTTTTGGGTAGAACTCTGCTTTAAGGATTTTTAAGATCAGAAGAAATGTAAATTTCTTCACTACCTCCAGATCCGTCACTTTTTCCAATCGCATTATGGTACCCCCCCCTCAGACCATCCTTCAGGCTTTGAGGTCATATGTAACTCTACTCCCAGGGGCAGGGGACTAATATCTGTGATATATTCTCTGATGGTCGCGGCTCTCCGACCCACTGGTTTGAGATATAGATCCCAGTGGGAATTGGAGTTGCAGTTGGCCGCTGGTGATTTAGATTGGCAGTCCTGCTGGTCCAATATGCGAAAATGTACGCTTTCCCTTTCTATTAGAGAAACGGCGATTAAGCTAATGACCCGCTGGTACTACACCCCTGCTCGCCTCCACAGCATGTTCCCGCAGGTCTCCCACCTATGTTTTAGGGGTTGTGGGATACCAGGCTCTTTTGTCCATCTGTTCTGGGACTGTCCCAAACTTAAACCCACATGGACTGAAGTATTGAAACTGATTGACACTCTAGCAGGCGAACATGTAGAACTTCAAGTCACACAATGTCTTCTCTTTGATAAGGTCGGTGAGGTACGGGGGCCCATGACCAGGTTGATTCATGCAGTTTGCCTGGCCATGTCTTGGGCTATTGCCCTTTGCTGGAAGAAAGATACTGTTCCTTTCTCGTTAATACCAAACAGATTGGACCAGATGATGTTGTCTGAAAAAATATATCATACTTTATATGACTCGTTACCTAAATTTGATGCCAGAAGAAATTTAAAATAAGGGGTATATTAGTAACCAGCAGTAGACTCTCTACACACAATCATCTAAATAAAACAATCTTCTATTGCTAGCACTGAATTTATTCCACACATTAGGGGAAGTTTTGTCTTCTATTGATTCTACGGAGGCTAAATTCAAATTTCTGGAAAAAATATAAATGCACATATATCTTTCCTCCCAAAAATTAGCATGTACTATTTTTTCCTACAGGAGCTTGCAATACATTGCACCCATGATCAGTGGACCGTGAGCGCAATGTCAGGTTCCTGCACACAGCTTTTGGCCTATACCTCCGTACCCGCTTTCAGTTAGGAAGCTGACGGAGAGTGAATAAATTACGAGTGTGCTAATTCATTTAGAACAACAAGCTGACTGCCGAGATGGCAGACAAGACTAGAAGGTACTTATTCACAGATTCCTTGAATGAGTGACTCAGCTGTGTAGGAGGAGCTCCAAACCATCATATCAATTTTAAATCTAACAGCAGCTGCAGAGAAGAAGAACCCTTGCCAGTGTCATGGGAAAGGGGAGGCTCAGGGGGTAAAGGGGATGAAGGAACATGTTACATTTTACACCCTACAAACAGGTGTACATGTAACATGTTCAAAAGGTGAACTTAGCCTTTAAGTAAAATATATTAAATATATTCCAGCAGTGTCATAGTTAAGCCCAACTTCAACTAAACTGCATATTGTTTTGAGTAAAGTAGGGAAGGATTGCGGTCTTTGCATTTTATGTCCCCGTTGGTGGACTTCCCCTCACTTCTGGAATCTAGGAACTCTATTTCTCAATACATAGGAACCTTACCACTGCCACATCTTGTTTTAAATTGTAATGAATAAACTTTATAATAAATATGTGACACTTGCTCCAACAACTTGTTACATACTGTATATATATATATATACAAAATGTGAATTAATCATTACTACACTGGTGTTAAAGCGGGAGTTCACCCAAATTTTTTTTTTTAACATTAGATGGATGCGCATTTTGTCAAGGGGAATCAGGTAGTTTTTTTAAAAATGGAAGCAGTACTTACCGTTTTAGAGAGCGATCTTCTCCGCCGCTTCCGGGTATGGTCTTCGGGACTGGGCGTTCCTATTTGATTGACAGGCTTCCGACAGGCTTCCGACGGTCACATACATCGCCTCACGAGTAGCCGAAAGAAGCCGAATGTCGGTGCGGCTCTATACGGCGCCTGCGCACCGACATTCAGCTACTTTCAGAAAATCGTGACGCGATGTATGCGACTGTCGGAAGCCTGTCGGAAGCCTGTCAATCAAGTAGGAACGCCCAGTCCCGCAGCCCATACCCGGAAGCGGCGGAGAAGATGCATCTCTAAAACGGTAAGTACTGCTTCGATTGTAAAAAAAAACACCCGATTCCCCTTGACCAAACAAGCCTCAATCTAATGTTAAAAAAAAAGGTTTTTGGGTGAACCTCCACTTTAAGTGCAAACAAAATACTCACTGTGAAAGTGTTCAGTAACTCCTCATGTTAACAACCCTGCTGTGGGTTGATATCACAATATCAGTCCTGTAAGTAAAATGCAAAACATAATAAATGTGCCAACCAACTGAATTTTCTAATATTTCTCATGTAGAGATTATTATTATTGTTATTATTGTTCACGATTTATATAGCGCCAACAGTTTACGCAGTGCTTTATAATGTAGAGGGGGGACAGCACAATTACAGTACAGTTCAATACAGAAGGTACAGGAGGGAGGGGGTGGAACAAAAGGTAATAGCTGCAGAGAATGTTTTGAAGGGGGTGGCTCGTTTACAGTTATTAGGTGGGTGTGGGATAGGCTTCCCTGAATAAATGAGTTTTCAGTTGTCTGCGGTTTTTATTTTTTGCGCTATAAACAAGAGAAGAGTGGCTATCTAAAAAAACAAAACACAATATCTTTAACGTTTTGCTATATTAACCACTTCATTACTGGGCACTTAAACCCCCTTCGTGCCCAGACCAATGTTCAGCTTTCAGCCCTGACGCATTTTCAATGACAATTGCGCGGTCATACAACACTGTACCCAAATTATAGTTTTATCGTTTTTTTCCCCCACAAATAGAGCTTTCTTTTGGTGGTATTTGATCACCTCTGAGGTTTTTATTTTTGACGCTATATACAAAAAGAATTTGAAAAAAAACGCCACAATTTTTTACTTTTTGTTATAATAATATCCAATTTTTTTTTAAATCGTTTTTTCCTCAGTTTAAGCCAAAACTTATTCTTCTACATATTTTTGTTAAAAAAATCGCAATAAGCGTATATTGATTGGTTTGCGCAAAAGTTATAGCACCTACAAAATAGGGGATAGATTTATGATTTTTTTTTTACTAGTAATGGCGGCGATCTGCGATTTTTTTGTCAGGCCTGCGATATTGCAGCGGACATATCGGACACTTTTGACACAATTTTTGGACCATTCACATTTATACAGCGATTAGTGCTATAAAAATGCACCGGCTTCCCAACGATGCGCCAGGCACAGTGTTTCCTCTCTGCGCGCCCCTAGCGATGCGCACGGGGAATGTAAACAACAGGACATCCAGGGACGTCCACCCGGCATTCGAGAGCAACGCTGTGGACGTCTTTCGTCTACAGCGCGGGTCCCAAGTGGTTAAATATCCAATTTTTCAAAAAAATAAATATGTATATTTTG
This sequence comes from Rana temporaria, assembly GCF_905171775.1. NCBI lineage: Eukaryota > Metazoa > Chordata > Amphibia > Anura > Ranidae > Rana > Rana temporaria. Next base: position 535,918,544 of record NC_053489.1, read on the forward strand.
GTAAAAAAATGTCAATAATAATATTGATTGGTTTGCGCAAAAGTTATAGCGTCTACAAAATAGGGGATAGATTTATGGCATTTTAATTATTATAATTTTTTTTACTAGTAATGGCAGTGATCAGCAATTTTTATTGGTACTGCGATATTGCGGCAGACAGATTGGACACTTTTGACACATTTTTAGGACCAGTGACAATTATACAGCAATTAGTGATATAAAATTGCACTGATTACTGTATAAATGTCACTGGCAGGGAATGGGTTAACACTGGGAGGCGATCAAGGGGTTAACTGTGTTCCCAAGGTGTGTTCTAACTGTGGGGGGATGGGACTGACTAGGAGGAGAGAGAGATTGGTGTTCATATGTAGTATGAATACTTGATCTGTCTTCTCTCCCCTGAGAGAACCTCTATCACAAGCGAAAGCCGAAACAACATTCAGTTATGTTATTAGTACAACTGCGGCGGCTGGTCGGGAAGGGGTTAAAAAATTACAAATTTGTCATTAAAAGCCCTCCACGATATTCCTCACACATTCATACTGCAACCTTATGGTACCCGGATGTCATAATACTGCTCAAAATAATTATACAACCATTTATTATGTATCCATCCTCAACACTGTATCCATTTGTTATACTTCTATAGTTGGTATACTTCTTATACTGTATACTGTTCTCATTACACAAAAAGTGTGGATACATCGCCCATTACTTTTTTGTTGATACAAATATGGTATTTCACAAATATATATGGGAAATTTCTCCAGTGTGGACACATTTTAAAAAGTAGGTATGGTCCAGCCTGGGGGATCCTCCCTTCTCTTTCCCATCCCTTCTCTGTTTCTGGGTCTCTTGCTCGCTGTACTGTTCTACACTCCTCCCCCATTGTTGTGCGTGATTTTCAGTTTTTTTTAAAATTATTTTTCTACCCCCCCCCCATTCTGCAGACAACTCTGCATCCCCTAGTCTGCCTTAGCCCCTGGGTCTCAAGGCTCAGGCATAACACAATGACCCCCGGCCCTGGCTGATGGGTCGGTGTCAGTTTATAATCTGTGCCCTTATAATATATATTTTATCATGTACTTTTGCCTAAGCTCCTTTATGTTTCATGTCCATATCCCCTGCGTGAGAATTGGTTATCTGTTTCTCTTTTCATACCTTGGCCCGGATTCACAGACAGCGGCGCACATTTATGCCGCTGTAGCGTATCTCCTGTACGCTACGCCGACGCAGCGCAGAGAGGCAAGCATTGAATTCAAAAACCCAATGCTCCCAAAACCGCGCTGGGTTTCCAAGGCGTAAGTTGGCGTAAGTGGAAGTGGGCGTGAGCCATGCTAATGAGGCATGACCCCATGCAAATGATGGGCCGAGCGCCAGACAGATACGTATCATCAACTGCGCATGCGCCGGGACGTGAACGCATTGTTCTGCGCATTCTCAGAACCACGTCGGAACAACTGCCTAAGATACGCCAGATCACTGCCTAAGGCGTGAACGTAACCTACGCCCAGCCATATTCACGTCCAACGTAAACTACGTAAAATACACCAGCTTGTATTCCCTGGGGCAGACCTTTGCATGTCTGCTGTTGGGTTACACCTGCTTTATGGGGCTTAACTTTACGCTGGACGTACAACTTACGCGCACATCGCGTAGCCTACGTCGGGCGCACGTACGATCGTGAATCGCCGTATCTTCCTTATTTGCATATTTTAATAGAAAATCAATGGGAGCGCCACATGCGTCCAGCGTAAATATGCGCCCACTCTACGCCGGCGTAGGCAAGTTACGTCGGTGGAATGAAGCCTGTTTTTAGGCGTATATTAGTTTTGTGGGCCCCGCACACAGATAAGACGGCGCATATTTGCACTTACGCAGCGTATCAAGAGATACGTCGACGCAAGTGCTTTGTGAATCCGGGCCATTGAATCAGAAAATAAAATCATCTGGGATGTGCCCCCACCCGTCCACAGCTTGTCCCCAGTAGGGGTGGTCGGGTGGACCAGAGGCATGTTCAACGTTTCCTATGGACTATCGGAGTCCCTCTGTACTAGTCTTTTTGAGATCCAACTGTGTCAACCTATTATTGATTGTTTTGTTCAAGTTCAACCAATTGTACGTGATCTTTCTTCTACTGATGTTCATAATGTACTTCTCTCATTTGAATGTTTGTATCCATACTATCATATTCCTTAAAAATTTCAATAAAAAATATTGAACAAGAAAAAGTAGGTATGGGCTATATCTGTGTTTGCTCTTCTGTCCAGGTGACACCATGCATTGTGTGGATATTACAAGGACTGAAAGTAAGGGACAATATATCCAATTGGGTCTTAGACAGAAATAAAAAATTTCTTTAGCTGCAAGAGCTGATTAGGTGCAAATTGGCCGCTAAATATCCAGCATGCCCATTCAACAGAAGCCAGCCTAACATCCGGGTGGGCTGCTGTACACACTGGCCATATTTCCTTTGGTTTCTGTTGAAACAGCTGATACCAGATGATATTTGGTCCATGTGTACCAGCTTTAAGAGTCCTCTTACAACACCCAGTTAGAAAATGTTACTTTACTATGTTGTTAAATACAGTATATTGTAAATAATGTACTTATATGTAAACTGTTATTGCCTCAAAGACTCCATTTTCATTTATGTATATCTGAGAGTCTTTGCAGAGGTACACTGCATACAAAATCCCCTTGACATGTCGGGGACAATACAAAATATAATTACAACCAGAGAAATACTAACACATACAGTCCTGGCATTCCCAATCTGGAGGTGGATCCCCCCCCTCCCCACCCTCCAAACAGCATTCTAAGGGCATCCTATCACAGTCCACGTCTCATCCAACATTAATACCCAACGGTCTATCCATCACCAGATCCACCGGTGCTAGACCCGGTACATCCAGCCACTTTGCCCATAGCTTCTCAAATTTGTGGGCGTTACCCCTGTGCTGATAGACCAACTTCTCCATCCTCAACACTGTACCCATGTTGGCAATCCATTCAGCATGGGTTGGGGGAGCCTCGGCTCTCCAGTGAACCATGATGAGCTTCCTCGCCTGGAACAACACTCTGTGTATCGCATCCCTATCTGCCTTATCCCATTCGTACTCCTCCAGAGCCCCCAAGAGACATGCCCTCGGGTCCTGTGGAAGAGTCACACCAAATGTCGAGTTAACAGTACTCACCACCCTTGCCCAGTAAGTGTGAAGCTTGGGACATCTCCATAACATATGAATCAATTCCCCATGGTCTCTTTTACATCTTGTACAAGTAGGGTCAAGCTGCGGATTCATCTTATTCAGCCTATGCGGGGTATAGTATGTACGTAGCAAAATATAAAAACTGGGTAAGCCTTTGTGATACATTCAGCGAACACTTGCCTACTGCCTGAAAATTTCCTCCCACTGTTCACCATCCAACTCTCCCGCATCCGCCCCCCACCTCTCCCTTATCCTCAGGGGATGTTGCTTCATCACATACTGCAACAGAATGGCGTAGCACTGAGATATAAAGCCTTTTGACGTCCCAGCATCCCCTAAAAGATCAAAGGCAGGGGCCAACGACAGGCACCACTCCGAAGAATGCCTCAACTGTAGATAGGAGAAGTACATTGACTGCGGCAAGCCAAACTCCTCTCGCAGCGCAGAGAACGTACGTAGCACTCCATTACGGAATATATGTGTGAGGTGCGTAATCCCATATTGCTTCCATCTGGCCCCCGATTGCAGCTTGGCCAGTTCAGTGTAAGTGTCATTCTGCCATATTGGACTATATTTCGTGTGAGAGTCTTCACTTTAAAATGGATTATACCACATTGTTCAACCAGTTGGGAGTCCTCTGAACACATTCACATTTTTTTCTGCATTTTGGGCATGTGACTCCTTTAGTCGTGTGACTACATAGAGTCAGCCCTTATCTGTGCCCATTTTATTTATGGTAGTAATACTCACCTGTACTTCACTTTGCTCTAGAATGCAGGATTGTTTTATGCACACATCTGCTCTGCTTTATTCTCCCTCAAGTTTTATCTGTATAGTTCAAATAATCATAAGGAACTCTATCAGGATTTGCCTTATATAGACAAGTGCTGTGCTATCACTGTGTCCGTGATAGCCTTTTGGTGTATTGGTGTGGGTAGGAGAAACAAGTTCTGGGTGAAGGTTCTCCCAGTTAGTATATACTAAAATCTGGCATTATTTGTGCTGCAGTAAGATAATTACCATATATGCTCGAGTATAAGCCGACCCGAGTATAAGCCAAGGTACCTAATTTTACCCCCCCCAAAAAAGGAGAAAACGTATTGACTCGAGTATAAGTCTAGGGTGAGAATGCAGCAGCTACTGTAAGCAGAAAAGTGGGTCAACAATGCCAATTTGCATGCCTCACTGTGCCCATTTGCACGCCTCACTTTGCCCATTTGCATGCCTCACTGTGCCCAACCTCACTGTGTCCATTGCCACCTCACTGTGCCCATTGCCACCTCACTGTGCCCAACATCACTGTGCCCATTGCCACCTCGCTGTGCCCATTGCCACCTCATTGTGCACATTGCCAACTCACTGTGCCCAACCTCACTGTGCCCATTGCCACCTCACTGTGTCCATTGCCACCTCACTGTGCCCAACCTCACTGTGCCCATTGCAGCCTCCCTGTGCCCGAGTCAGTGTACATGAAATTCTTGACAGGCTGTGGGCGTCCATTCATTGTTTAAAAGTCTCGGTCTCGGTTTCCCAGCAGCCTATCGTGGACATCTTCTCATCCTCAGACTCAGTTTCCCAGCAGACACTGTGTTCAGTGTTCTGCCAATCACTGATGTATTTTCATCCTCGGACAAGAGAACGTCCGTGATAGGCGGAACACTGAACACAGTGTCTGCTTGGAAACTGAGTCCGAGGATGAGAGGACATCCATGATAGGTGGAACACTGAACACAGTGTCTTCTGGGAAACGCCAATAACGGAAGGGACCAGGGGGAAGCCCCAATTTTTAAACAATGGACGCTCGCAGCCCTTCAGGTACACTGACTCAAGTATAAGCTGAGGGGTGTATTTTCAGCCCTAAAAAAAAGGGCTGAAAAACTTGGCTTATACTCGAGTATATACTGTAAGGTACTCTGCCTTTAAAGTGTGGCCTGTGGTACAGTGTGTGTGCGTTGCTCTTTTTAAATATGTCAGCTGTGTTTTCTCCACTTTGTGATGAAGCCATCACATGTGACCTGCCTATTGCAAGGGATGAGATAGAAAAAAGTGGATCATCTATCCAAAGGACACAGACTATGTTAATGCATTATCTCCACCTTAATGCTTCATATATCGACTATACAATGTATATGTTAGAGAATATACTGTATATAAAATGTCATGGTTCACTGGATATTACTTGTTCTTACTATTTAATATACAGTATGGTCTTTCAAATACAATACTGTGTGGATTATTCTCTATACTGTAGTAACTGACATATTGTTAGAGATTGTTAGAGATTATTTTCTGTTATTACAGATAAATGGGGGCTCTGCTCCTTAATACCACACTAGTGACACCACAACACATAAGTAGCCTGCAGTGGGTACAAAAAAGGGTTGCATCTGTAGCACACCTTGAGATATTTTTAAACTGGTTGTGAGTTTCTATTTTTATCATAACACCATTTTTTTTTTTCAAAACAAACTGCACAGGAAAAACCAGGGATGAAAACACTTAATTTAATAAGTACATTTACCTTTCTAAAACAGTGCATTTTAGCAAAATTGTAGAGAATAAGCGATTTAACCACTTCTTTACTGGGCACATATACCACCTTCCTGCCCAGGTGAAATTTCAGCATTCGGCACTGTCACATTTTGAATGACAATTTTTTTCTACACACATATAGCTTTCTTTTGGTGGTATTTAATCACCTGTGCGGTTTTTATTTTTTGCACTATAAACAAAAATAGACCAACAATTTTGAAAAAAACACAATATTTTTTAGCTTTTGCTATAATAAATATCCAATTTATTATTTAGTTTTTTACTAGTCATGGCAGCGATCTGCGATTTTTGTCAGGACTGCGATATTACGGCGGACACATCGGACACTTTTGACACATTTTTGGGACCATTCACATTTATACAGCGAACAGTGCTATACAAATGCACTGGTTACTGTATAAATGTGACTGGCAGGGAAGGGGTTAACACTAGGGGGCATCAAGGGGTTAAATATGTACCCTGGGAGTGATTCTTACTGTGGGGGAGGGGGACTGACTGGGGGAGGTGACCGATGGTTGTCTCTATGTACAAGGGACACACCATTGGTCTCCACACAGAGCTCCACGTCCCTGGCTCTGTGACTGCCAATCGCGGGTGCCAGACACACGCATCTGCACTTGTGTGGTGCCGCGGCGCGCGCGCGCCCCCAGGCCGTATATATCAGAGCCACCTTGCGGCCGTAAATAGTCGGCCGCAGGGTGGGAAATGGTTAAAAAAACTGCTAAGATGTGTATGAAACAATAAATATATATTCTGACAGTCAATTCAAACTCTTCATTTTAAAACAAAATGCTTAAAATGTGAGTTACAACTAAATGTTTAAACATGTATTTAACCAAATACATTTACTGATTATGTACTGTATGTGTCAGTGGCCAACTTTGTAAATATAGGGAGTAGTAAAGATAGGGGGCCTCTAGCATGGCCCCAGACTTGTCTAGAGCAATATTCTCCAAACTGCGGCCCATGAGCCTGATGTGCTTGCCTTTATCAGGCCCTTGGGCACTATTCTTCTCACTGATGCAAGGCAGTTTTCCGTATACACCAACAATAGGGTACTAGTTCTACTTTTTAGTGAGTATTGTGACACTTATAGCCATCATCCGCAATGTTTGAATAGAAAGGAAAAGAAGCGCCTGGATATCAGACTGTGCAGGCCAGAAAAGTTATTATATTTTGTAAAAATATGAGTTTAATGTATTTTCTGCCCAAGCCATCCCAAGGTGCTTATCTCTCGCTTACTTTGTTCATGACACCTTTGACACTGCATCCCTTGGTTCAATATTTTCATAAATGCACTCTGAGCCCATTGTTTCCTGTAGCATCATGTGACCACTAAGGGAACTTCATGTCCCATCATGCACTGCCTTATTGCATCACAGAATAGGGAGTGTTTACCTCTCTGGACCACATCTCCTATACCACCTCCCCTTTTTTATTCCCACACACTTTCCTACTTCTTCCAGTATAGTGGCCATACAGTTGACAATCTGATTGTGCAATCTCCTTTAGATCTACCATCAGCTATGTAGTGCAAGGGCCTACCTGATTTTATACAAATGTAATTGTATTTTTATGTGGGTCCTCATATTCCATAGTTTTGGTAAATCTAAAGAAAATTAGATTAGACATTCAGCTGTTATTGTTCTTGTGGTAACACACCAGTTTCATTTCAGGCTCCATGCATCTAATTTAGTGGATGTGCAAAAGCAAAGTAGCTCATGAGACATTTTGTTTTGTTGCTGCTTGCGTGTTTTTTTACCACGCATTTTGCCAAGTTTGTTTCACATTTTTGCACACAGCAAAATGTGCATTCGCTTCTGAATTTGGGGTTCTCTTAACAATTAATGGCTCCGAAGGTGCAACTAGTTCATTTTAGGTGTATAAAGGTGGCCATACAATATAAAATCTGATTGTACAATCTCTGTATAATCTTTTTTAGATTTACCAAAACTATATAATACAAGGTCACACTTATCTATCCAATCATTCTACACTACATAGTTGATAGTAGATCTAAAACATATTGTACAATCAGATTGTATAGTGTACAATGAGCTTTACAGACCTCCAGGGACACATTTCTCCTGTTATTTGATCGCTCAGCTCATGCACACTCTTCCAAATGAGTGATTTATGCAAGAAGATGGTAAGGTACAAAATAGTCAATCATTAGAGGAAGACAATGGCTGTGCATTGAGGGAGAACTGTGCTCACTGACAATGATTGACAATGATTGCATGTAACTTCAGAGGTGGGTGGTAGCAATCTCCTGGAGGGGGAGGGCAGGTGCAGACTGTGTGTTAAAGCGGAGTTCCAACCACAATTAGCATTTTTTAAATGTATGTCCTTTCATCCTGCGTTTTTATAATATAAATCTGGTCACTTACTATTTTACAATCCGCCGCCGATCCGCATAGATATTCAAAAAAGATAGTTTATAAAACTATATCTACACCGTTGTCATTTTGCTTGTGGGCATTGTGAAGCCTACAGGCACTTACTTCCTGGAAGTCTTGGATGTGGAGTGATAATTGGACAGCGCACTGCATCCTGGGAAATGATGACACACATTTCCCAGGAGCATTAGAGGGAGATGATGTCAGAATCCTAGGTGGTTTCAAAGGCAGATTTTGTGGGACCGCATAGCAACAGGCATTTCCAGATGAGTAAAAAAATAAATTTTCTTTTTTTTTTTCTTTTTTTAGTAGTAAGCTACAGTTTAAAGCAAAATATTTTTTTGATGGAACCTCCACTTTAATGAGGGCAGCTGCTGAACTACTTCCCTATAATAATTTTTACATTCCAAAGGATGAATACCAGGAAGTAATGGAGGAGTTTTCTATAGCAGATACTGAGGTCAAGCCTGCTCTAGAATATAGAGAAAGATTTTTATTGTCTGCAACAGAGGTACAGTAATAGCATATTGGTACATAGGGAAGCTGAACTTCAAAAAATAAGTGCCATAGCATCTGACATGACATTATGTCACGGTCTGCAGTCAGGCTCAGAGGCAAGTAGCTATAGCAGCAGAGCGGATATTCACACAGGTCACCCTGGCTGATGACACAGGTTCATCTGAGGTGCGGGGTCTAAGCACTAACCGGTATTCACCAGAGCTCCTGATGGTGGAGATGGGCTTTGCTGCGTGTTAGTGCTAGCTGGCGGTCCTCAGGATAGCCCCACCAGGAGGTGAGCAGATATAACCAGGTAGGGATCAAGCAGAAGTGTAGTCGAGGAACGAGCCAAAAGTCGGTAACAAATAGTTGCAGGTTGGGATTCAGCAGAAGCGTAGTCGGGGGACGAGCCAAAAGTCGGTAGCGAATGGTAGCAAAGATCGGTCGGCAGCAAGAGAGACAGGAGCAAGATATTGGCTGATGAAGGCACAATATTCTGTCAACCAGGCAGTGCAGGGACATGGCTTTTATAGGAAGTTCATGGGATGAGCAAAGGGTTCAAGGTTCAAGATTCATGACAAGATCATTCAAGGAACTATCCGAAAAACTGTCCAAATAGCTGTCCAGCATTCCAGGTGGCTCAGCAAGCAGAGTCACTACCAGACGCACCAGAGGTCCCAGGTTCAATCCCAGGTCCTAACACATTACTTCCTATGTAATCACAATGTGGAGTCATCTCTTTCTATGCTCTAATACTGTGCACTCCTGGTTTGAGGTCTAGAGCACATCAGGCTACATATTAAGTGATAGCTGGCTGCTTTTTGGGAACTTTTAGCTAGATTCAGGTAGATGTGTGCATCTTTGAGGCAGCGTAGTGCATCGTATTTACGCTACGCCGCCGTAAGTCAGAGAGGCAAGTGCTGTATTCACAAAGCACTTGCCTCCTAAGTTACGGCGGCGTAGCGTGAATGGGCCAGCCTAGGCGCTCCTAATTCAAATGAGGATGAGGGGGGTGTGTTTTATGTAAATTACTTGTGACCCAACGTGATTGACGTTTTTTACGAACAGCGCATGCGCCGTCCGTGTACATATCCCAGTGTGCATTGCTCCAAAGTACGCCGGAAGGACGTATTGGTTTCGACGTGAACGTGAATTTTGTCCAGCCCCATTCACGGACGACTTACGCAAACAACGTAAAATTTTGAAGTTTCAACGCGGGAACGACGGCCATACTTAACATTGGCTAGGCCACCTAGGGGGCAGCTTTATCTTTACGCTGTTGTACCTCTTACGGAAACGGCATACGTTCGTGAATCGGCGTATCTAGTCATTTGCATATTCTACGCCAAACTCAACGGAAGCGCCACCTAGTGGCCAGCGGAAATTTTGCACCCTAAGATACGACGGCGCAGGCCGTCGTATCTTAGCTAGGTTTAAGTGTATCTCAGTTTGAGCATACACTTAAACATACGATGGCTTAGATTCCGAGTTACGACGGCGTATCTACTGATACGCCGGCGTAACTCTTTGTGAATCCAGCTATTTGTGTATAAGTGGCATTCCTTAGCAAAACTAAAGACAAGAAGGAGAAGGGGACACACTCAATTAAACCAATGCTGTTTCATTTACTACTCTACTGACAAAAAATGTTTGCAGCATTTTTTCATAAGTATTAGCAAGCACCACAAAGACTTTAAAATTGCCATTTTTATTCACATTTTGGTCCACCAACTTGCTAGTTAATAACTGTGTAAACGATATACCTTCTATAGTATTTAAAAGGTAACTGTATTTTTTGAGTTTTCAAATGCAGGTCTTTTTTTTTCATTATTAATATTGTGCTTTGGGCTCTCAAAAATAACCTCTTAAGGACTGAGCCTCTGTCTGAGATTTGGTGTTTACAAGTTAAAAACATTTTTTTTGCTAGAAAATTACTTAGAACCGCCAAACATTATATATTTTTTTTTCTAACACCCTAAAAAATAAAATGGCTGTTGTTGCAATACTTCCTGTCACACCGCAGCGGTCTTTCAAGCACATGTTTTTGAATTAAAAAATAAAACAACAATAAAGTTAGCCCAATTTATTTTTTATATAGTGAAAGATAATGTTACACCGAGTAAATTGATACCCAACATGTCACGCTTCAAAATTGCGCCCGTTCGTAGAATGGCGACAAACTTTTACCCTCAAATATCTCCTTAGGCGATGCTTAAAAAATTCTACAGGTTGCATGTTTTGAGTTACAGAGTATGTCCAGGGCTAAAATTATTGCTCTCGCTCTACCAATCATGGTGATACCTCACATGTGTGGTTTAAACACTGTTTTCATATGCTCACGTATGCGTTCACTTCTGTACGCGAGCTCAGCAGGACGGGCCGCGTTTAAGACATTTTAACCTGTTTTCTTATTTATTTTACTTTTTATATTTTTATTTTTTACAAAGTGTCACTTTTATTCCTATTACAAGTAATAGAAAAAAAGCATCTGCGGTCAAAAAGACAAACATTAAGCTGTAGTGAGCATGGGATCACCAAAGCAAGATGATGGAAGATTCAAACAAAGCACAATTCTTTAATGCACAGGTGTCAAACACAAGGCTTGCGGGCCCTCCAGGCCATTTCATGTGGCCCTTGTACCTCTCCTTCCCTCCTCTGATCCTCCTCCAGACCCTTACTTTCTGGTTTCAAGCAATGCATCCAGCTTCTTCCCAGCAGCAGCATAAGGAATGGGGGGTGCACTGTGATGTAAGGGAGAGTGGGGGACTCAACTTCTGATGGTGGAGTGGCTCTTGACAGCTAATGTAAGGGGAGGGGATCCAATCTTACGGATACAAACAGCCCTTTTGAGGGCAATCATAATGCTGATGCGTCCCACGATGAAATTGAGTTTGACACCCCTGCTTTAATGGAAGTGACAACAGGCTGGTAGCAATATTAATGGAGTCAGCATGGCCCACAATACTTAAAGTATTATGTAGAAATGAAAAAAACAAAACTTTAGCATTAACACATCTATTTTTGTTTTCCAGATTCCTCCTTTAACATAGTATTAAAACTGTTGATCCTGTGAGTAGATTAATTGATTTTCAGTGTATTTAACAGTGTTACAATGTTGTTCGTTCTGCAGTGAAATTACTGCAACAATTCCACCTTGCCAACTGGATAGTTTTACATAGACATGTAGCTTTCAGTGAATTTTAAAGTAGTTGAAAACCCTTACATATAACCAGTGTGATCACTTGAAGTCCAACAGAAAAGCAATAAAAAGCAACTTTGAAGTCCAAGAAAGAAGCAAAAAAAAGCTGCAAGGATTCAATCAAACACAGGAGCGGGGATACAAATCTTCAGTTTTATGCTTCCATCAGGTAAAGGTAGATAAATTGGCCGCTTACCGACTCAGATGGATCTCTGTTATGGAGATCAAACGGGCTCAGCACACCGGGGTTGGTTCACCAGGCTCTGGACATGGAAGTTGATCCACAGCAGAAAATCCTTCCTTAGCGAACTTTTTCACCTCTCCATGGGAAACCAAGCAACCCTTTGTATCAGCTGGATCTTTTTCCCAGGACACATACACTATCTCCTCCCGGGATATTGATAGGTAAAGGCGTTCAATGAGCAGGTTTGGGCATATTATAAATGAAAAAAAGAGGAAAACTTCATGGTGCAGTATATCAAAAATGTACCCTTTATTAAAATAAACGGGTTACTGACATACAGATAAAAACGAATAAAAAACAGACTGCCAGCGGCGGCTCACACCAAACCAACTGGAGTGTGATGACGTCAGAGTCCTTAGCTCCACCCGACGCTGCGTTTCTCCGTACAAGGCGTCCACTGGGCCAAGCAGACGCGAACAATGCAAACAACAACAGGTTAGCAGACAGCATGGTTAAAAGACAGTCCAGGTAGAGGCATGCTGAGTTATGGGGATAATCCAGTATCCATTCCAGGTTATAGGGCAGGCTGCGATCAGGGGATAATCCAGTCCAATCCGGGTCAAACACAGGGCATCCAACAACAAACAAGGCAGACTAACAGGGGCTTGGTCTAGAACAATATAGGTAGATCTGTCTCTATCACAAGCAAGGGATAGAGTGTTCAGTTTGCCTACATCAGGCAACTGAGCAGATCAATCACCCAACAGGTGAACACAGACAGGGAGGATGCAACAGCCAACACCCGGCTGCTGGAATAGGGAGCAGGAGCACTTAAGTGATCATGACAGAAGGGAAACAAACCATTGTAAGCACCTCAGCCAAAGTTATGCTTTGTTCTGACCCTCTGAACTGTAATTTTAGCTAGAGAGCCTGGCAAGCGTCTGAAGTTGGAGAAAAATGTAAATAAGGACAAGTGAAATAAAAAAGTGAAAACACTGAACAATACTGCAATTCTATCATTACAGTTATCAACTACATACAGTTACAAGAATCCCCTCTATACCCACTTTAGTAGGTTTTTATTACTTAAAGATGTATCTGAAGATAAAAAAGCGTACATTTGCACTATATATGTTTGCTAAAGGGTTATATAAACCTAAGAACAAAAATGTAAAGTAATAGAAACCAAACTACCAAAATAATATCTGCGCTAGGTCAACTTGTGTAAGCAAGCAGCTACTTAAGACAGCTATACCAGTCAAATAAATATTGTGCAAGGAAAGCAGAGCTAATTCAAATAATAATATTGTTGCCAATTGTTAACATATTATAACTGTGATAATATAGAAAGTATCAGAAATAAATGTAAACAAAAAAAGTGTCCAGAAAGAAAGTCCTAATAATTAGAAAGTCTTTCCTCCAATCAGATATGCAGGAAAACTACACCACCAAGTGAAGCGAATCAAGTGTCCCTCAAGTGTCCCAATTGGTTGGACCATTGTTATAAATGGTCATACATGCTCAACATTTCAGGGTTAAATACAATTCCTCCAATCTATGTCAGCAACTTCCAGCCTTGAGGTTACCAATTGAAAACAATTATATACAAGCTCCTATGGTGAAGTATGTAGCAAACTTAATCCATTTATTAAATTACAACTCCAGCATGACAATAAAAGTAGATCAACCGATCCTTGCATAAAAAGTCTTGTAGGAGTCTGATGGATCGATTGAGATATGCTGAGTCAGACCAACAAGCAGCACCGACCCTCGCCACTACGTGATATCTTCACTGACAGGCCACTCCCTACATGTTTCGTTGAAATTACATCTTCGGGGACAGGCTAATTTTTTTTTTTTCGTTTACATCCATTTCTGATAGTTTTGTATCTATACTGTCACAGTTATTTCATGTTATAATTGCCAACAATATTATTATTTCAATTAGCACTGCTTTCCTTGCACAAAATTTAATATAGTTCAGCTGATGAGCCCTGGAAGTGGTTGTTGCATCAGTTTTCTTTTATCAGACTAGTGATCCTGCCAGTAACACACTCCCTGTCCTAGGGTGACAATGCTCACACTTTACTGTGTATATTAACCACTTAAGACCCGGACCAATATGCAGGTTAAGGACCTTGACCCTTTTTGCGATTCGACACTGCATGGCTTTAACTGACAATTGAGCGGTCGTGCGACGTGGCTCCCAAACAAAATTGGCGTCCTTTTTTGCCCACAAATAGAGATTTCTTTTGGTGGTATTTGATCACCGCTGCAGTTTTTATTTTTTGAGTTATAAACAAAAATAGAGCGACAATTTTGAAAAAAAAATCAATATTTTTTACTTGTTGCTATAATAATTATCCCCAAAAAAGATATAACATTTTTTTTTCCCTCAGTTTAGGCCGATACGTATTCTTCTACCTATTTTTGGTAAAAAAAAATCGCAATAAGCGTTTAACGATTGGTTTGCACAAAGTTTATAGTGTTTACAAAATAGGGGATAGTTTATGGCATTTTTATTAATAATTTTTTTTTTTTTTTTACTACTAATGGTGGCGATCATCGATTTTTTTGCATGATTGCGACATTATGGCGGACACATCGGACAATTATCACACATTTTTGGGACCATTGTCATTTTCACAGCAAAAAGTGCTATAAAAATGCATTGATTACTGTGAAAATGACAATTTCAGTTTAGGAGTTAACCACTAGTGGTCACTGTAGGGGTTAAATGTGACCTCATATGTGTTTATAACTGTAGGGGGTGGGGCTGGACGTGTGACGTCATTGATCGTCTTTCCCTATATCAGGGAACAGACGATCAATGACAGTGACACACACCTTTCCCCGTTCTTCAGCTCCTTGACCGATCGCGGGACACCGCGCGCGCGACCCATGGCTGGGCTCTTAAAGGCGACGTACCTGTACGTGCCTGTGCCCAGCCGTGCCATTCTGCCGACGTATATGTGCAGGAGGCGGTCCTTAAGTGGTTAAGGGGCAATGCTGTTACCTTAGGACAGGAATACAGAACACCTCCCCTTATTCTGTTCTCCATTACATAGGTGGGAGGTGTTTTAAGGCCCATATAGAGAGCTGGGAACAATGATAAATGAACAGTCAGAAGAGGCAGAGAGTGCAGCAAGCTAACAACTCTGTTACAATCAACCATTTTTTTTGTACTAATTAAATTGATATAACAAAAACATTTCAATGGTATATTTAACAGACCAAAGGTGGCACATAAGGGACATTCATTGTTAGGATTTACATATAGTTTAATAAAGTGGACACAGAATTAAACATTTTAATTACTAAAGTGCAAAACGTGTTCATAATTATAACTCAGGATTGAGAAAAAGGGGAGAGTGTCGCCTCTTTTAAAATAAAATTACAAAAAGTAACAAGGTGCCTACATCCCATTTAATATGAAGAATACTGTGACAGAAATAATTTGACAACATTTGGCTGCTTGGGGCCAGTGTGTGTCAATATTTAGGTCGAGGGGAGAGGGGAAGGGATTTTGGGGGGGACTTTTCGCGGCACTGATAAAGACAAACTGATAAAAAATATCACAATTTATTGAACAAAAAAGAAAAAAAGTATAATACAAAGACAGTTTAAGAACAAACCCCACATTTCACAACAGAAAGCAAAAAACAGACTGTGTCTTAATGTAAGGAATTGATGACCTCGACCGGTTTCGCGGTGATTTACCGCTTCTTCAGGAGGAAATTCTTTTCTTTTCTAAAAAGTATGCATAGACATATAAATAAACAAGCAGAATATACAATATGAGTATACATTTGTACAATTCAATACAATGCGTTATATAGTGGAGCCGAGCACTCACCCAGGTTGGTCATATGATCAGACGTGGAGCCTGGTATAAGCCTTCCGTGGCGCGTGGAGGGGGATATTTTATTTAGACGGGCTCTATTGAGGTGAGGAGTAGAATAAATCATATATACACGGAATGGTCAATTAATTATTGGGGTATGGGTCACCAGTGAGTGAATAAAAGGAAGTGTGTGTGAGTGGCGGACAAAAAGGAGGGGAAAGAAGAAAAAGGAAAATGAAAGGGGGGGGGGGGGAAAGGAGAAAAGAGGGAGGAGGGGGAAGGGGAGGTAAGTCAATAAGGGAAGGAGAGAAATGGGGGGGGGGGGGAAAGGAGGAATGAGGAGGGAAGAGGTTGTTTGAAAGGGAAGACGGATAAATTGGGTGGATAACACACCCGTTTCTTATAAGCAGGGCTCCCCTTCCTCTCCCTTCTCCCTTTCCCTTTCCCCAATTCCTGTCCCCCTACCCCGGAACAGGACTCTGCTTACCCTTTGAGTGCCTCTAAACTCTAATTATTACACCCCATCACTCTGTAAAGTGATTACTTGGCTATACTATTGAGTTTTTCGGCCTTTTGCCCAGACTGGATGCTCCTTCTCCCTCCCCCCCTCTCCTAATCCCATGATGGAGGTTCTCGGCACTGATTGGACTGGTTTCATGTCAACTATTCAAACATCTTGCCTTAATACGTATAAACTTGAAAATGATTTAAAAACGTATTTTTTGAAAATGTATGCTCTTCTTAAACGAAAGTCACACTTATATTGGCATATAGAATTTTTTAGGCGATATCTGTTGGAAAATATTTGCCCTATTGGGCTACGGGTACAAATCTTTCCCACCATAAAAGATCCCACACCTGAATTTAAAAAGAATTGGGAAAAGACCCTCTTGAACTGTAGCACCGAACTTATAAAAACTTTAGTGACACAATACACCCAAGATATGATAACCTTGGATAAAGAAATTGAAGGCATGAACATACAATCTTCACACCTAAACGGCAATCAAGTTTTTGCCGATAAGTGGAAAGAATTAAAACTGCGTTTGGAAACCCTAAACAAAGATATTATCTGCCAAAAACAGACCAAGTTCAACAAGGACAAGACCGCCTATACTGAGGGATACGCCTATAAGTGGGCTTCTGGCCTAACCGGTAGGAGAAACCCTAATCGTAACAGACACCCTGGCAATCCTAATATTGAAGTTGAGTCTGACTCATCAATTTCCTCAATGGCCTCCCAGACCAGTGGTACACGATTTCCGAGTACTCCAGGGACTATTTCTACCCGTAAGAGGTTGAGATATGGTGGAGTTACACCTCCCCAGCCACCCCTAACTAAAAAAGATAAAAAAGCCCTGAAAAGTACTCAAAAGCGTGTACCCACAGCAGGCGACTTAGTCGATACCAATCTACCCACAGAAAATCTAGCAATATCCACCTCACTACATGGTGCCATCCCCAAGGTATTGAATACTGCCCTAATGACCAACAGATATACAAAAATCAGTGACGACACTATTTTTTTAGACATAAAAAAACAACAAGGAAACCTGGATACCTTCGTCCTAAAACCCACTCAAACCTTGCCAACTCCACTACAACCCACTCCCCTCAAAACAATCAATTGAATATCATTAATCTCACCCCCTATGCACTATCTGAGGATCAGTCTTCAGTCTTACAACTGGGGTTAGGCTTTTGCCCACTTGACCCCCTTAAAGTAACACACACAATCAAAGACTTGTACCTCTTTGCTCGTAATTTGACATATAAATTCATTTTTGATAATGACCGAACCCGTGTGAGATTGGAGCATGAGCTCGCGGAGCGCACTAAGCAATTCACAGTGGCTGAGTTCCGTGCGCTCCGCGATCTCATGCTCCTTTACGATGAGAGTAATCCAGAAGAAATGGAGCCTTCTCCTACCCCAGATTCCAGCCCATCCCAGGTGCCTCCACCTGTATGTCCTCCCCTTCCTTCCTTCCCCAAGTTATTCCGCCTCCCGTCTAGGAAGTTTCCGGATTTAATGACCTGTCCCTCAATCTGGTCTTTCGTACAGGCCTCAATACGTGACCTTAAACGTCAGGAATGGCAGAAGGCCACTCCAAACTTAACTGAGAATCAAATCAAAGCCCTGAAAACCTTACAAAAGAACCCCAAAATCGTGATTAAACAATCAGACAAGGGGGGCAACATTGTTTTGATGACACATTCATTCTATCAGGAGATGTGCCTATCTATATTAAACAACCACCATTGGTATTGTCGCATTTCCCCTACCCTTATTGACTCCTTCTCCATTGAACTCAAGACAATTTGTCTTGAGGCCTACCATCAAGGCCTTATAGAGAAGGACACCCTTGAGTATCTTGTCCCTAAGTTTCCTCGCCTTCCTACCTTCTATGCCCTCCCAAAAACCCACAAAAGTTTACAAAAGCCACCTGGACGACCGATTGTCTCAGGCATCGACTCACTTACAGACCGTGCTAGTAGGTTTGTCGATGCCTTCCTTATGCCACATATGACCAGTCTTCCGTCCTTTATTAAAGACACTTCGGATTTGCTAAGACACATTGAGGGAATCCAAGTCCCTCCTGGCGCCCTGCTCGTGGCCTTGGATGTAGAGGCTCTGTACTCAAGCATCCCCCACGAGCAGGGAGTCAGGATGGCCGGCTCTTTCCTTTACGAACAGGAGAATACTTCCTGGCCTTTAGTGAACTTTGTTTTACAGTTGTTATTGTTTATTTTGACTAAAAATCATTTTATCTTTAATGACGAACTGTTTTTACAAACCCAGGGCGTGGCTATGGGCACCTCCTGTGCCCCAGCCTACGCAAACCTATATCTAGGTGCGTGGGAACGTTTTTTGAATGCAAGTGAACTATACAGTAGATTTATGGACAAGATATTGGTATGGTATCGATTCATAGACGACCTGTTCATCATTTGGACAGGTTCAAGTGAATCTCTACTTGAGTTCGTACAGACACTCAATATCAATGAATTTAATTTAAAGTTTACGGTGGTGTCTGATGAAAGCCAGGTCCCCTTCCTGGACCTGACCGTCATCAAACAGGCTGACGGCACATTGTATACCGATCTCTATAGAAAACCAACAGCGGGTAATACCCTTCTATATGCCTCCAGCGCCCACCCTAAACCTCTTATCCGAAGTATTCCATTCGCCCAATACTTACAGTTGCGGAGGAATTGTACAATATTAACAGACTTTAACCACTTACCCCCCGGACCATATTGCTGCCCAAAGACCAGAGTACTTTTTGCGATTCGGGACTGCGTCGCTTTAACAGACAATTGCGCGGTCGTGCGACGTGGCTCCCAAACAAAATTGGCGTCCTTTTTTTCCCACAAATAGAGCTTTCTTTTGGTGGTATTTGATCACCTCTGCGTTTTTTATTTTTTGCGCTATAAACAAAAATAGAACGACAATTTTGAAAAAAATGAATATTTTTTACTTTTTGCTGTAATAAATATCCCCCAAAAATATATAAAAAAACATTTTTTTTCCTCAGTTTAGGCCGATACGTATTCTTCTACATATTTTTCGTAAAAAAAAATCGCAATAAGCGTTTATTGATTGGTTTGCGCAAAAGTTATAGCGTTTACAAAATAGGGGGTATTTTTATGGCATTTTTATTAATATTTTTTTTACTAGTAATGGCGGCGATCAGCGATTTTTTTTTTCGGTATTGCGACATTATGGCGGACACTTCGGACATTTTTGACACATTTTTGGGACCATTGGCATTTTTATAGCGATCAGTGCTATAAAAATGCATTGGATTACTATAAAAATGCCACTGGCAGTGAAGGGGTTAACACTAGGGGGCGGGGAAGGGGTTAAGTATGCCTGGGTGTGTTCTTACTGTGGGGGGGGGGGTGGCCTCACTAGGGGAAACACTGATCCTCGGTTCATACAGTGTATGAACCGAAGAAAAGCATTTCCCCTGCTGACAGGAACGAGAGCTGTGTGTTTACACACACAGCTCCCGTTCCCCGCTCTGTACCGAGCGATCGCGTGTGCCCGGCGGCGATCGCGCCCGCCGGGCACACGCACGGGAGTCGGGGGCGAGCGGGGGGCGCGCGCGCGCGCCTCCGGCGGCGCGCGTGCGCCCCTAGTGGCGGCTAAAAGGTAGGACGTCATAATACGTGATCTCGCCTAGGAGAGCCACCTTGTGGACGTATTATGACGGTGCGGCGACGGCAAGTGGTTAAAAGACAGGCGGACGAATTACGAGACCGCCTTCTTGCCCGTGGCTATACCCACACCAATTTAAAAAAGGCCTACAACAGGGCGTGCCTTCGACCTAGACACTCCCTGCTGTATGATCCCTCAAAAAACATAAAAAAACGTACACATGAGTCAGTACGATTCATTACAACGTACTCCGCACACCATAATGAATTGCGCAACATATTGCAAGCCAATTGGCACATCCTCGCTGAAAACAATACTCTGAAAAAATATGTCAAACAACAACCTGAAATGGTGTTCCGCCGGGCCCATTCACTACGCGACCGACTGACTAAGAGTCACTATACCACAGAACATACAACACACACATCACCCAGGGGCACCTATAAATGTGGCAATTGCCCAAGATGCCCGTGGGTAATGGAAGGTGAACATTTTTTATTACCTAATGGTGAAGATTTTTACCCCCCCTTCCTGGCCAATTGTGGCACAAAGGGTATTGTCTATTGTATGATTTGTATATGTGGAGCCTTTTATATAGGCAAGACCTTTAGAGAATTTCGGCAACGTATGGGTGATCACCTGTACGATTCAAATGTAGGGAAATTAACAACAGTTGGGCGTCACATTGGACTATACCACAGATATGATCTCTCTGTTGTGAAGTTTTTTATTTTGGAAATAATCCCACAACATCCACGGGGGGGAGACTGGAATAGAACCATTTTACAAAAAGAATGCCTGTGGATCGAGCATCTCGATGCCACGACATTCCCAGGATTAAATGAAATGAACTCCTACAAATCCTTTTTACGTTAAACATCAATAATTTAATAATGGATTCTCTTCCAGTCTCTAAAAAAACCCCACCCCCCCCCCTTCCCCTCCCCCCCCTCCCCTCCCTCCCCCTTTTTCCTTCTCCTTTGACCCTTCATTACCTTTCCCCTTACCCTTTCAAACCTTCCCTCTTGTCTCCCCCCCCCCCTTCTCCCTTTCCCTTCCCCTCCCACCCTTCTTTGCCTTCCCTTGCTGATGTCCTAATTGCCATTTATCTTTAAATAGATTGTGGCATTAACTTGTGAGGCTTCACCCTGCCTCAATATATATATATATGGACACTAAAGGGTAAATGTCTGATGCTACTCCAGCATCCCGTTTTGGCAATAAGTAACCTCCAACTCTGAACCAATAGCCAAGTACTGTGGTGGACTAATCCCCCACCATTTCTATGTATTCAATACTGATCTTGTTTATTGCTGTCCATGCGATATAAATGTCTATGTATCTTCTATTTACAATATGGTGCGTTTTTCTGGAGCTCTGACAGCCTGGTTGATTGATCGGTCCCTGGACCTGGTTCCTTCCTTTGATTGGCGCGTGGAGTGTCGTCCCCGGCAGAGAGCACCAATCGGAGCTCTCTGCTTGCAACCTATGACCTGGCGTCATGCCATTGGGTCAGTAGTTGCAAACCCACGCACTCAGGTGCTGGGATTGGTGGGACGTTGGACGGCGGCGGCGTCGCAATTCGATGACGTCACGCGCCGTCCAGGGATGCTTACAAAAGCGGCTGATACAGCCGCTTCTGTGAGTCAGCACGGATGCTCTCCCTGGGGACACACGTGGACACTCTTGAGCCTAGGTGAGTAAGATTTATGCCTTATTACAAAGGCTCCTCTCCTACTGACCCTGCAACCTTTTTCTATGGCTTAAAACTCCTTCCTTTGGAATCCTCAGTTGGATCGAGTGCCTAATGCTTGCCTGTACCCTGGCAGTTTGCGATAATACACACAAGGCTATCATTGTCCGGTTCTCTGTGCCCCAGTAATCTGCGTACCTTTGCTGCAGTCCTGGTAAGGACCCCTTGGGGAGTGTATATTGTTGGTTGGTCACCTTGGTGTTGGATTCTCCTTACTCACTGACGTATCTATTGATGGGCCTTCCCCGTTCACCAAACCCCCCCCCTCCCCCCCCCCTCCCCATTTTCATGTATCCCTGCATATAACAATGCATTTCTTGTATATGCGGATGTTTTCCTATTAAGGTCACTAATTCACGATCCTCACTAGCCATCTCACGGCCCACCGTTCTCTCTATTTCTCTGTTTCCCCCCCCCCTTCCCCCCTTCCCCTCCTTCACTCATTTTATCCAACACTTTTCTTTTCCCCCCACTTCATCCCCCTTTTTTTAAACCAACCCTCACTTTCCTGTTTTTCTAATCTTTTTTTCCCCCCACATCCCCCTTTCCTCCACTTCCTTCCCCTGTCCTTCCTGTACCCCACACACTTCACACATACCCGTCCTTCACACCAACCTCCCTTCCCTTCCTGTTTTCCCCTTCACATCCCCCTTTTTTTGCTTTTTCCCCCTATTTTTACCCCTTGTCCAGACACTTTACGCACCACTTCACTGACCCCTTCCCCCCTCCCCTTTTTCTCTCACCCCCTTCCCTCCTCCCCTTATCCTTCCTTGCCCTCTTCCCCCATTCTCTCTTTTCCCCACCCTTCTCCCTCTCTATTCTTCCTCATCCCCTTCCCCCCCCCCTATTCTCCCCCTTCATGCTAACCCCAACCTTAATTATTCTAAATCCCAACCCCACCCTCCCCCTCGTTCTCCCTTCTTTTTCCTTTCCCCTGCCCTTCCTATTCTTCCCTTTCAAACAACCTCTTCCCTCCTCATTCCTCCTTTCCCCCCCCCCCATTTCTCTCCTTCCCTTATTGACTTACCTCCCCTTCCCCCTCCTCCCTCTTTTCTCCTTTCCCCCCCCCCCCCCTTTCATTTTCCTTTTTCTTCTTTCCCCTCCTTTTTGTCCGCCACTCACACACACTTCCTTTTATTCACTCACTGGTGACCCATACCCCAATAATTAATTGACCATTCCGTGTATATATGATTTATTCTACTCCTCACCTCAATAGAGCCCGTCTAAATAAAATATCCCCCTCCACGCGCCACGGAAGGCTTATACCAGGCTCCACGTCTGATCATATGACCAACCTGGGTGAGTGCTCGGCTCCACTATATAACGCATTGTATTGAATTGTACAAATGTATACTCATATTGTATATTCTGCTTGTTTATTTATATGTCTATGCATACTTTTTAGAAAAGAAAAGAATTTCCTCCTGAAGAAGCAGTAAATCACCGCGAAACCGGTCGAGGTCATCAATTCCTTACATTAAGACACAGTCTGTTTTTTGCTTTCTGTTGTGAAATGTGGGGTTTGTTCTTAAACTGTCTTTGTATTATACTTATTTTCTTTTTTGTTCAATAAATTGTGATATTTTTTATCAGTTTGTCTTTATCAGTGCCGCGAAAAGTCCCCCCCAAATTCCCTTCCCCTCTCCCCTCGACCTAAATATAACTCAGGATTGTTAATTTGTGTGCAGCATCTGAGGCCAAATCATGGGTTCACTTTTAATACAAATCACACAAACCTGTTGCAACAGCTGTTTTGTCACTTAAGGAAAAAATGGAAAAATGAATAAAACTGCCTACGGCATTGCATCAACCAAATCACAGGAAAATCACTAAACAACTAAACTTGATGCTTTAGTCCCTAAGAAGTGATAATGCAATGCATATTTAAAAAATGACATTGCCATATTTCCTCAAGCTAGCTTCCTTTCTTAATATTTTTTCTTCTTGAATCTACTTATTTAAAATATGACACATTTGTCAAGCCATGTGTCAGAACTTATAAATGGCTATTGCACTGCAGTTGGTTCATTGAGGAAAGTTATTTCCATACTAAAAACATAATGCTTGCTTTGCAAGAGCTTTCTAAAATGCTGAGATGAATCTTCAGAGAGAATTTTACAACAACACTAAACCAGTGTATAGCTGAATAGGTAATTGAAATGATAAGAAATCTCGGATGGGGAGGATAAGCACAATTGACTTGTGTTAAAAAACATCCTGCTTCATTAAGTTTTAATTGCTTAAAATAACACTAACACATTACTTTGCCCAGAAACCATAGCTGTTAAGGAACATATCTGAAGATATATCAGTGGTAAAAGAAATTGACCTTCACAATGAAGCTAAACATACTAGTAATAATGAAAGCTTAATTACTAATGAATCCCTTGCAAGAAATACATAGTTAAAAAAAAAAGAGGAAAAACAATAAAAAGAAATGAAACACTAACTACATGACTTTCTTTCTTTAAAATGCATGGTTCTTTTGAATGTTGAATGCCCTGTAGCCCAATGATGTAAGTCATTAACATAACTGCTCTTTTAGACGTGCTGGTAAATTAATGACCACAAACTCTGGATATGTGTACAATGTACATAATACATAAATACCATTTATATAATATACACAAACACAGGGTAAGCCTGGAATTATGTTATGTGTCTGTTGCCCCAGCTCTTCCATTCCTAATTTTAAAAGAAAATGAGGTAGAGGTAAGAGGCAGATGCTGTGCAGAATAAGACATAGACATACAACAGATGTACAATAAAAAAGCTACAGTATGTTGTTTTTTCCTCCAATTTTTGTTTTAAATAGGGATCATCCAGTGTGTCGAAATTCACACCACATGCCAAAGTAATTAAATCAAAAACAAAACACATTAGTGCCGGTTCACACTACAGTCGCCCCAAGTCGCGCAACATAAGAAATTCCATTGAAGTGAATGAGAGCCGTCTTAATGTACACTACTGAAGTTGCTCCGACTTTAGAAAAGGTTCCTGTACTACTTCAAGGCGACTTCTAGGCAACTTGTAGGTAACTTGTACCCATTGATTTTAATGGAAGTTGCCTCCAATTTTGGCTCACTGTCTTAACTGAAGCAACTTTACAGGAAGAGAAAATAGTTTTCTCAGGCAAACCCCTCCCTCCCACAGAGCTGATTATTGTTTTGTTGGCCACTGGCAAAGTCACCTGTCCTGGAGGCAACTTGAAGTCACGTTGTAAGTCGCTCCAAGTCGCGTTGAAGTCGACTCGCAAAGTCGCACTGTCGTGTTGTCCCTGTGTGAACCGGCACTTACACATTTTAAGGTGTGACCTCTCAACAAATTCCACACAAAATGTTAAATTAAAAAGATCTGTTTAATAACACGTATGCCACGTACACACGATCGGTTCATTCGATGAAAACGGTCTGATGGATTTTTTCATCAGATATCCGATGAAGCTGACTTTCATCAGTCGTGCCTACACACCATCGGTTAAGATTGTGTCAGAATGCGGTGACGTACACCACGTACGACGGCACTATAAAGGGGAAGTTTAAATCCAATGGAGCCACCCTTGGGGCTGCTTTTGCTGATTTTGTGTTACTGCGTGTTAGTAAAAGTTTGGTTAGAGCCGATTCGCGCTCTTCAGTCTCCGTGCTTTTTAGATCGTTTTCTGGTGTTCAGTTCGTGCTTGTGGGTTCGTATCTGTCTTTCAGTGCTTGCAGTCAGGTCGTATCTGTTTTGCAGTGGGTTCCTGTCCCCTCGTTTTCTGTTTTTCAGGTCATTCTTTACAGGCCTTGCTGTTCCTAGGTGAGTTCTGTTTAAAGTTCGTTCTGACCAGCCGACCGGTTTGAAGCCATGTTGAAAGTACATTTTCAATCTCGAGTTCGTGCTGCGTATGGGCTTGCTTCTGCATTTCGTAATGTTACCTGATCTGTGGCCGTGAACAGGGCGAGGAGGAGTTCATGGGCCAAGAATTGGTTGTGCCAGCGTGACCAATTCTCTCATATGCCTCTGCTGTGGGAAATCCAGGAGAATAACCCTGATGATTTCAGGAACTTTCTCCGTATGACAGACCCCGTTTTTCACCATCTGTTGGATATGTTGTCCCACTATATCACGAGGCAGGACACTATGATGCGCCAAGCCATCACTTCCGAGCAGAGGCTCATTGCCACGTTGAGGTACCTGGTGACTGGGAGAAGCCTGCAGGACCTCAAGTTCTCGACAGGCATCTCCCCCAAGGCGCTTGGGATCATCATCCCTGAGACGTGTTCTGCCATCATCCAAGTAATGCAGAAGGACTATCTTAAGGTAAGTTTTCTCCTTTAACATCACAATCTATGTATTTAATGTATGCTAATGTATTGTATTTCTTTCATCCT
The DNA here is from genome assembly GCF_905171775.1 of Rana temporaria. Classification (NCBI taxonomy): domain Eukaryota; kingdom Metazoa; phylum Chordata; class Amphibia; order Anura; family Ranidae; genus Rana; species Rana temporaria. The sequence goes on from NC_053489.1 coordinate 535,944,721, forward strand.
TCCCTAATTACCATGATTGTAATATGCTGTGAATGTCCCCTTTTCCCCCATGCATGCTGTAAGCTTTTAATGCTCCTTTTTTGGCCTACATGCATATTTCCCTTCACTAACCCTAACCTCTCCAGCATGCTATCCTTGGCCCAAACACACCTACCCTAGTCTGTTTGAAACTTGTTTTTTGGCTGCTCATTGTAGTCCTGCCCCCCCCCCCCTTAAAATGTGTCCCAATGTCTTGTTTCTCATTCAATTCAGGCAGAGTGCTAGAGGTTTTTTTTTTCAAGGCCCAAACTCAGCTAGAACCCCCCCTTAAAATGTTTGATGGGCCATCAGAGGGGTGAGGAGTCTGATAATTGGGTCTATTTTTTTTGGGCTTGAAATACTCACTCAAATAAATGTTATACTGATGTTGGACAAGGATGTATTTTTGTGATCTGATTGCAATATTTATGTGCAAAATTACTACCGTATTTTCCGGCATATAAGACGACTTTCTGGATGCAAAAACATGCATCCAAAGTCGGGGGTCGTCTTATACGCCGGGTACGGTCTCCGTGCTCACTTTTTTTGCCGGCGGTGACAGTCTCCGTGCTGCGAGCGCGAGCGTCAATGATTTAAAAGACGCTCCTTCTCTTGAGAGTGTTCTGTGATAGGAGGAACACAAATCTTCCCAGCAGCGCCTCTGTTCTGTGTTCCTCCTATCACAGATGCCTTCTCATCCTAGGACGAGATGAGAAGACGTCCGTGATAGGCGGAACACAGAACAGAGGCGCTGCTGGGAAAATTTGTGTTCCGCCTATCACAGAACACTCTGAAGAGAAGGCGCGGCTTTCAAATCATTGACGCTCGCGCTCGCAGTACAGAGACTGTCACCGCCGGCAAAAAAAGTGAGTGTTTGCGGTGATTGCACTGGGGGGCAACAAATTCGGGCACAGTGGGGGCAAGTGATGGCACAGAGAGGGGCAAGTGATGGTACAGTGAGGGGCAAGTGATGGTACAGTGAGTTGCAAGTAATGGTACAGTGAGGGGCAAGTGATGGCACAGTGGGGGCATGTAATGTAATGGCACAGTGAGGAATGTAATGTAATGGCACAGTGCAGTGAGATTTGAAAAAGCCTGTTTCTGTCAGCGGTTCTGGCTACCCCTCAGCTTCCAGAAAGACTAGTAGGAAGGGGGTAGTCTTATACAGTGAGTATATCCCAAAACCAAAATTTTTCCTGGAAAATTAGGGGGTCGTCTTATACGCCCAGTCATCTTATACGCCGGAAAATACGGTAATCTTTTTGTTTTGTTTGACTCCACAGTTTCCTTCCACGCCTCAGGAATGGCAGACTGTGGCATTCCATTTTGCCCAGCGGTGGGACTTCCCTAACTGCGGAGGGGCAATTGATGGGAAACACATCCGCATAGTGCCGCCACCCCGTTCGGGGTCATACTATTATAACTATAAAGGTTTTAATAGTATTGTGTTGATGGCGGTGGTGTCGGCACAGTACAAATTCATGTATGTGGACGTGGGGAAGAATGGCCGGATGTCAGATGGCGGAGTATACGCTCAAACGGAGTTTGCCCGACATCTCCAGACTGGTGGCCTGGCACTGCCACCGGATGAAGATAATGTGGAGGGACTGCCGTTTGTGTTTGTCGCGGATGAAGTTTTCGGGCTGGGACCACACCTGATGAGGCCGTTTCCCCAGAGAGCCCTCACCCCGGAGAGAAGGGTTTTTAATTACCGGCTGGCCAGAGCCCGGAGGGTTGTGGAGAATGCCTTCGGGATAATGGCCAGCCGGTTCTGCCTGTTCCTGACAGCCATACACATGGCGGAATATAAACTTAACTCCATTGTATTTTGCTGCTGCATACTGCACAATTTTCTGCGCAGATATTCAGTTTCCTATCTTTCGAACCTTGGGCCTGAGGCCGGACATTCTGAAACCCTGACTGGCCTGGACACTGGCCGTACTGGCTTGGCCCCCCAAACTGCCCGAGATGTATGTCAAAAATACGTGGAGACCATATTTAATTTTTTACAGAGAAAATAAATAAATACCAAATTTGATCTTTGAAAAAATAGTTTGTCATTCTTGCTTGTGTTTCTTTTATCTGTCTCCCTGGTTCTCCTAGTGCACTTGTAGTGCCAAATGTATTTCTCTGTTTTAGTAAATAACCACAATTGTCACAGTAATCACTCACTTTTTTAAATGTACAAACTGGTATTGAGCATAGAAAGAAGAAGCCACACATTTTTTTTGGTGGGGGGGGGGCAGTCTACTATTCGCCCCAACATGTCAATGATGTTTTTATATTTTTGGTCAATGACAATCATCCTATTCCTCATAATGTCCATTTCACTACTGCATTCCATATTTTCTTGTATCACGATTTTTGCACTAACACTTGAGAAAGGAGTACTAGTAGTTGCTGTGACACCACCATGTTCATCCCCTAAAAAAAAAAAAAAAAAGTTTATTAGAAATATGCAGGCCTACATCTCTTTACCTGAAGCTGTGGTGACAGACGCTGACCTGTTCTGCTGATAATCTCTACCTCTCCTTCTACCACCTCTCGTTCTTCCACTTCTCCTTCTTCCACACCTCCTTCTTCCACACCTCCTTCTTCAACCTCTCCAACTTCTCCTTCTTCCACATCTACCTCCTCCACATGCTGAGGTTGGTGGTGTTTAGCATGTTTGTGCTTCCTAGCCTCCTCCAAATGATGTCCTCCCATTGGCGGAATCAAATAGGGGGAATCCTTTTTAGAATTGATTATAAGCTTAGGAGACACATAGATAGGGTTTTTTTGTTTTTCTATTTTTGTATATTATGTTGATATACTGTATAATTGTTGTAATGCAACACAAAGATTTTTCTGTATGAATATGCACTTTCGCAAGCGAATACTACGAGACTGTATGTTATTATTATTATTCTTGAATAACTCATAAATAGGATTTGCTCTTCATGTCATCTTTTGGTCTGTGGCGATTAAGTTTTGTTCAGTTTTTGACAGGTGCTTCACCCGTATGCGCTATCTCCTTTATCCCTCTTCCCATCCGCTGCCAGGGGAGACTCCTGAGGCTATATGCCCAGTTGTCTCTAACCCACTAATAGGGATGCAAATATGCATCCTTAGGGTAATACCCTGGCAGCAGTGGTTTTTGTTTTCCTTTTTTTATTCTCTAGTTGTCCCGTTTTTTCATTTGGGGACAACATGAGAATGTCTATAATTTTAGAGAGGTGGATGTTCCATCTTTGCCCCTCTCCAGATGGTTCCTCTGTTCCCTACTCTAGTGGGGTTTTCCATTCTATATCCCCTCTTGTGCTTCAGACCCCCCCTCAGATGGTTTCCAGGCCTGCACAGTGTTGTCCTGGCAATTTCCCCTGGTTCAACACCTGGGGGTTTCTGCCAGGTCTCCAGTGTGTTCTAAGCCCTTTGGCAAGATTGCCGTGGCGGAAATTACGGTTCCGGTAATGATGCTTGCGGTTGGTCATTGCTGAAGCCCTTCAGCAAGATGGCCGTGGCGGAGTTTCCGGTTCTGGAAATGACGCCTGCGGACAGCCGCCCAATGGCGGCTGCGTATCTACGTTGCGTCTGAATGACGCAGCGTTTTGCCGTCTGCAGTGTGTTGCGCAATGCATTGCATATACACCTGCAACTCACTGTATACATTGACAGCGATGTGTGGGAGGGGTTTACCATCGGAAACTAGGACAGGTGAGTATTTAAGGAACACCAAGGGGGATGTCTGGCGTCATTTCCTCTCCATTACTGGAGAGTAAGGAGGCATCCCTTGATGCCACAGTGAGTGCATCTGTGGCCAAACAAAGGGTTTTCAACAACAATCTCTGAAATCCTGGATAGATGGGAGGTTTTTCTCTTGTCGTTCTTTTGGTGAGTTTTGATTTTGTTTGGGACCTCCCTATTTCCATATAGGCAGACTACCCTTTGTTTTGTTTTTTTTGCATTGTAACCTGGGGGATAGGTAGCAGGTACAAAAGCTCTCGGGGATGAGCAGGCACAGATACCAAGTCCATGGGATAAGTGACAAACAGTGGGGTGTTTATTGGTGCTATATACAAAGTCTTATTTACAGGTGCTGTACAGTGTGCAGAAAAACAAACAGAACAAAAATAGTTAAATAAAAACCTAGCCGTGTCTCGGCACTAACTATACAATATGTACAGGCCCTAACTACCAGGCTGAACAAGCCAACAGCTTGTCAGTTTCCACATCAATACTGCTTAACAGTTTTTTACCAACCTCCTTGCTCTCACAGACCAACACTATCTGTGTTTCCCAGGACAGAGCCAAGGCTGTCTGCTCAGGTGAGCTTAAATGGACCTGGGAGAGAGGAACACCTGCACTGGATCAGAGCTCCCTGAACATATAAGAGAGGAGCCTGGGAGAGGTGTAAACCCCGAAGAAGACTTTCCCAGGCTCTCTCTGGGACGCTCTGCTACACATCCTCCCCCCTTGTTTCAACCCCAGGGTTGGAACACCTGTAGCCCAACAGGAGTGAACACGGGACAGGGCATCTACATTCCCCATCTCAACACCTGGCCTGTGTTTTTACCGTGAAGGAGTAATCTTGTAGGGCAAAAAAACACCAGTTCACCCGCCTATTGGTCTCCTTCTTTGGGCCATCCATTTCAGGGGAGCATGGTCAGTTATCAACTCAAACTGGCGCCCCAACAAGTAGTACCTAAGTGCATCCACGGCCCACTTTATGGCTAAACATTCCTTTTCAATGACTGCATATTTTCTTTCATGGTCATTAAGCTTTCTGCTTAGGTACACCACAGGGTGTTGTTCCCCGTTGTGTGCCTGTGACAGTACTGCCCCGATACCTACATCAGAGGCATCCGTTTGAACCAAAAAGTATTTGGCGAAATTGGGGGAGTATAGCACTGGCTGTGCAGAAAGAGCTTTTGGACTTGGAAAGATTCTTCCGCTACTGGGGACCATTTCACCATTACGGAGTCTTTCCCTTTCCTAAGGTCTGTCAGTGGGGCAGCTATAGTTGCAAATTTGGGATAAACCTTCTATAATACCCCGCAATGCCAAGAAAGGCTCTGACCTGCTTCTTGTTGGCAGGACGTGGCCACTCCTGGATGGCTTCTATTTTATTCAGCTGGGGCTTTATGACACCACGGCCAATAGTGTAGCCCAAATACTTAGCTTCCTCTAGACCGATGCCACATTTTTGGGGATTTGCCGTAAACCCTTCTTTGAAGAGGGAATCAAGGACAGCCTGGACACGGGGCAAGTGAGACTCCCAGTCAGTGCTATGTACCACTATGTCGTCTAGATAGGCTGCTGCATACTGTCGGTGAGGTGCTAGAGTCCTGTCCATAGCCCTCTGAAATGTCGCAGGGGCATTTTGCAACCCAAAAGGCATCCTTTTATATTGAAAGGAACCCTCCGGGGTTACAAATGCAGTCTTCTCTTTGGCGCTAGCAGTCAGGGGTATTTGCCAATACCCTTTTGTCAAGTCCAAAGTGGTCAGATAGCGAGCTTTGCCAAGTCGGTCTATAAGTTTGTCTACTCTGGGCATTGGGTACGTGTAAAACTTTGTCACTGCATTAAGTTTCCTGAAGTCATTGCAGAACCTCCAAGTGCCATCCGGTTTTGGGACTAACACGATGGGGCTAGACCAGTCACTATTGGATTCCTCAATGACATCCAGCTCCAACATCCTTCTAACTTCATCACTGATGTCCTTTCTCCTCGCTTCAGGAATTCGGTACGGTTTGAGCTTGACACGGACCCCAGGTTCAGTAACAATATCATGCTGAACTGCTGAGGTCGTGCCAGGCAACTCTGAAAATGTCTCTCTATTCCTTATCAGGAACTCTCTAGCTTCCTGTTTTTGGGAATATGACAGGGTGTCTGGAATCGTGACCTCAGGGATCAGAGGGGACTCACTACCTTTAGGCATTACAGGGAGGGACCTCGCAGTCAATGCCAGTCTATCCTTCTAGGGCTTTAACAGATTTATGTGGTAAATCTGTTCGGGTTTCCTTTTACCTGGTTGATACACCTTATAGTTGACCTCCCCAACTTTTTCAATTACTTCAAAGGGACCCTGCCACTTAGCCAGGAACTTGCTTTCAACAGTGGGAACTAACACAAGGCCCCTTTCACCAGGTGAGAAAACACGGAGCTGGGCCCCCTTGTTGTATATTCTCTGTTGGGCTGCTTGGGCCTGCAGTAAGTGTTCTTTTACCACCGGCATGATTGCTGCGATCCTCTCCTGCATTTGAGCGATATGCTCAATGACACTTTTGTGGGGTGTCTGTTCCACCTCCCAAGTTTCCTTGGCTATGTCTAAGAGTCCTCGAGGGTGTCTCCCATAAAGTAGCTCAAATGGAGAGTACCCCGTAGAGGACTGAGGAAACTCCCTGATGGTGAACATCAAGTATGGTATCAGGAAGTCCCAGTTTTTCCCATCCTTGTCAACAACCTTTTTTAACATACTCTTTAATGTCTTATTGAAGCGTTCCACCAAGCCATCCATTTGAGGATGATACACTGAGGTTCGCAACTGCGTCACCTTAAATAACTTGCACAGCTCCCTAGTTATTCGTGACATAAATGGGGTACCCTTGTCTGTAAGGATTTCTTTAGGGACGCCAACCTGACTGAACACCATAAACAGCTCTTTGGCAATGTTTTTATCAGATGCGGCGCGTAAGGGAACGGCCTCAGAGTAACGGGTATCGTAATCCATGATCACGAGGATATGCTGATGACCACGGGCAGATTTGGGGAGCGGACCCACAAGGTCCATGGCAATCCTCTCAAAGGGCACTTCAATAATGGGCAAGGGCACTAAAGGACTTCGGAAGTGGGGCTGTGGGGCTGACATCTGACACACAGGACAGGATTGACAATAATTCTCAATATTTTTCTGTATCTCAGGCCAGTAAAACCTGCGCAACACTCTTTCAGTGGTTTTCTTAACCCCTAAAGTTACAACACCACCCGCCTGTATGGCTTAGGGACCACCAACTGCTCAACCACTTCATAATTCATTTTACATACACGATACTAACTCCTCATTGCTGCAGAAATAAGGAAAACAGGTCCTATCCCCTGGTTCGACAGGTACATCATTAATCACCATTACATTTTCCCAGGCCCTGGCAAGGGTAGGGTCTTTTCTCTGCTCGGTACCAAAATGTTCCTTGTGCACATTAAGTTCAGCAAACTCCAACGTAGGCTCAGAGTCAGCAGACGGCTGTCCGGCTCTACTGGTTGTGGGGAGTTCCTCAGGCTCCTCCAGCCCTCCTGCCATAGCTGAGAAAGGAAAACTCGGAGAGCCCTGAGAAGAGTCTCCTAAACCCACAATATCAGAAGTAGCCATGAGTTCTGGCTCTGAGACTGAGTCAGTTACTGCAACCGGGTCGGGATGATCCCACAGTTCACAAAACTTAGGGAAGTCCCTACCAATGATGGCCTAGTGCACCAAGTGGGGCACAAGTCCGACCGCATGGGACACCGTACCTAAGCCAGTTTTAAACTGAACAGTGGCTATAGGAAACTCCCGGGTATCCCCATGTATACAGATCACAGCAACTTTTTTAGCATGAAAATTCACAGTTTCAACCATCTCAGCTGTAACCAAAGTAACCAGACTTCCAGAGTCCAGCAAGGCCGTAACAGGCTTATCATTAACAGTCATTTGACACATGTGTTTCCCCACATTTGGCGCTGCAGCGCATGAAACAGCAGAAAAAATAGACTGCCTTCTAATAGACAGATCACACTGCATTGGTTCATCAGTCAATGGACAGTTTGCTGCAACATGTCCCAGTTCTTGGCAACGAAAACACCTGATGTTTCCCCAGTTTGGTTTGCTGACAGGCAGTGGTTTCCCTTGTTTGGGACGCCAAACTTCAGTCCTGGCACCAAAAATCCTCCCCCCTACTTCCTTGCCATGCTTACCACCCACTTCCCCTGAGACAGTCTTACCGGTTGCCTGGGGAGACCGTGGCTTTGGGTGGAAAGTCTGTGCGGCTGTTGGGGTGGTGACCAGGTTCTCAGCAGCAAAGTACCTTTCAACGAGTTCCACCAGGTTATATGCCGAATTGGGGTCTCCTTGACTCACCCACTTCTGCAGGGGAATTGGCAGCGACCTCAGGAATTTGTCCATGACCACACGCTCCACTATTTGTGGCGCAGACGGGGACTCCGGCTGTAGCCATTTTCACACCAGGTGGATTAGATCAAACATCTGCAATCTTGGGGGCCTCTCAACTTGGAAGAACCAGCTGTGGACCCACTGTGCTCGAGCATCCATGGTGACACAGAGCCGTGCCAGGATTTCCTGCTGGACCTTCTCATAGTCTCCCGCTTCTGCCGACTCCAGATCATAGTAGGCCTTCTGTGATTCACCAGAAAGTAAGGGGGCAATCAGTCCTGCCCACTTGGTTTTAGGCCAACCTTCCCTCTCAGCGGTCCATTCAAATGTTAGTAGGAAGGCCTCTGGATCATCATCCGTAGTCATCTTAGACAGAAAGCGAGTCACATGGATGGCTGAGGGCTTATCTCCAATATCCTTGATTTTCCCAGGTGCCCACTGTGCTAGCGTCTCTGCAACCTCAGTCAGGGTTTTCCTATCCGCTTCTGCAGCAGTGGCAAGCTGTTCAAACAGTCTCTGCGATTGCTCCTGTGCAGCACCAATCTGCCTCTGCGATTGCTCTTGTGCAGCATTAATCTGCCTCTGCGATTGCTCTTGTACAGAAACAATTTGTTGGTACAGCGCCTTGGTTTGCTCCGGTTCAATAGCATTGGCTTGCTGTAGTGCATCGTTAGTTTGCTGTTTAGCGTTTTCTTGCTGCAATGTAGCGTTTGTTTGCGGTTGTGCAGCATTTGCTAACACCATTTGTTTGATTTCCTCCATGTTGTCACTTTAGGTACTGGCCTTTTAAATAGTAACTTACTACTGCTGGTCGCAGCCTCCACCATATGTAACCTGGGGGATAGGTAGCAGGTACAAAAGCTCCCGGGGATGAGCAGGCACAGATACCAAGTCCATGGGATAAGTGACCAACAGTGGGGTGTTTATTGGTGCTATATACAAAGTCTTATTTACAGGTGCTGTACAGTGTGCAGAAAAACAAACAGAACAAAAATAGTTAAACAAAAACCTAGCCGTGTCTCCACACTAACTATACAATACGTACAGGCCCTAACTACCAGGCTGAACAAGCCTACAGCTTGTCAGTTTCCACATAAATACTGCTTAACAGTTTTTTACCAACCTCCCTGCTCTCACAGACCAACACTATCTGTGTTTCCCAGGACAGAGCCAAGGCTGTCTGCTCAGGTGAGCTTAAATGGACCTGGGAGAGAGGAACACCTGCACTGGATCAGAGCTCCCTGAACGTATAAGAGAGGAGCCTGGGAGAGGTGTAAACCCAGAACAGGACTTTCCCAGGCTCTCTCTGGGACGCTCTGCTACAGCATTTACTGATCAAAGTTTTTTTTTTTTTGGGGGGGGTGTTATTTCTCCTGATATAGTGATATGGTTCATCGCCACTCATTGAATCAATTGATTCCGTCCACCCTAAGCGCTTTACACAAGGGGGAGCACCTGCATTCTGTGATATCTGGAGGCGCATGCCCTTATTTCTTGGCACACACTTTTAAACGATGAGTGAGTCTCACTACACACATTGTCTATTTTATCTAATGTGGGTGGTGAACTATTTTGTTGGATATATGTTTAACATGTATTTATATTTTGATTTGTTCTAGATGTGATACTGTTATATACCTTGATGAAGAATGTTTTAATTTGAAACGCGTCGGTTTCCCGCTAAAAAGTTGCCATCAAACATCTGGTGATGGTACTCTATGACGGACAGTATCTATATCACACAATTTTTCAATGCATTGTATATTTTTATATATATAATTTTGTATTCATTCAATTTTGTAACATTTGTATTTTTGTAATAAATTAGTATTTTTGTAAATTTTTTAAGTTTCTATTGTTGCCTCCAAAATCCCAATCTTTCTTAAAGGTTTTTTCAACTATTTAGCAATTAAGGGATGATGGCAACCACATGCCGCCCTACATTAGTTGATCTTTTCTATGAATGGCTTAAATAGGAAGTTCATGGGAGTTCAAGGTTCACCAGAAACAAGACAGAAAGTAAGGTTGTCTGTGGGATCAGGCAGGGAGCTGTCCAGCATGTCAGGTGGCTCAAAGAGCTACTGCCTGAGAGTAGTGTTACCAGGGTAAACAAGGACAATGGGGGAACAAAGGGAAAGCAAGTATGACCTGCTAGGAAGGGTAACAGGTAAATCAACCTGTCCTTTGTCCTGAATGCATAGTATACAGTAGACATGTGCATTCGTTTTCGTCCAAATACATTTTCGACCGAATTTCAGGGATTTTCGCATTCGTTTAAACAAACAATAACAAATGTGCAGAATCTGAAACCTGAAAGATTCGACATAAAAAATGCTTTATTTTTCTTTTGTTGCGACAACAGTTTCATATAGATAGAAGATTCGACATGACGGTGATAATAGCGATCTGCGGTCGAATGTGCCTAACCTAACGATTCAACATTATAGAGACATGAAGATTCGAAGAAGCAGCTAAAAACATACAATCGTCACAAACAGACATTTATCGTCAAATTCTCCGCCCATAAGCTATAGAAGAATTCTAATGTTGGTTGAATAGTAATAATAATTAATAAATATAATTATTACTAGTCATTAGGGATGAGCTTTATGTTCGGGTCGAACATGAGTTTGACTCGGACATTGGCTGTTCGCCTGTTCGCCGAACTGTGAACAATTTGGGGTGTTGGCGGCAAATTTGAAAAGCCACTGAACACCCTTTAAAAGTCAATGGGATAAATCTAAAGTGCTAATTTTAAAGGTTAATATGCAAGTTATTGTCATAAAAAGTGTTTGGGGACCCAGGTCCTGCCCCAGGGGACACATATCAATGCAAAAAAAGTTTTAAACACTGATGTTTTTTCGAGAGCAGTGATTTTAATAATGCTTAAAGTGAAAAAATAAAAGTGAAATATTCCTTTAAATTTTGTATCTGGGGGGTGTCTATAGTATGCCTGTAAAGTAGTGCATGTTCCTGTGTTTATAACAGTCTCTGCACAAAATTACATTTCTAAAGGAAAAAAAGTAATTTAAAACTACTCGCGACTATAAAGAATTGTTGGGTCCTGGCAATACAGATCAAAGTCATTGAAAAAAAAAATGTGTGGGCGTCCCCCTAAATTCCATTACCAGGCCCTTGCAGGCCACAGGGAAAGAGGGGGGACGAGAGAGCGCCCCCCCTCCTGAACTGTACCAGGCCACATGCCCTCAACATGGGGTGGATGTCCCCATGTTGATGGGGACAAGGGCCTCATCCCCACAACCCTTGCCCGGTGGTTGTGGGGGTCTGCGGGCAGGGGGCTTATCGGAATCTGGAAGCCCCCTTTAACAAAGGGGAACTCCAGATCCCGCCCCCCTATGTGAATTGGTAAGGGGTACATTGTACCCCTAACATTTCACAAAAAAAGTGTGAAAATGTTTAAAACTACAAGAGACGGCTTGGGACAAGTCCTGTATTTAAAAAAGAAACTATTTCAGCGATGTAATCCAGTCTCCATGTCCAGCGTTGGAATCCATTCTCGATCACCAGCGATGATCCATTCTCCAGCGATGATCTCCAGTGAGGAATGACACACCTGATCCTGCCTCCACCGGCCGAATGATGTGCAAGCTGTATGACAGCTCTTTTATAACCGAGGGCGGGGCCACCCGTGACATGGATGGGTGACATGGCGCAGGGTTCCCCTTAATACCCATACCAGAACTAAAGGACCTGGTAATGGAATTTAGGGGGACCCCCACGCATTTTTATTTTTTATTTTTCAATGGCGTTCGATGACTTTGATCTGTATTGCCAGGACCCGACAATTCATTGTAGCCGCGAGTAGTTTTAAATGATTTGTTTTCCTTTAGAAAAGTCATTTTGTGCAGAGACTGTTATAAACATGGGAAACATGCGCTACTTTACAGGCATACTATAGACACCCACAGGTACAAAATGTAAAGGAATATTTCACTTTTGTTGTTTTACTTTAAGCATTATTAAAATCACTGCTCGCGGAAAAAAAATGACATTTTTAAAACTTTTTTTTGCATTGTTACATATCCCTTGGGGCAGGACCCGAGTCCCCAAACACTTTTTATGACAATAACTTGCATAATAACCTTTAAAATTATCATTTGTTCATGTCCCATAGACTTTCACATGTTCAAGTGTTCAAACAAATTGTTTGCCTGTTCGTATGTTCTGCTGCGAAACTAACCTGGAAGTTTTCGGCTCATCCCTACTAGTCATACAACATTAGAATTCTACTATAGCTTGTGGGTGGAACATTTGAACGCAAATGTACGATTTCGGCGCCGTACAGTTTAGCTGCTTCGTCGAATGTTCTTAGAACATTCGACGGACACTATAAGCCTTCAATGACAGATTTTAACCCTAATTAATTCGGATTTTCGGTCGAATGCATTTTTTTACAAAACAAAATTTGGGAGTAACTAAATACATTTATTTTTCGGACGAAAACTAAATTCCTAAACAAAATATTTCAGTGTGCACATGTCTAGTATAAAGTACTTTTGGGCAGGAAAATTTCAGGAAAATGTTCAGATCACATGTCCATGGTGCCCTGGAACTAATAAAATTCCAGATATATTCTATGACCATGAAAACAGACCAAATGTCACTTCTTTACTATGGACAACAGCTCCACTTCTCCTACAGCGTTTGTAAATCAGCTTCAGCATGATGACCTGTCAGCAATTGACAACATTATGCTGTGAGCTTTAAAATAGTTTGCTAGCCTTTTAAAATGTGATAAAATTGATTCATATTTAAAATGGCTATAAGTATTCTATAGTGTATTATATATTCTACATTTTCCTACAGCTTATTTTATTTGAAGGTCTTCAGGTTAGTAACTAATGCATAATGTGCTCTTTGAAATGGACCACAGATCTTTGCTCTGAAAAATGATGGCAAGTGGTCTCCTCCCTTGGGGGAATTATGATTGGCTGCATATTCGATATAAGATTCCGTGCATTTAGATGAGCACAGTGACTAACACTTTGCTGAAATCAGTTCAACTGTTGTCCTAGCGTGAAGGTCACACCAGTCAATGAAGTGCTGCAGTATTTATTGAAGAAAACAATTTCCTACTTCAATCAGCTCATTCTCCTTAACTTAAACATTTTTACACACCAAGGAAAATATACTAAACAACACAAAGCACAAATGAAGCTAAACCAGACAGCATATATGTGGTTTTAGCTTACATGTATTTGATTACTTGTTCTATAAAACTGGTGACTATTGCTGATAAACTAATATTTAATTTGTATATTATAACATGTTTTAAACATCCTTTCTGAGTGTTCTTACTGAAAGATAACATATGGTAGCTGTAAGTAAATTAATCACTAGTGATTTCTGCTGTTCCTTAGTTAAAGCAAGAAGGCAGGTAAGACCATAAAGTGGACTTGATGATTGATTTGCTCTTCATTTTACAACATATTAGCCTAGAGTGATTCATTTGTGAGAGGAATTTCCAAAATGTATTTAACATAACACATTAAGAAAGTTAGATGAAGCTTTACTGTGAAGCTGAATTGAAGTAAAACTAAACCTTCAATTGTTTTATTTTAAAAATAGCAAACATGCCTATACTTACCAGCTTTGTGCAATGTTTTTTCAAAAAAAAACTTTTACATTTTAAAAGCCCCTTATCAGTGTTCATCTGTATCCTTGCACGGCATCCATCTGCAGCCTTGCACAGCGTCCATCTGCAGCCTTATAAGTGTCCATTTGCACCTTGCCCAAAATTGTAGCACAATGTCTTTTTAAATTTAGCGCCGCCGAGATACACAGAGCCGAATGTCCTGTGTATTCAGCTTGTCTTGCAGTCCTGCCCAGTCCCGCCCCTTGGCCCGGCTCCTATGATGGACACAACAATGGTCCAATGGCGGTACATAAAGGCTAGGAGGTGGTACTGGGTGTGACTGCGAGTGGAGCCGAGCCTAGTCGAGCACACAGTACACTCGGCTCAGCTCGGTCTACGTCGATTTTCCCCTCATTTTAAGGGGAAAAAGTGTGTGTTATACGCCAATAAATATGGTAATCTATATTTAGCTGAGTTGAGCTGCTTGATAATACCACCACAGGTTGGGTAGTCCCAAGCCTCATTTCCTTCTGGGTCTAAAGAGGTACAGGATTCTGGATAACAGAGTCATCTTGATCGCATTTATTCTACCCAGCCAGGACATTTTGTGCAGTGATTATTGGAGAAGGTCTTCTGTAAATTTTTGGATGATGGGGGGGTAATTATTTTTGTATACATGATCAATTTTAGATGTGAGAATTATGCCTAAATAGATATTGATATACAGTAGGGTATAGATGTAAGGTTCCAGGCAAAGGGGAAGTGGTCATTCAGGTCATGGGGGGGGGTTGAAACATTGCAGGCAATCGATTTAGTCATGTTAACCTGTAGACCCGAGACGTGCCCGAAATCACTAAGGAGTTGTATAATGTTGGGGGTTGAGAAAAGAGGGGACATAATAAAGAGGAGGACATCATGTGCAAAAAGTGCACATTTGTGAATCGATTGGCCACAGCGAACACCGTAAATGTCTGGGTCGAGTCTAATCACGATAGCTAAAGTTTCTATGGCTACTGCGAAAAGAAGAGGGGAGAGGGGGCAACCTTGCCTCATGCCCTTCTTGATGGGTAACAGTTCTGAGTGTTGCCCCTGAAGTCTAACCTTTGCTTTGGGTTGGGAATCAAGGGCCTTCAGAATTTTTATGAAATCAGGTTCAAAGCCCCAAACATACATTTTTTAATAAAAATCAGGGAGACTGTTTCTGGCACTTCATGGAGTAATCGTTCTGTCAAACAGCTCTTGCTGAGCAACTGAACACTTGTATACGAAGCCTGCCAGTGGCTTTAGACATGATCAGTTTCTCTCCTTCTGGCTTTGTGCTGCTGACATGGAGTGATTTTTAGAGAATAGCGGCTCCCACTCTCAGCTCTCTCCCCGCCAGCCAGAAGAACCAGTGGCGACCAAGGAATCTAACATGGCGGGCGCCGCGGACATGAAGCTAAGCCAAACTGCTACGCCTCCTCATGCCACGGCTGCAATTCTCCCAGGGGACTAGGTATGAAATTACCCAAATGCTAGCTGCACTTCTTTCACCTACCATTACCCAGGCTGTAAAGGCTGCTGTTCACTCAGGTTTTAAATAACTTAGGATAGGACATTCCACGAAGGCTGTCCGAGATGAGGATCTTGTCCTTGGAGGATGAACTTTACCAGATGCAGAGCACTATATACAATCAGGAAAAAAAAAATCACCAACTCCTACTGCAAAAATTGGAGGACTTGGAAAACAGGTCATGATGCATTAATAATTAATGAATTAATGCATACGTAATTGGGCTCCTGGAGTCTTACAAGGCCTCTTCTTTGACAGATCTCTGCATATCTTGCATCCCAGAGGCTTTGGGGATAGCAACCATGTGTTCTGTGGAACAAGCACACTGCATGGGTGTCTATAATAGCGATGACACATCCCCATGACCAGGCATAGAACACTATTTAAACTATGCAGATAAAACTGCCATACCACAAAAGAACCGCCAATTCCACTCGCTAATAATTTTTTGCAGATTATTCACAAGAGGTTTCATGCAAGCGCAAAACGTTCCACTATATTTTGTCATCTCTATTCCAGAAGCAAATAAGATTTACCCTGGCCTATTCTGCTATTCTTCACCTCTGTTCTCCCAGTGGAGATCAATTAACTTTTTATGACTCGGCAGATGTGGAAGCTTGTCTACAGTCCTCAAATCTGGAGGCCGCCAACATCACTGGCCCCCTTCCGCCTTCTTCTCTACGTGCTTTGGATCATCCTCCCCATTGGAGATGGCTCTTTTTGCATATTCCCACAATATGTTGTGACTCACCTGAGACTGCTGGCCATTTTTATTTCAGCACAACTTTTGCTCTTGGGGGCTATTCTATACTAAATTCCATGCAGAAAAAAGTGTAGTACTTACAATTTCTGTATGAATTTATTTATTTTGCTGCCCAGTTTGGTTTTCTGTTTATATCATCTGGGCATTTCCATGTTGTTTTTCCTTCTGTGATTAAACCTATTGTTTTTGTTGTATTGTGTACTTCAGCAAGACAAGCAATTTTACAAAAAAAGGGAACAATGATACCATACTCAGAGGTGTAGCTTTTATCACTGTATAATCAGAACAGGATGAGTCACAGCATACTATTGGGGGGAGGAACCCTTTAATGTAAATGCTGCAGCCCTCTCAAAGATCCACTGGGTGGCAGACTCAATCTGAAACATTCAAAGGAAAAGAGAGCACACAACTGCCCAACTGACCTAAAGATCAAAGGTAGAGGTTTGCACTCACAAACATGGGACATGAATCGCATGTACAGCTGGATGTAGGCAACTAAGGGCAATAAGACTTTTAATATTTGTTGCATGTCGGAAAAACCACCTGAGATTTACTTGGAAGTAATCTTCTGAGTGCTTTGTCCTGCCCCAAAGTTCATATCCTTTTTCTTGGAACTAACCACAAAATTCCTAGAAAAAAAATATGAACCCCAAGACATCCAGAGGGCAGTTGACTGGTATAGAGAAGACACTCAAAATAGGGATATGCTTACATCTGCTAAAAATCATGATGGCACCCTCTTTATCACAAGATACAATGACCAACATTGGGCCATCAAAAAAGCAGTCCAAAAACATTGGCCGATTTTGGGGCAGGACAAAGTACTCGGGAGAGTACTTCCAAATAAACCCCAGGTGGTCTTCCGACGTGCAACAAATGTTAAAAGTCTTATTGCCTCTAGTCACCTTAAAGAAAAGCACAACCTTAAGATGGCGAATATCCCTCAATTCTTCAATATCAAAGGGTAAAGCTTGTAGATTTATTTCTCACTGTCAAAAATCATTTTATAGTAAAGATGGAGACATTTTTCACATCAAACAGTTTATATGTTGTAGCACTCGGTTTGTTCCTCTATGTAGGTAGGACGGTGCGGGCCATGCGGATGCGCTTTGACAAGCATCGCAGGCTTATAGAGAAGAAAATCGAGAAGCATAGTGTCCCACACCATTTCAAACATAAACATGGGAGTAGCACTGAAGGTTTGGAACTATTTGGCATAGAGTCCATATCTATGTCAATCCCGGAAGGTGAAAGATTTGTCCATTTATGTAAACAGGAATATTTTTGTATATTTACTTTAAACAACATGACACCAGAAGGGTTAAACGAGGAACTTGAGATTGGTACGCTCATATGAGAAATTATATATAACCACAATTATATTGTCTATGTAAACAGTGGGTGACCCTCTCATAGTCTTCCTCATTTATACTAACCTTTAAATATATCAACAGACCATCCTTCACATACCTTACATATATATATTTTTATATTTTTTTTTCCGTTCTTGTGTTTTTTTTCTTCTTTTATTTTTTATGTTAAAATTAAAAAAAAAATTATAATTATTTTACTAACACATAACAATATCAAAATGATTATTATAATAGATTATGGATGAATCTAACTAAATACATGATAATTATCAATGTTCTCAAAGCATGTTTAACTGTTATGCCGCGTACACACCATCACTTTATGTGATGGAAAAAAACGACATTTTCTGTGAAGTAAAAAACGACATTTTTGAAACTTCAATTTTCAAAAAGACGTTGCCTACACACCATTGTTTTTTCACAATGCTCTAGCAAAGCGAGGTTACGTTCACCACTTTTTTCCATTGAAGCTCGCTTCATAACTAGCTTCTGGGCATGCGCGGGTTTAAAAACGTTGTTTTAAACGATGTTTTTTGCTACACACGGTCAATTTCTGTGAAGTAAAAAACGACATTTTGAAAAACGAAACATAAAATTTAAACATGCTTCAATTTTTTTTTGTCGTTTTTCACAAGACATAAAACAACGTTTTCCCCCACACACGGTCATTTAAATTGACGTTTTTAAAAATGTCGTTTTTTTTCATCACATAAAGTGATGGTGTGTACGCGGCATAAATGACAATAATGAAAATCTAATTCTATAGCTTATATATAAAATTTTATAAATTTTAAATATTCCAAATAGTATAGGATAACACTATTTCTATTTTTATTTTATTTAAATTTTTATTAAAATGAACTGTAATCAATGTACATACATTTGTGCAAAATCTAGTTTAGGACGCAGTTGCTAATAATCCGCCCCCCTGTATACACTTCCTGTTGTGAACTCCATGCTCCTGGTCTGTTGAATGGCATTGGCTGTCCCGGGGGAGGATCATGGGGCTCCACATATATAGGTAGGCTAGAGGTGGTGAGGGCGTGACCTCAAGAAGGAGGCCGCGCCTCTGAAACATGTAGTCTTGGCAACTGTTTGTTTGTGAGCTAGAGGAAACATTACACTCACTTTGATTCCCCTTTCCTGCTGCGAGTGATGTCACGCAGCGCCAGCTGGACCGTACGTGTGTTTTAGAAGAAGACAGGGCCTGACAAGATGAGGAAGCAGGATTTTTTAATTAACACCCTATACCATCACCACTCGTTCTTGGGAGCCAACCCAGCTATACAGACCAGGAAAGGCATATATCCAGCTGTAGATGCGATTCATGTCCCATGTTTGTGAGTGCAAACCTCTACCTTTGATCTTTCATTTTAATCATTAAAAACTGTATTATACTAGGGCAGTCATGCGCTCTCTTTTCCTTTGTATGTTTATATTCTGGAGAGAGCTTGACGTAGAGTGGATTAGCCTAGAAAGTATTCTTCAAAATCAGTGATTAGACTCTTGGAACTCCTCCACCCGAGGAGGATGTCAGATAATGGCAAATCTGCAGAGCCCTCCAGTGGTCTAAAGGGGGTGACATAATTTTCCTGATGTCTTCCATAGTGCTCCAATACATTCCCAGGTGAAATGGCAGACTCTAAATTGGTTGATAAGACAAAAAGCTTTGAACTTAGGATTCATCAAGCCTGGGGTGAAATCTAGGGCCCCTATGACTGGGGATAGAGGAGTAAAAGTGGAGTAGGGGGATCTAGAGAGACATCCAGTCTTATTTAGGATCAGAAGTGTGGTTCCAATTATGGGGTGGGATTTGACTTTTGTTGGAATCTGTGCCTTGTGCCAAGGGGGGGTTTCCAGCAGCATTGGAGATACATCCTGTTCCTGCCCTACCCAGCCCTTCCCCTGAAAATGTTTGATCCAGTCAAGAGTTCTTGGATAGACAGCATAATAATATTTAGTTGGGTCCGGAAATCCAATGCCACCATGTACCTTTGGGAGGGCTAAGAGGCATAAGGAAATTTGTTTAATTTTAGTACCCTAAAGAAAGTGTAGAAATTCTCCCTTTACTATTCGGAGAAAAGAGCTTGGGAGCAGAAGCAAAAGTGTCTGCAGAAGATATAACAGTCTCTTTAAGATGGTGTTCCTCCCAAACCAGGTAAAGTAAAGTTGGTGTCAATGTTTCAGGTCACCCATAGCACCCTTTCCCGTCACGTGTCAGAGGGGGCGGGGTCACCCGGTATCGTTAGTAGCGATGGGTTATTTTTTTTACGTATCGCTCGAGACTGGATTACATCGTTGGAACCTTTTTTTTTTCTTTTTAATTTTTTTCTTTTTAATAAAGGACTTGTCCCAAACCGTCTCCTGTGGTTTTTAACATTTTGACACTTTTTATGTGAAATAGTAGGGATACAATGTACCCCATTACCAATTCACATGGGGGGGGGATCTGGAGTTCTCCTTTGTTAAAGGAGGCTTCAAGATTCCAATAAGCCCCCCGCAGACACCCACAACCATGAGCAAGTGTTGTGGGGATGAGGTCCTTGTCCCCATCAACATGGGGACATGAATATGTCTTAAGGGATTTTAGCAGGTTAGGGATGGTACTAGACTTGCTTTTTTGACCATTCTCTTCCAGCATATTATGGGGTTTCCTAATCAGCCCAGGAAGTCCCTTATCCTATCTCAGTATCCTATATATCTCCTCATGCCCTTTCTAAATCAACATGCGTATAGTCTCACGGAATGCTAAAGACCTTTGCTCCCCTAATGTAACGGTACTGGTGAACGGGAGTGAACCACAACTGTGGTAGCAAGGATTTCAATGCTCTTCTTTATGTGAGAATTCAGTATTGGGCCCCAGGCGTCACTCCACACAAACAGGAGTTTGGGGGTTCTCTACATCATCTCTCTCTCCCATAAAGATAGGCGTTAAGCTACTAAGCTCGGACGCATTACAACATCCGACCAGAGCGTAGCGTTTAAAATTATAGTATGCACTAAAAAATACGAATGCACAACTGTATGCAAGTGATTATCAGTTCAGTATTACATAGCATCGTGCATTAGGCCACTAAGGGAGAAGGTATGAAATACGTCAACCCTTAGCATAGAAAAGTTTAGGTGAACATGTTCCCGCAACTTAGGGCATAGGCCCATAAACAGGTAGTACTTATGTCAAGCACATAGAAAATAGGCGTTGTTGAGACAACTAATAATTACATATGAGAAGCAATTAAAGCTCAGGTACTTTGAGAGTACACGTAGTAAATAGGAGTCGTAGCGACAAGTAATAATTGCATAAGAAAAAGGGAAATGGAGTTGCGCTGTGAATTATATAATAACAAACCTAAACTAATAAAATGTAAATTATGGGACCATAAGTGAGAAGGGTGAACCTTTACACAAATAAATTAAATATGTCCAATTGTGAAGCAGAGTTCAAATGGCAGGAGGCAAGCAAAGCCAGCTTGCAGCTGTAAACCCAATTGAAAAAATAATGTGAAGACAAATCTTGTGTCTTAGACGTTGAAAGCAATCCTGAAAATAGGAAGTCCAATATGCAGTACAAATTAAAAAAACACCACCAGAGATACACCTTTAAAAGATGGAGGCTTACCAGAAGGCAAGCATAACCAGCATGCGGCTGTAAACCCCAGCCTGGGCCTTTATGTGGTCCGCACCGGATACAGATGAATTGAGAAATCCTCCAGGTGAATCATCAGCAGGTTAAGTGTATCCAAGAAATAAAATTCACATAGTGAAGTACGACAAAACAACACGTGTCCGCCAATTCATCTGTATCCGGTGCGGACCACATAAAGGCCCAGGCTGGGGTTTACAGCCGCAAGCTGGTTATGCTTGCCTTCTGGTAAGCCTCCATCTTTTAAAGGTGTATCTCTGGTGGTGGTTATTTAATTTGTACTGTATATTGGACTTCCTATTTTCAGGATTGCTTTCAACGTCTAAGACACAAGATTTGTCTTCACATTATTTTTTCAATTGGGTTTACAGCTGCAAGCTGGCTTTGCTTGCCTCCTGCCATTTGAGCTCTGCTTCACAATTGGACATATTTAATTTATTTGTGTAAAGGTTCACCCTTTTCACTTATGATCCCATAATTTACACTTTATTAGTTTAGGTTTGTTATTATATAATTCACAGCGCAACTCCATTTCCTTTTTTCTTTGCATTTTGTGTGTATAACACTTAGTTGTTGCAGCTTATGTCATTGTAGTTTTCCTTTAGCGCAGTATTTTTCTGTTTCTCTTAATAATTGCATAAGAGTGGCAATTATATCTCAGGTAATAATAGTTGCATAAAAGAGACAATTATAGCTCAGGTAACAATAGTTGCTTATCAGAGGCAGTTATAGCTGACGTAATTTGAAAGTAAATGTCCCTTTAAGATGTTCCTTAGCAATGCGCCATAAGCACAACAGTATATCTCAAATAGTATGTTGATAGGCGAGAAGGCCTAATAAATAACAGCAATTGTATTAGATGGAACATAAGCAGCAGATCTTCCTATGGGACTACAAGTGACACAATGGCTACTTATCCGTTTGCAGGCTTTAGTGTAGGAAGTAAGGATTCCTTGGTGTAAGGTGTTCAGCAAGGAAGGCCTCAAGGTTGTCCCCAGCAAAAGCTCTCTGTTGCAGTAGTAGTTGAAGCAGAAGCGGTGTTGCAGCATGGGGAGCGATGCAGTCCAGGGATTACTGGTAGCTATAGATTGGTTGTAGCCTAGCCGGCTACGGCCGACAATAATAGAACAGTTTTTCTATTTAAAATAATTGCCTTTATAGGCTGAGAACATGTGCAGTGCATCACACTAAATTCAAGAAAACTGCCGTCAATAGCAGCGCACTTCCGCGTTCCAAGCTGGAACGTACCACGGCGCTGGGCATTCAATTTTTTTGGTGCATACTATAATTTTAAACACTAAGCTCTGGTCGCATGTTGTAATGCGTCCAAGCTTAGTAGCTCAACGCCTATCTTTATGTGAGAGAGATATGATGTAGAGAACCCCCAAACTCCTGTTTGTGTGGAGTGACGCCTGGGGCCCAATACTGAATTCTCACATAAAGAAGAGCATTGAAATCCTTTCTACCGCAGTTTTGGGGTTCACTCCCATTCACCAGTGCCGTTACACCTAACAAGCGCTTACATGCAGACATAGCTTTATTGCAGGAAACACACATTCAGTCTCCCAACTTTGTTTGCATGAACAAATTATGGGTGGGCTCAGTTTATGGCTCTGACACAATAGGTAGGAAGGCTGGCCTCCTCTTTCTGATTCATAAAAATCTCCCCCACCAACTGAAATCTATTGACACAGATGACAAGGGACACGTTGCCCACCTTCAATTACTTGTAGGCACTCGAGAAATGTACTTCTTAATTGTCCAAAATCAAAATAAAAAAAAACATAAAAATCAAACACAAAATATATCTATGTATAGATCAATAAAGTCCCATCCACCAGTGTGAAAGAGTGTTCCTAACACAAAAAGATACTTCTCCACTTCTTCCTATTTTAAATGACGTTTTCAAAGGGCACATGTCAAACGTAATTTATGACGAAACTGGTCAGGGTGGTGCTACGTATTGTTGTCACCACATCCCCACGTGACCCCAGAAGCAGGGGTGTACGTTCTTCTCGCTTATGCCGGCTCTTTAATTGTTAATTTGTTATATTTATTTGTGCCCTGTATTGCTCAGATTTTTTCAATAAATGATCCAGCATTTTTTAAGGATAACACACTATTTTAGCCTTTTTATTTTTTTCCCTTTTGTGGATTATCCTCTTTGGAGAGAGGGTCCTGCTACGCTCCTATTTGCGAACTTCAGAGCGGAGGTGAGGAGTTTTACAGGAGCCTGGTGATCCCTATACTCTGGATGTCCCGAGACCCCACAGAGGTGTATCTGCAGACATTTGATGACCTTGTCGCTAGAGATCCATCCAATCCGGTAAGGGTCTCTTTTACCTTTTTGTGCTGCACGAGGAGGAACTCACCTTGGTGGTCATGGATAGCCATCTATTCCCCTTCATCCTTAACTTGAACTTGTATCCACCCTTTCCTGTGGGACTGGACTCATTTTTTACTGGATACAGTGGACTATGCCTATTTGAATGAGGTTACTAATGTCATTTGAACACTAGATGACTGCTGGTCATATAGATATCTGGTGGCGGATGACTAATTTTTATTGAACAGCTCCAATCTTGGGTAAGCTCAAAGCGACCTGCAATCTCATGACACCCCCAATATTAATAGATCTAGTTGTCATGAAGCGAAGCAGCAATTTGATCTCTGGGCAGAAGAAACTGAGACAATTAAACGCTCCTATACAGACCTTTTATTTCATAAATTTGGCAATAAAGTTGGAAACCTAAAATCCCGAGTAGGGCACTGTGCATACCGCTCCCAATAAAATAATGGAACGTTTTTATGCCTCACTATATTGACAGCTCTCATGCCCAAGCATTTCTGAACAGCCTTTGGCTGCCTAACATTACCTTCTCAACTTTAACTCTTAAATGCACCCATATCCTTAGGAGAAATTATATCAGTGATCAAACATTTAGCTAATAACAAAGCTCAAGGGCCTGATGGAGAGTTTTATAAGTCCTCCCAAGACGTTCTGCACCCAACTCTGTTGGAGGTCTTTAAGGGGATTTGGTCTGGTGGCCCTTATCTTCTGATGGGATATCAGACATTCATCAAATTGATTGCTAAAAATTGGGAAGACCCTCTGGAACCTGGGTTTTATCTAAATCTAGATGTAAAAATCCTTTCTGAAATGGTAGCTACCCATCTAGCAAATATTCTGCTATCTTTAATACATACTGTGCAATTAGGATTCGTGGCAGACTACCTCAGCTACCTTGATTAACATTAGAAAAAAAAAGCATGACATATCACAAAAAATCCACACCATGCCATGACTTAAAGCGGTTGTAAACCCGCATCAAAAAAAAAAAATTTCTCCTGCAAGGCAAAAGTCATAATGAGCTAATATGCACCGCATATTAGCTCATTATGAAATACTTACATCGGAACGAGGTGTGTAAAACTTACCTGGTTCACGGCGAGCGAGAAATCATCTTGCTCCGGCGTGTCTTCCGGGTATCGCCGCTCCAGCGCTGTGATTGGCTGGAGCGGCGATGACGTCACTCCCGCGCGTGCGCACAGGAGATTTAAATTCGGTAAGGTCCGGCGGCTGCCGGTCCTTTAGCCGAGGATCCCCCCTGCGCATGCGCCACTGCAGTCAGTGGCGCATTGCGAGGGGAATATCTCCTAAACCGTGCAGGTTTAGGAGATATTCTTTATACCTACAGGTAAGCCTTATTATATGCTTACCTGTAGGTAAAAGTAAAAAAAGTGGGTTTACAACCACTTTAAGGATGCAGCCTTGCAGTCCTGGAAAGGGGGGAGCAAGCATGTGAAATCCCCTCTCCTGAACCATACTAGACTTTATGCCCTCGACATGTTGATGAGCATAAGGGTCTCTTCCCCACAACCCTGGCCCAGTGGTTGTGGGGGTCTGTGGGTGGGGAGCTTTCAGAATATGGGAGCCAACTTTACAAATTACTGGGCACCCAGCTACAGCTGCCCCATGCCCATGTGAATTGGGATGGGGTGCATAGTACCCCTACACATTCACATAAAAAAAAAGAGACAGTAAATAAGCATACACTCTTCTAAAAAAAAATGTCCCACAATGTACATCCATCATTAAGCATGTTTCCCAGTGATGCATGTTTTTGTCAATCCCAATTCCTGATGTCGACTTGCCAAAAAAAGGATTGTTTCTCTATAAATGACAGATCAGGCAGATGACAACTAGGAGTAAACAAATGGGTGGGTTCTCCCAAATGAAGTCATTGACCAAATATGGACATACTCAGAGAATAATATCATGGGAATCCATTTTGGGTCTAGTACAGAATTTTGGGGATCCCACACATTTATTTTGTGAGTTACCCCATTAACCTCTATATGAGGCCCTTATCTAGAATACAGGTCTAGTATAAACTGCTGAAGCTGTCTGTCATTTGCTGACAATTTAAATAGCATTTCTTTCTTTTCTGCAGTAGGTTGACAACAATGTAAAGATGCACAACTTCATAGACAGGTTAAGGGCTTTCCCCAGGCCTGTTAATTAAAGGGATTGTGCATTTTTAAAGTAGTCTTAAAAGCAATTTTAAAAAGCCTGCTTCCAGCCAAATGGGGTTAAAAAAATAATTACTTTGGTGCATGTTCCCCACGCCGGTGCCCCATGTGATGATCATTATGTATTTTTAACATTAGGCTTCCATTAACTTTAAAGGAGTTAGGATTCGGCACTGAAATTCAGTAAAATATGATGAACCTGCCTTAAACTAAACCCAGGTACATTCAGCTCATCCCCAGTTATTAGTACTGGTTTACTATTATACCAATTGAGACAAATGCATAGTTTTTGTTTACAGTAATATTAGATGTTTTATACCCACCATTAGTTAAAACTGTAAAAATGATCTTTATTTACATCAGTATTCTTTCAAATACATTTATGTACACGAGGATGGGGCAATATACAAAGCCGTCCAAAAGATGTCTGGCTTCACATGTATTTGCAACTGTAACCAACATTTATTGTATCACTTTGTATACTGACTAGTGCATGTACAGTACATGTTTTCTTTTTTTGCTTGTTTTAAATAGACCTAGGTGACCTCCATTGTTTTTTTGTTGGGTTTTAAACAAACACACTAGCAGTATTTAATTTCCTTGGGTGGCAGGTGGTTGCTGGTGTATCATTGTACCTTTGGCGAAAGGAATTGTCTCCATGTAAGCCGGCTATCGTTTTATTCCATGTTTTATATGTCAAATACTTGCGTTAGGGACAACATTTTGTTAGAGACATGTCTTTTCAATGGTATGAAACTGAAAAAAAAAGTTTTTAACCTCAGATGTGTGAACAGCCTAATTAGTTTTTTTTTTCACATCAGGATCAAAAGTAATTAGCATTTTGCAAAAGCATTTGACAAATCAGTGGGCTCATTGGTGATTTGCATGATTTCCTCTAATCTAGTCACTAGTTTTTAAAGGCCAACATAAGTCTTAAAACCTTTTTCTCTTTATAATTCATAATTTTTGCAAAATGTTAATTGTTATTTCCAAAAAATACAGGAAAGTAATATAAAATAGAATAAAAATGGTGGTGTTACCTCATCGCAATATCAGTATAAATAACATGTAACCATTTAAGATTAGTATCCAATATACTGTATATATAATCATCCCATAACATAAAGTTCAGTAATCAAGGTTACATTAATGCTTACAAAGTAAAAACATTAATTATAATCAATAGAGATGTTACAACTTTTCTTGGTCTAAGCATGGATGAAATGTCTCCAAACCCCAAATATTGTGGATTAAATATCTCCCAAATATTACTTATAATTTCAAAACAATTTGTATTTTGGTACATTTTGTTTTATAGTAGGTTTTGGTTTGGAAATGCATTTAAACATCTTTTTCTCTGGAATAGAAAAGTGCAATTTCTGCAGCATGCCTTCCTACTTCAGTGCTCTATGCTGGTATAATTGAACAATGGTCATACCCCCAGCACTTCATTGCTACTCTTCATTTAGACTAGCAATACTAAATAACAAAGTTGGCGTGCATCTAATGGCCAAAACATTCAACACCAGAGGAGACATATTGACCAAAAGACAAGAAATCCTCCCGAACTCCTTCAATATGCTGCAAATGTTTGGGAGGGATATTAGAGGTGAAGTGATAAATAATAGGAGGTCTTCTACGAAAAAAGCACACTTGTGAATTTGCAGTCCACATCGAACCCCATGTATGTCTGGATGAGTTCTAATAGCTATAGCCAGTGGTTCAATAGCTATAGCAAAAACCAGTGAGCATAATGGGCATACTTGCCGTGTGCCTTTGGAAATTTGAAATGGTTCAGAATATAAACCCTGTAGCCACACTGAAGCCTGTGGGGCGGAATACAAAGCCTTCATAATGTTAAGAAAATTCTGACCAAAGCCCCATCGTTCTAGAATTTGAAACATGTAAGACCAGGAAACCGAGTCAGAGGCCTTTTGAAGATCTATTGAGAGGAGAAGCCCTTTCTGGGGTTCAACCCCATTTCAGCCTGACCTCAGAATGGAAATGATATCTATTTCCCTTCTTATCTGATCAGGTCCCTGCCTACCTGGAATAAAGCCAACCTGATCTTTATGCACATAAGAGCTTATGAAAGAAGATATTTGGTCCGCAAAGAGCTTGGTCAGAATTATGGTCGTTGTTTATTAAAGAAATTGGCTGAGAATTACATACCTGGCCCGGATCCTTGTCTGGTTTGGGAATTACAGTAATGAGTTCAAATCACTGCTTAGTTGGTCCCCTTTACTTAGGCTGTTAAAGAAGTGAGCTAAATATGGGGATAATATTTGTGAAAAGGTCTTGTAATAAAGATTTGAGAACCCACCTGGGCCTGGGGCAGAGTTCTGTTTCAGGTTTTTTGCAAAATTGTATTTTTTATTGGGTTATAAAAACAACAAGTAAGACATCACAGTATCAAAGTACAAAGTATTGAATCGTTCAACACAAAGATGATACAGAAATTGTACAAAGAGAAAAAAAGAACATGAAAGTAAATGACATATACATAGTGTCCAGGAATCTATTTCAGGTTTTGAATAACCTGGGCTACCTTGTCAGCAAAAATCGGGTCCTTCAGTTTTTCCCAATGTTTGTCATCCAATTTAGGGAAGGGAATCGAGTCCATAAAGGAATCTAATTGAGTTGAAGATGGTTCGTCATGAAAGGCCCCTATAATGCATTGTGGATTACACGTCTTGGTAAGGGTCTCTTTTACCTTTTTGTGCTGCACGAGGAGGAACTCACCTTGGTGGTCATGGATAGCCATCTATTCCCCTTCATCCTTAACTTGAACTTGTATCCACCCTTTCCTGTGGGACTGGACTCATTTTTTACTGGATACAGTGGACTATGCCTATTTGAATGAGGTTACTAATGTCATTTGAACACTAGATGA
The DNA here is from genome assembly GCF_905171775.1 of Rana temporaria. Taxonomy (NCBI): domain Eukaryota; kingdom Metazoa; phylum Chordata; class Amphibia; order Anura; family Ranidae; genus Rana; species Rana temporaria. The sequence continues at coordinate 535,973,214 of NC_053489.1, forward strand.
CTGCTGGTCATATAGATATCTGGTGGCGGATGACTAATTTTTATTGAACAGCTCCAATCTTGGGTAAGCTCAAAGCGACCTGCAATCTCATGACACCCCCAATATTAATAGATCTAGTTGTCATGAAGCGAAGCAGCAATTTGATCTCTGGGCAGAAGAAACTGAGACAATTAAACGCTCCTATACAGACCTTTTATTTCATAAATTTGGCAATAAAGTTGGAAACCTAAAATCCCGAGTAGGGCACTGTGCATACCGCTCCCAATAAAATAATGGAACGTTTTTATGCCTCACTATATTGACAGCTCTCATGCCCAAGCATTTCTGAACAGCCTTTGGCTGCCTAACATTACCTTCTCAACTTTAACTCTTAAATGCACCCATATCCTTAGGAGAAATTATATCAGTGATCAAACATTTAGCTAATAACAAAGCTCAAGGGCCTGATGGAGAGTTTTATAAGTCCTCCCAAGACGTTCTGCACCCAACTCTGTTGGAGGTCTTTAAGGGGATTTGGTCTGGTGGCCCTTATCTTCTGATGGGATATCAGACATTCATCAAATTGATTGCTAAAAATTGGGAAGACCCTCTGGAACCTGGGTTTTATCTAAATCTAGATGTAAAAATCCTTTCTGAAATGGTAGCTACCCATCTAGCAAATATTCTGCTATCTTTAATACATACTGTGCAATTAGGATTCGTGGCAGACTACCTCAGCTACCTTGATTAACATTAGAAAAAAAAAGCATGACATATCACAAAAAATCCACACCATGCCATGACTTAAAGCGGTTGTAAACCCGCATCAAAAAAAAAAAATTTCTCCTGCAAGGCAAAAGTCATAATGAGCTAATATGCACCGCATATTAGCTCATTATGAAATACTTACATCGGAACGAGGTGTGTAAAACTTACCTGGTTCACGGCGAGCGAGAAATCATCTTGCTCCGGCGTGTCTTCCGGGTATCGCCGCTCCAGCGCTGTGATTGGCTGGAGCGGCGATGACGTCACTCCCGCGCGTGCGCACAGGAGATTTAAATTCGGTAAGGTCCGGCGGCTGCCAGTCCTTTAGCCGAGGATCCCCCCTGCGCATGCGCCACTGCAGTCAGTGGCGCATTGCGAGGGGAATATCTCCTAAACCGTGCAGGTTTAGGAGATATTCTTTATACCTACAGGTAAGCCTTATTATAGGCTTACCTGTAGGTAAAAGTAAAAAAAGTGGGTTTACAACCACTTTAAGGATGCAGCCTTGCAGTCCTGGAAAGGGGGGAGCAAGCATGTGAAATCCCCTCTCCTGAACCATACTAGACTTTATGCCCTCGACATGTTGATGAGCATAAGGGTCTCTTCCCCACAACCCTGGCCCAGTGGTTGTGGGGGTCTGTGGGTGGGGAGCTTTCAGAATATGGGAGCCAACTTTACAAATTACTGGGCACCCAGCTACAGCTGCCCCATGCCCATGTGAATTGGGATGGGGTGCATAGTACCCCTACACATTCACATAAAAAAAAAGAGACAGTAAATAAGCATACACTCTTCTAAAAAAAAATGTCCCACAATGTACATCCATCATTAAGCATGTTTCCCAGTGATGCATGTTTTTGTCAATCCCAATTCCTGATGTCGACTTGCCAAAAAAAGGATTGTTTCTCTATAAATGACAGATCAGGCAGATGACAACTAGGAGTAAACAAATGGGTGGGTTCTCCCAAATGAAGTCATTGACCAAATATGGACATACTCAGAGAATAATATCATGGGAATCCATTTTGGGTCTAGTACAGAATTTTGGGGATCCCACACATTTATTTTGTGAGTTACCCCATTAACCTCTATATGAGGCCCTTATCTAGAATACAGGTCTAGTATAAACTGCTGAAGCTGTCTGTCATTTGCTGACAATTTAAATAGCATTTCTTTCTTTTCTGCAGTAGGTTGACAACAATGTAAAGATGCACAACTTCATAGACAGGTTAAGGGCTTTCCCCAGGCCTGTTAATTAAAGGGATTGTGCATTTTTAAAGTAGTCTTAAAAGCAATTTTAAAAAGCCTGCTTCCAGCCAAATGGGGTTAAAAAAATAATTACTTTGGTGCATGTTCCCCACGCCGGTGCCCCATGTGATGATCATTATGTATTTTTAACATTAGGCTTCCATTAACTTTAAAGGAGTTAGGATTCGGCACTGAAATTCAGTAAAATATGATGAACCTGCCTTAAACTAAACCCAGGTACATTCAGCTCATCCCCAGTTATTAGTACTGGTTTACTATTATACCAATTGAGACAAATGCATAGTTTTTGTTTACAGTAATATTAGATGTTTTATACCCACCATTAGTTAAAACTGTAAAAATGATCTTTATTTACATCAGTATTCTTTCAAATACATTTATGTACACGAGGATGGGGCAATATACAAAGCCGTCCAAAAGATGTCTGGCTTCACATGTATTTGCAACTGTAACCAACATTTATTGTATCACTTTGTATACTGACTAGTGCATGTACAGTACATGTTTTCTTTTTTTTGCTTGTTTTAAATAGACCTAGGTGACCTCCATTGTTTTTTTGTTGGGTTTTAAACAAACACACTAGCAGTATTTAATTTCCTTGGGTGGCAGGTGGTTGCTGGTGTATCATTGTACCTTTGGCGAAAGGAATTGTCTCCATGTAAGCCGGCTATCGTTTTATTCCATGTTTTATATGTCAAATACTTGCGTTAGGGACAACATTTTGTTAGAGACATGTCTTTTCAATGGTATGAAACTGAAAAAAAAAGTTTTTAACCTCAGATGTGTGAACAGCCTAATTAGTTTTTTTTTTCACATCAGGATCAAAAGTAATTAGCATTTTGCAAAAGCATTTGACAAATCAGTGGGCTCATTGGTGATTTGCATGATTTCCTCTAATCTAGTCACTAGTTTTTAAAGGCCAACATAAGTCTTAAAACCTTTTTCTCTTTATAATTCATAATTTTTGCAAAATGTTAATTGTTATTTCCAAAAAATACAGGAAAGTAATATAAAATAGAATAAAAATGGTGGTGTTACCTCATCGCAATATCAGTATAAATAACATGTAACCATTTAAGATTAGTATCCAATATACTGTATATATAATCATCCCATAACATAAAGTTCAGTAATCAAGGTTACATTAATGCTTACAAAGTAAAAACATTAATTATAATCAATAGAGATGTTACAACTTTTCTTGGTCTAAGCATGGATGAAATGTCTCCAAACCCCAAATATTGTGGATTAAATATCTCCCAAATATTACTTATAATTTCAAAACAATTTGTATTTTGGTACATTTTGTTTTATAGTAGGTTTTGGTTTGGAAATGCATTTAAACATCTTTTTCTCTGGAATAGAAAAGTGCAATTTCTGCAGCATGCCTTCCTACTTCAGTGCTCTATGCTGGTATAATTGAACAATGGTCATACCCCCAGCACTTCATTGCTACTCTTCATTTAGACTAGCAATACTAAATAACAAAGTTGGCGTGCATCTAATGGCCAAAACATTCAACACCAGAGGAGACATATTGACCAAAAGACAAGAAATCCTCCCGAACTCCTTCAATATGCTGCAAATGTTTGGGAGGGATATTAGAGGTGAAGTGATAAATAATAGGAGGTCTTCTACGAAAAAAGCACACTTGTGAATTTGCAGTCCACATCGAACCCCATGTATGTCTGGATGAGTTCTAATAGCTATAGCCAGTGGTTCAATAGCTATAGCAAAAACCAGTGAGCATAATGGGCATACTTGCCGTGTGCCTTTGGAAATTTGAAATGGTTCAGAATATAAACCCTGTAGCCACACTGAAGCCTGTGGGGCGGAATACAAAGCCTTCATAATGTTAAGAAAATTCTGACCAAAGCCCCATCGTTCTAGAATTTGAAACATGTAAGACCAGGAAACCGAGTCAGAGGCCTTTTGAAGATCTATTGAGAGGAGAAGCCCTTTCTGGGGTTCAACCCCATTTCAGCCTGACCTCAGAATGGAAATGATATCTATTTCCCTTCTTATCTGATCAGGTCCCTGCCTACCTGGAATAAAGCCAACCTGATCTTTATGCACATAAGAGCTTATGAAAGAAGATATTTGGTCCGCAAAGAGCTTGGTCAGAATTATGGTCGTTGTTTATTAAAGAAATTGGCTGAGAATTACATACCTGGCCCGGATCCTTGTCTGGTTTGGGAATTACAGTAATGAGTTCAAATCACTGCTTAGTTGGTCCCCTTTACTTAGGCTGTTAAAGAAGTGAGCTAAATATGGGGATAATATTTGTGAAAAGGTCTTGTAATAAAGATTTGAGAACCCACCTGGGCCTGGGGCAGAGTTCTGTTTCAGGTTTTTTGCAAAATTGTATTTTTTATTGGGTTATAAAAACAACAAGTAAGACATCACAGTATCAAAGTACAAAGTATTGAATCGTTCAACACAAAGATGATACAGAAATTGTACAAAGAGAAAAAAAGAACATGAAAGTAAATGACATATACATAGTGTCCAGGAATCTATTTCAGGTTTTGAATAACCTGGGCTACCTTGTCAGCAAAAATCGGGTCCTTCAGTTTTTCCCAATGTTTGTCATCCAATTTAGGGAAGGGAATCGAGTCCATAAAGGAATCTAATTGAGTTGAAGATGGTTCGTCATGAAAGGCCCCTATAATGCATTGTGGATTACACGTCTTGGAACCTCCAGATATTTGAATACTGGGAATCGCTCGAGCGTATTTTGTCTCTTGACTGATAGAAACAAGCTCCACTCCATCTGAGGCTTTTCCACCTTAGATGTGAGGGCAAGGTTCAGGGCAAGTCTGGCACTTTCTAGTTTTTCAGTGGGAACCATTTTAGGGTCCCTTTTATGCTGTCTGCGAAGTATTAAGAAATCTCTTTCTAACTTCTCTATATCAATGGATAAATTCCCCCTGATGGAGGCTTTATGTGCTGCCCAAAGAGACTCTGGTGGAATCTCATTCACATCATTCAGTAGAAAATATTCCCTGATAGCGCCCTCAATCTCCAGTGGCCTGAAGAGATCGCTAAGAAGAGATTAGTTTAGTCTCCATGGTCCCCAAATTTGCGAGTCTTAACCACCACATCTCTGGGAAGGCCATCCTTAAACGGTGGTCTAAGAGCTCTGTGTGATCGATCAAGTTCCAATATGTACGGTGGAATAGCTGGAATAAGCACCTGAATAAATGCTTGCACTATTTTTGAAATGTTCTTTATTGCTTACAGTATTGGAAAGGCTACCATCTAGCAGTTCTGAAAACTTAGCAAATATGTCTGCAGTAGCCATCTGTTGTGAGTTGTGGTATTCTGCATTATGAGCCATGTGCTCCAGCAGAATGTGGCCCCACATGGTGTGTACTCACTGGTGTCCCAGTGCTATGGCTGATAAAGTAAAGAGCCAAAGTGGGGCCAGGGGAATTCTCCTCCGCTATCTGTGCCTGCTGTGAGGTGACGGCCGCCCTCTTAGAAACCCCCGAGCGGGCCTGCACTTGCCACTAGTTGGCGTCCGAGGTCCCTTCTGGCCGTGCCTAAAGGACATGTGGTGAGAGGGATTACTAGTCCATCACTATGGCTCCCGTGCTAGAGCAGGATGAGGGGTGCTGGGTGTCGGAGGAGGCTCTGAAAAGCCAGAGCGGGACAAAGCTCCCGTCTTACGTGTCCATCAAGAAAGAGTGTTTTTTGGTGGGGTCTACTGTATATACAGGGAGTGCAGAATTATTAGGCAAATTAGTATTTTGACCACATCATCCTCTTTATGCATGTTGTCTTACTCCAAGCTGTATAGGCTCAAAAAGCCTACTACCAATTAAGCATATTAGGTGATGTGCATCTCTGTAATGAGAAGGTGTGTGGTCTGATGACATCAACACCCTATATCAGGTGTGCATAATTATTAGTCAACTTCCTTTCCTTTGGCAAAATGGGTCAAAAGAAGGACTTGACAGGCTCAGAAAAGTCAAAAATAGTGAGATATCTTGCAGAGGGATGCAGCACTCTTAAAATTGCAAAGCTTCTGAAGCGTGATCATCGAACAATCAAGCGTTTCATTCAAAATAGTCAACAGGGTCGCAAGAAGCGTGTGGAAAAACCAAGGCGCAAAATAACTGCCCATGAACTGAGAAAAATCAAGCGTGCAGCTGCCAAGATGCCACTTGCCACCAGTTTGGCCATATTTCAGAGCTGCAACATCACTGGAGTGCCCAAAAGCACAAGGTGTGCAATACTCAGAGACATGGCCAAGGTAAGAAAGGCTGAAAGACGACCACCACTGAACAAGACACACAAGCTGAAACGTCAAGACTGGGCCAAGAAATATCTCAAGACTGATTTTTCTAAGGTTTTATGGACTGATGAAATGAGAGTGAGTCTTGATGGGCCAGATGGATGGGCCCGTGGCTGGATTGGTAAAGGGCAGAGAGCTCCAGTCCGACTCAGACGCCAGCAAGGTGGAGGTGGAGTACTGGTTTGGGCTGGTATCATCAAAGATGAGCTTGTGGGGCCTTTTCGGGTTGAGGATGGAGTCAAGCTCAACTCCCAGTCCTACTGCCAGTTTCTGGAAGACACCTTTTTCAAGCAGTGGTACAGGAAGAAGTCTGCATCCTTCAAGAAAAACATGATTTTCATGCAGGACAATGCTCCATCACACGCGTCCAAGTACTCCACAGCGTGGCTGGCAAGAAAGGGTATAAAAGAAGAAAAACTAATGACATGGCCTCCTTGTTCACCTGATCTGAACCCCATTGAGAACCTGTGGTCCATCATCAAATGTGAGATTTACAAGGAGGGAAAACAGTACACCTCTCTGAACAGTGTCTGGGAGGCTGTGGTTGCTGCTGCACGCAATGTTGATGGTGAACAGATCAAAACACTGACAGAATCCATGGATGGCAGGCTTTTGAGTGTCCTTGCAAAGAAAGGTGGCTATATTGGTCATTGATTTGTTTTTGTTTTGTTTTTGAATGTCAGAAATGTATATTTGTGAATGTTGAGATGTTATATTGGTTTCACTGGTAAAAATAAATAATTGAAATGGGTATATATTTTTTTTTTGTTAAGTTGCCTAATAATTATGCACAGTAATAGTCACCTGCACACACAGATATCCCCCTAAAATAGCTAAAACTAAAAACAAACTAAAAACTACTTCCAAAAATAATCAGCTTTGATATTAATGAGTTTTTTGGGTTCATTGAGAACATGGTTGTTGTTCAATAATAAAATTAATCCTCAAAAATACAACTTGCCTAATAATTCTGCACTCCCTGTAGGTAAAAAAAAAAAAAAACAATTTAATGTTATTTGTGTTTATTTTCAGTTTTTGTTGTTTTACTTCTGACATTTTAATGTTTTTTTATTTTACCTTTAAAATTCTCAGGAGCTTTTTAAAGCATGACTTAAAAATCAACAAAAAAAAAAATCCTGAATTCTTAATCTTAGTATCTCCAGTAAATTAAGTTGAAATGTCGATATTTCATTGAGATCTCCAAATTTTGCTAAAATTAAGGTAAATGAAAACAATATATTTTGTTTATCACTAATTTTAAAGCAAACATGTACTTTGCTTCTGCAGGACAAAACAAAATGTTTGCCTTTAAATTCAGACCTCCACAGTAGCATTTACTAACTGTTTCTTTGCTGTTTTCACTGCTGCGAGTGAGGAAAATAAGCTCAATTTATTCCTTTGGCTGGACAGGGCTGAGACTCTTTTCCAGTCCCCATGTGACAGCATTGGGAAAAGCACCCATGTCACATGAGGGGAGAGTCACTTGTTGAATGAATGAGTAACTTGTATAGCGCTACAAATGAAAACTAAATCACCTCTGTTAGTCCATACCTGGAAGTAGTGATCGGATAACAAGGAAAGGTATGTTTGTGCTGCTTGGGAAGGTGGCACAAAGGAAATCTGTTGCTTTGACCTGCTTGTTTAAATGATAAATGGGAAGTTGTAAGTTTTCCTACTGTGGAAAATATACATTATTTGCTGTAATTATTTAGGTCATTAGAGGACCTGATAAAATATTGAACTACTGTAATACATTGGTAAGCCAACATTGATCAATACCATTCAGTGGCACATGCCTATGGCTATAGAACAATGTTCCTGTAGCGTGCAAAAAAGAAGAACCTGACATGTTTTTTAGAGTGCCATGGATGAACATAATCAAGCATTATTTGTCTATAGTCTTATGGGATATGCATTCTACCTTTATAATCTGCTGACTGTCACAGTGATATAAAAAGATGTGCAACACATTAAACATTTTATTAATCTGTTAGTGTTCAGTTAGCAATTTTTAGCTATAGATGAGCTTTCAGCAAGTAATTATACATAGACTATTGAATGCTGCTCTGTGATTGCTTGTCATGGGTTAATACACACCATTGCATTTTGCACTATACTACATAGTTATTTCTTGACTGGCATGTGATATAACATATCTGACCCTTGTGAAATACACCAGATAATAGTAGAGATTGAACTGTCCAAGTACACCAAGGTCTTTAACTCCATTAGTACAGTATGCAGCATATAGATGGCTTTTTTTTATTGTTAATGAATGGATGGTGCAGTGCTAATTATGAACCAGATATCTCTATTAAATACAAATAATAGTAGCTTAAAGGTGATACTTTTCAGTAGTTAACTGTATAGGCAATCATTATGACTTTCTGAGATCAAGGACGTGTTTATAGGGAAGAAAATGTTAAGACTAAATGCACCTTATAAAAGGATTTGGTTTTACTATTGTACAAAAACCATACCGGTCAAAGAAGGGCTTACCATACATTTTGTAGACAGTTTGTAATGTGTTGTTATTAAAGTATATTTATCATATAATTGTATTTTATAGATGATATATTTGCACTCTTTATTTATTCCAACTAATCTTCCAATTGTAAGAGAATGAAATGTCACTAGTCAAATTCCTCACTAATTAACTTATTGTCATTGCCAATGTCAGTTGACTGGCTGGTAATAATGACAATCATAAAACAGTAATAAAGGGAGACTTTGGACAACAGGGTCAAGGAGCAGCGATCAGGGACAGTGGGAGTTATTTACTAAACCTGGAGAGTGCAAAATCTGGTGCAAAGCTTCATCGAAAACCAATAAGCTTCCAGGTTTTATTGCCAGTTTAACCACTTGCTGACCAGGCCTTTTTTGACACTTGTTGTTTACAGGCCCCCAAAACATTATATATTCACTTCAATACTGGGCACTTCCACCCCCCTGCTTCCCAGACCATATTTCAGCTTTCGGCACTGTCACACTTTGAATGAGAATTGCGCGGTCATGTAACATTGTACCAAAATTAAATTTTTATAATTTTTTCACACAAATACAGATTTGTTTGGTGGTATTCAATCACCTCTGGGGTTTTTATTTTTACACTACAAATAAACCCCAAATAAGTAATTTCTCTTGAAATAGTTTTTACCAAAAATGATGCTGCTACATTTCTTTGGTAAAAAAAAAAAACAAATCAGTGTTTAATTGGTGTTGGCAGTGATGGGGCACAAATGGATGTTATATGGGAACACTGAAAAATGTATGGGGACAGGGGTATCAGTGGTATCAGTGGTGCTTGGTGTACTACTGTTCGTGGGATGATCTGTAACAGCTCTCTGTGTAAAATCATTCTCACACAGAGAGCTGTCACAGATCTACAGATTCCCCCCCCCCCCCGCACTGAGGTCTCACTGAGCTTGGCGAGGAGAACTGTCAAAGAGACACACATCTCTGTTTACATTGTGACGGCTGTTATTGGACACAGCCATCACGTAATCAGGAGGGCCAATCACAGCATCCATATTCCAATCTCTGCTCAGCTAGATTCTGTGATCATAATGCTCACAGGATTGAGCCGCAGCATCCCTCGTGGCTGCGCTGCGAGCATTCATTCTAAGGGACATTCCTGAACATCCACTTAAAACGAGGAAAGGACCACCCGACCGTTTATGTGCAGTGGTCGGGTGGGAGGTGGTTAAATATATTTTTTAGCAGAGACCATAGAAAATAAAATGGCGGTTGTTGCAATTTTTTTATGTCACACGGTGACACAATTTTTGGGGGGAAAAATACACTTTAAAGAATATATATATAAGAAAAAACATTATGTATACCCCATTATGTTTGTATAGTATGAAAGATAATGTTACACCAAGTAAATAGATACCTAACATGTCAGGCTTTAAAATTGCACATGCTCGTGGAATGGTGCCAAACTATGGTACTTAAAAATATCTATTAACCACTTAAGGACCTGCTCACGACTATATACGTCCTGTCTTTAAAGATGGATATCTCGGTAACGGCAGCAGTTGCTGCCACAACCGAGATATCCATCTTTCCTGCGAGCGGTCCTGTAAACGATAACAGTGGTCTCCGGGGCGGATTCACCGCAAGATCACCGTTATCGGCGGCAGGAGAGAGCCCCCCCTACCGCCGCTCTCCCGCGCCCTCCACCGCTTACTGGAGCTGTTGGCAGCGGCGGAGGCGATCGAGTGCTGTCTCCTGCTTGGCTGGGATACGAGTGAGCGCAAGATGGCCCCCACCCATCCCCATAGCATAGCAGGGTGGAAGTGACGTCAAAACGTCACTTCCGCCCATGCTTCTTAAAGCAATATTTTCTTGTTGTCATTTTTTCAAATGACAATTTGTGTTTTTTTTTTGCATTTAAGTCTAAATATGAGATCTGACGTCTTTTTGACCCCAGATCTCATATTTAAGAGGACCTGTCATGCTTTTTTCTATTACAATACGCATATGTGAGTAGCGCCCGCATATGGAAACAGTGTTCAAACCACACAAGTGAGGTATCACCTCGATCGTTAGAGCGAGAACAATAATTATAGCCCTAGACCGCCTCTGTAGCTCAAAAGATGCAACCTATAGAATTTTTTAAACGTCGCCTATGGAGATATTTAAGGGTAAAAGTTTGACGCCATTCCACGGCGCAATTTTGAAGCGTGACATGTTGGGTATCATTTTACTCGGCGTAACATTATATTTCACAATGTATAAAAAAATTGGGGTTAACTTTACTGTTGTCTTATTTTTTAATTCAAATTTTTTTTCCCAAAAAAGTGCACTTGTAAGACCGCTGCGCAAAAACTGTGTGACAAAAAGTATTGCAATGACTGCCATTTTATTCTCTAGGGTGTTAGAAAAAAATATATATAATGTTTGGGGGGTTTAAGTAATTTTCTAGCAAAAAGAACTGTTTTAGTCTTGTAAACGCCAAATCTGAAAAACAGCCAAGGTCCTTAAGTGGTTAAACATTTCCACAGACGAACAGGTTAGAGTTACAGAGGAGGTCTAGTGCTAGAATTATTGCTCTCACTCAGACATTCATGATGATACCTCACATGTGTGGTGCAAACACTGTTTACATATTAGGGGGTGACCTACATATGCGTTCACCACTGCATGTAAGCACTTGGGGACGGGGATGCTTAAACATTTTTTTATTACTCTTTTTCATTTTTATACTGTCCTCTTAAAAAATAAATAGTCACTTTTTAATTGCTATTGCAAGAAATATAAACATTGCTTGAGATAACAATACAGCATGACAGGTCCTCTTTATGGAGAGATACGGGGTATATAAGACTTCTACCCTTAAAAGCAAAATATCCCCCAAAAATGGTGATCTTTTGCAAAAAAAAAAATGGCTTTATTTACATGTGGCCAGAACAGGAAGTGATGCCATGACATCACTCCAGTGCTCCCAGGGTATAGAGATCGTTTTTTTAAGTGCACCAAAGCACCAAGGGGCAGATCCACAAAAGGATTATGCCGGCGTATCTATTGATACGCCGGCGTAATTTTAAATTTCCCGCGTCTTATCTTTGTTTTGTATCCACAAAACAAGATACGATGGCATCTGGCATCGATCCGACAGGCGTACGTCTTAGTACGCCGTCGGATCATAGATGCAATTTTTCGGCGGCCGCTAGGTGGCGTTTCCGTCAAAATCCGCGTTGAGTATGCAAATTAGCTATTTACGGCGATCCACGAACGTACGTCCGGCCGACGCATTTTTTTATGTCGTTTTCGTTCGGCTTTTTCCGGCGTATAGTTAAAGGTGCTGTTATGAGGCGTTACTCAATGTTAAGCATGGCCGTCGTTTGTGTAAGTCGTTTGCGAATAGGGATTTGCGTAGAATGACGTCACAGTCGGAAGCATTGGCTTTTTCCAGGTTAATTTCGAGCATGCGCACTGGGATACCCCCACGGACGGCGCATGCGCAGTTAAAAAAACGTTGTTTACGTCGGGTCACAACGTATTAACATAAAACACGCCCCCATTACATCCATTTGAATTCCGCGCCCTTACGCCGCCAGAGATACACTACGCCGCTGTAACTTGCGGCGCAAATTCTTTGTGGATTCGAAAAAAAATAAGTTGCAGCGGCGTAGTGTATCTTAGATACGCTGCGCCCAGCGTATTAATGCGCCCAGGTACGTGGATCTACCCCCAAATCTTCATAGCTGCTAATATGATCAAGCAATTTCTTGTATTCATAATGTCTGGCAGGCCTAAAGGGTGAGGCAGAGGTTATGAACATGCCACTAGTAGGGAATGAAAGGGCTCTGCAATTTAAAAAGACGCGGTTCTCGGTTTAAATGCTTCCACAGAGTACAGACTAGCTTGTCTTTCAAGAGGTTGATCTATCTGAAGTAATATCATAATAATTATCTAGTCTATGGATGCTGAACCTGTGGCCCTCAAGCTGTTATGGAACTACAACTCCCATCATGCCTCTGCTTTTGGGAGTCATGCTTGTAACTGAGCAGCTTGCAATTCCTCATGGGGCTTGTAGTTCCACAACAGCTGGAGGGCCACAGGTTGAGCACCCATGAATTCTAGTCACATAATAATACATCGAGACATACAATCGTCACATGAAGATTTTGTTAACTAAATAAAGATGAAGCATTGATCCATCAGGCAGGTACTGTTGAAACCATGCATCTGTCCTTAAGGCTCTTCTGGCCTGTATGGGAACCTTTGGACAGAAGACAAACAGAAACATGCTTAATAAAGCAATATTTCTTGATATTTTCTCTCACATATTAAACTTAAAGCATTTGTTACCCCAAAACTTCACATTCTTGATATGTGCCTGCTGTACCATGTACTTATATGAGAAAAATCCTGTTCTTTTTGTATTGCTTCCTTTGTGTGAAACCCATGGTGTTCCTGTCAGTCCCTCTGCTTTTCCTATTGAAAAATTACCACACTAAGCTGGAGAACACACTGGCCCAGATTCAAGAAGCTATTGCGCCCGCGCAACCATAGGTTGCGCGGCGCAATAGCTGTTTTGCTCCCGCGTAGCGAATGCCCCTGATTCAGGAACATCGCTACGCGGACTGCAGCCTAGGATATGACAGGCATAAGCATCCTTATGCCTTCATATCTCAGGCTGCATTCTTGCGTTGTCCGCTAGGGGGCGCGGCCATTGTGATCGGCGTATAGTATGCAAATTGCATACTACCACCGATTCACAAAAGTTGCGCGGGCCCTGTGCACGCAAGGTACGGAGTTTCCGTACGGCGACTTTAGCGCAAGGTTGCTCCTGCTATAGCAGGGGCAGCCAATGCTAAAGTATAGCCGCCCTTCCCGCTCGTGAAATTTAAATTTCACGTCGTTTACGTAAGTGATTCGTGAATGGCGCTGGACGCCATTCACGTTCACTTAGAAGCAAATGACGTCCTTGCGACGTCATTTGCCGCAATGCACGTCGGGAAAGTTTCCCGACGGAGCATGCGCTGTTCGCTCGGCGCGGGAGCGCGCCTAATTTAAATGATTCCCGCCCCCGGCGGGATCATTTACATTAGGCGCCCTTACGCAGGGCTAATTAGCATAGCGCCTGCGCAATTTACGGAGCTACTGCTCCGTGAATCGCGGGCAAATCGAAATATTTGCGTGGGCGCAGAGAAAAATCTTTGCTCTTTGCCCACGCAAATATTGCGCGGATCTACCTGAATCTGGGCCACTGTGGTCAGTTCTCTAGCTATAAAACTTGTAAAGACCGAGTCTAAAAACCAGGCAAGGTCCTTAAGTGGATAATGGTTTCTCCCTCCTAAATTGCAGCCTTATAAAAGTGCTTACATGGAGAGAGTCTTTACAATATTTCTGGCTGTTGTCTGTGAAATAATACACAGTATTTTTTTTCTTCAAAATGTGACTAAATTTGATTGATATAATTATATGTGTAATTCTTATTTTTTATTTAAATTCTAATGTTTAACTTTGTATTATTTAGACTGCATCAGATAGTTGTTGCTGATATCCTGTTCAAGAGATGCTATTTCCTTAGCAGAACTTCAGTGCATCCTTTGAACCCCCCGACCCCAACCACAAATGAAAAACACAGTGAACCCAAAACAGCGCACACCCTTACCCCAGTTATTAACATACAACTTCTCAGTCACAAATACATCCTGCTACAATGAAGACCCACTCTGACATGATATGTGCAGCAAGGCAGGCTAAGGCCCCGTACACACGAGAGGATCGATCCGCTGAAATTGATAGATCCGCTGGTGTGTACGATCCAGCGGATATTTATCCGCGGATATATTTCGGGCCGACCGATTTCCAGCGGATAAAAATTTCTTAGCATGCTAAGAAATCTATCCGCTGGAATCAGCTCCAGTGGATCGATCCGGTGGTCTGTACAGACTCACCAGATCGATCCGTCCGAACCCATCCCTCACATGCGTCGTAATGATTCGACGCATGCGTGGATATCCTTATATGACAGCGTCGCGCACGTCGCCGCGTCATCATCGCGGCGACGGCGTGACACATCACCGCGGTGTGAATTCGGCGCGGATTTCGATCCGATGGTGAGTACAATCCAGCAGATCGAAATCCTCAGAGGATTTATCCGCGGAAACGGTCCGGAGGACCGTATCCGCGGATAAATCCTCTCGTGTGTACTAGGCATAATACCTGAAGCACATGTTGGACAACCTCCAGCCAGCGCTTTAGCCCGGACACACAATTGCTTATATTTTGATCACTAAAACAATATGCACCTCAAAAAAAAAAAAAAAAGCCCCATCAACCAGGTTTATGAAAATTCACCTTCTTAATCACCCTGCCTCACTAAAAGATCTCTCTGGCATGAAACATGTATCGTGGCAGGTTAAAACCAGCCAATATTCCAGCCTGAAAATCCAATAGTTCATCGATGTTTTAGCTAAAACATCATGCTTCCCAAAAAAATTATGCACCCTCACATCGGGTTATTAAAATGTTACATGTCTCTGACATGATAGCATGTCACGTGTATACCATAAATTACATCCTGCTTTTCCTCCCTGACATGTTTGTGTGATAAATGCAAATGAACACACATTATTCAAAATAAATGACAACAAATAAAAAAATAATAAATAGCAATAAATAACAAAATAAATAACATTGAAAAAATTATGTTGGCAAAAGGGTAAAATGGGTGGGGACTAGTACTTGGTTTTTTAGCTGCTCTTCCAAAGGTCACGTTTGTGCCCTATCTATCTTGTTTTCGAAACACTGGTCTCTTTCGCCTTGAATAATCAGAGAGGAGTTTTTTTAACAACTGATCACCAGGTTTCATTTAACTTTAAATATGAGTTGGACCAAATTAAAGAGGAAGCAAACCCTGATGAGTTTTACTTCCTCTTTTGTTCCTTGCAAAGTAAAAGCATAATAGGCTAGTATGCATCGAACTAGACCTTCCATCCCACTCCTGGAACAAAAATCAAGTTGGGTTGAGCACTTATCAGCTATTCAGAAGAAGTTTTGTATTTGATGAACGAATGCAACGCTTCCTCTAATTGGCAGAGAAGCAGGCTAACGATGTCACAAACTTTGCCACAGCCAATTAGAGGAAGCTTTGTATTCTTTCATAAAAAATTGCAATCATTTATCATAAGCAGTGTTAGCAAACTTAATATGTATCTAAACCCCCCAAAAAATGTTAACAAATCACAGCCTACCAAACCTTGAATGTGATGGCTGCATTTGTTTTCTTCTTTTTAGTTTTAATTTTTCTTTATTTTCACCCTCTAATCTGGCCAGCAAGTCAATATTTTTTTGGAATCCTTTAACAGACTCAGGCCCCTACACACGGTCGGACAAAATCGATGAGAATGGTTCGACGGACCGTTTTCATCGGTTTACCGCTGAAGTGGCCTGATGTGTGTACACACCATCGTTCCAAAAACCGATCGGGTCAGAACGCGGTGACGTCAAACACACGACGTGCTGAATAAAACGAATTTCAATGCTTCCAGGCATGTGTCGACTTGATTCTGAACATGCGCGGGTTTTGAACCGATGCTTTTCTGTACTAACCATCGATTTGGACCGATTGGGCAGCGGTCCATTGGTTCGGTTTTGAAGCATGTTTTAAAATTTTGGACCGAAGGAAAACAGACCGATGGGCTATACACACCGTCGGTTTGGACTGATGAAACTGAACCTCGGTCCATTCTCATCGGTTTTGTCTGACCGTGTGTACGGGGCCTAAGTTGTCCAGCAAAAGTGTTAAAGGGTTGACAGAAACAATTTAACACAGACAGAGGTACTTAAAATGGTTATCTCGTATTGATGTAAAATATTTATCTCAAAAGGAAAAATATACTCTTCCTGTAACTGCTTAAAAAGTGATTGTTAGAGCATGACTTTAATCTGTTACTCCATGTAAATTTGCTAGGTCATATACCACAACCCTCTCCACAGGTTGAGTGCGGTAAACCAAGGGTGGCTCCATTGCTCTTCTAGAGTGAAGCCACCCTTAGACAGGAAGTCTGTTTCTGACCAGATCACCAGGAAAAAAATAAAGGAACGAAAACAAAAACAAACAAAAAAAATCAATGAGGCCACCAAATTTACTGTAAGGACTGGTAATTTGCATTTAAATTTATTTATTTTTGTTTTTGGTTTTAGAAACGCTTGTCATCGAGCTACGACTGACATCTACTTTGAACCCCCGAAGTACACAGATATGTTTATCTACATTTGACTTAATCAGACCAACGTGGCTTTGAGGCCTTGTCCAAGTGGCAAACAAGTAAAACAATGAATTCTGCTTTGGATTTGGGTATGAGACCTGCTATGCTGTCCTTTCATAGTGTACAGAGGAAACTGCACACAATTACCATAAGATTTACATCAAATGAAAAGGAAAATAACAGCAAATTCACTTGGTATTTCTTGCACTGCTCCACATTAGCATAATGAAAGCTGCCAGGAACCCAGTCAGCATTTGTTTTATGTGTCATTAATGTTGTATTCAATTCCTTCTATCGTGTAGACCATAAAAAGATTAATTTTTGGAAATTAATCCCATTCTAATTGCGATTTAATTTGAACTTCTTCCAAAGAAAATTACCAAGAAATGTTCCATTCATCCTTAACTACCTGCCTTTAACACAGAGGTTAAAACATAGGAAGAGTTGGCTTTTATTCATCCTATCAAAGATACGTGTGCAGGGTATGAATAAACTACATAGTTATCAAAGTTCATTTATATTAATGTGCATCCTGGTCTCAGCCTGCATGTGATAGTTTGTTTAAAGACTGGTCTCTTGGTAATATTGGCACAGTCAAGCAAAGTGCAAACGAGCTACACACGCTAACTCATAATCCGAATATGACAGACAGGTCATTTGTAGATAAGGCTGCTTATACAATGATTTCAGTAGCAGAATTTGCATTAAGCATAATAAGGGAACTAGTTTAGAAATATTCATGTATACAGAAATATTTAGGACAAACTGCATAATAATGTTTAACTAATATTGCAACAACCTTCACATAACACATTATTATTAGTATTAAATTAGTATCAACATTTTAACCCACAAAGTGCCAAGATTGGACCCTGAATCATGAATGAATGAATGAGTGACTTGTATAGCGCTACACATGCAAACTGAATCGCCTCTAGGCGCTTTTTGCAGCCAGTGTCTTCCTGGCTGGTGTGGTCATTTACCCCGTAGGATCTCGACACGCTTGGGACACACAGTCGTATCATCATAAACCCTTTTCCCACTGTGCCTTTTTTTGGTGGAGATGTGGGAAACAGTTTGTTAAGTAGCTTTACCCACCATAGATAAAGTAAAAAAAGAAAAATTAGGCTATTGATAAATATCAAGTATGTTAGGTCAGGGGTTCAATCCCTAACTGCATATACAAAGAAACATTTCAGTCATAGAGGGCTGAAAAACAAGAGGGACTACTAGGAATACACTGACTATATAATTAATCCAAAATATAAATATTTTATTATACATAACATGATATGATATGGGGAGAAATATGAAAAGGGCATTAAAACAGTTATTCAAAAACTAAAATTTGCAAGTGGAGAGGGCCTCCTAAGTAAACGTGAATTAGAACACCTTAAAGTCAATGATTACAATATACCCACCTTCTACATAATCCCTAAGGTGCACAAGTCCCTTAGGGAACCCCCAGGAAGACCCATAGTCTCAGCTATAAGGGGACCTCTAGAACGTATAGGCAAATATTTAGATGGAATGCTGAAAGATATGGTGGTCGATCTTCAATCCTACGTTAAAGACACACGCAATGTATTGGCATCGATCACCAAAATCGAATTGGAAGAAAACATCTTGTTGGTAGGAATCAATGTAGAATCCCTATATACATCAATTCCCCATGAATGGGGAATCAAAGCAGTAGAATATTTTCTTGAAAAACACTACCCTCAATGTGGTGCACAGAACAAATTTATAATAGAACTACTGATGTTTGCTCTTGACAACAATTTCTTCCAATTCGACTGTAAATTCTACCAGCAGACTAAAGGAATGTCCATGGGGGCACCCGCTTATGCGTGCCTACATCTGGGACTGTGGGAGGAGGATCTGTTTTTTGCTCTTCCAATGTACCTGGGCCAGGTACATACCTGGCTCAGGTACATTGATGATGTACTGCTAATATGGAGGGGTGATGTCACTTCCCTTGAGACCTTTATGTCAGTGCTTAACTGTAACGATCGAAACATCAAATTAACCTTCACATACGACAAGAAATCTATTTCATTTTTAGACTTAAAAATAAGTGTTGGTGCTCAGACCCTTACGACCAAGACATTTAGAAAGAACACAGCAGCAAATACCCTCCTAAGGGCAGACAGTTACCATCCGAGGATGTTGAAAGACGGATCGGCCAATTCCTTCAGATTAAACAAAACTGTTCCGATCCCAAAGACTACAGAGATGAAAGCGATGCCCTCTTCCTCAGATTCAGAGAAAGGGGTTATTCCCATAGACAACTACGAAGAGCCAAAAGCAAGGCAGGGAAACGCGACCGAAGGGACCTTCTCTCTGGAACCAATGCTACACAAGAGGCTTCTACACCCAGCCCTGTGCGAGTGATTACCCAATTTGGTGTACAGTGGGAACCAGTGAGAACGATCCTCCAAAAACATTGGGCAGTATTGACTAACACCCCTGGTCTGGCTAAAATAGTGGGACCTGCTCCACTAATGACAGCCAAAAGAGCCAAAAATCTCGGAGATATCCTAGTACACTCGGAGTTCACAAGATCGATGGATAGTAATTGGCTCTCAGACTACCCAAGAAGCAAAGGCATGTTCCCCTGTGGACACTGTCAGCTCTGTCCATATGTGGACAGGACTGACACTTTCCACGATTCCGACAACGAACACAATTACAAAATCAAAGACTTGATAAATTGTGCTTCCTCTAGAGTCATATATATGTTGATGTGTCCATGTGACAAAATATACATTGGAAAAACCAAACGTCAACTAAGAATAAGGCTCGGAGAACACATGAGGGAAATAAAAGAAAAGGATCCAGAAAAACCTTTATCAAAACATTTTGCTCTTCTCCATAATGGCAAATTAAAGGGAATGAAAGTAAAATGCATATGCTCTCTCAACCTTTCCCCTAGAAGATAGGACTTTGACCAAATCCTCCTTCAAAAGGAAAAAATGCGGATATTTCATCTTAATTCACTTATGCCTCAAGGCTTAAATAATGAACTTAACCTTCAACCTTTTCCACCAAATTGATATGTATCTTTACACGATTGTCTAATCAAAGCATAAGATAAACATCCTTTATCCACACATGTGTTCTCCAAGTATACCCCTTTTCCATTTCTATTTCAATTTTTCACTTTCATTTTTATTAATTTTATTCCTATCTCTATCTGTAAAGATATTTGCCCACTGACGAAGTGGTTGGTATATGATAGAATTATTGAAATGTATCCACTTCGTATACATATGTAACATTGGTCAGTGAGAAACAGGGTTAATCCTAGTACTTTCATGGATTAATTTGTCCCCTTCTTATAGTTCATCTCTTGAACTCTGCACTCAAGCTACTCACTATCTGTTTCTAGATAATCTGCCCTCGCTGTAAATCAATGATTGTATATTTGCCTCCAATTAATTAATCATTTATACATCAACCTTTTATGTATTGATCCAGCAGATCTGCAATCTAATCTCTCCATACTCTAAATATACCGGCTTCTTACAGCTTTGGACCATGTGTCTTTTTGGTCAATATAGTAAGCTATAAAATGGTATATATGACTAGCCAGATATCAAAATCTATAGCCTATATATATGTGTATGTCTGTCGATTTAGTATATGCTTTTCTTCCTTCTTCTTTATATTATCTGCCTCCTCTTTGTTCGTATACAATGCAGTGAATGATACTTATAAATAATATAACTGTACCATGTGTTCAGATGTGATGAAACCACTGGAGAGGCTGCTGTCCCAAGAACAAGCACCTATGCTGAACATACACTTTATTTTTTATTTTCGCCTCTTCTCTTAATTGAAAATCAATTATGACGGCAATCAGGGAAGGATGCTATAAAGAGGAAATCCCTGCTCTACGTCATTACGTCCAGATGAGGCAACGCACCATATTGCGAAACTAGTCAACGCTACACCTGACTATCCGGCCGTCATACAAACATCACTGTTTGTATGATTCCTCCATAGTGATGCCGAAGTGATGCTGAATATCAAGGAGACAAACCACTAGATGGTTTACTTGCTAAGAGACAATCAATGGAGCAGCCTTCCATATAGAGCAAAGTATCCATGTTTAGACAGTGCCTAGATCCGGGATCCATAACCTTGTGGTTTGACCCCTTACTGGCGTGGCTCTGTCTATGTTATCCATTTCACATGCAGCTTTTGAGCAACTACCCGCCTTGCTGGCTTCCAGGTACGATATATCTGCAACTATCGAAGTGCACCATAGACACCATACTGACCGTGTCATGAACTTTCATCTGATATCGTTGATTGGAGACAATTTAAATTTCAGCGGATGAAAAACACAAAACAACCCAGGAGTGGTAACGTAGTAGAAGTCTCTTTTGAATTATCTTTGCTGATTATTTGCTGTACTTTTGGAACTTGTTGACATGAGCCAATTTGATTGAATCAACATACTACCAATGATTCTTTTTCACGGAAATCTATGAAAAATATTTCTCAGTTACATTGCAATTGGAACCAATATATATATACACTCAAAACCATAACCATGTTTTGGTCTACGGCTGCAGCCCATTATGGCTCCTTTTTCAGCAGCTCGAGCCCCCAGGAGGCCAGGGAGGCTAGCCTATCTCTTTAATTACACAATTATTAATTTTTTCACTCTGGGATTTCCCTAGTAAAAGAAAGACACCCTCCCTCAGCCATCTGACGTCCGGACGGTCTTTATATGTTTTTTGTTATGTCCATTGTCCTATCTGTGTATGCAACTGTGTTGACCTATCGTTTGTCCCAGATCTCACAGTAACTGTTTTTAGCCCCCTTTTCATATTTCTCCCCATATCATATCATGTTATGTATAATAAAATATTTATATATTGGATTAATTATATAGTCAGTGTATCCCTAGTAGTCCCTCTTGTTTTTGAGCTTTACCCACCAGCATGTTCATCAGCTAATCAAATTTTGCCATCTTAAGAGTACAACAGCTGATGTAAAATAGTTCCAGGACTATGCAAAAACAATTGACTATACACAGCCACTGGTACTTACTTCTATATGGAGTTTTAATGACTACTTGAAGACTTCGATTGTTATAGACAGGAACATCCTGTCCCTGCTAGCTGGGTCAGAAACCCAGAATGCATGATAAACCTAAAAATGCATGATATCACACAGGAATTTAGGGGAATGTTATCATTATTTTTATAATGTAGGACTCCTGCCCTGCCCAGTGCAAGAAGGGAATAGGAGAGAGCTTATATAGGATTACCCACAAGAGGTGTAGTTCCTACGTCTCTCCTTGTCTATAGTGCACGAACTCCCCAAGAATTGGCTATTGTTATCTCTAGCCAGCTTTACTAATGCTTAGTTTAAAAACAAACAATCTCATATTTTGGCTGAGTCATAATGTATATACTCAAAGCAAAAGGATGTTTTGGGACTTTAAATGAGGTGCATGATACCCAATCATGAATTCCCAATTCAGAAATAAGAAACGTTTTTTTTGGGACTTTGATTGAGGCCCCGCGCCGAATGAACTGCGCATGCGTCGTCCCGAAATTTTCCGCCGTGCATTGCACTAAATGACGTCGCGAGGACATAATTTTTTTAACTTAGACGTGAGTTACGTCCATCCCGATTCACGGACAAATTACGCAAAAAAAAAAAAAATCTAATTTCGACGCGGGAACGACGGCCATACTTAACATGACAAGTCTATCTATACGCCGCAAAATACCAGCTTTAACTATACGCCAGAAAAAACTAGAGACGACGTAAGAGAATGCGTCGGCCGCGCGTACATTCGTGGATCGTCGTAAATCGCTAA
Source organism: Rana temporaria (assembly GCF_905171775.1). Classification (NCBI taxonomy): domain Eukaryota; kingdom Metazoa; phylum Chordata; class Amphibia; order Anura; family Ranidae; genus Rana; species Rana temporaria. Next base: position 535,996,099 of record NC_053489.1, read on the forward strand.
TTTGCATACCCGACGCAGAAAACGACGCAAACTCCACCCAGCAGACGCCAAAGTATTGCATCTAAGATCCGAAGGCGTACGAAGCCGTACGCCTGTCGGATCTTACCCAGATGCCGTCGTATCTTGGTTTGAGGATTTGAAAATATGCTGGCGTATCAGTAGATACGCCGGCGTACTTGCTCTGTGGATCTACCCCTATGTCTTCATCTTTCCCTTAAGGAAGTGTTGCTATCACATATTGTGGCAATACCCAAATCAGGGAAAAACCCTGAATTTTGTCAAAACTACAGCCCTTTTTCGCTCTTAAAGTTGAGTTCTACCCATTGATGATTGGATTCCTCCCCCCTTTCTGGTGCCTTTTGGCACCTTTCAGGGGGAGGAGGAGCAGATACCTGTCAAATCCAGGTATCTGCTCCCATTTCCAGGGAAAGATTAAAATGCCGGGCCCCTCCTCCTCCCCGCTGACTTCTGGGAGACAGACAGGTCCCAGAAGACAGCAGGGACCATTCAGAAAAGCGCAGCATGACTTGCATATTCGCAGTAGGAAACAGGCTTGCGAAGCGGGTAAGTTGTGTTTTGTCACTCCGTCTTCAGAGGGCGTGGCCACGCAACACGACTTGTTGTTTAAATACCAAAGGGAAGGACAAGGCTTCCGCATTCATCATCACAGGCATCATCAAACACACCTCCGCCCACGGAGTTGGCAGAGTTTTAGGATGTATTAATTTATATAAATTATTTTGTTGATTTTGATATTATATATATATGCACAGAATAAACCAGAGGCTGTTGGAAACGACATCCACTAAGAGGTTTATAGGGTTAAGTTTTATGCAAAACCATTTGTAGTATTATACTTGACCACTAAAGGGTCGGAAGGCTGAGCAGTTAACATCCCAAGCACAACCGGCCGAGCCATGGGCGGAGGTGTGTTTGAAGATGCATGTGATGACGAATGCGGAAGCCTTGTCCTTCCCTTTGGTATTTAAACAACAAGTCCTGTTGCGTGGCCACGCCCTCTGAAGATGTAGTGACCACACAACTTACCTGGCTCTCTAAGCTAAGCGTCATCCCAGGACTCATCTAAGTGGTAGGTTCGTCTGGAGCTTCTGACTGCGAACGTTTTTGACTATTTGAGATAGGCTGGAATATTTTTACAATCTTTTAAGCATATTTATGTGGAAGAAACGGTTTGTTTTAAAAAATGTTTTTACACTATGGAGGCATCTCCTTGTATCCTTACATGATTCATCCATCCCATGTGAAATGACTGTGCTAAAGGGGATCAGTTGCTTAAGCCGAGCGGTGCTGACAGGCTCTGTGAAGGATCTTACAGGCATTGTTTGATCTTACCTCTGGTAAGCATACTCACATAGGGGTGAATACACAGTGATTCGGTGATGGTGCACCTTCGATTGATGCCTATTTAAACTACAGTATCACATCAAGGAATCTATACCACAGCTGAACTTTTATATTCACTAGACATTATTTTAAGAAGAGCGGGTTTTCTGCTGTACTATCACTCTTGTTGGTGTTGCTTTATAACATAGTGGATATTGAATGATTTTTGATGCTGAATGATAAGAAACTCAGCTTCACATATAGACTGCAATGTATGAAATTTTACTCCATTGAATATGTTTTGATATTTATTCAGAAGCGCTGTTAATGCTGGGCTGTTTTGACTTAGCATATTTTTCCATATATATATATATATATATATATATATATATATATATATATATATATATATAAGACTCCAGAGCTAATTGGAGTGAGGTGTCAGCCAACTGGAGTCCAATCAATAATATTTGATTGGAGGTGTTGGTTACAGCTGCCCTGCCCTATAAAAAACACACACCAGTTCTGGGTTTGCTTTTCACAAGTAACATTGCCTGATGTGAACGATGTCTTGCACAAAAGAGCTCTCAGAAGACTTACGATTAAGAATTGTTGACTTGCATAAAGCTGGAAAGGGTTATAAAAGTATCTCCAAAAGCCTTGCTGTTCATCAGTCCACAGTAAAACAAATTGTCTATAAATGGAGAAAGTTCAGCACTGCTGCTACTCTCCCTAGGAGTAGCTGTCCTATAAAGATGACTGAAAGAGCACAACGCAGACTGCTCAATGAGGTGATGAAGAATCCTAGAGTGTCAGCTAAAGACTTACAAAAGTCTCTGGCATATGCTAACATCCCTATTAGCGAATCTACGATACGTAAAACACTAAACAAGAATGGATTGCATGGGAGGATACCACAGAGGAAGCCACTGCTGTCCAAAAAAAAACATTGCTGCACATTTACAGTTTGCACAAGAGCACCTGGATGTTCCACAGCAGTACTGGCAAAATATTCTGTGGACAGATGAAACCAAAGTTGAGTTGTTTAGAAGAAACACATAACACTATGGGCCAGATTCACAGTGGACTTACAATGGTGTATCTCCACGTACGCCATCGTAAGTCCGAATGTGAGCCATCGTATCTATGCGCCTGATTCTTAGAATCCCACTACGCCGTTTACGTTAGGCTTATGTCCGGCGTAAAGTTACCCCTGCTATATGAGGCGCAGCCAATGCAAAGTATGGACGTCGGCAAGCAAATTTTTTTACGTCGTTTACGTAAGTCGTATGTGAATGGGGCTGTGCGTAGGTTACGTTCACGTCACAGGCATTGGGCCTGGCGTATCTTATGGAGTAAATTCGACGTGATACTGAGCATGCGCGCGCATGCGCCGTTCGTTAGGCGCGTCATTCACTTCGTTCGTTAGGCACGTCATTCATGATTCATTTACATACAACATGCCCCCTACCAGCCTATTTTGAATTAGGCGGGCTTAGGCCGCCCAATTTACGCTACGCCGCCGCAACTTACGGAGCAAGTGCTTTGTGAATACTGCACTTGCCTGTCCAAGTTGCGGAGGCATATCGTAAATAGGATACGCTACGCCCGCACAAAGATACGGCCAGATACGTGAATCTGGCCCTATGTGTGGAGAAAAGAGGCACAGCACACCAACGTCAAAACCTCATCCCAACTGTGAAGTATGGTAGACGGGGCATCATGGTTTCTGCTTTGCTGCGTCAGGGCCTGGACGGATTGCTATCATCGAAGGAAAAATTAATTCCCAATTTTATCAAGACATTTTGCAGGAGAACTTAAGCCCATCTGTCCATCAGCTGAAGCTCAACAGAAGATGGGTGTTGCAACATGACAACAACCCAAAGCATAGAAGTAAATCAACAACAGAATGGCTTAAACAGAAGAAAATACACCTTCTGGAGTGGTCCAGTCAGAGTCCTGACCTCAACCCAATTGAGATGCTGTGGCATGATCTCAAGAAAGCGATACACACCAGACATCCCAAGAATATTGCTGAACTGTAAAGAGGAATGGTCAAGAATTACTCCTGACTGTTGTGCACGTCTGATCTGCAACTGCAGGAAACGTTTGGTTGAAGTTATTGCTGCCAAAGGAGGTTCAACCAGTTATAAAATACAAGGGTTCACATACTTTTTCCACCTGCACTGTTAATGTTTACATGGTGTGTTCAATAAAAACATGGTAACATTTAACCACTTAAGGACCGCCTCCTGCACATATACGTTGGCAGAATGGCACGGCTGGGCACATGTACGTACATGTACATCCTGTACTAGTACCCAGCCGTGGGTCGCGGGCACGCGCCCGCGACCCGGTCCGAGGCTCCCTGACCGGGACTGCGGGACCCGCGGACCCGATCGCTGCTGGAGTCCCGCGATCGGTCCCCAGAGCTGAAGAACGGGGAGAGCTGTGTGTAAACACGGCTTCCCCGTTCTTCACTGTGGCGGCAGCATCGATCGTGTCATCTCTTTTATAGGGGGACACAATCGATGACATCACACCTACAGCCACACCCCCTTACAGTTGTAAACACACTTCAGGTCACACATAAACCCATCAGTGCCCTCTGTGGTTAACTCCCAAACTGCAATTGTCATTTTCACAATAAACAATGCATTTTAAATGCATTTTTTGCTGTGAAAATTACAATGGTCCTAAAAATGTGTCAAAATTGTCCAAAGTGTCTGCCATAATGCCGCAGTCATGAAAAAAATTGCTGATCGCCGTCATTAGTAGTAAAAAAAAAATCATAAAAATGCAATAAAACTATCCCCTATGTTGTAAACGCTATAAATTTTGCGCAAACCAACTGATAAATGCTTATTGCGATTTTTTTTACCAAAGATAGGTAGAAGAATACGTATCGGCCTAAACTGAGGAAAAAATTTTTTTTTTTATATATTTTTGGGGGATATTTATTATAGCAAAAAGTAAAAAAAAAAAATTTTTTTCAAAATTGTCGCTCTATTTTTGTTTATAGTGCAAAAATTAAAAACCGCAGAGGTGATCAAATACCACCAAAAGAAAGCTCTATTTGTGGAAAAAAAAGGACTCCAATTTTGTTTGGGAGCCACGTTGCACGACCGTGCAATTGTCAGTTAAAGCGACGCAGTGCCGAATCGCAAAAGGGGCAAGGTCCTTTAGCTGCATTTTGGTCCGGGTCTTAAGTGGTTAATGCTTTGTGTGTTATTAGATTAAGTAGACTGTGATTGTCTATTGTTGTGACTTAGATGAAGATCAGATCACATTTTATGACCAATTTGTGCAGAAATCCATATCATTCCAAAAGGGTTCACATACTTTTTATTGCAACTGTATATAATATAAAAGTGCATGCAGGGCACTGGGCAAAGTACTAGGGACAAAAGGAATGTGAAATGACTTGATACAGTAATGTAATCTTACAGATTACAGTGTATTGTATGTGTTCTGTATTTTTCACTATTTTGAATTTGCCACCGGACTTCACCCACATGCGTTTCGAGTGAGTGAGTAAGTGAATAACTTATATAGCGCTACAAATGCAAACTGAATCGCGACGCTCGCAGGGAATGGAGCCCGCCACAGTGATGAATCGAGCAGAGTACACAGCCTGCGGACACAGCGGGAGGACATTGCAGGATCCTGGGGACAAGGTAAGTAACTTTACCAGGATACTTTGATGCAATTCCGAGTGTGGCTCAGGGTTACCGCTTTTGGTAATGAAAATGCACCTCGAGCCACACTCTAGTTTACCGCCAGGGTGGGTAAAACAATTTTTTAAGTTTCATCATCTTTTGAACTGAGCAACAGCAAGAGACAGGCATTCACAGTTTATCAAAGCATTGATGGAACTGATCATCTGTTCAGAGCTAGAAGCTTAATTATACTTAATTTGATTACCTAAGGAACAATTTTCTAGAAACAGCATAAATAGATACTTATAAATGACTCACTCTTGCAAGAGATTCTGTATGGGTTATCTAGTCTGCCATGACTCTTTAAACTGTTCAGATCCCACTGACACACCTGTGTAACTTAAAAATGAGTATGCAATGCAGTTAAACAATGCATGAAAGCATGAATTGGCAATTTTGAACATTTTTAAAGATACTGTATTAGATAACGTGAACATTCACTCATAATATGGCAATTAACTGAACTGTTGGAACTGTTGTTTAAACCAAATTAAAACTAATGCTGCGTACACACGGTCAGACTTTCGGTCGGAATTTCAGACGGAAAAATAGAGAACCTGTTCTTCAGTAGCGGCCATCCATAGGGGGCACCTGGGCGCCACCCCCCCCTCCTGTAGTAAAAAAAAAACTGGCCCTTTAAGAATTTAAGAATGTCGTTTTTACTAATATTGACTGCAGCGCCGCCCCCTCTGGCTCTCGCAAATAACATACATTCATGCTTTGCATGAACGTATGTTATTGTGGCCAGCTGCTGCTGGTCTATTCAGATGGCCGGACCTTGGGCACCAGCTACCTGAATAACGGCAGCTGGTTGGCTGTGAGGAAGTGCCTATCAGAGTCAGCGGCTCTGATAGGCTTTTCAAGTACAGCCCTCGGCTCCCGGATGTCTTATCCTCGGAACATACGTACGCATACAGCCCCAAAAGCTGGTGGATGTATGCATGCTGGACAAAGGGGTACCCTTGGAGGTGGCTAATGGGGGGACTTGGTGAATTATTGCTCTCGCTCTAACAATCGCAGCGTATGTAACCTGTATGTATCTGGCTCTAATAATAGCCAGTACCTCACCAGCCACTGACCTCACCGCATGTCCATGATGAATATACACTTGGTGGAAACTCACCTCAGCTTTGCTTTAAGAATATGTAACTTTAATTTTCAAAGTCTGGACAAAATTGAACTTGAAAGTGTGTGTTAAGGTATATTGAGTGGCAAAACCTTTTTGTTTTGTCTTGGATGAAGAAGGGAAAGTTAGATTCCCTGTCAAGTTTCCTTTGTTGTCTGTATTCACCCCTTTTTTGACCCAGGAATCATTGTCTCTGATACCGAAAGTGGTGGGAACTCCAACATTTTTAGAGCTTTTTATGAAAGCAACATGGTAGGGCAAAACCATCCAATAGAGACAATTTCCTGGTAAAAAAATGTCTAAAATGTGAAATGTCTAAAAAATATATATATATATTTCCTATAAGCATTACACAGACAGCAACAAGTACATGTATAATGATTTAAACCCTTCCCTACATAATATCCTAAAAAATGGTCATACACACACCTAAAGATACTGTCTGCTGACATGCATATACAGTATATATTCTCTTCAACACACACACACAAAAATACATTATTTTTATATATTTTATTTCATATATATTAACAAAAATAAAGTGCAGCGGCGGCGTAAGTGCAAGATTTCATCATTACAACATTCAGTCGCATGTAGCACTGTGTAAAATCAGGTACGTGCACTCATCATGGTCACCAGTACACATCTGCCATTGAGCACTATGCTACCCACAGAAGGAACTGTTCAGCAAACAACATTTGTAAGTGAACAGCTATGTTTACAATGACACAATTGTATGTATATTTATTGACCTTGCATGTGTATAGTGATACACTAGGTTTACCTATCAATGAGATAGAAGGCAGCAGGCAATTACTTTTTTTTTAATTCAATCCAGACAAGCCTTGTCATTAAAAAAAAAAAGAAAATGTTTTGGATAATATATAGGCCACGGCTGTTTTAATGGTATAAATTAATAAATACAATTGTATATCTATAAATTTTACTGAAACCATATTAAAACATCTTATAACATCACTCTACAAAATACAACCCATCCACTACGGCTCAGGCTGAATGATAATAAATAAAAATAATTTACTGTATACAAAAATTGCAGTACCACATAACAAGTTGCAACAAGAGAGTAGGGGGTGGGGCGGAGAGCTGTTTTCTTCAGTTTCTTCTTGGCAACTGTCAAACGTCCGTTGTTGATGATCCTTATTTATAGGGGTACCTTGTTTTTCTAGAGCATTTATTGGTGGAGAATCCTTGACCTAAATTACCTATCCTATTCTGATTTATTTATTTTTTAATTGTAATTGGCTATCTTTTTTAACCAATTAAAATATTATAATTTCAAACCTTTTAAATTAATAGACATCTGCCGCTGCCTTAAATCCCATGAGGAAAGGGGGCCTATTAAAGGCTTTTTCCCCCTTTTTCCTTACATGCAATGATAAATCAGGTCCAACGACTCCATGTATTAATTCAGAAGTACTGTAACTATATTATATAAAACTTCTTCAATCTTTATTTCCTCTCCCTGAAAATCACAAAAAAAGGAAAAATAAAAGTAATGTCATTTCCAGTATCTGATGTATTCATCATCAAATGATCCCATGTGCTTTTCTGTGTCAAGTACTAATAGTCTCTCCTGTATGTGGAACTTGTATCACGAGTCTGTTATGTTTTAATATTGCAAATATCCGGGTGAAAATGTCCAAGATGGTAATTCTCCTCACTTTGGAAAGATGCTTTATCATTCACTGTTGTGTCCTAAAGCAAGATACAGACAGCAAGAAGTAAACGGGTAGGGCTTAAATGCTTTCCTACATAAAGCCGAACTCCAGTTTTGATTTAACTATTTAAAGTAAAATCAAAACTGATTTTCAGCTTAAATCAAAAATAAATAAATACATACAAACATACATACATACATACATACATACTCCTAAAGTTGCTGCCATCTCGGTGGGGGTGTGCCTGACTTCCGGTACATAAGCAGCTTCTTCCTAGATCTCTGGACCACACCGTGATCCTGCATTATCCTACACAGCCCAAAGCTTTTCTACACTGCCTCAAACTGACCGCATTGCTGCCCGAATAGTTCAGGCATCTAGCCATGGTGAAATACAGGCTGATTGCTCTGCAGACACCCGCAAAAAGGCACTCCCGCTTCACCCACGTGGATGGCCACAATGTCACCTGGGACATACAGGACCCACCCCTGCTGCTGATGGTCAGCCATGGGCTGAGGGAGAGTCGGAATGGATGAATGCCATAGACCCTCTGGCTATCCCGATAGTCTATCCCTCAGATGAGTCGACACTGGTAGCCTCGGGTGTTAAGGTAGGGGAGCCATCTCTAACACAAATCCTGGACATCACAGTTGTTATGTTGTTTGGGGTCAAAGCCTGTAATATGTTAGGGACTGTGGGCAGGGAGGGGTGGTTTGGGGTAAAGATTCACTGTTCCGGATCACTTTAGATTGAGTTATTATTAGGGTTGTCCTGATACCACTTTTTAAGGACCGAGTACATGTACCAGTACTTTTTTTTCATGTACTCGCCGATAGCGATTACCGATACTTTTTTTTAAATGTCTCCCCAAATGCAGCCGTGTCTCAGCTTTGTGTAGGTCTCCAGCCAGGTCCCCTGCCCCCCGCAGTCTAGTTGATCAGCGCTCGGGGGAACATAACAGCTTTCATTTGAATAGCTGTGTGTTCCCCGCCGCGCTATGTCATATATAGCCCCTCCCCCTTGTCCGGGCACTTTGATAGACAGATCACCCGTCCAATCCTGGGATGGATGATCTGTCTATCAAAGTGCCCGGAAAAGGGGGAGGGGCTATATATGACGTAGTGTGGCGGGGGAACACACAGCTATTCAAATGAAAGCTGTTATGTTCCCTGAGCGCTGATCATTTAGACGGCGGCGGCAGCAGCATCAGCTCTCCTCTCCTCTCCTCCGGTGGCATGTTTTACATACCCGAGGACTGCTCTGCTCTCCGCCCCCTCTCAGTCTCCTCTCCGCCCCTCTCAGTTTCCTCTCCGCCTCCTCTGTGTCCCCTCTCCGCCCCCTCTCCGCCCGCTCTTAGAGGGTAAAAAAATAAAAAATAAAGTATCGGTAAAGCATTTGCGCGAGTACTACTCACGCAAATGCTCAGTATCGGTCCCGGTCCAGTATCGGTCCCGATACCAATACTGGGTATCGGGACAACCGTAGTTATTATTTTGTTTTGTGTTTGGAATGTTTTCAAAGTTCTTTTTTTTAACCTGTAAAACTGCTGTGTTTCACTCATTCAAGAAAGTATATGATTGTCATCACATTCTCCAAATGTGTCCGAGCGGGAGGCGTTTTTTTTGTAGTCTCTGAAAGCCCTTCACCATCACGCCTTAACGGACTGTGTTATATTATATACCATGGCATTATGCACACAAACTCTTAACCTACTCTTCTGGAATGTGATGAGCCTTAATTAAATGGGCACTGGTATTTAATTATATACAAAAATGTAAACCTACAATTCTACAAGAAACCCACCTAGTGGGTTTTGAAAATTCTAGCTCCTAAACTGACATTTAAAAGGTCATGCTTTCCATTCCCTGTACTCACCAGTACAGGGGTTTCTGTACTGGTTCCCAAGCCCTATCTTGTATCCCTAAAACTATTGTCACTGACTCGTTTGGGAGGTTTGTTGTGTTGGTCCTCCACATTAACAAATTACCTCATACATTTGTGGCAGTCTATGTCCCTCCAACATTTACTTTTGCCATGTGGGATATGGTGATGGTGAGGCGCTCCAGGTGCTGAAGGACCTATCCTTTAACTGGTGATTTAAACACTGTGCTCTATCCTGATAAATTGAATGTCAAATCCAGCTGCAGCTCCCCACTAGTGGCATGTATTACACAATATGGCATGGTGGAGGCCTGAAGATGGAAAAACCGAGATGTGCGTCCTTATTCTTGCTATTCATCTACCTACAATACTATTTCACAGTTAGATATGTGCTTTATGACAAGGATATCTTACCTAGGTTGGTAGCGGTCCAGTATCTTCCAAGGATAATTTCGGATCACTCACCATTGATGTTGACTCTGGCTTTGGATCATGTGTGTGAGTACAACTAATGGAGATTAAGTCCCTTATGGTTGAAGGACAAATGTTTTGAACGCTCCTCTGCCACCTCTATTGGGGACTTTTGGAATGCTAACCAGGATGATGTTCCATTAGGTGTTACCTGGGATGCGTAAAGCTACCCTTAAAAGGTCTACCTCAGAGATCATGAAAAAACACAGCTGATAGGGAATGAAAACTTAGAGAAAGTGAATGGGCGGCTACAGACGCTGAGGTGATTATAGGTCAGGAATCCATCCTCCTCTAACTTTGGGGTGTGGAGGGACTAGCAATCCCAGCACATTTTTGAATATGGTGATAAGAATAGTAAACTGCTGGCTTATTTAGCTCACTCTCAACATGCCCTTGTTTCTATTCCTCGCATATATGATGCACACCGCATTCCTCTAATTCTACTCCACCCTATACTCTTCTGTGAGTTACAAAATGCCAGAGGTACAGAAGTATTTAGAACAAACTCCACTTACTACTCTGTCCTGGGAGGAAGCAGAAGAACTAGATCTCCCTCTATCTGTGCCAGAGATAGAAGCAGAGATGCACTCTCTACACCCTAACAAATCCCCTGGGGTTGAATGGATATCCGGTAGAATGGTATTGTACTTATCAGGAATTCTATGCACAAAAATTATTGGAGGTTTATATGGATGCTTTTGATAAGGGTATATTCCCAGACTCTCTCAGAGAGGTTTAGATAGTTCTGATTTTTAAAACGCACAAGGACCACAAATTTCTCACTATTTAATGTTTATGCCAAAAAATGGCCAAACACTACCAATACGATCCATGGCTATTAATCTGCAAAGATTATTTACGATCTAATGCAATCTGAAGGACCTGAACTTGACACCCAAATTGTGGTCTCCCTCGATACACGTAAGGCTTTTGAATCTATTGAGTGGCCTTATCTAATGGCAGTACTTGTGCAGCTGGGTTTTGGGATATTATAGTTCCTTGGCCTGTTTGAGAGTAAATAATATTATAACTGACACCTTTTGAGATAGGTTGAGGCATATAAAAAGGGGTGTCCATTGTCACCCCTGCTGTTTGCCGTAGCTATAGAGCCAACAGCCATAATTAGAGCAGACCAGACAGTTAAAGGATGTTGGATAAATGCCCTGGAAGAGAAAACCTCCCTGTATGCAGACAATATGGTGCTGCACTTGGCAGATGATGGGGCATCCCTAAACCAAGCACTGATTATAATTTCCAATTTTGGTACTTACTCTGGGTTAAAATTCAATTGGAGTAAATCCATTTTCTTCCCTGTAGACCCTATATTTGCCCCTATGATCCCCCCAGTGGGCAATAAATTGGCAGGGGATAGATTCAATCCCCGGAGGGGGCCCCAGTCTTGCAGCAAATCCACCGCAGAGACCATTTTCATCTGAAAGAGGACCACCCAATGAAGAAAAGCATACCGGGGTTATGGTAGCTAGCTGCTACCATAACAATGGTATTCCTCTTCTAATACCCGGTGGCTCTTCCCCATCCTCAACCCATTCCTGCTCCAGACTTGGTGGCTCTGGGAGGGGGATCTGTCACACATGGATGGAGGCAATCATGCCAGCAATTCTGTGCTCTAAGGCTGAGGACAGTTCATTCTTAGTGATAAAGGGCGAGGCAGCAGCGTTGACTGTAGGCATCAATTCTGGGTGAACTTGATAAATAGAGCACTACCAATGTTCAAGCTAATGTATACCTCTAGGGGATGCCCTAAAAAATTTGAGAAGCTATGGTCAGAATGGATTACTTCAGTCTTGGGTGACATTGATGTATAAATACATGTGGGCAAGTACATACTGCAAAATGGAGTAGAGTGACATTACAGGCTCTACAGAAAGATTTAACATGGGCACAGATGATCCTGGAGTGGATATCAGGGTTAGACTCATGTATTGGATGATGTCATTATTGTTTTATTTTGTGAAACATCAATAAATTTACCCTTTAAAAAAAAGTTGCTGCCATATCACATGCATCTAACGAGTTGATATTCTAAAACTGGTCTGGAGAGTGCAAAATCTGGTGCAGCGCTGCAAAGAAACCAATTATCTTCCAGGTTTTTTTTTTTTTGTCAAAGCTTAACTGAACAAGCTGAAGTTAGAAGTTGATTGGCTACCATGCACAGTTGCACCAGATTTTGCACTCTCCAATTTTAGTAAATCAACCCCTATATGTTCCTTTCAACCTCCACATGCTTGATCATTTTTTTTCCTATACAGTTTATGTTAACAAAATTAATTGCAATTTTATGTAATTCGGGATTTCCATAATTATGTAAAGTGTCTGAAGTATTTCTTTCTCTTTTCTGAAGATCAAAAAAGGGAAAAATCTAAGTAATCTAATTTCCAGTATCAGATGTGTTCATCATAAAATTATCCCATGTGCTTTTCTGTGTCAGGAACTGATAGTCCCGTATGTAGAACTCTTATCACGAGTCTGTTACATTCCTTTAATACTGCTTTTTTCTGGGCAAAATGTTTAATCTTTATTAAATTATGACATTATTTGAACTTGAATTTGTATGATTAAAGTGTCCAAATTAGTGGAACATATTATAGTAAATTAAATAACACATTAAGTAAATACAATTGATTCAGGCTTTTAACCACTTAAGGACCAAGCCTGTTTTTCAGACTCGGTGTTTACAAGTTTAAAAATTACTTTTTATTAGAAAATGATTTAGAACCCCCAACATTATATATTGTTTTTTTTTTCTAACACCCTAGAGAATAAAATGGTGGTCATTGCAATACTTTTTGTCACACCATATTTTTGCGCAGAGGTCTTACAAGCGCACATTTTTTTGGAAAAATTCACTTTTTTTAATTAAAAAATAAGACACCAGTAAAGGTAGCCCAATTTTTTTTATATTGTAGAAGATAATGTTACGCCAAGTAAAATGATACCCAACATGCCACGCTTCAAATTGCACCCGCTCGTGGAATGGCGTCAAACTTTTACCCTTAAAAATCTCCATAGGCGATGTTTAAAAAATTCTATAGGTTGCATCTTTCGAGATACAGAGGAGATCTAGGGCTAGAAGTATTGCTCTCACTCTAAGGATTGAGGCGATACCTCACTTGTGTGGTTTTTATATGCGGGCGCTACTCACGTATGCTTCTGCCCGCGAGCTCGTCGTGACAGGGCGCTTTAAAAAAAAAAAATCTGATTTATTTTTACAGTGTTTTTTTTTTTTTTTTAAATGGGTCACTTTTATTCCTATTACAAGGAATGTAAATATCCCTTGTAATAGAAAAAAAGCATGACAGGTCCTCTTAAATATGAGATCTGGGGTCAAAAAGACCTCAGATCTTATATTTAGACAAAAATGCAAAAAAAAAAAATGTCATTTGAAAATATGACAACAAAAAAATGCGCCTTTAAGACGCATGGGGGGAAGTGACGATTTGACGTCGCTTCCGCCCTGCTATGGTATGGAGACAGGTGGAGGCCATCTTGCCCCCACTCGTATCCATGCCACAGAGGGAGAAGGACCCGATCGCCTACGCCGCTACCCTCTCCCGCCACCGATAACGGTGATCTTGTGACGAATTCGCTGCGGAGACCACCATTATCGTTTACAGGACCGGCCACGGAAAAGATGGATATCTCGATTGTGGCAGCAGCTGCTGCCGTTACAGAGATATCCATCTTTAAAGTGCCGATGTATATGTACGTGAGTCGGTCTTAAGTATAAGGTCATTTATTTTAAAAATAGCAGCAGTTGTATTTTATAAAATAGGCTCGATTTTTTATTTTTTTTTGCTATGAATAGTCAAGGGCTTTTGTTAACAGCTGAGTGCAACATTTAAAAAAAAAAATAATCTAGCTCCCCTATGTACCAATATAGCATTCATGTACTTATTTTGCAGAAAATAAAAAAACATTCTATTTGTCTTACACCGGTCTGTACCTTAGAGTTAGTGCCTCTTGTATAATAAAAATTCCTGCATGGCTCTTAGGACTTGAACACAGACACAGGAAGCAGTGCTCAGCTGACCTCATTAAGAATCCTTTCACACTTTGCGACTTTGACACAACTTTAATGTGACTTTGACGTGACTTGAAGCAATGTCTGTGTAATCTTGAGGTCTATGGAACTCAAGTCGCATCAAATCGGACCAAAATAGTACAGGGACTACTTTGAAGTCGCACAGATATGAACAATACTCGTTGGAAATCATGTGGCAAGACTTGTCATGCGACTTTGCAGTCTCAAGTCACAGGAGAAGTCGCACAAGTGTGAAAGGGGCCTAACACACACCCTGTACCTGCCATCCCCTTCCAGGAGATGGCTCCCACCTAGCTCTGCAGGTGGTTTTCCAATGCAATCAGCAATCACTGTTCTCACAAAATACATAATCAGTGATTTTTTTTCCTACCTCACACTCATCTTGCATATATCACTCATTTAGAGTGTAGAGGAGCTGAGGGATCAGATAACAGCCTATGTGGATCAGAGCTGTAGTATTTAAGTGCTAGTTAACACCAGATGCAGTCTAGTGCGTTTTCTTTTTCTGCAGGAAAAAATGCATTCACAGTGTTTTCCATGTATTCAAATGGCACAAATTCACTCCGGTGCAGTCAGTTTCAGTCAGTTTCCAGTGCAGAAAAAGGTAGAACATGCTGTATGCTGAACTGGAACATAGAAAAACATAAAAAAAACACACCTGAACTGCGCGTAGTGTGAACTGTAAGCAAAATCTCTGGTGTGCTTTTTTTGTGGTGTGAACTGGTCTTAAAACAGGAGAAGTATGTCCTGGGTTTGTAAAGCTGACCATACACTATACAATTAAATTTGATTGTATAATCTACAAGTTCTACCATCAATTGTGTAGTGTATAGGCCTGTCTGATTGGATACAAAGTGATTGGACAGATAGTGTGTCCTCCTATTATATCGTTTTGGAAAAGCTAAAGAATGTACAGATATTGTACAATCAGACTGTATAGTGTATGGCCCCATTTATACACCTAAAATTTACTAGTTGTGGTTTTGGTGCCATTATTATTAACACATAAGCTGTATGTATTAACTCAATATCATGATAGTATAATAGTAGGTAAGGTTGAATAAAGACAATAGCCCATCCAGTTCAACCTGTGTAGGTGCACGTGTGTTATGCCGTGTACACACCATCACTTTATGTGATGAAAAAAAACGACATTTTCTGTGAAGTAAAAAATGACGTTTTTGAAACTTCAATTTTCAAAGACGAAGTTGCCTACACACCATCGTTTTTCTCACAATGTTCTAGCAAAGCGAGGTTACGTTCCACCACGTTTTTCCATTGAAGCTCGCTTCATAAGTTGCTTCTGGGCAATGCGCGGATGAAAAAACGTCGTTTTAAACTACGTTTTTGCTACACACGGTCAATTTCTGTGAAGTAAAAGTTGACGTTTTGAAAAACGACACATAAAATTGAAGCATGCTTCAATTTTTTTTGGTCGTTTTTTAGAAGACATAAAACGACGTTTTCCCCCACACGGTCAATTAAAGTGACGTTTTTAAAAACGTCATTTTTTTTCATCACATAAAGTGATGGTGTGTACGCGGCATAAGTGTCTATATTTCCCATATCCCTGTATGTTGTGTTCCTTGAGATGCACATATAAGAATCTCTTAAAACTATCAATACTAGCGTGGCCAGCGCGGATGTAGCCGGACGCGACTGAAGTGAGCTCCGCCAATACTTGGATCATTTATCCTGAGAAACGGGACTCTGATACCCCTGAAAGGCCTGGGTGGGTGTCGGAAGGTACCGGGAACACATACTTACCTTCCCCGGCCCGAGTCTCCCACGATGTCCTCGGCCAAGCGCCAACTCGTGAACAAGCCGGCAGACCTCATGTCCCAAAATGGCACCTTTGCAGACCGCACGGCCAAGGAGAAGCACAGGGAGGCTGCTGGAAAAACTGTTTTCCAAGCCGCTGTCAAAGGACCCGGTGGCATCCTCCAGCACACCGGAGGATGCGTCCGGAGGAGTGTCTGAGGCTGATGATACAGTGCCCCTGGAAGACACAGTCAACTCCTGGCCTAGTCTGGGATGCAATGAGTACTCCTACCCCGGGGTCTGATAGGCCTCAAGCCCCAGTGAGCCCTAGTATGGAGGGAGAGCCTACTCTGAGGGATATTTTTGTGGCGGTGACCTCCTGTAATGTGTCTATTGCAGTCCTTACCACCAAAATAAAGGGGATGAAATCTGAAATTTAATTTCTGAGACAAGACACCCAAAAGATGAAGGAAAGGACTTCTGCACTGGGGGAAAGGGTGAGCACCATTGAAGATGATAGGGGCCCCATGCAGAGGGACCTCACGTATAACAATCACTTAATTGATCAGAATTATTCCCATCTGGAAGATTTGGGAAAATAGGATGAGAAGAAATAATGTGAGAGCGATAGGTCTGCTGGAGAAGATGGAGGGGGAAAAACCCTGTGGTGTTCATACAGAAGTGGCTGATTGCTGCCTTTGAGAAAGAGGTGTTCTCCCCTATGTTTTCTGTGGAAAGCGCACATAGGGTGCTTGCTAGGCATCCGCCACCGGGAGCACCTCCTCGTCCGTGACTTACATCCTAGTGCCCTTGTTTATCATGTCCGTTCCTTCCACGTTACCTGTGCTAAGGCGGATTATGTTGAGAAGTTTCTAAGGCACTGTTGTGCGCTTCCACTGTTGCCCCCCCAGGAGGGTCTGGCACAGGCCTTGCGGAACCCCTTTAGGCAAGTTTATCTGGCCCTGTTGGCCAGTTTATGTATATGCATTGGTTGAATGAGGATTCCACCATTTTTATTTTTTTTCTGACTTTTTTGTTTTCTCTGACCCATACCCTGTGTGCCTGCTCCTCTATACGTATGCCACAAGTTTGCCCTTCAAGACAGTTTGTCCTCCTATTGTCTTATAGTGAGAAATTTTTGACTGTTTTTACCTGCTCATTACTCTGCCTGCTCTGTCGTTGGTTTGCTCATCTCTGATTATTTGTATCCTATTCCCTTATTGTTGAACGTAAAATGTCTAAGTTAACTAGATGTCTTTCATGGAATGTTCAGGGTCTGAATAATCCTGTCTCCTGTTAATGTATCTAAAACCATTTCCTTGGATTTTTTTTTACTTTCCTCCGCTATGTGTCTCTCGTAATCTTATTTTTTCCGCCCTTATTGCGTTCTTGCACCACTTATTGTATTCCTTATAGTGTTTGAATGCTGACAATAACCCATCCCCTTTATATTGTTTAAAGTGCATGTTTTTCTCTTTTAACATTACGGTTTAGCCACCCAGGTTTAACCTTTGCTCTTCTATATTTATTGCTCATTGGAATGCACTTTGTGATACCTTTGTTTTTTATGCTCCTAAAACATTCCCATTTTTCTTCTGTGTTCAATGGGCCAAATCCACAGCCAGCGGCGCAAAATAAGTTTTTTAAAACTTATGTCATTTAAGTTACGGCGCCCTAAGTTGGTGTCGTAAGTGCCGTATCCACAGCGCATTTGCGCACAAAATTGCGCCTGCCGTAACCTAAATTCGGAGGCGTAAGGCGGGGTTATGGCAAGTGGGAAGGAAGTGGGCGTGCTTCATTGTAATGAGCCGTGACCCCATGCAAATGAAGGTCCGGCCGTACTGCGCATGCGCGCAGGAATCTGCTGCTCACTGCGCATGTGCAGAACTTTGCTTGGCGCAATCAGTGAGATAGGTAAAAGGCCAAGTGTACTTAGTTTGAGGATCGCCCTGTGCTTAACTAGCCCCAGGCAAACACACTTCATTTGCAAAAGTATTTCCCTGTGTTCCCTTCCATGAGCAATTTGCTTCTGCTCTTAGTTTGTCAGTGTTTGTTGGTAAGTTGTGTGTGATAGAGAAGTGTTGGAGGAGTAGTAGATAGTAGTTGTTGTTTGTTTGTGATAAATGTATTTTTTGTTTGATTGTTTCTGCTCAGTTAATTTTTTTTTTTCTGCTTGGATTTTGTGTTTGGTTTTTGTGTGTTTGTATTTGACTTTGTAGTAGCTGTCTGCTTGTGTGTGTATTTTTGTGTATTTGTTTGGTGTGTATTTTGGTGTGTTTGTCCTGTTTGTTTTCTTGTTGCTGTGTGGTGTTTGTGATGGCTCCCAAACGCAGGAAGCTGAATTTTTCACATGTTGAAAAGCAAATCCTTGCCAGGTATATCATCCAATATGGAAGATATTTACATGGGCCTGATAGACGGAACACCTCCCCGGCCCAAAGGAAGAGGATCTATGCCAAAATTACAGATCACATAAATGCGGCGGGGGGAGGGGAGACGAGGACCCCCGCTGGCATTAAGAAAAAGATCAATGATCTGAGGAGCGTGGTCCGCAATAAGGTGGCCAAGCTCACTGCGCATAGGAGGGGCACTGGAGGAGGGGGACCATGCCCCATCCGGCTGACTGAGGAGGAATGGGCAGTGGCCCGGTGTTTCGAGCCAGAGCAGGTGGTGGGCCTGCCTGGTTATCAGTCTGATGTTCCTGTGAGGCCAGGTAAGGTTTTTTTTTTCTATTTGGTGATTAGCATGTGTGGGTGGGGGAAGGGAACATGTGCCAAGTGTGTGGATCCTCAAACCTGTGATTGTTTGGTGTCTTCCACAGATGACCAGGAGATTGCTGGGCCATCAGGCCAGGCTGCTGCACCACCCCAAAGACAGGAGGCTGCTGAGGAGTCCCCAGGGGAGGGGAGTGGCCAAACCTCCCCTCATGAGGAGGCTGAGGGGGAGGAGGATGAGGGGGAGGAGGAAGAAGATCTCCAGATTGGCCGGGAAATCATTATTGCCACTGATCTCATGACATTTGATGATACCCTTGAGGCTAGCCTTGAGGCTCCCCTTGAGGCTCCCCTTGAGGCTCCCCCAGAGGCTAAACCCAGAGGCTACCCCAGAGGCTACCCCAGAGGCTGGCACCAGTCAGGCCACCATCAGGGGTAGCCCCTCCCACTCCTCCCACAACATGCCGCAACCCACAAGGGTCACTCTATCCCGTCCTCCCTGGCCACAAGCCTCAGGGGCAGGCAGGATGGCGACCCAGGAGACCAGGGGGGGGTCTGAGCATATGCCGACCAGTCTGCTGAGGGACAATGCCCAGCAGACCCGCAGTCTGGGTGACATCAAAAAAACTATGGCCAAGATGGAGCACAGCCTGGATGTAATGAGGGAGTCACTCAGTGATGTGGCCACCAATTCATTGGGTGTCATCACCTGTTTGTGGTCCCTGCATACCGCCACAACAGGCGTGGCCCAGAAGGTGACTGCCCTCACCCGGGCTGTGCAGGACAACACCCGGGCTGTGCAGGACAACACCCGGGCTGGCCAGGCCAATACGGCTGCCATCACTGTCTGCCTGAACAGGATAGCAGTGGCCTTGGAGGGCAGGCCAGCCGGAGGTCAGACACCAGGGGAGGCTCCTCCCTCCCCTGCTCCCCCCCCCATGAAGATACTCCCTCCACTGCTCCCCCCCCATGAAGATACTCCCTCCCCTGCTCCCCCCCCCCGTAAAGATCCTCCAGGTGCCCGTGGCCGTGCCCGTGGCCGTGCCCCTGCCCGTGGGCAGCCCAGATGGAGCACTCGCCGCCGGACTTAAATAACAGGGGTACTTTTTTTTTTTTTGGTTTTATAATTTTGTTTATTATACTGTACTTATGATTTGGTTTATGTGTGTGAATGATGTGTGAATGTGGGGGGGTGGCATTCCTGACAAAATAAGGGTGTCACCCTCAGTTTTGGTGGAGAAGGGATCCCCAGGACCAGGGAGAAGTGATCCTAGGTTCCTGAATGGTGTATGAATGCACAGTGACATAATTGGAGCCGTGGCGTGGCGTTACTGCTCCCAAGTACCAAAGGGGGGGGGGGGGTACTTGGATCTAATCCAATTCGATGTGCATGTGATGTGTCTGTGCTAGGGACCACAGTGGTGTGCATTCATGCATTCTCATTGTGACATAAATCATGTGCGTTTCCAGAGACAAAAACATTCTCAATGTGTCATTATTCATGTGCGTTTACTGTGCAAAGCAACATTCTCATTGTGACATAATTCATGTGCGTTTGCAGTGAAAACAAATAATATCATTGTGACATAATTCATGTGCGTTTGCAGTGAAAACAAATAATATCATTGTGACATGATTTATGGCCATTTACTGTGAAAAGATGCCTTCTGCGAGGCGTCTCCTGGCTACTGTGCCCTCAGTAGACCGGGTAGAGTGGGCTAGGGGGGGATTGCCTGGGTGGGGGGTCAGGTCAGCACGTAAGTTAATCTCCAGTCCCCTTCTCATTGCAAAGTTGTGAAGAATACAACAAGCCCCTATTATTTGGCACACAAAGTCTGGGGAATACAACAGTGTACCCCCAGACTTATCCAGGCATCTGAAGCGGGACTTCAGCAGCCCAAATGTGCGCTCCACCACTGCCCGGGTGCGAATATGAGCCTCGTTGTAGCGTTGCTCTCCTGGGGTTTGGGGGTTCCTGAAGGGGGTCATCATGTGAGGTCCCAGGGCATATCCAGAGTCACCTGGAAGGGAAAAGACAGGAGGATATTAGTCATGCATGTGCCCCTTGTGATGTCTGCATCATGGGGGGGGACAGTCATACCTGACACCCATGTCACTCACCAACCAGCCAGCTGTCTCCATACACATTCAGCTCCAATTCACGTGATATGTTGGTCTGCCTGAAGATATAGCTGTCATGGCACGAACCCGGAAATTTGGCACAGACATGCCAGATGAGGCCATGGGCATCTACGATTACCTGGACATTTATGGAATGCCAGTTTTTGCGATTCCTGAACAGGTGCTCTGTATCATGGGGGGGCTGTAGTGCCACATGGGTACAGTCAATGGCCCCGATGGTCCGTGGGAATCGGGCAATCTGATAAAAGTCGGCCATGATCTTCATTCGCTGGTCCTCCTGGGTGGGCTTTTCAAATTGACTGCCCATGCGTCTCAGTATTGCAGGGACAACCTGGTGCACACACCTGCTCATTGAGGACTGTACCATCCCAGCCAGACCTCCACATGTTCTTTGGAAAGACCCAGTGGAAAGAAAATGCAGGTTTGCCATAACTTTGATGTGAGCTGGCAGGGCATGGGATCGTTGGGTTGGGGTGTTGAGATCATCCTGCAGGATCCTGGTTAATTCCAGGATGGCTTCCTGGTTAAATCGGAAGTTGCCAAAGACCTCTGAAGCAGTCATGCCAAAGAGATCTTGGCGTGGGCGGTATACCCTCTCCTGTGCCCTCCTCCTCCTCCTCTGTGCCCTCCTCCTTCTCTGCGCCTGTAAAGTTGCGAGTGCCGTTATAATCATGGATGGCCCGGGCATTTTGGCAGTCAGATTGAAGTCCAACAAAGAAGTGTTGTCAGCTCTTCCTCAATGGTGTTGCTTCAGCAGACCTTTACAGGGCCGGTGTAAAATTAGGGCTGCTTTTATAAAGTCTAATTTTGCTCCAGGAAATTAACAGGTGCGCACAGGGCGTAATCTACGGCGCACGGGGCGTAATCTACGGCGCACACACTTAATTTTGAGGATCGCCCTATCTCCCTCATTTGCATCTTTGCCTATCAAATAAAGCGGCGTGACTAGCGTAATTTGCGTCAGAGAATGCGCCGGAGTAATTATTTTAGGTAGGACGGAAAAACCGGATTTTTCGTTTTGAGGATCGGGCGCAAAGATACGCGCGGAGTAAAATTAGAAATCTCGAGTTAAGTCGGCGCATCTGCTTTGTGGATTTGGCCCAATGTTCTCAGGATTTGGTCCCAATTAATGTCATGTAGTAATTAACGCAGTTCAGAAAATCACTAGAATCACTCCCTAGGACACACTTAAAGCGGTGGTTCCCCTAAAAATAAACTTTTAACATTGCTTTTCCCAAATTAATTACGATTAGAATCGGCTGGTTTTATTAAAAAAAACTGTCCGTACATACCGTTTGCTATATTCGTTCCCACCGCCACTTCCGGGTACGATGCTGGCGGTGGGCATTCCTAATTGATGGACAGGCATCCGACCGACGCAGACATCGCGTCACGAGATGCCGAAAGAAGCCGAACGTCGGTGCGCATGCGCCGTATAGAGCCGCACCGACGTTCGGCTTCTTTGGGCATCTCGTGACACGATGTATGCGTCGGTCCGATGCCTGTCCATCAATTAGGAACGCCCACCGCCAGCATCGTACCCGGAAGTGGCGGTGGGAACGAATATAGCAAACGGTATGTACGGACGTTTTTTTTTTAATAAAACCAGCCGATTCTAATCGTAATTAATTTGGGAAAAGCAATGTTAAAAGTTTATTTTTAGGGGAACCACCGCTTTAACCCCGTCCTAGCCCCCATATTTATAGCACTGATAGCTGTATAAATGTGAATGGTCCAAAAATAGCGCCAAAAGTGTCCGATGAGTCCTGCAATAATGTCCCAGTCACAATAAAAATTGCAGATCACTGCCATAACAAGTAGAAAAAAAATGAATAATAAAAATACCATAAAACTACGCCTATTTTGTAGACGCTATAACTTTTCTAAACTGTGGAAAAAAATAGTTTTTTATAGATTTTTGGGGGATATTTATTATAGCAAAAAGTAAAAAATATAGATTTTTTTTTTCAAAATTGTCGCTCTATTTTTGTTTATAGCGCAAAAAAATAAAAACTGCAGAAGTGATCAAATACCACCAAAAAAAGCTATATTTGTGGGAAAAAAAAGGACGCCAATTTTGTTTTGGAGTCACATCGCACAACTGCGAAATTGTCAGTTAAAGTGACGCAGTGCCGAATCACAAAAAGTGCTCTGGTCTTTGGCCAGTCAAATGGTCCAGGGCTTAAAGGATCACTAAAGGAATTTTTTTTTTGCTGAAATGACTGTTTACAGGGTATAGAGACATAATAGTTAACTGATTCCTTTTAAAAACGATTAAAAATAGATAAAAATCTGGCATACAGAGAGGGGAGAAATGTTACATTCAATAAACAGTGACAGTCTTGGACAGTATGGTCTGATTCAAAATAAATTTAAAATTGCCTTCACATTGGTAATGACTATGTTTTGATATGCATAAAGCAACTGTATTTGTATGATGAAGTTTGAAAAAAAAAAATTCACAGCTTCCCATCCCATCCCACTCTTTCCTTCCTTCCTTCCTTCCTTTCCTGTTTCTTCCTCTCTTTTCTCTATTCCCTATACGCTATCTTTCTATTTATCTCTACCCACCCAGTCCACAATTTTCTGTCATTTTGGGCCATCCTACGCCACCTGCTGGCGGAGCACTAGATGCCTCCGCAGTATTAGTGCCTCAGACTCTTATGGATGAGCTCAACATGTGTTGTTAATGGTGTGTATCTAGGTTCTATTACTCGCCTTACGGTGACCACAGTCTCCTCATGTACACTGGGTTGTGTTGTGTTGTGCTCTGTTTGCTATCTTTGCTATTTTGTACTTTGTACTATGTTTAATACTCTGTACCATGAAAATTCTCAATAAAAACTATTTGAAAAAAAGAAAAAAATAGATAAAAATCAATCATATAATGTTCCTCTAGATGCAAAAACAAAACTGAAACTACTTTAGTCTTTGCAAGTTATTTCATGCCTCTGTGCTGGACAGTGCCATAGAGAGTCATGGCTAGGAAAACGAAACTAAAGTATCTCATGACTTTTTTCATAAGGAGCCAGACAACCAGGAAGTGTTCAGAACAGAGGAGTATTACAGCAATGAGGACATGAAACCAGGACTGCAGTAAGGTAAAGGAAGCTATTTAGCTTAAAAAAAATCCTTTAGTGACCCTTTAAGTGGTTAATGAGTGAGTTTTCCCCTCTGCCCAGTCAATATCAGGATAATAGAAGTCCACCCATTATGATAACATTTCCCTGCCTTGCTGCCGTTTCCAACTGTGATAGTAGGATTCGGTCTTTCTCCTCCTTAAGGTTGGGTGGCCTATAACATACCCCCACTATTAATTTCCCACTTCTTCTCTTTGAAGTTCTACCCACCTCCCCCTTATCCAATTCACAATGTCGCTCCTCTCTGCCACCCTTACATCATTTTTTACATATAGACACACCCCTCCTCCTCTTCTACCTTCCATGTTTTTCTGATACAAGGAATATCCCTGTATGTTGGCCAGCCAATCGTGTGAACTGTCAAACCAAGTTTTGATTATTTTCTGTCTTCCTCATGCAATAGCAGCTACAGTTCCTCCATTTTGTTAGATAGGCTCCTAGCATTTGTGTATACTCCTATCAACGTTGTACAGGTGCATATTAACTTCCCCTTAGTTTACCTTGTGCTTTGTTTTTGAATTGTCCTTGCATTGACCCTAGGATTAGATGTTATGGCTGTATTATCCCTGCTGACTCCACTATTACCCTCTGTCCTTTGCTCCCTGCTGGCTATTGCTTCCTCTGGCCCCCTCCCCCCAATACCAGGTTTAAAAGCCCCTCCAACTTTGTGGCCATCTTTCTTCCCAATAGGGCTGCACCATCCCCATTAAGGTGCAGCCAGTCCTTACTAAATAGCCTTTAGCCGACTGAGAAGTCAGCCCAGTTCTCCAGTAACCCGAACCCCTTTTTCCTACTCCAATTCTTCAGCCACTTGTTCAGTTCACAAAGCTCCTGCTGCCTCTCTGGTGTGGCTCGAGGTACAGGTAGTATTTAGAGAAAACTACCTTGGAGGTCCTTTTCCTCAATCTATTCCCTAAGTCCCTAAAATCATTTTCAGGACTCTCCACTAGGGATGAGCTTCGAGTTCGAGTCGAACTTATGTTCGACTCGAACATTGCCTGTTCGCCTATTCGGCGAACAACGAACAATTAGGGGTGTTCGTGGCGAATTTGAAAAGCTGCGGAACACCCTGTTAAAGTCTATGGGAGAAATCTAAAGTGTTAATTTTAAAGGCTAATATGCAAGTTATTGTCCTAAAAAGTGTTTGGGGACCTGGGTCCTGTCCCAGGAAACATGTATCAATGCAAAAAAAGTTTTAAAAACTGAAGTTTTTTCAGGAGCAGTGAATTTAATAATGCTAAAAGTGAAACAATAAAAGTGTAATATTACTTTAAATTTCGTACCTAGGGGGGGTGTAAAGTCAGCATGTGAAAAAGCGGATGTTTCCCGTACATAGAACTGTCCCTGCACAAAGTGTCATTTCTGAAAGAAAAAAAGGCATTTAAAACCGGCTTTGCGGCTCTAATGAATTGTCGGCTCTGCCAATTCAGAGATGATTCATTCATAAAAAATAAAAATAAAAAAGCTGGGGGTCCCCCCAAATTCCATTAACAGGCCCTTCAGGTCTGATATGGATATTAAGGGGAACCCCGCCGTCAATTTAAAAAAAAAAATGACGTGGGGTTCCCCCTAAATATCCATACCAGACGCTTCAGGTCTGGTGTGGATGTTAAGGGGAACTCCACCCCAAATTAAAAAAAAAATGGCGTGGAGTTCCCCCAAAAATCCACACCAGACCCTTATCTGAGCACGTTAACCTGGCCGGCCGCAGAAAAGAGGGGGGACAGAGTGCAGCCCCCCCGGTATTTCCCGGTCTTTCCCAGTGACGTACGAGGGTGCGTCAGAGGGGGCGGGGGCCGCTTCCCCTATATAAGAAATGTCACAGCTCCAGCGCGTCATTCCGCTGGGCTGTGTCCAGCGGAGAGAGGTGCTGCCTGCTGCGCTCTGGATGGATGGATCTTCTCATCGCTGGACCGGGCCGCTGATCACCAGTCGCTGGAGAGATCATCCATCGCTGGATAGAAGACCACGTTGGAGCGGGGGGCCGGGCCGAGAGTGGATTCACATCGCTGGATTTTTTTTTTTAATTAATAAAGGATTTTTTTCTACGGTGTCTGTGTGTTTTTTTTTAACTATTTACACTTCCTTCGTGAAATGGTAGAGGTACAGTGTACCCCATTACCAATTCACATGGGGGGGGGCAGGATCTGGGGGTCCCCTTTGTTAAAGGGGTCTTCCAGATTCTGATAAGCCCCCCGCCCGCAGACCCCCACAACCACCGGGCAAGGGTTGTGGGGATGAGGCCCTTGTCCCCATCAACATGGGGACATCCTCCCCATGTTGAGGGCATGTGGCCTGGTGCGGTTCAGGAGCGCACTCTGTCCCCCCCTCTTTTCTGCGGCCGGCCAGGTTAACGTGCTCGGATAAGGGTCTGGTGTGGATTTTTGGGGAAACTCCACGCCATTTTTTTTTAAATTTGGGGTGGAGTTTAATTAATCATTTAATTAGTACAGTTTTCGTAAGAGCAAGACATGCTCGGAAACATGGTCAGTGGTCATGGTACAAAGTGAGAGGAAGGTGGAGAGTAAGGATGAGCCGAACACCCCCCTGTTCGGTTTGCATCAGAACTTGCGAACACACCAAATGTTCGTGTAAACTTTAGAACCCCGGTAAAGTCTATGGGACCCGAACATTTGAAATCTAAAGTGTTAATTTTAAAGGCTAATATGCAAGTTATTGTCGTAAAAAGGTTTTGGGGACCTGGGTCCTGTCCCAGGAAACATGTATCAATGCAAAAAAAGTTTTAAAAACAGCAGTGAATTTAATAATGCTAAAAGTGATACAATAAAAGTGTAATATTACTTTAAATTTCGTACCTAGGGAGGGTGTAAAGTCAGCATGTGAAAAAGCGCATGTTTCCCGTACATAGAACTGTCCCTGCACAAAGTGTAATTTCTGAAAGAAAAAAAGGTATTTAAAACCGGCTTTGCGACTCTAATGAATTGTCGGCTCATTTCAGAGATGATTCATTCATAAAAAATAAAAATAAAAAAGCTGGGGGTCCCCCCAAATTCCATTAACAGGCCCTTCAGGTCTGATATGGATATTAAGGGGAACTCCACCCCAAATTAAAAAAAAAATGGAGTGGAGTTCCCCCAAAAATCCACACCAGACCCTTATCCGAGCACATTAACCTGGCCGGCCGCAGAAAAGAGGGGGGGACAAAGTGCGCCCCCCCCTCTCTTGAACCGCACCAGGCCACATGCCCTCAACATGGGGAGGATGTCCCCGTGTTGATAGGGACAAGGGCCTCATCCCCACAACCCTTGCCCGGTGGTTGTGGGGGTCTGCGGGCGGGGGGCTTATCAGAATCTGGAAGACCCCTTTAACAAAGGGGAACCCCCGAATCCTGCCCCCCCCATGTGAATTGGTAATGGGGTACACTGTACCTCTACCATTTCACGAAGGAAGTGTAAATAGTTAAAAAAAAACACACAGACACCGTAGAAAAAAATCCTTTATTAATAAAAAAAAAAAATCCAGCGATGTGAATCCACTCTCGGCCCGGCCCCCCGCTCCAACGTGGTCTTCTATCCAGCGATGGATGATCTCTCCAGCGACTGGTGATCAGCGGCCCGGTTCAGCGATGAGAAGATCCATCCGTCCAGAGCGCAGCAGGCAGCTCCTCTCTCCGCTGGACACAGCCCAGCGGAATGACGCGCTGGAGCTGTGACATTTCTTATATAGGGGAAGCGGCCCCCGCCCCCTCTGACGCACCCTCGTACGTCACTGGGAAAGACCGGGAAATACCGGGGGGGCCGCACTCTGTCCCCCCTCTTTTCTGCGGCCGGCCAGGTTAACGTGCTCAGATAAGGGTCTGGTGTGGATTTTTGGGGGAACTCCACGCCATTTTTTTTTAAATTTGGGGTGGAGTTCCCCTTAACATCCACACCAGACCTGAAGCGTCTGGTATGGATATTTAGGGGGAACCCCACGTCATTTTTTTTTTTAATTGACGGCGGGGTTCCCCTTAATATCCATATCAGACCTGAAGGGCCTGTTAATGGAATTTGGGGGGACCCCCAGCTTTTTTATTTTTATTTTTTATGAATGAATCATCTCTGAAATGAGCCGACAATTCATTAGAGTCGCAAAGCCGGTTTTAAATACCTTTTTTTCTTTCAGAAATTACACTTTGTGCAGGGACAGTTCTATGTACAGGAAACATGCGCTTTTTCACATGCTGACTTTACACCCCCCCTAGGTACGAAATTTAAAGTAATATTACACTTTTATTGTATCACTTTTAGCATTATTAAATTCACTGCTGTTTTTAAAACTTTTTTTGCATTGATACATGTTTCCTGGGACAGGACCCAGGTCCCCAAAACCTTTTTAGGACAATAACTTGCATATTAGCCTTTAAAATTAACACTTTCGATTTCAAATGTTTGAGTCCCATAGACTTTACCAGGGTTCTAAAGTTTACACGAACATTTGGTGTGTTCGCAAGTTCTGATGCAAACCGAACAGGGGGGTGTTCGGCTCATCCTTACTCTCCACCTTCCTCTCACTTTGTACCATGACCACTGACCATGTTTCCGAGCATGTCTTGCTCTTACGAAAACTGTACTAATTAAATGAAATTCGGACATGTGTTCACTTACAATAACATTTTTATAGCCTGAACCTTCAGGTTTTGTTGTCCGAATAGTCGGAATAGTCTGTCAAAACCAAGGCCTTACCTCCTATATTATTTGCAGAACCTGCCTCCTACCGAACCCAGTTACATTTGTCTCATTCTTAATAAAAAACATACATAGGTTCTAACCTCTCCTCACCATACTGAAAAAAAACTTTGTTGCTAAACCTGTCACTGTACTGAACTTTAGGTTTTTGGATTTTTTTTTTTTTTTTTTTTTACTTCTGTCAAATTTACACTCCTTCCTGTGACACAATTTGTTGGAGGAACAGGAGATGGGAAAAATAAAATGTTCCCTATAAGGTTTTGAAAGTTCAAGCATTCTAACCTTTTAAGTGAATCATATCTAAAAATACAGGCAAAAAACAATCAACTTTTTGATTTGAACATCATGATATGTCTGATTCTTAAAATAGAATGAACAGGCATGGACGGGTCACATCAAATGCAGGCAGATTTACTATCGATGTGTATAAAAAATATCTAGATCACATTAGGCTGGGAGAACTTAAGCATTACAAGGGAGCCTGTGAAAATGCCAAGCTCTTCTTAGTTTGAGATATTTTAGATAATGTGGTTAGGATATTGAGGCTAGTCACTTAGTGAAGTTAGTGAAAAAAGTTTAGCTGTGCTCAATTTTATTACATGTGCAAAGGAAATTAAAATACATTTTGTAAGAAATGGTAGGGGAAGAATGGGAGAGAGGAGTGGGAGAAGGGTAGAAAAAAAAGAAAGGGAAAAGGAGAAGAGAAAGGGGAGGGGGTAAGAAGGGGAACCAGATATGTAAGAAATGCAAGTTCAAATTGATTAGAGGGTTAGACCAAATGAAAGAGTTCAGATTGATTAAATGGTTCGATCAAATAATGGGGGCAGACCCCATGGGCCCTGAATCTTGTTTGTTTTGAAATGTGAGTAGGTTATTTTGTTGAATGGCAGTTCGTTTTTCATTCAGCATTCAAAGGTGCATTTGTGTTTTAAATGCAGGAAGGGTTAGTGATTTCCAAGGTTTAGCCAAAGTTTGTTTGCCTTTTGTTTACATAAGTGAGTAGACAAAATTCAGTTTCATTGCGGGAATACAGTATGGTGGTTTGTTTAAAAGGACTTCCTATAGATTAATGTTTAACTAGTGGCCAAGGAGGATGGAGATTATAGAGTAAACATCTTGCCAAATGTGTTGCTGATTAAACAGGACCACCAAACATGGTTTAGTCACCTTGAGCAAGGCAACCGTGAGAAGAAGAGCTAGGGAAGGCCTTGGCTATTCGGGTTTGTACAAGATACCAGCACATTAATAATGTGTCATTTGTTTCTGAGGTTAAAGTATTGATTGAAGACTTAGATGTAGATAGCCAGATGTTTTCACAGTTGGTTAAATTTTAAATGAAATTAAACTGAATGCCCCTATTCAAAAAATGTTTGGGATTAAAAATAGTGAAGGCAACATTACCCTGCAAGGTAGAAAGTGAAGATTGGGGATGAGTATTTTTTGTTGTCCAATACCGGCAGGAAATGTTTATTGATGTTAATTGGGCAGCAACATACAGTAGTAGCTACTCTGTGGGATGTAGGAAATTCAGCCCCCCTAAGGGTTTAGTTTTGAAGAGCAAAATTGGGCTATCTTGTAATAAACATTTTAACTACTTTACTCTTGGCCTATAGACAAATGAAGGTCGGTCGGTGGCTTTCCCATGCTGATTAGATATCATATGACGTCCTGTCGGGAAGCGCTGATCGTGTGACAGCGGGGCTGCGGCGTGATTCAAAACTAAACCCTTAGGCTGTGTCATGGGACACAGCCAATGACTAATCAGAGTACCACTCTCTGCCGGTACCATGTGAACACTGTGATGAATCAGAGCAGGTAACATGACAGTTGTACATAGTTGATGGCTTCCTTTCATGCCACCAACTGTGGTGTTAGCTGTAATAGGTCAATTTGATCACAAGGTACAGACAGGGCTAATGACAGCCCATCTGTACCATGTGATCACAGCTAATCACAACAAAACAGACTAAATTATTAAATTTCATTCAGTAAAATGCTTGCTTATAGCAGTGTAATGCACTGCTATAAGCAAATATAATGTCCACAAAAAAGTAAATAAAAAATCCTGATCACTTCCCCAGAGTAGTACAATGTTACTATGGTAACATTATATTGCTCTGATCACAGTTTGATAAAAAAATAAAAAATGTAATAAAAAATAAACTATATATTATTATTATTTTTTACTGTCACCAGCCAGCGTCCTTGATCACTACCACACCAGTTATATGATGATGCTGTACTGCACTGGAGACAATATGTAAAAAAAGATAAAAAATGTAATTGTTAAAAATTACAACTATAAAAAAAACACAACATGCCGCTTTCCAAATACCCTGGACAATCTACTTTCCCAAAAGTTTTTTTTTTGGGGGGGATATTTCTACTGTCCCGGCATTTTTGGGCCTCAAGAAATAAGATAGGCCGACAGTAAATCAGCTATATGTTTATGTGCACGTCTTTTTTGGACTTTCACAGGTCACATGCTTAATATTGGCTTGCACTATTTCAAGCACAGCAGCACCTGTGGAAGGCACCTGTGAAAGGAACCTTCCAACTAGAAGTTTATGCTTATTTGCACATGTTTTTAAATTTTCTCTGGCTACATGCTTGATATATTTTTATATTTTTGGATTCATTTTGCACTTAATGTTGTATGCACTACAGTTGTACTTTTTTGTATTTATTCAGGCTGTCAGCGCTGTGGTACTCATACCCTTTTTTCCATGTTTTGATCTATGTCAAGTACAGCAGTGACAGGCCTAATCATTAATTAGTACCTTTAGCACGAGGGATTGATTTTTTTATGTCAGTACATCAGATTTGATACATTTTCATATATATACCATAGTTTGTGAACGAAATACCGTAATATACACAGATTTTGTTTATTTTCACCAAAGAGATGTCACAGAATACATTTTGGGCTAAATGTATGAATAACGAAGAAATACACTTATTTTTTTCTCAATTTTCTTTATTTTTTCATTTATTTAGCAATAAATAAAAACCCAGTGGTAATTATGAGTAAAATAGTATGCGCTGAAAATAACTCAAGTGATGTGAAACTTAATGCAACAGTACAAATAGTAGTGCAATTTGTGTTTAAACAAACATATAACAAAACCATAACAGTAGTCCCAATCAGTGGCTGGGTGTGTAATCGTTCACTGCACCCTCTGTGTAGGAAGAAAGACAGATGTAATGACTTGAACAGTGTTAGGTGGGATCAGCCTCCCAAACCTCAGATAGCTGCCTCACATCCAGGTGTATGATCTTCCACACTAGCACAGCTCATGCAAGACAAGGAGAGAGCGAGAGAGAACCTCATAGCGCAATCACGTAAGTAGCAATAGGAGACAAATGACAGGTTTGTTACAAAGGCGCACTCACGAACCCCCTGGACAAAATAAGCACCAACAATCCTCCTTTAGCCACTCAGGTTAGAAGTTCTCCTCATTCGGATGTGCGATCCGTCATTCCTGTTATGTAGCTCCTCCCCCACGCGTTACGTCACTGGACACGTGACTTGGTAATTAACCACTTTCTGACCACCGCACAAACATTTGCGTTGACAGAATGGCACAAACAGGCAAATTGATGTACATGTACGTCGCTTTTTAATTTGAAGCCGTGTGGGCCCCTGCCACAAGCTCCATGACCGTGCCCATGGGACCTGTGGACTCGATGTCCGCCGGTGACCCGAGATCGTGTCACGGAGCTGCAGAACGAGGGGATGCCTGTGTAAACAAGGCATCTCCCTGTTCTGCCTAGTGACACGACACTGATCTTCTGCTCCCTGTAATTGGGAGCAGTGATCAGTGTCGTGTCACATGTAGCCCAGCTCCCACACAGTTAGAATCACTCCCTAGGACACACTTAACCCCTTCCTCGCCCCCTAGTGGTTAACCTCTTCCCTAGCAGTGTCATTTACACAGTAATCACTGCATTTTTATAGCACTGATGGCTGTATAAATTACAATGTTCCCAAAATAGCATCAAAAGTGTCCGATGTGTTTGTCATAATGTCGCCGTCATGATAAAAATCGCTGATCGCCGCCATTACTAGTAAAAAAAAAAATATTAATAAAAATGCCATAAAACTATTTTGTAGACGCTATAATGTTTGCGCAAACCAATCAATAACTGCTTATTATTTTTTATGAAAAATATGTAGAAGAATACATATCGGCCTAAACTGAGGAAAAAATATGTTTTTTATATATTTTTGGGGGATATTTATTATAGCAAAAAGTAAAAAATATAGCTTTTTCCAAAATTGTCGCTCTATCTTTGTTTATAGCGCAAAAAATAAAAACTGCAAAGGTGATCAAATACAACCAAAATAAATGTCTATTTGTGGCAAAAAAAGGACTTCAATTTTGTTTGGGAGCCACATCGCACGACCACGTAATTGTCAGTTAAAGCGACACAGTGCAGAATCACAAAAAGTGGCCCGGTCATTTGGCAGCCAAATCCTCTGGGGCTGAAGTGGTTAACTGCCACCAAAAGAAAGCTCTTGTTGTGTGAACAAAATTATAAAAAAATTGGGTACAGTGTTGATTGACCGCACAATTGTGATTCAAAGTACGACAGCACTGAAAGCTGAAAATTGGTCTGGGCTGGAAGGTGGAAAAGTGTCTGGAATTGAATTGGTTAAAAATCTTGTTTTAGTAGTACAGTATTTGCAAAATATGAGTTAGGACTGGAAGAGAGAGGGCTCCAAAAAAGTTTAGGATCGTAGAGAGAAATGTAATTTTGCTTGTGGCATGGCCAAGCCAGGATATTGGATATCTATACATAAAGAACAATGAACGCTAAGATATTAAGAGTGCTTGGCACAAACAGGTTTAGGCCAAAGTTATAGCGTCTACAAACTATGTAATATTTTTATGATTTTTTTTACTAGTAATGGCGGTGATCAGCGACTTATAGCGGGACTGTAATATTGTGGCGGACAGTCAGGACACTAACTGACACTTTAGACACTTTTTGGGGACTAGTGACACCAATACAGTGATCAGTGCTAAAAAAATACTGTCACTGTACTAATGACACTGGCTGGAAGGGGTTAACATCAGGGGCGATCAAAGGGTTAAATGTGTTCCTAGCCTGTGCTTTACTAAATTGTGGGAGGTGCTTGTACTTGGGAAAGGCATATATCCGTGTTCCTGCTTATCAGGAACACAGGATCAATGACTTCCCCGCTGACAGAACGGCAATCTGACGTTCGGACTGTGTAATAAATAATCGGCAGGTGCTGGTGGATAATGAGTTTGTGGTACCCGCTGATTGGCTCCCACTGTAAATGAAATGAATGAGGGGGAGGTAGAGAAATATGTAGCCAGGTTCTCGCACAGAACATCAGACCAAGCCAAGAGGTTGCAGCAGCTGTGCACCCCCAACCCAGAAGTTCTGGATCACATACTAGATACATGATCCAGCAGAGGAGAGCCACTTTGCCACTGTAGATATACAGTATATAGTCAGCAAGCGGTTAATGGGAAATAAATATATATATATATATATATATATATATATATATATATATATATATATACAAATCAATCTAAAGTATTAAATTATTAGTAAAGTGCAAAAGTTCATGTGCTAAGGAATGTCCAAAAAAAGAATCATAGAGCTAATCAATGCGACTATCCCCAGAGTGTACACAATAGTATCAACATAACAACATCCGCTGAAAAGTGCTTCTTAGTGCAGTTAGGCAACAAAAAGTGCATAGGTTCCACCACCACTATCCCCTCAGCAAAAGAGAAAAAGACTGCTCAGGTGTGGAAGTCTTCAAGGTGATTGCTTCTCCCAGGACCACGGGTGCAGGCAATGCATATGTGATTGCAAAACAAAAGAACAAATTCTTCTGGACAGCCGCACACCGAATCAAAATTGCCTTTATTGTAAAATCCAAAAATAGAAAACGGCACTACATGTCACAGCACAACGGTAAAACTGACGCGTTTCACACTGTATTAGTGATTAATCATAGCTATTGAACACACAAAACATTTCTATTATATACCACTCATAATAGGTCAAGTGACCAAAGCAAAAGGTTGTGGATAATTAGTGTATAATTAATTAATTAACTAAATCATTTAACTAATTAATAGGCGATACAAATATGTGGTGAAAAATCCTGAGCCCAAAATAAAGGTGAACAGGATTATCTAAAATTGTAAATGTTTTGTGTGTTCAATAGCTATGATTAAACACTAATACAGTGTGAAACGTGTCAGCTTGACCGGTGTGCTGTGACATGTAGTGCTGTGTTCTATTTTTGGATTTTACAATAAAGGCAATTTTGATTCGGTGTGCGGCTGTCCAGAATAATTTGTTCTTTTGTTTTGCAATCACATATGCATTGCCTGCACCCGTGGTCCTGGGAGAAGCAATCACCTTGAAGACTTCCACACCTGAGCAGTCTTTTTCTCTTTTGCTGAGGGGATAGTGGTGGTGGAACCTATGCACTTTTTGTTGCCTAACTGTTCTTTTGTTTTGCAACCACTATCCACTCACCAGAACAATGAGTAGAATCAGCCTGAGTGGCTGGATGGCTCGTCACAGCTACATCACTAACCTAGTTTCAAAATACCAACCAAATCATTCTCTAAAGCCCTGTACACATGATCGGATATTTGATGGAATCTAATCCGATGGATTTTTTCATCGGATATCCGATGAAGCTGACTTTCATCAGTCTTACCTACACACCTTTGGTCAAAAATCTGACCGTGTCCAAATGCGGTGACATAAAACACTACGACGTGCTGAGAAAAATGAAGTTCAATGCTTCCGAGCATGCGTCGACTTGATTCTGAGCATGTGTGGATTTTGGACCGATGGACTTCCATACAGACAATCGTTTTTTTTCTATCGTTTTTTTATCCATAGGAACGTTTTAAAACATGTTCTATTTTTGTTCACCGATGGAAAACAAACCGATGGGGCCCACACACGATTGGTTTGTCTGATGAAAACGGTCCATCGTTTACCTTTATTGTGTCCATCTGCTTTTGTATCTCTTGAACTTCCCTCTTGATTGCAAGCTCTTTTGGGCCCTCTGATTCTGACTGTACAAAAGTAATGACTGAAGGATCTTTAGAAAGCTTGACAGAGGATTGGAATACATTTATGGGTTAATATTGTAGATTTTACTGTTTGTTTTGCCAGAAGTACATTTTAACTTTAAGTCACAAATTTACCTTTTTCATTGCTGTCACTCCTTTTACTTCTTTGTTTGCTTTTCCATTGGTGAGGAATGCGGAGAATTAATAAAGAAGAGCATAAGCAGTCCGC
This sequence comes from Rana temporaria, assembly GCF_905171775.1. Lineage (NCBI taxonomy): Eukaryota > Metazoa > Chordata > Amphibia > Anura > Ranidae > Rana > Rana temporaria. The sequence continues at coordinate 536,032,144 of NC_053489.1, forward strand.
ATCTCTTCAGAAAATTGAATCAGAGAGAATGAATGGCTGAAATACAATTTGTTCACAGGCAGAAAAAATACAAAGTTATAATCCCTCTGTAGCCTACACTTACCTTCCTGCTGCAACCCTCCTTCTTTCACTATTAGTAACCCAAAGTACAAAGAACATTCATGCGCTTACTCCATTGTTGAAAAACATTGGAGTGCATACAAATGAGCTGACGCCATATGCATAAATTGCTCCTTCACACTTTGGACAATTTTTGTAAAGCTTGAGGAAACTTTTGTTGTGACCTTTCATATGTTCCTTATCTCAAGCTTCTCATAATCTATGGATGAATTTAAAATATCATGGTTTATGTATGAGTATATACAGATTCAACCAGTGTTATCCCAAAAGGAATTCAGACTAATCTAAAACTATCTCAAGACATACATTATTCAGTACTGCAGAACGAAGGCTTGTTTTGTACTATGTGATAGCCCAAAGTAGCTATGGTAAGCAGAGGGCAGAATAGGCTATCTATTATAATGCTACATTATAAACTGATTAATACAAGCAATATAATATCACAAGTATCCTAAGCATGGCTCTAAAACTCTAAATGTTTGTCTCGCTACAGCCAATGATAGCCGCTGACCTCCCACGGAGCTCATTCCATTCTATACTTTTACTCTTCATCTTCTCACTTTCAATTCTCCACATCACTAATTTGTCTCTTATACATCAAAGGCACTTCCTATATGTGTCCACATCTAGAACTGGGTGTTCATAACTATTGTATAATTCTATTTAAATTCCCTCATCTTCTTTTCTCTGATTATTTGTTTCCTTCGAAAAATCCTCCTGAAGGATGGCTTAAAGGGGTTGTAAAGTTAAAAAAATAAAAACGGGGGGAACTAATGCGCAAAACCAACCTCAACAAAGGGCTCAACAAAGCTAAAATAAGAAAATCAAACTAATAATGCAGCTGCCACGACTAATAGTGTTCACACACTTAGAGCAATTAATGACAAGGGGGGGTGTAATGGCGCTTGCAACAGGATCTAATTAAAACTAAATATCAATAACGATTTCCATAATGTGAATAAGTTGTCAGGAAAATGTGCTCCACTGGTTCCTGTGTAAAATGTGTTCCACTCTGAATAAAATCTTATACCAACCCAACATTAACTGAGTAATGTGGAGAGTAATAAGAGTGGATAAATGATGATAAAAAAGACAAATGTGCCAGTGACCCGCACATTATTAATAGCGAGTGATCTGGAATCGTTCAGATAAAATTAACAAGTAGTAGCTATCTTCATAAACATATAACATATATAGTGCAAATATGCAAATGAGCTCAAACCAATCCAAAGTGCATAGTGCAATAAATGAATAATATCCATAAAAGTGAAAAAAACATCAAAAAGTGGAAGAAATATAAATAATAAAATTCCAATCCATGCATAAAAGTGAAAGAAAATTCAATCCATAAATGACTGCAGTGAAAAATGTCCCATATAATTCACCAAGGAATTCCAAAAAAATAATAATCAAGAAATGTCAATATAAAAAAATATATATATATAAAATATATATATATATATATATATATATATATATATATATATATATATATATATATATATATATATATATATATATATATATATATATATATATATATATATATAAATAAAGAAACATGTCCAGTGCAATAATAACGTGAAAATGAAAAACAATCCAATCCAATAGTCAAGAACGCAATATCAAGCAAAGAATAAATGAATATAAAGTGCATCTGTGCTTCACTTCTATTAAGATTCCATGATGAGTGCTTCAGTGCAGAGTAAAAAACGTGCTTCCAAAATGACAGACTCCAAACCTTTCCACAGTGCAGTAGTGAAGATGGAAATAGTTAATACAAGCCCCTTACCTTGAAGTGGCTTGTATGTAAGCCTTATAACATATAAATGAAGGATGTCCCACAGCCAGCCTGCCGTTCTTACACTGCATAAACAGAGACCTGATCCCAGCAATGGCACTCAAAAAGAACACAAGGAGGCTTCCATAGCGTAAGACCATTCACAATTTAATGAGTAAAAACAGTTAAAACACTTAGAGACAAAGCTGTATAAACAGCGTGTGGTACGATCGGGTCTCCGCTCTGCGGCCGCGAGCGGATAAAGTCACCAGCAATCCTCCTCTTCCTCACGCGTATCATAACGAACACACGTTACTTAATCAATTTTTTTTTTTTAATTCCTTGGTGAATTATATGGGACATTTTTCACTGCAGTCATTTATGGGTTGAATTTTTTTCACTTTTATGCATGGATTGGAATTTTATTATTTATATTTCTTCCACTTTTTGATGTTTTTTTCACTTTTATGGATATTATTCATTTATTGCACTATGCACTTTGGATTGGTTTGATCTCATTTGCATATTTGCACTATATATGTTATATGTTTATGAAGATAGCTACTACTTGTTAATTTTATCTGAACGATTCCAGATCACTCGCTATTAATAATGTGCGGGTCACTGGCACATTTGTCTTTTTTATCATCATTTATCCACTCTTATTACTCTCCACATTACTCAGTTAATGTTGGGTGGGTATATGATTTTATTCAGAGTGGAACACATTTTACACAGGAACCAGTGGAGCACATTTTCCTGACAACTTATTCACATTATGGAAATCGTTATTGATATTTAGTTTTAATTAGATCCTGTTGCAAGCGCCATTACACCCCCCCTTAGTTAAAAAAATGTTTCCTAAATAGCTTCCTTTACCTTAGTGCAGTCCTCCTTCACTTACCTCATCCTTCGATTTTGCTTTTAAATGTCCTTATTTCTTCTGAGAAATCTTCACTTCCCGTTTTTCTGTCTGTAACTACACACAGTAATGCAAGGCTTTCTCCCTGGTGTGGAGTATCGTGCTCGACCCCTCCCTTGAGGGGGGAGAGGGCAAGCAGGAGAGTCAAGACACTCTCTATGTTGCAGATAGAGAAAGGAGCTGTGTGTTAGTGGGCGTCCTGACTCTCCTGTAGTACAAGGGAGGGGGCGAGCACGACACTCCACACCAGGGAGAAAGCCTGGCATTACGGTGTGGAGTTACAGACAGAAGAACAGGAAGTGAGGATTTCTCAGAAGAAATAAGGACATTTAAAAGCAAAATCGAAGGATGAGGTAAGTGAAGCATAACTGCACTAAGGTAAAGGAAGCTATTTAGTATTTTTTTTTTTTTACCTTTACAACCCCTTTAAAACCTTTGTATGCGCAATACCACACAATGCACACATTATTGCGCCCCAATGCATTATTTTTTAATGACACTCCAATGCACTACAGAAACACACCTGCATTGTAGTACGCTACAACAGTGGTCATCAACCCTGCCCTACATGGCCCTAACAGGCCAGGTTTGCAAGATAACTGAAATACATCACAGGTGATATCATTTGCTGCTCAGTGATTGCAGTATTCTAGACTGCATCTCCCCAAGTTAATACATAAAACCTGGCCTGTTAGTGGGCCCTGTAGGGCAGGGTTGATGACCACTGTGCTACAACACACCACCAGCAAAAAAGTGTCAGGGAAGGCTTTGTGTGAGTTTGCAGCCAATTCCAGCATTAACATGTATTTGTTAATGTAATGCAAAGGGGTAAAGTTGGCAAAAATGTGATGTAAACTCTAATTACTGTATTTATTGGCGTATAACACTCACTTTTTTACCCTGAAAATAGAGGGTAAACTGTGCCTGCTTGTTATACGCAGGGGGCTGTGGAATGTTTTTTTCCTGAAACTTCCCTCTTAAAGTTAGGGTGCGTGTTATACACCGATAAATACGGTAAATAATCTAATCTTCTTAAGAATTGTGTGTCTTCAATGACTACCTTTTTTAAATACAAATCCTTTGGATTGTATTTCAATGCTGCTGATCTCTTGGCTTGGTCTGATGCTCTGTGAGGCCCCGTACACACGTCCGAGAAACTCGACGGGCAAAACACATTGTTTTGCTCGTCGAGTTCCTTGTGAAGCCGCCGAGGATCTAGGCGAGCCAAGTTTCCTCATTGACTAACGAGGAAATAGAGAACATGTTCTCTATTTGGCTTGACGAGTTTCTCGTCGGTTTCCTCGGCCAAAAGTGTACACACGACCGGGTTTCTCGGCAGAATACGGCTCCGATCGAGTTTCTGGCTGAATTCTGCCGAGAAACTTGGTCGTGTGTATGGGGCCTGAGAGAACTTGGCTACATCTTTCTCTTCCTCCCCCTCATTCCTTTCATTCTTTTCTTTACTGTTACCCTTTTTATTACCTCAATCTCTTCTTTTCCCACTGCCTTTCAATTTGCCCCGATTCCTATTCCCTTCTATCTCTATCTATCACCTTACTCTGGTTCACCATTATCATCATTGACAACTGTGACCCCTGCCCCTAGGGCGGTAGTAGATTCTCTTACTACACTTCTTGTTTTTTTGTAAATAAAAATGTTTATAGGACTTTACATCCAATTGTACTGCTGATTTTCTATCCTTTTCTAACCTTCAAAGTTACTTAGCTGACCACCCAACGACACATTGGGGAAGATTTACTAAACTGGTGCACAGAATCTAGTAGGTAGCCAATCAGCTTCTAACTTCAGCTTGTTTGATTAAGATTTGACAATAAAACCTAGGAACTGATTGGTTACTATACACTGTTGCACCAGATTCTGTGTGGAACAGTTTTAGTAAATCCCCCCAATGTTTGCAGGCTCTTATGTCATATCTGTGAATGAGAAATTGCAACAGAAAGAACGCTGTGCCAAAGTACTTTGAAACCATCTGTGAAGAAAAGTTTACATTAAAGCTAAAGCCTTATAACCAGAATTCCTTATGTCACTAAATTAAAAAATACACCTCTTGTCAGAGAAGAGTTAATAAACCTACTTTATAAAGAAATACTGTAATGTTTACCATAGGTCAAAACCTTCTTCCTCTCTATCAAACCTTGCGCTAATGAAGTTGAATCTTGTTCTGCTTGCAAGTATAATTAGTGATCTCTCCAGTGATCTCTCTGCATGCTTAACACCATATTTTAATGTGAAATCACTTCTTAACACATCTGCTGACAAATATTAATATGAAGAGGCAATCTGTCATATTGCCGAGATCTCCATGGGTGCTTCTTGGCATCCGCTGTGGAGTTAAAATAGCACATTTTTATCTTTAACATGTTGACAAAGTATGCATTTAAGGAAGTCCAGCTGTAAGCTAAAACCTCACTCTAGAAAAGTTTTGCATATACAAATCAACTATCCCAAAACATTTTATAATGTGTCTTGAGTGTCTTGCTATAAAGTAAAGATTAGAGAATTTGATGCAATAGTTGGTGGATATAAACTATAATTTAGTGACTTTTCGTTTGCTAAACCACTCTGTATCATAAAAAAAAAAAATATTTTTTGGAAATAAAGTATTTGTTTTAATTTTGTTTATCCTTTGTGTTATTTTAGAGCTGCTGATCTACTGTAACCTGTTTGCAGCCACTTTTTCATACTATATTCCAATAATGGCTTTATGGCCTTACTTGGGGTGCGTTTTCTGGGGGGGGGGGGGACAATAGTGGACCATGTCTACTTAATGTTTGTTGAAATGGCCACTTGTAGTCTCAATGAGAAGCACTTGTAATAGTGTAAAAATGCATGCACAGAGACTGATGCCGAGGGTTGTCACCCTATAACAGAAAGTGCCTGAACAAGGGCTTTTATGGCAGGATCATTTTAATTAAATCTGCAAATTTAAAAATATTGAACATTATTTTAAAATTATATTAAAGTGGTTATAAAGTCAAAAGGGTTTTTACCTTAGGTATTACCTGCATTAGTAAAAAAAAAACTCCCACTTGCTGTTTCCCCCACCCCCCAAATGCTTACATGAGTCCTCTCTTGAACCAGCCATGTGTCCGTCTACAGTGTGCCAGCATGGTGTTCCCCCATAGCACACAGCTTGCCATGGGGACACACAAAGGGGAGGAGAAACAGACATTGCCAGCTGGAGACTCCAGAAGAAGAGGCAAGGAACCACTCTGTGCAATATCCTTGTAAGTATAAACCTCTTTTTGTATTTTAACCACTCGGCCCCGCGTTACTTTAACTAGTAATTGCACAATCATGTAATGCTATACTCAAACACAATGCATGTTCTTTTTCACATAAATAGAGTTTTCTTTTGGTGTTATGTGATCACCATTAGGATTTTTATTTTTTTGCAATATAAATGTAAAAAGACCGACATTTAAAAAAAAAAAATGATATTTTTTTACTTTTTGTTAATAAATATATCCAATAAACTAAAATGTTGTCATTAATTTAGTCCAAAATGTATTCAGCTACAGCAAATAAGCGTATATTGATTAGTATGCGCAAAAGTTATAGAGTCTACAAACTACAAACTATGGTATATATAGTGGAATTTACGCAGCTTTTACTTCCTGACTTGCCAATCACGTTTGAGGTGCTAAAATGCCAGGGCAGTAAAAAAAAACAAATGACCCCTATTTGGAAACGTCTGAGCTATATATCATTTAGTGGCACAGTGGTGTAGTGGGTAGCACTCTTGCCTAGCAGCAAAAAGGGTCACTGGTTCAAATTCCAACCACAATACTACCTACCTGGAGTTTGCTTGTTCTCCCTGTGCCTGTGTGGGTTTCCTCTGGGTACTCTGGTTTCCTCCCACACTCCAAAGACATACTGATAGGTTAATTGGCTTCTGTCTAAATTGGCCCTAGTATACGAATGTGAGTTAGGGACCTTAGATTGTAAGCTCCTTGAGGGTAGGGACCGATGTGAATGTACAATGTATATGTAAAGCGCTGTGTAAATTGACGGCGCTATATAAGTACCTAAATAATAATTTATAATATAAATTATTGTGTGTGCAATATATCATTTAAGTGACAACTTTGTGTAAAATCAAATCAAAAATGTTACCCCTTTCGAATACCAAGTCCCAAAAAATCTTGCCACTACTCCCTATGTAGTCTGGGTATCCGGTTGGTACCATGTGACTAACTTTTCCCTCATAAATCAGGAAATAACATGTATAGCCTGTTTCCCTCTTACATAACTTAGACAGAACTTGCTGGGGAGAAATTGTTTGAAAGCAAGGTGGCCAGAAAAATTTATGAGGGACTTATCTATGCCAAGACAACTTGTTTGGGCATATACAAGTCTGCAAATTGTTGGTTAAAGTGATTTACGAGGGCCTGAATTTTGTGGAGCAGATCAAATCCAGGGTCACCCCAAGGACAACAGAGTGTAATCGGCGCCTGTCGCCGTATTGCGTTCCACGCTGGAGCGCATACGGCGACCGCGCAATGACATCATCGCCCGGCGCCGCATGCGTTCCAGCTTGGAACGCGGAAGTGCCGAGCATAATCAACGCTCCATTCGGCACACATGCCTCTCAGCTATTAACAGAACAGTGTGTAATACACACACTGTTCTATTATTGTCAGCCGTAGCCGGCCATGCTACATAACTACGGGTACCATCAATCCCTAAGGCTTCAAACCATGCCACGCTGGATCCCTACCTCAATCAAGCCAATGCAGATTGCCATTGCTGGGACACCCTAAACACTACAGAATCCCAAGGCTGCTACAGGCTTCCTGGAAACACTCATCCCTGCAAACGGATAAGTACTATTATTGCTCTAGAATTACTCAAATTCTTATATACCCTTTACAAAGTGCTGTATTTGGATCTGGTATAATTAATAGTATCCTGATGCTTGAGGTTACTTAGTAGGTCTTCAGCTGACAGCTCTGCAATATCTTAAAGGGACATACACTCTAAAACCATGTGAGCTATAATTGCCTCTCTTACGCCAATGCTAGTTGCATACAGTATTTCCATATGCTACGTGCTTGACATGTGTTGTTAAATGTATACGGGCTTCCGTCCTAAATTATTGAACATTTTCGCTCTAACTTTTTTATGCTAAGGGTTGAAGGTATTTTATACCTGCTCCCTTAGTGACCCAATGCATTCCTTTATGTAAAGTGATATGATGTAGAGAACCCCCAAACTCCTGTTCTCTGATTGGAGTGACGCCTGGGGTCCGGTACTGATAATCACTTGCATAGAGAAGTGCATTGGAATCTTTAATGCAGTTGTGCTCATTCACGTTTACCGTAATCTTTCAATGCTACGGGTTGGAGGTATGTTGTAATACCACCACCCTTAGTAGCTCAACACATTCCTATATGTGAGAGAGATGATGTAGAGAACCACCAAACTCCTTTTCTCTGATTGGAATGACGCCTGGGGTCCAATACTGAAATCTCACATAACATAGAGAGGTGCATTTAAATCTATCGCTAACCGTAGTTGTGGTTCACTCCCGTTCACCGTAGTTTGTGACACAGAGTTCATTGTCTGAAATGCATGGATAGCTTTATATTCTCATATCTATGCCTGGCCATTTGAATGAATCAGGTCTGTGGATCAATATGACCCGTGGCTTTTTTGTAATGCCCATGTTGAGGGTTTTTATTATTTTTACCAGTAATGGGGTCGATCAACAATTTTTAGCGGGACTGTCACAGATCTAAAACTAAGTGACACTTTTTGGGGGCAAGTGACACAAATACAGTGATCAGTGCTAAAAAAAATGCACTGTTACTGTATAAATTACACTGGCAGGGAAGGGGTTAACATCAGGGGCAATCAAAGGGTTAACTATGTTCCCTAAGTGTTTTCTTACTGTATGGGCTGACTTGAGGAAGAGACAATTACTGACTTGAGGAAGAGACACATCTGTGTTCCTGATTAGCAGGAACTACAGATCTGTCTCCCTCGCTGACTGAATGACGGACTGCCTTGTTTACATAGGCAGATTGCCGTTCTGTCTCTCTGTCTCTCGCCGTTGGCCATCGCAGCCGCCAGACCCGCTGCACTAATGGGCCTTGATACGTCACCAACTGCAGTACTGGTGTGTCTAAGACCAGGCGGTACTAGGCTGCTGGTGCTCGCCAGTTCACCAAGGTAAAGTGGCCCTAGTACTGTCACTCTGCTCTGCTGCTTCTTTCTATGGAACTGAAAAGGGCTCCACGAGAGAATAGCTCGTCATTTCCTGTGCCCGTGTTTTGTAGGCATATGCTGATCTTTGATTCATCAGAACCAATCAGCAGGTCCAGGCCAAAACTCATTGTCCTGGAGCTGAAGACTGATCGGTACTGGATCAAATCACAGCATTGTCAGGCCAGCGGACACAAGCCCTCTACTCGGGAGCACAGATCACATACTAGGTACGTGATCTGGCGTAGAGTGCCCGCCCTGCCGCAGTATATCTACAGTGGGGGGTCGGCAAGTGATTATGGAAAAAATAGGGGCCAAGTAATATTTGCATGAGATTTTAGTGACTAAGTTTATCTATACTTTAAGAGGCAAGGTGATGTGTTTAGTTTCAGGATACTTTTACTAACTAATAACACACAAATAGCACTGTTTGGGGGTAAGTTTAAACCACAGACTAGATCAATTTGGGTCAAGGCATTGTACACTTCAAATATCTTTGCTGTTTTTCTTAATGAAGTTACTGTATATTCCCTGTGTTGTTTATTTGCCTTACCTTTTAGTGATGGGCTCACATAATGTAGCTGCATTTTGAAGTGTCATGGCTGATCAATTCCCCTATATCCATGTATTGTTGCAGGTAGCTTGTCTCTATTCAGCAGAGGGACAAGAAAACTTCCTGTTCAGGGTCACAGTGTCCAATGCTTGTCTACCAATTACCTCTGTGATGCATTACAAATTTGGGGGTTTCTTCCAGCATGGTAAGCTCTCTATTTTTTCATCTGTCTGTGCCAGATCTAATTACTGTGTAGTTCTCATCTACAAAGCACTAGACTGAGAGAACAAGCGAGTGTGGGATTTGTAGTTTTTTCACAGGAAGTTTGGTTCTCAAACTAAAGACAGAGGTTATTAATTAGCCTATGCAGTGCCATGCTGCATGCCGTTTGAACACAAACATTGAACAAAGAAATTTCAGACATGGGAATGTGAAGATTTAATCTACTATAGGCTGTGCATACATTCCAACAAATGGCACCATAAAACATCATGATCAATGCACATTTTAGGCAGGTCAAAAACCCAACGTGCAGCTAGGAAGTTTTATAATGCCTTTAAAATAGTCTTTATAAGTTAGATCCCTTATGATAATCAGTATATTATCCAGGACAATAAATTAGTGTCTGATAGAAGCAGAGAAAAAAAAACGATTTATGAGAGGAATATGGAGGGCTGTCTTCAATATTTTCTGTTTTACTGACCCACAAAAAGTATACAGCATGTAAAGTAAGAGTAAATTGAAATCTCCGGATTAGGAAAGAGTCGAATGTACATTGATACGGGTACACTGACTTTTGGGTGCCAAATCTGAACTCCATTACCATCGATCCCCCTTCTTGTCTTGGTAATAGGGGGTTCCCGGCGGGTCGTACGTTTCTGAATCGGCGTAAATAGCTAATTAGCATATTCCTCGCGTAACTATACAGAAGCGCCACCTAGCGGCCAGCGTGATTATGCAGCCTAAGATACGACGGTTAGACACTTACACCAGTCGGATCTTAGGGATATCTATGCGTAACTGATTCTCTGAATTAGGCGCATAGATACGACTGCCCGCACTCAGAGATACGACGGCGTATCTTGAGATACGCCGTTGTATCTCCTATCTGAATCCAGCCCTTAATGCGCAAGCAAATGTGGCTCTGGTGGGATTATACCAGTCTCCAGAGGTATATTGATGAGTTCATGATACCTAGAGAATTAAGAATTAAAAAAATTCCCTCTACACTCGGAATCCTTTCTTACGGAATGGGATACTCTCTGAACCTCATGAAGCTAATTCAGACATATGAAGAAAAATTGATAATTAATGTTAATCAAGATATAGCTTGACTTGCAGTCCCTATTGAACATGCCAACTAAGGACTTTGACAAAGATGGGCTTTTTCCTATATAGGAATGCTGGGGCAGCCACAAGCCTTAGCATTAAAGCGTTACTAAAGATTTTTTTTTTAAAATAACAAACATGTCATACTTACCTCCACTGTGCAGTTCGTTTTGCACAGAGTGGCCCCGATCCATGTCTTCTGGGGTCCCTCGCGGCTGTCTCTGGTCCTCCCCGCAATTAGTCACCACAGTCATGCAAGAGCTTGCATGGTGGTCACTAATTGTGGGTGCGCTCCCGTGATACAGCGAGCGGCCATAGCCGCTCACTGTATCACTCGGCCCTCGGCGCGCCACATCACTGGATGTGATTGACAGCAGCATCAGCCAATGGCTGCACTGCTCTCAATCCATCCGCTCTAGCCAATCAGCGGCCAGGCTGAGCGGCGAAGAGGATCGCGGGACCGCGCTGGACTTTCAAGGGGTCAGGTAAGTATAAGGGGGGCTCTGGGGGGCCAGCAGTATCAGATGTTTTTTCACCTTAATGCATAGATTGCATTAAGGTGAAAACACATTTTCCTTTACAACTCCTTTAATGTTAGGGAAATGTTTGCACTTTATTTTGGACTTTGTTGTCTGTATATGTCATTATGTTAATTTATTTAAGTAAAGCTTCTGAGACTTTGCTTCTGCCTGGTCTGAAATTATTCAAAGGGTGCATTGCAAGTAACTGGCATAGAGGCTGGCGCACATTTATGCCTCTGTAGCGTTTCTCCTTTACGCTACACTGACGCAGCGCAGAGAGGAAAGCACTGAATTCACAAAGCCAGTGCTGCCAAAACTGCGCTGGGTTTCCTAGGCGTAAGCCGGCGTAGGTGGAAGTGGGCGTGAGCCATGCAAATGAGGTGTGACCCCATGCAAATTATGGGCCGAACGCCAGACAGATACGTATAATGAACGGCGCATGCGCCGTCCCGTGGACGCATCCCAGTGCGCATGCTTAGAGTCACGTCGGAACTACTCCCTAAGATACGTAGCCTACGCCTAGTCATATTCATGTCCTACGTAAACTACGTAAAATACGTCGGCTTGTGTTCCCTGGTGCAGCCATTTGCATGGATGCTGCTGAGTTACACCTCCTTTATGGGGTATAACTTTACGCCGGACATATGACATTACACGCACTGCGTCGGACGGACGTACGTTCGTGAATCGGCGTATCTCCCTCATTTGCATATGTGAATCAATTGGCAAGTCAATAGGAACGCCCACTCCTGCGGGATTCCCTACCCGGAAGCCGCGGTGAATTCCACGGCTAACCGCTATCTACGAGAAGAAAAAAAAAAAAGGTCAGTGTCATTTTATATGCACAACTGGGCTGGATGCAGTGAACCTCCACTTTAAGTGAAGTGCATGAGTTCACACTAGGTGCTTACTGGGAGTGAGGTACAGTATTTGTGATACGCTGCAGGGGTGGAGAGGGAAAGGGCTTTATATGTTCCTCCAAATGCACAAATAACCATGTAATGCTTAGTACATTGAGAAAGAGCTTCAGCAAGTTTAATTGTCTGTTCATGTAAATGTATCCTGTGTGTAAGGCAGTGACCCTGTACAATGTGCCTAGCATAGCCCAGAAGAACCCACCCTGGGGTAAGCCTCTCATGTGACCCTTGCTTTGCACCCAATGAGGAGGGGAGCATGGAGGGCATGACAACCACCACACGACACCTATCCTACAAACATGTCTGGAGATTCCTGTGCAGCAAATGGGGTCAGATGACGTAATCTCTTCCACCATGGTAGAGAAGCAGAAGGTATTAGTAATCTCTGCTTCCTTAAAAGTCATTGGCAGCAAAAGAAGGAAGCTGTCATAAATAATAGCAGTTGAAAAACTGATACTATATATATCAGGGATATGCAGTTAGCGGACCATCAGCTGTTGCAGAACTACAATTCCCATGAGACATAGCAAGACTCTGACAGCCACAAGCATGGCACCCAGAGGCAGAGGCATGATGGGACTTGTAGTTTTGCAACAGCTGGAGGTCCGCTAATTGCATATCCCTGATATATACAGTATGATATTCAGCTCCTGGCAAACAGGCTAAATGTTTGGAGTTTGGATGAACACCCAAACAAAATTTGGTACAAAACTTTGAGGCTGAGGCTGCTGGTCTGGCATCTGGGTGGAGCCTAACTTTAAAGTTGGGATCCTTACAGATGCCTGGACTAGCCATGAAACATCAATCTACAGCCTACTTCAGCTTTGGTAATATGTATCTTTTAAGGAATGGATTAGTAAAGACAGCCACTATATTATCTTTATGAAAGTTTATTTTTTATTTATTTTTTGTGAGTGACTTGTTGGCAATATAGAATCCAGAAATATATAGGAAATTAATATAAAAGTAAAAGCACAGAGGAAGGTAATTGATGTGCCAGTAATGAACACCTACAGTGGGCAGGGGATTATTGCAGAGACACCTACCTTACTGAATATGTACCTACCTGTCTGCTTTCAGCGATCATCTATATGTAAACTGAGCTGTGCATGTGAAGCTCAGCTTACAGCACAGGGCAGATAACTGGCACCTGTGAATGCTCAGGAGTGATGTCATTCCTCACTGACCAATGAAGATGGCCAAAGACTGGAAAACAGAAAACAAAAGAAGATGGCAGCACAAGCGAGGGAAAGGAATGTTGGAGAAAAGGTAATTAAGGATCCCTTTATTTCCATTTTAAATAATAAAATAATAACAATAAAAAAAAAAAAATATATATATATATATATATATATATATATATATATATATATATATATATATGTATATAAAAAGAGAGAGAGAGAGATATAGCTGGATCGATAAAATATTGCATAATAATTACATGGTAATTACATTTACAATGACAGGAATTGCAGCTATTAGCAGAAAGTTGCCAGACTCTAGTAAATAGCAAGATTTAAAACAAATATCACTCTGTTGGTAGTTCACCTGATCCGAGATTTGAATCCATCAATTGTTCCTAGACAAAAAATTATAAATGCACCTAACTCTTTTTTTTAATAGGATTGCTGGACAGGAAGCTGTCTATGTACATGTAGTATACACATACTGTATTTGCTGGCGTATAAGACTACCTTTTACACTTAAAAAAACTGGCCAAAAAGCAGGAGTCGTCTTATACGCCGGGTCAGCTGCTCAGATGCCTGCTGGATGTGCGGTAATACTGTATGTAGCTTCGGCTACATACAGTATATACTGCTTAGCCAATCCTGGTGAGCAATGTATTGAAATTAGTACAGAGCCTGCTCGGATTGGAGTAACAACCTCTGCCAATCCGAGCAGGCTACATACAGTAGCCTTCTTGGATTGGCTTTTGACAGTCAGAGAGGTGTGGGCTGATGATGTTACAGCCTTTGCCAATCCAAGCAGCTTTGTATTCATTAATAAAATACATTGCTCGCCGTGATTGGCTCCATCTCCAGCAAGAAGGAAGAAGAATATAGCTCCAGCTAAAGCAAGAAGGAAGAAGAATATGGCTCCAGAAGGAAGAAATATGAAGCGTCGGAAGCCTCGAAAGGGGGGGTCGTTTTATACGGTGAGTACAGGCAAACAATCTTAAAAAATTGTAAAATCAGGGGGTCGTCTTATACACCCGGTTGCCTTATACACTGGCAAATACGGTAGGTGAATCTTTGCTATATGGATTGAGCTCATACCTGGTTTAAACTAGCAGACTGTGCCTGAAGATGGGCTAAAGGCCTTGTACACACGACCAAACATGTCCGCTGAAACTGGTCCGTCGGACCAGTTTCCACGGACATGTCCGACCTTGTGTAGAGCCTACCGGACAGTTTTCCGGCCTAGCGGACAGGTTTCCAGCGGACAAAAGTTTCTTAGCATGCTAAGAAACTTGTCCGCTGGAAGCCTGTCCGTCGGACATGTCCGATGGTTAGTACGACTCATCGGACATGTCCGCTGGCCCGAAATCCCGCGCATGCGTCAAATTGATTCGACGCATGCGTGGAAGCATTGAACTTCCTGGGTCGCGCACGTCGCCGCGTCATCGTTGCCGCCACGTCACCGCATTTTCTGTCCGCGGGGAATTTGGTCTGATGGTGTGTACACACATCAGACCAAAACCTCCCAGCAGACATGTCAGATGAAAACGGTCCGCAGAACGTTTTCATCGGACATGTCTGGCCGTGTTTACAAGGCCTAAGGCTAAATCCATATATTTGAAAAACATGCCATGCTTGTAGTGCAATTAATTGTTAATGGCACCCCAAACACTCTGCAACCAAAAAAGGTGCAGGAGCTTCTTTGGTGTATTTGTCCCTTAGAGCATCCCTATCCCTATACTGTCACATAAACACACATAATTAAAATAAAATAAAAAGTGTTTGCAAAACGTGAAGTGTGAATGGGGAAATAATGCAACATATTTTCCATTTTTTTTTTGCTTTTGCTCCACATTTGTTCCATATTTATGGATAAAGTTTTCTCAGTACAGCTACATTTCTTGTCAATCCCCTTTAACAAAAGTAGCCCCATCTCAGGCAGAACCCTCTACATAAAAAGTTTGTTAAGTTGTAAAGCTATATAAAGCTATTAAAGCGTTTGTTAACCTAAAAAAAAATAATAAAGATCATGTTCCTTTAAAGCATGTTATAGAGCACACTGGTGCTGTGTAATTTGGCCCCATGGCGTCCGCTGAAATTTTTTCAGGGAGGGGGGGCGCTTCAGCAGCAGCGATACACAGTCGCATTTTACCCTTTTTTTTGACCGCAAGCGGGGGTTAAAAGCGCCCCCCCACGTTAAAATGTAAAAACACCTTACTGTGCCCCCTGCATATTTCAATATCTCTTTGTCACTACTGTATACCCCCTCTCCACAACTGCACCTCTGGATCCCTTTACATTACACATCACCCCACAGCTCTGGACCCCTTTACATTACACAGCACCCAGCATCACTGGATCGCTTTACATTACACAGCACCCTGCACCTCTGGACCCCTTTACATTACACAGCACCCTGCATCACTGGACCCCTTTACATTACACAGCACCCTGCATCACTGTACCCCTTTACATTACACAGCACCCCTTTTCCTTGACTGAAACACTACACTATATTGACAGTATATTTATTTCAGGTCTAAAAGAGGAACCTTTTGGAATGAGGGACAAATGTATTTTATTCCAGAGGAGGGACAGGCACTCTAAATAAGGGACAACTAGAAACTATGCCGTAGGCTACAACTCTGTGTTGTGTTTGCTCTGCGTTTCCAGACTTGCCAAAAACACATCAGAAAATAGTCTAGTGTTACCTGTGGCAACAGATGTTGGAACAAACAAAGCACAGGCCTTGTAAACTATATAAAACAGTGCTCCCCTCCCTCTGTCCTCTGGCGCTTGTATCATATGTCACAGAGCTGGGTCTGTGTGCAAGGTCCCGCCCCCCTAGTTCGGCTCGTGTGATAGGCGGAACACTAGAAGACTATCAGACGAGCCGAACTAGGGGGGTGGGACCTTGCACACAGACCCAGCTCCATGACATATGATATGAGTGCCGGAGGACAGAAGGAGGGGAGCGCTGCAGTCGCCGTATAAAGCGACCCCAGGGCCAGTTTGGCCCTGCTCCTGGCTCTCTCTGTCGATTCCAGGGGGGCTAAATGACCCCCCTTGCCCTATGGAGAAGACACCCATGTTTGGCCCCTTCTATCACCTGAAATACCTGGCTGATCCTGCCAGTTTCTGCCCTCCCCGTTGTAAACTGACCACAGTGTATCATGGCTGCTGAGCTCTGACACCGTGGTCAGTTTACATGCCTTCATTATCACCTCTCCACTCTGTCCTCCTCTGTGCTCTCCTCTGTACTCTCCCCCTCTCCTCCCTGCCTGTCAGCTCTGTGTCTGTGACCGCCCCCTTCCCTCCTGTTGCTCAAATTAGGATTACATTTATATTATCCTCTCGGTTGATTCATGTAACACCCCCCTGTGACTGTGCTTTATAAAAAAATGCAGCTATATAACAGTTTACAGAGCGCAGATCGGCGCTCACGTGACCAGCCATATCCCTCCTCACTTGCATGTCAGCTGCAGTGTGGGGCTGCCCCTCTCCTCCTCCCCTCCTGACTGATGTCAGCGGGGGGGTCCTCCACCCCACCCGCCGCAGCTGTCAGGCCGAGAGAGGAGAAATCCAGCAGGTCATGTGAGCCCCGATCAGCGCTCTGTAAACAAAGTATATAGATGCATTTTTTTTATAAAGCACAGTCACAGAGGGACATTACATGAATCAACCAAGAGGATAATGTAAATGTAATACTGTGGGTTAACAACCACAAAAATGTTGTCAGTAAATAATAATTTCTGCTTCATTTAACTCTTGATGCTACAATATATCAAGTCTCTATGATGTATACAGGACTTTTAAGATCTTGATAACAGTTTTCAGAACTGGAGGAGTGGGAAGTTGGGATGTTTACTATAGAAAACAATATATTTTTTTGTATGGAGGATAGAATACAACAATCGTCAAAGTCTCCGTGCAAATGAAAGTAGAACATTTAAATACAATTGTGGACTCATTTATGTTTAAAACATAAACTTTACTGGTCAATAGAGAATATGAAAGGAAAAGGGTACCAGCGGGTACCTGTTGCTATATTCACGCCTCCACTACAGTAGCACTTCCAAATGGACGTGTATACAAACCAACGTTTTCTGTAACATGCCAATCCGTCGGCATTGTATATTTGATGCAATGCGAATGCGGATCATTTTATGTGGGAAAAGCATCCGTTTTTTTACCAAATACGTGACCATATAGCCCTCATTTCTAAGAAAAAAAATGGAGACCCCCATTAGCCGCCATTCAGGCATTTACCATCAATTCAATGGCCGAAAAATGAGATTTTCAGCTCTCGAACACATCCCTCCAGGTGAGAGAGGAGGTGATTATGACAAAATTTTGCTTCAAAAAGAGGCCAAATGGATACACTCTTTATCTGCATTGGCCTCCCCTGGTTTAAATTAATCATTCAGCTTCAAACCTTTTTTATAATAAATAACAATTTTGTACAAATACACATTTTTTAGCAGTTTATCATATTGTCTATTTTCCTTTTGTCTTTTCATCGTTTATTTTTTTTTTTATTAATTCACTATTATTATCCTATATTATTTTTTCTTACTCAAACTTCGCTTCTTTACATCTTGTTGTTATTTTCCATATTTAGAATTGTATCATCGTGTGCAATGTATCTCGATGTCCATCTGTGTGATCTATGTAACAGAATATGCTGTTCAATAATGCTTAAAAATTGGCGTGGTTATTTTTCTTTTCTTACCCCATTTAAGATTTTTTTTTTTTTTATTTCAATGTTTTTTTATTGTTGTTTGCGTATAAAAAAATACAAAAAAAGTGTTACATCATCGTACATATTATAAACAATACACAACCATACGTTTTTCCCTGTTTTCCCCTTATCTTTATCTACCCTCGTTCTTTGTGACATTGTGAATAAATGAAGAAACACTTGTTTCTGAACTGTCATACCTCGCCTCGCCTCCCCTCCCCCACCCCGCAAACCCTCACCCACCCTCCCACCCTTCCATCACACCTTGAGCAGGTTTTTGAAGTTAATGTACTTCGTTAAATACGTCTTCCCCATAAAGGAATGCCCGATAGCGGGTTAAGATATTTATTGAATTTGAATGGCGATTTTTATATAGAACCTCCTGTTTCGTCTAGCCAGGGTTTCCACATCCTCACAAACTTACTATAATTCCCCTGTCGAGTAAGTGTCACTCTCTCACTCCAAATCATTGTGTTAATAGTTTCAACCCAAGATTTGACAGTGGGTGGCATCTGGGCCTGCCACCTCAACGCAATTAACTTCCTTGCCTGGAAGAGGCATCTCAGTACCCCATTTAAGATTTAATCTTGTTTTTTTCTACCTATTTTTGCATACGCTTTATCATAGATTTGTATACCAGTTCATTTTGAATTTTTTGCCCGGACTATGTTCGCCTCCAGCGGAGCTGTACCTCTTGTGGCCCCATATTGACTAAGCTGGACTGTACGGGCATTTAGGGACCTTTTTTATCAAGTGGGCAAACCAATCCCCTTTTTTTTGCTGATTCTGGTCCACCTCTTTGACCATATATGTCCCCACTTTTCTCCTTATACTTTACATCCTTTCTTGTTGTCAGATCTCTGCAAGCATATCCATCTATTGTTTTTGCTTCTGCAAGCTTTTGTGGTATGTTTCCAGCTTCCAAGATGGCGGCGGACTCTTCAGCGCCGTTTCCAGAGGCCCTGTTCTATTGGCCTCTTGGTGAGCGCTGTCTATTCGCCCTTCCTGGTCAGCTGACGAATCACGTGAGCCTGAGCGCTGACGTTATTGGTCACATGTCCACATCTCCACGACGCACGCCGAGATGACATATAAATAGCGCGGCTCTACAAGCCGCATACTGTGTGTTTACACCATACCGGACAAACCCACGGCACAGGCAGGTCCCCCTGCCTGCCCAGTTGTTCAGCTTTGGCACGGACGTGTTCAGGTAATTATCTTACTTACCCCATGGTCCATTTTGATTCTTTTCATTTGGAAAGATATATGCATTTATTTATTTTCTACTCTCCTGCAGATCCCAGCTTTTTGCTGGGCTATATGCCTTTTTGCTTGACTCCAGGCAATCTCTGCCTTATCCTCCCTCGTTCACTGATTCCTCTGTATGGGTCAACTAGATTGGTTCTACTGGTTTATTTGGAACAGTCAGGTATTTATGAATTCGTTCATTTTCTACCTATATACTGATCCTATATATATATATATATATATATATATATATATATATATATATAAAATTAAAGATAAATTACATATATTTCCTATATATTTCCTGTAGGCTGTTTTATATGGTATGGCCCTGCTATGGTCCCTGGTGCCTCTTGAGGTTTTGTTTTTCCGCTGTGCGGTGGCTGTCCGGATGTGCTGGTTTATCTAAACATACACAACCTTCTAATTCTTTTATTCCTGTCTTTTTGGTAAGTGTAACCTGTGCCGATTTTTTAGCATTGAATGATTGAACATACACCTTCTTAATTAACTTGAATTTTGTAAAAAAAAAAAAAAAATCCCTTTTTTGTTATAATTGTATGCACTTAATCTTTGCATCTTTTTTGATACTTTGTGTACTCAATGGCCCAGATTCAAGTAGAATTGTGCGATATTTGCGGGGGAGCAGGGCAATGATTTTGCCCTGCGCCCCGCAAATATTTTGCGCTGCCCTCGATTCACGGAGCAGTAGCTCCGTGAATTGCGAGGGCGCGCCGGCAAATTTGCCCGGCGTAAGCGCACGCAAGGGAATCATTTAAATTAGGCGCGCTCCCGCGCCGAGCGTACAGCACATGCTCCGTCGGGAAACTTTCCGGATGTGCATTGCGGCAAAAGACGTCGCAAGGACGTCATTTGCTTCTAAGTGAACGTGAATGGCGTCCAGCGCCATTCACGTTTCACTTACGCAAACGCCGTGAAATTCAAATTTCACGGCGCGGGAAGGCCGGCTATACTTTAGCATTGGCTGCCCCTACTATTAGAAGGGGCAGCCTGGCGCTAAAAGTAGCCGTACGGAAACTCCGTACCTGGCTTGCGCGGGGCCCGCGCAAGCTTGTGAATCAGTGGTAGTATGCAATTTGCATACTACATGCTGATACACAATGGGAGCGCCCCCTAGCGGCCCCCGCAAGAATGCAGCCTAAAATCTGCGAGGCATAAGAGCCTTATGCCGCGCAGATTTTAGCCTGCAGTCGGTGTGACGAGGTTCCTGAATCAGGAGCACTCGTTACACCGGAGCAAGTAAGCACTTGCGCTGCGTAACCTATGGTTGCGCGGGCGCAAGTGCGTCTTGAATCTGGGCCATTGCTTATAACGCTCCTGAAGAAGCTCCACGTTGAGCGAAACATGTTGATCAAACATACAAGTCAATGCGTCAATCGATCTTCTGTGTCTAACCTATTGGAGATCGTATTTATTCATCTTGATTGATGTTATTATATATATATTTATTTGTTAAAAATAAAATATTTTTCTATTTTTCTATACTTCTTAGTTTTTGATTTCCTACTAGCACCGATCAATAGTCCCCGGGTCCCGCTGGTACCCTTTTCCTTTCATATTCTCTATTGACTAATTTACTGGGACGAGGTGCTTAGAAACATTGATATCTATCCACTAATTATACTTTTTTTATAAACTTTACTGGGTTCATAGAGATAACTCAGTCTACACTACTTCATGATTTATTTTTCTGCTCTGCTGGTTGATTAGATCCATAATCAGTGCAATGAGTGAGGTGTAGTAACTCATAACAATTAATTAAGGTTCAATGAAAAGAAGTTTTGCGATTGGTTGCTAAAGTCATGGCACTGCATATCACTATTGTTAATTGGACTGCCCTAAAGAACAAGACTGTGAATATAAAAACTCTGTAAGTTAAAGTCTGGGAAAACAACTAAATACACAGATGAGATTCGTATATATTAGGGCTGTTACTGATTAAAATTTTTGTGTTCGATTAATTGATTTTTTTAAAATAGATTAATCAACTAATTTCGATTAATTATAATAACACATACATTTTTCGGATCACCACCATATATAGTCCCCACTGTAATATCCACAGACATCTCCCCCACTGTAATATCCACAGACATCTCCCCACTGTATTATCCACAGACATCTCCCTCACTGTAATATCCACAGACACCTCCCCACTGTAATATCCACAGACATCTCCCCCACTGTAATATCCACAGACATCTCCCCCACTGTAATATCCACAGACATCTCCCCCACTGTAATATCTACAGACATCTCCCCCACTGTAATATCCACAGACATCTTCCCCACTGTAATATCCACAGACATCTCCCCACTGTAATATCCACAGACATCTCCCACTGTAATATCCACAGACATCTCCCACTGTAATATCCACAGACATCTCCCACTGTAATATCCACAATCTCCCCCACTGTAATATCCACAATCTCCCCCACTGTAATATACACAGACATTTCCCCCACTGTAATATACACAGACATTTCCCCCACTGTAATATACACAGACATTCCCCCCCCCCTGTAATATACACAGACATTTCCCCCCCTGTAATATACACAGACATCTCCCCACTGTAATATGGTCCACATCTCCCCCACTGTACAGGAAGATTAGTGCTTGCTTAGTCTTACCAGAGAAGCCGGCCGAACACGAGCAGTTGAGGTCGGGTGATGACGTCAGCTTGCCACTCTAGGCTCACCTAGGCCGCTGCCGGGTAGACCAAGATGGCCGCCGCTCCGGGAGCTAGGCCGAAGCCGCGTCCTTTCCTATGGCCGAGGCAGCAACGGAGCTCCACGGATCACATGGTGTGCCGATCCGCATATGGTGACCCGTTCAGATCACGGATCATTTACGATCCGTTGCACCACTAGTAACGATCAAAAGAATTTTGATCAACCAAAACAATTAACGATTAATCAAGGAATTAATCTTTAATTTCCACAGCCCTAATATATATGAGTTGTTTTCTCTGACAAAGGATTTGTATTTCTGTCCTAGCAGTCATGAGCATTACACAACTGTGCCACACAACACAGTACTGCCTGGCAAGACAGGACCTGCTTTTCTCTATTTCATTTCAGTAACATTACAAGTCTCCCCCAACCCTACCCTGTGAATAAACAGTGAACGTAGATTCAGCAGACTAACTTATCACTCTGCTTTCTCCTTCCTTCAGCATATGCCTTTTTAGCACATAAGCAATGATTGAGTGTTTGTGCTGTTTCTCACTTGTCCAGTACATGCTTTGCTTCACAGGGACTGATGCCAAGTAATATTTAAGCGCTTGCATTAAAAAATGCATTTGTGGGTGAAGTATAGAAGTCCGAGGAGCATTAATTTGTGTCTTTTACATCTCCTTGGAGTTGCCAACGGTAATTTCAAAATGACACTTCAATAACCATTCATTATAATATACTACACATGGTAAACGTAGGTAAAGCCCACAGTTTAATGTTAATAAAGCAATGCAACATAATCATCGGAATGCATTCTAATACCTATAAAGTTTTTTTCCAGATTTATCTTCGGTGGCTGTAAGTTAAAATGCTCTCTGCTGGAATACAGTTAATGCAGCAGGGGGAACCAGTTAAACCTCCATCAGCAGAAATGTCAGTGAAATTAATGTGGCTTTTTTAAGTCTTTTACAGTTTCTAGTTTATAAAATGAAGGTGGAACTACTGTATACTCAGAAGCTTACAGTACCAGTACGAAAAGGGCAAATTGAGGTTAACTAATGTATAGGATGGGTCATGGCATAGCCTTGAGAGATATGACCAGTTTGGAAAGTTATATCGTTTTCTAAATATAACAAATCTTTACTTTATGTAGTCATTCTGTGCAGTACTTTTACTCAATTTAAAAACTTGCTACCATCATAAATGACTTTCATTCTAGAAGATATTCAAGTGTTAGTTGTAGTCTTGGTTACCAGAAACTCATGATGTGTTCTATTTACAATGTGATTATACTCTATCTATCTATCTATCTATCTATCTATCTATCTATCTATCTATCTATCTATCTATCTATCTATCTATCTATCTATCTATATATATATATATATATATATATATATATATGTGCCATTTTAAAATGGGAGCCAATTTCACAATATATAAAAGAGTATGACTTTCTGAAGGTTGTTGTTCTTGGATTCTTACAGCATTAGCAAATCTTGTATTTGGCAGTTCGTGTTCTGGTGCTGAACAGCTAAGGAGTGTCATTGGGGGCATCAAGGCTTGGAACCATCCCTATACTACCCTTTTTGCAGTAAATCGTCCACCTACATTGTATCATATTGTGGACACTTCTCTCTTTAACCCCTTCAGCCCCAGAAGGATTTACCCTCTTCCTGACCAGAGCATTTCTTGCGATTCTGTACTGCGTTGTTTTAGCTGACAATTGCGCAGTCATGCGACATTGTACCCAAACAAAATTGACGTCCTTTTTTTCCCCCACAAATAGAGCTTTCTTTTGGTGGCAATTGATCACCTCTGCTGTTTTTATTTTTTGCACTATAAACAAAAAAGTGCGGAAATTTAAAAAAAGCAATATTTTTTACTTTTTTTGCTATAATAAATACCCCCCAAAAAATTGCAATAATTGTATATTTTTTTGGTTTGAGCAAAAGTTATAGCGTCTACAAAATAGGGGATAGATTTATGGCATTTTTATTATATATTTTTGTTTTTTAATAGTAATGGTGGTAATCTGCGATTTATATTGGGACTGCGACATTATGGCGGACACATCGGACACTTTTGACACTATTTTGGGACCATTGTCATTTATACAGCAATCAGAGCTACAAATAGCCACTGATTACTGTATAAATGACACTGGCAGGGAAGGGGTTAAACACTAGGGGGCAATCAAGGGGTCAAGTGTGTCTTAGGGATGTGTTATACCTGTAGGGGGGATAGTCTCACTACAACATAACAGAGATCACTGCTCCCAATGACAGGGAGCAGTAGACCTCTGTCATGTTGCTAGGCAGAGCAGGGACATATCTTGTTTACTGTTGTGCTTTTTTAAGGTCAGTTTGCCCACACAGTATTTATTTTGAATTCTTTTTAATGAAGATATTTTTGAGTACAAGTCAATCTATATGACATAGTGTATTGTATGAAACTTATTCACGGAGACGTATGATCATACAAAATAGCTACATTTATTGGTTGACAAAAACATGAATATTTACATGAAATTAAAATACCAATTGCGTTACATGAACGACTTGAAAATCAATAAAAATTCCCCCAAAATGAGCATGCATTTGTGTCATGATATATTGTCAATTTGTTTCAATAACCTTGTGTAAATGACTATGAAATATAGCGTCTATTTCACATGTCCAACCGTTACTATACTGCAGGTAAGTAAGTGGTTAAGTGAAAAAGAGTAAAAAATAATGCGCAACCAGAAAAATCGCATGAAACAGCAACTAAAATAATCGCTATTTTAGTAGCTGTTTCATGCAATTTTTCTGGTTGCGCATTCTTTTTTACTCTTTTTCACTTTTACTTTTAGTTCACTATTCGAACTTATTTAGAATTGCAGCACCTTGTCATATTTATATGTCACTTCTTGTTTGTGCCCCCAAGGGAACAAACATTTCAGTTTTTTTGTGCACTTTGTGGCACTGACACACTTTTTTGGGGATAGCGCGGATTGACTCCATTTACACAAGTAAGTGGTTAACAATGTGAAATAAATTGGACGTTTATTTTGTCACTAAAATTGGAACTATGCAAAAAGAAAAATATAATGAAAAATGTACTCTTTAGAGAAAAATCTACCAGTTATTGATTAATGAGAATAAATCATAATTGCAAAATATTCAATACTTCAATATTTTAGAGAACGCCATCAAAACTTCAATATTTTAGAGAACACCACCAATACTTCAATATTTTAGTGAACAACAATAGATTCAAGATAAAATCAAAAATTACATAATTACCCATTCCAAAATGGCTATTTCCTACTGGCAAGTGACCAGAGTTAAAAAAATGGCTGCTGTGGCTTCCTATGAATCTTCATGGGATAAGAATATGTCTTCATGCATAGTGCAATTGTGCCAGGGTGCCCCTCCCCGTCGGAGTCAGTCCTGAGTCACCCCTCCATGGGTCTCTCCCTTCTTCAGTCTTTTTCCTCCGTCCTGTCATCTAATTTTCCTTCACTTAAGTACCCCTCCGGACAATAAGACTATAACGTTTATACTAAGTTCTGCCCAACCGGTATGTGTCCTTAACTCATAGGTTGGTTGCAGATATGGGAGTGACTGTCCAAAAAGTGTCTGGTTTCTATTGGTTGACAACTTAATGAATAACTGTTCTCTGGACTTTGAGATCCTCAAGTAATATCACTTTCAACCACCAGGTGGCTCACATTTATTGTGAGATTAACTCTTTTAAGTTAATATAATTTTATTAGAATATGTGTAACTTTATATGATGCTGGGTAGACAACGCATATATACACACACTCTGGTAACTTTCCATTATATAACCTACAATTAGTATATTTTTGATTCCTACATAACATGCTTCTATGTTCCTGTATAAATGTATATCTTTGAGAAAAAAAAATTCTAAACAGTCACAGATTATATCTCTTAATCTACACAAAATAATTATTAATGTGTATACATGTGTTTTTGATATACGTTCGATGAATATGTGTTACTCTAAGTACAGGTTAATTCTTTTCCTTTTCTAATCACAATTTAACATCTTTCATAATGTTGATTAGCTCTTTCTTCTAACAAAGTCTCTAGATCAACAGATGCTATAATCATCATACTTTTCCCAATGACTTAAGATTTCATTGATAATCTAAACATTATTTTTCATTTATTCCATGTCAACATATATTCTTACTTTTAATATCATGTGTATTTTAAAATATTTCTGACTTGTATCATATGATATGTCCATATCATAGATAGATGCATGTATTTGTCAATTTACATTAGTTTAAATTTCTGTGACTGTTTCCATCTTGGTGTGTAATTAACTGGGTTCTTCTGCTATTGTCTAAGAGACAGTTGAGTCAATACTGTTTATTTACTTTATAGGGCGATCTCCTCTTTGAGACAATGGGGTGGGTTATTTCCATGTGATAATAGCCCAGTTTAGTTATCTGTGGAACTTTTGCTTTGGCAGGATTTCAAACCAACAATGATAGTAAGCATGTCCTTGTTTGGTTGCGAACAGCATCATTGTTTCTGATTCAACACAAAGCTTGTAAAAGTTAAAAGATGGCTGATGTATTGGAGGCTTTGGACAGCCTGTGAAATCATCTGTTTTGCTCTGAAAGGTTTTCATTTGCAATAGTTCACTTCAATTTTGAAGCCTACTGGACTTTCATATTTCTGCCGGAAAATATTAAATTATTATTATTATTTTCCTCATAACCCACGACATTACATATGCCTGTTCTGCCTCTCCGTGTTACGAAAGTGGGCCGCCAGCGAACATCGTATTCGCGAGACCCGAGGGCACGCTCCTGTGGTGTTTGGCGGGCATGAGCACTGGAGCACACACGCCCGCTAGGTGCCAAATTTAAAGGGACATACAGGTACGCCCATTGGCCTGCACCTGCCATTCTGCCGATGCAAATCGTTGTGCGCCCATCGGCAAGTTGTTAAGACATCACTTCTATTGTATTCTTTTGAAATGTTGAATATCAGCTTACTCTCCCTAATGTCATGTGGTTTATTTACTAAAGAAGTAGATGCTGTTAACATTGAAAGGTTTAAATACCCAATATTTTGCAATATATATAAAAATACAGAATATTTGGAGGACATAACCGGTTAAAGTGGTTCGAAAGCCAGGACATATTTTACCGGATGTATTCCCTGCATTAAGGTAAAACATTTCCCAGTAGTTATATTGCCCACTCATCTCCATAAATACTTACCCGAGTCCTATCTTTATCCAATGCTGTGCTCATCTGCAGCAGCACTTGTCTGTGTTCATTACTCACAGTATACAGAGTTAGCAGCCATTGGCTCCTGCCTCTTTCAATCAAATCCTGTGAAGAGGGAGCATGGGGTGGGACTGAGCCACACTGTGTGTGTCTATGGATGCACACAGCAGGGCCCAGGCACAAGCATGCAGGTCTGCCTGTGGATGGCACTTAAGCACCTGTGTGGGGACAAGTAAAACTGTACTCGCTAATGCCTGAACTTCAGGCTGGGAGCTGTGGTCATGTGGCAATCAACATTAAGGCAGGTCTCTCAGACTGTGAGCTGCAATGACATTGTTTACTCCTTGCTCTCTGTACTGACTCTGTTACACTGATGATACTTAATAACTTAAGACACTCTTATGCATAGAGGACACCACTTTCCAGGTGTGCAGCATTTTAAAGCCGGTACCGCTGAGCCTGTACAGGGTTCCACCAAACTAACAATGCGTGTCACCTCTCTCCTAGTGACCAATCTCATAGTTGCTATGGGATAGAGGAGACGCTTGCTCTCCTTCTCCAACCACAATGCTTGTTCTGTTTCTCCCTAGGCACAGTACCTCATAAATCTCTTCCATGACTCCAGGCTGGAGAGGTTTTACCCAAACTCAACTGCTGTGTTTTATATCCAGGATCTGGAGTCTGGTGCTCTGGCTGGGGCGTTCAACTCCTAAGGTAGTAAATATCAATAAGATTAAAGCCGGTGACTCAGAGTGCTCTTTTGAAGAAAATTATTTATTGACTACATGTATAAAAGCATTATACAAAATACTTGAACGTGTTTCGGCTTTTGCAGCCTTCCTCATAGGATACAGTAATGTTTAAAATATATATCTAAAAAATGTTTAACATACATCCCCAAAAGGGGAGGCAGTGTTTCATTAATTAAAAACAATCAAGGTAATTATTAGCACATGGAACAAGGAACCAAGGGGAAACAATCAGGCACAGGAAATCTCCATAAAAGAAAAAAGCATATATCATATGAAAAAAAGGAGGGGCTGATACATAGATAGAATCTGTTCAATAATCACTAGAATTAATTATAAAAATGAATAAAAAAAATCATATCCATTCTATTATTCATGCCTTGGGGCACCCATGTATTAAGGGTATGTATCCAACACACTTCACGCTTGAGTAAAATACGAAGCGCATCGCCTCAGGGGTCTCGTAACCTGTTCAATACCAGAAAAGGAGAACGCATCAAGATTTCCCTTGATTTTTTATGGAAATGTTTTGAAACATTGGAGATATTTTGTGCATTACTATTGGTGGTATCATTTTTTTGTGTTTCCTACACTGTTTACAAGTGTCAAAACCACACATATATGAGCCCACAGTTGACAACCAAGTACATGATTTGGGAGAATTACAAAAACTAAACAGACTAGGGGACAGCATGTTGCCAAGTGTGGGTTCTTGTCTGCTTTAAAAATTACAACCATCTCTAAGAATATTATACAACCAATTTAAATGGGAAACCCCATCTGTACCAGATTTGGGCCGCTGGGAGCGCAGCGGTGACCTCCTTCATGCCCCTGCGCCTGTCTAGTGTAGCCCGCAAAATATCAGAATAGATCTGTACAGTATACTGTAATTATGTAGGGTGATCCGTGGGATGTTTCTGGCAGCCCGTAGAATTTCTTCTTTAATCAAGAAATCCTTCATACAGAGGATTATGTCACGTGGCGATTTGTCTGCTGGAGGTTTGGGTCTGATGGCCCTGTGAGTCCTATGGAACCTGTTGCAAGTGAAGGCCATTGATTCACATTCTGGAAGGAGTGTCTTGAACAGCCTGATGGCATTCGGTATCAAATCCGTGATAGACTCCTGAATACCTCGCAAACGCAGATTGTTGTGTCTATTCCTGTTGTTTAGGTCCTCGACCTGCGACTGAATGTGATTAAAGGCTGTGATCAGCGTTTCATGCTCTGTTAAGTTTGTTCATTATATGCCAGGGCCAGTTCATTATGTTTAGTTTCCAGCTTATCTGTTCTAGTGCCCAGAGCTGCTATCTCCTGTGACAGTGCATGGAAGGTTTTATGTAGCTCCGTTTGGAACTTGGTGACCAGACGGTTGTACATTGTCTCTAGGCTAGCAACTAGGTCTGCTTTAGAGAGAGAAGTGTACTCACTGCCAGGACCTGAAGGAGAGCCAGGAACCAAAGGTACAGAGGGAGCCGCCGCAGCAGGAGAGTGTGCTCGGGCCGCAGCGCCATTTTGGGACTGTACTGTTCCCTGGTGCGATGGAGATAGTGGGTTAAAGACTTCTGAGCGGAGCCCCAGGATTTCTACGGCATGCACCGTGACCGTGTGCTTCGAAGGGTGATAGAGATAACGGGATTGAGGCGGTTTGTAGCCCCCTGTGAGCTGATACTGTCCCACGGTATGCAGAGCTAGCTTGTCAGGCATCCATCTCGCTCAGCGCTGTGCATGCGCCCCCTCCTCTCCTCTTTTAACAGTTCATGAATATTATCATCAGCCACTAGTGATGGGCGAACGTGTCAGGCCGTGCATCGGTTCAGACCAGAACAGTGCCTATTCGGCAAGCATTTGTCATCACATAATTTAATTGACTGTTCAGTGTGTGGGTGGGCTACTTGTTCAAAGGCCAACAATAGGTATTAATGCTTTTTTTTGTTCAACACAAAAGAAACATGCATTTATAACAAGGAATGAAGCGGTGAGTCCTTTTTTTGTATACAAATCAGTGCAAATAGATATTTTCTGGGGTCTTTTCTCTCTCTTAGCATGGACACATTTAACAATAGAGGTACATATTACACTACTGAAAAAAAAAATAGATCAGTAACTGTCAATTATATCCATATTGTTGTTACTGTGAATGCTGCCAATAGCAGTGAATAGTATTTACTGCTAATGACAGCACTTCCTAAACCTATACACAGGGCTAAATTTATAATAAGGCAGAGTAGACAAGTGCCTAAGCACCCTCAATAGAGGGGTACTGTGCAGGTGCCTTCTCTGCCTATATGCATTGCTGAGGTGTCTGTGTCCTGAGGGTCATTGACAGGACACCCCACACCTCAGTGTAAGGCTGCCCTATACAATGCCTGTCCAGCGCATTGTTTAGAACAGCCTTATGTTGGGGTCTTGCCCCTTAGTGTGATATTTCCCTCTATTGTCAATGCTGAGAGAGAGAGCGAGAGAGAGAGGAGTTGATTAAAAGTGGTGATTGTTATTGTTATAATCCACACACTGATGGCATTCTAGACTTTGCAGGCTCCTGTAGGAAAAAATAAATACATTTGTGAATTTATTAATATAACCTAAAAGGTGAACTTCGCCTTTAAGTAAATACGCATGTGCAGGCCTGATTCTCTGAAGAAAATGTACTTATAACACTGCACTAATACTAGCGCATCTGATCACCAACTATGATTGTGCTAACAAATGTGGCTTGCTAAGTATGACATTTGCCAGCTTCCAAACATAAGCCAGCTAATTGGAGGCATACTCCAATTAGCATAAAAATAACATTGGGAGTGTGCACTAACATCAACAGTAATAGGCACTGAAAGATTAAATAGTTATGGTACAAAAAGTTTCAGGGATATCATAGTGTCATACATCAGGCCCGGACTGGGACAAAAAATAGGCCCGGGCATTTTAGACTGAGCAGCCCGGGTGGGGGGGGGGCGGCGTGGCTGCACTTTGCGGCAGTTAATCATGAGATGTGGGGTTCCAGCACCCTGCACCTCTGGACCCTTTACATTACACAACACCCTGGACCCCTTTACATTACACAGCACCCTGCACCTCTGGACCCTTTACATTACACAGCACCCTGCACCTCTGGACCCTTGACATTACATAGCACCCTGCACCTCTGGACCCTTTACATTACAGAGCACCCTGCAGCTCTGGACCCTTTTACATTACACAGCACCCTACACCTCTGGGTCCCTTTACATTACACAGCCCCCTGCACCTCTGGGCCCCTTTACATTACATAGCCCACAGTTTGTTACACAGACACCCCCCTAACAGTTCTGGACCCCCTGCATGTTACACAGACCTCCCTACAATGCAGACCCCCCTACAGTACAGACCCCCGCCCTACAGTACAAACCCCCCACAATACAGACCCCCCCTACAATACAGACCCCCCTACATTTCAGACTCCCCTTACAATACAAAACCCCCCCTACATTTCAGACCACCCCTACAATACAGAACCCCCCCCCCCACAATACAGAAACCCCCCTACAATACAGACCCTCCCTTCAGACCCATAATGTACCTCATATCCGTGCGCGACTGCATGTCAGGTTCCCTCCCCCTGTGTAGACATAAAGGAGGCGACTTCACTCTGCAGGTCCGACTCGCAGCTGAGAGTGCACTGGGGGGCAGTGGTGTATTTAGGTTTTGTGCTGCCCTAGGCCTGACTAAACGTGTGCACCCCCTAATTTAAATATGACCTACCCCTTTCTGTCAATGCCACGCCCCTTCATGTTTAAAACCTGCCCTATCACCTGTAAATCACACCTCTTCCTCTTAAGGATCCACCTTGATGGCACAATATAAGTACGTAAAATGAAATAAATGAATAACTAGTACAGTGATAGGGCATATTTTTACCACTGATCACTGTATTACTGTCACTGGTCCCAAAAAAAAGTGACAGTGTCTGATTTATCCACCACAATGGCCCAGTCCCACCATGTACATGAAAGAGTAAAGCCCAGGTATCCATAGTGTAAATTCATATAGTAGGAAGCGCTTGTAGCTTGGGAACAAGCAGTTTTATATGTGAGTAGCAGCTACTTGTAATGGGAGCAAGTGCTTTGTGAATACTGTTCTTGCCTCTCAATGTTACATCGGCGTAGCGCATATGAGATGCGCTACGCCCGCACAAATATACGCCGCTCTACGTGAGTCCGGGCCATGGTGTTTTTATCATCAAAGAGATAGGTGACAGGCAGGGACAGAAGCTATCAGACCCAGTAGCAGCTGGTGCTCAAAATTTTTAGAGGGGCGCAAACAAACTGAAAAATACTGAAAAAAAAAAACATCAAATGCAGCCGCTGTGCCCATCAAATGCAGCCACTGTGCCCATCAAATGCAGCCACTGTGCCCCATCTAATACAGCCACTTGTGCCCAATCAAATGCAGCCACTGCGCCTATCAATTGCAGCCGCTGTGCCCATCAATTGAAGCCACTGTGCCCATCAAATGCAGCCACTGTGCCCATCAAATGCAGCCACTGTGCCCATCAAATGCAGCCGCTGTGCCCATCAAATGCAGCCGCTGTGCCCATCAATTGAAGCCGCTGTGCACATCAATTGCAGCCACTGTGCCCATCAAATGCAGCCACTGTGCCCATCAAATGCAGTCACTGTGCCCATCAAATGCAGTCACTGTGCCCATCAAATGCAGCCACTGTGCCCATCAAATGCAGCCACTGTGCCCTATCTAATACAATCACTGTGCCCTATCTAATACAGCCACTTGTGACCAATCAAATGCAGCCACTGTAGCCATCAAATGCAGCCACTGTGCCCGTCAAATGCAGCCACTGTGCCCATCAAATGCAGCCACTGTGCCCCATCTAATACAGCCACTTGTGCCCAATCAAATGCAGCCACTGCGCCTATCAATTGCAGCCGCTGTGCCCATCAATTGAAGCCGCTGTGCCCATCAAATGCAGCCACTGTGCCCATCAAATGCAGCCACTGTGCCCATCAAATGCAGCCCTTGTGCCCATCAAATGCAGCCGCTGTGCCCATCAATTGAAGCCGCTGTGCACATCAATTGCAGCCACTGTGCCCATCAAATGCAGCCGCTGTGCCCATCAATTGCAGCCGCTGTGCCCATCAAATGCAGCCACTGTGCCCATCAAATGCAGCCACTGTGCCCTATCTAATACAATCACTGTGCCCTATCTAATACAGCCACTTGTGACCAATCAAATGCAGCCACTGTAGCCATCAAATGCAGCCACTGTGCCCGTCAAATGCAGCCACTGTGCCCATCAAATGCAGCCACTGTGCCCATCAAATGCAGCCCATATGCCCATCAAATGCAGCCACTGTGCCCATCAAATGCAGCCACTGTGCCCGTCAAATACAGCCACTTGTGCCCCATCTAATACAGCCACTTGTGCCCCATCTAATACAGCCACTTGTGCCCCATTTAATACAGCCATTTGTGCCCAATCAAATGCAGCCACTCCTGCCCATCAAATGCCATAACTTTTACCCCATCAAATGCCGCCACTTTTACCCCGTCTAATGAAATCACTCATGCCCATCAAATGCTGCCAGCTGTGCCCATCAAATGCTGCTACTGTGGCCCCTGCCTGCCCGGCACTTATTCCATCTCAGGCAGTGGGTGACGGTGTCGAGCTGTGGGACAGCTCCTGTGTCCTCCATTCTTTCCCCTCCTCTGTTGTTCCATTGCATCCAATAGGAGCCAATCAGGTAACGGGTATTAGACCCACGCTACCTGATTGGCGGAGAGGCGGTTCAGTGTTAAAAAAGCAAATATTAATTTGCTTTTCTAACACAGGACTGCAATAACAATGCTTTGTGCTTGCAGTCCTCCTTTTTGAAGCCTGTTAGAGCCTACGGCTCTAATCAGGTGCTTCAAAAAAACACCCCTGCTGCTGTAATTCAGACGCCCGGCATCGGAAAAGAGGCCAGACGCATGAATAGGGGTTGGCAGCGGCAGCCATGGATAGATTCATGCAATGCATGAATCTATCCATTCTACATAGAGGGGGTGGCTGTAGAGAGGGGGCAGTGCCCATGTACCCTTAATGGACGGGACACCTCAGACCCATGTGGCATTTAATTGCAGCTTTTGTCCATGTCTGCACCAACAGGGACATTGCTGGAGCCATGTGTTTGCTGGGGACAGACCTATACAGCATGGATTGGAGCCATAGGAAGTGCTCTTAAAATCCTCCTCAGCTCTGTGCTAGCTACACAGGTCTGACTGACAGGAGGTGGGCAGAGACAGGAGCCAACAGCTAGGGTACATCAAACTCCTCCTTGGCTACATCGTGCCACACAGGCTTGGCAAGTAGCAGTGGAACTAGCACTTACATTTAGGAGGAGGATGCAATAGTGCTTGCTGGACGTGCAGGTCTGCATGTAAGTTCCCCTCACTCTCTCATCCAGTCCACAGAGCCCGGGCAGGAAGGATGGTGCGGAGGAAGGTGGGCGGAGTATTAGGCTCCGCCTCCGGCAATTGTAGTGAGTGCGGCCAGCCTGGACAATCACCGCCCAAGTTTTTTTCATGGGGTTCGGCTTTAAGACACAGCACTGCTGGGGGGGGGGAGACATGCCATGCCGCCCGAGGGCCGTCGCGGGCCACTCGTGGGCCACTGGCGGCCCACGGGCCACTCGCGGGCCGCCGCGGCCCACCGGGCATATGCCCGGTATGCCCTATGGCCAGTCCGGGCCTGTCATACATAGCTACTTATGAATACATGCTGTAGTAAAATTTACCCGTGCTTATGCTGTCTTGTTTGTCCTACCCTACGGTAGGACAAACAGAGCTGCTCTTTTGTTTTGGTGCATGCTCTTTGCAAATCTTGGTGACTATTGGTGATACTTTTTATGTAGTTAATTAATTTTTCTATCCCAGTAAGTCATCTGAACAAGGCCCTTTAACCATCTTTGGGAGCAAAAATCCTCTACCTTTTAACCACAGAATTGTGTCTGTTGCTGAGCTACATTTTCTCACTAGCCTGTACTATACACGTTTTTACAAGCTTGGACCAGAATTGTAAAGTACTTTTATTGTGCTAGGTACAGTACTGACTCAGCTTGATGCTGAATTATAGAACAGTGTGTATGGCTTTAGCTAATGAGGTTGTGAATTTTAAATATATTTTAATATTTGAATAAGATCGCATGCATAAATCTGTGCTGTACATCACCCTGAGCTTCACAGGATTATCTGTATTGTTCATAAAGTCATGCATACCACAGAACACAGACTGATTACAAATGTGCTTTTGAAAAGATGACCAAAAAAGCCAGAAAGTAGGGTCAAAAGTTGCAATTCTGTGCAGTTGTTCTAATGATAATGCCTTTCCCTGAGTAAAATCTGTAATTTAAGCATTTGTAGAAGTGATTACCTGGGTTGTATCTTCTAGCTATGGCCAGGGATTTCCCTATAGTATGCAAATTGTTATCTATTTTATTTTCTCTGTTAGTGCTAATATTTCATCAGGGAGACATCATAACAGCTACTGGAGTAACTATTGGCATCAAAGCATCTGCTAGTTAGTGTAAAAGGCATACAGATAGAAACAAAATAGTAGAAATTGCTGAAAGCAAACATAAAATTAAAATAGGCTGCTAATTTTATGGCTTTGATTTTGTGGTAATATAAATAGACAATATGAATACTGGAGTTATTACAGATAATTATATATAATTATTTTGTACTAATTGTTTGTGTTATAAACATAGCACAATCATTAAAATAAAATAAACACAATTTTTTGAGGTACCATACATCTCAAAACATTTAAATAGTTACATAGTTAGTCTGGCTGAAAAAAGACCATCTTTTTCGACCAATAATAATAATTAATATATATATATATATATATATATATATATATATATATATATATATATATGCAAAAATATTGAGTATGGCCTCATAGAAACAAAATAATTGGTCTTAAAAGCATACCATCATCCAAGTTGATATAAAGACAAGAAGGATGGGGGCAAGGGGACAAGGGACAGTGGCTAATGCTGACACTATAGCATTCTCTCCCCCTGGGATTGGTGAACTATCTCGGTACTTGGTAAGGAGCAACATACATGTTATAGTAAAAACTAAATTTTTATTACATAAAATAAACATAAAATACATGATTAAAATTGAAAAAACAGAAACTCAGGGTGCCCCTAAGCAATATCCGTTATTACAAACGTATAGACTG
This sequence comes from Rana temporaria, assembly GCF_905171775.1. NCBI lineage: Eukaryota > Metazoa > Chordata > Amphibia > Anura > Ranidae > Rana > Rana temporaria. Next base: position 536,068,619 of record NC_053489.1, read on the forward strand.
GTCTATGCCTCGACTAGTTTCGCAGTAAAACCGCTTTCTCAAGAGGACCAATCTATAAAGCAAACAATACAATTAATGTTAAGTAAATATAATAGTTCAACAGTAGCCATATTACAACATAAAAAAGGATAATAATTAAAGAAAATAGCTTACCCAATAGTTGGGTGGTCATGTGCGGTGTCAGGCCGCCCAGGTAAAAGTATATACCGTATTTATCGCCGTATAACATGCACCGGCGTATAACGCGCACCCTAATTTTAAGAGGGAAGTTTCAGGAAAAAAACTTTCAAAAGCCCCTTTTATATTCCAAAGCCCCCCTGCACATTACACAGACCAAACCCCCCCTGCACATTACACAGATCCCAGCACATTACACAGATCTCAGCACATTACACAGATCCCAGAACATTACACAGATCTCAGCACATTACACATAGATCTCAGCACATTACACATAGATCTCAGCACATTACACAGATCTCAGCCGATTACACATAGATCTCAGCACATTACACATAGATCTCAGCACATTACACATATCCAAGCACATTACACAGATCTCAGCACATTACACAGATCTCAGCACATTACACAGATCTCAGCACATTACACAGACCTCAGCACATTACACAGATCTCAGCACATTACACAGATCCAAGCACATTACACAGATTCAAGCACATTACACAGATTCAAGCACATTACACAGATCCATGCACATTACACAGATTTCAGCATATGGCATAGATCTCAGCACATTACACAGATATCAGCACATTACGTAGCCCCCTCCCCCCATACACTACACAGCATTGTCTCCCTGAACAGTACACAGCTCCTTTACATTACACAGCCCCCTTGCACTCCCAGGAGACTGCCAGTGTACTGTAAAGTAAAAAAAAAAAAGCACTGCCAGTTCTGACTCCCGTTGGGGGTGCGTTCTCCTCTTTGGCTAGTTAACACCTTGGGGTCACCATATGCCTCGTGCAGTTTACAGACCAGACCTGACAGTTTACAGTTTTTGGTGAGCTTATTTATACTATATACTACGCAATAATAATATTACCAGTTATGAAATGCTTTAATGCCCTGTAACAATATATGTAAATAATTTGTTCTGTTTTTTGCATATTATTAGATGAAGATATGAAATAGATGAATGCGGCGCCCCGACGACGCTAATTTATGCAAAACATGTTGGCGACCAGCACCACCCCATCTAACCAATCATAGCATCTATACTGTATCAGGGCAAACAATGGATTTTATTTATTGTTTTTATGTATTTAAAATAAAATTGTTATTTTGTCTATAAGAAATTCTCTGTGAATTTACTAGCTCACCTATCATTGACATAACGCTCCAACAAAGTCCTATTTTACTGGTGTGGCTAATACCCACTCAGTTTGTTCTGTCCAAATCGGTATATATATATTATATATATATATTATATATATATACATAAGAAGGCCAGTATGGTGGTCTGAGTTTATGGGAGGAGTCCGATGGGTATTTAGACAGCCCACTTATCTGTGGTCTTTGTTGGTTTCCTGTGCGCGAGTTGTTACTAGGCTGACTCTTCCCAACTTACCCCTTTTTTTCATGAGTTGCGTGTCCGAACCTCCAGAGGATTTCGATTCTCTATTCATGGTTTTTCGTAGATCGAGTCTCACTCAACTGTCGCAGGTAGGATTTGTATAATTTCCCTAACCACAGCAGTCACCGATGTCCAGTGGGAGCCCTAGAGCCCTAGAGGTACGCCCCGCTGCGCCCCTACCAAACCCGGTGACCATCGCCGTCCCAAAGTCTTCACCTACAGGTACACCTGAGATCTGCATGACTATCTTCCCTGCGCACCTCGTCCCAGCTGGCATCAGGAAGGACATTTTGGATGGCAAAGATGTTAACCAAGCATCCCATCTCATATCAGTTCAAGAAATAATATACCTGGGGGGACATCTCAGTCATCCTTAAAGCTAAAGATCCTAGGCTTAACCACAAGCTCACTTGCACTGAGTTTGTGCTTGCCTTCGGTGTGGTCAGAGACGTCCTTTGCATGACCAACCCCAACAGGAGAGACGAACTGGACTTGTACTTAAATGCAGTGGTGGATTTGGATCACAAACACAGGCCCAGCACAGTCCATGTCATGCTCAACACATGGTCCATGCAGACCAGCCTTCCACTTGACAAGTTGACCCATTATGCACCAATTTTTGGCCACCATTGGTTTGCAGGGCCATGGCCATCAGAAATCCTCCTGATCCCCAGATTCAATCAATCCTCCTCACTATTCAAACTCTACCACACTGTGACAGCAGCTTAAGTCTGGGTCAGCGCCTGGGCAGGGAAAATAGTGACTTTTGCCACAGACAATGAGGCCACAGCTAATATCATAAACAAAGGCAGATCCAAAGCGCTAGCCATCATGTCCTTCCTGCGCAGCACCAGTTCAATGTGCATTTCATCTATATCCCGGGCAAATGTAACTTTAATGTAACCCGCTTTAACTTTGTGTCATTCTTTTCACAGGAACCTGGAGCCGACCAGACCACATCTCTTATCCCACCTTGGTTACAGCTGATGTTGTATTGAAGCAACGTCATTATTCCGCAACACCCTGAAGGCCTACCGTACTGCCTGGAATTCCTACGACAGGTTCCTAACCTCTAAACCTGGGACAGTGTCAAGAGATCTCAAGCACATCCTGGCTTTCATATCATACTGCCGTTATCACATAATATCATCAGACTTTACTTATCTGGCATCCAGAATTTTTTCTCCTTACAGGACCCTACCAAACCATCCCTGTTCGCTGCCCTCGCAGTCAAAACTATCCTTTGTGGTATCCACAGGCAGATGCCCCAAACCAGTAGCAAGTGCCTACCCGTCACTAGCGCCATCTTCAGAGACATGTCCACCATCCTGTCACATTCCCCCTTCAGTTTACTGCCTAGCCTGGTCAATCAAGCAGCCATCTACCTGGCCTGGTACTATGGCTTCTTACGCCCGAGCGAGTTCACTGTGACTGGCCCCGGCTGTCAGGTACTACGTATTTGCCATCTGACACGCCATCAGAATCACTTTATCCTGCACTTCGTAGTGCATAAAATGCAACAGTCTGGTCCCGGGGTAGATATTAAACTTTTCCAGACTCACAAGGCCTGGTGCCCAGTGGCCATTCTAGACCAGTTGTTAGCTCATCTGCCCAGCCTGTCGGAGTCTAGCCCATTGCTACCTTTTCCTACTAACATTCTGAGTGTTACCCAGTTCACCACACACATTTGGATCCTCTTGCTTAACTTAGGCCTTGACCCCAGCCAATATTCTGGACATTCCTTCTGAATCGTAGCAGCGTCAGCAGCATCACAACACGGGTACCGGACCATGTCATCAAGAAGCTGGGCAGGTGGAAATCCACTTGCTCTTCTTGATACATTCCCAATCCGCAAGCAGAAATGTTACAAGCCTTCAGCAAGCTTCATCAAGCTTGTCCAGTAGTAGGCAAATAAATAATTACTTCCCTAAACCAAGTGTTTTGCCCCTCTCTCTTGGCATACTGTCCAGCAGACCAGGGCACACTTCAGGTCTACTTTATGTTGTTAGTCTTGGGGCATGTTTATGTGGTTCACATCTCTCATAGGGCTCAGACTACATACATTTTATTATTATTATTATTATTATTATTATTATTATTATTATACACAATTTATATAGCACCAATAGTTTACACAGCACATTACAATGTAGAGGGGGGACAGCACAATTGCAGTACACTTCAATACAGAAAGTACAGGAGGGCCCTGCTTGTAGAGCTTACATTCTAAAGGGAGGGGGTGGTACAAAAGGTAATAGCTGCAGAGAATGATTTGATGGAGGTGGCTCTGGGACAGTTGTTAGGTGGGTGTGGGGTAGGCTTCCCTGAATAAATTCATTTTCAGGGATCTCCTAAAGGTTGACACAGTGCCTTGAAAAAGTATTCATACCCCTTGAAATGTTCCCATTTTTTTCATGTTACAACCAAAAATGTAAATGTATTTTACTGGGATTTTAAGTGATAGACCAACACAAAGTGGCACATAATTGTTAAGGGGAAGGAAAATGATAAATGTTTTATCAATAAATATATGAAAAGTGTGGCGTGCATTTGTATTCAGACCCCTAAGTCAATACTTTGTAGAACCCCCTTTTGCTGAAATTACAGATGTAAGTCTTTTTGGGATGTCTCTACCAGTTTGCACATCTAAAGAGTGACATTTTTGCCCTTTATTTATTGCAAAATAGCTCAAGCTCTGTCAGATTGTGAGTGCGTCGGTGAACAGCAATTTTCAAGTCTTGCCCCAGATTCTTAATTGGGTTAGGTCTGGACTTTGACTGGGCCATTCTAACACATGAATATGCTTTGATCTAAACCAAGCCATTGTAGCTCTGGCTGTATGTTTAGGGTTGTTTTCCTGCTGAAAGGTGAACCTCCGCCCCAGTCTCAAGTCTTTTGCAGACTATAACAGATTTTCTTCTAAGATTGCCTGTATTTGGCTCCATCCATCTTCCCATCAACTCTGACCAGCTTCTCTGTCTCTGCTGAAGAAAAGCATCCCCACATGCTGCCACCACCATGTTTCACGGGGGGATTGTGTGTTCAAGGTGATGTGCAGTGTTAGTTTTCCACCACACATAGCATTTTGCTTTTAGGCCAAAAAGTTACATTTTGGTCATCTGACCAGAGCACTTTCTTCCACATGTTTGCTGTATCCCCCACATGTCTTCTTGCAAACTGCAAACTGGACTTTTTATGGCTTTTTTCTTGCGACTTTTCCATAAAGGCCAGATTTGTGGAGTGCTAATAGTTGTCCTGTGGACAGATTCTCCCACCTGAGCTGTGGTTCTCTTCAGCTCCTCTAGAGTTACCATGGGCCTCTTGACTGTTTCTCTAATTAATGCTCTCCTTGCCCAGCCTGTCAGTTTAGGTGGACAGCCAATTTTGGTAGGTTTGCAGTTGTGCCATGCTCTTTCCATTTTCCGATGATGGATTGTACAGTGCTCTGTGGGATATTTTTTTATAACCTAACCCTGCTTTAAACTTCTACACAACTTTATCCTTGACCTGTCTGGTGTGTTCCTTGACCTTCATGATGCTGTTTGTTCACTAAGGTTCTCTAACAAACCTCTGAGGTTTCACAGAACAGCTGTATTTATAGTGAGATTAAATTACACACAGGTGGACTCTATTTACTTACTAGGTGACTTCCTAAGGCAATTGGTTCCACTAGATTTTAGTTAGGGATATCAAAGTAAAGGGGGCTGAATACAAATGCACACCACACTTTTCACACATTTATTTGTAAACAGAATTAAAACTATTTATAATTTTCCTTCCACTTCACAATTATGTACCACTTTGTGTTGGTCTATCACATAAAATCCCAATAAAATACATTTACATTTTTGGTTGTAATATGACAAAATGTGGAAAATGTCAAAGGTTATGAATACTTTTTCAAGGCACTGTATATATAATGTTATAATTTGTAAACGCTATAACTTTCCCCAAAAAAAAACAATTAACCACTTAACCCCCAGACCATATTGCTGGTCAAAGACCAGAGCACTTTTTGCGATTCAGCACTGTGTCACTTTAACTGACAATTGCGCGGTCGTGCGACGTGGCTCTCAAACAAAATCGGCGTCCTTTTTTCCCCACAAATAGAGCTTTCTTTTGGTGGTATTTGATCACCTCTGCGGTTTTTAGTTTTTTTTTTACTATTAATGGCGTCGATCAGCGTTTTTTTTCCCGGTACTGCGACATTATGGCGAACACTTCGGACACTTTTGACACATTTTTGGAACCATTGGCATTTTTAATAGTGATGAGTGCTATAAAAATGCATTGGATTACTATAAAAATGCCACTGGCAGTGAAGGGGTTAACACTAGGGGGCGGGGAAGGGGTTAAGTATGTTCTCTGGGTGAGTTCTAACTGTAGGGGGGGTGACCTCACTAGGGGAAATGACCGATCTTCTGTTCATACATTGTATGAACAGAAGATCAGCATTTCTCTCCCTGACAGGACCGGGAGCTGTGTGTTTACACACACAGCTCCCGGTCCTCGCTCTGTAACGAGCGATCGCGCCCCTAGTGGCCTGCGCGAGAGCCGACGTTATACTACGTGCTCTCGCGCAGGGGAGCCGACCTGCCGCCGTAAAATGACGGCGGCTGGTCGGCAACCAGTTAATATACCATTATTGGGACATGTAGTTTTGTTTTTGTTCATTCATATGGCAAAAAAATAAAATATTAACATTAGTGATCAAATAACACCAAATAAAAGCTCTATTTTTGTGAAGACAATTCTAAATATTACATTTGCATACCGTATAGCATGATCACGCAATTGCCAGTTAAAGCAGCGTAGTGCTGAATAGCAAAAATGTTTTGGTCATGAATAACGTCTATGCCAGACCCAAGGTTTGGTATGGATTTCCTGAGGGACCTCACATTATTTTTTGTTTGTTTGCATGAAGTACCCACTTAAAATCCAAACTAGGTCTGGTCTCCATTTTCGGAAGAGTCTATGCAATCTTTTTTTTTTATTATTTTGCAGTGGGAAGAGCTACATCAATTTACAAAGAAAAAAATATATACAGTTTAAATTGCCAGCAAATGGCATTTCATTACCGAATACTTTAAGAAAAAAATGGCACACAGACCCTTCAATTTTAGGGAACCTTTTAAGGTATCTGTGTGCTTTTTTTTTTTAAAGCAAGACATTAAATATTATTAGCTGGCAATTTAAAACCATTTTTCCTTTGTAAATGTGAGTGCTGTAAAAAAAACAAATCTACATCCCACAAAATAGATTGTTTTACATTTTTTGTGCTGGTACATTTTCCTAAAGGGGTTTTTCTCCCCTGTGCTATTTATTTGACAGCCCTTTGACTATAACCCTAGAAAATTACATTTATTGATTTAACAAATTTAATTCCCATTAATTTCAATAAGGTTTGGTTACAGCATTTGAACTTATTAGAAGTTTATCAGACACTGTTCGAACTGAGGCCAGGGCAGTCCAGCTCATCCCTAATGCTGAGATCTGCAGCACTAGTGACTTACTAAAGGGGTGCGGTCTGCGGCAGGTGCCAACACTCTGAGGTTCTTTTTTTTTAGGATGTTGCAGTTCCTAAGATATAAGAACACAGCGCCACTTTGCCAGTCTTACAGCTACTTCTAGATTGTAAGCTCTAACGAGTAGGGCCCTCTGATCCCTCCTGTATTGAATTGTATTGTGATTGTACTGTCTTCCCTGATGTAAAGCGCTGCACAAACTGTTGGCACTATATATATCCTGTATAATAATAATAATAATGTTGAAAGTGGAGGGAGGCACATTTATGTGTCCAATCACATGACACAGCTCCCCTTACTTCAATATGTCACTGCATCAAATACGTTGAGGGCAAGATCTGTTCTGAGTGGAGGGGGATTTTTGTTGGGGATAGTCTGTACTGGGGAAGGGGGAGTCTGGTGGTATAAGGGGTCTGTGCTGCAGCTTATGCTTGAAGGGGGTCTTTACTGGGGGTTAGCCTGAAGTGAGGGGGTTGCCAGAAGAGGGGACTGTACTGAGACTTTGCTAGTGGTTAGGCTAGAAGGGGGTTTGTACTGGGGTGTCTGTACTAGCGGTTAGGCTGGGAAAGGGATGTCTGTATTAGGGGTTAGACATGGAGGGGTTTGTACTTGGGGCTAGACTGGGAGGGCAGCCTGTACTGAGGAGAGAGGTTTGTACTAGGAGTAAGGCAGGAAAGGAAGGGGAGGGTGGTTGGAAAGGATGATTTAAAGCTGTTGGTGGAGATCTGTAATATGGGAGATATGGGCTTGTACTGGAAGGAGGAAATCATTTTGGCTGAATTCTATACAATAGCCTGTTACCCACCCTAAACCCCTGCACCCTGTGTTGTTACCCTCTTTCAACCTCTGTAATGTCTGTATTAACCACTTCTGATCCCTGCATTTTCTGTGTTACCCACTCCTGAACCATATGCACATCTGGTGCAGCTCTGTATAGAAACCAATTAGCTTCCAGTTTTTTTGTCAAAGCTGTCCGTTAGACTCTCATTTGTGGCACGGTAATAAAAGCATATTTTGTGGGTACACGCACTGTGGTATTTGTGTGCTGTGTATACAGTGAGTAGAAAAAAGAGTAAACTGCGCCAACTAATACATATACTCAGCAAGCAAGGCTGGCATAAATATGACAGTATGGACAAAGTCCAAATGAATGTTGAATATTGAATGGACGCCTCAGATAGTGAAAATCAGGAGGAACGACACCCAGGTGCACTTGACATCCGTGGAATCCTCCACCACAACATGGAGAGCAGCTTACCATATTGCAGATAAAAATCAGCAATGTATGATGATCCAACAGCAAATGAAACCAAGGCATAACAGAGCCACAGTAGGGTTGTCCTCAGAATATGGAGACTCAGATCCGTATCAGGTGACTGATCCGTGGGTCATAAACATAATTGAAAGAAACCGGACCATAACGTGATAACGTTTAAAAAGCAGGTTTAATAAGTATAAAATCTTACTCACAGACATCCGTGAATTGTAAGCATGTAACAAACAAATGCCGGCCAGCACAATAGGAGCCCTTCCACCTTGCGTTGAACGCGGTGATGTCACTGCACGCCATCCCAGACGCGTTTTGTCATAAGTTTGACGTTTTCAATGTAGATCCCCATTGAAAACGTCAAACTTATGACGAAACCATATGTACGGTGTGCATATAACTTATAGCTGAACCAATGACGTCCGGACAGTGTTGTGTTTATGTTTTGTAATTGTTAGTCCCGTCTGTCAATTTCGTCCATGGCAATTCATGTGTTTTTTATTATTCCATATTGATCTATCTACTTTTGAGATAACTGCAATTTTTTATGTACATTTTTTTTGATACAGAATACAAATTTAAATTGTATCATACATTCATGTGAAGATCATTACTTGTTGCTATAGGTAACCTCTTTCTGAATAGCATTCCCTTAGGCTATCTTCCTTCCCCAGTTCTTTCCCTCCTTTTTAAAGTTTTGTCTATTGGTTACAGCAACAAAACCCAACAGGGTACATGATCAACCATAGGTACCTATATCGATAACCTATATATCAGTGATTACTTGCGCTACCCTCTCCCCCCATTTTCCCCCCTCAGTTTCTATATGTCTGTAGAAAACTACATAATAAATTATATAATGACACCACTAACTCAAATTAGTGTAATGCCGCGTACACACGGTCGGAATTTCCAACAACAAATGTTCAATGTGAGCTTGTTGTTGGAAAATCCGTGTGTATGCTCCATCGTACATTTGCTGTCGGAATTTACGACAACAAATGTTTGAGAGCTGGTTCTCAATTTTTCAGACAACAAAAGTTATTTTTGAAATTTCGACAATTCCGACGCACAAGACTCCTACGCATGCTCGGAATCATTGAACTTCATTTTTGTTGGCTCGTCGTAGTGTTGTACGTGACCGCATTCTTGACATTCGGAATTTCCGACAACATTTGTGTGACCGTGTGTATGGAAGGCAAGTTTGAGCGAGCAATCCGTCGGAAAAAAATACACGGTTTTGATGTCGGAATGTCCCATCGTGTGTACGCGGAATAACTCTGTGCTTAAAGGGGTGGTTCACCCTAAAAACTAATTTTTCTTATTACACTGGCCCCCCACATTACAATACGATTAAGGCTATTAGTTTTTTTTTGATGCTGTACATACCTTTGTACAGCATATTCACCCGTGGCTTCCGGGTTGCGAGTCCCGCGGGAGTGGGCGTTCCTAACATGTCTGTGATTGACGTTTTGACCAAAAACGAGCTCCCCCCGTCGCGTAAGCCATGTCACGATTGGCGAAAGGAGCCGAACGGCGATGCGCATGCGCAGTATAGCGCCGACTCGCCGTTCAGCTCCTTTCGCCAACCGTGACGCGGCTTACGCGATGGGGGGAGCTCGTTTTTGGTCAAAACGTCAATCACAGGCATGTTAGGAACGCCCACTCCCGCGGGACTCGCAACCCGGAAGCCACGGGTGAATATGCTGTACAAAGGTATGTACAGCATCAAAAAAAAACTAAGGGCCAAATCCTCAAAAGAGATACGACGGAGTAACTGCTGTTACTCCGTCGTATACCTGGTCCTAACTATGGAACTGATCCACACAATCAGTTTTCCATAGTTAGGGAGAAGATCCGGCATGTGTAATTGAATTACACTGCCGGATCTTAGGATGCAGTACCGCATCCGCCGCTGGGGGCATTTCGTGTCGAAATGCCGCCTCGGGTATGCAAATTAGCACTTACGGAGATCCACACAGCTTTTCAGCTTCGTTTTTTCTCCGTAAGTATTAAGTTGCATACGCAAAATTAGGGCTGCTTTTACAAGGTGTAAAGTTAGTACACCATGTAAAAGCAGACCCTTCTGTCTAGCGACGCGTTTTTTTTTTCGAATTTGAATTTTTTTTTTCCCGCCGTATCTTTTTTTTTTCCGACGCAACTTTATTGACCCGTCGCAATCCACAAAGCCCGACAGAACGTAATTTCGCGCTATGCATGTCGGGAAATGACGTCACGAGCATGCGCAGTACGGCCGGCGCGGGAGCGCACCTCATTTAAATGGGAATCGCCCCCATGAAATGAGGAACGCCTTGCGCCGGCGGAATTTAAGTTACACGGCCAGAAATTTCTAGGTAAGTGCTTTGTGGATCGGGCACTTAGGTAGAAATTTTAAGGCAGTGTAACTTAAATTAGAAATTCGCCGTTACGCCGGGTCTTTGTGGATTTGGCCCTAATAGCCTTAATCGTATTGTAATGTGGGGGGCCAGTGTAATAAGAAAAAGTAGTGTTTAGGGTGAACCACCCCTTTAATTATAGTGCAGCATGTGAACTATTAATTAATTTGTTTCTCTACTTGTCCTTATATCCACACTCTATTAACCACTTAATCACCGCCTTATAGACAATGGCCCAGATTCACTAAAGAGATACGACGGCGTATCTCCTGATACGCCGTTGTATCTCTGCTTTAGGGTCTTCTTAACTATGCGACTTATTCATAGAATCAGTTACGTATAGTTAGCCCTAAGATCCGACAGGTGTAATTGTTTTACACTGTCGGATCTTAGGATGCAATACCGCGGCCGCCGCTGGGGGGAGTTTGCGTCGTAAACCAGCGTCGGGTATGCAAATTAGGAGTTACGGCGATCCACAACGGTTTTTCGCGTTCGCTACGTCGCTGCTAGTCTAGTTTCCCATCGCAAAGTTAGTCGTCATTTTTGGTGCCCTAACTTTACACAGAACACGTATGTGCTGTATAAAGTATGGGCGTTGTTCCTGCATCCGGCGCGGGAGCGCGCCTAATTTAAATGGCACACGCCCCTTTGAATTACGCGGGCTTCGCCGGAGGCCGCCGGCGGAAGTTTTCTCGCAAGTGCTTTGTGAATCAGGCACTTGCGATGAAAACTTGCGGCGGTGTAACAAATCTATGATACATTACGCCGCCACGATTCTATGTGAATCTGGGCCAATATACGTCTATAAGAAGGTCGCTTAACTCCATGGATGTCCTCCCAGAATAGCGCTCCCGCGCGCCCCCTGGGGCAAGCACACAGGAGTGTCCATGACCGCCGGGTCCAGAGGAACCGGCGCATCACGGATCACGGTAAATTGCCGCTGATAGCGGCTGTTTACCACGTGATCGCTCTGTCCAATGATGGAGCGATCTCATGTAAACGGCGTCATTTGATGACGCCGGTTCCTCCCTCCTCGCTCTGTACCGATCGGTACAGTGTAAGAGGAGCGCGGGTGTCAGCAGCGCTGTGGGCTGGATCTGTGACTATTGCAGTCACAGATTCAGCCATCCCTGCTCAATACTCTGCAATACCCCTACCCCTGTGCAATACTCTGCAAAACCCCTACCCCCTGTGCAATACTCTGCAATACCCCTACCCCTGTGCAATACTCTGCAATACCCCTACCCCTGTGCAATTCCCCTACCCCTGTGCAATACTCTGCAATACCCCTACCCCCTGTGCAATACTCTGCAATACCCCTACCCCCTGTGCAATACTCTGCAATACCCCTGCCCCCTGCGCAATACTCTGCAGTACACCCTGCGCAATACTCTGCAATACCCCCTGCGCAATACCCTGCAATACCCCCTGCGCAATACTCTGCAATACCCCCTGGGCAATACTCTGCAATACCCCCTGCGCAATACTCTGCAATACCCCCGCGCAATACCCCCTGTGCAATACCCCTGCCAGTACTCTGCAATACCCCTGCCAGCACTCTGAAATACCCCCGCACAATACTCTGTAATACCCCTGCACAATACTCTGCAATACCCCCGCACAATACTCTGCAATACCCCCTGTGCAATACCCCTGCCAGTACTCTGCAATACCCCTGCGCAATACTCTGCAATACCCCTGCACAATACTCTGCAATATCCCCCGCACAATACTCTGCAATACCCCCTGTGCAATACCCCTGCCAGTACTCTGCAATACCCCCACGCAATACTCTGCAATACCCCCACGCAATACTCTGCAATACCCCCACACAATACTCTGCAATACCCCCGCACAATACTCTGCAATACCCCCGCGCAATACCCCCTGTGCAATACCCCTGCCAGTACTCTGCAATACCCCTGCCAGCACTTTAAAATACCCCCGCACAATACTCTGTAATACCCCTGCACAATACTCTGCAATACCCCCGCACAATACTCTGCAATACCCCCTGTGCAATACCCCTGCCAGTACTCTGCAATACCCCTGCGCAATACTCTGCAATACCCCCGCACAATACTCTGCAATATCCCCCGCACAATACTCTGCAATACCCCCTGTGCAATACCCCTGCCAGTACTCTGCAATACCCCCACGCAATACTCTGCAATACCCCCACGCAATACTCTGCAATACCCCCACACAATACTCTGCAATACCCCCGCACAATACTCTGCAATACCCCCGCACAATACTATAAAATATCCGGAAAATACTCTGGAAAACAAAATGTGTTTTAACCACTTCTTGCCCATCGGCCGTCATATGATGTCCGCCCACATATGAAAACGGTGTTCAAACCACACATGTGAGGTATCGCTGCGAACATTAGAGCGAGAGCAATAGTTTTGGCCCTAGACCTCTTCTCCAACTAAAAAGATGTAACCAGTAAAAATATTTAAAGCATCACTTATAGGGATTTTTAAGTAGGTAAGTTTGGCGCCATTCCACAAGCGTGTGCAATTTTGAAGGGTGACATGTTGGGTATCAATTTACTCAGCATAACCACTTGCGGACCGTGCACCGTCGTTATACGTCCACAAGGTGGCTCTGCTGGGCGAGAGCATGCAGGGCCGTCTTTACCACAGGGCAAATAGGGCAGCTGCCCAGGGCCCTGTCACTATTGGGGGCCCAAAGCAACCCCCCTTAAAAAAAAAAAAAAAAAAAAAAACTTTTTTTTTTTTTTTTAGGGGTCCGGATGTCCCCAGGGGCCCGGAGGCCCCCAGGGCCCCAGATGGCAACCCCCCCTTTTTTTATTTATTTTTTAAATAAAAAAAATATATTTTTTTAATATATTTTATTTTATTTTTTATTAAAGGGACAATTTTTTTAGAGTTTTTTTTTCAAAGGGACATTTTTTTTTAGGGGTTCCCAGGGGTCCGGAGGCCCCCAGGGCCCCAGATGGCAACCCCCCTTTTTTTATTTATTTTTAAATAAAAAAAATATATATTTTTAATATATTTGTATTTTCTTTTTTATTAAAGAACCAATTTTTTTTAGAGGTTTGGGGGTCCCCAGGGGCCCGTAGTTCCCCAGGGCCCTGGATGACAACCCCCCTTTTTTTATAAAAACTATTTTTTTTTATATATTTCTTTATTTCTTTTATTTTTTATATATATATATATATTATTATTATATATATATATATATATATATATATATATATATATAATATATTATTATTATTATTATTATTATTATTATTATTAAAGGTTTCAGAGGTCCCCAGGGCCCCGGATGGCAACCCCCCTTTTTGTATAATTTTTTTTCATATTATTTTATTTCTTTTTTTTATTTTTATTTCTTTTTTATATATTTTATTAAAGGGCTCAGAGGTCCCCAGGGCCCCATGTGGCAAACACCCTTTTTTATTTTTTTTATAAATGTTTATTTTTTTATTTTTGTTTTTATATATATTTTTTTTATTTTTTATTAAAGGGCCCAGAGGTCCCGGATGGCAACCCCCTTTTTTTGTAATTTATTTTTATTAAAAAAAAATTATTAAAGGGCCCAGAGGTCCCCAGGGCCCCAGATGGCAACCCCCTTTTAAAAAAAAAATATATATATATATATTTTATATATATTTTTTATTTCTTTTTTTCTTTTTATTAAAGTGCTCAGAGGTCCCCAGGGCCCCGGATGGCTACACCCCTTTTTTATATATATTTTACTTTTATTTTTTTTGTAAAGGGCCCCCCGCTTCTAAATTCGCGGCAGCCCCCCCCCCCCCCGCTTCTCAATTTCAGGCGGCAGCACCCCCCCATCCCGATTCTCTGCTCCAGGGGGCCCATGCCTGAAGCTGTGTAAGTGGCCCCATAATTCCTGATCCCTGCCGCCCGTTAAGCCCCTGTGCTGCCCACAAATCAGGCTGAAAATCATCAGCGGTACGCAGCCAGTGACAGTACTGCTTCCCTTTCCAGTGTTTTAAAATGTACAGCACGCCATGCCTGCGTTTCCTGCAAAGAAAAGCGCATGCCTCATGTAATAGGCTGCGCACACGGCATGCCTATGCCCATCAAGCACTGAAACACAGCACTGTCTGTCCATTCTGCTGTCTGCTGTGACTTATCTGCAGTTCCCGTACTGTCAAACTTGCTGCATTTTTAGACGTTTAGGTCACGCTTTTAAAAACACAGTGCATTTGTGTGTGTGCAAGAACTGCAGGTAAGTAGCATGGTGCAAAAGCAGAATGGATTTCAAGGCAACTGTATTTTTAAAATGCTGAATGCACCTTCTGCAGGAAACAAAAGCATGGCAGCCCATTCAAATCAATGGGCTGCTGTACCTGCACAAATGAGGACCGCCAAAACATACATGTGAACCAGCCAGGCCCAAAATAAGCTGGAGGGGGGCCCCAAAAAAATGTTTGCCCAGGGCCCAAACCATATTAAAGACGGCCCTGAGAGCACGTAATATGACGTCCTCTCTCCCAGCCGCCACTAGGGGCGCGCGCGCGCCCCCCGCTCGCCAGCGACTCCCGTGCGTGTGCCCGGCGGGCGCGATCGCTTCCAGGCACACGCGATCGCTCGTTACAGAGCGGGGACCGGGAGCTGTGTGTGTAAACACACAGCTCCCGGTCCTGTCAGCAGGGGAAATGCTGATCTTCGGTTCATACAATGTATGAACCGAGGATCAGTGTTTCCCCTAGTGAGGCCACCCCCCCCCCACAGTAAGAACACACCCAGGCATACTTAACCCCTTCCCCACCCCCTAGTGTTAACCCCTTCACTGCCAGTGGCATTTTTATAGTAATCCAATGCATTTTTATAGCACTGATCGCTATAAAAATGCCAATGGTCCCAAAAATGTGTCAAAAGTGTCCGAAGTGTCCGCCATAATGTCGCAATACCGGAAAAAAAATCGCTGATCGCCGCCATTACTAGTAAAAAAAAATAATAAAAATGACATAAAAATACCCCCTATTTTGTAAACGCTATAACTTTTGCGCAAACCAATCAATAAACGCTTATTGCGATTTTTTTTAACGAAAAATATGTAGAAGAAAACGTATCGGCCTAAACTGAGGAAAAAATGTTTTTTTATATATTTTTGGGGGATATTTATTATAGCAAAATGTAAAAAATATTAATTTTTTTCAAAATTGGCTCTCTATTTTTGTTTATAGCGCAAAAACTAAAAACCGCAGAGGTGATCACATACCACCAAAAGTAAGCTCTATTTGTGGGAAAAAAAGGACGCCAATTTTGTTTGGGAGCCACGTCGCACGACCGCGCAATTGTCTGTTAAAGCGACGCAGTCCAGAATCGCAAAAAGTACTCTGGTCTTTGGGCAGCAATATGGTCCGGGGGGTAAGTGGTTAACTTCATCTTTCATATTTTGCAAAAACATTGGGCTAACTTTAATGTTTTTTTTTAAAAGCACAAAACTGTTTTATTTCCAACTTTAAAAATTGCTGTGCAAATACCATGCGCGACCGCCATTGTATTCTCTAGGGTCTTTGCTAAAAAAGCATATATAATGTTTTGGGGTTCTATGTAATTTTCTAGCAAATAAATTATGATTTTTACATGTAGAAGAGAAATGTCAGAATTGGCTTGGGTGCTCCAGAACGCCTGATGGTGCTCCCTGCATATTGGGCCTCTGTATGTAGCCACGCTGTGTAAAAGTCTCACACATGTGGTAATGCCATACTCGGGAGGAATAGAAGAATGTGTTTTGGGGTGTAATTTGTGCTATGCATATGCTGTGTGTGAGAAATAACCTTCTAATATGAAAACTTTGTGGAAAAAAAATCTTGATTTTGCAAAGAATTGTGGGAAAAAATGACAACTTCAAAAAACTCACCATGCCTCTTTCTAAATACCTTGGAATGTCTTCTTTCCAAAAAGGGGTCATCTGGGGGGTATTTGTACTTTTCTGGCATGTTAGGGTCTCAAGAAATGAGATAGGCTGTCAGTACTTCAGGTGTGATCAATTTTCAGATATTGGCACCATAGCTTGTGGACCCTATAACTTTCACCCAGACTAAATAATATCCAATTTTTTTTTTTACCAAAGACATGTAGCAGTATACATTTTAGGCCAAATTAATGAAGAAAAATTACTTTTTGAAAATTTTTATAATAGAAATAAAAAAAAATCATTTTTTTTACAAAATTTTCGTTCTTTTTTCATTTATAGCGAAAAAAATAAAACCGCAGAGGTGATCAAATACCACCAAAAGATAACTCTATTTGTGGGAAAAAAGGACACACATTTCATTTAGTTACAGTGTTGTATGACTGAATTATTGTCATTCAAAATGTGAGAGCACCGAAAGCTGAAAATTGGTCTGGTTATTAAGGGTGTTTAAGTGCCCAGTGGTCAAGTGGTTAATTGCCTATAGAAGATCACATGCATAAAGTGCTAATTAGTGCCACATCTTAATGCTAATTAAAGTAATTCTGTGCGACAAATAAAAATGATATGCATTAATGCTCAAATAACATCTGTCATAAACTACATCCAATATATTTGTGCTCAAAATATTCAAAAACGTGTTCCCATGCACTACAAAAGTGCTCTGTGCAAAGTGCTCTTTTGCTTGATTCACAGACTGACATGCATAATATATACAATCCATTCACAGTTCAAAAAAATGAAAAGGATATATCCCCCTGAGGAAGATACGAGTTAATCTCGGTATCAACACGCATAGGGGAAAGGAACATGACGGTGCAGGAGGCAGTGGAGCGTTCTCAGTTAAATGAAAGGACATATTACTTCAGCAGTATCCCTGAGCTTGTAAAGAGTGGTACACTGTAGCACCCATGAAATGTGAGTACCACACAGTAGGGGCTAAGTTTAATTAACACAATAAATTGTTTAAACGATATCACACTATCAAGGTTTTTTCATCATACACATGTGGAACACGTTACCAGCAACCAGCCCAGGATTCCAACATAATCACTGAATCCAGAGGCGTGTTCTGACCAGACTTAATTGCAGGGTCACACGCTCTAAGGGTAGCGCATATACGGAAAGGGGGGAGCACCAGAGTGGACACAAGGAAACGTTTTGTTATCACCAGTTGCTTTGGATTTTTTTGAACTGTGAATGGATTGTATATATTATGCATGTCAGTGTGTGAATCAAGCAAAATAGCACTTTGCACATAGCATTTCTGTAGTGCATGGGAACACATTTGTGAATGTTATGAGCACAAATATATTGGATGTATTTTATGACAGATGTTAGTTGAGCATTAATGCATATCATTTTTATTTGTCACACATAATCACTTTAATTAGCATTAAGTTGTGGCACTAATAAGCACTTTGTGCATGTGATCGTCTATAGGCAATTAATAGAGTTTGGATATATGGATAAGAAAAACTAATTAATTAAAAGTTCACATGCTGCACAATAATTGAGCACAGACTTAAACTAATTTGAGTTAGTGGTGTCATTATATTATTTCTTATGTGGTTTTCTACAGACATAGTCTAGCGTGTGAATATATGTGTAAAAAACACAAAGGCATATTTTTTAGCGCAGCACTTTTTTCTGTTACTTGCTTACATCTCAAGTCCAAATATCCAATATCCGAATATTTAATAAATGAATTGTCAAATACTGCCTCCTGTATTTATTTATGATCCTTTGTTTAGTGAATTAGTAGGGGTACAATGTACCCTATACTCATTCACATGGGGGGGGCAAGATCTGGGGCCTGAAGGGAGGTTCCAGATTCCAATAAGCCCTCTGACCACAGATCCCCACAACCACCAACCAAGGGCCTGGTATGAATTGGGGGAGTTCTGACGAAGTTCTGAGACACATGGAACGAAACATGTAAACTCTTGGGGATCAACGCCCCCCCATACATGTTGAGCTTTGCTACCCCCTTTAGCTCAGTGACATTCACACTTTGAGCCACTATGCAGCTTACTGGAGGACACCACATGGAGACATGAATGGTCTATACTGAAGACAATCACCACCCTCTGCATGGAGCTGCTCTAAACTGTTTGGATTGGAGACTGGAGATCATCATTTTACTATATATCCTGTTTCGACATTGGCACTAGCCAGATACTGGCACCAAACTTTGTTTCCCACCGGACATCAGTACTAACTATTATTTCACCAGACTTTAGTAATGAGCAGTGCACCCAGTGCTGTGGATATACACAGATGGATGGATTGGCTGCAATCCCTTTGAGCAACTTGTGACAACATATTGGATTGAATAGCTGCGATTCTGAGCTATTTGTGACAGCTAACAGTGAGTAAACCTGTGTGTTACATTGCTTTGAAATACTACTGCAATCACTGTTTTCCATAACCATAATGCTACTTGTCTGCCTACAAGCTGCCTACCCAACACTGTGGATATAAATCTTATGGATTGATTTTGATCTTCTATGAGTAACAGCTGCTAGCAATATAACAAACAGCTCTATGGACACAGTTTTCTACATCACTATTATTTTGATTGAATGGACTATACCCGTATGATATGGGAATCCGTCTAACTGTGGCCATAATATTGCGACTTTACTTATTGCACTTCTGGTGAATAACATTATGAACATCTACAGTGACTTGCCATCTCCTCTATGTCTCTCAAACAATTCTAAGAATCAATGAGATCAGATCCATATGGAGGTTACACCTGTCTGACATGGTAATTTCTATGGAAGGACTTTCCTACTTCCCATCAGGTTCCTTGTCCCTCTGGTATTTTAATTGACTATCTTGCTTGTCACAAGCTATCCATCAGAGTGGAGTGGTGTACTATTTTTACCATATTCACGTGGTTTGTACATATTCTTTTCCAGATGCCCTCTCTGTACTGCGTTTCCACACATAGACAGTGGACATTATCACCTGTGATTACAGGGAACCACTGTCCTGTGTGGGAACTATCAGGGACATATTTAGCTAGCAATTGGGCTCTTTATCTATAGGGGGGGTGTCTGTGTTTTGTGGAGGGTGGTTGCGTTATCCATGTACCTCGGTCCTCCTGCGGAAGAATCGAGTTTGTTTAGTTACCAGTATATGCCGTTATTGGGGTTCTTTTAATGGGGAATGATCTGGGCAGGTCCACCTATTTTTAGGGGCCAGGTTTTATGTCTTATTCATGTTTTTGATATAGCTTATAGCTCTAATAAACTTGTAGTTAACTCTTTAGGGTGTGCAGAAGTCTGTTTCTCTTTTATTTATTTTTTGTCATATTTCGTATCAGATTGCACCCCCCGATAATATCGGTGAGTACTGCAGTAGTTACAATTAGGTGGGAATCCCATATTCTCTCTTTGTTCACTGGATTGGGGGAGGACCTTTCAGGCACTATATTTAAAGAAATTTTTCACTTTTATTGTTTCACTTTAAGCATCATTAAATCACTGCTCCTGTAAAAAGATCTTTAAAAAAAATAGCATTGATACATGTCCCCCATACCATATGTATGGCTCAAATAACTTGCACATAAGCCTTAAAAATTGTTGCTTTTGGTTTTTCAAGTTCGGGTCCCATAGGCTTTAGTAGGGTTTTTGGTTTGGGTCCGAACTTTTGTAATGTTCGAGAGTTCTGGCACAAACCAAACCGGGGGATTGATCGGTTCAGCTCTACTCTACAAGACCCCTTGTGTTTCCTAGAAAAAGTGCACTGCTTGGGGAATCTCTAGATTAAGGGGGGATAAGGTGAGCAAAATCTGCCTATTTAAATTTTCATTTAACAGGTTATTTGTTTATTTGTTTCTTGATTTCCGCTTTAAAAAGCACCAGTATTATTTAAACTACTACTTCTAGTCCTGCTACTCCTATATTAATCTTATGCAAAAAAGACAGTGCTATGTGTACTGTGTGCTAAAACAATTCAATGTCTGTTACTCTTTATAAAAGTTTGTAGAGATGGATAATCTAGAATGCAACCACTATAACGTGTCTTTTAGGACAGATGGGATCTTTAAATTCCCACCACACCTCAGGAGCTCCACTCCCCTTAGGTAATGAACTCACCACAACTGCAAATGCAATAAGTCTTGTATACAAAACTAGGTGGAACTCCTGCGCTGTAATGGATAAGTGGAGGGAAGGGAGGTGAGGGGGGGCAATGGGGGAAAGTGAAGGTGAATGTGAGCACTGCAGCAAACAAAAAGGTCTATACTATTTAGACAAAAAGTGATAATATGAAAAAAGTAATTATGTCTCCGCTGAGAAATACTACCACTAAATGGGGGGGGGGGAAGGGTGTAGGAGTGAGGTATGGATGGGTCTGGGGGGACAGGGGAGTAATGAGATGTACATATACAGTGAAGGTCCAACTTGGAAACAGTGATTAAATCAACATAAATCTGGGCAAAACTGTGATAATGTGAAACATAAATCTGAAAAAAACTTCAGTGCATCTGTATAACAGTCCCGAGTAAACTCAAATGAAGAGAGGGAGCCAAAGTTCCAAAGAATGCTGTCTGCAGAAATCAATAGGTGAATGGTCGAAAGTGAAAAAAAGTTCCAGAACCAAATGAATGGAGATGGTAAAATCAAATCCAAAACGTGCACCCACACCGTTAGTGATCCTAGCAGCTTACCTCCCGGCTGTCACTCAAAGCCAAAATAACAGTGCTCTAGCCTCTCGGTGAATGGTTGTCTTCCTGGTGGATCTCAGTAGTCGGCCATATATGTGGGAAATATAATGAAGATGCTGAAGCGTGTAATACCACAAAAAAGGGTTACTCTGTATATGGTGGATGGATGTGAACTCACACAACTTACACTCTGTGTAGGAAAGGGGTGCCTATCTCCACGAGCGCCAAGCTCGTCTGCCTAGCTTCTCACTGCCACAGCTCTCTCCCTTCAATGTCCGTGGAGCCGATCGCTCATATGAAAATGGAGGGGGTGATGAAGTCACGTGATGTGACGAACACGCGTCGGGACTTTGAGCACTTGTAGCAGCACCTGACGGTAAACGAGCACGGCGCTCGTAGGATATGATACCGCCACAAGACTGCCCCATGTGAGTTTTTTATTGATGTTTTTCACGTTTTAATAAAACCTGTTTGTACGGAATTACGCGATGTGCCCCCTTTCTTCTCCTTCCTCCACCCCCTCCATTTTCATATGAGCGATCGGCTCCACGGACATTGAAGGGAGAGAGCTGTGGCAGTGAGAAGCTAGGGAGACGAGCTTGGCGCTCGTGGAGATAGGCACCCCTTTCCTACACAGAGTGTAAGTTGTGTGAGTTCACATCCATCCACTATATACAGAGTAACCCTTTTTTGTGGTATTAGAACCACGCTTCAGCATCTTCATTATATTTCCCACATATATGGCCGACTACTGAGATCCACCAGGAAGACAACCATTCACCGAGAGGCTAGAGCACTGTTATTTTGGCTTTGAGTGACAGCCGGGAGGTAAGCTGCTAGGATCACTAACGGTGTGGGTGCACGTTTTGGATTTGATTTTACCATCTCCATTCATTTGGTTCTGGAACTTTTTTTCACTTTCGACCATTCACCTATTGATTTCTGCAGACAGCATTCTTTGGAACTTTGGCTCCCTCTCTTCATTTGAGTTTACTCGGGACTGTTATACAGATGCACTGAAGTTTTTTCAGATTTATGTTTCACATTATCACAGTTTTGCCCAGATTTATGTTGATTTAATCACTGTTTCCAAGTTGGACCTTCACTGTATATGTACATCTCATTACTTCCCTGTCCCCCCAGACCCATCCATACCTCAGTCCTACACCCTCCCCCCCCCCCCATTTAGTGGTAGTATTTCTCAGCGCAGACATAATTACTTTTTTCAATAAGTCTTGTATCCCCAATCTCCTAACTTTGCATGTAGTAAAGCCTAATTAAGGATTCTCCTCCGATTGTAGTTATCAATAAACTTGGCAATGGTTACATGCATTTCAGAAGTGAAAGAAAAATCTTCAGTATATCTTAACCTTTTTCTACCACACTGCGATCACTCCTATTGTGTCACATCCTGACAAACATACAGTCCTTCTTTCTTCTCTTCACCTTTATGAAAATGTTTGTTGAGGTTCCATAAGCTGGTTTACTCATGGTCAGAACAAAGTTTGTAAATCCACATGGACAAAATAAACAGAAGTTATATTTCCTGATTGTTTACTGCAATAAAACCAAAATAAAATGACCTCGAAATTTGTAATTTTGTTAGATAATAATTTTCGTTTAACCTCCCTGGCGGTATGATTATTTCAGAAAAAAGGTGCTGAAAGGGGTACCATTATTTTGCAAGGAAATTAGGTGTTTTATATTGTAGGCCTGTAATTCTTAGGAATAACTAACTTAAATCTGTCCAAACAAGAGTCTAGTAGGCATCCCGGGTATGATTTAAAAAAAAAAAAAATTATACATTATAATATAATAAAGAATTATAAATAATTAAAACAAGTAATAATATAATTATAATAAAAATTATTCAATAATGTAATCAACTCAAAATCACTGAAATTTGCTCAGTTGCAGAATTGTCGCTGTCATTACTTTTATTTTTTATGACAAATTTCACCACAAATCGCTATCGCACAATTCTGCAAGTGATTATAATGTATTATCGCTGTTTTCGAGCTGCTCTAAAACCACTTTTGACATAATAGGACCGTTTTGGTTGCTATGGACAATCTACAGTTTGCAGGCAGGGGGTTATTTAATAAAGGCAAATCCACTTTGCTCTGCAAGTGCACTTGGAAGATCTGTAGCACTGTAGATCCGAGGGGGACATACAAGGAAAAAAAAAAAAAAAAACAGCATTTTTGCTTGTACATGATTGGATGATAAAATCAGCAGAACTTCCCCTCATTTCAGATCTTCCCCTCAAATTTACTGCGACTGCACTTCCAAGTGCACTTGCAGTGCACTTGTAGTGCAGAGTGGTTTTGCCTTTAGTAAATCAATCCCATAGAGGTGGATTTACTAAAGGCAGATAGACTACACACTTTGTAGAGTGCAGTTGCACTCTGCAAGTGCAGTTGCTCCAGGGCTTAGTAAATGAGGTAAATATCCACTTTGCAAGCAATACCCAATCATGTGCATGGAAAATATAAAAAACAGCATTTTTGCTTGCACATGATTGGGTGATGGAAGTCGGCAGAGCTTCTGCTCATTTACTAAGATCTGGAGCAGCTGCGCTTGCAGAGTGCACAGTCTATTTGCCTTTAGTAAATCAACTTTATAGGGTCTGAAAAAAGTCAGAGATCTTGCTTTTAGTTGTAAGGTGATATTGTGATATGAAGAGCAAGCCCTCCTGTTCCTCTGGATCTCCACTTGGTTTCACATTATACAGCCAACTTTAAAATAATGCTTTACACTTGAGCCTCTTATGGTAGAACTGTATCATTATTGTGACAACCTATGTGGACCAACTAAATTTCTTTCGATTTTATGTTTGTAACTGTTTTTATGACATTCTTATAATAATACATTTTTCTTACTATATGTACCGTGTGCCTTCAAAGTCCAACTTACTAGCAGGGGTCAAGTCC
Source organism: Rana temporaria (assembly GCF_905171775.1). NCBI lineage: Eukaryota > Metazoa > Chordata > Amphibia > Anura > Ranidae > Rana > Rana temporaria. The sequence goes on from NC_053489.1 coordinate 536,092,937, forward strand.
TGGGGAAAAAAGTGTTGGAACTCCCACCCAAGATCCACTCCCCCACCAAAAAAAAACAAAAAGATTCGCTCATATGCATAATTACTAAACCGTATATTCTTTCTAAATCCCGCGATAACTCACGGCAGACCTCCACAATGTCTCCTGGGAACAATGACAAAAACTCCCAGGAGACATTGCGGCATCGAGGAAGTGACAGAATACCCGCACACTACCTGATGAATCCATATACAGGAAGCGGCCAGTAACATAAAGGATTACTAAGGTTTGCCTGCCCCTGACAGTGACTTGAGTTGGGCATCGCCACTTGGTGAAGGATTGGCTCGGGCGGCTCGGCTGCTCTAGTCCTGCAAAGGGAACTGCGTTCCTGTTGTGAAAAAAGTGCATGGACTCTGTTCCCACACGTTCCCGCAGGACTTGAGCCCTGCTAACTAGCCTTTAGTCAATTCCATTAATATCGGGACGGTGGCTCACTGACTACTGGTGCATCTGCAGTATCACCCTGTTTTGGATGTACGTTAAATATAGGCCCCTTTTCTCTCTGTAATGTGATATTGATAAGAAACTCTAGTTGCAGCATGGCATTGTTTTAGTTTATGTACAAGTAATTTACCTGCTCTATTGCCACTGCTGTAGTAGAGGAGGCTATTTATTTAGCCTATTTATCTGCTATGAAAAAAAAAATATCTAATTGAGAATATGATTTATGAACATTGGAGGAAAATCTATTGTCTCTTTTAGTGGAGTGATGACATCTCTATAAATCAACAACATTTCATTAATGTAATAGGGATTAGTGAGTGGTCCTACTTCTCACAGAAGGGTTTGAGAAGTCCATATGATTATTAGGTATCACATTGCAGTCTCTGAATATATTTTAGAGATCCTTGTTTAAGTTTCTGAGCTCTTGAGAAAAGTTTCAAAAAGGAAAACAATCTGACCAGAATTTGGAGCATAAAACTGTAATAGCATGTATCTTATGTATGAAAAGTATCTTCTTTTGAGATTTTCCACTGTTTTTGTAAAAGGAAAAATTTCAGTGTTTTATTGGTTGTCTTTTCCATTTTACAAAAGCTGTAGCCTTTTAAATACTGGGACATTTTTGGGTGTTTGTCCATGACAAAATGGGTTTTGTGCAAGCTTATAATGTTGCACTTTGACTGCAAGACGCAATTGTCAGTTAAAGCAACGCAGTACAGTATCGCAAAAAATTGTCTGGTCAGGAAGGGGGTAAAACCTTCAGCTGAAGTGGTTAAAGGATGTTATTTTAAGTAACATAATGAGTGCAAACAGTCATACTTTGGCTTGAAAAGCAGAATGAAGAAGGAAAAGCTGTTACCTTAAATACACAAGGGTCTTCAATATTGGTCGTGTAGCAGCTATCCTTAGATTTAAGAGTTGGGGTTCTTTGGTAGAGTGTAGTTTGAATAAGAGTTATATGCAGTATAGTACATTTTGAACAATAATAAAGATAGTTAAAAAAAGAATGTAGCAACCAACTTTTTGGGTAGCAACATGCTACATTTTATTGTGGTGGGACATAGTAGGTCGAAGCCACAGTGAGCACTTGTTGTTATGAGTAGTACAACATGGTTGAGGGTAAGAAACACCTGTAGCAGATGTTCAAGTGGTATCCTCTAATGGAGGAGAAGAGGGGTGCCCTATTGATTTGAAGTTGTTATGTTTGGAAGTAGACTCAGGAAAAAAATATTCCAGGCTCAAACAAGTTTAGGTTCCTTATCCAATAGGGTGACTATATGAGTTTTGCTATTTTTTGTGAAGAAAAGTTTGACTGACTATTCTTATTGTTATATCATTTTATGATTGTATAAAGTTTTTATAATTGTGATTCATTTTTTTCTTCCTGTAACATATTAGCATAAAATGTGATGACATAATATTAATTTGAGAGAGGTGCGATCTTTCTATCGTCATTAATTTATCTTTCATGTAAAAAATATACCGTATTTATCGGGGTATTGCGCGCTCCGGCGTATAGCGTGCACCCCTAAAGTGGACCCGCATTCCTGTAAAAAAAACATTTCAGTACTTACAGTTTTGGTGTCTTGCTCGGCGTCCATCGGCGGCCTCGTCGGGTCCGGCGTCCGTCTGCGGCTTCGGTGGTATCCTCCTCGTCGGGTCCGGCGTCCTTCTGCGGTGTCCTGTGCATCCTGTACGTCCAGGACGTGACCACGAGAGGAGCCGAGCCTGCCCGACTATACCCGAGTGTACTGCACTCGGTATATGCCGGCGCAGTGGTTCAAACTCGGCGCGGGAAGCAGGTATAAGGTTTAAGGGTTTAATATTCACCATCATAGATGTCATATCAGCATGCAGAAAGCTTTTAAATGATAACATAATCTCTTTAAAAGTAGTATCTGATAAAGGCTGGTCAGAAGTTGTAAAATCTTTGCAATAGTATTATACCCTAGATTCATCTCATCAGTGTTGAATATCACTCACCTCTGGATCCAGCTCTGGAGATCCCATTCTGAGCTTAGCTCTCATAGGATGACCTCAGAGGTTTATCCCCCCACATAAATGTTTCCATTGCTACTTATTCTCCACAGAAAGTTTAAATGGCTGCTGGATGCAGGGGAGCATGGCTGCTGCTGAGCATGCTGACTGCTGGCACCATCTTGTATTTCACCTGATTTCTGGGTGGAGAAGAGCTCCAAAAGTTTTCAGGGTCCTTTTCATGTTTTGCACTTTTGGGTCATCAGGGGAATGTGTAGAGGGGTGGTTGATGCTTTAATGCCTCGTACACACGACCGTTTTTCACGACGAGAAAACCGGTCGTGTGTATGCACCCTAGCACTTTTCTTGACGAAAAAACTGCCCACAAAAAAATAAAACCAGCTCTCTTTTTTCTCGTCGTGTTTCACATCAGTCTTTTTCTCGTGAAAAACGGTCGTGTGTATGCTTTTCAGAGGGGAAAAAAACATGCATGCTCAGAATCAAGTATGCAGCCCAAAAGCAGCCCAAAGAGTGGCACAATTTGAAAGGAACTTCCCCTTTATAGTCCCATCATACGAGTTGTACGTCACCGCACTTTGGTCGGACGTTTTTTTTGCATGAACGTGTGTATGCAAGTCAGGCTGGAGAGGAATCATGTCGTGAAAAATGTCGGTTTTTGAACAACAAGAAAAACAATGGTGTGTATGCAGCATAAGACTTCAAAAGGCTTCCTTGAATGGAGCTCCTATGTAATGCTGAAATATTACTTAACTGCTGACAATGATCCTCACTATTAGGATACTTTCATTTTCCAGTACCATGAAAACTTGAAACAACTATTTAGGCGGATTGGTTCTTTAAGGTCCCAGGGCATAAAGGGAGTTTGCTTGTGACTGCACAAAAATAAAAGCATGCCTGACTGCAGTAAAATACTCATGAATGTGCACAATGTATTCACCTTAAAATGCATTGTACATTTACTTTTACCAGATACTACAATACCAACAGCAACAATGACAGTGAAAGAGCTGAAAGCCAAACACATCAACTCCCAGTTGATTTCATTTGATAACCTGACAAACTGCGCTGCAAAAATGTTTTTTTTTTTATACCAGTCTGTCTCGGTTTTCCAAGTGCCAGATAGAGATGGACTATTACACAGTATAAAGGTTAAGTGTTCTGATCAGGATCACTTTGGTCACTAATACACAAGTACTCATGGTCATGAAGAGGTTAAGCATTTTGGATGAACATTCTTCGTGTACATTTTTTTTGTCCTTCAGATATCAAAAGTTTTAGATGCAATAATATTTTCTTGGGTGTACAGTTTGTCTGTTCTTCAGATATTAAACGTTTTGGAGACCCAGTATTATTTTCTTGGGTGTTTTCTTTTAAACCAAATAAATGTGGACTGTGCCATAAATACCACTGCTTTCCTAAAGTAGTTTAAATCTAAAGTGAACATTTCAATGTGCAAACAAAAGGACACAGCCATTTTCTCCTTGCCGACACTCTTTTTTGGAAAGGCAATTTACTGAAAATGTGAAACGATCCACTGTGTATGAGAAATGCCAGTTCTTTTTATCTCACCTTCTGACTTTTGCTATAAAAGCCACTTGACTTATTCAGTCACTCACAGAAGAGGCCACATGATTGAAATACTGCAAACATACTTCTTATTCCCTTCTACAAGCTGAATACTTTGCTATTTTATAAGGATGCTATCAGTATAGTAAACACTCTTAGTATCTGTGCTTTACATTCCAAGTAAAATTGCTGTTCATTTATTTCAGGAATCACCTTTTGAGTCATGATCTATGTTGCTTGTCATGTTTACTATACAGTCAAAAGCTTCAACTTTGCTATTAAAATGTCAAACACTAAAGTGTCATTAATCAGATATAATGCTGCCTTCTCAAAGGTTTCTTTATACACAGTATTTCACCTCTTCTTGATGAGTTGGTAAGTACGCCTGCAGGTGATTCTACAAGATTGTAGTTCAACTCTCATAAAATGACACAAAATGATATATATACTCTGGTGCCTGGGCAAACTCTATACTCTCAGTGACTCAGACACAGAATTTTGCGTTTTATAACCAGAATGTGGGTTGTTTTTAAATGCTTCTCCTTTGGTAGTAAAATATTGTTTTTCTTATGCAACTGATAAAAACTGCTGAGCCGGTTGTACTTTGATATATTTGGCAGAAAGTGCTTAGGCATCTGCTTAGACCTGGCAGTTTTATGGGTACATAAACATAATGTTGGCTTTGCATTGGTGATTTTAAAATTAGTGCCTATTAAATCAAGCAGCATACAGTAGATGCTGCTTTATAATGCAAGGTAGCTGTGATTGCATTGTTTTACAAAACTGATAAGAACATTAAATGACAGCACAGCAACACATATACAGTATGTAGATAAGGATACAAAAGAATTATATAGACAATATATAGATTGATTAAAACATGCATGCAGAACAACTCTGTTGCAAAATGTTAATTCTACTATGATTGGCTTTCCAGGCTGAAAAACAATTGTGCTGGGAATAAAATAAATGTTATATTAATGGCAAAAAGACTTATGCACTCCTGGCGAATGTCTGTGATGCAGTGACCTCTTGATAAAAATGCTGCATCTGAAAATCAGTCAAACATATTTCTCAAGCAACTCAACCAAAATCCTACATGAATTTGATAAACGCCTTTTCACAGCAATAATTTTGATAATGGAAAACCATTTTCTTTAACCTATATCTCCCATCTATTTCAAAGGAATTTTCTCAAGTCCTAGAAAACCCCATTGCATTAAAGTATAACTAAAGGAAAAACGTTCTCTTTTTACTTTTGGATAGAATGAAGAGGAATTAAAACACCTGTCATATGTTTAATGATATCTGTTCCCCCATTGGAGCGATTAGCCCTCTCTATTTGTCTTGTTTACCATTATCATCAAAAATGTGAAAGTAAGAGAAACAAATTTTGGGTTGACACCAGAATAGTAATAGAGGGGAAATCTTCCAATGGGGACGCTACTTCTGGTGACCCCGGTAAACATCCCAGGATACCCTTAATTTTGAGGGATTATCTTTTCTTGTTATGGGATTAGAAGTGAAGAGAAATATCCCCAATATAATACAGATGTCAAAAAAATATATATCCAGGGGTTATATGAAGGAGGCATGGTCCTGCCTCCGAAATGCATTCCTGATTGGCCACAGCAATCCATTGTTTGACAGCTCTCTGACCGGTCTGTTTCCTTGTGGTTGTTCCCTGGTGGCTGCTTGGCTTTCTGCACCTTCCCGCATCTGTTCAATCTCCACAGCGGCTCCAGCACAGTCTGAAAACAGCTTTACACTGAGCTTTCAAGCTGCGTTATATTGGCAGCTTGGTGTCCCTTCTTCTGTTACAGTGCTTGGGTTCTGAGGCAGCCTTGCTTCAGCCAGAGACTGTTGTTTAGCCTCCAGGACTTTCTTTGATATGGTTAGGTGATACTATGTGTGTAATTGGTTCTTAATACACACATACACACCAGAGTTTTTAATGTATAGGTATATACAACTGTTTTGGTATATGCTTGTGAGATTTGAGATTTTAGACTTTTGAGATCTTAGTTGTCATACAAGATCCAATTTTTAGTATACACCAAATTTCATTATTGGCAGCAAGTGTTGCACTGAGTGCTTGGTACTGTGTATAACCCTCCCTTACCCTATACAAAATGAAAAAAAAAGAGGTTGTAAACCTCCATTTAAAAAAAAAAAAAACCTGCAAGACAAAGGCATAATGAGCTAATATGCATCGCATACTAGCTCATTATGCAATACTTATCTTACAATAATGCCCTTGATCGGCACTGACACACCAAGTACACGGCCAACATCTTTTACCAGAGTTACTTTATTGTTCATGGGCTTCGGGGCTGTGATTGGCTGCTGGTCACGGCACGGGACCTGAAGAAACGGCACCAGCAGGCCATTTCTTTGGTGCACATGAGCAGATGACGTTGGCAAAATCATATATAGGGAATATCTTCTAAACTGTGCAACCTTAGGAGATATTTACAGTACCTACAGGTAAGCCTTATTATAGGCTTACCTGTAGGTATGAGTGGTGTAACAGACTTTACAATCAGTTTAATTCTACTATAAAGGAGATCCATTATACGCAAACTTGTACAACCTCTCATCCTCAAAACCACAACAACCAAGACCGTCAACTAGGCCAACCCTCGTTGAAAGCTTTTTGGGTAAACACTGCCCCAGATCACTCTCACCAGACACCACAGGCCAGTTAGACCTCCTCATATCAAAACAAGAATGGGATACAGCTCTTAAACAATTAAAACCTGGGAAAAGCCATGGCCCAGACGGCCTCACGGCTGTCTATTAGAAAATGTTTGCAGGTACACTTCTCGCCCCTTACCTTAAAGCATTTAACTCTCTCTCCCCTGACCTCCCACTTACCCCTAGCCTGCTAGAAGAACATATATCCATCATTCCCAAGGAAGGGAAATACCCTACACAAAGTCAGGTACAATAGTAAAATATCACATTCCTTGATGCAGTAGACATAGCTTGTTATACATATCGTTATATTCCATATTGTTGTACAATGTTGAGCCCCGACGCGTTTCAACCTGTTATTGGTCTCTTCAGGGGGACAATTATTTCTAAAAAATACATAAGTTCAAAGTTAAAAAAGGAGAACATGTCAACATACATCACATTGAATCTACCATAGTGATATATTTACCGCTAAAGCAAGGAATCAAAGATATTTTGAGCCGCTGGATCATCCGGGGGGGCTTGAGGCTACCCCCATCTTCCCAAGAGTGAAGAGCCCACCCAAGAGGGCTTACAAGGGCTCCTACTTTTCTGACATCGCTGCCTAAAGCCTCGTACACACGATCAGTCCATCCAATGAGAACGGTCTGAAGGACAGTTGTCTTAGGTTAACCGATGAAGCTGACTGATGGTCCGTCGCGCCTACACACCATACGTTAAATAACCGATCGTGTCAGAACGCGGTGGCGTAAAACATAACGACGTGCTGAAAAAAAAATGAAGTTCAATGCTTCCAAGCATGCGTCGACTTGATTCTGAGCATGCGCTGGTTTTTAACCGATGCTTTTGCATACTAACGATCGCTTTTGACCTATCGGTTAGGAGTCCATCGGTTAAATTTTAAAGCAAGTTCCTATTTTTTTAACCGAAGGTTAACTAACCTATGGGACCCACACACGATCGGTTTGGACCGATGAAAACGGTCCTTCAGACCGTTGTCCTCTGGCTATCCTATCGTGTGTACGAGGCCTAAAAGCCCCACTGGGGAACCTTCTCATATTATGCAATTCCGGAGCGAGCAGCTCTTCCATCTCTATTATATGTGTCATCTCCATATCGTACAAATTTTGGGTGGTGAAACACCCCTTTCCCTCAAGACACGAGCTGTGTGCCTTTCTATTGCTCTTTTAACTTCTGCACCCTTAACCTATGACCCACACCCTAGGGTGTGAAATGGGTCATTCCTATGATTTAGGCGTTATAGGTGTATATCCACCTCTCCTTTTGGGGGGATCGGATTTAAATATTCTCCTTTTATGCATCAGAAGGAACCTAATATAGACTCCTGCAGTGCGTTATGTTCAAATATTCTAATGAATATTTTTTCCAACTTAACCAATATAAATATATGCAAGGAGTTTCAGCCATGGAATCCACACACAGCTCGTGTGTAAATACATCTAATAATATATTTCTTTTTTTCTCTCTGTATCCTAAATTTAAACATATCACAATGAGCTGGTAATATTGATGGTACTTTGCCATACATATATTACAAAATTGTGGCCGCTTGGGATTCCGGTGGAACTTGGCTGTGCCTGTCCAATCCTATGGGAGGTGGAGTCCTGCCTTTTGGTGCTTCCCGGCAGGGTGGGGGGATGTTCAAATTCTCATGTCTCCCTTTTCTGCTCAAATGGCGCCCGAGGGGCAACCCTCGGACGCCGATGCAAGCTTCACCCTGCCGGCGGCGTCCCTTTGATCCTCTCTGGACTACATTGGTGTAGTGCGCATGCACAAGGTCTCGGCGTGCACACAGCATCATGACGTCACATTGCTTTGCGGTGGAGGGGACGACAGCGGTCGGGGCTGTACAGCCTTCCGGGACGCCAAGGGAGCTACACGTGGGCCGCTTTTTTGGTGGCCGGGAAGCCATATCTCTTGGTTGGTTGGTGGAGTTGTAGGCGCCTGCGTGCGATCATCCTGATCACCACCCACACCCACAGGGCTATATATAGTGACTGGTCACTAGGGAATCATTACTAGATTCCATACAGGCCAGGTTGGATGCCATTGCATCTATGTCCTCTCGGCACCGCGTCCCTACCTGTCCTGCACAACTGCAGTCAGGTTCCCACCAACATACGATACAGAACTTATAGAAACTAATCACCGCACCAGGTAACAATTACACTATCTATGCATATTATTTTCCAATTTTGGTTATTCTTCCATCACATTTTTGTCTCTGCTTAAGTTTATATTGGGGCACACTATGCATTTATTAATTTCCCCTACACTTCCACCAATCCTTGAATTAATGTATTCACACAATTTTATACTATGCACCATTTGACTGTCCCAACTGGCAGTCTTTTATATACAACATTATTGTACTTCCTAATAATTGGTTCACACATTCACTCACACTAGCACCCACTATAGTATTAGATTATTCTAATTACCCATTATCCACTACTGGTTAGTCTACCCTATTGGAAGCCTAAGGTTGCCCTGACTTCCATTATATATATTGGAAACTTGTAATTGCTTTTAGCCCCTATACTCTTATACATATGGTCTAACTGTCATTCTGGCAGGTGTGCTCAGAATTAACGTATCCAATTTTTCCTAACTAATTATGGCTATCGTGGGTGTTCATTGCAGGCGCCGGCTCCTCCATCACCTAGAGGGTGTCCTTAATGAGACTCCTTGTAAGCCCTCTTGGGTGGGCTCTTCACTCTTGGGAAGATGGGGGTAGCCTCAAGCCCCTCCGGATTATCCAATGGCTCAAAATATCGTTGATTCCTTGCTTTAGCGGTAAATATATCACTATGGTAGATTCAATGTGATGTATGTTGACATCAAAAATAGAAAAGGAATTCCGCGCTGGAAAAATTTACACAACTAAACTAAAAAAATGCAAGCCAGCACTGGAGGATAAATTCAAATAGAAATCCCAATAGTGATCAGTAGCAATAAAGTGCAGCGCAAAAACATATAAATTAAACAATATAAATTAAACAATAGTGATCAAATGTACAAAAATATATAACTCTGATAAGAACACAAGAAGTCCATAAAGTGCATCAGTGAAAAAGGTCCAAAAGGTGCTCCAAATAATGTAGTGACTTAATGTGATAAATCTCATAAATCTGTGATCAGCAGGAAAGGTTCCTCCACCAATAGTTAAGATGGTCCCTCACCTCAGCCATTCGACCATGGCTAGGTCACAAAACTTTTGAAAAACCTCCAAAGGACGCTCCCAAACTTTTAAAAGGTAACCAGCAGGCAGCAGACGGCTCAGCACTCCCAAAGACCACGGAGAAATATATAAGACAAAAAGGGGACAGACTAGTGCTCTCTGTCTTAAACTGAATTTAATAGGTACAAGTAACAAAATAAACTCACATAATAGAACACTCAGAGCCGAGTGTGAAGCGTGACAGCATAACACGGAGCTCCAAGGCTGCCGAATCTTTACACAGCTCACACGTTAGCGTTGGGTCAGCGAGCGCGGGTGACGTCACGAAGCTCCTCCCCCTCGTACGCGTTACGTTCCTATGGGCGGAACTTCCTCAGCGTGGGGTGGAGAGGCTAACGTGAACGTCCCGCAACGTCATAAGTAGTGTGTGGTTGCCATCGCAACACACCACACCAATTACCTGCTAACCTGCGCCATCTAGTGTCTAATTAGCAAAAGGCAACTAGTAAGCCATAACTTAATGCACAGGATAAACAGTCCACCTTATAATAGAAGGACTAGCAGGTTTCAAGAAACTTGATAAATAATTTTAAAAATCATTATAAACGTGACGTCAGCCACGATCGCTTCACCATTACAAAAAAGGATACCACATAATATTAGCAGATAAATCCAGTAAAATTTACAACTTAAAAACACATATTTTAGAGCATTAGAGATATAGGCATATATTAACAATATATTCAAGGCCAGATACCACTGCCTTTAAATTTCATTACCCTTATATACAGAAATGGGCATGAAAATTTAAATTAAAAATTGTGTGTGCAGAATCTAGTCATATAAAATGTAAAAGATAAAGATATATGTTAATACCTAATTATTAAGATTAATAAAATGAATAAAAAATTGTATAAAAAATACTAAAATACAAAATTCCCCAAATACTGAGTAATAAAATTTAACGATTAGAGATAAAACAATTAAGATCGAACTCAACATTGAGGCCTAATGGAGCCGAAACCTTGGTTTCATAAATCCAAAAAGATTCACGACGGCTCAACTGTCGTATATAATGTCCTCCTCTCCAATGTTTAGTGACCTTTTCTATACCCCAAAATTTCAGGCCTTTGGGATCTCTACCATGGCATTCCCTAAAATGTTTAGAAACACTATGAGTCCTAACGCCACGTCGAATGTTGCTAATATGTTCTCCAACCCTCACATGCAACTCACGTGAGGTACGCCCGACATATTGCAATCCACACTGGCATTCAAGCATATAGACCACGACAGTGGTCGAGCAGGTAATTAATTGTTTGATTGGATATTCCATTCCAGTGATATTAGAAACAAAGGACTTCCGTTTCTTAATATTACGTTTAACATGTTTACAGGTTGCGCATCTGCCACAGGCATAAAAACCTGATAAGAAATTAAAAAGTTTGGGTCTCGGGATGACAGGTGGATCTATCACTCCTGGAGCCAACCGATCCCTAAGCGAGGGGGCCTTCCTATATACAAATTGTGGACGTTCTGGAAGAACCGGACCTAGGACCACATCTCCTTTTAAGACTGGCCAATGCTTGGCCACAATCTTTTCAAACTTTTTGTGTTGGATGTTATAATCCAACACCATTTTGTAATTGGATCTATCCACTTCAATCGTAGGGGGTTTATCCATAATAATCAGATTCCTGTCTAGGTTTTTAACCTTTTCCATCTCTTGCTTCACTGAAGACATAGAATAACCTTTAGACACAAATCTAGTGGCCAATTCCTCAGACTGTACCGCATAATCGGAATCCAAAGCACAATTCCTACGGAGTCTGACGAACTGGCCACAAGGAATATTACATAGCCATAATCTATGATGGCAGCTTGTTAAAGGGATATACCCATTTCGATCTACAGTCTTAAAGTGATTCCTAGTAGCCAACATGGATCCAGATTTAAAAATCTCAAGATCCAGAAAAATCACCTGATCAGGGGAAACAGTCCAAGTTAGGACAATACCCTTATCATTGGAATTTAATTTTGCCATAAAGGTCTCCAATGAGGACATATCACCCTCCCAGACCATCACCAGATCGTCTATGTATCTGCGGTAGCAAAGAAGCTGAGGAGGTCTGTCATGGAAGACTACATCCCGCTCCCAGTGGGCCATAAAAAGATTGGCCACACTGGGAGCAAAACGGGCTCCCATCGCAACTCCTCGCTGCTGTAGGAAAAATTCCTTATTAAACCAAAAGTAATTTTTTAATAGACAAAATCTCAAACTGTCCAAAAGAAAATCAATATGTTCAGGATTCAGATCAGTGGACTCTAATGCCCATGCCACTGATGCCAAGGCTGCATCATGCCCAATTATGGTATACAAAGAGCCTACATCGGCAGTTACCAATATAGTACTGTCTGTACAGGGAATAGAGTTCAAGATTTGAATAATTTGCTTTGTGTCCCGAAGATAGGCAGGTACTCTATGAACCAAAGGCTGCAAAAAAACATCTAAATATTGTCCCAAACGGGACGTAACGGAATCAATTCCATTTACAATTGGACGGCCAGGCGGTCGTTCTGCGTCTTTATGCAACTTAGGAAGTTGCATAGTACAGACAGTACTATATTGGTAACTGCCGATGTAGGCTCTTTGTATACCATAATTGGGCATGATGCAGCCTTGGCATCAGTGGCATGGGCATTAGAGTCCACTGATCTGAATCCTGAACATATTGATTTTCTTTTGGACAGTTTGAGATTTTGTCTATTAAAAAATTACTTTTGGTTTAATAAGGAATTTTTCCTACAGCAGCGAGGAGTTGCGATGGGAGCCCGTTTTGCTCCCAGTGTGGCCAATCTTTTTATGGCCCACTGGGAGCGGGATGTAGTCTTCCATGACAGACCTCCTCAGCTTCTTTGCTACCGCAGATACATAGACGATCTGGTGATGGTCTGGGAGGGTGATATGTCCTCATTGGAGACCTTTATGGCAAAATTAAATTCCAATGATAAGGGTATTGTCCTAACTTGGACTGTTTCCCCTGATCAGGTGATTTTTCTGGATCTTGAGATTTTTAAATCTGGATCCATGTTGGCTACTAGGAATCACTTTAAGACTGTAGATCGAAATGGGTATATCCCTTTAACAAGCTGCCATCATAGATTATGGCTATGTAATATTCCTCGTGGCCAGTTCGTCAGACTCCGTAGGAATTGTGCTTTGGATTCCGATTATGCGGTACAGTCTGAGGAATTGGCCACTAGATTTGTGTCTAAAGGTTATTCTATGTCTTCAGTGAAGCAAGAGATGGAAAAGGTTAAAAACCTAGACAGGAATCTGATTATTATGGATAAACCCCCTACGATTGAAGTGGATAGATCCAATTACAAAATGGTGTTGGATTATAACATCCAACACAAAAAGTTTGAAAAGATTGTGGCCAAGCATTGGCCAGTCTTAAAAGGAGATGTGGTCCTAGGTCCGGTTCTTCCAGAACGTCCACAATTTGTATATAGGAAGGCCCCCTCGCTTAGGGATCGGTTGGCTCCAGGTGTGATAGATCCACCTGTCATCCCGAGACCCAAACTTTTTAATTTCTTATCAGGTTTTTATGCCTGTGGCAGATGCGCAACCTGTAAACATGTTAAACGTAATATTAAGAACGGAAGTCCTTTGTTTCTAATATCACTGGAATGGAATATCCAATCAAACAATTAATTACCTGCTCGACCACTGGCGTGGTCTATATGCTTGAATGCCAGTGTGGATTGCAATATGTCGGGCGTACCTCACGTGAGTTGCATGTGAGGGTTGGAGAACATATTAGCAACATTCGACGTGGCGTTAGGACTCATAGTGTTTCTAAACATTTTAGGGAATGCCATGGTAGAGATCCCAAAGGCCTGAAATTTTGGGGTATAGAAAAGGTCACTAAACATTGGAGAGGAGGACATTATATACGACAGTTGAGCCGTCGTGAATCTTTTTGGATTTATGAAACCAAGGTTTCGGCTCCATTAGGCCTCAATGTTGAGTTCGATCTTAATTGTTTTATCTCTAATCGTTAAATTTTATTACTCAGTATTTGGGGAATTTTGTATTTTAGTATTTTTTATACAATTTTTTATACAATTTTTTATTCATTTTATTAATCTTAATAATTAGGTATTAACATATATCTTTATCTTTTACATTTTATATGACTAGATTCTGCACACACAATTTTTAATTTAAATTTTCATGCCCATTTCTGTATATAAGGGTAATGAAATTTAAAGGCAGTGGTATCTGGCCTTGAATATATTGTTAATATATGCCTATATCTCTAATGCTCTAAAATATGTGTTTTTAAGTTGTAAATTTTACTGGATTTATCTGCTAATATTATGTGGTATCCTTTTTTGTAATGGTGAAGCGATCGTGGCTGACGTCACGTTTATAATGATTTTTAAAATTATTTATCAAGTTTCTTGAAACCTGCTAGTCCTTCTATTATAAGGTGGACTGTTTATCCTGTGCATTAAGTTATGGCTTACTAGTTGCCTTTTGCTAATTAGACACTAGATGGCGCAGGTTAGCAGGTAATTGGTGTGGTGTGTTGCGATGGCAACCACACACTACTTATGACGTTGCGGGACGTTCACGTTAGCCTCTCCACCCCACGCTTAGGAAGTTCCGCCCATAGGAACGTAACGCGTACGAGGGGGAGGAGCTTCGTGACGTCACCCGCGCTCGCTGACCCAACGCTAACGTGTGAGCTGTGTAAAGATTCGGCAGCCTTGGAGCTCCGTGTTATGCTGTCACGCTTCACACTCGGCTCTGAGTGTTCTATTATGTGAGTTTATTTTGTTACTTTTACCTATTAAATTCAGTTTAAGACAGAGAGCACTAGTCTGTCCCCTTTTTGTCTTATATATTTCTCCGTGGTCTTTGGGAGTGCTGAGCCGTCTGCTGCCTGCTGGTTACCTTTTAAAAGTTTGGGAGCGTCCTTTGGAGGTTTTTCAAAAGTTTTGTGACCTAGCCATGGTCGAATGGCTGAGGTGAGGGACCATCTTAACTATTGGTGGAGGAACCTTTCCTGCTGATCACAGATTTATGAGATTTATCACATTAAGTCACTACATTATTTGGAGCACCTTTTGGACCTTTTTCACTGATGCACTTTATGGACTTCTTGTGTTCTTATCAGAGTTATATATTTTTGTACATTTGATCACTATTGTTTAATTTATATTGTTTAATTTATATGTTTTTGCGCTGCACTTTATTGCTACTGATGTATGTTGACATGTTCTCCTTTTTTAACTTTGAACTTATGTAATATTTTTTAGAAATAATTGTCCCCCCAAAGAGACCAATAACAGGTCAAAACGTGTTGGGGCTCAACATTGTACAATAATATGGAGTTTACTGCATCAAGGAATGTGATATTTTACTATTGTACCTGCCTTCTATATATTGCATTTTTACTCATTCTGACATCTGAGATTTTCAGTAATAAACACTATTTTTATATAGCAACAATTTAACCTACTTTTCTGACATCGCTGCCTAAAAACCCCACTGGGGAACCTTTCCATATTATGCAATTCCGGGGTGAGCAGCTCTTCCATCTTCATTATATGTGTCATCTCCATATCATACCCTACACAAATAGCAAACTACAGACCAACATCCCTACTGAACCTTGATAGTAAAATCTTTGCAAAAATTAAAGTAAACTGTCTGCTTCCTCTCCTCGCACGCATTATCGATTGTGACCAAGTGGGCTTTATCCCTGGCAAAAGCAATAAACCTACATTATTTTTTGACCTCTTACAACAAAGCAGGTTTCTTCCTTTTCCTGGATGTGGAGAAGGCATTTGACAGGGTGGCCTGGGACTACATGGAGCTGGTTCTCCGATCCACAGGCATGGATAAGCGCTTATTAAGCCTTATAATGGCGCTATATTCCAACCCAGTTGCTAGAGTCAGAGTTGACGGCCTCCAGTCAAATGCCTTACCCATCCGCAATGGCATAAGGCAAGGTTGCCCTCCCTCCCCAATATTGTTTGTGCTTACCTTAGAACCTTTCCTACGCAGCCTCAGAAACAACTCAGATATTAAGGGAGTACAAACTGACAATAACGAATACAAGTTAGCGGCTTACGCTGATGACATCCTTCTTTTTCTCACTGACCCTCATACCTCACTTCCCAACCTCCTAGCATTAACCAATTTATGCCCTGAATGTCTCTCTCCCTAACCGTTTAGACACCCAATGCAAAGACAACTTCCCTTTCCAATGGAAGGAAGATGACATAACATATTTGGGAATTCAACTCCCATGACACCTTAAAAACGTATACAGCAAGAATTATCTACCTATCCTACAATGCCTTACCAATGATTTTAAAAGGTGGAACAAACTTATCTTCTCTTGGTTTGGTAGAGTAGCCAGTCTAAAGATGAACGCTCTACCTCGCCTCCTCTATATTATGCAAGCAGCACCAATTCATATCCCCACACATTTTTTTCAAAGCTATAAGATTCCTCTGGGGAGGCTGCAGACCCAGAATCAGCTATTCACACCTCTCTCTACCCAAGCTCAAAGGGGGGATAGGCCTACCAGACATTAGAAATTACTACCGCACGTGCCAGCTCACTTGAATTGTAGACTGGAATATCCATAATAGATCCAAAGACTATGTCCACCTTGAGGCCTCCCTCTCCTCACTCCCCCTGCACCTACTACCCTGCAGGCACTCAAAACACATCCCGATCAACACCTATCTTCATCCCCTTATTGGCCCAACCCTCAGATGCTTCCAAGAAACTTGTAAATTAACGTTCATATCTTCTATATCTGGCCCCCTCACCCTGGTACACCTGAACCCTCTTCGAGCAAAGCTACAGTATGCTTATGCTGCAATCAACATGATTCTCAAGGAAATTACAAACACAATCTCCTGGTCTAACTTCTGACCCATCTCACAATCTAGATCTAGATCTTGGCTAACATATTGGCTACCCATTTGAACATGGGTATTTAAGATTTGATGGGTAGAGATCAGGCAGTTTTTATCTATAAGACAGACAGGAGGCAATGTTCAACAAATTAAACATCTTATTTAAATCTCCAAAAAAAGATTCTGTCCTGCATTCTTACTAGATCTAGATATCTAGATATTAACCGGTACCCGACCAGCTCACGCATATTTACTGCGGCACAATGGCTCTTCTGGGCAAAATCCCATACATTTATGGGTTTCCCTTTAACAGCCTAAGTAGGAACAATGATCTGTCTCCTCTCCTAATCAGTCCTATCCCCATACAGTTAGAACACACCCAGGGAACACACAGTTAATCCCTTGATCTCCCCCTAGTGTTAACCCCTTCTCTGCTAGTAAAATTTACACAATAATCAGTGCAAATTTATATCACCTATCGCTGTATAAATGTCAATGGTCCCAAAAATGTGTCAAAAGTATCCGATATGTCCGTCACAATGTTGTAGTATTGCAGTATCGCAGATCACCACCATTACTAGTAAAACAATTATAACAAAAATGCCATAATTTGTAGATGCTATAACTTTTGCGCAAACCAATCTATATACTTTTTTTGCATTTTTATTTACCAAAAATATGTAGAAGAATATATGTTGGCCTGTTTTAAAAAAATATATATATATGGGGATATTATAGCAAAAAGTAAAAAAAATATACAGTATATTTTTTAAATTGACGCTCTTTTTTTGTTTAAAGCGCAAAACAAAAACAAAAAAACACAGAGGTGATAAAATACCACCAAAAGAATGCTCTACTTGTGGGGGCAAAAGGACACAAATTTTGTTTGGATACAGCAACGCATTACCGCACAATTGTCATTTAAAATGACGCAGTGCCAAATTGTAAAAAGTGCTCTGGTCAGGAAGGTGGTAAAATCTTCCAGGGCTGAAGTTTTTTTTTTCTATTTTCTTTTTTCAAAAGACGGAAAAAAACATGCATGCTTAGAATCAAGTCGACGCATGCTCGGAAGCATTGAACTTAATTTTTCTCGGCTCGTTTTAGTGTTGTATGTCACCGTGTTTTGGATGTATGCAAGACAGCTTTAACGTAATTCCGTCAGAAAAATCCGTAGGATTTTATCCCGACGGAAATTGAGACGTTTTGTGATTACTATTCTTCATTATATAATATCTCACAATCTAACTCTGGTACTGCCCACTATTCCTTAGAGCCCTTTCACACTGGAAACGACTATAGAGAAGCGTTAAAATAGCAGTAAAACACCACTATTTTACCGCAAATTTACCGCATTTTTACCACGTTTTTACAGCGTTTTTACAGCGTTTTCAATTCATTTCAATGGAGAGGGGCGTTTTTGTTGCGTTTATGAGCGTTTTAATAGCGCTATTTTTACAGCGAAAACGCGGCAAAAATGCTGCAAAAACGCACCAGTGTGAAAGGGCTCTAAGAGGTTGAAAATTAAACAATCTCATACATGACAAAGATGGCTCAAGGCTTGATCCACCTACAAGTCCTTCTCTGGATGTTCCGTTTACTTCTGATGAACTTCTAGTTGCTATTCAGTCTGCACAAAATGGTAAGGCTCCAGACTTGGATGACTTTTGTAATCAGTGTTTATAAAACTTTTGTTCCATTATGGATTCCACTTCTTCTGTTGTCTTTTAATTCAATTTTGGAGTCTCAATTTTTTCTGCAGGAGGCCTTACATGCCCATATCTCGGTAATTCTGAAACCAGGCACAGATGAAACTATCCAAGCAGTTATTGTCCCATCTCTTTATTGAACAACAATATAAAACTTTATGTGAAACTTATTGCCAATAGGCTTCATCCAATACTCACTTGTATAATTCATACAGATCAGACTGGTTTTGTAGGACCCAGAGTGGTTTGTGACGATACTATAAAGACTCTCTCTTTTATTTATTTTGCACAGAAGCGTCAGATTCTGGCCTGCTTGCTTTCGAACTATGCCGAGAAGGCATTTGATCATCTTAGCTGGAGATTTTTGCTACACTCACTCTGTCGGATTAACCTTAGCAACAATATGATTAATAAAATAATAGCATTATACACCACTCCATATGCACAAGTACAAACCTATAGCACTCTCTCAGCCCCATTTAAGATTATTAATGGGACTCATCAGGGTTTCCCTCTATCTCCACTATTATACGTGATTACAATGGAGCACTTAGCAATGACTATACGCAACAACTCTTTTATACATGTTATTATCACTAAAGATAAAGAATATTACATTTCTTTCTATGCAGATGATGTTCTATTTTACATTACTTCACCTAGGCCTAGTATTAATTCTGTTCTAAAAGAATTTAACATTATTGTTATCGTTTAAGGAATTTTAAAGTCAATGTAACCAAATCAAATGTGTTAAATATTTCTCTAGCAAGAGAGAAAGTCTCTTAACATCTTTGTTTTCCTTTTCACTGGCAATATGTAGTTTTGGTTGACTGGGTTAACATGTAAGGACTCAAAGTTACTGGATTTTTTGGCTAAGCTTCATTGAGGCTTCAAGGGTTTGTAAAGGATTTTTTTTTATCTTATAGCTTCCTTTACCTTAATGCAGTGCTGTTTTCATGTCCTCATTGTTCGTTTTTGCTCTCAAGTTGCTGCAATTCTTCTCTGATCTCCACACTTCCTGGTTGTCTGTTTTCTGATAACCACAGTATTGGGAGCTTTCTCTCTGTGGTCACTAATCAAGGAGGTGTGATTACTTTGTGTCTAAAACCCCACAGCACCAATCAGTTTCGCTTTCCAAACCATCACTGTCCTGTATTGGCTTTGTGGCTCTGTACATCACAGAAGCAGGAAACAACATGCAAAAACAAAACTAGAAACTGCAGGTACATTATATGATTGATTTTTATCTATTTTTAATCATTTTTAAAAGGAATCAGTTAACTATTATGTCTCTATACCCTGTAAACAGTAATTTCAGCAAAAAAAATGTTGTCCTTTACAACTCCTTTAAGTACAATTATTACCTGTTCAGAACCTGTGAATAATGAAGGGAAAACTCCAATTCCCCCACACACTTTTTTTTCCTTTTGTTTCTTTTTTTGCAATCTTATTTTTTTCAGATTACTGAAAGTTTTTTTAGATTTGCGTATCCTTAGATTTAAGTTTGTTGCATATTATCTGAATTAAGATATCATGATGAAGAACTGTAGACATTCTTCCATTTGTTACAAAGCTAAGCATATTGGCCCGGATTCACAGACAGCGGTGCACATTTATGCCGCCATAGCATATCTCCTGTATGCTACGCCGACGCAACGCAGAGAGGCAAGCACTGAATTCACAAAGCCAGTGCTCCCAAAACTGCGCTGGGTTTCCTAGGCGTAAGCCAGCGTGGGTGGAAGTGGGCGTGAGCCATGCAAATGAGGCGTGACCCCATGCAAATGATGGGCCGAGTGCCAGACAGATACGTATAACGAACGGCGCATGCGCCGTCCCGTGGACGCATCCCAGTGCGCATGCTCAGAATCACATCGGAACTACTCCCTAAGATACATCGGATCACTACCTACGGCATGAACGTAACCTACGCTCAGCCATATTCACGTCCTACGTAAAATACGCCGGCTTGTGTTCCCTGGTGCAGCCCTTTTCATGGATGCTGCTGAGTTACACCTCCTTTATGGGGCATAATTTTACGACGTACGTATAACTTACGCGCACTTGTGCCGGGAGCACACGTACGTTCGTGAATCGCCGTATCTCCCTCATTTGCATATTTGAATAGAAAACCAATGGGAGCGCCACATGCGTCCAGCGTAAATATGCGCCCACTCTACGCCGGCGTAGGCAAGTTACGTTGGTGGGATTAAGCCTGTTTTTAGGCGTATCTTAGTATGTGGGTCCGGCGCACAGATACGACGGCGCATATTTGCACTCACGCGGCGTATCTGGAGATACGTCGGCATAAGTGCTTTGTGAATCTGGGCCCTCGTATTTGTTATATTTTCCTTCCTTTTTTTTATGTACAGTGGGGAAAATAATTATTTGATCCCCTGCAGATTTTGTAAGTTTGCCCACTTACAAAGAAATTAAGGGTCTATAATTTTTATCATACGTGTATTTTAAATGATAGAGACAGAATATTAACCAAAAATCAAGAAAAAAAACACATGATACAAATGTTATAAAGTGAGTTGCAGTTCAGTGAGGGAAATAAGTATGATTATTAGCAAGCAACACATGATATAGTACTTGGTGGACAAACCCTTGGTGGCAAGCCCAGAGGTAAGACGCTTCTTGTAGTTAGTGACCAAGGGCCAGATTCACAAAAGAGATACGACGGCGTATCTCCTGATACGCTGTCGTATCTCTGAGATAGAATCAGGTTACGCATCGATAGCCCTAAGATCCAACAGGTGTAAGTGACTTACACCGTCGGATCTTAGGCTGCAATTCTAGGCCGGCCGCTAGGTGGCGATTCCATTGCGGTCGGCGTAGAATATGCAAATGACTAGTTACGCCGATTCACGAACGTCCGCTTTGCCCGTCGCTCTAAATTTACGTTGTTTCCGTAGAGATACGTCGCGTAAAACTAAGCATGCCCTCTAGGTGGTCTAACCAATGTTAAGTATGGCCGTCATTCCCGCGTCAAATTTTTTAATTTCACGTCGTTTGCGTAAGTCGTCCGTGAATGGCGCTGGACGCCATTTACGTTAACGTCGAAACCAATGACGTCCTTGCAAAATCATTTAGCGCAATGCACGTCGGAAAATTTTAGGGACGGAGCATGCGCAGTATGTTCGGCGTGGGAACGCGCCTAATTTAAATGGTCCCCGCCCCATTTGAATTAGGTGGGCTTGCGCCGGGCAGATTTACGCTACGCCGCCGCAAGTTTACAGGTAAGTGCTTTGTGAATCAAGCACTTATGCTGTAAACTTGCGACGGTGTAACGTAAATGGGATACGCTACGCTGCCGCAGCATAATGAATTTGTATGTGAATCTGGCCCCAAATTTGCACACATCTCAGGAGAGATTTTGGTCCACTCTTTTTTTTACAGATCTTCTCTAAATCCTTAAGGCTTCTTGGTTGTCACTTAGCAACTCAAAGTTTCAGCTCCATCCAGATGGGTCACGGATGGATCTTTCAGCATGACAATGACCCAAAACATACCACCAAGTCAACAAAGGAGTGGCTCAAGTAGAAGCACATTACGGTCATGGAGTGTCCTAGCCAGTCTCCAGACCTTAATCCTATAAAAAATGTATGAAGGGAGCTGAAACTTTGAGTGGCCAATGGACAGTCAGTAAACCTTAAGGATTTAGATAAGATCTGTAAACAAGAGTGGACCAAAATTCCTACTGAGATCACCTGTGCAGTTCTTATTTTTTGCTCTAAAAACAAAAAAAGACTTTCTGCTATAAAACATATCCAATAAAAAAATTCAAAAATCAGATCTCTTCATCAGTTTAGGCCAATAAGTGTATATTGATTGGTTTGCTTAAAAGTTATAACATCTACAAATAGATGTATGAACTTTTTTTTTCATTGTTTTTACTAGTAATGACGGTGATCAGAGATTTTTAGCTGAACTGCGACATTATGGCAGTCAAATCTGACTAAGTGACTCTTTTTGAGGACCAGTGACACCAATACAATGATCAGTGCTAAAAAAATGAGCTGACACTGTATAAATGACATTGGCAATCAAAGGGTTAACTGTGTTCCCTGGGTGTGCTTTCTTAATGTGTGGGGGATGGACTCACTCGAAGAAGAGACACATTTGTGTTCCTATTTAGCAGGAATCCCAGATCTCTCTCTTCTTGTCTGACAGAACGACAGTCTGCCTTGTTTACATAGACAGACCGCAGATCTGTCATTCTCCCGAACGATCTCGGGTGGCCGGCAGACCCACTGATTGGCTTCCAGTGCGGCTCTAGTGGCGCGCGCCTGCACATCAGAACCAAAGGAAGAATACACATACAGGTATGTGATGATGCAAGCCCTGCCACAGTATATGTATGTGGGGCGGTCCTTAAGTGGTTAAAATACACCTACACAAATACACCTATGATAACAATTATAGACCCTTCATTTCTTTGTAAGTGGGGAAACTTAAAAAATCTGCAGGGGATCAAACCATTATTTTCCCCACTGTATGTGTTTTATGTTTGTGAAACTATTTGAAAATGAATAAACAGATATTGAACAAATTGAAATACTTTAAACTTTTGTTTTCCAAGAACTCTTTATTATCATAGAACAATTGGAGTACAGGTGAATAATGAAGGGGCAGTTGGCCCCATAGTCAAATGGTAGCCTCCATCTAATGTTCTCACACAGATTATCTATAATCTAGATACAGTATGATTAAGAGCACACATAGCAGCATGAGGTTAATTATTTTGTAGATAGCATCATGCAGGAAACTAGCAAAACTATTCTATTGTAACAAACAGTGTTAGCTGCTACTGGAACTGACTGACTACATTAAAGTATAAGCAAAGAGATAATGAGACTGGTCAGATTTGTATTATTAATTAATTTCTGCCCTAAGGCAAATGAGCTATGTTAATCCAACTACTGTATTTCTCAAGGTCAAAATGTATTGTGAAAGCAACTGAAAATTAAATTTCAGCAGCAATATATATTTTGACAAGTGCAATAACAGCGACTATATATAAGCACAGTAAACAGATAATATCAGTAAAAAATGTATAGAAATTTATATTTTACCAGTGATTAAATCCATGCCCTCTTTAGCAAGTTTCAAATTAAATAATGTGTTTGTATAACATGTATGTTATAGTTATAAAGTTAATTCAGGGGTATTGCCTCAATTAAATGATTAGACAAGAAGGGGTGGGTACCTTATTTTGGAAACCTACAGCGGGCAACACGCTACTTCACGCCTCCAGCTCTCACCCCCACCCTCTGATACGCAGTATTCCATTTGCCCAGTATCTCAGACTGCGCCGTAAATGAACGAAAGGATGGGGATTTCCATACCCAGGCAGCTGCCTTATGTGATTGCCTCCTGATTCAGGGATACACCCATACCAACCTCAGGAAGGCCTATAATAAGGCCCTTGCACAGACCAGACTGTGCTTACTTTATGGCCCCCCTCGTGCCGCATGACCACAGACAGTGAAAATTGTCACCAAAATTTCTACCCATCACAATCAGCTACATTCATTACTGTTAGAACATTGGCATCTCTTAACAGATCACCATGTCCTTGGCAAATATGTAAGGCCAAACCCTGAATTGGTATTTAGGAGCACCACCACTCTCAGGGACAAAGTCACCAACAGTCACTACAGGGCCAGCCCAAGGGTAATGGAGGGCGCTCGGGGAACTTTTCGCTGTGGTCATTGCCTACATTGTCTGTGGATCCAGGAGGGTACTAACTTTACTCTCCGCAATGGAGACATTTTCTCCTCTCCAACATGCCATGTCCTATGAATTCAATTCTGTTTTTCAGATATCCATTATAATCTTAAGTTACTAGTTAGGGTGAGACCTCTGACTGGAGCATTATTGTTGTTTGTGTTTATCTGTTTACATTTGTTGGTAATTGCTCGGCGGATCTGTGCCAACTAAATTAATTATTTCTGTATTTATTTCATTAGTACTGTTCGGCATGCCTTACAATGGTAACCAATGGCTTGAGGTGTACTTTTCTCCTCCGGTGACAGACATGCATCTCTCCACCAGGAGGAGGGTCCTTCAACCGAGGAATGCCTCCCCCTTCTTCACCCATAGATGCAATTGTCGTCAATACTATGAGGGTCATGCGCACGCTCGTTAATACTTTCACGCATGCGCAGTGGGCAAGACGGACACGATCACGTCAGAGACCAGCGTCGTTCCATGCGCCCGGACGTAATTCCGGGTTGGAGGCTTAAAAGGCAGCCTAACGGCTGCCTTTCACTAGATGGAAGCTACCTAGGAATTTCTACTATACAGATACAGGAAGGAAAGTCATGCTCCCCTCTTCAGCAAAGCTACTATTAGGTACCACTTAGCCAAGCCAGCAGCACTTGTCTCTTATGACAGGAAGTCACTGACTGGGCGCTTTCTTACTGCAGGCATTTTTGAAGGTTCATTATGGACTGAGTGTCCATGTTTATTTCCACAGATTTCCCTTGAACAACCACCAGCTCCAGGGTACCAGTGCTAACTCACCTTGATTCAACAATTGTGCTGGATCCACCAGCCCGCTTGTTCGTGTTTTAAATTTGGGCAAAAACCTTGTTTTGTACACATTCCCGGGTGCTATACTATCTCTACGTTCCTATCGGATGGGACTTTCCAATTTGACTGGACTCACACATTTGCCCCATTCCTCTTACCTAATCCTTCCCCCGCCCCTCCCACCCCCTTTTCCCTCTCCTCCCCCCTCCTCCCCCCGTCTCCCCCTTCCTCACCTCCTCCCCCACCCCCTTTCCCCATTTTATTTCCCCCCTGTTACGACATGAAAAGGGTTAAAGTCGTTTAGGACATTCCATACCCGAACACAAAGGCAGCTACCGAACAGACCAACCAGTCGAACAAGAAACCCATACAAATATATCTCCCCAAGCACAAGACGAGGCTCTGTGTTGAGGGTGAAACAGGAATGAGATTTTATTGAAAGGAATACAAATCATATATACAGTAAACGAGGAGGTGCATACCTCCTGCTCTTATTACTCTGAAAATACACTGGTGACCAGACCTAATTAACATGAGCTAATTAACTAATCCCTTCTAGCCTAGGCATGACCTTTGAGTTCCTAGCCTGGCTGTCTCCTAGCTCCCTAACTACAATACACATTATCATACATATCAACACAGAACTCCTTCATACAATTGCAGGGTCAATTAGCTCAGACGACAATGGCTGAAAGAGAAGCCACACTAGACTCATTTACATTATAACAGGCAGACAGTTGGCTGGAGTTGACATCAGCACCTCCTAACAGTATGAATCAGTCAGTCTTTCTAATATGGCATATACAGGTTTCCCAGAGTCTGTTTGAGGGGACATGGACTTGAATCCAAAGTAACATTACTTCAAGGTCCCCAGGCATACACCTCGCAAAGAGTATTGTTCCCTTAAAATCCATGGCCCATAATTGGAAGGCAAGAGGCTAGCATTCAGTCCTCTCCAAAATTCTCTGTCCCAGGTGAGTCTGTCACACCCCCTATTTTCAATCCCCTCTTCCGCTTTTTCTCCCATAACCCCCCCAACCCCCCTTTCCCTCCACTTCCTATTTTTTCTTTCCCTGTTACCTACTTTCCCCCCTTTTGCTTCTCCACCTCCCCCTCCCCCACTTTTTTTTATCTTTCCTTACCATATCCCCTTCACTTCCCTCTCCCCCTTCCCCACATCTCCCTCTCTTCTTCCCAATTCTCCTTCCCCACCTCTTGTGTGTATGTCTTTTACACCATATGTGTGGACTCACCTAAAGTTCTCTATTATATATTCTTTTATATAATTTTAGTCTGTCTGATAATGATTTCCTCCCGTGTTCGCCGCCAGGGGGGACTACCCATTCAGGGTGCTTCTTTCTATGCCGTTTGATGCCCCTTCTGGGCACTCATTGGTGAATTGTGCTGAACCTGAATTTGGGGTGCAATTAAGGGATAATGACACCCAAACTCATGTTGTACATTGTGCAGTGATCAACCCTCAATTTGGGATCACAGTTAGAACTGCAGCAATTCTGCCAGTGATCCCAAATCAGGAGATGTGAATGGGGCCTCATTGTTTTTCCCTGTTACGTACCTGGGTGTGAGCCTGAAGCGTGGAGGGAGACCTCCCGTACAACCCCGGCTTAGAGACCGCTGGAATGGGGACAGTGGTCTCTGAGCACGGTGAAGTAAAGGTGCCGGATCTGATGTTGCTGCAGAGGAAGCTGGAACTGCTGGACAGGAAGCAGGTGATGCTGGTCGGCAGGATAGAGAATGCGGAACAGCGGGTGCAGGTTAGCAGAGCAGCCGAAGAGGGTCAGCAGAGCAGCAGACGTAGGTAGCGGAGTCAGACAAGCCGGATCATGCACTTGGAGGGATCAGTATAGACACTAGGCAGAAGGATGGTCAGAGTCCAAGCCGTGTTCAGGTAACGGGTAATCAGGCAGGATACAAGCTGAGTCGACAAGCCGGGGTCAGGGTTGGAGAAGGAAGCAGAGTCAGGAAGCCGGGTCATACACTGGAACAGAATGCAGAATGCAAAAGCAGGAACACGGGAACACATGCAGATCAAGCCGCAATGTGCCCCATTCAGGCAGTGTCTTTTATAGGCAGCAGGACGCTGCGTATGACGTGCGCCTAACGTGCACGCATGCGCACAGATGCGGGCAACGGCCGTGTAACACACATGCGCATAGGCGCGCGCTCGCGCATGCGCACAGGCGCATGTCCACGGAAGCGGGCAGAACGTCCATGACATTCCCTGTGTGCCAAAGTTTTGATCCTTCTGCCCTTGAACCAATGATCCTGCTTCTGTGCCTGCTACACTGACTTCCTTGAACACGTTCCCCTGATCCTGTTGCCTCTGCCTGTTCCCTTTGTGACCCATCTCACAAACTGTGCCTTGCATCTCCTACCTGACCCAGCCTTTCCCAATCTGTCACCTTGCTTTGTATATATACTATATGAAAGTTGCTTTGTTAGTTTGTTCGTTTTTTTTCACTAGGTTTCACTGGTCACATGTGTTTCACTATTGCTTGTATATGTTTGAGGTGTTGGATTGTTTTTTCACTTGCTGTGTTACTAATAAATCTTAATATTTTATAAATATTAAAACTGCACTTGGCTCTGGTCCAATATCATTTGTGCAGCTACACAGATCTGGTCACATCTGCTTTTGCTAAATATCAACATTTGGTATCTTAAAAATATCGACATGTTTCCTTCTTTTAAATCTGCCTAAAGTAATGGTTTTCTTAAAAATGTCTTAATATAATATATTTGTAATCTTATATAATGTCAGTGTAATCTTTTATAATATCCTCATAATCTTTTGAATTTGTAGTATTTAATATAATTAGTTTAATGCTATAGTATTTACTTTATTATAATGTTTTATTTCAAAAAGAGAGATAACAGAAAATAATGACTGTGTTCCCGAGAACAAACCTGGCGGTGGGATGCAGCTGTTCCTGTGTACCTCGCTGACAGATAATGGCAT
Organism: Rana temporaria; assembly: GCF_905171775.1. NCBI lineage: Eukaryota > Metazoa > Chordata > Amphibia > Anura > Ranidae > Rana > Rana temporaria. The sequence goes on from NC_053489.1 coordinate 536,121,051, forward strand.
TATAGCTGCTACCTAATGACTGATGTTCCGGGTCCCTGTTTTTGGCCCCCTTGTCCCCTATCCCAGCATGTTGCTTCTGTGAATCTTCTTCCTGTGCCCATATTGCCTTAACAACATCATTATCTACCACCTACTAGCTTTAAATTTCTTATTAAAGGATCACTAAAGGTATTTTTTTTTTAAATAACAAACATGTTATACTTACCTCCACTGTGCAGCTAGTTTTGTACAGAGTGGCCCCGAACCTGGTCGTCTGGGGTCCCTCGGCAGCAGTCTCGGCTCCCACCGCAAGGACTCAACACCTTAATGGGAGCTAGAGAGCATGGTGTTGAGTGCTTGCGGGCGCGCTCCCGTGATACAGCCAGTGGCCATAGCCGCTCATTTTATCACTCGGCCCTGCCCCCTGGCGCTCTGCATAATTGGATGTGATTGACAGCAGCGCAGGCCAATGGCTGCACTGCTTTCAATCAACCCAGAGGCCTGCACGTTCACGGCACGGGTCTTTCGAAGGGTCCGGTAAGTAAAGGGGGGCTGGGGGGGGGGCGCTAATACACATATGTTTTTCACCTTAATGCATAGAATGCATTAAGATGAAAAAACATTTACCTTTACAACCCCTTTAAAAAAATTTAATAAATACATTTCTAATATTTTGGTGCAACACTCCCTCTACAGGAGCTGCTAGTTACTGGTTCCCCTATTCCTGCACAGTCAGACAACATGCATTTTCAACTTCCATCCAGACACAAGAAATATGTCCACTGGCTTGTTTTTGTTGTTTTATTAGGGGAAATACCTTGGATAGGGTATAGGGTTTATGGGATGCCCAACTTGACTGGAACAACAACAGATGAGGACAAACTTCCTTCTCTATAGGAATAAAGGCAGTCTCTATGGATCAGTGACAGGATTCTTTATGAACCAGGAGCTCTAGGTCCCCTTTAAAGAATTAGCTGAAAGCTTAAAACTGTATGCAGAAGTATTATATTTCCTCTGTAGACTGACACTTGCAGATACTACCAGCCCACCCAGCTTCTTGACTACCAGCCCACCTGACTGCTTGACTACCAGCCCACCTGACTGCTTGACTACCTGCCCAAGACAAGGGATCATGATTTAGCACAACACTGTCCTTGGAAAGTATGCTATGTCTGGCAGTCTTTCCCCTTATATGCCCCTGGATGTGCTGAGGTACTCACACTGTCCTTTGCTCCTCGCTGCACTGAGCAAGACTCCTGTTCAGGCCTCCAACAGATCAGATCTTCCCATGCCAGCCCAGATGTCCAAAGGTAATGGAGATTCCTCTTTTAGGCTTGGTCTCCTTCCTTTCCTCAGCTCCAGCCCGGAGGCAAAGCCCCCAGCCTGGGGTACCCTCTCAGGCCACATGACAGCAACCTCAGCACTCCATATTCCACCTGATTCCCCTGCTGGCCAGGCTCAACCATATTTAGTGGGTGACCCAGCCATCCTGCCAGGCCCTCTGCCTGGGAATTGGCAAGATTCCCCCAAGTATGCAGATCTGGACCTCCTTGCCTCTGCCCACTAACGTCCAACAGCTTCTTCAAGCTTCTAGATTCAGGGGGAGGTACCAGAGACCTGCCCTGTAGAGCCATCCAGCTTGACCTGCAGTGACCCAACCTAAGTTCAGACTCATCCAACTACCATGAGTCATACCAAATAAATTGACCTACACTAGAGGGTGCTGCATTGGTATGAATGAACAGCAGTAAGACAAACACATGAAAAAGTCCACCACATGCAATATCACAGTGTCACTGGAGGAAATAATGAATTTAACTTTTTTTTTAAGTTTTCATTTCAAGAATTTTTTTTGTTGGTTTGAAAATAAATAACTGAAGCAAATAATGAAGCTACCACAAGCATTGTTACAGTGTAACTTGGGCAAATGTGTTGAAACAAATGAAAGGCCACTAAATAGGTTTGGCTGTTAAACTTTTAATAATTCCCAGAGCAAGACTTGAAAATTGCTGTTCACAGATGCTTTCCATCCAATCTGACAGAGTTTGAGCTATTTTGCAAAGAGTAATGAAAAAATGTCACTCTCTAGATGTGCAAAGCTGGTAGAGACATACCAAAAAAGACTTGCAGCTGTAATTGCAGTGAAAGGTGGTTCTACGTATACGTTCTAAGTATTGACTCCAGGGGCTGAATACAAATGCATGCCGCACTTTTCACATAATTACTTGTAAAGAAAATTTGAAAACCATTTATCATTTTCCTTCCATTTCACAATCATGTGCCACTTTGTGTCGGTCTGTCACATAAAATACATTTACGTGTTTGTTTGTAACATGACAAAATGTGGACAATTTCAAGGGGGATGAATTCTTTATCAAGGCGCTGTAACTAGCTAGATCATAAGGCTGTGAATGATTGATGGCTCTAAAATTTCATATTTTTTTTATAATCCCTGTGTGGGGTCAACAGTTGATCAAAGACTTCCAAAAACATGGTGTCTTGGGTCCATGTTGGGAGACATGTTTCTCTCCACATAGGATTCTGTGTCCCTGCTCATCCCTGACAGCTGCAAAAACCTATGGCATAATTTTTGAACATCTACATTGCAGAACAGTAACACTATGGTTGGAGTTCAGCATTAACATTTAAGTAATGCAGGGAAGCTATATTCTAAGGAGTTGCTACATGTGTTTCTAGGTGGGTCAGCTTCTCCTTTTTACATGATACAGCTGGGGAGATTTACTAAAACTGGTGCACTTAAAATCTGGTGCAGCTGTGCATGGTAGTCAATCAGCTTTTTACTAAGGGGTTGTAAAGGTAAAACATTTTTCTTCCTTTATCTTAGTGCAGTCATCCTTTACTTACCTCATCCTTTGATTTTGCTTTTAAATGTCCTTATTTCTTCTGAGAAATCCTCACTTCCTGGTCTTCTTCTCCACACAGTAATGCAAGGCTTTCTCCCTGGTGTGGAGAGTCAGGACGCTCTCTATGTTGCAGATAGAGAAAGAAGCTGTGTGTTAGTGGGCGTCCTGACTCTCCTGCTCCCCCCTCCCCCCCTCAAGGGAGGGGGCGAGCAAGACACTCCACACCAGGGAGAAAGCCTTGCATTACTGTGTGGAGTTACAGACAGAAGAACAGGAAGTGAAGATTTCTCAGAATAAATAAGGACATTTAAAAGCAAAATCGAAGGATGAGGTAAGTGAAGGAGGACTGCACTAAGGTAAAGGAAGCTATTTAGGGAAAACATTGTTTACCTTTACAACCCCTTTAAGCTTGTTCAGTTACATTTTGGCATAAAATCCCATGAAGCTGATTGGTTTCTATGCAGAGTTGCATAAACAACGTTTTAATAAACAACCCCCAATGCTGTGCAAGTTCGACTCGAACACGAAGCTCATCCCTACTGGTGAATAGTTTTATGCAGAGCTGATGCTTGTAAATTCTATAACTAACCATAGAAAGGTGCATTTTTTTTTTTTTTATAAAAATATTAAGCCTTAACCAGGATATTGTTTTATATACAATAAATGTAAAATGAACAAACTCAATCTGTGCTTCTCAGAGCTATGACATATTGTGCTATTGCGCACTGTTACATACATCATTACGTATTGTACAACCTAGATGCATTGTATTAATGTAATGCTTTCACTGTATTTCAATAAAACTTTATTGAGAGAAAAAAATGCAGCATTAAAATACTTAATACTTACCCAGGGCTTTGGCATTACATCAAACATTGCCTAATTGTTAGTAATCTCATGTTCTGGGAACTCCGGTTGGTACACTAGACACTGTCATTATCTCTCACTCTTTCAGTTCTTTACTATCTCTCTGAAAAAAGAGAGCAACTTGCACAGCATTGGGGGTTGTTTATTAAAACGAGAGAGTGCAAAATCTGGTTATGGCTCAGGGGGTTTTCGTACACGCCCCACACTATAAAAGGCCCCCTGCAGGTCGGCCTTGTGTAGTGTGTTGCGGTGGTTAAGAGAGAACAGAGAGTGACAGAGAGAGAGTGTCATTTTTTGCAGGTAGATAGAGCAGGCAGGCTAGTCAGTTAGAATTACAGTGTGTAGAGGCCATATATGCATCCCAGGTGTTGTATATATATTTATACACTGTATAGTTTAGCTAGATCCGCTCTTCCTAATTTACTGACAGGCAGGCAGGTGATTGTGCTAGCTTCAGTATTCTCACGTGGTGTACTGTCTGTGTCCTCTGCAGTGTGCACCTAAAGCTACGTGGTGTGTGTACTGTCCGTTTCCTCTGCACATTGTGCACCTAACGTTAAGCTGGTGTTTCTCATATTTACTCCTAGAAGCAGAGATCTTCTCATATTAATACTACAGGCAGGGTATATTGCTGCAAGTACTTTCACGTGGTGTACTGTCTGTGTCCTCTGCAGTGTGCACCTAAAGCTACGTGGTGTGTGTACTGTCTGTGTCCTCTGCAGTGTGCACCCAAAGCTACGTGGTGTGTGTACTGTCTGTTTCTGTTGGGACAGAAAGTGAGGTGCAATCTTCTGAACAGATGCACACAGACAGCAAAACAAATGTTACAGGGGTGATAACCCTTCTCTATGTTTTCAGAAAAGCTTAAAAATACATTTTATGGCTGGAGCTACACTTTAAAGAAGTACCAGTTCAAAATTACAAACAGATTCTACCTGTCTTGTTTGCACCGCCTGTATACTGCTGTTCAAAGTATATAGGGCCAAAGGGGCTGGTAATGACCTGGGGGGAGGGGGCGGGGAAACCCATGCTATTTTTCTCAATGATTTTCATCCATATTGCAGGGACCAGACATTACATTAAAGCCACAAGCAGTTTTAAATTACTTTTTTCTTATAGTAATCTCATTTTGTGCAGGGACAGTTCTAAACACGTGCCACTTCACAGGCATACTATAGACACCCAGCAGGTACAATATTTGAAGGAATTTTTCAAATTTTTTTTCGCTTTAAGCATCATTAAATCACTGCTCCAGGAAAAACGACCGTTTTTAAAACTTTTTTTTACATTGATACATGTTCCCTGGGGCAAGACCCGGGTTCTCAAACCCGTTTTACGACAATAACTTTAAAATGAGCACTTTTGAATTCGAATGTTTGAGTCCCATAGACTCTTCAATGGGGTTCTAAATGTTCGCGCGAACGTTCGGTCTGTTCGAAGGTTCTTGTACGAACCAAATGGGGGGGTTCTAGGCTCATCCCTATTCACCAGTTTATGACAGTTTAATGCAGAGTGGCAATTAACCACAACCTTATTGTTTTTTTCAATCTACGGGAAATGTTTGCAAAACTATTCAAAACTTAACAACAATTTTCTGAAAAATTACGATGCCTTCTGAATTCTTTTTTTTTTTTCAGGAAACTTCTTAAACATTTTAGTGTCTGTCCTATTCAATCAGCCTCTTATATGTTCATCATTTGCAACCTCATTTCCCATGTGGCCCATTCCTTTCCCACTCTCGAGCATTGAGCAGCAGTTTTTAAATTATCAGCATTCACCCATCAGCATTCTATAAAAGCAACTTTGGCTTTCTTTCTAATTTAAAAATGATCAGTGATCCAAATGCAAGACACTATGTTAAGCATACATTCCCAACTATTTACAATATAAAGGCTGAAAAAGATCATAGCACAATGCATACTATAGTGTAGGGATGAGCCGAACACCCCCCCATTCGGTTTGCACCAGGACCTTTGAAAGGACCGACCGTTCGCGCAAACATTTAGAACCCCATTGACGTCTATGGGACTCGAATGTTCAAATTTAAAAGTGCTAATTTTAAAGCCTAATATGCAAGTTATTGATGTGAAACGTCTTTGAGAACCCGGGTTTTGCCTCAGGGAACTTGCATCAATGAAAAAAAAGTTTTAAAAACGGTCGTTTTTTTCTGGAGCAGTGATTTTAATGATGCTTAAAGTGAAAAAGAAAATGAAAAATTCCTTTAAATATTGTACCTGCTGGGTGTCTATAGTATAGCTGTGGAGTGGCACGTGTTTAGAACTGTCCCTGCACAAAATGAGATTACTATAAGAAAAAAGTCATTTAAAACTGCTTGCGTCTTTAATGTAATGTCTGGTCCCTGCAATATGGATGAAAATCATTGAGAAAAATAGCACAGACACAGACAGTACACACACCACATAGCTTTAGGTGCACACTGCAGAGGACACGGGCAGTGCACACACCACGTAGCTTTAGGTGCACACTGCAGAGGACACAGGCAGTTCACACCATGTAGCTTTAGGTGCACACTGCAGAGGACACAGGCAGTACACACACCGCGTAGCTTTAGGTGCACACTGCAGAGGACACAGGCAGTACACACCACGTAGCTTTAGGTGCACACTGCAGAGGACACGGGCAGTACACACACCACATAGCTTTAGGTGCACACTGCAGAGGACACAGGCAGTACACACCACTTAGCTTTCGGTGCACACTGCAAAGGACACAGGCAGTACACACCACATAGTTTTAGGTGCACACTGCAGAGGACACAGGCCGTTCACACCACGTAGCTCTAGGTGCACACTGCAGAGGACACGGCCAGTACACACATCACGTAGCTTTAGGTGCACACTGCAGAGGACACAGGCAGTACACACCACTTAGCTTTAGGTGCACACTGCAGAGGACATGGGCAGTACACACACCACGTATCTTCAGGTGCACACTGCAGAGGACACAGGCAGTACACACCATGTAGCTTTAGGTGCACACTGCAGAGGACACAGGCAGTACACCACATGAGAATACTGCAGCTAGCACAATCACCTGCCTGCCAGTAAATTAGGAAGTGCGGATCTAGCTAAACTATACAATGTATTAAAATATATTTAACACCTGGGATGTATATATATATATATATATATATATATATATATATATATATATATCCTCTACACACTGTAACTTTAACTGACTAGCCTGCCTGCCTGCTCTATCTACCTACTAAAAATGACACACTCTCTCTCTCTCTCTCTCTCTGTCTGTCTTCTCTCTTTTAACTACCGCAACACACTACACAAGGCCGACCTGCGGGCGGCCTTTTATAGTGTGGGGCATGTACTAAACCCCCTGAGCCATAATTGGCCAAAGCCACCCTGGCTTTGGCCAATTATGGCTCTCCGTTTTTTGCAAGCTGTGATTGACCAAGCATGCGGGTCATTGTGCATGCTTGGCCAATCATCAGCCAGCAATGCACTGCGATGCCGCAGTGAATTATGGGCCGTGAAACGCCACTCGAATTTGGCGCGAACGGCCCAAAACGTTTTTGTAATTCGACGAACGATCAAACATACGATGTTCGAGTCGAACATGAGTTTGACTCAAATACAAAGCTCATCCCTACTATAGTGTTAGTGAAATATTTGAAGTATCAGTAGTTCTTTGTTCTTTATTTGCCATAGGATGAAAGAAATGTCAAATGTGATTAAATATTTTATAGCTTATCTTCTACCTATTGCTTTATAGAAGAGCTAGCTGTTAAATAGTAGAATATAAAATTTTTCATGTTTCATTCCCTTTCCATATTTTTAAATAAGCACTGACAGTTTTAAAAAATATTCCTTTTAAAAATTTAAATTTAGTGTTTAAATTCTGTTAAAACAAATTTGCAGGGTAAATATTTTTGCAAAGCTAAAGCACTTGAATAACTAAGAAATATAAAACCAAGAAACAAAATGTGCCCTATTGTTGGTGTCAGTGAGAATACAAAATAAGCCCCAAAAAAATATGTCCCTTTCCTGATGTCAGTGGGATAAATTATTCCCATAGCTTTGTTGTCAGATTTGGTAAAATAAGCCCCTTCTTTGGTGCCAGTGGTTAAAAAATAATTCAGATGTCATTGGTGTCAATGGAAAATGTTCCCATGTTACTGGTTCCAGTAGCAGTAAAATAAGCCTCATTATTGGTGTCATTGGGGGAGGGGGGGTGGGGGGGAACCAAAACAAATCTGTGGGTGTCATTTGGATAAAATAGGCCCTGTATTTCAGGTGTTAATGGATTAACCACTTCCTTACTGGGCACTTGAACCCCCTCCTGCCCAGACCAATTTTCAGCTTTCAGCGCTGACGCACTTTGAATGACAATTGCGCGGCCATACAACGCTGTACCCAAATTACATTTTTAGAATTTTTTCACACAAATAGAGTTTTCTTTTGGTGGTATTTAATCACTGCTGAGTTTTTTATTTTTTTGCTAAACAAACAAAAAAACATGGAAAATTTTGATAAACAAAATCATGTTTCAGTTTGTTATACAATTTTGCAAACAGGTAATTTTTCTCCTTCATTGATATGCGCTGATGAGGAGGCACTAGTGGGCACTGATAGGTACAGATAAGGCGGCACTGATGGGGACCGATAAGACGGCACTGATGGGCACAGATAAGGCGGCACTGATGGCCACTGATAAGATGGCACTGATGGGCCCTGATAGGTGGCACTGATGGGGGAGCACTGATGGGCACTGGTAGGTGACACTGATGGGCACTGGTAGTTGACACTGATGAGCGGCACTGGTATGTGACACTGATGGGTGGCACTGTGGGCACTGATGGGTGGCGCTGGCGGGCACTGGTAGGCAGCATTGTTGTGCACTGGCAGGTGGCACAGATGAGCAGGCAGTTGCTCTCCTTGAATGGGACTGATGTCCCTCTAACAGCAGCTGGTGATCAGCTTTTTTTTCTCCTCACGCTATCAGTGAGAGGAGAAAAAATTGCGGATTACTGGCTCTGTTTACATCACATGATCAGCTGTCATTGGCTGACAGCTGATCACGTGGAAAGGGGTCGGGATTGACCCCTTACTCCGATCTGTACGGAATACGAAAGTACGTTACGCACGTCGCCGTTCCAAAAAATGACGTCACTTCGCGCAAACACGGCGGGAATTTCATAACGGAGCATGCGCAGTACATCCGGCGCGGGAGCGTACCTAATTTAAATGGTACACGCCCCATTTGAATTAGGCGGGCTTGCGCCGGACGCCTTTACGTTACACCGCCGTAAGTTTACACACAAGTGCTTGGTGAATCAGGCACTTGCGCTGAAAACTTGCGGCGGTGTAACGTATAGACGATACATTACGCCTCTGCAAGTATATGTGAATCTGGCCCAAAGTTTTTAAAAAATGTCATTTAAAATGATCGTGTGTGGGCTTCACATAATTTTTCAGAATCTGAAAATCGAAAAAAAAAAAATTCCGAACATGCTGCATTTTTAACGACGTTTTAAACGATGTTGTTTTTTGGGTTGTAAAAAATGTTTGTGTGTGTGGGCTAAAACGACCTTAAAAAAACGTGCATGCTCAGAAGCAAGTTATCAGATGGGAGCGCTCGTTATGGTAAAACTACCGCTCTTAATGGAGTAAGCACATTCATCACGCTGTAACAGACAGAAAAGCGCAAATCGTCTTTTACTAACACAAAATCAGCTAAAGCAGCCTCAAGGGTGGCATCATCCGCATGGAAATTCCCCTTTATAGTGCCGTCGTACCCGTTGTACGTCACCACACTTTGCTAGAGCATTTTTTAAAAACGATTGTGTGTGGGCAACGTCGTTTTAATGATGAAGTTGGAAAAAACAACGTTTTTTCGAGATGCTGAAAAACATTGGTTTTTTTCATGCTGAAAAATGATCGTGTGTACGCAGCATAACTCTCCCACATCTGCCTATTGCTGCTGATTACAGAACTATACTGTGACTGTTGGATGGGCAATTACTCTAACCAACAGCGCCATCACAACTCCCAGATAGCAAGGATAACGTGTCACAAATTTGTGGCAGTGTTGAATTGTCCCTCTGTTAACTTGCCGCACATTTTCATTGGCAAGTTGTACGCTTGAAGAACAAGCTCTAGTTGACAAGTTTCAAAATTGTAGCAAATTTGCGTGGCAAGACTGTAGCAAGAGCAAAATTGCAGTGGTGAGTCTGCAGAAAGAGCTCTGCAAGTCTACAGCATTAAAATTCAGCGACCCTCGTGGTGGGATGACTATTGCACAACATAACTGTACCAGAACTTGCAGCAGACTTGCAGACTATTTGCAAAGAAAGTTGATCTGGAGTCATGCAATGCAGACCTGCTGCAATTGTGCCACAAACTTGTAAAGCCTGTAAAGTCTAGCAAATCATTTTCAAACTTGCACCACATATGCTTGCTATCTGAGCTGCAGTGCTAGGTGCTGGATCACATAGAACAAAATGTCCTGGGATCTGGAGGACAGCCTGTGGGATGCAGCCACTAAAGGACAATGTTCAAACTTCCAGAACTGTACTATAGGATTCACTTGGCAATTACGTAGCTACATGTTTTTCAGGCAAAATTACATCCATGCAGTGGCAGTATCAGTTCAAGTGAAACTACAATGGTTTAGGAGATCCATTTATTTATGTTTACATGTATATGCTTTAAACTGTCGTTTTACAGTGCCTTGAAAAAGTATTCATACCCCTTGAAATGTTCCAAATTTTGTCATGTTACAACCGAAAACGTAAATGTATTTTATTGGGATTTTATGTGATAGACCAACACATGGTGGCAAATAATTGTGAAGTGGAAGGAAAATCATAAATGGTTTTCAATTTTTTTTACAAACAAATATGTGAAAAGTGTTGTGTGCATTTCTATTGAATACTCTATATTCAATACTTTGTAGAACCCTCTTTCACTGCAATTACAGCTGCAAGTCTTTTTGGATATGTCTCTACCAGCTTTTCACATGCAGTGAGTAATATTTTTGCCCATTCTTCTTTGCAAAATAGCTCAAGCTCTGTCAGATTGGATGGAGAGCATCGATGAATAACAATTTTCAAGTCTTGGAAAAAAGGGTATGAGTACCACAGCGCTGACAGCCTGAAAAAAATACTATAAAGTGCAACTGTAGTGCATACAAAATTAAGTGAAAAATGTATCCAAAAATACAAAAAAATCAAGCATGTAGCCAGTGAAAACTTAAAAAAACGTGCAAATAAGCATAAACTTCTAGTTGTAAGGTTCCTTTCACAGGTGTTGCTGTGCAAATCAATATGCATGTGACCAGTGAAAGTCCAAAAAAGACATGCACATAAACATATGGAAATTCTCAGTTGATAAGTTCCTTTCCCAAGTTCCTTTCAAAAGTGCTGCTGTGCTAAAAAAAAAAAAAAAAAAAAAAACATATGATGCTGTAAACAGGTGCATATGGGATCCACACCTCCCCCTTATGGTTAAACTTACCAGATCCAATGGACCCCCAAGCAGCACTGCATTGCGGGTCAGGTAGGCTTAGTATGGTGATCCTTCCTAGGGTGATTTCAGGCACAAACATATGGAGAAAGAGCCTGCATAGTAAAGTACGTCTTGTTTGAATTCATTAAAATCAATCTTTACAGAGTTCCTGTCATGAAATCAATCTTTACAAGGTTCCAAGGTGGAGGACAAATGGATGAACATCAATTACCAGTCCATTAATCAGTAGGTTCTCTCACAACCTAACTGCAATTGAACAGGCATCGGACGTGATGGTGCCGAAAGATGCGTCTGACACTACCTTTTGCCCTTCCCACAGAGTGTTATCAAAGACAAGAGACTCACGGCATCATTCTGATATTTATAGCCAGGAGCAGGCTCTGCCCAATCACATGTCAATGGCACTATTTCCCCCAGCTTCAAATACACCCAACAGGAAATGTTACGCTCACATGACCATGCCTCACTTCCCTTGGGTGTACTGCAATCCTGACCATGACTGCCTTGCATTGCCTATATAAAAACCCTGACAGGTCAGTCAAACATACTCCTTAAACCACATAGATATTGGGAGCAACATTACTTGATGACAAAAATAGGAAAAATAAACAAAACATTTAATAAATGAAAACAATAAAAAAATGTAATAATAAAAAAAAATACACAGCTAAAAGTAAAAATAAAAATACGAAAACAAATAAAAATCAAAATAAAACTAAAATTAAAATAACTATAAATAAAAATAACAAATAATAAAAAGTGAAAATAAAAATAAAACGGCCCATAATGTTCGAAATTAAGCGAACTGTCTAACAGCCGATGTTCGAGTCGAACATGGGTTAGACTCAAACTCAAAGCTCATCCCTACTGGGCAATTCTAACACATGAATATGCTTTGATCTAAACCATTCCATTGTAGCGCTGGCTGTATGTTTAGGGGTTGTTGTCATGCTGGAAGATGAACCTCTTCCCCAGTCTGAAGTTATTTCCAGACTCTAAAACAGATTTTCTTCTAAGATTGCCCTGTATTTTGCTCCATCCATCTTCCCACAAACTCTGACCTGCTTCCCTGCTGAAGAAAAGCATCCCCACAACATTATGCTGCCACCACCATGTTTTACGGTGGGGATGGTGTGTTCACAGTGATGTGCAGTGTTAGTTTTCCACCACACATGAGTTTTGCTTTGAGGCCAAAAAGTTATATTCTGGCTTCATCTGACCAGAGCACCCTCTTACACATGTTTGCTGTATCCCCCACATGGCTTCTCGCAAACTGCAAACACAACTTCTTATGGCTTACTTTCAACAATAGCTTTCTTCTTGCCACTCTTCCATTAAGGCCAGATTTGTGTGCTTTGTGTGATTTGAGTGCACAACTAATAGTTGTCCTGTGGACAGGTTCTCCCATCTGAGCTGTGGATCTCTGTGGCTGCTCCAGAGTTATCATGGGCCTCTTGGCTTCTTCTCTGATTAATGTTCTCCTTGCCAGGCCTATCAGTTTAGCTGGATGCCCATGTCTTGGCAGGTTTGCAGTTGTACCATACTCTTTTCATTTTCAGATGATGGATTCAACAGTCCTTAATGAGATGTTTAAAGCTTGGGATGTTTTTTTAATAACCCAACTCTGCTTTAAACTTCTCAACAACTTCATCCCTGACCTGTATGATGTGTTATTTGGCCTTTATGATGCTGTTTGTTCACTAGGGGTTCTCTAAGAAACCTCTGAGGGCTTCACAGAACATCTGTATTTATACTGAGATTAAATTACACACAGGTGGACTTTGTTTACTAATTAGGTTACTTCTGAAGGCAATTGGTTCCATTAGATTTTAGTTAGGGCTATCAGAGTAAAGGGGGCTGAATATAAATGCATGCCACACTTTTCACATATTTATTTGTAAAAAACTTTGAAAACCATTTATCATTTGCCTTCACTTCAAAATTATGTACCACTTTGTGTTGGTCTATCACATAAAATCATAATAAAATACATTTATGTTTTTGTTTGTAACATGACAAAAAGTGGAAAATTTAAAGGGGTATGAATACGTTTTCAAGGTACTGCATAGATTTTTACCATTTGTACATCATCTTTGTTTTATAAATCAACACATTATAAATGAGAAAAGATTCACAGAGCTCTATGAATTAGCTAAAGAGACATCATATAAGTAGTAGTCTGTCTCCTAGTGGGAATAATTAGGAGCAGGATCTGATCTTTTTGATGTTGCCACCGGTTAAGGGATTACTAATTCAATTCTGTGTGTAAATTGATCAAGATTCAGCAGTAGACATGTCCCTTATATGCAGCAACATTTTCCCTATCTACTTTGCTGCACTTTTGCTTGACAGGCTAAATATACAGTTTAATAGTTATGATATAGTGTATTTTAAGAAACATTATATATCAACACACGATAGAATGGAACTAAGCCTCCTAATCCTGGTGGAACACGTGACTAGAGATGTGAGAATAACTGGCCAGTTTATGTGGCCATAAGAAGCAATATTTAGAAGTGGTCCAAGCATAGTCAGTCTTGGAAGAAAATTCTTTAAAATCCTCCAACAACTGCATGTTAGTTATTGTTAAAATGAAAGTAGTATTCAAAGACATATGGTTGACATAGTAAAAGCTTTAAGTCCATTAGACATTACGAGAAGATGGGAGTTCAACTAATGTACTAATGAGATGTGAAATGGATTTTCCTATTGAACACTGACACTGGCAATCTGAATGAAATGGGAAACTTAGTTTCCACTGTTTTCCCAGGTAATTACTCTCATCAGATTGGGGCCAGTGATGATTAACCTATTCAATCGTCTTTTTCAGGACCAATTTGTATCAATGGACTCTTTCATTTTCTGTTTCCTATGGGATTGTGTGCTAAGTCAAGTCATTTATACAATAGGAGTACTTTGGGCATTTACCAAAAAAAAAAGTATATTCTTTCTCAGTGGCTGTGAAAGATAAATTGGATGGTGAAATAGGCAATTATAATTTTAGATTTTAGGCCATATCTCTCCATTAGTAAGATGATTAATTTTCGACTGATATTTTTTGGTCAAACTAAATATAAAATGATCAGAGTGCTACAGAAATGTTCAGATATTTTCAGTGACTTTAGAATACTTGGTATGACTGATGGGCCGTACACACGACCGAACATGTCTGCTGAAACTGGTCCGCGGACCAGTTTCAGCAGACATGTTCGGTCGTGTGTAGGCCCGAGCGGACAGGATTCCAGCATACATTTGCCCGCCGGGCCTTTTTCCAGCGAGCAGATATTTCTGGACTTGTTTTAAAACAGCCCGCTGGAATCCTGTCCGCTCGGACATGTTCGGTCGTCTGTACAGACCTACCGTACATGTCCGAGCGCCCGCCATCCCTCGCATGCGTCGAATGACTTCGCCGCATGCGTGGAAGCATTGAACTGGCAGGGCCGCCCACGTCGCCGCGTCATCGTCGCGGCGACGGCGCGGACACACCCCGCGTATTGTTTACGCGCGGATTTCTGTATGATGGTGAGTACAGCCACCATACAGAAATCCCCGGGCAGACATGTACGGTGAAAACGGTCCGGCGGACCGGTTTCATCGTACATGTTTGGTCGTCTGTACACGGCCTGAGATATTTTGCTTTTGTTTTGTCCGTTTCTGGTTGCTAGAGTTCAAAAATTATTTTCAAGTCAAAAATATAAAGTAATTAAAGCTTGAAACTCTAGCTGGAATTTTAACTTTAACTTAAGGACCGAACCTCTTTCTAAAATTTGGTGTTTACAAGTTAAAAACAGGTTTTATTTGCTAGAAAATTACTTAGAACTGCCAAACATGATATATTGTTTTCTAACACCCTAGAGCAGGGGTCTCCAAACTTTTTCCTTCGAGGGCCACATTGTATATTTTACAGATATTCGCGGGTCGAAAAAAAAAAGAAGCCATTTATAAATTACTCCTCAGCTATGGAAAAGAGCAGAATTTAAAAAAAAGGCTGCCATTAGCAGGGCTGGATGGTGCACCTCTATCCTCCGCCCGCACCTAAATGCCAGAGTCTCGTGCACCAGGGCCAAATATTAAGTGTGCATGAGCCTTACATCAGTGTTCCCCATCAGAGCCCCCTCCACATCTACATCCCCACCAGAGCCATCACCACATCTACATCCCCACCAGAGCCATCACCACATCTACATCTCCACCAGAGCCATCACCACATCTACATCCCCACCAGAGCCATCACCACATCTACATCCCCACCAGAGCCCCTGCCACGTCTACATCCCCACCAGAGCCCCCACCACATCTACATCCCCACCAGAGCCCCCACCACATCTACATCCCTACCAGAGCCATCACCACATCTACATCCCCTCCAGAGCCCCCACCACATCTACATCCCCACCAGAGCCCCCACCACATCTACATCCCCACCAGAGCCCTCACCACATCTAAATCCCCATCAGAGCCATCACCACATCCCCATCAGAGCCATCACCACATCTACATCCCCATCAGAGCTCCCACCACATGCCCATCCCCATGAGATCTCCCACCACCTCCACATCCACATCCCCATCAGAGCCATCACTACATCCACATCAGAGCTCCCACCACATCCCCATCAGATCTCCCACCACACACAGTTTTGTCCCCCCTCTATACTTATGTCCCCAGCCTCCTCTCCCCCCAGCACATTATTTTCCCCATTACTGTCTGTCTGCAAGTTTCCCCGTAGATCAGCGTGTTCTGTGCTGCTTCTGAAGAGCTGGCATTAGAGCAGCCAGACACGCTGTACTTCCCAGCTCCCGCCCCTTTTACACAGACAAGCTGTTACAGTTAAAATGAAACTAACTCCGGTGGAGGAGCTGGGAATTGCAGCAGGCCTGCACTGATATAACATAGGCTTTGTTTGCACACTCCCTCAATGCCTGTCAGAAGGCAAAGCAAGCCGTCCCTGCAGTGAGTCTGATGACTGAAGCTGCGGGCCAGACAAAACGTCCTAGCGGGCCGTACTTTGGAGACCCCTGTCCTAGAGAATAAAATGGCGGTCGTTGCAATACTTTTTGTCACACCGTATTTGTGCAGCGGTCTTACAAGCGCACTTTTTTTGGGGAAAAAAATCACTTTTTTTAATAAATAAATAAAACAACAGTAAAGTTAGCCCATTTTTTTAGATATTGTGAAAGATGATGTTACACAGAGTAAATTGATACCCAACATGTCACACTTCAATGTTTTTGTGGAATGGCGACAAACTTTTACCCTTAAAAATCTCCATGGACAATGTTTAAAAAATTCTACAGGTTGGATGTTTTGAGTTATAGAAGAAGTCTAGGGTTAGAATTCTTGCTCTAACAATCGCGGTGATACCTCACATGTGTGGTTTGAACACCGTTTTCATATGCGGGCGCTACTCATGTATGAGTTCACTTCTGCGCGCAAGCTCGGTGGGACGGGGCGCGTATAACATTTCTTTTTTTTTTTTCTTATTTATTTTACCTTTTATTTTACATTTTTACACTGTTCTTTAAAAAAAATTGCACTTTTATTCCTATTACAAGGAATGTAAACATCCCTTGTAATAGAAAAAAAAAGCATGACAGGACCTTTAAGTAAGAGATCTGGGGTCAAAAAGACCCCAGATCTCATATTTACACTAAAATGCAACAATAAAAAAAAACATAATTTGAAAAAAAAACTCAAATGTCCCTTTAAGTGCTATGGGCGGAGGTGACATTTTGACGTCGCTTCCGCCCTGCAATGATATGGAGACGGGTGGGGACCATCTTCCCCTCACTCATTTCCATTACAAGCCAGGGAGCAGAAGCGCTCACCCCCGCCACTGCTGGAGACTCCGGTAAGCGTCGGAGGGCGGTGGAGTGCACCGGAGAGCGCCGGGAGGGGGCCCTCTCCCGCCGTCAATAAAAGTGATCTTGCGGCGAATCTGCCACAAAGACTACTTTTATCTTGAAGCGGACCATCCGCTGAAGAAGAGGATGCTGGGGTTATGGTAGCTAGATGCTGCCATAACAATGATATCCCTCTTCAAATTACCTATGTTAAACAACGGCGGGTGGTCCGGAAGTGGTTAAACAAACACCTGTACACAGCCTTAGAAAGAAAATACTTTAAAATATCATCATACTTTCTGGTTAAATACAAAATGCTGAATAATCTGTGCATTGCATTATATGTACATGATCTGTAGTTAGAGCTAGATAAATATATTCACTGTTAGTAAGATCAACTAATCCCCTACCATATCTATTTAGAAATGTCGATTTCTGGCAGTAACACATTGTCGGAATTTGGTTTATACACCTTTTCAAGTGTGTCAGCAGAATAAAATCAATACCTACCAGAAAATAATAATAGCAAGCAACCAAATTAGCTAGGTCATTTCCGAATGACAACACTCATTTATACACATCCATGCAGATTGATTGATTTAAAACTAGTGCAACCAATTCAGTAATTTGGTGTCCAATAGGCTTCTCTGTGAGGCCAGTGATCATGGTTTGACTTTAATTTGCTCTATATCATGTAACTGAATAGAATTTCGGATCTAGCTTATGAAGCATTTTTCTGTGTAGTTAGAAATCAAAGTACAAACAATGTATTTCAAGTGGTCTTTAAAACTGACACTTACTGCAAGATGATGGTGAATTCTATAGACATGGGTAGATTCAAAGCACTACTGTAACAAACAGTAAGTACTACAATCAATAATAAAACTGGAAATTATGATAGCACATGTTTTAACAGTAAACATAACAAATCCACTGAAGTGCATATGAGCTTTCATTAGATTAGATAATGTTTTGTTATACCTTACTAGCTCAGTAAATGCCATGTAAATTACTCAGATTTTGAGTTTTTGCACAAATAATTTCTGTCACATAGCTGCTGTCCTCCGGGTACTCTGTGCCACTTATTTTGAGGAGCAACTGTTAAAAAAAGAATGAACAGCCATCTCACTAGATGCTCTGATGCATATTGGTAACCATACTTTCGACAATTTTCAGAAGTGAATCAACAAATTTGAGCATTGCTAGAAAACACTGAGCTCTGGAGAATGTGCAGAACAGCCAGCTGAAAGCATGGGTTAATTTAACTAAATCTCTTTTTAGTATGGATCTTAAATCCTCACCTTTCACTTTTTTAAACAAAGACATGCACCAAATGTAAGCTTTGGAAAAGTATGTAATTACTGTTACTGTCATAACTGGTAAATTTCACTCTCCTCAGGAATAGGCAAGTTATCTCTTTACACTGCTCTAGTCTCAGACATATAGAAATTACATTTCCAATAGTCTTGTGTTCCCTTTAGAACTGCTTCGTTCACCACACAAATCTATGGGGATACAAAACCTTAAGCATATCAAATTCACCTGCAAAAAATTCTGATGGAAGAATCATCTCAAATGCACTTGCCCAAATGCACTTGCAGGCCTTGTTTTCATTGGTCTGCACGCTGACACGAGTCGTTCGCCCGATTAGTGTGCTGACGTATCACCAGGGAGGAGTGCCAGTGGCGTCATAGGTCACATGTCCGCATCAGGGCGACGTATGTCTGACGCCGCCGCGATGGTGTATAAAGAGGGTGGCGTTTCCAGCCGCAAACTGTGTTACAACACCAGGCACATCCAAGCCACGAGCGGGTCCTCTGCTCATGATCCGGTGGATGGATACCGTTCCTGTCTGAGAAATCCTACAGGTAATCTATACCTCTTGGGGACATTTGTCACCGATTTTTATGAAACCCCATTATAACTGATCTATTTGATCCTAATGTTCAATATATATTTTTCCTTATATGTTTACTAGATACCTCCATTAGACCCTCTATGCTGGGGATTAGATGCATCTGAACAAAAGTTCTGGGCTACTTTCCGCAGCTTTCCTCATCCAAGGGATCCTCTTTTGGATATACTTATTGATTCTTGTGATTTATATGATACAGCCAGGTACTTAATGGTCAATTTTGAATTGTTTATTTTCCACCTGGTTACCTACTTGGGCGGTGTGTGCCCAAACTATTTACTGTTAGTTACATATATATATTTTTACCTTTAATACACTATGGCCCTGATCTAGTCTATCCGTACCCCCGGAGTGCTGGTTTCCCCCATTCAGCAACTACTTGTATGTTGTTGTTTTTCTACTGGTTTTTAACTTTTCTTCATATAAAGGAATTCTTTCTACTTGTGGTAAGTTTTTCTGGCGCCAATCTTTGTGCATATAAATATTGAACAACATTCTTTGTATTAATTTAAATTAGGTATATGCATATATTATATATATTCTTTTTCAATAGAATTTGACCTAACATTATGCAGCTATGTTCGGCATGTATATTGTTACTTACTGTATGTATTTACAAAAAATGTATTATTTGTTTTCTTTGATGTCTAGCATTGCTTGTCTAAATAAAGTCTTTTTTAAACCGACAGATCGGATTCGTTTTTTAACAATCCAAAGTGGTCACCATCCAGCTTGGCAAAAAAATATATACCTAAAGGCCAACTGATGCGGGCGAAGAGAAATTGCTCCACATTAGATGATTATGAATCCCAATCTGAGATTCTTAAAAATAGATTCAGAGAAAAGGGATATGATGCCCAACAACTGGATGCAATATCTGAAGAGATAAAATTAATCCCACGAGTTGAGGTTTTAAAAGATGTGACCAGGACGACTCCTTTTGGAAATCATGAATGGAGTTTTATGTCTTCCTTCCATGCACAATACAAGGAAGTAGAAACTGTACTGCAGAATCACTGGCATGTATTGTGTCTTGACAAAACTCTGAAACCGGTACTTCCGGTAACTCCAAAATTTATATACCGAAAGGTACCTAATATAGGAGATAAATTGGTGAAAAAAGTACTTAACCAACTGACAAGACCAGCACCCTTTTGGGATAAAAAGGGCTTCTTTGCCTGCCGAAAAAGTAAATCATGTAAATCAGTAACAGAACCAATGAGAGGTATAGCTAATTTTAAATCCACAGTGTATAACAAGGAATTTGCTATTAATGAGTTTATCATGTGTAATATCACACACGTAGTATATGTTCTACTATGTCCATGTGGACTGATGTATGTAGGCCAAACGAAAAGGTGTTTAAAAGTAAGAATTGGGGAACACATTAAAAACATTAGGATCGGCTACAAGGACCACAATGTGTCACTCCACTTTAAACTACACCATAACCAAGACTCCACTGGGTTGAAATTTTGGGGTGTGGATTTAATTAAACCTGCATGGAGAGGGAATAATATGATCAGGGAACTATCCAAACGCGAAACTCTGTGGGGCAGATCCAGGTAAATCGGCACATTCCTCCGTCCGGCGCAGCGTATCTATGATACGCTACGCCGCCGTAACTTACATTTTTTTTTGTATCCTGAGAGGATTTCCACCATAAGTTACGGCGGTGTAAAGTAACTTAGGCGGCGTAAGGGCGCGCAATTCAAATGTATGTGATGGGGCGTGTTTTATGTAAATACATCTTGACCCGACGTAAATTACATTTTTTTTCAACTGCACATGCGCCGTCCGTGGGGGTATCCCAGTGTGCATGATCGAAAATTAAACCGGAACAAGCCAATGCTTGTGACGTCATTCTACGCAAATCCCTATTCGCAAACAACTTACGCAAACGATGTAAAAAATTCAAAATTCGACACGGGAACAACGGCCATACTTAACACTGAGTACGCCTCATATAGCAGGGGTAACTATATGCCGGAAAAAGTCGAACGCAAACGACGTAAAAAAATGCGCCGGCTGGACGTACGTTCGTGGATCGCCGTATCTAGCTAATTTGCATTACGGAAACGCCACCTAGCAGCCGCCGGAAAAATGCACCTAAGATCCGACGGCGTACTAAGACGTACGCCTGTCGGATCGAGCCCAGATGCAGTCGTATCTTGTTTTGTAGATACAAAACAAAGATATGACGCGGGAACTTTGAAATTACGCTGCGTATCAATAGATACGCCGGCATAATTCTTCTGTGAATCTGTTCCTATGGATTTACTTATTAGATACACTCACCCCTAAGGGGTTAAAGAGCTCGAAAATTAATTGCTTTATAAGTGTATATTAATGGCAAACATCTCCACAAAAAATGATATTAATGATGTGTATGGTAGAGCACCTTTTTTTAAAAAAATATATTTTTTTTAATATATTTTTTAATATACTTTTTAATATATATTTTTAATATATTATGTCTTCTTTAATATATTATATTCGTTTGATTGATTAGTGTTGATTGTTTGATAACCAATATAATTAACATAACCAATAATTAAGTCCAACTGGGTAATCCTTTTAGACCTACCTCTATGTAACATTCAACTCTTTTTCTCTTTAAAAAAATGCTTGTGAATGGCATTGGAACAGAGTTGTTGTCAGTGCCAATACAATTGTGAGAATATTGAGGTATAGAGGTATACAGTATATATATTTATTCTGTTTATGGCTCGATCTTTGTAAACTTTGTTTTACATTTAATTATAAAAAAATGATCAGGTACATATTTATATTTACACGTTTTATAATCTTAATTTTTTTCAGATGTATTTTGACTGATTTATATATATGTATTATTTGTGCGAACAATGAATATAACCCAATATGATTAAGAGTAAAATTACCATGTATATGAGCTCTAAGTGATGTTATGTGATCACTGTGGTATAGGGTGTGTTTGTTATAGCATAGCCCCAATGAACCAACTCCCTAATGCACCTGCTCGTTTGATCCGGGAGTGTGCTCAGGGACACGAGGGGTTAACGCTGAATACGCCCTGTAAACAGATAAGATCACTATTTAAACTGTGTTGTTGCGTCGAGAGGCCACGCCCTCATAGGAAGTCGGAAGGATGAAACGTCAGGGCTTGACCTCATGACACACAGGAAGCATTACACTGTGTGCTGCGTTCCAGCTGCGCTCCAGTGTGTAGTAGTAGAGTAGTGTCTATCCACGGTGGACAGGACTGACACATGCAACGATATACCACTGTGAGCCTAGGTACCAGCCCGGTATTTGCTGGGTGTTTTAAACCACCTTTTAACTTATGCTGTTAACCATATCAATGCGCTGATACAGCGTGTGGAATAACGACTTTAAAACGGTATTACACAATATCAAGTCTTTTCTTTGCCCTCCTATTGTGCTGATTAGTGTTGCTCACGAATATTCGCATTGCGAATATTCGGCTCGAATATAGCATATTCGAGAAATCGCGCTATATTTCGAATTTCGCGGTGAATATTCGCAATTCCGAATATTCGCATTTTTTCAATTTGATTTTTAAAACAGATCACATCCTATCGACGTCTAAAAGCATTGCTGGTATGATTAGAGACCCTGGGCAGAGTAGCTAAGCTGAGGCGATCCTTTTATGTTGCCAAATTGAAAAAAAAAATATTGCGATTTTTCGCTATTGCGAATGCGAAAATAATTGCGAATTTTCGATAACTGTGGTAGGAGAACTCTGATTGTCTCTGATGCAAAAGGGGGGGGCTTTGTGTATGTGTATGTTATGAATATTTGTATGTTTGATATTATTATTTTTTGTAAGAAGGAAAAAATTGCGCATACCTTAAAAAAGGGGAGAATACAGCAGCAACTCAAAAATGTTATACAACATAAATTAATACAAGACAGAAAATGGAGTCGCTCTACAAGAATAAAAAATATGTCTAGTGACAAGACATGTGGGCAAATTATAAAATAAGCAAGCGCAAATAACTTGTGAAATACACAGTGAAACAAATATATAAAGAAATATAGTCCCAATAATAGAAAAATAATCTTTCATAAAAATGTCTTTGATATGTGAAGTGAAAAAAAGTCCAAAGCATGCAGCATGAACGTGTTCAATCTTTAAGGTGTTTGATTGACAAACGGCTGTGACAGATGGATAGAGTAAAGAATCACCACCAATGCAAAGAATATTCTGAGCCAATCAGAGTGCTCCTTCCGCATTTGCCGAATATTCGCAATTATTTTGTATTGTAAAATATCAAGAATATTCTGAGCCAATCAGAGTGCTCCTTCTGCATTTGCCGAATATTCGCAATTATTTTGTATTGTAAAATATCAAGAATATTCTGAGCCAATCAGAGTGCTCCTTCCGCATTTGCCGAATATTCGCAATTATTTTGTATTGTAAAATATCACGAATATTCTGAGCCAATCAGAGTGCTCCTACAGCATTTGTCGAAATTGCGCAATAAATATCGCATTCGCATGTTGCGATATTTCGATAAAATATCACGAATATTCTGAGCCAATCAGAGCGCTCCTCCAGCATTTCTCGAAATTGCGCAATAAATATCGCATTCGCATGTTGCGATATTTCGATAAAATATCACGAATATTCTGAGCCAATCAGAGTGCTCCTACCGCAGTTATCAAAAAATCGCAATTATTTTCGCATTCGCAATAGCGAAAAATCGCAATAATTTCATTTCGATAAAATATCACGAATATTCGAATTTAGCGAATATATCTCGAATATTCGAATATATATTCGAGATATATCGCGAAATCGAATATGGCATATTCTGCTCAACACTAGTGCTGATATTAGGAGCAAAGAAAACTGATCAACTGCTGGTCCTGGAGTTGGAGGAATTCGAACGGAGCAGAGATTCAGAGCTGGTTAAACTCTACCATCTGATGAGTACATTACCTTAAGGCAGTGTTTCTCAATTCCAGTCCTCAGGCCCCCCCAACAGGTCAGGTTTTCAGGATTTCCATTATTTTGCACAGGTGATTTGATCAGTTTAACTGCCTTAGTAATCACCACAGCCTTTTCATCTGAGGGAAATCCTGAAAACCTGACCTGTTGGGGGGGCCTGAGGACTGGAATTGAGAAACACTGCCTTAAGGGGAGATTGACATGAGAAAAAAACTGAAGGGCGGAGTGTGCACGCTTGATGTCACTTGCAGCAGACAGCTCACCACTCTTTTCAAGAACATTTCTTTCACTAGACTTGCTTTTACTCTAACATCTTGAGAAATTTTTCTTCTATGCATGGTGATAGAAAAGATAGGTCTCAGTTTCAGTGACAACTAGCGCTGCTTTAGTAATTAATAAGTATTTATGTATTTATCTGTTTATTAGAATTTACTATATATTTTGACACTTGAAATACTTTTTCAAATTCATCTGCAGAACCGGTATGACTAGACATAAAAAAAGGGGTCAACAAAACTTCAAACCTGTGTTCCTTACTTTTTTTTTAGCTTTTTTCATTGAAAAAGGTACACGACAATGACAGTCAACGTGAGCGAACAAAACAGTACGGTACATCTTACAGTGCAAAATTTTTTATGTCTTTACTGTACACTGAATTTCTCAGCATATTGACCCCGATACACATGTTATAGAAAACACCATAGAAACACAAATAGCTATTTCTCAAATCTTTTAGTGATATAGTTACGTGTGGGTTACAGTGAGGGCAGAAGAACACAAGCATCCCACACTTTATTATACTTAGTTGGGCAACCCCTGTGTTCAAATATGAGTTTTTCATAGGGTAATACCTGATTCACTAATCAAAGCCATATATGTATGGATGGAGGTGTGGACTGGATCCACTTAAGTGCTACAGCTTTACGGGCCATAAATTATGTGTCCAGTAGCATGGTGCTAATATGTCTTGACCATTGCTCCTTGTCGAGGACCCCCAACAGACACACCAGTGGGGTACATGGAACAGGAATTGATACAACAAAATCTCTGTCACCTGTTGTCAGTATCTCACTATAACTGGACAGAGCCACATAACATGCGTAAAATCTGTGCCCGGACAGGTGCACCTTGTGCAGGCAGAGGTAAGTATACGGTGCATTGCGTGCAGTCTGACAAGGTCAGGTATGTTTGATGTAGCATATAAAGGGGATTCATTTATTGTTGACTGCCGGAGATACGGATATATGGGTGGAGAATGCCTCCTCTCAATCCTCATCAGACAAATCGGGGACAAGCTGTTGCCACTTGATGAGCACCTCCAGTGGAGCCCCCAGAGAGTGGCAGAGAGTAAATGTAGATACAGAGTTGAGATAAGTAAAAAAAAAATTGAGTATGTAGCACAGGTTGAAGTTTTAAATACCCATAAAAGGTAGATTGGGGCAATTCAAATTTCCTTTGCAATCCCTCAAAAGAAACCAATACATTTCCATCATAGATGTTGCCCAGATGTTGCCTCATTAGTACTCTGAAAATGTTTAATTTTCTTGGTCTCCCCCCACACCGCACGGGCCAATGTCAATATTGGTATATGCCTTTCCCCAGTGCGGCCATAGGTGCCTCCGGTGCTATCAACAGATGTAGAGAGTGGAGAATTTTTATGTTTCCGCCTATAAAGTTATTTTCTGTCTTTCTGACTTTTCTCCATTTTTTTCTCTGCTCTGGTTCATTTACCTATTAGTTTTACTTTTATATTTATTTATATTATTTATTTTGCCCTTCCTCCCTTTTCTGCACCGATCCACTTAGCAGTGCCTTTAATATAATTATTATAGTGAACTATATATTTGCCATCTCATGTCGATCTGGATGCCTCTGGTCAGCAGTCCAGAGAGACAATTGAATGTAAGTGGAGTTAAAAATGGGAGGTTGACATCTAGTGGCCGGTCTGCAAATAACAATCCCCAAGCAATGATGTGTAATCTAGAAACAGTATAAATAGATGACAGCCACTGACCCCTCCCACCTTTGAGAAAGCCCCTGTGATTGGGTGAAACATGTCAGAGAGAATACCACCACAGTGACGTTTTTTTTCGACACGGATGACACATCACGTCACGCCGGCACAGGCGTAATGCACATCTTGAAGCCAGAAGCAGCCATCTTAGGCTGAGCTATCAGAACGCCTGCCGAAAACAGTCCCTGCATGGCAATAGAGCATAACGGACGGATGACTTCTAAAGCCTGAAATATAAGGTCCCCCTCCATCAACAAGAAACCACTGAGGACAATTGGGACACCTGTTTGAGCTTTAGAGACTCTTGCCAGTGTCGGTTGGGTGAGCGGCACATAGGACCACACTGCATTCCTAAACATTATGCGTAAATATGCCATTTCCGAATTGCAGTTTACTTCCACTTGATTTTTGATTTTGTGGATCTCGGTTGAGCCAGCTCTACTTGAAACAGCTTATATTGGTAACTGGATATCTGGACTATATCACAGCACTAACATGTTGCTCTCTATACAGGATAACTAACCAGTTTTACAATTAGGCTATCAGTCTTTACCACTATAGTGATAGAGTGGGCACGCGGCTTCACGGTGAATGTCACCGGGACCTGTGAACCAGTCTAATGTCACATGTGCAATTTTACTGCAATTCATGTGTACAGGTGGTTCTCAAATAATTAGCATATTGTGATAAAGTTCATTATTTTCTGTAATGTACTGATAAACATTAGACTTTCATATATTTTAGATTCATTACACACAACTTAAGTAGTTCAAGCCTTTTTATTGTTTTAATATTGATGATTTTGGCATACAGCTCATGAAAACCCCAAATTCCTATCTCAAAAAATTAGCATATTTCATCCGACCAATAAAAGAAAAGTGTTTTTAATAAAAAAAAAGTCAACCTTCAAATAATTTTGTTCAGTTATGCACTCAATACTTGGTCGGGAATCCTTTTGCAGAAATGACTGCTTCAATGCGGCGTGGCATGGGGGCAATCAGCCTGTGGCACTGCTGAGGTGTTATGGAGGCCCAGGATGCTTCGGTAGCGGCCTTAAGCTCATCCAGAGTGTTGGGTCTTGCGTCTCTCAACTTTCTCTTCCCAATATCCCACAGATTATGGGGTTCAGGTCAGGAGAGTTGGCAGGCCAATTGAGCACAGTAATACCATGGTCAGTAAATCATTTACCAGTGGTTTTGGCACTGTGAGCAGGTGCCAGGTCGTGCTGAAAAATTAAATCTTCATCTCCATAAAGCTTTTCAGCAGATGGAAGCATGAAGTGCTCCAAAATCTCCTGATAGCTAGCTGCATTCACCCTGCCCTTGATAAAACACAGTGGACCAACACCAGCAGCTGACATGGCACCCCAGACCATCACTGACTGTGGGTACTTGACACTGGACTTCAGGCATTTTGGCATTTCCCTCTCCCCAGTCTTCCTCCAGACTCTGGCACCTTGATTACCGAATGACATGCAAAATTTGCTTTCATCCGAAAAAGTACTTTGGACCACTGAGCAACAGTCCAGTGTTGCTTCTCTGTAGCCCAGGTCAGGCGCTTCTGCCGCTGTTTCTGGTTCAAAAGTGGCTTGACCTGGGGAATGCGGCACCTGTAGCCCATTTCCTGCACACGCCTGTACATGGTGGCTCTGGATGTTTCTACTCCAGACTCAGTCCACTGCTTCCGCAGGTCCCCCAAGGTCTGGAATCGGTCCTTCTCCACAATCTTCCTCAGGGTCCGGTCACCTCTTCTCGTTGTGCAGCGTTTTCTGCCACACTTTTTCCTTCCCACAGACTTCCCACTGAGGTGCCTTGATACAGCACTCTGGGAACAGCCTATTCGTTCAGAAATTTCTTTCTGTGTCTTACCCTCTTGCTTGAGGGTGTCAATGATGGCCTTCTGGACAGCAGTCAGGTCGGCAGTCTTACCCATGATTGCGGTTTGGAGTAATGAACCAGGCTGGGAGTTTTTAAAAGCCTCAGGAATCTTTTGCAGGTGTTTAGAGTTAATTAGTTGATTCAGATGATTAGGTTAAGAGCTCGTTTAGAGAACCTTTTCATGATATGCTATTTTTTTGAGATAGGAATTTGGGGTTTTCATGAGCTGTATGCCAAAATCATCAATATTAAAACAATAAAAAGGCTTGAACTACTTAAGTTGTGTGTAATGAATCCAAAATATATGAAAGTCTAATGTTTATCAGTACATTACAGAAAATAATGAACTTTATCACAATATGCTAATTTTTTGAGAACCACCTGTATATATGATGTGTGCCTGCTTTATGCATGACGCAGCTGCTCTTAGACACAGACAATGTTGTCCTTTTTAATTCAGTCCTGGTGTTGGTGGTAGGTACCCAGTATTTTTCTATTTTGTATAATTTTTTTTGTGCAATAAAATTAATTCCTTTTCATAAGCAGCTTGGTCCACCCGTGACTCTTTTCAAGGGGCAATCTTTCCCCCTGTAACACATTATCATTATTATTATTATTTTTATTATGGGTGGTGGTACAAAAGGGAATAGCTGTAGAGAATGATTTAAAGGGGGTGGCTCGGGGACAGTTGTTAGGATGGGTGTGGGATAGGCTTCCCTGAATAAATTAGTTTTCAGGGATCTCCTAAAGTAGGGACTGATCAGACATACTGGGGCAGGGAGTTCCAGAGGATGGAAGAGGCTCTGGAGAAGTCCTGAAGGTGAGCATGGGAGGAGGTACCAAGAGAGCTAGAGAGCTGGAGGTCCCTTGAGGAGCAGAGGGGATTATTTGGGCGCTATCTGAAGATGAGGTTGGTGATGTAGATGAGGGCAATATTGTGAATGGCCTTGTATGTTATGGTTAGCATTTTGAATTTTACAAGGTGGGGTAGGGGAAGCCAGTGAAGGGATTGGCAGAGAGAAGCAGCAGTCACGGATTGGTTAGTAAGGTGTATTAGTCTAGCATCAAAATTCATAATAGACTGAAGGGGGATAGCCTGCTTAAGGGTAGGCCATTAAGGAGAGAGTTGCAGTAATCAAGGCGGAAAATAATCAAGGAGTGAATAAGTTGCTTTGTGGTGTCATTAGTCAGGAAGTGTTGAATTTTGGAGATGTTACGGAGGTTAAAGCAGCAGGATTTGGGGCTGAAGGAAAGGTCAGAGTCAAGGATTACACCCAGCACCCTGGCATGTGTGGAGGGACCAATTGTTGTGTTGTTGATATTAATGGTGAAGTCATGGGGAGGAGGAAATATAACAAGCTCAGTTTTAGAAAGATTGAGTTTGAGGAAGTGGTGTGACATCCATACCGATATGTCATTAAGTAAGTTTGAGATCCATGAGGAGATCGAGAGGGTGAGTTGAGAAGTGGAGAGATAGATCTTATTATTTAGCATTATATTTTACACATTATTTAGTTTAAATTTCTTAGCCACAGAGACCGCACCATATCTGGTGAGTCTGCAATTTTAGGGATGCAGCACCAAAATGCACAACTATTTAGTGGTGCAGCGGAAAATGATACTGAGTTAGTGGTCTCCAATTATCACTTGTTCTGCGGTTCAGAGAAACCATTCCCCTACGCTCCCAGAATCGAATCCACAAATTGCTTTAAGTGGGGGAACATTGGATTGTGCCAGAGTAGTAGCACCTCATTAGTACCCTGAAAATGTGTAATTTTTTTGGTTTCCCCCCTACACTGTACGAGCCAATGTCAATATTGATATATATGCCTTTCCCCCAGTGTGTCCATAGATGCCTCCAGTGCTATCAACAGATGTGGAGAGTGGAGAATTTTTAAGTTTCTGCCTATAGGTGGCCCAAATAAAAGTAATAAGTAGCGTGTCCAGGGTTTTAAAAAATGATTTAGGTACTGATGTAGGCATGTGAGAAGTCACGTACAGACACTTGGGCAGAAGGATCATCTTAATGAGATTAATCCTGCCTGCCACAGACAAGGGAAGTTTGGCCCAGACATTAAGTTTAGCTTTAATCATGGTAACCAGAGGGTCCAGATTCACCTGAGAAGCCTCTGAAGGAGACAGGGTAAAAATGATTCCCAAATATTTAAATGACATTAAGAGGGCATGGTTATTGATATTTTCTCTGTAAGATTTGTTAGTGCTTTGTAAACTATGTAAGATCATAATGTAACTGTTTGTTACTACTGAACCCTCATTTGTATTGCTACTGTATACCTTGTTCACTTTACTATTAATGTGGCTGCATCCATGATTATATATACATTGTATGTTATTTTTGAAAACCAAATAAACATACTGAAACAAAAAATTATATATAATTCTTAACAGTAACAGTTTTGTATATTGTGAAAGATAATGTTATGTCAAGTAAATTGATACCCAACATGTCACGCTACAAAGTTGCGCCCGCTCGTGGAATGGCGATAAACTTTTACCCTTAAAAATCTCCATAGGCGACATTTAAAAAATTCTACATGTTGCATATTTTGAGTTACAGAGGAGGTCTAGGGCTAGAATTATTTCTGTTTCTCTAAAGATCGGGGCAATACCTCACATGTGTGGTTTAAACACAGTTTTCACTACTGAGCACTACTCACGTATGCGTTCTCTTCTGCACGCAAGCTCTTCTGGACGGTGCGCTTTATAAAAAAAATCTTATTTATTTTACTTTATTTTTTTATTTTTTTTTACACTGGGTCACTTTTATTCCTATTACAGGTGGTACCCAGGTTCCAAACAAGATAGGGTCTGTAGGTTTGTTAAGTTGATTCTGTTTGTAAGTCTGAACAGGTAAAAAAAAATAGTTTATCTCCAGCCAAAACATTTTTTTAAGCTTTATGGATAGCATAGGAAAGGGTTAACACCCCTGTAATTTTTGTTTTGCTGTCTGTGCCCCTGTTCAGAAGATTTCACCTAATTTTCTGTCACAATGACAATTGGATTTTGAAAATTTTGGGTTGTTGTGGAAACAAGCCTTGGTGATAAAGCATCAGTGGAGGTACCTTTTTCCCGTAGCCATGACTAAGCACTGACGCCAGTGCGAAACGTTGGCCATACTGATTTTTGTGGGCTTGCAGTGACTGTATGCACAGTTGAAAATAAAGACATCTCTTTTAAAGAAAATTTTGGAGTGCGGCTGTCCAGCTTTTGTTCTTTTGTTTTTTTGCTTTTTCCCGTAATAGCTCTTCCTCCGTTAGTAAGTAGGAGTCGTTTGTAAGTTGGATGTTTGTAACTAGGGGACCACATGTACAAGGAATGTAAACATCCCTTGTAATAGAAAAAAGCATGACAGGTCCTCTTAAATATGAGATCTGCAAACTGCAATAAAAAAAAATGATGTCCCTTTAAGAGCATTGATATGGAAACGGGTGGGGGCCATCTTTCCATTGCCAGGCAGAGACAGGACCGGATCGCCTCGCCCGCCGCTGATAAAAGTGATCTTGCGGTGTATCCCCTGCAGAGACCACTTTTATATGAAAGAGGACCCCCCCGCTGGAGAAGAGGGGATATCGGGGTTATGGTAGCTAGCTGCTACCATAACAACGGTATTCCTCTTCAAAGTAACGAAGCATTCCTGCGGCGGGTGGTCCGTAAGTGGTTAAGGACCAGATCAGTTTACACATTTAGTTGTTAAAGTGATCAATGAAACAATAAGCACCTATGTGGATTTTTATAACTCAGTGCTATACAGGGGTTGATTTACTAAAAGCAAATAAACTGTGCACTTTGCTCCAGAGCTTAGTAAATGAGCAGAAGCTCTGCTGACTTCCATGATCCAATAATGTGCAAGTAAAAATTACATTTTTTCTATTTTCTTTGCAAGTGAATGGGTATTCTTTGCAAAGTGAATCTTTAGCTCTAGAGCAGGGGTCTCCAAACTTTCTAAACAAATGGCCAATTTATTGTCCTTCAGTTTTTTGGGGGGGCAGACTGTGACCAGTGGGACTAGACATTTTTATTGGCATCAGTGGGAGTAAACATTGACACTTTTTGTGTGAGAGGGAGGAGCAGTGCCCCATCTCTGGAATCATTGGGAAGAATAGTTCCCCATTATTTGTGCCAGTTGGCAGA
Organism: Rana temporaria; assembly: GCF_905171775.1. Lineage (NCBI taxonomy): Eukaryota > Metazoa > Chordata > Amphibia > Anura > Ranidae > Rana > Rana temporaria. The sequence continues at coordinate 536,153,027 of NC_053489.1, forward strand.
ATAGTGTCTTGTATCAGCAGGGAAAATAGTGCCCCAAGTGTCGGGTAAAGGCAAGCAAAGGGCCGCAGTTTGGAGACCACTGCTCTAAAGCAACCGCTCTTGCAAAGTGCACAGGCTATTTGCCTTTAGTAAATCCACCCCACAGTATACCAGGAACTTGTCTATGAAACTGACAGTGGATACCAGTTTTATACTTATGTGGGCTTAACTGAAGTCCTATGCCTAATGCCGCGTACACACGACCGTTTTTCATGACGAGAAAAATTCAATTTTTTTAATTGGTCATTAAAAACGACTGTGTGTAGGCTCCAGAGCATTTTTCTTGTCATGAAAAAAGGGCATTCAAAATTTAGAACATGCTCTAATTTTTCACATCGTTTTTCACTTAGTCGTTTTTCACGACGGGAAAAAAACGCGCATGCTCAGAAGCAAGTTATGAGACGGGAGCACTCGTTCTGGTAAAACTAGTGCTTGTAATGGAGAAAGCACATTCGTCACACTGTAACAGACTGAAAAGCGCAAATCGTGTCTCAACAAACTTTTACTAACACATAGGGTGGCGCCATCCGAAAGGAACTTCCCCTTTATTTGTACGTGTTTTACGTCACCGTGCTTTGCTCAAGTATTTTTTTCATGATCGTGTGTATGCAAGGCAGGCTTGACAAGAATCAAGTTGAGAAAAACTTTGGCTCGGATTCACAAAGCACTTACGCCGACGTATCTCCAGATACTCTGCGTAAGTGCAAATATGTGCCGTCGTATCAATGCACCGGACGCAGAAACTAAGATACGCCTGAAAATAGGCTTCATCGGACCAACGTAACTTGCCTACGCCGGCGTAGAGTAGGCGCATATTTATGCTGGACGTATAGTTTATGTAGGACGTGAATATGACTAGGCGTAGGTTACGTTCACGCCGTAGGTAGTGATCCGACATATCTTAGGGAGTAGTTCCGACGTGATTGTAAGCTTGCGCAATGGGATGTGTCCACGGGATGGCGCATGCGCCGTTCGTTATAGACATCTGTCTGGCGCTCGGCCCATCATTTGCATGGGGTCATGCCTCATTTGCATGGCTCACGCCCACTTCCACCTACGCCGATTACGCCTAGGAAACCCAGCGCAGTTTTGGCAGCACTGGCTTTGTGAATTCAGTGCTTGCCTCTCTGCGCTGCGTCGGCGTAGCGTAAAGGAGATACGCTACGGCGGCATAAATGTGCGCCGCTGTTTGTGAATCTGGGCCTTTGTTTTTTCCATGACATTAAAAACGGTTGTGTGTACGCGGCATAATACTTTTTTGGACCACAAGTGAAACTTTTCAAGAGCAAAGCTCATCCAGAGGTTAGTAAAGGGAAGTATATTGGATCTTCCCACTTAAACCACCCACAAACAATATTCAGTCTTTAATAAATAAAGAAAAGAAAGAAAATCCTGAAAGGTTTGCTAGATCCAATAGGATTTGCAGAGATTCACTGTCTGCTAGTCAGCCTAAGCCAGGCCAGATGTCTTAGTAAATAAGTGTAGTCATTTCTAACATAGATACTGTATCATATTGGTTGAGTATTACATTTAGCTATGTAGTCATGGCTGGACCCTCTGCACAATTCATTTTATTATATACATTTTTTTTATTTTACACAGTAAGTGTCTGATAGATGCTGAAGACTTAAATTCTATAACAGCTTCTTATTTCACTCAAGGACTCCAGTTGTGAGATCTCTGTGACTGAGCTCCAAGATTTACACACCTTCTCTAGCCAACAGGTATGGGTCAAAGTACCTGGGACTGATTCAAGTCAAGAGAAGTCCAATGTCGGTAAATAGTAATCATAATTTTATTGGTTAATAGGCAAGGGAATGTCAACAAATGGCATGGGGGGCTTGGCACTGCCTTGGAGAATGTGTACCAAAGCTAAAACTATTTTTAAAACTCTGTTTGGCAGGGAGCATCAATTATAATAATGCTGAAAGGGTAATATTAAAAATTGAAAATTCCCTTGAAGCTGATCTCCAGCCTCCAGGTCACTTTAAATCGCTTATTTGGATCGAACGGCTCAACAAACTATTTCCTTTACTAGCTACTGAATTGGCCCTTATGGCTGTATGAGCTGTATGTAGCATTCTACACAGAAACATTGGCCACCAAACCTTGACAATATTCTGTCAGTGGAAATACTTTCTTATAAGGGGGGTAGACCTGAGCATAAAGAGGGGGCACTGTTGGGCAACATGTTAATCTTACATACTATCATTCATTTTACAGTAACTACTATGAAAGCCAGCAGTCATTTTTGAAAGTAGAACTTGAAATTCTATGCAGCCTTGGTAAACATGCATTAGACCAGTCTTGGGTAGAGTTCAGTTATTTTGGCAAGAAAGTTGTTTTCATTGTATTTTCGTTAAAAATATATCTTGCTATTACTTGAGTGTGTTGCCTGAATAGATTAGTTTGCAAATAATGACATTCACTTAAAACTCCACAAAACCTATCTAGATAAATAATTTATCATTCCATTTACCGTCTGAAATGTCAGCTCTGCTGAGAGTGCTATTGTCATTTCCTTCTATAAAAATAAGTGACATTCTGCAGTATGTGTTCTACTATGATAGTGCTTTTGTTTCTTGTTTTAGATTAGAATTCATGTAATACATTTGTCTTTGACCTGTTATTAACCACTTGACAACTGGGCACTTAAACACCCTTAATAACCAGACCAATTTTCAGCTTTCGGTGCTCTCACATTTTGAATGACAATAACTCAGCCATACAACACTGTAACCAAATGAAATTTTTGTCCTTTTTTTCCCACAAATAGAGCTTTCATTTGGTGGTATTTGATCACCTCTGCGTTTTAATTTTTTTCGCTATAAATGAAAAAAGAACAAAAATTTTGAAAAAAAATAATTTTTTCTTCATTTCTATTATCAAATTTTGCAAAAAAAAAATTTTTCTTCATAAATTTGGCCTAAAATGTATACTGCTACATATCTTTGGTAACAACAAAAAAAAATTGGATATTATTTAGTCTGGGTGAAAGTTATAGGGTCCACAAGCTATGGTGCCAATATCTGAAAATTTATCAATTTGATCACACCTGAAGTACTGACGGCCTATCTCATTTCTTGAGACCCTAACATGCCAGAAAAGTACAAATACCCACTAAATGACCCCTTTTTGGAAAGAAGACATTCCAAGGTATTTAGAAAGAGGCATGGTAAGTTTTTTGAAGTTGTCATTTTTTCCCACAATTCTTTGCAAAAATCAAGATTTTTTTTTATTTCTATTTTTTTTTCACAAAATGTTCATATTCGCAGGTTATTTCTCACACACAGCATATTCATACCACAAATTACACCCCAAAACACATTCTGCTATTCCTCCCGAGTATGGCGATACCACATGTGTGCGACTTTTACACAGCGTGGCCACATACAGAGGCCCAACATGCAGGGAGCACCATCAGGCGTTCTGGAACACCCAGACCAATTCTGACATTCCTCTCCTACATGTAAAAATCATCATTTATTTGCTAGAAAATTACATAGAACCCCAAAACATTATATATGCTTTTTTAGCAAAGACCCTAGAGAATACAATGGCGGTCGTTGCAACTTTTTATCGCGCATGGTATTTGCACAGCATTTTTTCGAATGCGTTTTTTTGGGAAATAAAACCGTTTTGTGCTTTAAAAAAAAAAAAAAACATTAAAGTTAGCCCAATGTTTTTGCATAATATGAAAGATAAAGTTACGCCGAGTCAATAGATACCCAACATGTCACCCTTCAAAATTGCACACGCTTGTGGAATGGCGCCAAACTTCGCTACTTAAAAATCCCCATAGGTGACGTTTTAAATATTTTTACTGGTTACATCTTTTTAGTTGGAGAAGAGGTCTAGGGCCAAAATTATTGCTCTCGCTCTAACGTTCGTAGCGATACCTCACATGTGTAGTTTGAACACCGTTTTCATATGTGGGCGGGACTTAAGTGTGCGGTCGCTTCTGTATACGAGCACATGGGAACAGGGGCGCTTTAATTTTTATTTCCCAGTGTGCATTGCGGCTAAGTATGCCACACGGGCCTATTGATTTTGACGTGGACGTAAACGACGTAAATTGCTATTCACGGACGACTTACGCAAACAACGTAAAAATTATGAATCTCGAAGCGGGAACGGCGGCCATACTTTAACATTACTATTCCATCTAATAGATGGAATAACTTTAGGCCTGATAATGCCTTACGGAAACGGCGTAAATGTACTGCGGCGGCCGGGCGTACGTTCGTGAATCGGTGTATCTACTAATTTACATATTCTACGCCGACTGCAATGGAAGTGCCACCTAGTGGCCATCCGAAATATTGCAACCTAAGATAGGACGGCGCAAGCCGTCATATCTTAGATATGTTTAAGCGTATCTCTGTTTGAGCATACACTTAAACATAAGTCGGCATAGATTCTGAGTTAGGTCGGCTTATCTACTGATAAGCCGGCCTAACTCTCAGGCCCCGTACACACGACCAGTTTCCTCGGCAGAATTCAGCTTCCGACCGAGTTTCTGGCTGAATTCTGCCGAGGAAACTGGTCGTGTGTACACTTTCAGCCGAGGAAGCCGACGAGGAGCTCGACGAGGAAATAGAGAACATGTTCTCTATTTCCTCGTTGTTCTATGGGAGCTCTCGTCCCGCCGAGCTCCTCGGCGGCTTCAGTGCTGAACTGGCCGAGGAACTCGATGTGTTTGGCACGTCGAGTTCCTCGGCCGTGTGTACGAGGCTTTACTGAATCTACCTAAGATTCTTCTTCCTCCTGTCCTTCTCTGACTCCACAGCAACCATTGCACAGCAAAAGTACCTTGCTTCAGGGGGGGGGGGGAAGCAGGATGTACTATTGCGCCAGACGGGCGCATGTCTGGGCGTATTTATGCGCTCTGCGTAAGCCGGTGGGCCGGTGTATCCCAGGAAGTTGCGACGGCGTAGTTGTGAGCATGCGCACATGGGAGCGATCATACGTTCACGTCACTGCGCATGCTCTGTTGATGATACGCCGGGCGTAAGCCACTGCTCCACGCTCAGACCATCATTAGCATAAGGTCACACCCACTTACACTTACGCTGGCTTACGCCTTCAAATTTACGTTACGCCGGCGCAACGTTTGGAGCAAGTGCTTTGTGAATACTTTGCTTGCCTTTCTGTTTTACGTTGGCGTAGCGCATTTGAGCTACGCTACGCCGGCATAAATATGCGCCGATATACGTGAATCTGGGCCATAGTCAGGATGAAGCTAATCTGTGTGACTTTTGTTAAAGGCTTAGGGCCAGATTCAGAGAGATCGGCGTATCTTTTGGCCGGCGTAGCGCATCCCATTTGCACTACGCCGACGTAACATAGTGAGGCAAGGCCAGTATTCACAAAGCACTTGCTCCGTAAGTTACGTTGGCGTAGCGAAAATGGGCCGGCGTACCCCCGCCTAATTCAAAGTAGGCAGGTAGTGGGCGTGCTACATTTAAATTAACCGTGACCCCATGTAAATGAAGGGCCGTTCGTACGGCGCATACGCACGCATGCTCAGAATCACGTTGCAAATACTCCCTAAGATACATCGGCTCAATGCTTTCGACGTGAACGTAACCTACGCCCAGCCCCATGCACGTACGGCTTACGCAAACGACGTAAAATACGACGGCTGTTCCGTCGTCCATACCTTGCATGGGCTGCGCCACCTAGAGAGGTGTTTTATCTTTACGCCGGCGTGTGTCTTACGTAAACGGCGTAGCTTACTGCGACGGGCGTACGTACGTTCGTGAATCGGCGTATCTTGCTCATTTACATATTCAACGCGTAAATCAATGTAAACGCCCCTAGCGGCCAGCGTAAATATGCACCCAAGATACGACGGCATAGGAGACTTATGTCAATCGTATCTTGGCAACAGTGAGGCGTATCTCATTTTAAGAATGCGCGCAAACATACGACGGCGCACATTCGGACTTCCAATGGCGTATCTACTGATACGTCGGCGTAAGTCTCTCTGAATCCGGGCCTTAGTCTCAGCTTTTACATTTGTGTCTTATGCTACACCTTCAGGATCTTTTATGCATTTGGCATTATGGAGGAAGATATGTTTTTTTTACAATTCAAAATATCTATTCTCTTGCTGATGAATGTACACTATTTGATTTTGCAACATGGGTGGCTAGCACAACCACCTGAGGGGGGGGGTGGGCAGTCCTCCGCGCAGGAGGTGGTTGAGGAGGAGGTCGTCCATGAGGAGGTGATCCATGAGGAGGTGGTCCAGACAGATCAGGAGGTGTTCCTCTTTTTGGAGGATTCTCATGTGGTGGCAGGACCATCCCAAACCCGCCACATCTCCAGCCCCTCAGGGTCCTCCAACACCCTCTCCAGTCCCTCCCGTCCCATCCCCCTCATCTCCAGCCCCTCAAGGTCCTCCCCCTATGCAAGGGCCCCAGCCACTCCTGTGCCCAGGAAGGCGACCCATAAGCCAAGGGGTGCGGCAGGAATGCTGCAAGAAAATCTTGCCAGACAGCAGGACCAACAGAGCCTATTCAACAGCCTGGCCTCCTCGGGAGCAGTACCTGATGCTATCCAGGATGTCGCTGGAAACAGCGCAGCCACAGTCACCAGCCTGGGGGAGCTGCAGACGACCACAGCTGAACTTGTGGGGGAGGTCAGGTGCCTTCGAGTGGCTGTACAGGCCCAGACAGCTTCCCAGGAGGCCCAGACAGCTTCCCTGGAGGCTGTGCTCACCCGCATAGCGGTGGCTTTGGAGGGCAGACAGGCAGATAGGGAGGGACCTGGGGATGCTCCTCCACCTGATGCCCCCCCCCCAACTGAGGCTCCTTCCAGGCAAGTGAGGGCCAGGAACCTGGGCACCAGGCGTAGCCAGCGCCGGGGCAAGTGATTTTTTTTCCCGTTATATTTGCTCTGGTTAAGAGCTTTTTGATTTATATTTGCTCTGGTTAAGAGCTTTTTTATTTTTATTTGCTCTGGTTAAGAGCTTTTTTATTTTTATTTGCTCTGGTTAAGAGCTTGTTGATTTATATTTGCTCTGGTTAAGATTTATTTTTATATGAGGCTATACTCCAACTTTGTTGTGCTCTGGTTAAGAGCTTTTTTTATTTTTATTGCTGCACACAGGCAGTAGTGCAGAGTACAGTGTGAATGGTGTGTGAATGTGGGGGGGTGACACTCCTGCCAGTAAGGGGTGTCACCCTCTGTCGCTGGGGATAAGTTCTCCCCAGGTCCGTATGAATGACGTATAAATGGACAGCAACATCATTGGGGCCTTGACGCGGCGTTGCTGCTCCCTAGTACCATGCGGGGTACTTCGGTCTAATCCAATGAGATATGCATGTGGGGTGTGTGTGCTAGGGACCACAGTGGTGTGCATGCGTGCATTCTCATTGTGCCATGTTTAATGTGTGTGTTTAACGTTCAAAGATTCGTTCCACGAGACATCTCCTGACTGCTGTACCATCAGCAGATGGGGTAGCCTCAGGCAGGGGGGGATTATCTGGTTGGGGGGTCAGGTCATCACGTATGTCAATCTCCAGGCCCTTTCTCACTGCGTAGTTGTGCAGCATGCAACATGCAGCGATGATCTTGCACACAAAGTTTGGGGCATACAACAGGGTACCCCCAGACTTATCCAGGCATCGGAAACGGGACTTCAGGAGGCCAAATGTGCGTTCCACCACTCCACGGGTACGTGCGTGTGCTTTATTGTATCTTTCCTCTCCTGGGGTTTGGGGGTTCCGGAATGGAGTCATGAGATGGGGTCCCAGTGCATATGCAGAGTCACCTGGAAGGGAAAAGACAAGAGGATGTTAGTCATGCATGTGCCCCTCGTGATGTCTGCATCATGGGGTCGCACAGTCATACCTGACACCCATGTCACTCACCAACCAGCCAGCTGTCCCAATACACGTTCTGTTAAAATTCTGTGGAGATGTTGCTCTGATGGTATATGTAGCTGTCATGGCTGGATCCTGGGTGTTTGGCACGGACGTGCCATATGAGGCCTTGGGCATCCACTATCACCTGTACATTGATTGAATGCCAATGCTTCCGATTGCGATAAATGTGCTCTGTGTCATGGGGGGCTGTAGTGCCACATATGTTCAATCAATGGCCCCCACGGTGCGTGGGAATCCATCAATTAGGCAGAAATCACGCATTGCCTTCAGCCGCAGATCCTCTTGGGTGGGTTTGATGATTTGGTTGGCCATGCATCTTAGGATTGCGGGGAAAACCTGTTGCACACATCTGCTCATGCTGGTTTGTGATATCCCAGCCACGTCTCCACTTGTACACTGAAAAGAACCAGTGGCCAGGAAATGCAGTGTTGCCAGGACCTTCACCAGTGGCTGCACTGCATGTGAGCGGTGTGTTGGGCTGGTTATGTCATCCTGCAGGGTTCTGGTAATTTCCAGGATAGCAGCAGGGCTGAATCTGAAACGGAGATACACCTCCAAATCACCCATGCCAAAGAGGCTAATGCGCGGTGGGTATATCCTCTCACGTGCCCTCCTCCTCCTCCTTCTACGCGCGTCGGCCTCTGCACACACTAGTAGTGCTAAGACCACGCCTGCCCCTGGCATGTTGGCATACGAATGTGTTGTCCTATAAGTGTGGTTGCTCAGCTCGTCCGGGATGGTGCTGCTGTATTTGCTTTCAAGCTGATTTACTCAGGTCTGGGGCAAAGTTACCCGTGCTTTCTACGCCGATCGCGCGTAGGTTCGGGAATCAGCGCATCTACATCATTTGCATATTTGAATACTAATTCTATGGCAGCGCAGGATGCCATCAGCGGAAATATGCGCCTACGCTGCGTAAACTTAAACAAGTTAAGACGGACGGGAGAAGCCTTGTTTCTGGCGTATCTGGTTCTGTGACTACGGCGCATAGATCAGACGGCGCATCTTTACACTTACGCAGCGCATCTCCATATACGCCGGCGTAACTTCTTTGAGAATATGGCCCATTCTCATTTTTCATAGCCAAGATTTCCTCCATTTTGTAAATATAGGCAACTCTGTCCACCCAATCCCTGACCCTCGGAGTCCGAGTCAACTTCCAGTGTAGGGGGATAAGAGATTTGGCAGCATTTAGTAGGTGTCTGGTGAGGGTTTTCTTGTATTTACCTCTCGAGAGACGATTGATGTGGAGCAGGCAAGCCGCCGCATCAAGAGGTAACGTAGTTTCAGTGATATGCCTGATCCACCCAACCACACTCTGTCAGAAGTCAGAAATAGGGGGACATTCCCACCAAATGTGCAAAAAGGTTCCCGCCTCTTTCCCACAGTGCCAGCATGTGTCCGAAGCTGTATCGAGCCACTTCCTGGCCCACAAATGTTAAATTACAAGCTAAAATGTATAGATGCCCCTTCTGAACTGGCAAGTGCTTTGGGAACAATATATATTTTAGGAATCCTGTAGACTATTCTGCAAACTAGTTTAATATATGCCTGGTACAGAGGAATGCCTGAATGTACAAATTCTTACTTAAACAGTGTTTTTAACATTCCAAAAATGAAATTTCAAAGTAAATCAGATTACTGACTAAAACCTGTATATTCATCGTATGTAATATTGCTTAAAACAGTACACTATTCTAGCTTGAGTCCAGTTTGGCTCAGCTTTTCTAATTATAAATGATTCCTGCCTGAGTGTTATGTTTTGAGCACTGGTTTATCAAAATCTGATTTACTTTTCTGTTGCCTTTGTTAGAACACAATTATATTGATTTAGGTGAGATAAAAGTACATAATCTTCTCCCTTTATGCGATACCAGAAATCTTTCTTTGCAAACTGCTACTATACAACAGCATGATAAACTTCTCAAGCCCTATCATAGAGACATCAGCTCTTTTCCCAATATTGTCATATCAGCAGGAGTCTGAAGCTGGATGCTATCGGACTTCTCCATGTAGTACATCAATGAATTCAGAAAACCCAAAGGAAAATGGACATACTGTAAAACTATAATAGATTCCACTTGAATAAGAAACTTTTTCTCTTTTTTACAAAGCTAACACTTTGATCATTTCCTACTTGATCAAAGTAGTCTTTGAAGTTATTTGATGGATTACAGTACTGGAAGTCTATTTTACTTGTAGATATCGAATAGGTACCAACAACTGATTAGATAAAATGGACAAGGTGAAGTGTCAAATAGACTGCTGATATAAATAATACAGAGCTTATGCTGCTCTTTGATAGTGTACCCTTTCTTAAAGTAAGAAAAGTTTGCCTAGTTACTTCAATAACAATAATTAACATTTTATTGAATACATGAGGACAATGTACATTAGTTGTGGGATTGTTCCAGTTGAATTTCACCTTTTTGGTGAGTACTGCATTAACTATATTCTATACACCTATTCATTGTAAATATAGGAGATATTCCCTCAAGTTGCACACTTGCACATTATGGCTGCCATTACTGACATTTGCTGTCATTGAAAAAAGATCATGTAAAATGGCAAGGTGACCAATATGTTGGAGAAAATTCAAGGAAAAATAGCATACATGACTTTCAAAATGATGGGGGAGGGGTTGAGAGGGTCCACACAGAAGGAGTAATCATCCCAAAGCAATGATACTAGGTGCTAATAAGCACTAGGGGCCAGATTCAGGTAGCCCGGGCGCAGCGTAACGTAACCGATTTAGGTTACACCGCCGCAAATTTTCTGTCTAAGTGCTTGATCCACAAAGCACTTACCTGGAAATTTGCGGCGGTGTATCCTAAATCCGTCCGGCGCAAGGCGGGCCAATTCAAATGGGGCGGGTACCATTTAAATTAGGCGCGCTCCCGCGCCGGACATACTGCGCATGCTCCCGACGCAAATTTCCCAACGTGCTTTGCGCGAAATTATGACGCGCCAACGTTTTGTGAATCGCGACGTGAAAAAAAGACTTGCGCCGGAAAAAAAAAAAAAAAAAATTCAAAAGCGACGCGGGAAAGACGGGTATACTTTTACATGGTGTAGTAATTTTACACTTTGCAAAAGGTGCCCTATCTTTGCGACGGCAAACTACCACTTGCGGCGACGTAACAACGGGAAAAAGTTTCGTGGATCGCCGTAACTGCTAATTTGCATACCCGACGCTGGTTTACGACGCAAACTCCCCCCAGCGGCGGCCGCGGTACTGCATCCTAAGATCCGACAGTGTAAAACTATTACACCTGTCGGATCTTAGGGATATCTATGCGTAACTGATTCTATGAATCAGTGGCATAGATAGAAACAGGGATACGACGGCGTATCAGCAGATACGCCGTCGTATCCCTTTTGTGAATCTGGCCCTAGGCTCTTTGGTATCTCGTAATGCCCCTAAAGGAAAAGGGTGGGGTTAGACATAGGCAAGTAAATTAACAATTTCTCCCTGGGGAACTGGTAATGGGTCCAATTACTTCTACAGTGCTTGCAAGTGTAAATATTAAAAAAATACAAACATTGTTAGAAACAAATTTAAACTTTTTATTTTGGGGTATCTGGAATGAACCAAAATCAACCTTTGCCAGATTCCATCTTTATTGTCCACTATCTACATAACTACCAGAATATCTAATGGTTCTCCATTCCAGAACTTGCAGCCTTCATAATTTGTCTATGTTTATCCACAAATGCATATTTACCTCCCTGGCGGTATGATTATTTCAGAAAAAAGGTGCTGAAAGCGGTACCATTATTTGCAAGGAAATTTGGCGTTTTATACTGTAGGCCTGTAATTCTTAGGAATAACTCACTTAAATCTGACCAAACAAGAGTCTAGTAGGCATCCCGGGTATGATTTTTTAAAAAAAACAAAATTATAAATTATAATATAATAAATAATTATAAATAATTATAACAAATAATAATATAATTATAATAAAAATTATTCAATAATGTAATCAACTCAAAATCACTGAAATTTGCTCAGTTGCAGAATTGTCGCTGTCATTACTTACTTATTTTTTTATGACGAATTTCCCCACAAATCGCTATTGCACAATTCTGCAAGTGATTATAATTTATTATCGCTGTTTTCTAGTTGTGGATTCAGCGAGGCGAGCCCGAGTCTGATTAGGGGTTACCGATCGCAGCACAGAAATGTAACCCTGAGTCAGACTCGGGAATACCGCCAGGGGGGTTAAGGGTGATCAATATATTTTAATTCCCTGTTAGTTTTTTCTATCAGGCAATTTTTATCATACAGTCTTTTAAATATGGAAAAAAGGTAAATACAGCGCTAACAAAAACCAAAATAAGCATCAGCTGAACAGTGAAAATACACACTAATAAACAGAAACAAAAAATGGTAGCCGCGCTAGCCTAACCTGTGAAAAATTGAATAAACCACTTAAACAATAAATAATAGGGATCCAGTGGGATGAAGTCCAACAGACACTGGTATGACACTAAGGTGTTATTTAGGAAAGACAAATCCACTTTGCACTGAAAGTGCACTTAAAATTGCACTTGAAAGTGCAATCGCTGTAGATCTGAGGGGGACATGCAAGGAAAATAAAAAACATAATTTAAGCTTGCACATGACTGGATGATAAAATCAGCAGAGCTTCCCCTCATTTTAGATCTTCCCCTCAGATCTACAGCGACTGTACTTCCAAGTGCACTTTCAGTGCACTTGTAGTGCAAAGTGGATTTGCCTTTTGTAAATAACCCCCCAACTGCTAATAGACAACAAATAAAGCAATAAACAAATGAGCATAAGAAAAAATGTGCAAAAGTGACAAATGATAGTCCAATCTTAGGCGGAGATTAAGAAATAGATATTGTGCATAAGTGGGTATCGTCGGCACAAGATTCCACCACCAGAGAGTGCCAACACCATAAGGATTGCATGCTTACCAAATGGAAAGCAGGATGAGCTTGGAGCTGTAAACCCCAGCCAGGACCTTTATCCGGAAACTCGCCTTAAAGGCAGCTTCAATGATCAGAAGTAGAGTGACTGGGTTCTTGCATTGATTCAGGCACAATCGGTTGAATAAGTAGTTACCGAGAAGGGAAATAGCTCACCATAGCGTAAATCCAATTAAAAGGCGTATTAATTAAAGGTTAAAACACTTACATCAATGTGTAGACAATAAAACAGCAAAATAGCAACAAATAGCCAGCCGGCTGGCGAACGCCCATCCGTTTAGACTGTAGAATGTGATGACGTCAGCAAGTCTTTTAAATATACTTAGGAATTTATCATATGCACTATTTATGTTATTGCCATCATATACAATGTCCCAATTGTGTACTAATGTGTACTATTAAACAATTTTTAAATGCCATTATTGTTTGTTCTGTACTCCTTCTGCATACTATTTTGTTATCAGGTCAATTAGTCCTGAAGTTGTCATATACTGCAAAAACTGGCAGATGGTCACTAATGTCACTAATTAATAGTCCACTTATTATACTGTTTACCATATCATTCGTAAATATGTTATCAATTAACCACTTGCCAACCTGGCCAATTCTGACATTTCTCTCATACTGTATATGCTATATTTTTGCTATAAAATTACTTAGAGCCCCAAACAATATAAATATATATTTTTATCAGAGACCCTAGGGAATAAAATGTCAGTCATTGCAGTTTGTTATTCTTATACACGTTAATTGTGCAGCAATTTTTCAAATTTGGAAAAAAAATACTTTCATGAATGCAAAAAAAAACACAAAGCATAATATTTACCCCAATTTTTTTGTATAATAGAGGATATTACACCATGTAAATGGATACCTAATTTGCTTTAAAATTGCATACGCTTGTGAAATAAGGACAAACTACCATACTTAAAAATCTCCATAGGCAAGGATTTCAATTTTTTACAGGTTACCAGTTTAGAGCTACAGAGGAGGTCTTGGGCTAAATGTATTGCTCTCACTCTAATGTTCATGGCAATACCTCACATGTGTGGTTTGAACGTTGTTTACATATGTGGACGTGACCTACGTATGTGTTTGTTTCTGTGTGGGAGCACAAGGGGATGGGTGCGCTTGAATTCTTTTTTTTTGATTGTTTCTTTTATTTGCTTTTATTTTTATTTTTACACTTGCATAATTTTTTTTTTTATAACCTCTATTCATATTACAAGGAATGTAAACTTCCCTTGTAATAGGAATAGGGTGTCCTCTTTGTCCATTCCAGGGAATACGGCTGTGCACTAGTGGAGGGGGGGAAAGAAGGGTTTTTTTTTGTGTTCCCTTGTTTTTTTGTTGGTTTCCCCCTTTTTTTGTGTGTGAATACTTAAGATGGCAGAAGTCAAAGTTTATAAAAGCACTAGAACTATAAAATATGAATGAGGATTCTAGAGACTTTGCATACCTATTCCAAATTATAACCAAATTCTGACATGTTATATTTTGAGATGTGCATGCGATTGAATTTGGTTTGCATGTCTGTCTATATTTTGGTTAAAATAAAATAAAGAATAAAAAAAAAGGAATAGGGCATGACAGGTTCTCTTTATGGAGAGATCTGGGGTCTATAAGTCCCCAGATCTCTCCTCTATGTTGAAAAGCCTGATATAACAAAAAAAAAAGATCTCCGGCTATCCAGAAAAAAAAGCAGTGGTAACATCTGCCGGAGCCAGAAGTCAAGGCATGAAGGTGGCAGGAGGCGGACCCTCCCACCATCTTTTAAAGCCATCAAGCAGCTAATCAGCCACTACGATTGCTTTTACATTGCAGGGAATCACTGGCTGAAAAAAGGATATCTGAATGATGCCTGGCATCATTCAGATATTCTACACTTAAAGCCCAGGATGTCAGATGACAGCCTATGGTGAGCAAGTGGTTTTTACAGTGGCACAGTGAGATGTTATCCTAGTGGGTCTGGTGATTTTCTTTTTTTTTTTATTCAAGTATTCTTTATTCATTTTCACAGTACAAAAGCATAAAAACATTTTGCATAGCTTACATCCTTATACAATAAACCTGTATCTTACAACCTTTATTTCTCCTTTTACCTATAACCCTTCCCCCCACCCTTCTTATTTGTACCTCATATACACACTCTTTCCTCTAGATTTCGCTTTGCTCTTAACACTTTTTACATGACTTGCACCATGTTATCTCTAAGGTGTTCCTATCCCACGCTCTGTTACCTCTCTCTTCCTCGTTTGCCTTACCCCATTGACCTGGCTTGGTTCCTCTCCCCTCCTTAGGGTGGACAACCCATTCTCCTCAACCAGGGCTCCCACAGCATTTTAAATTTATTGAAGTTGCCTTGTCTAGTTAGGGTTACTTTCTCTTTCCATACTGTGGCGTTTATCACATTTTCCCATTCTGCTGTTGTAGGCGCGTTCTCTGACTGCCACTTTTGTGCTATCAGTTTTCTGGCCTGAAACAGGCACCTTATAGCTGCTATCCTACTACCTCTTTGCTCAAATCTCCCCTCTATGCACCCCAGTAGGCAAACCAATGCCTCCAGCTCCAAGTCAATCCCAAAGGTGGTATTTATAATCTCTATTACTTTGACCCAGTATCTATGTAATTTCGGGCATTTCCACATCATTAGGTAGATTCACGTAGATTGGATTAACTTTAGGTTGGCCTAGCCTAGCCTGTTTAGGCTACACCGGCCTAATCTGTAGAGCAAAGTTGATGATTCACCAAGCTTTTGCACTCCAATGTGCACCGGCCAAACCTAAAGTTGGAGGCTTAAGTCGGTGCAAGTGGAAGTGGGTGTCAACTTATGTAAATGATTGTCTGAGCGTGGTGCAGTGGCTTACGCCCGGCCTAACTTCAACAGAGTATGCTCAGTGATGTTTTATCCGAACTTCCTGTTGTAGGCCGGCCTAATGGCTAGGCTCGAGTGTACAAGTACGGCCAGACAGGGCTGCTGTTAGAAATCACGGGGCCCCGTACAGCCTACCTGGCAGGGCCCCCCTCAAATATATCAAACCAAGATTTTCAATTAAAATATACCAAAATTATTCTTAGTGGACACAAAGATAACAGAGAAGCTGTGTGAATTAGCCCTTTTTTAAATATTTTTTTTTTCTTTTAACAAAAACATTTAAATGTTTTGAAAAAAAATATTTGACAATTTTTATAAAAAAAAAACATTTTTTCCCAAGAATTATATTACATTTTACAAGGGTTTAAAACAATACAGGGTAACAATTTGTTATTTTTTTTAATGAGACAGGGAAGCTGGCAGCTGTGTCTGTGTCTCTCTCTGCAGCAGCTGAAAGTTGTGGGAGGAAGAGAAACCGGGTTCACATTGGGCATCCTGTATTTGCCCCTCCATCCGACCGCACTGATTCCCTCTGCTGTATGGGCCCCCCTGTGAGCCCGGGCCCCCTACAGGAGGACTGGTGGTCCCCCCTATCAGCGGCCCTGCGGCCAGACATGCATCTGGTCTTTGCAAAATTACATCCTGCTTTCCACCCCCCCCCCCCTGAGCTTGGTAATTTTGCCCCTTGTGTTCAGTTTCTGAATGACTATGTCTGCTCCAGTGGCAGCTCCCATGTCAGCTCCTGTCATCCACAGGAAAAACAACTTTACACCCCAGGAGAGGGCCATTATTATTGATGGGATGGAGGAGTTCTATGAGTCCCTCCATGGCCCTTCCAGCCGCAATACGACGCGTGCCAGGAGGCAGGAGATTTATGATACTATTGCCACCAGAGTTGTTCCAATCTAGTTATGCCTAGCTTTTCCCATTCTTTCAGTTTTCCCATTTTTGCAATCTCCTGCAAGTTTTTATTATCCCAGAGTGGGGAGTATTCTGTTAGGCCCTTGTACCCCAAAGCTGTCTTGCCTGCCTGCCAAATTCTTTTGACCAATCTCAGTGTTGAGTTCATAACTGGGAAAGAGTCAGCCTCCAAAGTTTCTATTATGGACTTATGAGGGGACCCCATTAGCATAATTTTCCCACTGGCATTCCCTCCTCCTTCTATGTCACACCCCCCCAGATGCTGTAATTGAGCCGATAGGTAGTAGCTGTGGGGGTGTGGAACCGCCAGGCCTCCCTTGTTTATTGGCAGTTGTAATGCCTGGAGATTAATCTTGGCTTTCCCCTTCTTCCAGACTAGTTCCCTAAAAAGAGTCTCAATTTTTTTGAACCATGCCTTTCCTATCCACACCGGCGAGTTATGGAGTACATACAGCAATTGTGGCATCCAGATAATTTTAATAAGATTACTTCGCCCTGCTATCGATAAGGGAAGTCTTCCCCAGATATCCGCTTTCCGTTTAAATTTTTTCAGGAGTGGCTCTAAGTTGTTGGTAATATACTGCTCTGGGTCACGGGTTACAACTATACCTAGGTATTCCATTTTTTTCACTATTTTCAGTTGGGGAATTTCTGCACATGTCCTGTTGCCTGCTGGGTTCCTCTGTAAAAGTACAGATTTTTCCCAGTTAATCACTAACCCCGATATTCGCCCAAATGCCTCCACTGTTTCTAATGCCGAATTTAGGGACTTTGTAGAGTCCCCTAGGAAAAGCAGGATGTCATCAGCATAAAGTGCAGTTTTTTCCTCTCCTGCTCTTCTCTGGAAGCCCTGTATTTCCTGATTTCTTCTAATCGCGATAGCCAATGGCTCAATTGCCAGGGCAAAAAGGAGAGGCGACAGGGGACAACCCTGTCTTGTCCCCCTTTCTAACTTAAACGATCGCGAATATTCATTATTAGTTTTTTTTTTGGCACTTGGAGCATTATACAGCGTTTTTATCCAACCGATGGTAGGACCAAATCCAAATTTTTACAGGACATGCCAAAGGTAGTCCCACTCAAGGCTATCAAACGCCTTGGTAGTGTCCAGGGACAGGATTACTTTATCTCCCGCATTCTAAGTTGGCGTTTGTAGATTCAGATATAATCTTCTAATATTTACACTAGTTGATCTATTCGGTAAAAAAAACGGACTGGTCTGGGTGTATGAGTTTCTGAATACATTTATTTATCCTGGCTGCCAGTACCCTAGCCAATAATTTCACATCAGAGCACAGTAAGGATATTGGTCTATAGGATGCTGTGTCCAATAAATCTTTCCCTTCCTTCTGCAGCACTATAATAGTGGCTTCTGACATTGAGGCAGGCAGCCTCCCCCTTTCTAGTGGCCCGTTTAGCGCCTTAAGCAGTTCTGGAAGCAATACCCTGCTATACGGTTTATAGATTTCTGCTGGTAAACCGTCCGGTCCAGGGGACTTCTGATTGGTCATTCCCCCCAGTGCCTGTTGTAACTCCTCTAGAGTTATTGGAGTTTCTATGATATTTCTGTCTTCCTCTAATAGCACTGGCGTTTCCATTTCCCTTAGGAACTCGTACATTTGTGGCAACTCATCTCTTCTTTTAGTTTTATATAACCCCTGATAGTATGCCTCAAATGTGTCCAATATTACTGACGTTTGCGAGGATATATCACCCCCCAATGTCCTGATTGCAGGTATGTTTAAGGGGGCCAAGTTAGTTTTGGCTAAGAGTGCCAATGTATGGCCTATACTCTCCCCTTCCACAAATGAACTCTGGCTCTGGAATAGGCGTTTGTTCTCCACTCTCCTTTTAATTGCCATCTTATACTCCTGCTGTTTCTCGAGCCATCTTTTTTGTTTGATCAAAGAGGGGTCCTCTACAAAATGTTTTTCTGCTTCCAAGACTTCTTTCCTGATTTTCACTTCCCAGTCCCTAGAGTTTTTCTTAATCTTGGCAACCTGTTGAATCAGTAACCCCCTGAGGAAGGCCTTCATGGTATCCCAGACCACTCCCACTGGCGCTGTCCCTGAATTAAAGTCCAAAAACTCTCTTAATTTTATAACTACCTCTTCCGGGTTTCCCATAAGTTCCAGCCAGAATGGGCTTATTTTCCAATTATTTACGGGACGCCTTCTCCCTATAATCAATGACAACACCAGTGGGGAGTGGTCCGACACCCCTCTTGGATGATAAGCAATTTCATCCACTAACTGTACGCTCGCCCCGTTTCCCAGGGCCATGTCTATCCTAGACAAGGTGGAATATGAGCTTGAAAAGCAGGAATATTGTCTCACCTCTGGATATCTTGTTCTCCACATATCGCACCATCCAACTTCCTCCAGAAACTGATTAAAATATCCCTCCCCCCTGCTATCTCCCCGCATCACTGGTGGGAACCTATCCCTTATTTTATTCAATGTCACGTTGAAATCCCCTACCACTATTACAGGAATGTTATCCTTATTTATTACAAATTCCATTAGTTTATAGAGGATCTCCATTTTAAAGGGTGGAGGGATATAAATATTAGCCAATACGTATGGTGCATTCTCTATTAGACAGTGCAAAAATATATAGCAGCCCAATTCATCTATCTTAAGCTCCTTGCATGCAAAAGACACCCCTTTTTTCACCATTATACTCACCCCCCTCGAATAGGAGGAGTGAACCGAATGGTACTGATACTGATATTTTCTATTTATTAACTTTAACATTGTTTCCCTTGTTAGGTGGGTCTCTTGCAGGCAAATTAGCTCCACTCTATGCCCATCAAGCATAGAAAAAATTGCGGTTCTTTTAAACGGGTCGCCCATCCCCCAAACATTCCAGGAGCCAATTTTAAGTGTTTTCGGCCTCATAACCCCTGGGCAAACTTATAAACAAAAACAAAGTATCCCCTTAAGCCATAAGTAAAAGAGAGATGTATATACAAACGAGGACCGCTTGATAGATTGAGAGGGGGAAAAACCACCTCCAGTTAAAGCAGCAAGAAAGCCCTATAAAGCCGCGTTCTACTGGACAAGCAGGCAACAATTCCACAATTCCTGGGAAAGGAGGGGAAACAAAGGGGGGAGAGCCAGGAAGACAATTTTACTCCCCTGACTTCGTCTTCTAACTGGTTTCCACCATCCCTGCCCCTGATCCAAAAAAAAAAGAGAAGAAAAATATCTAAAGTGTATCTGTTTTAAATGTGCTTTTCATATAGAACATGTGTATCTCCCAAACTTCTTAAATTCCCATTTCCCTTTTCCTTGTTCCTTAAGTGTGATATTAGATGTGTTATTAAATGTGATAATCGTACTTTTATACAGTTGTGTTCTTCCCTCCCTCCCACCCCTTAACCAACCCCCCCTCCTCGCCCCCCCCTCTTCCCTTGCCTATCTAGGCCCACCCCAAGGGCTATACTTATGACTGCTACCTGCCATCCCTCCCTCACACCCCCAACAACATCCATTCCCAACTGTGATCCCTGTGCAAACCCCCCCCCCCGCATACCCCTATCCCTTTCTGTTATGCATATTTACAAAAATATGACGCCCTATTTTTTTAACAGTGCCAAAATTCAAATAACAAATAATTGCTCTTTCCATCCCTTTGTGTATTAATCATTTTGATATATTTAGGTTTGGAACACCCCCCCCAAAAAAAAAAAAAAAAAAAAGGGGGGGATAGGGAGGAGTCCCACACCTTTTATTAAGGTTTAACCCCTCGCTCTCCTCTTTTCTGTTTTTTCCCTTCTTTCCCCCCCACTTCACTCTACTCTGTTTCCCCTCTTTTTCTTTTTTTTTCCCCTTTTACTCCTCTCTGCACTTATACAATCATATCAGTCCTTGTGTTCTATGTGTGATTTGTGTTCTTCGAGCCACTGTGCTGCTTTTCTTGGTGAATCAAATAACTGGGGTCCTGTTGATGTCGTTATCCGTAAGCGTGCTGGGTACAATAGTGCATATGTAATTTTGTTTTTTAAGAGATTGCGTTTGACTGGTGTGAACTCCGCTCTGCGTTTACTTAATTCAGGAGAGAAGTCTGGATACAGAGAGATACGTGACTCTCTGTAAAAAATTTTGCCTTTCTCTCTTGCCTTCTGCAACGCTATCACCTTGTCATTGTAGTTAAGAAATTTCAGGAGTAGGGGTCGAGGATGACCATCCTTTAAAGCTCTGAATGGGACTCTATGAGCCCTTTCTATCCCAAAGAGAGGTGAAAAAACACTTTCCCCAAAAATCTCTCTGAACCAGTTCTCGGGAAAACTTGTTGGGTGGGTACCCTCACTCTGTTCCGGGAGACCTACCACCCGTATATTGTTTCTACACAGTCTGTTCTCAATTTCATCAAGTTTCGATGCCTGCAAACCAATTTGCTCCCTCATTGCTTGCATCTGTTGTTTCAAGGGGTGCACTTCATCTTCAATTTGACTCACTCTCTCCTCTACCACCGTTACTCTTTGCACCGTTCTCTGCAGCTCTTGACCCATTGTCCTTAGCTCTTCCTTTATTTCTTTCATCTGGACAGATAGGTTGCTCAGTGACCCCTTACAGGCATTTATAGCAAGGAGTATTTCTTTCAGAGAGGGCTCCCCCTCACTTGCTAAACCATCTACTATTTGAGCTTCTATAGTGGTTACTGCGGTTGCAAGTACGCCCCCCAGGGGTTCACCGATAGGATATTTTTTGGTTGTTAACTTTGGGGCCGGCGCCCCATGACCCTGGCTTTTCCTGTCCGCTGCTGTGGCCCCATGTGTTTTGACTTGCGTTTGTTGGCTCTGAGCCCCTTATCCAGGAGAACCTGCGGAGGTATGTGAGTGCTGCTCCAGTTTAGCTACTGCTGCTGCCTGTGACGCTTTCTCCTTTGCCCTTGTTGCTTGAGGCCCCCCACTCTCGGTGTTATGCTGCCCTCTTTTTCCTGCTACTGCCGCCATTTTGTATCTGTAATTATTGCCTTCTATTTGCGTTTATCCAACCAACACAACGTGGGGGAGCGTAGGCATGGACCAGAGATAAACAATAATACAGGAGAGAAGGGGCGGGGGACCCCGTTTGAAGCACAATGTGATTGCAAGGCAGTGTCTATAAGTGCTAACTGCTGAGCACACTAAGCAAAAAAAAAAAGACAGTTTCTCTTTCCTTTTTCTTCCCGCCCTTTTTTTCCCCCCCTTATAGCGATACACAAGGGGAAATATAAAAAGAAAATAAGCAGTCCAAAGAAGCAGGCGTAATAATTGGAATAGTAATTGGTATCCGATCACTCATCCACGTTGCATAGCATACTTGTATCTGCCTATAAGTAGCTTTGTAAGCTTTGTAAGGGATCTTACAGTAGGGCAATATATAAAAGAGAAAAAGTCACTCCACACAGCTTGATACAGCTTAATATAAGCTTACTAGGCTTGCTGTAGACAATGGCCCAGATTCAGGTAGCAATTGCGCCTGCGTAACCATAGTTACGCAGCACAATTGCTGACTTGCGCCGGCATAACGAGTTCTCCTGATTCAGAGAACTCGTTACGCCGACTGCAGCCTAAAATCTGCGTGGCATAAGGCTCTTATGCCATGCAGATTTTAGGCTGCATTCTAGCGATGACCGCTAGGGGGCGCTCCCATTGTGATCTGTGTATAGTATGCAAATTGCATACTAACACCGATTCACAACGTTGCGCGAGCCCTGCGTACGCAAATTACGTAGTTTGCGTACGTCGGGTTTCGCGTAACGTTACACATCCTAATAGCAGGCGCAGCCAATGCTATAGGATACCCGGCGTTCCCGCGTCGCGACATTCGAATTTTACGTTGTTTGCGTAAGTGAATCGTGAATGGCGCTGGACGCCATTCACATTCACTTTGAAGCAAATGACGTCCTTGCGACGTCATTTGCCGCAATGCACGTCGGGAAAGTTTCCCGACGGAGCATGCGCTGTAAGCTCAGCGCGGGAGTGCGCCTAATTTAAATGATTCCCGCCCCCGGCGGGATCATTTACATTGCACGTGCTTACGCCGGGCAATTTTGCCGGCGGGCCCTCGCAATTTAAGGAGCTGCTGCTCCTTGAATCGAGGGCAGCGCACATTATTTGCGGGGGCGTAGGGCAAAATCGTTACCCTGTGCCTCCGCAAATAATGCGCAAGTCGTACCTGAATCCGGGTCAATGAGGGTAAGCAAACTTTACCTTTACCCTGGATTGGCGGTCTGATAGTCCCTTCTCCTCTGCGCAGAGATTGTCCAATGCCATGTATACTTTGGGGGAGCAAGGGGGGGACCCTCTGGGATGCCCTGTAGCCTTCTCCTCCGACCTCCGGCAGGGAAACGCTGGAATTCGCTGGGCTGTTCACGTGGTCTATCTGACCACATCTCGGTGCCCAGGGCTCAGGCTACGGACGAATCCACCGCCAAACCCCCTTCTCCGATGGACCCCCCAAACAACCGTCACGCAGCTCCGGGGACACTCCGGGGACAGTCCCGTTCACCGCACCTCGGCTCAACAGGCTCCGCACGCTCCACAGGCAGGCAGGTATGACCGCTCAACCCTCCCCTATAAGCCACAGCGTGTCAGCATTCAGCATTCAGGATCTAGTGGAGAGTTCAGCAGGAGATACAGTGAGTTGACAAAAGTTTGTCAGGAGGATTGCAGGGGGTCTGCGGGGGATTCGAGCGGCATACTAAGGGTAGTAGAACCATGGGGGGAGCGGCTCGCACCTCACCACCACATCTCACACGCCTGCTTCACTCCACGCTCCACACTCCACACACCTGCATCCGGTCACGCCCCCATCCAGTTCGATCGGGTCTTGTGATTTTCAGATTCATATTACATATAGTGTTAAAAAAAAATCAATTGTCATTTTATGTTTATTTGGATTAAGAGATTCAATGTTAAAAATCACCACAAGTGAATATTGTTTTATGAGTTTTTTTTTATAAACATCCAATCTATCCAGTCCTTAAAAAGCTCAATACTAGAACTCAGTGTCCTGTAGATACAGCTAATTATTATGGGTTTATGTTTTTCCTGTATATTTCCATTGATATACATTCAAGCACATTGTTAATAACAGTTGCATATTATCCAACAGCCTGAATTCAAGATATTTATCCATATAAATTGCAACTCCTCCACTTCCTTTATTTTGTCCATCTATGTGCATAAACTCATAACCCCCCAGCTCAAAGTCCACCCCTTTCTCTGTGTTGACCCATGTTTCAGATATTGCTATGATATTGAATGATTGCGTAAACTGACTCAGATAATCCTTAATATTTGCAAAGTTTGCATACAGACTCCTGCTGTTAATATGTATGATTGATAATTTGTGATCCTTGTTGATTTGTACATATTGTTCATTGGTGTAATAGCAACAGTTATTGTTGATGGAGTTAAAGAAGCAATTATCTGGGTCTATATCATGTTCCACAACCAAAGAGTTATGATCAGTGTATTGAAATGCTTGCAGTTCCAGGTTGTCAAGCTCATTGATCCTCTGAGCCGCGTTACTGTTATCTCCAGATACAGATGAATGCTTTCTTTCAATGTGTATCATGGTTTGTTACTTTACAGTCAAGCTCATGTTGATCATTGGTATGTATCTAGATCCTCCTCAATACTTCTTAACCACTTCCTTACTGGTCACTTAAACCCCTTCCTGACCAGAGGACTTTTTGCGATTCGGCACTGCGTCGCTTTAACTGACAATTGCGCGGTCGTGCGATGTGGCTCCCAAACAAAATTAACGTACTTTTTTCCCCACAAATAGAGCTTTCTTTTGGTGGTATTTGATCACCTCTGCGGTTTTTATTTTTTGCGCTATAAACAAAAATAGAGCGACAATTTTGAAAAAAAAAAAACATTTTTTTACTTGTTGCTATAATAAATAGCTAAATTTTTTTTTTACGTTTTTTTTTTATCCTCAGTCTAGGCCGATACATATTCTACATATTTTTAGTAAAAAAAAAAAAAAAAAAATCGCAATAAGCGACTGGTTTGCGCAAAAGTTATAGCGCCTACAAAATAAGGGACAGAATTATTATTATTATTTTTTTTTTTTTACTAGTAATGGCGGCGATCTGCGATTTTTATTGGGACTGCGACGTTATGGCGGACACTTTTGACACATTTTTGGCGCCATTCACATTTATACTGCAATCAGTGCTATAAATATGCACTAATTACTGTATAAATGTGACTGGCAGGGAAGGGGTTAACACTAGGGGGTGAGGAAGGGGTTAAATGTGTACCCTAATTAGTGTTCTAACTGTGGGGGAAGGGGGGTGACTGGGGGGGGTGACCGATCTGTGTCTCTATGTACAAGAGACACAGATCCGTCTCCTCTCTCCCCTGACAGCACCGCTGTCTGCGAGAGCCGGGAATGAGAGATGATCTCATATGTAAACATATGAGATCATCTCTCATTGGCCGCACAGATCGACTAGGAAACGGACGCTCCGATTGGCCGTTCACGGTGATCTGTGACTGGCTGTGTCCAAGGGACACGGCCAGCACTGCAGTTCCCCGCAGCGCGCTCGGGAGCGCGCGCGGGGAACGTGCAAAGGGGAGGCCGTAAAAAGACGACCTGTTAGATTTTGGGAGCCGCGCTAAGGCCGTACAAAGTCGTATGGCCGTCAGCTAGTGGTTAATATCATCACTTTAGCCTCCTCTGGTGTTCCATATTAAGCTTGATGAATATTTTACAGTTTGTAGTCCAGGTGTGTTACATTTTTTACAGTTTCTATAAAGAGCGTGCTTTTTTTGAGCAATATCTGTGTTGTGCTTTGTCAGGTGCACATTGATGAAAATATTTGATCCTTTAAGTTTCCTCCCCTGTTTTAGCAGTGTAAACCTATGTTTTCTGTTGACAAACCTCATGATGACAGCCGACTTGTCATTGGCATTCCTCCTGGGTAGCAGATGGCAAGCATCAATGCTACTACAGTCCAGCAGTATCCCCTTAGACTGTGGGAAAGTAGCCACCTGTTGCTCTGTAGAACTAACATCCAGATCCCCGGGCTCTTGCCTGTTGTTAGTAGACACCGCTCTGCTGCAACCTGATACCAGAGATTTCCTCTGAGAGGAATTTGACAAACTTTTTAAAGTCACCGGCCTCCTATGCTGACAGCGTCCTTTTCTTTGGAGCCATGTTTTTTCTGGATAGTGGATGGTAGCAAGTTGAACGCTAAGCAGTAGCAGTAAGGCTGGACTTTGTATTCTGCCAGAAATATATAAATAGTCCCCTGCTTAAGATATTAGCAAGCATAACCAGCTTCAGCAAACTAAACAGTAGAGTCACTACTTAAACTATTAGAAAGTTTAATTGATTGCAGCAGGCAGAGCAGCAGAGAATGGTCCAGCACAGGATCCAGCATTCACTCCCAGTTCCCCCCCGATCAATATGATCTTCCCTGTGTTTCTGCGACTATGGCTAACTTGAGATATACCACAGAAACCATCCGGGATTTAAAACCATTTGCCTCAAGATTATCAGAGGTCACCATAAATGCTCTAAGGAGTATCCAACTGTTAAGAATCGATCGACGATCGACAGTCAAACATTATATCCATTCACCCCAGCCTAAGCGCATATCATGTGCTTTGGTCAACACAAGATCGGCAGTAAAACACAGACAAGAAATCCATGATTTCATCCTACAACATGATTTAGACTGCCTCTTTATCACAGAAAGCTGGCTTACAGCCGACTGTAACACCATTCTAGGAGAACTGGTGCCAGCAAATTATCGTATTCAAACGCAAAACAGAGTGGGGCAAAGAGGGGGAGGTCTGGCGGTGACCCACAAGATTCACCTCTCGATCACCAAAGCAGTCCTTCAAAACTTGCTTCCATTCATAGAAACCCTCACTCTGCAACTTCAAACAAATCCCCAAGACACTGTCCACATTCTTCTCTGCTATAGACCTCCCGGTCCAAAAACGCACCTTCTCACGTCATTAACGGAGTTCATCTCCACCTATACCCTAAACATCAAACACCTCTTGATGCTTGGGGACTTCAACCTCTGGGCCAACTCCTCACTGGACCCTGTCGCCGACGCCTGCATCGACCATCTGGATGGTTTAGGTCTGCAGCAACTAGTACATGGGCCCATGCATACCTCAGGTCATACACTTGATCTCATTTTCAAAAAAGATGTGGAAATCGACATTGTGGAAAATGAGCCACAACCATGGACAGATCATCATGCTATTAAATTCACAATTACCAGAAACTCCCCCCCAATAACAACGATAAAACCGGTGACAACTCACTGGACTAGATCTCAGAAGAAGCTCCACTCGGAACTCTTCAAAACAACACTAGGGAACAAAATAAAAACAATCCAAAAACAGCAAACAGCCACAAATACAATCAACGCCATCAACAAGGCTCTACTACAGTCAGCTGACTTAGTAGCACCAAAATGCAAAACATGCATTCAGAAAAGCAACGCCAGCTGGTTTAATAATAATAATAAAGCAAGAGCGTAGAAGAACAGAAGCTGCTTGGAAAAGAAGCTCTTCAGAGGAAAACCACACTACTTATAAGATAATAACCAAGAAATACCACAAAGAAATATTTATGGCCAAAAAAAAATCACATCTCCAACACCATCGCAAATGCCCTAAACCGCCGCCGCGAACTCTTCAAACTGGTCACTCAGACTATGAACCCTGTTTGTTTAGAAGCCCCCAATTCCAACTCACAAGAATTTTGCAACGAATTATCGGATTATTTCATCAATAAATTGAAAAAATCCGTGTAAGCATTCAGCAAAATAGAACCGTCAGCAACCCCTCCCCAAATCTCAAACCAAACACCCACATAAAACCATCCCAATCAACCAATTTTTCTCTAAAACCAATTTCCATCGAGGCCACTAAAAATATCATCGGTACTCTGCGAAATATCTCAGCGCCAAATGAGATCACCCCCACCAAACTGCTGAAAGAGTGTGCCGACATATTGGCACCATCTATCACGCAGCTCTTAAACCAATCATTTAAGGAGGGCACGGTACCCACCTTGTTGAAACAAGGTATAATAAAACAAATCCTAAAAAAAACACCCTTGACCCAAAAGATCCAAACAACCGTCGACCCATAACAGGCCTAAATGTCTTCTCCAAGGTAATGGAGAAAGAAGTTGTACAACAGCTACAACTCCATCTAGACACCCATAAATTACTCGATCTGTTTCAATCGGGTTTCCATCCTGGTCACGGAACAGAAACAGCGCTGCTCAAAATATGGGATGATGCCCTTGAGGCAGCAAAGGAGAATCTTCTCTTCTGGTACTTTTGGACCTAAGCGCTGCTTTTGACAAGGTAGACCACGGATTACTACTGACTCGGCTAACTGAAGTAACCAGAGTCACGGAAGGTGATGTAGCTTGGTTCTCCTCCTTCTTGGAAAACCGATCACAAATGATGAAACTGGGGCCTTTCACTTCTGAAAAACGGACGGTATCATGTGGAGTCCCTCAGGGATCCCCTTTGTCACCTGTTCTGTTCAATATTTATCTCCGCCCTCTTTTTGAAATCATCAGCAACCAGAACTTACTCTATCACTCTTATGCGGATGATACACAACTGTATTTTCACATATGCAACAAAAAGGATCATTCTCTCGGACTTGAGAACTGCCTTACTCTGATAGAAAATTGGATGACAAAGAGTTATCTTAAACTCAACGGTTCAAAAACAGAACTTCTCCTGTTTCAAGCCAACCGGAAAAATCATCCAACGACAACATGGTCACCCCCGCCCATTCTGGGTAAACCTATCACCCCTATCTCCAAAGTCAAAAGTCTGGGTGTCATCTTTGATACCAACATGACAATGGATGCACAAATAGGGTCAGTAGTCAGCGGATCGCACCATCTGCTGCGCCTACTACGCAGACTCACCCCCTTTATCCCGAAAGAAGACATTGCAGTCGTGGTGGGAACAATTATCAATTCCAGACTCGACTATGCAAATGCCCTCTATCTCGGACTCCCCAAATTCCAAATCACTCGTCTTCAAGTCGCTCAAAATACGGCCGCTCGATTAGTGACTGGCAAAAAACCATGGGAATCAATCTCACCTTCACTGAGATCCCTTCATTGGTTGCCGGTAAAAGACAGAATATCCTTCATGGCACTCTGCCTAATGCATAAGTGTATTCAAGGAAACGCCCCCCAATATCTATGCGAAAAAATAAAAGCTCATAACCCCAATCGTATTCTGCGATCCACCAATCAAAACCTTGTCCAGATACCCAAAGCCAGATACAAGTCCAAAGGAGATCGAAGATTTGCAGTCCAGGGACCACAACTGTGGAACTCTCTACCAATCACCATCCGTTTGGAGGTGGACCACTTGGCCTTCAGGAGAAAGATTAAAACCCATCTCTTCTGAGGTCAAAGGGTTTCACCCACGGAATGGATACAGCGCCCAGAGGCGATTCAGTTTGCATGTGTTGCGCTATATAAGTTTTTCACTCACTCACTCACTCACTCAATGGTAGTGGCAAAATGCAGATTTAAGCAGACCAAGCAGGCTGTAGTAGACTGAACAATAGGCAGTAACAGTAACACTAGGCTTTATAGTCCACAACTTAGAGCTTTACAAAACTTGGCAAGTTGGCAGTAGTTAATAGTAGGCTTTATAATAAATTCACCACTCAAGGTATAAACAGAGCAGGTAGGCTGTAGCAGGCTGAATGATAGGCAGTAGTTCTAATGTGGACTTTTTAGTCCACCACCTAAAGTACTATATAAGCCATGCAAGCTATGCAGTAGTCAGTGGCAGTAATGTTAAGCTTTATAGTCCACTACTTAGAGTATTAGCAGGCTGTATGGGCTATAGCAAGCTATAGCAGGCTGAGGAACAGATGATAACTGAAATAACTGATATGGAAGGGTTAACCTAGAAATAAAAAAAGGAAACAACATATTTCTAATGGTACAGACCGAATCTGAGTTTAGCTAAAACATGCATTGTGCTGAATGAATCCTTTTGAAAATGTACAGCACATGGTTGGATTGTTACCAGAACTAACACAGTAGGCTGCACACTTTCACAGCATAAAAAAAAAACATCTTTTACTTAACAACAAACTTTCCAGTTCTTTTCTTTGTTCCATTTCCAATATACACTAATGTACTTCAAAACACAGCAATTTTAGCTCCACTAAAATAGAAGTAAATACAGTCTATTACCGTCATATGGTGCAAGCTTCAGTGCAGAATTTTGGTAGGAAATTAAATTGTAAAAAGTAATTGAAGAAGGTCAAGTTGATTTGACAAGATAAAAATGACCAATAAAATGACAAAATATCAAGTCAATTGTACTTTACCATAAGGCCTTTTTGGTCTCTGGCAGCAGGGATACAAGGGGCAGCACAAAACCACAAAATGTGCACATTTTGGTTGATTACATTTTTATTATTTTCTCCTTGTTTTGCCACTTGTATGTATTTCTAGAGCAGGGGGGTCAAACTCAATTTCATTGTGGGCCTCATCAGAATTGGGTTGCCCTTAAAGGGCCAGTTTTATTTGTAAGATTAGATGTCCAGAGCACCTCCCCCTTGCATCAGCTGTCAAGAGCCCCCCACCCCCACTATTAGCAGTCCATCACACGTCATAACTGGCATACTGAGATCATGTATCATTTCAGAAAAATACTTCATAAGGGCATGGTCCTGTCCTATAAGTGACTGACAATATG
Source organism: Rana temporaria (assembly GCF_905171775.1). Classification (NCBI taxonomy): domain Eukaryota; kingdom Metazoa; phylum Chordata; class Amphibia; order Anura; family Ranidae; genus Rana; species Rana temporaria. The sequence continues at coordinate 536,183,441 of NC_053489.1, forward strand.
AGGCATGCAGGTGATATAGCGTGGGTTAACAGGAGACCTCCACCAATAGTAACAATGGCCGCTCACCTCACTGATAATAAAAAATCGCTTTCCCATAAGGGTCAATCCCAGGCATGTAACAGCATAATCCAAGCAGGAAAGGAATACATCTCAGGTAATATCAGCATGGATGGCAGATCTCAAGTAATATCAACATGGATAGCAGCCATGGAATCCGATGTAAGAAAAACAAAACATAGTGTTTCTCCGCAATAACCAATATAACATTTAATAGTGAAAATACACTTACATAAAAAGCACTATAACCAGTGCTAGGAATCAAATGCAAACAAAAACGCACACAGCATGGTCCGATAGATGGCAGCGGGTGACGTCACGTACTTCCCTACCGAACGTTGCGTCCCAAGGGCGGGACTTCTTCAGCGGATGTTAGAAGAAGTCCCGCCCTTGGGACGCAACGTTCGGTAGGGAAGTACGTGACGTCACCCGCTGCCATCTATCGGACCATGCTGTGTGCGTTTTTGTTTGCATTTGATTCCTAGCACTGGTTATAGTGCTTTTTATGTAAGTGTATTTTCACTATTAAATGTTATATTGGTTATTGCGGAGAAACACTATGTTTTGTTTTTCTTACATCGGATTCCATGGCTGCTATCCATGTTGATATTACTTGAGATCTGCCATCCATGCTGATATTACCTGAGATGTATTCCTTTCCTGCTTGGATTATGCTGTTACATGCCTGGGATTGACCCTTATGGGAAAGCGATTTTTTATTATCAGTGAGGTGAGCGGCCATTGTTACTATTGGTGGAGGTCTCCTGTTAACCCACGCTATATCACCTGCATGCCTCATATTGTCAGTCTCTTATAAGAGAATCACCTGGATGATCTTTATTTGGACTTTTCCTCTAGCGCTGCACTATCTACTTTACATTGACTCTTAAGGAATTTATAAATTGAATCCTAGTGCATAGCTGCTGATTCTGTTTTACCTGTATATTGCGCTGATTTTTTTACTATTTCATGGTCCTGTCCTACATAGGGAATTGTAGCCACTTTCACAAACCATCCCATAATCACAGGAGACAATTATTTATATTTAAATGTGCTATGAACACAGAAATACTAACAACTATATAAATGTGCTGTTTTTTTCACAGAGCAACTCTGTTGCTTATGCGTTTTATAGTCCCTCTGCAAAATAAGTTTCCACTGCACACCCCATCCCCTATATTTTTGTTGCTGCAACAGAACATAAATGATCCTTGCTGCTTTTTAAAAAAACAAGAAGATTTTTTTTATCACAGGTGCGGTGATATACAGTATTTTCTTTTTGTGTGAATAGAAAAGACACCTGTTATGATAATAAAAATGTGTTAGTACCTTTTCACAGGGCATTCCAATGAGTTTTTCTAATTGGAAGGTCCATGGAGCCCTCCAGACAGATGTAAACAAACTTGTGTCTGTTTACACCCACCTACCCACGGGTCAGAATGATAAAAAAAACTGAAAAGCCCTGTACACACGATCGGTTTGTCCGAAGAAAACAGACTGATGGACTGTTTTCATCGGAAAAAAATGATCGTGTGTGGGTCCCATCGGTTTGTTTTCCATCTGAGAAAAAATATAGAACATGTTTTAAAATTTTCCTATGGATAAAAAAACGATAGAAAAAAACTATCGTCTGTGTGGAAGTCCATCGGTCAAAATCCATGCATGCTCAGAATCAAGTCGACTCATGCTTGGAAGCATTGAAATTCATTTTTTTCAGCACGTCCTAGTGTTTTACGTCACCGCGTTTTGGCACGGTTGGATTTTTGACTGATGGTGTGTAGGCTGATGAAAAGTCAGAAGACTGATGAAAGTCAGCTTCATCGGATATCCGACGAAAAATTCCATCGGATTAGATTCCATCAGATATCCAATCGTGTACGAGGCATAAAGGATTGAGTCCTTTTCCATTTTGCTGGACTGGATCAGAGGTAGCCCAAGGACAGGGGAGTTAATTTACTCCATAGAGCTCAGTGACTGCTCTGCATAGACTGAGTGGGCATGGAAGTGGCAACAATTTTGCTTGGGTCTGATTAGCAGGGGATCTTCTCACAGGTCCGCTGCTGATTGGAGCAGGCCCCACTTTGTGTGAAACGGACCTTACTTTATTACTTCAGCTATGTTTTTTCCTCTTATTTATGTTTTCTTTTTGTTTATTACATTTTAAATACGATGTCTAAAAATGTATTCATTTGCCTGCTATGTTTAAAATTTTCCTCTAGAGAGTATCGTTTTCCCTTTTCAGTTCAGACTGGCCATGCCCAGACACTTAAGCCTCGTACACACGATCAGTCCATCCGATAAGAACGGTCTGAAGGACCGTTGTCATAGGTTAACCAATGAAGCTGACTGATGGCCCTTCACGCCTACACACCATAGGTTAAATAACTGATCGTGTCAGAACGCGGTGACGTAAAACACAACGACGTGCTGAAAAAAATTAAGTTCAATGGTTCCATGAATTCATCGACTTGATTCTGAGCATGCGTGGATTTTTAACCGATGGTCGTGCCTACTAACGATCGGTTTTGACCTATCGGTTAGGAATCCATAGGTTAAATTTAAAGCAAGTTGGCTTTTTTTAACCTATGGTTAAATAACCTATGGGGCCCACACACGATCAGTTTTGACCGATGAAAATGGTCCATCAGACCGCTGTCCTCTGGTTAACCTATCATGTGTACGAGGCCTAATACTTGAATATAAAGCATTGGCTTTATATTTAAAGAGTGGCCAACTTAAAAAATTGCTGCTAAAATTACAGAAAAATCAAGTACTTTTACCCTAGGTTCACACCTTTTTATTTCAATGGGCTGCATATACCTTTTGCAGAAACGTGGCCGCTGGGAAATTGCATGGTCTTTTTGACCATGCAATTTCCCTGTGGTTCCTGCACACGCACTGCGATTTTTCATGCAAGGGGGTGCCATTCATAAGGAATGGCAGCCCTGTGTGTTTTCGCAGAGCAGTGTGTTATCACTGCAGGTGGTTCCAGTTCATAGAGGCCCTGACTAGGAATGATGCTTTGCTGGACCTGGTAATCTCCAACCATGCAGAGCTGATAAGTAATGTTCATATAAAAGAACATCTGAATAGCAGTGACCATAACCTGATGATTTAATTTATTGTTAGCTGTAAGCAACAAATACTGTAAATATAAAAACACTTAATTTTAAGAGCAAATTTTCCAAGCATGAGGGCTACTCTCCAAGTCTGAGAGGGAATATTAGCTTAGATGAACACAGAACAGAAATTGGAAGTCTTCAAAAAGACCGTTTGTGAACACACTGCAAAATACACTCACCAGCCACTTTATTAGGTACACCTGTTCAATTGCTTGGTAACACACATTGCTAATCAGCCAATCATATGGCAGCAACTAAATGCATTTTGGCAGATGTGGTAAAGACGACTAGCTGAAGTTCAAACCGAGTATTAGGATGGGGAAGAAAGGGCATTTAAGTGACTTTGAAAGTGGCATGGCTGTTGGTGCCAGAAGGCAGCGTATTTCAAAAATGTCTGATCTGCTGGGATTTTCACACACAACCATCTCTGGGGTTTACAGAGATGGACCAAAAATAAAAGAAAATATCCAGTGAGCGGCAGTTGTGTGGACGGAAATGACTTGTTGACATCAGAGGTCAGAGGGGAATGAGCAAACTGGTTTGAGATGAAAGAATGGCAGCAGTAACTCAAATAGCCATTTGTTACAACCAAGGTATGCAAAATACCATCTCTGAATTCACAACACATTAAACCTTGATGAAGATGGGCTACAGCAGCAGAATACCACACCAGGTGCCACTCCTGTCAGCTAAGAACAGGAAACTGAGGCTACAATTCAAACAGGCTCAAAAATGGACAACATAAGATTGGAAAAATGTTGCCTGGTCTAATGAGTCTTGATTTCAGCTGCGACATTCAGATGGTAGGGTCAGAATTTTGCATAAACAACATGAAAGCATGGATTCATCCTGTCTTGTATCAACGGTTCAGGCAGGTGGTGTTATAGTGTGGGGGATATTTTCTTGGCACACTCTAGTACACATTGAGCATTGTTTAAATGTCAAAGCCTACCCAAGTATTGTTGCGGACCATGTCCATCCCTTTATGACAGTGGTTCTCATCTACTGTGCTCAAGACCCACTAACAGGCCAGGTTTGCAAGATAACTGAAACCACTGCTTTATGACTACAGTGTACCCATCTTCAGATGGCTACAGATGTGGCAGCACAGGACAACTTGGGATCTAGCGATCACAGGATGATCATATTTTGCATAAATCACAGGAAAAAGAGGCACAAGAGTAGCACAAGAACTCTAAAATTTTAAAAGAGCCAACTTTTCTGAACTGTGCTAAACACTACAATACATCAATTAAGACTTAATCCTAGGAACATTGAACACGGAGAAAAAATGGGAATGTTTTAGGAACATATTAAACAAAGGTATCACACAGTGCATTACAATGGGGAATGAATATATAAGAGCGAAGGTTAAACCTGAGTAGCTAAACTGTAACATAAAAATTCCTATTCAAGAGAAAAAAATGGCATTTAAAAATTATAAAGCAGAGGGGGCATTTTCAGCATTCCGACACTACAAAGAATGCAATAAAAAGTGTAATGCCGCGTACACACAACTGTTTTTTGGTGTCCTAAAAAATTAAGTTTTTTTGAATGTCATTAAAAACGATCGTGTGGGGGTGCGTGACCGGAAGCCAGCCTGGAAGGAAGCATCCCCTGAGAGCTCCTCTCCAGCCCGCAGCAAACAGGCCAAAAACCGGGGGTTTAAGCAGCCATCCATGGGCGGATCGCGGACCACCCGATCAGCCAAAGCACGGGGATCATCTCAACCCCCGCCGGGATCCTCCACGACCCTGAAGGACTATTTTAATCCGCCTGACATGCCGCCGGGCGGAGGAGACAAGATGGCGCCAGACGCGGCCACCCTCAGAACGGGGACATCTCCTCCTCGCACCCCCCCGCACAGCCATCCGGAGCCATCCGCAGCCCTACGGCAGACCTCGGCTTCATCCCTGAGCCCTGATGGCTCCCAATGGCGGGTAAGTGGCTCCCCGCACCCCCGCCGCGGAACATGAGGCACAGGGCGCGGCTCTCCAGGCTCCCCCAGAGCAGGACACACAATGCACGGAGGCCTTCCCACGCCTGCTCCGCACTGCCCCAGAACCTGAGCTGCAAAGCGGCACCCAGCTCTCCCCCTCATCCACGTTTGACCAGGAGGATTTCCCGGTCCTGTAAGCCCCCACTAACTCCCAGGCCTCCACAGGACCCTCAGAGCGCTGCAGCTCCTCTGCAGGGGCTAGGCCACGCTCCACCTCACCTACAGCCTGGGGACAGAACCATCAAGCTGTCCATCCAGGGGCCAGGGATCAGATGGGGATCTCTCCCCCCTCATATGCCTCTATGGCCAGCACTAATGCTCCCTGGCACGGGAGGGCCCCCACCCCGATGGGGGACCAGGCTGAGGCCTGGTCCGAATCATGGGACTCACCCCAGCAACCCCCCCTCAAGGCTAGAAACCGCGAGGAACCAGCCTCCAGCCGCTATCCATCCCCCACTGACCCACTAAATCCCTCTTACGATGCCAGGGGACCTCCTTACCATCCTCCCCCACCATGGCAGTCTTATCTGCAGGCCTTTCCTACGAAAGATGATTTTAAACAACTTATTGAGGATGTCAAGGCGACCTGCCGTGCTGAAATTCAAGTCCTCCACACGGGCCTCAAACACTTAGCTGACAGGGTGGAGATGGCGGAGGAGGAGATCCAAGAGACTAAATTGGCGGTGCATCGCACCCAAATACAGGCGTCAGACCACCGTCTCATGCTAAGAGACATGCAGCGGCACATCGAAGACCTGGACAACAGGGGGCGCCGCAACAATATCCGCATACGCGGACTTCCTGAAGCAGACGGAGCAGAGGACCTGCAGCTTACCCTCCAGAACTTATTCAATGACATACTAGGTGAACCAGCAGACAAGACCATCGAGATGGATAGGGCCCATCGAGCCCTCAAGCCAAAAGGCCCAGCCTCCAAACCACGGGACGTCATATGCCGTGTAAACTCCTACCCGCTGAAGGAACATATAATGCTCAAAGCTCGCCCCATGCGCAACCTAGTCTTTAACAACAACCCACTACAGCCCTACCCGGACCTCTCCTGGATCACCCTGCAGAAACGACGACTGCTACAACCCCTGCTCTGCACCTTACAGGACAAAGACATTGTGTACCGATGGGGCTTCCCCTTCAGCCTGTCCGCCAAACAAAAGGGGACCTCCGCCACCTTACGTTACCCGGAGGACCTAGACGTCTTCTGCAGAACCCTGGACATCCCCGTCCCTCAGCTGCCGGACTGGGACCTCGTGGCTACGCCACCCCCCCACCAGTGGTCTGGCAGAGAGTCCCCCCGCCCAAACGCCCTAGGGGCCGGGACCCTGCCCGCAACTCCCCCAGGCACAGGCCCATTTGAGAGGGTAGTCCTGACCACAAGAGCCGCCCTGAGCGCTGCATGAAGCCCTCTTGTTTTGTTTTTGCATTTATTTTATCACCTTACCCCCCGGTTGCCCCAGCCTTACCCCTACGCCACACATCGGGCCTGTCTCGGACGAGACGCCAAAGAGGCTGCCCTTCTACTCACGGACCCCCCTTATGGCTGAAAGCCTGAGAGTTCCTTCTTCCCCAACCCCCTCAGTGGAGTTTCTCCACACCACCCCCCTGCCCCCCCGACCCACATTTTTGGACTTTCAGGTCGGGAGGTCCTTAAGGAACTGTTGGGACCCAAGGGTCCACGGGCCACTCGGGCCCCCATTGTTGAATGTTGATGTGTTCTCCTTTTGTTCTCTTGCTCTCACCTTTTTCTTTCTTTTCAGATATCCCTCTCTCCCCTTCTGTGCAGGCAGGACCCGACGGCGCACCTTGGTGGCTGTCGACCCGGCGGCCCCTTCACTCGCCCTCCCAGTACCAGATGCAGCGCGCCTGACTCCAGCTAAGTATAACCCACGGTCACTCCACCCACAGTATGGCTAAGTTACTATCCCTAAACGTCCACGGGCTTAACTCCAACAGGAAACGTCATTTGGCACTTAGGGAATTCAGGCAGTCAGGGGCAGAGATCGTAATGGTACAGGAGTCGCACTTCTCTAAGGACGACTCCTTTACGTTCGCGTCCAGACATTTCACCTTAACATATCAGGCCTTTAGCTCGCGGAAACGGGCAGGGGTTGCAATCCTGGTAAAGCAGGGCACCCCCTTCACCTGCATAGATTCCTACATCGACCCCCTGGGCCACTTTATTATCCTGAGGGGAACTTGGCACTCGCGGGACATAGCCCTATGTACCCTATATGCCCCCAACGTACACCAGCACAGATTTCTGAGCCGGGTTCTTGCCCGCCTGGCCAGGTACCCTCACGATCTACTGGTAGTGGGGGGGGACTTTAATTTACCACAATCGGTGACCTGGGATCGCCTGGTGGTGAACCCCCGGGCATCTCAGACAAAGGCCTTACGGGACTCTAAGCTCTTCCACCAGCTAACGAGGAAGCATGCTCTATTCGATGCATGGAGGGCGCTTCACCCAGGGGATCGCCAGTTTACCTTTTATTCATCTCCCCACCACACGCACTCACGCATAGATTATTTCTTAGTTAACAATAACACGTTACGCTTTACTGATTCCGCACAGATTCTGCCCATCTCCTGGTCCGACCACGCCCCCATTACCCTGACCCTTGACCTGAACGCTCCCACCCGTAGGCCCTATAACTGGCGCCTGAATGACTTCCTCCTGAAGCATACCCCCTCTAAAATGGAAATAGGCTCCGCCCTGCAACTCTACTTTAGCGAAAACGACACGCAGGATATCTCCACTACCACACTGTGGGCCGCTCATAAAGCGGTAATCAGAGGGCGCTGTATGGCCATCTCCTCGGCCCTAAAGAGGAATGCCGAGTCGGCTAGAAAGCAGGCGGAAGCGCAGCTTCGAGCCCTAGAAACTCGCCTGCAGGCCTCACCCTCCCTGACGCTCCTTAAACGCATTGCCCTGGTACGGTCAACGCTCCGGGATCTGGCGCTGGGTGGAGTTGAGAAAGCCCTGGTTCGCCTACGACAGGCATACTATGACAAGGGCAACAAGGCACAAGCCCTATTGGCAAGGAAACTAACAGACCGCTCGCTCGCCTCCACCCCGCACCAGGTCCAAGACAGATCGGGCAACACTGTATCACACCCTCAAAATATTGCGGACGCATTCGCAGCATTTTACGCTGACCTGTACAACAAGCCGGAAATCCCCCATAACCCACCCTCCCCCGACCTGCTGAATAGCATGATACAATACCTGACACGAGCGGGCATCCCTCGGCTACAACCGGACGACTTGGCCTCCCTTAACGCTCCCATCACAGAAGAGGAGCTGACCCTGGCCATTAAGGCCCTACCCGCCCACAAATCCCCAGGCCCAGACGGGTTCCCATACGAATACTACAAAACTTTCCTCCCCACACTTCTCCCCCACATGACTAAGCTTTTTAACGCCTTTCTACAACAAACCCCCATCCCGAAAGACATGCAGCGATCATTCATCACCCTCATCCCTAAGCCAGATAAGGATCCCTCATTATGCGCGAGCTACAGGCCAATAGCCCTGCTGAACTCAGACCTCAAGATCTTTACGAAGGTCCTCTCCCTCCGCGTAAATGTAGTCTTACCCTCCCTGGTCCATAAAGACCAGGTGGGCTTCGTCCCCCTCCGCCAAGCGGGGGACAACACAAGAAAGGTGATTGACCTAATTGACGTGGCGAGCAGGGAGGGCACGGAGTCTTTGCTCTTGAGCCTGGACGCAGAAAAGGCATTTGACCGCCTTGGCTGGCCCTTCATGCTCGCCACGTTAAGACATATGGGTTTCAGGGGACCCTTTCTTCAGGCGGTCCGACACCTCTACACTAATCCGATCTCACAAGTGAAAACTCCCTTTGCCACCTCACCTACTTTCCCCGTTACTAATGGAACCCGACAGGGGTGCCCCCCTCCTCTTCGCCCTTTGCGTCGAACCCCTAGCAGCAACGATCTGCGGCAACCCGGATATTCGAGGTATCCCAGTTAGGGGAAGGGAATTTAAGATTTCCCTCTTTGCCGACGACATTATTTTGACACTGACCCGTCCCCGCATCTCCCTACCCAACCTACACGGGGAATTGGAACGTTACGGGGCCCTCTTGGGATACAAAACTAACACGTCCAAGTCCATGGCCATGCCACTTGACATGCCCGAACCCGAGGCCCTACACTTGCAGTCCGTCTTCCCGTACCACTGGGAGCGAACCTCCCTGAAATACCTGGGAGTCCACCTGACCCCGAACTTTGCATCCCTGTACCAGGCCAACTTCCCCCCCCTATATAGCTCGATAAGGGCGCTGATCCATAAATGGAAGACCCACCAGATATCCCTTCTGGGCCGGATAGCGGCCATAAAAATGGTGATTCTCCCAAAACTGCTATACCTTTTCCAGACCCTCCCTATCCCGGTCCCATGTGCTCATTTGCGTGCCCTACAAGCGGATCTTCTCCGGTATGTGTGGAACTAGAAGCGCCACAGAATCCCACGCTCGGTCAGGACGGCCGCACGCACCGAGGGAGGCCTGGCCTTCCCAGACCTGATTAAATACTATCAGGCCTCACAACTCCGAGCAGTGGCATCATGGTTTCCCCAGAAGTCCTACAATAGATGGACGGAGGTGGAAAAGATCTGGCTGGCTCCAATACACCCCAACAATCTCCAGTGGAATGCGAACGCGGCAGTGGAGCCCGGACGTTTACTGGGCTCCATGCGGCAGCTTCAAAGTATTTGGAGGAGACTAGCCCAAGACTGTCGACTTAAGTCCGATAGCTCCCTGCTGACCTCCTTCCTGTATAACCCTAAACTACCGACAAGTCTCACCCACCAGATGTCGTGGCCCTGGGCCTCGCGAAATCTGTTTCATTTTGGTCACTTAGTAGACCCCAGGTCCCGCACCCTGCACTCCTTTACTGAGCTCCAAGCCAAACATGACATCCCACGACAAGCATTTTTCAGCTACTTGCGGATTCGTCACTACGCCCACACAATAGACCCCCTGCTCCTGTTCTCAAAGCCAACCCCATTTGATAGCACTTCATTGGAAGAAACCAATGCCCCCATCCCAAGAAGCCCTTTATGCTAGGGTCAAGGATGTAGAGCTTATGGAAAAGATGACAGCTGGGATCAGGGATAGGTTGGAGGACCATGACCTGGTCTGGGAGAGGTGGCATGTGGAGGAGGACCCGCCGTGAGCCGACGACTGGTCACCAAGGTACATTACCTCCCCCGATATTCCTGCCTGCCCCCCCTCTCTGTCCCCTCCCCTCTTATCCTTTTTTTTTTTCTTTCCCCCGCCTTTCCTTCTTTCTAATTTCCTCCTCCTTACCCTATCCCCTCCTTCCTCTTCCACTCTTCTTTGATCTCTAGTTGTGTTACATGTTACTGAACGTATAACCAAGTATGAAGCCGGTGTGTAAGTACATTCAGCTGGAATTCTGAACCACCTCTTTTCTCTTACACCTGAAATGCTGCTATATTTTGTATTGATCTTTTACAAAAATAAAAAAAACTGTTATTTGAAAAAAAAAAAAAACGATCGTGTGTAGGGCTCAGAGCATTTTTCGGGTTCTAAAAAATGGGCAAAAAAAAAATAAAAAATTCGAACATGCTCTATTTTTTCACAACCTTTTTAACGTTGTCATTTTTAAGGTTGTAAAATATGGTCGTGTGTGGGCTTTAACGATGTGAAAAATCCGCGCATGCTCAGAAGCAAGTTATGAGACGGGAGCGCTCGTTCTGGTAAAACTACCGTTCGTAATGGAGTAAGCACATTCATCACGCTGTAACAGACAGAAAAGCGCAAATCGTCTTTTACTAACACAAAATCAGCTAAAGCAGCCCAAAGGGTGGCGTCATCCGAATGGAACTTCCCCTTTATAGTGCCGTCGTACGTACTGCGCTTTGCTAGAGCATTTTATTTTCACGATCGTGTGTAGGCAAGCCCGTTTTAATGATCGGGTTGAAAAAAATCTTTGTTTTTTTCTAGACCTTTAAAAACGTCATTTTTTAGAACCCGAAAAACGGTCGTGTGTACGCGGCATAAGAACAAAATCAGTGCAGCTAAAAAAGACTACAAGAGACACATAGCAGAGCAGAGTAAAACAAATCCCAAGTAATTCTTTAGATATATTAACAGTAAAAAAGCGAAATCAGAGCACATTGCCCACATAAAAAAAAACAATGAAGGGAGGATGGTTACAGATGACACAGAGAAGGCAACTGTACTAAATGCTTTCTTGTACTCATTTTTTACACAGGAAAATGAGGGGTATATTGACCACAACAGTATTGTTAGTAACACATCACAAGATGTACCCTTGTGGCTAACAGAGGCGGGAGTCAGGGAAAGACTAGATAAGCTTAACACAAATAAATCAGTGCATTATATATAATACAGTTCAGTGTAGAGTATATAATACAGTATATTGAAGTGGTTAACCACTTAACGACCACCGCATGTACATATACGTCCACAGAATGGCACGTACAGGCAGATGGGCGTACATGTACGTCCCTGCCTAGATGTGGGTCGGGGGTCCGATCGGGACCCCCCCCCCCTGGTACATGCGTCGGTCAGAAATTGTCTGGGAGCGATCCGGGATGAGGGGGCGGCTATTCGTTTCTAGCCACCCCCTCGCGATCGCTCCCCAGAGCTGAAGAACGGGGAGAGCCATGCTTCACTGTGGCGGCTGCATAGATCGTGTGATCCCTTTTATAGGGAGACACAATCGATGACGTCAGACCTACAGCCACACCCCCCTACAGTTGTAAACACACACTAGGTGAAACATAACTCCTTCAGCGCCCCCCTGTGGTTAACTCCCAAACTGCAACTGTCATTTTCACAATAAACAATGCAATTTAAATGCATTTTTTGCTGTGAAAATGACAATGGTCCCAAAAATGTGTCAAAATCGTCATAATGTCGCAGTCACGAAAAAAATCGCTGATCGCCGCCATTAGTAGTAAAAAATGTTTTTTTTATAAAAATCCAATAAAACTATCCCCTATTTTTTAAACGTTTAAGTGGTTAAAGGGAACCCTGTCACAGAATTAAGAAAAACAAATGGCATTGAGCGGAGAAGACCCCCGGAGAGCGGAGAAGACCCCCCGGAGAGCGGAAGAGAACCAGACGGTGGTGAAGAAGAAGCCCCCTCTGGTAAAAGAGCTAAAGAAGACAAGGGGGGGCCCCCGGAGTAGACTAATAAATTATTTTAAAAACCATGTGTCGTGTTTATTTACTTTTACACTTTGCCTCCAGGTGAATGGGTAGGGGTACGATGTACCCCATATTCATTCACTTAGGGTGGGGGGCCGGTATCTGGGGGCCCCCTTATTTGAGGGGGCTCACAGATTCCGATAAGCCCCTTGCCCGCAGACCCCGACAACCATGGCCAGGGTTGTTGGGAAGAGGCCCTGTCCTTATCAACATGGGGACAGGGTGCTCTGGGGTGGGGGGGCCCCGCAGTGCACCCCCCTGCCCCAGAGCACCCAACCCCCCCATGTTGAGGGCATGCAGCCTGGTACGGCTCAGGAGGCTCAGGAGGGGGGCGCTCGCTAAGGGCCTGGTATGCTCCTGGGGGGGGGGGGAACCCATGTCGGTTTTTTTATTTAAAATTTATTTTATTTAAAATTTGGCGTGGAGTTCTCCCTCTCAGGAATGCATACCAAATGCCGCAGCTAGAATTGGCGGGAATCCAAGTCGGATCTCCCATCGCTTCTATGACGCGCTCGCTGTAATGTGCTTTGTCTATTCCGGCGAGTGCGAGATTTCGGCACCATGTCGCCGAGAATCAGCACGATGCTGTCGTGCTAGAAACACATTCTCGGCAACATGTACTGTAGCTGAGAAATCCATCCTTCCCTTCTGAAGACTCCTGGGATGTATGACATCATTTTGGCCTAGTCCTGGAAATTAGGAAGTAACTGAAGAAGTATAAAAAAAAAGTTTAAGCAAGCAATAATGATATGCTATCCTATCTATTTACTAATACTAGCAGCATAAAGATTAGAAATAGTCAATGATGATTGACAGAGTGAAGTTCCACTTTAAAGACAAGGCTGAACACTAAAGTGATCTGCTCAGACTGGAAACATCAGTAAGTTTCTAAAGATGAGCGACAAAGCAAATTTTCTCATTTCTAATTTAAATGACTCAATTAAAGTGCATTTTGTCCCAAGATAATGAAATGCTATGTAAAGTTAAAAGCATATTTTAGAAACTTAAATATCTTTGAGATTTTTTTTAATAAAAGCTAGTTTATGAAGGACAACAACATGAAACAGTGATAATCATATTTAATTCTCAGACATAAGCCATAAACCAATGTAATGAAAACACGCCGCCCTTTTGAGTTATGCATAATTAAGAAGATTTGTTATATCTATAAACAGGAGTTATAGATAATCTCCCTCTTCTGCAGTGCAAATATCTTTTGTTTTTATAAAGATGTATGGCAAATGTGCACTAAGGGTAGCTCTGAATAAAAATATATATATCTTTCGCCCAACGCAGTTAATTTCTTCTGGATTCTGAAGTCTAGAGAGGGGATATCAGATTAATGAGGCCATATGGTGAAATGAATAGGTTGTGTTGAAAATAAACTGTACTCCTTCCCCACTAGCCTTTGTTCCACCCGTCATGTCCTTGATTCAGACACAATGTAAAGGTGTCAACACAGACAATTCAAAGCAAAGGCATTCATGAATGCCATGGTAGATGGAATCGATTGTGTCTCAATTCATCATTCCTGTTTTTGCTCTGTGTAATTCTCTTTCACAGTTTGTGCATTGTCAAAAATATGTCAAAGTTTTGCCGCATAGATTATAAAGGCTGGTGGTAGTCTGGAAATTGTGATTATTGGAAACCCATCAACAGAATAATGTGCTTGTGTGTGTGAAAATAAATAAAGATGTAAATAAACATATACAACACAGGTGTTTAATAGATAAATTAACATTTTAATAATGTCAAAAGACTTAAATTTTTGTCAACATAATTAAAAATACATCAGATCTCTAGAATTAGAAAACAGAGTGGATCATAGTGATCAGAGTGGTTGTTCATTCAATATCATCACTGAAATCAGAGCTCTATCTCTACCTCAGTGAAACCTCAAGGGTTAATAGTTTTAGTCCTCAAACCATACAATCCTTCCATTGACCAGTAACAATCTGACAATTATTAAAGGATACAATAAATACACCTTTGGGAACATGTTACATGTTCCCACTGCTGCAGCAGCTCCCTGACCCACAACCTCTACTGGCAGGGAGGGGGGGAACTCCACCCACCTGGACATGTCATTCATTAATTTACATGGTTCTGTGAATGGGAGAACTACAAGTACTGACAGCCTTTGCGGCTGTCAGCCAGTAGTTCTCAATTAAATACCAGGGCACTTTTGAGCACTCTAGGTAGTCCATTGTTTCTTCCTGTCATTGTGTAACTGCCTGCTTGTAAGAGATATGAACAGACAGCTTACATAAACAGCCTGCAGGAGTCCTGCTTTGCACCCATGATCTGCTGATTATGGGTGCAATGCTTTGCAGGTATATAGTAAAAAAAAAAAAATAATAATAAAATGCACATTTTTTTACCTGCAAAAATATGTGATTGTTTATATATTTTTTACAAAGGTGAACTTGTGCTTTAACATCAGATACATATAATAAAAATCCACCATATAAAACATATGTTACACTAATAACTATTGTGATTATGTTACAATAAAGAAGCCAGTTCCTGTTACTCCACAACGTCTGATCTGAATCGACTCCGCTGCACCCAGCAATCGTACTCTGCAACAGGTTATGGGCCCAGTGTCTGGATAAAGTCTTTCGGGTTGTAAAAAACTATGTTTTTTAAAAATGTCATTTAAAACGATCGTGTGTGAGCTTCAGAGCATTTTCGGGGTTCTGAAAAACGACAAAAAAAAATTCGAACATTCACAACGTTTTAAACAATGTCGTTTTTCGGGTTGTAAAAAATTAAAGTGTGTGGGCTTTAACGACGTGAAAAATCCGCGCATGCTCAGAAGCAAATTATGAGACGTGAGCGCTCGTTCTGATAAAACTACCGTTCGTAATGGAGTAAGCACATTCATCACGCTGTAACAGACAGAAAAGTGTGAATCGTCTTTTACTAACACAAAATCAGCAAAAGCAGCCCCAAGGGTGGCGTCATCCGCATGGAACTTCCTCTTTATAGTGCCAGACCCCAGACGATGCAAGTTGTTGCGAAACGCATCGGGTCTCTACTGCTGCCATGCACTTTTCAACATTGATGTCCTTTTTTAATCTAACAACTGTAAGTGTTTTTAACCGGTATTAAACTTTCCCCGTTTGTACGGAATTACACTATGTGCCTTTTATTTTCCTCCATGTACCCCGGCATGTTTCTCATTTCCCATGAGTCATCTCCCAGCTGATGATACCTCCTCCATCTGTTATCAAGTAAAGACTTCATTGTTTCCTGTTGATCGCATATTTTGGTGTGTGCCGGTACATCTTCTCATCTACATTTTTACAGCCTTGTTGACCCTTTGAGCATATGCTCACTTGGGTTCACCACATCTGGTAAGCCTCCCCTTCTGGTGGCGGGTGTTATCACTACATTTTTAGTTCATTAAGAATCACCGTGGGTTTCCGTAGTTGGAATTGGCTTTTTCATCTATCCAGTTCACGTTTATCCGTATGGACTTATACCCTCGACATAGTCTAATTGGTATTAGACATAGACAAGCAGCGTCTTTATAACATCATCTACCAGTTATTCATCTATTTGGTTTATGAGTAACATATGGACTTATATTTGTTCACACTGATTCATTGGTGTTTCATATAGACAATTAGTGTCTTCTTACTATTCATTTATTTTTCAGCGCTACATTTTTTGTATTTTGCTTTTCTTGCTTTCCATTAATTAACTGTATTGTATGTAGCTGCTTGTCACTACGATAGCGCAGATTTATTTTAGTTTTTTTGCCCTTTATAGTGCCGTCTTACGTGTTATACGTCACCACGCTTTTCTAGAGCATTTTTTTTCACTATCGTGTGTAGGCAACGTTGTTTTAATGATGAAGTTGAAAAAAACGTTTTTCTAGAGGCTAAAAAACGTTGTTTTTTACAACCCGAAAAATGATCGTGTGTACGCGGCATTATGACCAGGTGAGGCCCAGGCAGAACAAAGCCTCGAACGGGAGACAGTGTGCCTGATGCCAAGTTCGACATAAGGACGTTTTCCCATGACATCTCCTATAGACAAGTAAGACTGTTTATATATAAAGAAGGGACAAATGGCTCAGAGCTTAAACTCTCAGTGGCCAAGCTGAACAATGACAATTATCAGCTATGGAAATTTAAAGTGGAAATGCTATTATCTAGAGACGACTTGTGGGAGGTTACCACCAAAGGATAATGATCAGGACAAATGTTCTATTCTAAACAGCAAACAGACAATAGCAAGTGCCAAGCTGTATGATCATATATATCACCTTGACACAGTGAAGGAAAAGGTGAGACTATTTACACACAAGCACAATGACTGTATATATGGCACAGACGTCTAGGTCACAGACACCCAGAATGCATACAGAGGAGGAATCTGACAAGGGATCTAACAATATCCCCTTGTCCAGTTACTGTTAAGTGTGAATGTTGCATTAAATCCAAAGCTACAAGAGCAACACTTCCCAATGTCAGTCGAAAGAGAGCTTCAAAACCACTTGACTTAGTTCACATTGACGTGTGTGGTCCCCTAAACCCACCTATACCTGGAGGCAACAGGTACATAGTGATTTTCATAGACGACTATTCAAGATACACAGTCACCTACCTAATGCAACACAAGAGTGAAGTTTTTGACAAATTACAAGACTATATAATAAAGACCAGTAACAAGTTTCAGAGGAAGCCTCTCATACTTCGGAGTGATAATGGAGGTGAATTCACAGGATGTAAGATACAAGAGTACTTAAAACAGAATGGAATAGAACATCAAAAGACAGTCCCATATACACCAGAACAAAATGGAGTAGCTGAAAGAAAGAACAGAACTCTGAAATGATCAGATGTATGCTGACAGACTCTGGACTACCACAAAAATACTGGGGTGAGGCAGTTATGACAGCTACATATTTGCAGAACAGACTTATTTCCAGAACAGTGGAGAAAACTCCACATGAACTATGGCACAATGAGAAGCCAAGTGTAAAACACGTAAGGCCGTGTACACACGGGCAAACATGTACGATGGCCCGCAGACCAGTTTCAGCAGACAAGTTTGGTCGTGTGTACGGGGCCTAAGAGTTTTTGGATGCAAAGCATTCATGTACATACCTGAAGAAAAACGCACCAAACTCCAAAACAGAGCATTTGAAGGTATCTTCGTTGGATACAGTGACAATGTCAAGGGTTACAGAATCCTAAATCCCAAAACAAACAAGGTTACCATTAGCAACAACATAACTTTTGTTGAAGATTTAAGAGACAATGTAATGATAACAGTAGAAGCAAGAACAGAAGACAAAACTGACATTGACCAGCCCATCCCTGTAACTTCCGAACAAACAGTTGAAGTGAGTGCAGACTCTACCAGTACTGAAAAGCAGACACAAGAAGGCTCAGACACAAAACCGAGACGTTCAAGAAGATAAAACAAAGGTAAACCACCTGTATGTCTCTCATACAAAGCAAGTACTGCCAGTATCAATGAACCTGCAACCTGGAAAGACATACCTCAGTTTTCAGAACAAGAAGCAAGTAAATGGATAAAGGCTGCTGAGAAAGAGATAAAATTCATGCATGACACTTAAACCATAGGCTGTAAATGGACTTTTAAAGTGAAATACAATGCAGATGGCACAATTGAACGATACAAAGCAAGACTAGTAGCCAAGGGTTATTCTCAAAAATACAGAGAGGACTATGATGAGACGTTTGCACCAGTAGTCAAGCACACTACAATACAGACTTTACTGACAGTAGCCGTCACAAGGAAAATGCAAGTGAAACATTTTGATGTTAAAACCGCGTTTCTACATGGCGAGTTAACAGAAGAAATTTAGATGGAACAGCTGCCAGGGTTCAAAGATGAACAAAGGCCAGACCTAGTGTGCAAACTTTGCAGGAGTATATATGGCCTAAAGCAATCAGCCAGAGCGTGGAGTATAACAAAAATGAAGTGCTTACACATCAAAACTTTCTAAGGAGTAAAGCAGACCCTTGCTTATACACAAAGAGATTGACAAACAGATGGGTCTATATGCTTATTTATGTGGATGATATTCTGATTTGCTTTAAGCAAGAAAGGGATGAAGCAGAAATACAGGAAAAACTAAAACAGCACTTTGACACCAAAGACCTTGGCAACATAAAGAATTACCTTGAGATCGAGAGAGAGGAAGATGGCAGCTTTCTTCTGAACCAAAGACACAAAATACAAAAAATAATTGAAACATTTGGAATGGAAGACGCCAAACCAGTAAAGTCTCCCATGAAAACCAACTACCTAAAGGAGATGAATTGCCAAGATAACCCATTACCTGCTAATACTCAATACAGAAAAGCAATAGGGAAATTGCTGTACCTTACCACTGCTACAAGGTCGGACATTGCAGCAACTGTTGGAATCCTATGCAGAAAGGTTTTGATGCCAAGTCAAAAGGACTGAAATGCTTTAAAGCGAATCATTCGCTATCTTAAAGGGACTTCACACTACAAGTTAGGCCCCGTACACACGGTCGGACAAAACCGATGAGAATGGACCGAAGTTCAGTTTCATCGGTCCAAACAGACCATGTGTATAGGCCATCGGTCTGTTTTCCTTCGGTCCAATATTTTAAAACATGATTCAAAACCGAACCGATGGACCGCTGCCCGATCGGTCCAAACTGATGGTTAGTACACAAAAGACGGCACATTCTACATTTTTAAAAGTAGTGTTCCGTTTCTTGCTGAGCATTTGTTTCTTCGCTCTATTGCTAGAATGAACACGTTGTTTAGCTGATGCTATTTAGCCAGTTTTCTCCTATACAGAATTATTTTCTTTTTTGCTTGTGATCTCCTTTTTTTAATCATTTTTCCCTAGCCAGATCTCCAAAATATTTCTTTGTACTCCACATTTTTTTTTCATTTTTTTGTCAAGTTATCGCACCAATGTTTTATATTTTTTGGGTGATTTTTTTTAGTTTTTTTGGAGTTTAGCCTTTTTTTTGTCAAGTTATCACACCAATGTTTTTTTTTTGTGTTTTTGGGTGAGATAATTTTTTTGGGGGAGTTTAGGCTATTTTTTTTTCAAGTTATCACACCAATGTTTTGTTTTTGTTTTTTTGGTGAGATTTTTTTTTTTGGGGGAGTTTAGGCTTTTTTTTTTTTGTCAAGTTATCACACCAATGTCCCCCCCCCCCTCAAGGAGGTTGTGTCATTTGTTAATTTCACATTGTATTTTGGAAATGTTTAATGGCTATTCACCAGAAAAACACAATAGACAAGGTTGTAACGTAAAATAAATTTCCATTTATTCTGGAAAAATCAAATAATAAAAAGAACGGCAACACTCAACCAATTTACAACATACATGCAGACTTTATGGATACCAAAGGCACAGTCCACCATGACCATGGACAAAATAAACAACATCAGGAGTCACAATGTGCTACACAAATCACAGAACTCAAAAGCACCAGCAAATGCCATAAATGACCCCAAGCTGTGGTACTACACCAAGCTCAGTTTTTTGAAAAATCAGCAGGAAGGCAGGGATTCACTTTCTGGTCTTCCTTACAGCTTTCCTTCCAGGCTGCCTTGCAGCAGAACTTCCATGGCCCCGTCCACTGCCCCTTGCAGGTGGTGAAGGTTGGGCAGCAGGAGTCAAAAGATGAGCAGCAGGCCAGGCCGGGTCACTCAGCTCAGTGTCCCTGGTCAGCCAGTCCCTTCGGGCCCACCACATGACCTAATTCAGTACGTCTTTTGCAAACCCACTTTGCTCCTCTTCCAATTCCTGCAGGTCATTGGAGAGAGAAGCGCTAAAGCTCTCTGTGGGGTTCAGGGGGGCCCTCATGATCTCTGCAGCCTCCCTCATGACCTGCAGGCTCTCCTCCTCCATCTGCCTCCAGTGCTTCCTTTGGCCTGGTCGGCGCATCTGGAGGGGAGGCACCTGGGAGATGGTGCTGAGCCTGGGGACTGGCTGACATTCACTGGGCTCGGCCTCCTCCTGGCTGCCACTCACCCCTTCCGCCTGGCTGACATCTTCGGGATCTGCCGCCTCCTGTCTGGTCTCTTCCTGTGTAGTAAAAAGGGACATGTTTTAATATTTTGCACAATCAATCACACAAATTTTCATTTTTTTTATTTACAAATAGAAATTGAACAGACTCTCATTCTGAAACCCTGCAGTTGGCATCCCTGGCACAATTGTTTCTGCCCCCAACTTTTGTTTGTGTTTACAAGCTTTCCTTGTTGCTAACAAATTCATCTCAATAAACCCACAAGATTTTGCAGCCAAGAAATATGTTGTAAACTACTATACCTCACTGAAGCCCGGCAGATCTGCGTCCTCAATGTCAGCCAGCTCCTGCTCACACTCTGCAGGGGTGGGGGGAACCGTGGAAGTTCTGGTGGAACAACGCCTGGAAGGAAGGGTGGAAGGAAGACTGGAAATTGAATCCCGGCCCTCCATTTGATCCTCCAAAAAGCTGAGCTCCGTGTAGTACCACAGCTTGGGCTCCTTTGCAGCACATGCTGCTGCTCCTGACCTCTGTGATTTTTGTAGATTCCGGTAGGCCTTTCTGTATGTGCCCCTGATGTTGTTTATTTTCTCCCTAATCATGGCACCTGTGCACTCCGGTATCCAAGTCTGCATGTACAGTATGTTGCAATTCGGTTGAGTGTTGCCATTCTCACATTTGCATTATGGTAGGCTGGGTTCCTCGAATCCCAAAGACAGGGCAGTTCATGATATTTTTAAATTAGGCGTGATAGGTTTTCTTGCACGTTAAGTAGATCCATGCTTTTCTAGAATACCAAAAAACACAAATTAGAACCACTTGGCTCAGCTTTGACATTGTCAGAATCTGCACACAATCTTTTGAGCCTCAAACACACTGTCTCCTGCTGCTAAAATGATGCCCAGCTCTGCCCCATTGTTGGTAAAAATGCAGACTTTTCATTTCAGTAAATAAGTGGCATAATAACATTACAAAGTAATGATAGCATTCATCAAAGCACTATTCAGTGTAGATATCATGCCCCTCTCAGCATTGATGAGATGATACACTGGCTAATTACCTCTGTCCAACATCACAATTGTTGCCTGATGTGATACACACTAAAATAAGGATGTTTTTTAATCTCACATATATATTTGAAGCAGTCTCCAAGCAAAAGGAGGGCAAAAAAGCATGGTGAGCCCCAAGCTAAATAATCGTGCAAGGGTTCAATCAACATATAAACCCCACATCCCATTATACTCAAGTCTCTAGGCCTCTGCTGGTTCTAGTTTCAAAAGTACCTTCGTTTCTGCCGTGACAAACTTCACGACAGACTCTGTGTTAACTCATGTAATCACGTCATTCTTGTTATATACCCGCGTGAAGCGCCGCCCTCTTCGCCCGCCCATGACGGACCCTTCCCTCTTTTCCACGCCCTTTAAAACATTATGAAACGAAAATATGGCGGGGTCACAGGAGCGTGGGTTACCCTTTGCCGATGAGGAAAGGCAGGAGGCGGGAATGTCACGATCCAGGCCCAGGCGCTACAAAGCGACAAATATGTCACTAGAATAAATGGTGGAGATGGTGGACATTCTGCGGAGGAAAGACTATGATGGGGATTATGGCCCATACAACACCCCTAATCGGAGAAAGGCAAAAATTATGGATAAAGTGGCAAGGAGACTTTATGCCATATTTGGGGTCACAAGGTCCAAGGAGCAGCTGAGAAAGAGATGGTCAGACTTGAAACTGCGTGAGCCAGAGCAGTTTAGCAGGATCAAGCGAATTCTTGATAAAAGTAGGTAATTTGAATGTTTTATTTGCAATTGACTTTCTAATTTGTGAACATGTTTTTCTCCATGTGCTTCTTTGGCCTGGTAGTACTTTTGAACATGGCAAAGTAATTTGATTGTTTTTGCAAAGTGTATTATTTTTCTGTTCGTAGTAAACATCGTTCCTTCACATCGTTCCTCACACATCCAATGTTTTCCGTTGTTCCAGGAAAAGCACACCTGTGGACATGCCTATTTGGCGTAAAACATCGTTCATAAACAATGTTGACAAGATGATGTGTTTGTTCAACTTTACTAGAATGTGAAGGGCAAACGTAAAGCATTCATTCACACAGTGAGATAAAAAACAGCTGGTTTTGCATCTGAACTCAAGAGCACCTGTGTGTCCCCCATAACTAACTTTTACAATAGGGTCACCCACAAATATTTTTTTGGGGGTGCATCCATGTGTGTCACTTTGCCAAAAAGGGGCAGGATCCCAGCTTGGGAGAAGTCAGACAAACAAAGTTTATGTTTGTAGGAATGCTCCTAAACACGAAATTAGAGCCCACTTCAAAACTTGGTGTGCTGAGTATTCCTCTTTTTTTCTTGTTATTAGGGGAAAGAAGAGGACACCATTCAGAGGAGGCAAGGAGGGCCAGACGCAAGAAACCCCACCAACCACAGCATGTGGAGGAGGAGGATGTTGAAGAAGGAGTGGTGGAAGAAGGAGTGATGGAAGATGGAGAGGTAGAAGAAGGAGTGATGGAAGATGGAGAGGTGGAAGAAGGAGTGGTGGAAGAAATCGAGGAGGAAGGAGTGGTGGAAGAAGGAGTGATGGAAGATGGAGACTTGGAGATTATCAGCACAACAGGTCAGTGTCCCCCCAGCCTCACAGGGAAAAAGAGATGTAGGTAGGCCTGCACATTACTCAAAAAATTTGTATTTTTTTTTAAGGGGATGAAGATGGTGGTATCCCTGCATCTGGTAGTACACATTTTTCCAGGGTTAGTGCCCAAATTGTCTTTCAACAAATTATGGAATGCAGTACTGAAATGGACATTATGAGGAATAGGATGAATGTCATGGAGCAAAATTTTAAAAACATCATTGACATGATGGGCCGTATACAAGATTAACCCCCCCCCCCCCCCACACAAAACCTGTTTCAAGGTTATGTTTTGCACACCAATTTGTATTGAAGAATCCACACGCCAAAATTTTAAGATGCACACAGTGTGTCAACATGTGCTATCTGCCATCACAGGATATCGATTGGCTTTGCTTTGTGGGTTCAAGCCCTTCCTCGCTACTCAAGTAGGTGAGAGGAAGGGTTTGCCCCCCAAAACACATCCATTGATCACCCATGATGGCAGATAGCACATGTTGACAGTTGGCATGGTATCAGGAGAGAATTCCCCATGTTGCCAGTCAAAATGTGTGCATCTTGAAATTTTGGCTTGTTCTGGGGTGACATCACCCCATCACATGTGTTTGGAATAAGGTTGAACTTTGTAAGTTCCATTGTTTGGAGATCTTGTTTTTTTGTAAAAACGCATGGGTTTTGTACAACATGTAAACATATATTTAAAAAAAAAAAAAAAAAAGATAAAAAAAAAAAAAAAACGTTGTGCAGAAACAAACACATTTTGTTACCAGAAAATAAAATAAAAAGGGAGGTTGAGCACAGAATAAAAACCCCTGAAAAATATAAAAATGGAGTGGCTTCTTCTTTCTATGCTCAATACCAGTATGTACATGTGTGACTACTGTGCAATTGTGTTTATTTACTAAAACTGAGAACTACATTTGGCACTAGAAGTGCACTAGAAGGAGAACCAGGGAGACAGAGAAAATGAAACCAAAGCAAGAATGACAAACAACTGTATAAATTCCAATGGTCAAATTATTTATTAGGTAATTAATATTTCTTTCTTTTGGGGGCCGAATTAGAAAGAAATATTTTCAGGCATAGCAATGGCCCCCCGACCCATGAAGTACTCAACATATTTGTCACGTGCCTCACAAGCATATTGGGGGGCCAAGCCAGCGCGACCAGTGTCAATGCCAGGAAAGGTATCTGAGGGAAGTCCTGCCTCAGCACCAATGTTGGCTAGGTACGACTGGGAGTGCCTGCGTAAAAAATTGTGCAAAATGCAACAGGCATAAACAACAGTGTTCAATTTATATTCCGCCAGGTGTATCGCTGTCAGGAACAGGTGGAACCGGCTGGCGAGTATCCCAAAGGCATTCTCGACTACCCTCCGAGCTCTGGCCAGCCGAAAATTGAAAACCCTCCTCTCCGGGGTGAGGGTCCTCTGGGGAAAAGGCCGCATGAGGTGAGGTCCAAGCCCAAAAGCTTAATCCGCGAGAAAAACAAACGGAAGTCCCTCCAAATTGTCTTCATCCCGTGGCAGTTCCAGACCACCAGATTGTAGACGATTGGCAAACTCCATCTGCGCGAACACTCCCCCATCAGACAGCCGGCCGTTCTTCCCCATGTCCACATACAAAAATTCGTACTGTGCCGACACCACCGCCATCAACACGATACTATGAAAACCTTTGTAGTTAAAATAGTACGACCCCGAATGGGGTGGCGGCACTATGCGGACATGTTTCCCATCTATTGCCCCTCCGCAGTTCGGAAAATCACACTGCTGGGCAAATTGGGAAGCCACAGTCTGCCATTCCTGTGGTGTGGAGGGAAACTGTGGGGAGAAACAAAAAATTACAATTAGAAATTTGCTAAATAAACATTGCAATCACAATTCCAAAAACATCCTTGTGCCACATCATTATAACATTTACTAGCATTGGAGTGAGTATTACAAAGATATAGGCCCACTTAAATCAGACTCCTCACCCCCCTGATGGGGCATTAAACATTTTTAGGGGGGGGTCTAGCTGAGTGTAGGCCCTAAAAATTCAATACAGGTAGCACTATGCCTAAAAATATTACAAAAATCAAAAAAGACCAAAAACAAAAGTGAAAGGAAAGATGCATGTAGGACAAAAAAAAGAGCATGGAAAGCTTCAAACAGGCATGGGGACAAAAGGGAACATTCACAGCATAATACAATCATGGGAAGTAGGGAAATCTGCAAAAAATAAATAGATATTAGCATACATTAAAAAAACATAGATTGTGATCTTTAAAGGAGGAAGCTTACCTTAATATACTCCTCCTGCATGACTTGAATGATAGCAGAACACGTATCCGGTATGATCATCCCAAGCGCCTGGGGAGAGATGCCTGTCGAGAACTTGAGGTCCTGCAGGCTCCTCCCAGTCGCCAGGTACCGCAACATGGCAATAAGCCTCTGCTCGGCCGTGATGGCTTGGCGCATCACAGTGTCCTGCCTCGTGATATAGGAAGACAGAAGGTCCAATAGATGGTGGAAAATGGGGTCCGTCATACAGAGAAAGTTCCTGAAGTCATCAGGATTATTCTCCTGGATTTCCCTAAGCAGAGGCATATGAGAAAATTGGTCACGCTGGCGCAACCAATTCTCGGCCCAGGAACTCCTCTTCCCTCTGGTCCTGGCCAAAGTCCTTGAGTTATTATGAACTGCAGAAGCCAGCCCATACGCAGCACGAATTTTAGAAAAATCACGCTGCTCCATCATGGCTTCAAACCGGTTGGCTGGTCAGAACGCACTTCAAACAGAAAGCACCCCCAAATCCAGCAATACCTGTAAAGAACGCACTGCACCCAGATACGAGCGGACAGGACGGCACTGCAAATCAGAAACGACCCGAAAGCCAGCACTGAATGACAAATACGAACCCACAAGCACACACTGAACCCGAGAATACGATCTGAAAAAGCACGGAGACTGAAAAGTGCGAATCGGCTCTCACCAACCTTTCACTAACACGTGGTTACATGGAATTAGCAAAAGTGGACTCAAGGGCGGCAACGAAGGCTTTGGCCTACCCCTTTATAGTGACGTCGTACGTGGGTCACGTGTCCACGTTCTGACCCGATCGGATTTTGGACTGACGGTGTGTACGCATATCAGGCTCTCACCAACCTTTCACTAACACGTGGTTACATGGAATTAGCAAAAGCGGACTCAAGGGCGGCAACGAAGGCTTTGGCCTACCCCTTTATAGTGACATCGTACGTGGGTCACGTGTCCACGTTCTGACCCGATCGGATTTTGGACTGACGGTGTGTACGCATATCAGGCTGTGAACCGATGAAAACGGTCCGTCGGACCATTCTCATCGGTTTGGACCGACCGTGTATACAAGGCCTTAAAGTTACCAGCAAGTGATGAAAGCACCTTAACAGGATATGTGGATGCTGACTGGGCAGGAGACACCAGCAACAGAAAATCTACCAGTGGCTACTTATTTTTCCTGTCAGGAGGTGCCATCAGTTGGACTAGTAAAAATCAACTCTCTGTTACACTGTCATCTACTGAAGCAGAATATGTTGCTGCAGCGCAGGCAAGCCAAGAACTTATATGGCTGAGACAGCTATTAACAGACTTGGGTCAACCACAGTTGGGACCAACTGAAATCAAGGATGCCTTATACTTGCGCACATGGAAGGAGTTAATTCAAGAACCAAGCACATTGATGTGAAGTTTCACTTTCATAGGGATCTTCAAGAGCAAGGTCTTCTTGAGTTACTTTATTGCCCAACCGAGAATATGACAGCAGATATCCTTATCTGTACCCCTACCATTTCCCGAAGGAAGTGTAAATTGTTGTAAAAAACACACACACACCGCGGAAAAAAGTCCTTTATTAAAAATAAAATAAAATAATCCAGCGGTGGTAATCCACTCGGTCCCGGCTCCCCGCTCCAACGTTGTCGGTATCCAGCAACGGCTGATCTCCTCTCCGGTCCAGCGATGAGAAGATCGTCCGGGATCCAAGCTCAGCATTGCCGGCCACCTGTCTCCACCGGAGACAGCCCGGCGAATGATGCTGCTGAAGCTGTGACATTTCTTATATAGGTGAGGCGGGGCCACCCATCACGTGACCCCGTCCCCCTCTGACGCACCCTCTGCTACGTCACTGGGGAGGCCCAGGCTTCCCCCTTGCGTCAGAGGGGGCGGGGTCACAGGAGAAACCAAGTTACATACAGTACTGTTTGAATGTGACCATCAGCTTGTTACATGCTAATCACATTCATTCAAGGCAAAGTGTAAGCTACAATCAGTGCCTGCTGCACTACTGCATACGCTTCTGTTATGATAAAACTATAATGTCTATGTCAGTAAAAGGGTTAAAGAAAAAGTTCATTTTTTTTATTAGCAAGGCAATATGAGAAACAAATGACAAATCCCATCACAAGTGATGTCACAGTGTCACTTTGTCATTTAAAGAAAGAATATACAGTATCTGCCTGTCTATTTTGTAATTTAAATACATATTTAATTTTTTGGATTGCACAGCAATATGAGAAAAAGATGGCAAAAGCCACTACAAGCAATATCATTGTGTCACTTTTGTCATTGCAGTGAACGTTTTGAAACAAATGGAAGCCCATGATGTCATTTTGTTTTTTTTAATTATAATTACAATTCCCAGAGCAATGTTTTTAGACACATCAATGACAATGATAGTGATATTAGAAATACTCTTTACCCCACGTCATTACACTGCCATAGCCGAAAGGCAGCGACAGGACGGCTATGTTGTTCTAGGAGAGAGCATCCATGGCAGTGTTGCCAACCTACCAGATTGGAATTTACTGACACAACACTCAAATTTTACTGACACCGCCAAGTTTTTACTGGCATTTTCAAAAGGATTTGGTCCCAATTGATGTCATGTATTAACCACTTAAGCCCCGGACCAATATGCTGCTAAATGCCCAAAGGCGTTTTTACAATTCGGCACTGCATCGCTTTAACAGACAATTGCACGGTCGTGCGACGTGGCTCCCAAACAAAATTGGCGTCCTTTTTTCCCCACAAATAGAGCTTTCTTTTGGTGGTATTTTATCACCTCTGCGGTTTTTATTTTTTGCGCTATAAACAAAAATAGAGCGACAATTTTGAAAACAATTCAATATTTTTTACTTTTTGCTATAATAAATATCCCCCAAAAACATATATAAAAACATATTTTTTCCTCAGTATTCTTCCACCTATTTTTGGTAAAAAAAATTGCAATAAGTGTTTATCGATTAGTTTGCGCAAAATTTATAGCGTTTACAAAATAGGGGATAGTTTTTTTGCATTTTTATGATTTTTTTTTTTTTACTACTATTGGCGGCGATCAGCTATTTTTTTATGACTGCGACATTATGGCGGACACTTCGGACAATTTTGACACATTTTTGGGACCATTGTCATTTTCACAGCAAAAAATGCATTTAAATTGCATTGTTTATTGTGAAAATGACAGTTGCAGTTTGGGAGTTAACCACAGGGGGCGCTGTAGGAGTTAGGGTTCACCTAGTGTGTGTTTACAACTGTAGGGGGGTGTGGCTGTAGGACTGACGTCATCGATCGAGTCTCCCTATAAAAGGGATCACTCGATCGATACGCCGCCACAGTGAAGCACGGGGAAGCCGTGTTTACACACAGCTCTCCCCGTTCTTCAGCTCCGGGGAGCGATCGCGACGGAGCGGCTATAAACGAATAGCCGCATCGTCGTCCCGGATCGCTCCCCGTGGGAATCCGCCCGCCGCACGCAGCAGGGGGGGGGTCCCGATCGGACCCCCCACCCGCTAGAAGGCAAGGACGTATATATACGCCCCTCTGCCTGTCCGTGCCATTTTGCGGACGTAAATAGTCATGCGGCGGGCGTTAAGTGGTTAATGACCGCAGTTCAGAAAAAATGGATCGTTTGAAATTTAGTGTTCTTGTGCTACCCTCGTGCCTCCTTTTTTCTATAAGGCTGGAAGGAAGGTTGGGACTTTAACCACTTCAGCCCCGGACCATATTGCTGGTCAATGACCGAGCCCCTTTTTGCGATTTGGCACTGCGGCGTATTTAACTGACAATTGCGCGGTCATGCGACATGGCTCCCAAACAAAATCGGTGTCCTTTTTTTCCCACAAATAGAGATTTCTTTTGGTGCTATTTGATTACCTCTGCGGTTTTTATTTTTTGCACTATAAACAAAAATAGAGCGACAATTTGAAAAAAATATGAATATTTTTTACTTTTTGCTATAATAAATATCCCCAAAAATATATAAAAAACTATTTTTTTCTCAGTTTAGGCTGATACGTATTCTTAGACATATTTTTTGTAAAAAAAATCGCAATAAGCGTTTATTGATTGGTTTGCGCAAAAGTTATAGGGCCAAATCCTCAAAAGAGATACGACGGAGTAACTGCTGTTACTCCGTCGTATCCCTGGTCCTAACTATGGAACTGATCCACAGAATCAGTTTCCCATAGTTAGGACGAAGATCCGACATGTGTAATTGAATTACACTGTCGGATCTTAGGATGCAGTACCGCATCCGCCGCTGGGGGCATTTTGCGTCGAAATGCCGCCTCGGGTATGCAAATTAGGACTTACGGAGATCCACAAAGCTTTTCAGCTTCGTTTTTTCTCCGTAAGTTTTATTTTGCAAACGCAAAATTAGGGCTGCTTTTACAAGGTGTAAACTGTTTACACCTTGTAAAAACAGACCTTTCTTGCTAGCGACGTGTTTTTTTTTTTATTTTAAATTTTTTTTTTGGCGCCGTATCTTTTTTTTTACCCGACGCAACTTTATTGTCCCGTCGCGATCCACAAAGCCCGGCGTAACGTAATTTCGCGCTATGCACGTCGGGAAAATGATGTCACGAGCATGCGCAGTACGGCCGGCGCGGGAGCACGCCTCATTTAAATGGGAATCGCCCCCTGGCACAAATCAGTGCTCATTGGTTCCACCTATCAGTGCCCATCAGCACAGTGCAGCTTCGTCAGTGCCACCTCATCAGTGCCCATCAGTTCAGCCTCACCAGTGGTCATCGGTGCACCTCAGCACAGCCTTTTCGGTGCCTATCAGTGCAGCCTCATCAGTGTACATCAATGAAGCAGAAAATAACTTATTTGCAAAAGCTTATAACAGAAACTAGTCTAGTCGCTTTTTGTTTGTTTAGCAAAAAAAAGTGGTTATTAAGTACCACTAAAAGAAAGCTCTATCTGTCTGAAAAAAATGACATCAATTTAATTTGGGTACAGTGTAGCATGACAATGCGTTGGTCATTTAAAGTGAAACAGCACTAAAAGCTGAAAATAGGCCTTGGCAGGAGGGGGGTGAAAGTGTCCAGTATTGAAGTGGTTAACTGTTAGTGGGCTGGCCCATTTCAAAAATACTACAAAAGGGTGGTTGCTCTGTGCCGAATCATGTACATGATCCGGCATTCTCAGGTAGGAAGCACACGCATGAGCGCCTGCCTCCCCGTCTGTGCTGTGATTTGTCCTTTTTTACCAAAGACATGTACAGTAGCTAAATGGGCTACATTTATGAAGAAATTTTCGTTTTTTTTATTAGATATTTTTTATAACAAAAATAAAAAATAAATGTTTTTTTTTTTTAAATGTTTGGTCTTTTTTGTTTATATAATAATAATAATAATAATAATAATAATAATAATAAAAAATGATGATCAAATACTACCAAAAAAAGCTCAATTTGTGTGAAAAAGTGATATACATTTAATTTGGGTACAGTTTTGCATGACTGTGAAAATGCAAGTTAAATGAGCGCAGTGCCTAATAGCAAATAATGCCCTGGTCATAAAGGGGCTAAAATCATCAAGAGCTTAAGTAGTTTAATATCTAGTGGCCCCACTACCTGCTTGGTTTAATATAGTAAAAATGTTCCTAAAGGAGTTGTAATGGCAGACGTTTTTTTATCTTAAAACATTCTATGCAGTATAAATCAGTTATTGACTGCTCTGTGTCTGGGAGGAAAAAGAGGAGGAGGTGGATTGAGGTGACCCATGCTGGATCACCCATTATACTTCATCTTCAACATGCTCTCACTCACATCATGTGTAAGAAATGGCAGGCATGTCTGGCCTCTTGTAAGCTTTAAATCCCTATTACAGCTTGGCTGTGCTCAAGATGATTGAGGAGCCAATTTCCACCATTCTCTACCACCCCACGTCTAGTGCTGCTGTCCCTTCCCTTTACTGTGCCTGAAAAAGAAATGTTGTTTTTTAATTATTGAATGTGTCAGAAAAAAGTACTTTAATTATTTTTTATTTCTTTTCAAAACCATAACACTTATGCCGCGTACACACCATCACTTTATGTGATGAAAAAAAAAAAAAAAATTAAAAACGTCTATTTAAATGACCGTGTGTGGGGGAAAACGTTGTTTTATGTCTTGTGAAAAACGACAAAAAAAAAATTGAAGCATGCTTCAATTTTATGTGTCGTTTTTCAAAACGTCGTTTTTTGTTTCACAAAAATTGACCGTGTGTAGCAAAAAACGATGTTTAAAACAAGGGGCCAAATCCTCAAAAGGGATACGCAGGCGGAACTGCTGTTCAGCCTGCGTATCCCTGTGCCTATCTTTGGAACTGATCCTCAGAAGCAGTTTTCCAAAGATAGGCAGAAGACCGACATCTGTAAGAGACTTACACTGTCGGATCTTAGGATGCAGTACCGCATCCGCCGCTGGGGGCATTTTGTGTCGAAATGCCGCTTTGCGTATGCAAATGAGGACTTACAGAGATCCACAAAGCTTTTCAGCTTTGTGTTTTCTGCGTAAGTTTACGTTTGCATACGTAAAATTAGTTCTGCTTTTACAAAGTGTAAACTAGTAACACCTTGTAAAAACAGACCTTTTTTTTCGATCACCGCGTTTTTTTTTAAATTTTGAATTTTTTTCCCGGCGCGTAACTTTTTTTTTACCCGACGCAACTTTATTGTCCCGTCGCAATCCACAAAGCCCGGCGTAACGTAATTTCGCGCGCTGCCCGTCGGGAAAATGACATCACGAGCATGCGCAGTACGGCCGGCGCGGGAGCGCGCCTCATTTAAATTGTCATCGCCCCCTGCAGAAGAGGACCGCCTTGCGCCGGAGACATTTAAGTTACACGGCCTGAAATTTCTAGGTAAGTGCTTTGTGGATCGGGCACTTAGGTAGAAATTTTAAGTCAGTGTAACTTAAATGGGAAAAGATAAGTTAGGCAGGATTTTTGAGGATTTGGCCCAACGTTTTTAAACCCGCGCATGCCCAGAAGCTAGTTATGAAGTGAGCTTCAATGGAAAAAAAGTGGTGAACATAATCTCGCTTTGCAAGAGCATTGTGAAAAAACGATGGTGTGTAGGCAACGTCGTTTTTGAAAATTGAAGTTTCAAAAACGTTGTTTTTTACTTCACAGAAAATGTCGTTTTTTATCATCACATAAAGTGATGTTGTGTACGCGGCATTACTTGTTTTGACAAGTCAGACATAAAAGTAATGACAAACCCCCTTTATAACTGTATAAACTGTGGGCCAGATTCAGATAGAGATACGTCGTATCTCTGAGTTCCGTCCGTCGTATCTATGCGACTGATTCATAGAATCAGTTACGCATAGATCTCCCTAAGATCCGCCAGATGTAAGTGACTTACACCGTCGGATCTTAGGCTGCAATCTCACGCTGGCCGCTAGGTGGCGCTTCTGTTTGTATACGCGACGAATATACAAATGAGGAGTTACCCCTGCTATAGTTACCCCTGCTATATGCGGCGTATCCTATGTTAAGTATGGCCGTCGTTCCCGGGTCGAATTTTGAATTTTTTACGCTGTTTGCGTAAGTCGGTCGGTTGCGTAAGTCGGTCGTGAATACGGATGGACGTAATTTACGTTCACGTCGAAACCAATGACGTCCTAGCGACATCATTTGGAGCAATGCACACTGGGAAATTTAGCGGACGGCGCATGCGCAGTTCGTTCGGCGCGGGGACGCGCCTGATTTAAATTCTACACGCCCCCTAGCCGCGGAATTTGAATTCCGCCGTGGGATTTACGATACGCTGCCGCAACTTTAGAGGCAAGTGCTTTCTGAATACAGCACTTGCCTCAAAAACTTGCGCCGGCGGATCGTAAATCAGATAGGTTACGCGGATCTAAAGATCCGCTAATCTATCTGAATCTAGCCCTGTGTGTCTACAATTGTACGCACACTAAGTTGTGTATTTTTTTTTTTCTTTACAACAGAAACATTAACTTGTTGTGACAAGTCAGACACAAAGGAAATTACAGACCTCTTTTATAACTAGACTGCGTGACTACAATTGTACACACACTGAATTGTGTACACTAACTTGTTACGACAGGTCAGACACAAAAGAAATTCTAGACCCCCTTTACAACTGAATAGACTGTGTGACTACCAATTGATGCAACCTTAGTTGTTTACTTTAATTCTTCTTTTATCAGTAATATATAGTTGTAACAATTGGCTAAATTTTGCATTCTAACTGTGTGCCTGTTCCATTATGTAATAAATGCTGTAGGATAAACCCCAGAGCACACAGCAATAAATAGTAACAATAGCGTACGATACACCTATACTGTGCTGATCACACAGTACTGGTACTCAATGTCTGGTCTAATATGCTGCAAATGTAATTTAATAAGCACTAAAAGATGAGCAGTAAAAAGTAGTTTAGAGCTATACTGTGCTTCTCAGTACCTGGTCTAATATGCCGCGTTTGTAAATGTAGAAGAAAATACCACACAGCACGAAACAATGATGATGAACATTAAGGGTAATTAATGGGTATACTGTGCAGACGAGCAGCACTGCTGCTCAATGCCAGCAGTTTATGGCTATACTGTGCAGGCAAGCAACACTGGTGCTCAATTCCTGGTCTAATACAGAATGCGGCAATTGCACATGTGATATATATATATATATATATATATATATATATATATATATATATATATATATATATATATATAAGTTACACAGCACAAATCAATGATGATCAAGCATAAAAGCAGTTTATAGCTATAATTTACATACAAGCAGCATTGCATTTCTATGCCTGGTCTAATATGCTGTAATAGCAAATGCAGTATAATACGTCTCACAGCACAAAGCAAAGACGATATTGATAAACAGTATATAGGTAGTTCACTGTTATACTATGCAGACAAGCAGCAGTGATGTTCAATGCCTTATCTAATATTCTGCGATTACAAATAAAGTGAATAAAGCCTCACAGCATAAAGCAATGAGTAGTATGAGTTGTTTACAAGACAGCTATATAGTAGAGTTGGGAAAACAGTTCGAGCTAAGCAAAAGTTTGCCTGAACATTGCCTGTTTGCCCATTTGGTAAACACCCAGGGCGTTCGGTAGGTGTTCGCCTCACCGAACACCCTGCAATGCACTGCATGCTGCACAGCGCAATATAAGCCCTGATTGGGCAAAGCTTTGCCCAATCAGAGTGCAGTGAATGACTGGTTATTAACCACTTAAGACCCGGGCCAAAATGCAGCTAAAGGACCTTGGCCCTTTTTGCGATTCGGCACTGCGTCACTTTAACTGACAATTGCGCGGTTGTGCGATGTGGCTCCCAAACAAAATTTTGATCACCTCTGCGGTTTTTATTTTTTGCGCTATAAACAAAAATAGAGCGACAATTTTAAAAAAATTCAATATTTTTTACTTTTTGCTATAATAAATATCCCCCAAAAATATATATAAAAAAAAATCCTCAGTTTAGGCCGATACGTATTCTTCTATCTATTTTTGGTAAAATAGGCGTTTATCGGTTGGTTTGCGCAAAATTTATAGCGTTTACAAAATAGGGGATAGTTTTATTGCATTTTTTTTTTTTTTTTACTATTAATGGCAGCGATCAGCAATTTTTTCCGTGACTGCGACATTATGGCGGACACTTCGGACAATTTTGACACATTTTTGGGACCATTGTCATTTTCACAGCAAAAAATGCATTTAAGGCCTTGTACAGACGACCAGAAATTCATCGGACATGTCCGCTGGCAGAATTTGGTCTGATGTGTGTACACACCATCAGACCAAATTCCCCGTGGACAGAATACGCGGTGACGTGGTGGCGACGATGACGCCGCAACGTGCGCGCACCAGGAAGTTCAATGCTTTCACGCATTTATTGAATCACTTTGACGCATGCGTGGGATTTCGGGCCAGCGGACATGTCCGATGAGTCGCACTGACCATCGGACATGTCCTGACGGACAGGCTTCCAGCGGACAAGTTTCTTAGCATGCTAAGAAACGTTTGTCTGCTGGAAACCTGTCCGCTAGGCTGGGAAACTGTCCAGTCGGCCCTACACACGACCGAACATGTCCGCGGAAACTGGTCCGACGGACCAGTTTCAGCGGACATGTTCAGTCGTGTGTTCAAGGCCTCAAATGCATTGTTTATTGTGAAAATGACAATTGCAGTTTGGGAGTTAACCACAGGGGGCGCTGTTGGGTTTATGTGTGACCTGAAGTGTGTTTACAACTGTAGGGGAGTGTGGCCGTAGGTGTGATGTCATTGATTGTGTCCCCCTATAAAAGGGATGGCACGATCGATGCTGCCGCCACAGTGAAGAACGGGGAAGCCATGTTTACACACGGCTCTCCCCGTTCTTCAGCTCCGGGACCGATCGCGGGACTCCATCGGCGATCGGATCCGTGGATCCCGCGGTCCCGGTCACAGAGCTTCGGACCGGGTCTTCGGAGCTTCGGACCGGGTCGCGGGAGCACGCCGCGGGAGCGCGCCCGCGACCCACGGCTGGGTACTAGTACAGGACGTACCTGTACGTACATGTGCCCAGCCGTGCCATTCGGCCGACGTATATGTGCAGGAGGCAGGCCTTAAGTGGTTAAGGAGCAGGGCCATGAAGCCACCACGTCCTTAAAGGGGTTACAAAGGTAACATTTTTCTCCCTGGTGTGGAGTGTCATGCTCGCCCCCTCCCTTGGACAACATGAGAGTCAGGACGCCCACTAACACACAGCTCCTTTCTCTATCTGCAACGTAGAGAGAGTCCTGACTCTCCTGTTGTCCAAGGGAGGGGGCAAACACGACACTCCACACCAGGGAGAAAGCCTTACATTACTGTGTGGAATTACAGACAGAAGAACAGGAAGTGAGGATTTCTCAGAAGAAATAAGGACATTTAAAAGCAAAATCGAAGGATGAGTTAAGTGAAATATTTTTTTTACCTTTACAACCCCTTTAACAACCGATGAGTCATCAGCTGTCCTTGTTCTTCGCCGCTGACAGATGAATAATAAAAAAAACATTGCCAGCAATAAAAAAAAAAAAAAAAAGCTTTTGGCTCTGGTATGGATTTTAAGTGGAAGCCCAGATCATAATTCGGGGGTCCCTCCGAAATCCACACCAGTCCCTTATGCGAGCATGCAGCCTGGCAGGCCAGGAAAGGGGGTATGAATGAGTGCTTCCCCTCCTGAACCATACCAGGCCTCATGCCCTCAAAATGGGGGGTGGATTCCTCCAACACAAAGCACCATGTCCGCATGTTGATGGGGAAAAGGGTCTCATCCCCACAAAAAAGTAAATAAAAACAGGAGGCAGTTTTTGACATTTCCTTTACTAAAAATAAAAAGTGTCCCCCCGATGTAAATCCATCCTTAAGGTGTCCCTTTGTTCCCATATCAGAAAGTTGGGAGGTATTATACAGTACTCATCCTTGTCTGGCTGACCCTGCTTGTAATAGGTTCTAATATTTTTCAAATGATGTAGAATATGCCCCACACAGCAGTAGAGATTAGTTAACTCCCCCCCATATGTCCTATTTAATGAATTCCTCATCACAGCACTGATCTAGCTAGCTAGACCACCAGAGTGTGAATGCCTGGTGGCTGTAAGATGGTTAGTATTTAAAGGTTTTGGGTATGGCTATACACCACGTGATCACTGTTCAACGTGGTGCCTGTCACCACAAATATGGTGTCCAAAGTCCATATGAAGGGACACGTTTCTACCCTTTGAGAATTTAATGTACTTGCTCATCCCTGGCCACTGATAAGTGCAGAGACCTAGGGCATTTTGGGTAATTTTTCTTACCGTTTTCAAATCACACTATATTTGTGGTGATTGTTCCTTTTTCCTGTACACACAACAATAGCAACAATACACCTGTACAGTACCTGCAGGCCAAGGTTTTGTTCATTTGGGTGTATAGATCTATTCTCTTAAAACGTTGGTAGTGTTGCCTTTATGCAGATGGGTCTTGAACATTTAAGGGGAGCCCCCAAATGAGAAGCATACACTTTTTGTTAGCCAGGTTTCACTGATTTCCATTGATTGTAGAATAACAGCAGTCCAGTTCTTGGATGCGTTTGCCTTGGATTTATTAAAGCAAACTTGTACAAGGAAAATACTAGGTTGTAGGTGAGATATCCAAAGGTCAATGACTTTTTCTTGATATTTATCAGACCCTGGATGGATGTTGAAACTTGCCCACATTGTTTCTCATTTAAAAATATCTGAATACTGTAGCTCTCACAAAGCAGAGGGACCTAGTTTGTTTGTCCACAGTTAACATGGTCAACTTATATTGGACAACATGGATTATGCTTCAACAGTTTCAAAGCTCCACAGTTTAAAGTCCAAAAAGCCAGCCCTTTAAAATACAGTATGGGCTTACTTCCGGGATCCAATACACCTGTTAAAACCTGTTACAATGTACTGTAAGTCTTTGTGTGAAAAACCTAACACCAATCTTTTCACCTAAAACCAGATGTTACCACTTAAAGCATTAAATGTTTGAAGGTCAAACAACTTTCAGTGTGCAGCTCCCCCCTCAACCCCCCTAATACAATCCAGCGATGTGCATGAGAGCAGGCGCTCTACCGCATCTCTGCCGCCTCATTTGCATAGACTATGTCTGAAATAACCATGCCCATTGAGCTTGTATACAAGTTGTTTTTATCCTGGGAGCTACCATTTTAATCACTGACTATTCACTGGATTACTCTAATGCCCTGTACACACGATCGGTTCATCCGATGAAAACGGTCTGATGGATTTTTCCATCAGATATCCGATGAAGCTGACTTTCATCAGTCTTGCCTACACACCATCAGTTAAAAAAATGTTTGTGTCAGAACGCGGTGACGTAAAACACAACGACATGCTGAGAAAAATGAAGTTGAATGCTTCCAAGCATGCGTCGATGCATGTGCCCACAGACGATCGTTTTTTTCTATAGTTTTTTTAACCATCAGATAATTTTAAAGCAAGTTCCTAGTTTTTTCACAGATGGATAAAAAACCGATGGGGCCTACACACAATCGGTTCGTCTGATGAAAATGGTGCATCAGACCGTTTTCATCAGATGAACCGATCGTGTGTACGCGGCATTAGTGTTTAGTAACCTTTTCTCAAATTAAAAGTGTTTTACAGTTTTGCACTATGCGGACCCCCCTTTTCTTCCTTATTGGTCACGTCTGAGAAACACCAGGGGTTTGCTTGGCCAGCTATCTTACCTTTCTTTCTGGTCTAACCACAAAGGAATTCACTTTGAGTGCTTGATCATTATTTAAATGCTTGTCTAAACTCATATAATGTGGAGTCTAGAGATCTGGTAAAGCTCACATCATGGTGGAGGTGCACCCGGTGAATATTCATCCAAACAATCACATTTCTTTGGATACTATTTTGATTAACTTTTTTTTTGTCATCTGTCACTATGCACTTTAGTGTTCAAGCAGTATATGATTTTAATGATTTACTTTGAATGTAATTTATTTAGCACTGCAACTTTTATTAACTATATAAGAACTGTCAAATGGCTTAGCCTACAGTAGACAGCAAGCCTTTATGTCGTCGGAAGCATTTTTTTTTTCAGGTGTGGCGTGCAGCGTGATTGACAATGGATTTACATTGGGGGACCGTTCATGAAAATCAATACAAGATCAATAAAAAAATAAGTAAAAAGGTTTAAATAATAATGTTAGTTAAAAATGCTGTAATATATATTTGGGACCAGGAGAATCAATTACAATATTATTATGCATTGCTAGGTGTTACCCTTCCACTCTATACCAATACATCTATTATATTAACAAGCCTTTATGTATCCACATAATTGCTACCTTATAGCCAAACATATTTAAAAATCACTAATGAAGCAGTTGACATCTATGTTATACATTAAAGTGATATTAAAGGCTATGTTTGTTTTTAATACAACAAACATGTCCTACTTACCTGCTCTTAAGATTGGGACATGTGTCCCCAAGAAGTAGGGGAAACCCAAGCCCATTTATGGCACCATGTGAACAGAATCGTGAGGTTCCATGGATGGTGCCGCCTCTATGGGACGGTCTCCAATGTGGCACGCAGATTGTGTTCCACTCACATTGATCAGATGTTCTGCGCAAGCATCCCCTTGTTGTGGGACTGCGAAAGACCACCTGCGGTGAGCTAGGGCGCATGTGCCAGCTTTCGGCGCCATTATATTAAAAGACCTGGGAATCAGCAATGGGGCAAGCACTGATGAGAGGGGAGATGCTATTCTCAGGGACAGTTCCCACTATTCAGATGTAAGTACACTTTTCATTTAATGCCCTGGTAAACAATTTGTCAGTTACAGCTGATTTAATGATGGATACACTTTATTATAGGGTGATTGCATAAAGACAGGGACTATTTGGGGCTAACTGTCCTGATCTTCCTTTGGAACATAAATTGGTGAATAGACAATAGTGATTACATCTTTACCTTATCTGTTCCACTTTTCTACCTTAACCACTTCAGCCCCGGACCATTTTGCTGGTCAGTGACCGGGCCACTTTTTGCGATTTGCCACTGCGTCACTTTAACTGACAATTGCGCAATCGTGCGACGTGGCTCCCAAACAAAATTGGCATCCTTTTTTCCCCACAAATAGAGCTTTCTTTTGATGGTATTTATTTATTTTTTCCTCCACTTCAGACTCAACCACAGCACAAGACCTACTCATGGTTTCATTCAATATTTCCGTCTCTACATCTGTTTCGCATCATATGTGGAGTTCAAAGTATTAATTTGTATCTTTATCGTTTTTTTTTTTTTTTTTTTTTTTTTTTTTTTTAGTATCAGTATATATAATCATTACCATCATTACTCACTAGACCTCCGGCACCAGGCACTATTCACCACTATTCATCAGTCACTGTGTTACTCAGCGCTATGGCTTCAGGCATTTTTGGCATTTCAGGCATTTTTAAAACAGTTTAACACTTGTTTGTAATGTTTGCAGTATTTCTACTCACAGTTAGTCCTTCTTCTACTGCTCCCCTGCTACTCACCAAACATGGGAAACAGTACACGGGAATTGCGGAACACAATTACAGTTACTCACGATACAACTGGATACCGTGGACCTCTAATTTAGAAAGTTCTGGTTGCCTTGTTAGTAACTGATCCAACTACTTCAATATTTTCTGAGTTGCTAACATAGTAAATTTAAGAAATAAATACTCTACTGCAGTGGCGGCTGGTGCTCAAAATTGTTGGGGGGGCGCAAACGAAAAAAAAAAAAATGCAGCCTCACTGTGCCCATCACATGCAGCCACTGTGCCATCAAACGCAGCCACTGTGCCATACCACCAAATGCAGCCACTGTGCCATTAATTGTCACCACTGTGCCATGCCATCAAACACAGCAACTGTGCCATCAATTGTCACCACTGTGCCATGCAACACAGCAACTGTGCCATCAATTGTCACCACTGTGCCATGCCATCAACTGCAGTCACTGTGCCATCAATTGTCACCACTGTGCCATGCCATCAAACGCAGCCACTGTGCCATCAATTGTCACCACTGTGCCATGCCATCAAACGCAGCCACTGTGCCATCAATTGTCATCACTGTGCCATGCAACACAGCAACTGTGCCATCAATTGTCACCACTGTGCCATGCCACCAAATGCAGCCACTGTGCCATCAATTGTCACCACTGTGCCATGCCATCAAACACAGCAACTGTGCCATCAATTGTCACCACTGTGCTATGCCATCAAACGCAGCCACTGTGCCCCTCAATTGTTGCCACTGTGCCAATTGTCACCACTGTGCCCTTTAATTGTCACCACTGTGCCCATTGATGCCACTGTGCATGTCACTGTGCCCATTGATGCCACTGTGCATGTCACTGTGCCCATTGTCACCACTGTGCCCCATGATGCCACTGTGCCCATTGTCACTACTGTGCCCCATGATGCCACTGTGCCCATTGTCACCACTGTGCCCCATGATGCCACTGTGCCCATTATTACCACTGTGCCCCATGATGCCACTGTGCCCATTGTCACCACTGTGCCCCATGATGCCACTGTGCCCATTGTCGCCTCTGTGCCCTTTGTCACCACTGTGCCCCATGATGCTACTGTGCCCATTGTCGCCTCTGTGCCCATTGTCGCCCCTTTCCCTGTAAAAAGCACTTACCTGAAGCTTCCATGTCCTCCCTCGATGTCTTCTGCCACCGCGGTGAAGCTTCAGCCAATCAGGTTCCTGATAACCAGAATCCGGGAACCTGATTGGCTGAAACGGCCGTCAGTCTTATGCAAGGAACGCAGGGAGGGTGCGTTCCGAGTATAGACATCCGAGAGCCGGAGGGCTTTACTTGAAAAGCCTATCAGAGCGAGCAGCTCTGATAGACAGTTCCCCTCAGCCAATCACCTGCCGCTATTCAGGTAACCGGCGGCCTATGTCCGGTTATATGAATAGACCAGCGGCAGCTGGCAACAATGATATAACACACGTTCAATGCAATGCAATCCAATGCAATGAATGTGTGTTATTTGCGATAGGGGGTGGCGCTGCATCGTCCTCTATTGACGGCCGCCAGAACTGCAAGTAAAAGTAAAAATTACATTTTAAGCTAAATAAAATGTATTAAAGGGCCTGTTTTTTTGTTTTTGTTTTTTACTTCAGGAGGGGGGGCGGCGGCGCCCGGGCGCCCCCTATGGACGGGCTGCCACTTCTCTACTGTATAAACATTAAATCTATTTAAAACATATGTAAGAAATGTTAACAACATACTCAGATCATCATGTAATATCTCTGACTTTAACTTGACATGTTGGTTATATTTATCTATTTTACACCTAAATAAAATATATCCAGAATTCCAAAAATATAAATTCGATAAGCTATCTTTACACAGTTATTCAAGCTGACACATTGTGATTCTGGTAGATTTCTTATCTTACTGTTTGTTTGACAGCCTGTTCACACTCTTATGTAAATGAAATGAAATTTTAACCGAGAATAATATAATAAAGCAATACACCACTGAGGCTTTCTACTTCATAAAAGCAATTTGTAGAGCAACACACTAAATCACTCAATATATTAAGCCATGAACCTTGATCAAGCCTCCACATAAACATCTGTTAGTTTATGCTGTTTCCAAATTCCAATTAAAAGGCAGAAAAGCTTCCAATATTGTGAATCAGATTTGTGACAGGAATAAATTGGATTCCTAACATTTTTTGCTGGAAAAATTGCATGTTTCTATTGAAGAAGAGTGCTTTTGTTTTATTTATGTTATAAACAATTGTTATTTTAATGTAGCACACTTTGTTTTTTACTAATTACTCTTTTTTCCCCTGTAAATTGTGCCACACTTACATCCCAAGCATCCATTAAAATGGGAAATATTGTATTTGCCCCCTTTCTTGTTAGATGTGGTACTGGCTAGCAGTGTCCTCTATCACCCACCACATTTGCTTTAATGATGGCACTAATAGCTGTGGTCTTCTGCACTTGAGTAAACTTGAGGGAAAATTATGCTGATGACATGCTTCTATTCTGACAGGATCCTAATGTGTCTTTGAAATCTGGCGCTTGACCCCATACCAGATGTAGTCTGAGACAGCTCATTGTCTCTCCAATTGGTTACATAAATTAAGTATTTGGATATATGAATATCCAATAAGTTAGCAGACTTTGTTAAGTTGAACTTTCTACCTCTCCTGACTAAAACCAAGTTTGATGGTTACAAATCCTTGCCTCTAACTGGTAAGATCGTTCTGATAAAAATTAATATTTATATTTTTTACTATTTGTTTTACTTATATTCCTATGGAATTCTTACACCTGGATTCCATTGTCCCTTTTTAATAATTTAATGCATACATGTCCTGTTTCTTATGGAAAAATGGGCCTCCACACTTTAGCCTATCCACTCTGAGACTGCCCTTGTCAGAAAAGCTAGGAGAA
This sequence comes from Rana temporaria, assembly GCF_905171775.1. NCBI lineage: Eukaryota > Metazoa > Chordata > Amphibia > Anura > Ranidae > Rana > Rana temporaria. The sequence continues at coordinate 536,226,758 of NC_053489.1, forward strand.
CCTTATTTGGTCTGATGCTCTATTATGGCAGAAAGGCAACAACGATTAACTGGAAGTCCTCTGCCCCACCAGCTTTTGATAAGTAGAAGTCTTTAATAAATGATGCTCTCCCATTGTACTGTATAAGGCCACCTATAACAGTAGAAGTTGTCCCACTAATATTGATAAAGTTGATAAAGTTGATATTGATAAAGTTTGGTCTCCCTGGGTGGAGAATTTGAGACAGAGATTCAGTCTGACTAGATCCCTCATTAGTACTTTTCCATGGATTTAAGTCATGTGCTTCAATAGTTCTCCAATTTTAGGCTTTTTTGCACTCTCCTTATAAAGGGCACTTCTGTTACCGAAGCTTTACAAAAAATTTGGGCACATCCTCTGCTGTTGTTGGGCCACATTGCTTTTTTGGGATCCAGATTGTATTGTATGTATTATCTTCTGTAGCTATGGTTGGTACATGATCCTGTCTGGTATGGCAAATCAAAAATGAGTTGCTGTTAAGGTCGTAAAATGGATGCAAACCCTCTCCTATACCCAGTGAAGTCAACCGCCTCAGATGATACACAGAAATGAAACAAATCTCTATAAATAAGTTTTACATGCATATCTGCTGTCTTCAGCTTTATATATTCTTTATAAAGTGAACATCATGTGAGAAATGTTCTATTGCTGTTCAGAACTGGGAGTGTAGTCTTGGCATACACTGTGACAGCTGATTGGAGGAAAGGCACACCCCCCTCCACATAGACAGAGGAAGGCAGGAAGGTGCTGTGAATAGACCAGCTCACTGCTAATCTATTTATAGCACCCAGCCCAAAAAAAATTTCAGGCTAATTTTATCTCATTTTTCAGAGAACTTGTCAGAAGTTATCATGCTGATAACAGAAGAACGGAGCAGCAGAAACACATGGGACTTATGCTGTGTACACACGATCATTTTTCGGCATGAAAAAACAACAACGTTTTTCGGTATGTAGAAAAAACTAAGTTTTTCCAACTTCATCATTAAAACGACGTTGCCCATACACCATCGTTTTTAAAAAATGCTCTAGCAAAGCGCGAGGACATACAACACGTACGATGGCACTCTAAAGGGGAAGTTCCATGCGGATGATGCCACCCTTGGGGCTGCTTTAGCTGATTCCGTGTGTGCTTACTCCATTACGAATGGTAGTTTTACCAGAACGAGCGCTCCCGTCTCATAACTTGCTTCTGAGAATGCGCAGGTTTTTAACATCGTTTTAGCCCCCACACAATCATTTTTAAAAACGTTGTTAAAAAATGCAGCATGTTCAATTTTTTTTTGTCGTTTTTCAGAAGCCGAAAAATGATGTGAAGCCCACACACCATCATTTTAAATGACATTTTTTTAAAACAACATTTTTTTCATGCCGAAAAATGATCGTGTGAACGCGGCATAAGAGTTTTGGAGCTAGATAAGAAAACACTGCAGATATATGTGCCGAATTTCATGAATCGGGTATACATCCACTTTAATATATGGAAGTTATAGGAGTGAAGCACAACCTGTTGTTTTTTTCTGTAAAGTATTGTGTTTTGTATCTTTATACCCTAAAATCAATGAACAATCAAAACATAACGTATTAAAAAAAATATATACTCAATAATCGAAAAATTTATTTTTCACAAAAAATTGTAATGTCACATATTAGTTATTACACTTGCATTGTAATCTGCTGTAATGACACTTTATTAGACTAACTTTGCATTGGGGACCATAAATCCTTCTTCCTCATCTTGAACTTCTCATGGAGGAACACAAGAAGGCCATTGGGGAAGTATGTATAAGAATGTTATACAGTACTTCAAGATGTTGACATTGAAATGCACCTATATGTTGATTTATCATCTGCAGTCTTCTCTGAGCACCTTACATCAGCTGCAAAACCCTACTTTCCCCATCCTGGTGTCCTTGCATATTCCTCACTGACTGAGGAAACCCATTACAGACAGAATTCACACAAAAAACAACCTTAGGGGAATTAATGACAGCCCTTTAAAACACTTGTCGGATGCTTTGAGCTTGTGCATTCAGATTTTCTTTTTTGTTTTCTTACATTGTGAACTAAAGGATTTCAAGACATACTTCTAAGGCATACACGTCTCTTAGGCCCCATACACACGAGAGAATTTATCCGCGGATACGGTCCAGCGGACCGTTTCCACGGATAAATCCTCTCAAAGATTTCCGCAGATTTCTATGCGATGGAGTGTACACACCATCGCATTGAAATCCGCGCGGAAATCCTCTGGCGATGACGTGTCGCGCCGTCGCCGCGATTATGACGCGGCGACGGGCGCGACGCTGTCATATAAGGAATTCCACGCATGCGTCAAATCATTACGACGCGTGCGGGGAATCCCTTTGGACGGATGGATCCGGTGAGTCTGTACAGACGAGCGGATCCATCTGTTGGGATGGATTCCAGCAGATGGATTTGTTGTGCATGTCAGCAAATATCCGATCTGCTGGAATCCATCCCAGAGGAGATTTCTCCGCGGAAACAGATCCGCTGGCGTGTACACACCATAGGATCTATCCGCAGAAACCCATTTGCTGGGATTTATCTGCGGATGGATTCTATCGTGTGTATGGGGCCTAAGATAAGTCCAGGGGTTTGTCAACACTCCTGCAGATCTGCAGGATACACAGAATGGAAGATTGTATCTAATTGCTTTACCTAAGTAGTTAGTGCTGTAGTCCTAGAACTACAAAAAATGTGTCACATGTCTGAAGTACTACCACAGTCTTAGTCGATACTTACCCTACAAAAGTATTATTATTTGTAGTATTTTAGGGGCGATCTGACCCTGTTCTTGTATTTTTTCTCATACCTGAATAACAGGTATCAAGACATCCTTGTAGAGCCTTATTATACTTTGTTCTTTAAGATTTTATGATGTCACTATGTAGTGCATTCTGGTTCAATTTTGACAGAGTTTATTAGTTAAAACTGGTTCTTATGCCATACCCAAATCTAAGAACAAAAATGTAATATAATGGTTACTAGAGATGGGTCGACCACTGTTCGGTTTGCACCAGAACTCCCAAAGTTCTGACCTGAACGGAAAACCCTATTAAAGTCTATGGGGCCAAATCCACAGCCAGCGGCGCAAAATAAGTTTTTTCTAACTTATGTCCTTTAAGTTACGGCGCCCTAAGTTGGTGTCATAATTGCCGTATCCACAGCGCATTTGCGCACAAAAGTGCGCCTGCCGTAACGTAAATTCGGAGGCGTAAGGCGGGGTTATGGCAAGTGGGAAGGAAGTGGGCGTGCTTCATTGTAATGAGCCGTGACCCCATGCAAATGAAGGTCCGGCCGTACTGCGCATGCGCGCACGAATCTGCTGCTCACTGCGCATGTGCAAAACTTTGCTTGGCGCAATCAGTGAGATAGGTAAAAGGCCAAGTGTACTTAGTTTGAGGATCGCACTGTGCTTAACTAGCTCCAGTCAAACACACTTCATTTGCAAAAGTATTTCCCTGTGTTCCCTTCCATGAGCAATTTGCTTCTGCTCTTAGTTTGTCAGTGTTTGTTGGTAAGTTGTGTTTGATAGAGAAGTGTTGGAGGAGTAGTAGATAGTAGTTGTTGTTTGTTTATGATAAGTGTAATTTTTGTTTGATTGTTTCTGCTAATTTTTTTGTTTGTTTTTTTTCTGCTTGGATTTTGTGTTTGGTTTTTGTGTGTTTGTATTTGACTTTGTAGTAGCTGTCTGCGTCTGTGTGTATTTTTGTGTATTTGTTTGGTGTGTATTTTTGTGTGTTTGTATTTGACTTTGTAGTAGCTGTCTGCTTGTGTGTGTATTTTTGTGTGTTTGTCCTGTTTGGCTTCTTGTTGCTGGGTGGTGTCTGTGATGGCCCCCAAACGCAGGAAGCTGAATTTTTCACATGTTGAAAAGCAAATCCTTGCCAGGTATATCATCCAATATGGAAGATATTTACATGGGCCTGATAGCCGGAACACCTCCCCGGCCCAAAGGAAGAGGATCTATGCCAAAATAACAGATCACATAAATGCGGCGGGGGGAGGGGAGACGAGGACCCCCGCTGGCATTAAGAAAAAGATCAATGATCTGAGGAGCGTGGTCCGCAATAAGGTGGCCAAGCTCACTGCGCATAGGAGGGGCACTGGAGGAGGGGGACCATGCCCCATCCGGCTGACTGAGGAGGAATGGGCAGTGGCCCAGTGTTTCGAGCCAGAGCAGGTGGTGGGCCTGCCTGGTTATCAGTCTGATGTTCCTGTAAAGCCAGGTAAGGTTATTTTTTTTTTATTTGGTGATTAGCATGTGTGGGTGGGGGAAGGGAACATGTGCCAAGTGTGTGGATCCTCAAACCTGTGATTGTTTGGTGTCTTCCACAGATGACCAGGAGATTGCTGGGCCATCAGGCCAGGCTGCTGCACCACCCCAAAGACAGGAGGCTGCTGAGGAGTCCCCAGGGGAGGGGAGTGGCCAAACCTCCCCTCATAAGGAGGCTGAGGGGGAGGAGGATGAGGGGGAGGAGGATGAGGGGGAGGAGGAAGAAGATCTCCAGATTGGCCGGGAAATCATTATTGCCACAGATCTGATGACATTCGACGATACCCTTGAGGCTAGCCTTGAGGCTCCCCTTGAGGCTACCCCAGAGGCTCCCCTTGAGGCTACCCCAGAGGCTCCCCTTGAGGCTACCCCAGAGGCTACCCCAGAGGATCCCCCAGAGGCTGGCACCAGTCAGGCCACCATCAGGGGTAGCCCCTCCCACTCCTCCAACAACATGCCGCAACCCACAAGGGTCACTCTATCCCCTCCTACCTGGCCACAAGCCTCAGGGGCAGGCAGGATGGCGACCCAGGACACCAGGGTGGGGTCTGAGCATATGCCGGCCAGTCTGCTGAGGGACAATGCCAAGCAGACCCGCAGTCTGGGTGACATCAAAAAAACTATGGCCAAGATGGAGCACAGCCTGGATGTAATGAGGGAGTCACTCAGTGATGTGGCCACCAATTCATTGGGTGTCATCACCTGTTTGTGGTCCCTGCATACCGCCACAACAGGCGTGGGCCAGGAGGTGACTGCCCTCACCCGGGCTGTGCAGGACAACACCCGGGCTGTGCAGGAGAACACACGGGCTGGCCAGGCCAATACGGCTGCCATCACTGACTGCCTGACCAGGATAGCAGTGGCCTTGGAGGGCAGGCCAGCCGGAGGTCAGACACCAGGGGAGGCTCCTCCCTCCCCTGCTCCCCCCCCCAATGAAGATACTCCCTCCCCTGCTCCCCCCCCCAATGAAGATACTCCCTCCCCTGCTCCCCCCCCGTGAAGATCCTCCAGGTGCCCGTGGCCGTGCCCGTGGGCGCGCCCGTGCCCCTGCCCGTGGGCAGCCTAGACGGAGCACTCGCCGCCGGACTTAAATACCAGGGGTACTTTTTTTTTTTTTGCTTTTAAAATTTTGGTTATTATACTGTACTTATGATTTGGTTTATGTGTGTGAATGATGTGTGAATGTGGGGGGGTGGCATTCCTGACAAAATAAGGGTGTCACCCTCAGTTTTGGTGGAGAAGGGATCCCCAGGACCAGGGAGAAGTCATCCTAGGTTCCTGAATGGTGTATGAATGCACAGTGACATAATTGGAGCCGTGGCGGGGCGTTACTGCTCCCAAGTACCAAAGGGGGGGGGGGGTACTTGGATCTAATCCAATTCGATGTGCATGTGATGTGTTTGTGCTAGGGACCACAGTGGTGTGCATTCATGCATTCTCATTGTGACATAAATCATGTGCGTTTCCAGAGACAAAAACATTCTCAATGTGTCATTAAACATGTGCGTTTACTGTGCAAAGCAACATTCTCATTGTCACATAATTCATGTGCGTTTGCAGTGAAAACAAATAATAACATTGTCACATAATTCATGTGCGTTTGCAGTGAAAACAAATAATATCATTGTGACATGATTTCTGGCCATTTACTGAGAAAAGATGCCTTCTGCGAGGCGTCTCCTGGCTACTGTGCCCTCAGTAGACCGGGTAGAGTGGGCTAGGGGGGGATTGCCTGGGTGGGGGGTCAGGTCAGCACGTAAGTTAATCTCCAGTCCCCTTCTCATTGCAAAGTTATGAAGAATGCAACAAGCCCCTATTATTTGGCACACAAAGTCTGGGGAATACAGCAGTGTACCCCCAGTCTTGTCCAGGCATCTGAAGCGGGACTTCAGCAGGCCAAATGTACGCTCCACTACTGCCCGGGTGCGAATATGAGCCTCGTTGTAGCGTTGCTCTCCTGGGGTTTGGGGGTTCCTGAATGGGGTCATCATGTGAGGGCCCAGGGCATATCCAGAGTCACCTGGAAGGGAAAAGACAGGAGGATATTAGTCATGCATGTGCCCCATGTGATGTCTGCATCATGGGGGGGGGACAGTCATACCTGACACACATGTCACTCACCAACCAGCCAGCTGTCTCCATACACGTTCTGCTCCAATTCACGTGCTATGTTGGTCTGCCTAAAGATGTAGCTGTCATGGCACGAACCTGGAAATTTGGCACACACATGCCAGATGAGGCCATGGGCATCCACGATTACCTGGACATTGATGGAATGCCAGTTTTTGCGATTCCTGAACAGGTGCTCGGTATCATGGGGGGGCTGTAGTGCCACATGGGTACAGTCAATGGCCCCGATGGTCCGTGGGAATCGTGCAATCTGATAGAAATCAGCCATGCTCTTCATTCGCTGGTCCTCCTGGGTGGGCTTTTCAAATTGACTGCCCATGCGTCTCAGTATTGCAGGGACAACCTGGTGCACACACCTGCTCATCGAGGACTGTACCATCCCAGCCAGACCTCCACATGTTCTCTGAAAAGACCCAGTGGCCAGAAAATGCAGGGTGGCCATAACTTTAATGTGAGCTGGCAGGGCATGGGATCGTTGGGTTGGGGTGTTCAGATCATCCTGCAGGATCCTGGTTAAGTCCAGGATGGCTTCCTGGTTAAATCTGAAGTTGCCAATGACCTCAGACGCAGTCATGCCAAAGAGATCTTGGCGTGGGCGGTATATCCTCTCCTGTGCCCTCCTCCTCCTCCTCTGTGCCCTCCTCCTTCTCTGCGCCTGTAAAGTTGAGAGTGCCGTTATAATCATTGATGGCCCAGGCATTTTGGCAGTCACAATGAAGTCAAGCAAAGAAGTGTTGGCAGCTCTTCCTAAATGGTGTTGCTTCAGCAGACCTTTACAGGGCTGGTGTAAAATTAGGGCTGCTTTTATAAAGTCTAATTTTGCTCCAGAAAACTAACAGGTGCGCACAGGGCGTAATCTACGGCGCACACACTTAATTTTGAGGATCGCCCTATCTCCCTCATTTGCATCTTTGCCTATCAAATAAAGCGGCGTGACTAGCGTAATTTGCGTCAGAGGATGCGCCAGAGTAATTATTTTAAGTAGGGCGGAAAAAACGGATTTTTCGTTTTGAGGATCGGGCGCAAAGATACGCGCGGAGTAAAATTAGAAATCTCGAGTTAAGTCGGCGCATCTGCTTTGTGGATTTGCCCCATAGTGCCTAAGTCTGCCTATAACGTAGCACATTTGTAGCATGTATAGAACATGCTGCAGCAAAAATTACATTTCTAAAAGAAAAAAATAAATAATGAAATTACATTTAAATTGCCGACAATACAATAGACAGACAATAGAAAAAAACGATCCCCCCAAAATTTATACCAGACCCTTATCCTGGCAGGCCACGAAAGGGGGGGGCATTTTCTCGAACCATAACAGGCCCCATACCCTCAACATGGGGGTGATGGGGACATCTGGGCGGGGTGATGTCACATCATGGCACCACCCCCTTTTAAAATCATTGACACAATATGCATCGGTCAGTGATGTCACAAGGGGGCAGTGCCACCAGGTGATGTCGCCAGGTGGCTCGGCTCCTTACCTATATAGGAACTGTCAAAAGGCAAGCCAGGCATTCAGTGATTTGCCTTATTTGACGGCGGGCCAAATGTATTTAATTTTTCCAGTCCGGCGGTGAGTGACAATGGATCTTCATTGGGGACACTTTTTTTTAATAAAGAAATTGTCAAAAACTGTCTCTGTGTTTGTATTACTTTTTGACACTTTTTTTGGTGACTGGGTAAGGGTACTATGTACCATATACTCATTCACTTGAGGGGGCTGGGATCTGGGGGCCCCCTTGTTAACCTCCCTGGCGGCATCCCCGAGCGTGACTCGGGGTGGATTTTCAATGCTAGGATCGGTATCCCCGAGTCACGCTCGGGGTAGCTGTGCAGAGTGTGCAGCGGCGCGGCTTACCTGTTTGCTGAATCCACAGACAAGTTACTTACCTTGTCCCTGGATCCAGCGATGCATCCCCGCTGTGTGAGCGAGCGGGACCTCGTTCGATTCACACAGTGCCTCTGTGTGCCGCCGATCTCCGTTCCCTGCGACGTTAAGATGCACGGGGGAGGAGAACGGTGCCAAATTCAAAAAAGTAAACAAACACATTACATACAGTATACTGTAATCTTATAGATTACAGTACTGTATGTAAAAAATACACCCCCCCTTGTTCCTAGTGGTCCGCCCAGTGCCCTGCATGTACTTTTATATAATAAAAACTGTTCTTTCTGCCTGAAAGCTGTAGATTGTCCAAAAGTGTCCCTTTATGTCAAAAATGGTTTTAGATCAGCTAGAAAACAGCGATAATAAATTATAATCACTTGCAGAATTGTGCGATAGCGATTTGTGGGGAAATTCGTCATAAAAAAATAAAAGTAATGACAGCGACAATTCTGCAACTGAGCAAATTTCAGTGATTTTGAGTTGATTACATTATTGAATAATTTTTATTATAATTATATTATTATTTGTTATAATTATTTATAATTATTTATTATATTATAATTTATAATTTTGTTTTAAAAAAAAAATCATACCCGGGATGACTACTACACTCTTGTTTGGTCAGATTTAAGTGAGTTATTCCTAAGAATTGCAGGCCTACAGTATAAAACCCCAAATTTCCTTGCAAAATAATTGTGCCGCTTTTGGTACGTAATTCCAGACAGAATCATACCGCCAGGGAGGTTAAAAGGGGATTCCAGATTCCAATAAAACCCCTTCCCGCAGATCCCCACAACCACAGCCCAGGGTTGTGGGGATGAGACCCTTGTCCCCATAAACAGGGACAAGGTGCTTTGGGGTGAGGGAGCAGAGCCTACCCCCCATGTTGAGGGCATGTGGTCTGGTATGGTTTAGGAAGAGGGCACACGCTCACCCCCCCTCTTTCCTGAAGGGTCTGGTATGGATTTTTGGGCGGGACCCCATGCCATATTTTTTTTATTTGGTGCAGGGTTCCCCTTAATATGCATACCAGACCCAAGATTTATCAATTTTATTTCAAAATAACTCAGTTAGAAAATGGATGAAAGTTGTGTAAATATTGAGTGAACACATTAATAAATATACCCCTCCCCTTAGTCTTGGGGTTTAGAAAAGGTCAGAGCTTCAAATACCCAACCTGACAACTTCCACAATCTTATAGCTGCAATATATTATATTTTTGTATTTTACCTATGCTTTAACTACTTTCTGACTCCAAATATATTTTCATGTTCTTTCTCCTTTTATTCTGGACATAGAAAGTCAGTAAATTGGACCATAGTACCAATAGTGGATCCGTGGTTGGTTTTAGGTGGTAGATCTTTATATGTCTTTGCTATACAAAGTATCATACTTGGGGGGTCTATTTATTCATTTTTTCACCTAAGGCCCCATACACACCATAGAATCTATCCGCAGATAAATCCCATCAAATGGGTTTCTGCAGATAGATCCTATGGTGTGTACACACCAGCGGATCTTTATCCGCAGATAAATCTCCCCTGGGATGGATTTCCAGCAGATAAATATTTGTCGACATGCACAGAATATCTATCTGCTGGAATCCATTCCAACGGATGGATCCGCTCGTCTGTACAGACTTACCGGATCCATCCGTCCAAAGGGATTCCCCGCACGCGTCGTAATGATTTGACGCATGCGTGGAATTCCTTATATGACAGCGTCGCGCCCGTCGCCGCGTCATAATAGCGGCGACGGCGCGACACGTCATCTGCAGAGGATTTCAGCGCGGATTTCAATGCGATGGTGTGTACACGCCATCGCATAGAAATCTTCTGAAATCCTCGAGAGGATTTATCCGCGGATACGGTCCGCTGGACCGTATCTGCGGATAAATCCTCTCGTGTGTATGGGGCCTAAGACTCACACAACTTTTACCCAAGATTTATCAATTTTATTTCAAAATAACTCAGTTAGAAAATGGATGAAAGTTGTGTAAATATTGAGTGAACACATTAATAAATATACCCCTCCCCTTAGTCTTGGGGTTTAGAAAAGGTCAGAGCTTCAAATACCCAACCTGACAACTTCCACAATCTTATAATGACACCTATCTAAAATAAAGCATAGGAAGCCAGCTCGGTATGTAATGCCGCATGCCCAAGGACCAATAGTGGTCCACTGAGAGATGTCTAAAAAACACTACTCTAAACTGATGTATTTATTTAATAAAAGCAATTATTTCATTTTGCAAGGGAATGTTCACTTAGCTTAGTGAGTTGAAGCTCTTCTAATCCAATCATGTGCAAGCATAAATTCAATTTTCCTTGAATTTCTTTTTTACTGCCTTTAGCAAAACAAAGGGAAATCAGGAAACCTAGGGCTGGATTCACGTAGATCGGCGCATATTTACGGCGGCATAGTGTATCGTATTTACGCTATGCCGCCTTAAGTCAGAGAGGCAAGTGCTGTATTCACAAAGCACTTGCCTCCTAACTTACGGCGGCGTAGCGTAAATGGGGCCGGCGTAAGCGCACCTAATTCAAATGAGGATGAGGGGGTGTGTTTTATGTAAATGATTGGTGACCCGACGTGATTGATGTTTTTTACGAATGGCGCATGCACCGTCCGTGTACATATCCCAGTGTGCATTGCTCCAAAGTACGCCGCAAGGACGTATTGGTTTCGACGTGAACGTAAATTACGTCCAGCCCCATTCACGGACGACTTAAGCAAACAACGTAAAATTTTCACATTTCGACGCGGGAACGACGGCCATACTTAACATTGGCTACGCCACCTAGGGGGCAGCTTTATCTTTTTTTATCTTATCTTACGGAAACGGCGTATCTTTTCTGCGACGGGCAAGCGCACGTTCGTGAATCGGCGTATCTAGTCATTTACATATTCTACGCCGAAATCAATGGAAGTGCCACCTAGCGGCCAGCTGAAAAATTGCACCCTAAGATACAACAGTGCAGGCTGTCGTATCTTAGCTAGGTTTAAGTGTATCTATCTCAGTTTGAGCATACACTTAAACTTATGACAGGCTTAGATTCCGAGTTAAGTTGGCGTATCTACTGATACGCCGGGGAAACTCTTTGTGAATCCAGCCCCTAGAATTCAGCTTTAATTGTAAATTCATTTTAATAAATTTCCTGTCAGTGTGTTCAATGTAATTCTATAAATTAAAGAGAATGTATATATTTCCGATTTTTTTTTTTTATCCAGTAATGTGAATAGTAAAATAATCCTAATAAAGTGAAATATTAATTTACAAGGGAAGGTGATTTTTGAGGTTGCCTTTTTACATTATTTTTTCCTAATTATCTACCATTTGAGAGTTCATTAGTCACAATTATTTGGAGCACAGATTAAACATGACAGAGATAAAAAGGCATTGCAGGAAGTGACCTCATAAAAATTGCATCAAGTGTCAAATTAATAATAACTCGCTTTGTCAGGCAATTAAAACCTGGTAGCTGATAAAACAAATGGCTTGACCCATTGATTTTTTCCAGTTTTACTGGAGTGCATGCTAGCCACTTTTAAGCAGGGTCATATAATTTACTGTACCAGTATATACATATAGCATATTAAGTTGTATTTTTTTACAAAAATCCTTGACATGCATTGCAGATCTCTAACTGTGACAGGTTTTTGCCAGCCTAGAACTACCAGAGCTTTTTAACTGGAGGCATACAGTCAAAATGATGCCTGATTTTTTAAGGTGCATGCTTGGTAGAGTGAAATTGTGTTGTTGTCTGTCCTCTTTTCACCTTATCAATGCATCCTATACAAAGCAGTAGGAAACTGTTGCATGCAAGATTTAGGGAGGACACCACCTACTGTATGCAGTACCACACTGGAGAATTCATAAATGTAGATTAGCCCTTGAAATGCACCACATTCTCCTCTTCCGAAGCATTAGTGGCCAGTGAATTCTTCCCTTTCTAAATATTAATGGTGAGTAGCAATAAGACTCCATTTAAAAGAATTAGTTGTCAGTAGCATTTAGATCATTTAGATAAGCATTGGTGGTCAATGGCAATTATAAAATACTCCATTGAATATCTGTTCTGCCCTTCTGCTGATATTGTGACATGACTGCTGAGCTACTGTCAACTAGGAGATCCCTCTGCCTGGCAGTGCTGCTATTGATTTTAATTTTGAATGTTCCAGTGCTCCTCTCTAGGACATGGTCTCCAAGATTTTGAATAAAATCCTGGGACAGACCCATGGGATTCAGAATGATTAGGGAACATGCTATGCACTTTTATTTTGTACATTTTGAAAAATGAATGTTCATTTAGCTTACTGAAATTGTGAACTTTTATTTAATAAATGGATGTTTCCTTTATAAAGCAAACTTATGTTTTTCAAAGAGAACATTCACTTTGCTAAGTGAACAGTCCATATTCCTTAGTAATTCAACCTCATTCCTCAAAGTTTAATTAAGCTAATAGAGACTGTCTGAGAAAACATAGATTAGCGTTCTTAAAAAACAACATAACGAGAACTTGGATAGTAGCAGTAAGCACAATGTTATTTCTTTTTTAGATTTTACAACTTAAAGTTTTACCACTTCAGCCCCAGAGGATTTGGCTGCCAATATAGCTTTCTTTTGGTGGTATTTGATCACTTCTGAGGTTTTTATTTTTTGCGCTGTAACAAAAATAGAGCGTCAAGTTTGGAAAAAAACAAAATTTGACTTTTTGCTATAATAAAGATACCCCCCAAAAAAAATATATATATATATATATATATATATATATATATATATATATATATATATATATATATATATATATATATATACATATATATATATATATATATATATATAAAATTTGCTCAGTTTAGGCCGATGCATATTTTTCTACATATTTTTTGTAAAAAAAAAATCGCAATAAGTGTTTGTTGACACTTTTGACGCTATTTTTTGGACCATTGTCTTATAAACAGCAATCAGTGCTATAAAAATGCACTTGTGTGTCCTAGGGAGTGATTATAACTGTGTGGGGACTGCAACATGACACTGATCGCTGCTCCCGATGACAGGAAGCAGATGATCAGTGTCCTGTCACTAGGCAGAACAGGGAGATGCCCTGTTTACAAGGCATCCCCCTGTTCTGCAGCTCCATGACACGATCGCAGGACACCGGCGGACATTGAGTCCACGGGTCCCGCGGGCACGGTCATGGAGCTGGCGGCAGGGGCGTGCGTCCACACAGCGGCAAATTTAAAGGGACGTACCTGTATGCCCATATGCCTGTCCGTGCCATTCTGTCAACGCAAAAGTGTGTGTGTGGCGGTCGACAAAAGGTTAAGTAAACATTTACAATGAATTTATCTTATTTTCCCTTGTTTTGTCTGTTAAATATGTAATTTGTTTTCTTTGTTGATACTGCCAAAAATCCAGTGCTATCCTATTCACTTTGCAGTCCTATCTCATGCATTGTTATAAGCCAGGGATATGCAATTAGCGGACATCCAGCTGTTGCAGAACTACAAGTCCCATGAGGCATAGCAAGACTCAGACAGCCACAAGAATGACACCCAGAGGCAGAGGCATGATTGGACGAAAAGGCCTAATTAAAGGAAAACACGACTCACTGCCAGCGCTGACTGGATTTTGGCAAGTTCCTTTTGAACCCACCTGTACTCTACTGTATGCTTCTAAGGACCCATACACACTATTAGATTTTCTGCAGATATTTGTCTTCAGATTAAAACCATATAATATGAGGTTAAGAGTTTCAATTTGTATGCAATCAGGCAGGCCCTTGCACTACATGGTTTTGGTAAATCTAATGACAGAAATCTGCAGAGAATCTAATAGTGTGTATGGCAGGGGTGTCCAAAGTTTTTTCAAAGAGGGCCAGATTTGATTAAGTGAACATGCGCAAGGGCCGACCATTTTGCCTGACATTCTTTGAACCATTAAAATTCGGTCTAAGTGTGTTCGTTCGAGCACTAATACACTGCCCAACAAGAATTATCTTGCCTTTGTGGCTGTGTGAGTAAATAGATGAGCTCAGGCCTGTTATTTGGATGTACCATATTTATTGGCGTATAACACGTACCATAACTTTAAGAGGGAAGTTTCAGGAAAAAAATAAAATCATTTTAAATAAAGAACTGTGAAGCAAAATAAGGGTCAGTACCTATCTTCAGACCCCCAATTGCCAGGAATGCAGCACCCACCATTGCCAGTAATGCAGCACCCACCATTGCCAGGAATGCACTCACCCATTATTGCCAGGAATGCACTCACCCATTATTGCCAGGAATGCACTCACCCATTTTTGCCAGGAATGCACTCACCCATTTTTGCCAGGAATGCACTCACCCACTATTGCCAGGAATGCACTCACCCACCATTGCCAGGAATGCAGCCCCACCATTGCCAGGAATGAACGCCAATTGCCAGGATTGCAGCCCCACCATTGCCAGGAATGAACTCTAATTGCCAGGATTGTAGCCCCACTATTGCCAGGAATGCAGCCCCACCATTGCCAGGAGTAAACTCTAATTGCCAGGAATGCAGCCCCACCATTGCAAGGAATAAACTCTAATTGCCAGGAATGCAGCCCCACCATTGCCAGGAATAAACTCTAATTGCCAGGAATGCAGCCCCACCATTGCCAGGAATGAACTCTAATTGCCAGGATTGCAGCCCCACTATTGCCAGGAATGCAGCCCCACTATTGCCAGGAGTGAACTCTAATTGCCAGGATTGCAACCCCACTATTACCAGGACTGCAGCCCCGTCTTTGCCAGGAATGCACTCACCATTGCAGCCTGTCACAAGTGTCCATCTGCAGCTGTGCCCAAAAATTAAGTGTTATCGTTTTTAAATGTTCCCGCCCGCCCGCCGAAATACTTAGACCCGGATGTCCTGTGCACTCGGCTGTACTCAGCTCCTCTCGCAGTCCTGCCCCTTGGCCCGGATCCTATGATGGACATAACACACGTCCAATGGCGGGACTGGGTGGGACTGCGAGCATAGCCAAGCTTAGCCGAGTACACAGTACACTCGGCTCGGGCTATTTCAGCGGCGCTCGCTCTCCCACACAGCACGGATACGCTGATAAAAACGGTATATCTTTTGTGACCCCGGCGATCTGGGAGATCGTCGGGGGCCACAAAAGATATGTATGTTTAGATAACCAGGCGGGCCGTTCAAAACCGGGCCGCAGGCCGCAATTGGCCCGCGGGCCGGACTTTGGACATGCCAGGTGTATGAGGGTCTTAGTCTCCCATACAGCTTATTCCTGACCTGTCTTTGGATACTTCTGTGTACTACTGCTTGCACATTGTCAGAACTTTTGAAGTTAAAATAATTAATATGAGGCCAAAATCATATTTTATATATGTTTCCATGAACCAAGTTGAAGCCATTTTGTGCTGGTTCTTAGAATGTTGAAACTAAGTTCATGGCTGATGAATAGACACCGTTACTAGCGTTTTTTTCTTCTCTTAAAGGACCCAGTGCACATTCTTCCAAGATATAAATCTTGAGAAGTCTTAGTCAAATAAACAAGATAAGGGAACCATGAGCTTACAGACATATTGGGCCAGATTCACAGTCAGCGGCGTAAATGTAGGCGGGCGTATCATAGTTACGCTACGCCGCCGCAACTTAGAGAGGCAAGTGCTGTATTCACAAAGTACTTGCGTCTAAAGTTATGGCGGCGTAGCGTAATTTTGCCGGCGTAAGCGTGCATAAATGAATGAATGAATGAATGAAAAACTTATAAAGCGCGGCGCATGCGAACTGAATCGCTTCAAATGAGGAACAGGGGGGCGTGTTTTATGTAAACTAATCATGACCCCACATAAATGAAGCTTTTTCCGAACGGCGCATGCGCGCGCATGCTCAGTATCACGTCGAATTTTCAAATTAAATTACACCCGCTCAATGCCTAGTTGTCGTGAACGTAACTTACGTCCAGCCCCATTCACGGACGACTTACGCAAACAACGTAAAACACGACGCTGTTCAGACGTTTCCGACGTCCATACCTAACATGACTTAACCCTGCCTTATGAGGGGTAACTTTATGCCGGTGTATGTCTTACGTAAACGACATATCTTGCTACGCCGGGCGCACGTACGTTCGTGAATCGGCGTATCTAGCTCATTAGCATATTAGACACGGAAATCTTCAGAAGTGCCACCTAGCGGCCAGCGTAAATATGCACCCTAAGATACGACAGTGTAAGAGATTTACGACGCTTGTATCTTAGCCAAATTTATGCGTAACTGATTCTAAGAATCAGCCGCATAGATACGACGGCTCTCATTCGGACTTACGACGGTGTACATGGCGCTACGCCGTCGTAAGTCCTTTGAGAATCTGGGCCATTGTTTTTTTTCTTTTCAGGACTGAGAAACGAAAATAGGGCTCATTCAAAAAGTTGCCTTATAGATAAACCTTATTACTCATAACAAGTAATTGTATTAGCGATAATTCTCATTATAGTATTATTACATTATATTGTAGTAATTATATGCATAATTAATTGAACAATGTTACCTATTTTGGTTTATATTTTTTCTTTATTGACTTTTCCAAAATATATTCATAATATATTATTTGGATATGTTCATAAATATATATTGGTTTATCTTTATTCATATAGACATAGCACATTTGTAATATTAAGAAAAATCTGGATGTATGGAGTTTCTTATGCCCTGTACACACGATCGGATATCTGATGGAATCTAAACCAATGGATTTTTTCATCAGATATCTGATGAAGCTGACTTTCATCAGTCTTGCCTACACACCATCGGTAAAAAATCCGATCGTGTCCAACGCGGGGATGTAAACACTACGACGTTCTGAGAAAAATGAAGTTCAATGCTTCCGAGCATGCATCGACTTGATTCTGAGCATGCATGGACTTTTGAATAATGGATTTCCCCGCAGACGATCGTTTTTTTCTATCTGTTTTTTAAATATAAGAAAAATTTAAAACAGGTTCTATTTTTTTCACTGATGAGAAAAAAAACGATGGGGCCCACACACGATCGGTTCATCCGATGAAAACAGTCCATTGGTCCGTTTTCATCAGACGAACTGATCGTGTGTACAGGGCATAAGAGTAAGAATTCTTGTGAAATAATACCCAACTCCGTGTTACCCAACTCCCAAGACATGTGAGAGGTAAGTAATTGTGTGGGATATATTTTCTCAAACACATATATCTCATGGAGAGTCAGTGGGGTAGATTCAGATAGATTAGCGGATCTTTAGATCCGCGTAATCTATCTGATTTACGATCCCCCGGCGCAATTTTGAGAGGCTAGTGCAGTATTCACAAAGCACTTACCTCCAAACTTGAGCCGGCGGATCGTAACTCCCCCGGCGGAATTCAAATTCCGCGGCTAGGGGGAGTGTACAATTTAAATCAGGCGCCTCCCCGTGCCGATTTAACTGTGCATGCGCCGCCGGCGAAATTTCCCAGTGCGCATGCTCCAAATGACGTCGCTAGGACGTCATTGTTTTCGGCGTGAACGTAAATTACGGCCATCCGTATTCGCGACTGACTTACGCAAACGACGTAAATATTCAAAACTCGGCGCGTGAACGACGGGCATACTTAACATTAGCTACCCCTCATATAGCAGGGGTAACTATCCGCCAGAAAAAGCCGATCGCAAACGATGTAAAAAAAAAACGATGGGCGGGCGTTAGTTTCTGAATCGGCGGATTTGCATATTCGTCGCGAGTAAAACACGAAACGCCACCTAGCGGCCAGTGGAAGATTGCAGCCTAAGATCCGACGGTGTAAGTCACTTACACCTGTCGGATCCAAGGGAGATCTATGCGTAACTGATTCTTATGAATCAGTCTCATAGATCCGACCATCGGATCTCAGAGATACGACGGCGTATCAGGAGATGCGCCGTCGTATCTCTTTGTGAATCTCCCCCACTAAGTCTAGAAAGTTTGACATAAATGCCATTATAGAGACATCCTTATTAAATTGATGTTTTTCGGTTAAGCCTAAGTCAAAAGGTTATTCGGGAATTAAATTTGGTATGTTAAGCAATACAACTTTATTGGCCCCTGTGAATAAAGGTTCAATATTGCGCCTTTAATTTATGAGCAGGAAATGACATGTGTTTGACATCACTCATGACATAAAAAGGCATTTCCACACCCATTCCTGGGGGGGAATATAGAGTGTAGACAGATGACAGTGAGGGAGATCGAGACAAGATTGGAACAATAGATGGAGAGAGAGCAGGAGGAAAAACCGAATGGAAACAATTTAGGAATTGTAGAGATCTCATTTGGGGATACACAGCTGATATCTCTCAAAAAAAGTTTCTTAAAGTAAAGTATTAATTTTCTATTTTATCTTTTGGTGTTGAATTTTTTAGCATATACATTATTAAACCATAAAAAATTTGTAGCATAGTATTGAAATTGTTTTATTTCTAACTGCAGTACGAAATAATTCAGACGTACGTTCAGACAATCAACTGAGAATCCATATTGAGCCAATGCCCAGGGGCACTTAATTCAGAAGGCAACATGGGCTCAATTAGGCTATTGTTTTGAAAATTGGAAAAGTCCATGAATAAGGACGTCAGAGCCTATTGGGATTCCAGCACTTTGTCTGAATATGTTGCTTTAAAAACGGATTCCAAGGGGTTTATGTATAAAGAAGTTCTCTAAACTTTAACTTCATGATGATGAACTAAAAAAGAAGTGGACAGACACTCTGTCCAGCTGTTCCATTGCACTCATGAATATCATCATCTCGTCTAAAAACAAGGAGATTGAAGAACTACAAACTGATATCATGCATTTACAAGGGGAAAATAAGCCTCTACAAAGCACGGCTGATTTTGCTGACCTGGACAAATTACTTGTTCTGTCGTCTGAAAAAGAGTATTATTGAAACCAAAAATTACAAAATGCTTAGACATAAACTTAACTATGACACTAACACAGTACAGTATATGTGTGGAAGAGCAAACAATTTTGGGGCCAGCTATCTGGCAAACATGTCAGTTTTTCGCACGCTGAGGCTGAGTATATGGAGGACTCTATGGGCGCTACAGATTCTGACCATTCATCTGCACAGCCATCCAAATCCAGACAACAGGAAGGTGTCAGTACCCCCATCCCTCCAAAAAATGGGGGATGGAATGGAAATCATACAGGAGGCCCCCGCATTCGGGCTACAAGAAAACAAGAAGAGGACAGAAACAAGGGAACAAATGGAGGCGGCAATCAATATCCTCTTCGCACCCAGAACTGCAGGACTTAACAGGTATCCATAACATGTTAAATCTCTCTAGTAGAGTATTAACCATTAAATAGACTTCCTTACTTTCCAAGGGTTTGAACTCTTGTCTATTGAAACATTTTAATATTTTTGAAACAATTGTGGACATTGACATGTTCTTTAGAAATTTAGCAATAAAGAAACATTACTTTAATGTAGATACAGATTCTCAATGTGACATGGTTGTGACACCTCCAATGAATGAAGTAGGCAGTGACCGTTTACAACAAAGCTTTAGGGAATGTTGTGCCCTGGGTGAATTGGAGGATCTCTCTTGGGAGGGAGAAGCTGACATTAAGGCCCGGATTCACATACATTGGCGTATATTTATGCCGGCGTAGTGTATCTAATATATGCTACGCCGACGTAGCACAGAGAGGCAAGCACTGAATTCACTAAGCACTTGCCTCCCAAACTGCGCTGGGTACCCTCGGTGTAAGCCGTCATAGGTGGAAGTGGGCATGAGCCATTCTAATGAGGCGTGACCCCATGCAAATGATGGGCCGAGTGCCATACAAGTACTTAAAACGAACGGCGCATGCGCCGTCCCGTGGACGTATCCCAGTGCGCATGCTCAGAATCACGTTGGAACTACTCCCTAAGATACAACGGATCACTGCTTACGACGTAACCTACGCCCAGCCCTATTCACGTACTACGTAAACAACGTAAACTACGACGACTTTGTTCCCTGGTCCAAACCTTAGCATGAGTTGCGCCTCATATATGGGGAATAACTTTACGCCGGTCGTACGACTTAAGCAAACCGCGTATATTGTGCAACGGCGCAAGTTCATTCGTGAATCTGTGTATCTCCCTCATTTGCATATGTGCATAGAAAATCAATAGGAGTGGCAAATGCGCCCAGCGTAAATATGCGCCCACGATACGACGGCGTAGGCAAGTTACATCGGTTTTGTAGGAAGCCTATTTTTAGGCGTATCTCAGATTGTGGGCACGGTGCATAGATAAGACGGCGCATAGTTACACTTACGCGGCGTATCTCGAGATAAGATAGGCGTAAGTGCTTTGTGAATCCGGGCCTAAGTTTTTTAAAACCCGGTCTGACATTTACCCTGTCAATGCTCGATGTCCTGAGATGGACAAATTCCAGAAATTGGTAGAGAGAGATCTCACCCTGCTGGCGTCTGGTCGACCAACTGGCTTGAGCATCGTACAGGATAATCTATCTAGAAGTGAGAGAAAAGCTCTTAAAAATCTTGAAGATGACACCTCTATCATTATTAGAAACTCAGATAAAGGTGGGTTGGTAGTTGTTATGGAGGAAGATGCATATAAACAAGAAGTTTACAGACAGTTGTCTGACGCTCACACTTATATAAAACTCAAAAGTGATCCCACTAAGGAATATAAAGTATTTTTAACAAATTTGATCAATGAGAGGATTAATTTGGGTGTGTTTGACAACAAGTCTGGCAACTGTCTTATTCCTGAACATCCAGTGATGTCAATTTTTCATCACCTTCTCAAGACCCACAAAGGGTTAGATCCATTGCAGGGGAGGCCCATCATATCTGGGATTGGCTCTCTCAATGAGAGACTGGGCCAAAGACTGGATGGTGTTCTGCCACCTCTGGTTAGACCACTCCCTAGTCACTTGAAGGATACTAATCACCTTTCAAACATTACATGTGACACTCAGTGTGATGCACATGCTATGTAGATCTTCTGAGATGTATCCAGTCTGTATTCGTCAATTCCACATGGATTGGCTATTGAAGCAGTTGGATACTACTTGGGACATCATACCGATCTTACTATTGAGGTTTGTTTATATGTGTTGGAAGCTCTGGAGTATCTTTTAACACACAACTTCTTCATGTTTGATGAGGAATACTTTCTCCATAGGTGCGGAGCAGCAATGGGGGCTAAATGTTTGCCCTAACTTGCCAACTAGAACATGGATTGGTGGAATCGCCATTTCATTTATGGCGGCAACAACTTTCAGATCCCACATTAGAATGTTTAAACGTTACATAGATGATCTAATATTTATCATGGATAACCATTTTTTCACTTCCTCAAATATCTGAATAATAATGACATCTGTTTTTTAGATGTCCATCTGTGTGGCCGTGATTCTGGTGTGCAGACCTCCCTGTATAGAAAACCCCTCTAAGGTAATATGCAGCTGATGGCGGGATCAGGACACCCTCGCCATACAATCAAAGGCATACCACTAGGTCAATTTCTGATGGTTCGCAGTATATGTGGTGACTGATGGGTTTTTGAGGAGGAAGCTGAGGCTCTTTACCTACGTTTTATACAGAGGGGTTATCCAAGATGGATTCTAGAGCCCTGGTCATTGCGAGATCCAAAGACAGAAATTATTTGCTCAGTAGAAATAAACACAAAGATTCTAGGAGCAACACGATGGGATTCAGTAAAGAGCGATGCACGCTCAGTACACCTTTCAGCTTGGAATTTGAGGATATAAGAAGGATTGTATACAGGTATCTTCCCATCCTTTATGAGGATCAGACTTGTGCTGATCTATTGGAGGATGGTGTCAATATGGTTTCAAGGAGAGCTTCATCCCTAGGTAATTTCTTTTAGTTTATTTACCACCAACAAAACACAGTCTACAACATTTTCAGCTGTGGTGTATCCAAATGTCCTTGTTGAAGGCATATTA
Organism: Rana temporaria; assembly: GCF_905171775.1. Taxonomy (NCBI): domain Eukaryota; kingdom Metazoa; phylum Chordata; class Amphibia; order Anura; family Ranidae; genus Rana; species Rana temporaria. Next base: position 536,249,065 of record NC_053489.1, read on the forward strand.
TCAAAGGGGAAGTTGTGCGTTCTTATTCTACTGTAAAAGAACAGAGACTGCGGTCATTCTATATTTGCAATACCAAACATGTTGTATATATCATCACATACAGACTCTGCAATGTATAGTGCATTGGTTGCACAATCAGACGTTTTAGGGATAGATTCATTGAGAATTTATCCAGTATTGAGAAAATCATTCCACCAATGTTGCTCGCCACTTTAATCAATACCATAATGGTGACACCTTAGCAGTAGAAGAACAGATCCTTGAGAAAGTCAGCCTGACTAAAAGGGGAGGGGATGCGTTTTAGATCTCTGTGTAAACAAGAGTTTTTTTGGATCTTTCATTTCAAAACTCATATACCTTACAGTTTAAATTTCAAATGGGGTATCACACATTTTCATGACTAAATTAGGCCCCATGCACACAAGACGCTGGTAAATGCTGGTAAACGTGTGTTCAGAGGCAGTTGGACAGCTATTACACATTCAATGTTATCCTATGTGTTCATGCACACAGTCAAATTTTTCAGCGTTTTTCGGCAGTTGCGTTTATACTCGTTTTTTCATAAGTAAAAAAATGGGTTCAGACGCAAACGTTTCCACGTTTCAGACGCAAAACGCGGCAAAACGCTGCTAAACATGTCAAAATGCCGGTACCGTGATTTCGTTTATAGGCGTTTTTAAAGGTGACCTATTTTTTTACATTAGAAATCTCAAAAATAATGGCAAATGATGAAAAACCAGTAAAAAAAACATAAAAAAACTGTAATTGCTTGCATTGCGGACAACCCACAACTTGTGGCAGGTGACGTGGCCAGGTGACGTGGCCAGGTGACGTGGCAGGTTATGTGGCCAGGTGATGTGGCCAGTGGACAATCCACAACTTGTGGCAGGTGGCGTGGCCAGGTGATGTGGCAAGTGGACAATCCACAACTTGTGGCAGGTGATGTGGCAAGTGACACGCTAAATACAAGTACACTGCTGCTCTCTCAGCTGCTACTCACTCTGGTCTCACAAAATGGCTGAAATGGTTAAATAATACTGTTTTTTGAGCTTAGGGAGGGTCTTATGATGTTTCTTAACTAAACGCTTATAAACGCAAACGCGGAAAAAACGCGGTAAACCGCTGCAAAATTCGTGGCAAAACGGGCGTTTTTAAATGCCGATTTTAGCCTTAAGGCTCCATGCACACTTTATAGTTTTTAGTATTTTTGGTCATTTTCAGTTTTTGCACAGATATTTGCCGTCATGCTGAACAGTTTTCCAGGATTTACCGTCATGTCATTCTTTGCTATCTTTAAGTATTTATATATATTATTTGATTCCATGAGGTTGTCATAATATTTTATCAATCATGATACTTGGATGGTTTTAGATTGCCCTTGTTTTTCTTAGGATGTTTATTGCTTTAAATGTAGCATTTGTGAATATTGGATATCCATTGCTGCATTTTTATTTAGCACGCCGGTTCTTACATCTCTGCTTCATGCAATTTTTCTTGTATGGTTGTTTGGTCTCATACTTTTTCAAACAGGCTTATATATTTCCATGTGTACTTTTACATATATTCAGATAAATGTTTATACAGTAGGAGTTCAAAAGAGGACCTTTTCTGTTTTTTCCTTTATTAAAATGTATCGATCAGAACAAGGTCTATTTGTTTTGAGAAGAAATCACATGTGCTGAATTAACACCTAGTTTGTTTTCATAGTCTGTAAAGCCACAGAAAGCGTTTCGTGAAAATATCCTTAACCATAGATTTTTACATATATCCATAAATATAATACTGTTAATATTTCAGTATAAACATCTGACAACGTCTGTCTCTGAATCCTGTGTATTGCACAGCCCATTAGCCACTGACCTTTTTCTGCTCTGTTAGTTTGCTACTAAGCCACCGTGAAGTGTTGAGACATTGTATTTTGATTATTTTGTTGATTTGTGGAAAGACATACGGTATGTAAAGTGAGGGCACGTGGAACCCAGAATCCCTTTGAATGGTTGGGAAACCCTTGTTTCAGCTCCCCATCCACCTCCTATGTCTAAGTCACCCTGTGTCCATTGGGGGCACAGAGTAACTGAGAAAATATGGCTTGGATTACTTAAAATGGGACAGTAATAATTATCCACAATCTCTCCCAGGATATATATAAAGAACCATAGATTTTAACATATATCCATAAATATAATACTGTTAATATTTCAGTGTAAACATCTGACAATGTCTGTCTCTGAATCCTGTGTATTGCACAGCCCATTGGCCACTGACCTTTTTCTGCTCTGTTAGTTTGCTACAGCATCTGACTAGTCAATTGCTTTACCCAGTCTTTTCTGAGATGCTGCTGTAGACTTCCAGCAGTGTTCCTACTAGAAAAGGCCTAAAAAAGGACGGTCCTCTTCATCTTGTCTTAGCATCTTTATTTTTTTTTAACAGGAACATGCCACAAAATTTACTATTTTGAATTAAGATTGTTCTTCATACCTGAACTGGTTTGAAATGCAGTAGGAGAAAAGATGATTTAAAAAAAAAAAACTAAAGCCATATAAGAACAGAGGGCCAGATCCACAAAAACCTGACGTAACTTAAAAAATCCAATTTAAGTTACACTGGCTTAAAGTTTCTACCTAAGTGCCTGATCCACAAAGCACTTATCTAGAAATTTCAGGCTGTGTAACTAAAATTCCGCCGGCGCAAGGCGTTCCTATTCAAATGGGGCGAGTCCCATTTAAATGAGGCGCGCTCCCGCGCCGGCCGTACTGCGCATGCGCGTCGGCCGTACTGCGCATGCGCGAAGTTACGTTACGCCGAGTTTTGAGGATCGCGACGGCTTAAAGTTGCGTCGGGGAAAAAAAAATGACAGCGGCATGCATTCCTGAGGGAGAACTCATGCCAATTTTCAAAGAAAAAAACCGGCATGGGTTCCCCCCCCAGGAGCATACCAGGTCCTTAGGTCTGGCATGGGTTGTAAGGAGACCCCCCCACGCCGAAAAATTGACGTAGGGGGTCCCCCTACAATCCATACCAGACCCGTATCCAAAGCACGCTACCCGGCCGGCCAGGAAGGGAGTGGGGACGAGCGAGCGCCCCCCCCCCCTCCTGAGCCGTGCCAGGCCGCGTGCCCTCAACATGGGGGGGTTGGGTGCTCTGGGGCAGGGGGGCGCACTGCGGGCCCCCCCACCCCAGAGCACCCTGTCCCCATGTTGATGAGGACAGGACCTCTTCCCGACAACCCTTGCCATTGGTTGTCGGGGTCTGCGGGCAGAGGCTTATCGGAATCTGGGAGTCCCCTTTAAAAAGGGGGCCCCCAGATACCGGCCCCCCACCCTAAGTGAATGGATATGGGGTACATCGTACCCCTATCCATTCACCTGGAGGCAAAAAGTAAAAGTTAATAAATACACAACACAAGGCTTTTTAAAATATTTTATTATTCTGCTCCGGACGCCCCCCCTGTCTTCGTTATTAGCTCAATTACCAGGGGGGGCTTCTTCTTCCACTCTCCGGGGGTCTTCCGCTCTCCGGGGGTCTTCCGCTCTCCGGGGGGGCTTCTCCGGACTCCGGGGGGGCTTCTCCGGCCTCCGGGGGGCTTCTTCCATCTTCTCCCCTCTTCCGCTCTTGACTCGGCGAACCCCGGTTCTTCTGCAGCTCTCCGGTGCCTTCTTCTTCAGCGCTGGCTGCCTGCTATGTTTGTGTGTTAGCTCGATTTCAAACAGGCAGCCGGCGCGGTCTTCTGTGGCGTCATCTTCTCTTCTGGTCTTCTGTTCTTCCGATGTTGCCTCGTCGCCTGTTGTCGCTGTAATGATGGAAGAGCGCCTTGCATCCCATTTATATAGGCATCACCGTCCCATCATGCTCCGGTAGGTACCCACGTGGTGGGTGCACGTGGGTAGGCACCCACCACGTGGGTACCTACCGGAGCATGATGGGACGGTGATGCCTATATAAATGGGATGCAAGGCGCTCTTCCATCATTACAGCGACAACAGGCGATGAGGCAACATCGGAAGAACAGAAGACCAGAAGAGAAGATGACGCCACAGAAGACCGCGCCGGCTGCCTGTTTGAAATCGAGCTAACACACAAACATAGCAGGCAGCCAGCGCTGAAGAAGAAGGCACCGGAGAGCTGCAGAAGAACCGGGGTTCGCCGAGTCAAGAGCGGAAGAGGGGAGAAGATGGAAGAAGCCCCCCGGAGTCCGGAGAAGCCCCCCCGGAGTCCGGAGAAGCCCCCCCCGGAGAGCGGAAGACCCCCGGAGAGCGGAGAAGACCCCCGGAGAGTGGAAGAAGAAGCCCCCCCTGGTAATTGAGCTAATAACGAAGACAGGGGGGGCGTCCGGAGCAGAATAATAAAATATTTTAAAAAGCCTTGTGTTGTGTGTTTATTAACTTTTACTTTTTGCCTCCAGGTGAATGGATAGGGGTACGATGTACCCCATATCCATTCACTTAGGGTGGGGGGCCGGTATCTGGGGGCCCCCTTTTTAAAGGGGACTCCCAGATTCCGATAAGCCTCCGCCCGCAGACCCCGACAACCAATGGCAAGGGTTGTCGGGAAGAGGTCCTGTCCTCATCAACATGGGGACAGGGTGCTCTGGGGTGGGGGGGCCCGCAGTGCGCCCCCCTGCCCCAGAGCACCCAACCCCCCCATGTTGAGGGCACGCGGCCTGGCACGGCTCAGGAGGGGGGGGGGCGCTCGCTCGTCCCCACTCCCTTCCTGGCCGGCCGGGTAGCGTGCTTTGGATACGGGTCTGGTATGGATTGTAGGGGGACCCCCTACGTCAATTTTTCGGCGTAGGGGGGGTCCCCTTACAACCCATACCAGACCTAAGGGCCTGGTATGCTCCTGGGGGGGAACCCATGCCGGTTTTGTTTTTTACAAATTGACGTGGAGTTCTCCCTCGGGAAAGCATACCAAATGCCGTCGCTGCAATGGGCCTTTACAAGGTGTGACTAACTTTACACTTTGTAAAACGAGCCCTAATTTTACACTTGCAAAATAACACTTACGGCGCAAAAAAGAAGCTAGAAAGCTTTGTGGATCGCCTTAAGTGCTAATTTGCATACTAGCAACGGCATTTCGACTCGAAATGCCCCCAGCGGCGGATGCGGTACTGCATCCTAAAATTAGGCAGTGTAAATCAATTACACATGCCGGATCTTCTGTGTAACTTTGGAAAAAGCCTTTTGAGGATCGTTTCCAAAGTTACACACAGACTGAACAGCAGTTAAGTCGGAGTATCTCTTTTGAGGATCTGGCCCAGAGTTTGAGTTGGTGCATTCTAATAGGAGCATCTCAAAATCATTTCAAATGCAAGCTGTCTACCTACCTACCAAATGCAAGCTGTCTACCTACCATTAATAAAAAAGTATTTTACATTTTTAAATATCCATACATCAATATAATGTGGAATTATTTCTACTCTCTCATTCGCTTACTTTCTTACTCAATTTTTAACAGCACACTTGCAGGATGTGTGGGCATTTTCTTCTATTTCAGTTTTCCAGTTTTTCTAAATCAACCTTAGCAACATTGATTATTACCTATCTGTCCTCTGAGTTTCCTTTTTAGTTTTCTTTAAAATGTATGTAAACACTAACAATGTCCTTCATTATTTGCCCTCCTTTGCTCTGTTAATTAGCCCTACCAGCTCTTATCGTGAACTACAGAAAAAGTATTCTGTATGCGGAGATCAGGACAGGGGAGGTATTCACTAACTTAAAAAGCGAGATACAGTTAGGCAGGGCTGATACAATTTTGTGTGAATTTCAGTCCACAACATCCTGTGTATTGTCATACCACAACAAGACTTAGGAGGTTAGTACATAAACATGAACAGTACTGTAGGTCTTGTTATAAATTTAAAAAGATTTGTTTTTGTTTTTTTCATGGACTTGGGCACTACATTTTATTTTCATATTGCCCATATTACAGCATTATAGTTATTTTCTGTGTTTATTCTATCTTCAATTTACTGCTTGCTTTGTTTTTTTTTCTGTAAAAACTATTGCAGAAATTTGGAATCACTACAAAGTTAAAAAGAATAGTGAATTGACTGCAGAATTGAAAGGACAAAAACTCAAGAGAAATTACAGTTAATGCATGTTATTTTCTTTAAGTCTGGAAAGAATGATAACAAAAAACAGGAATAAAGAAGAAGGAATGAAAAACCCTACAATTTATAATAAACAATACATTATGTGCATCACTAATTAATCAATACTTCAATAAATAAAGTAAAAATGTGTTCAGAATGTGTGTGCTCCAGAAACATAAATATATAAATATATAAATCCATAATATCATAAATACTCTAAAGATATTGAATAAATAGTGACAGTGATATAATCATGCAAAGTAACCAGTCCTGCAATCTTTATAAATGAATGTGAATCCAAAGTTCATGATGATCTTCAGACTTGAATACCTCTCCAATATCACCTGTGTACTATTTGTGAGTCTACTCACTTTGGGACTGACCTCTGATAAGAAAAAGAGGTCTAAACAGGTTGTTTCTGATAGTGAATTACTTCACGTCTCATAATATAAAGCTATTGGAGATAGAGCCTGGAGTTAGGCTTTAAATGCTTTTTGTTTTTTCCCCTTAAACTTGTCTGGGGCAAAACCAATCATATAGTTCAGTTTTTTTACAGTGTTGACCACAGTGGTTTTTTTTTACAGAATGGCTTAGAGGAGTTGTAAAGGATTTTTTTTTTGCTGAAATTACTGTTTACAGGGTATAGAGACATAATAGTTAACTGATTCCTTTTAAAAATGATTAAAAATAGATAGAAATCAATCATATAATGTACCTACAGTTTCAGTTTCGTTTTTGCATGCTGTTTCCTGCTCTGTGATGTACAGAGACACAGAGCCAATACAGGGCAGTGATGGTTTGTAAAACAAAACTGATTGGTGTTGAGGGGTTTTAAACACACAGTAATCACACCTCCTTGATTAGTGACCACAGAGAGAAAGCTCCCATTACTTTTTTCATCAGGAAACAGACATCCAGGAAAGCTTATCTACATTTTGGTTGCATACTGTGCAAGAGACCCTACACAATGGAAAGGTGCTGGACTACTTGTCTTCCAGTTGGCATTTTCTAGGTCCACTTATGTGATATGTGATTTTCACTTCTTATATAATACAAAGAGTGGTTCTATTAGAGACCTTTCTCAGTCTCAGATAGTTTACCTTCCCTTTTATAATGCTATCTGTGGGAATTGCAAATGGACCATTTCAGTATATTTTAATAGCCTTCCATGATTTTTAAGGATGGTTTATGTTTATTTCACATAAATATTGAGAACAGACCAAGGCTATTGAGGAGTGACACAACATTCTGAAAGTTGGATAATTTAACCCTTGTAATTTTCTTCACCTTGGTTGGATTAAGAACTAATAAATGAATTGCACACAAAAAAAGGTGCATATGTGTGATGGGTAAGGGAAGAAGGATGTGTCTCAGTCCCAATATAGTATATACACCACAACACTTACAGCCCGAGGGACTTTGTGAGTCACATCACAAAAAATGTATTTTCATAAAAACATATTTATTGTTTACAGAGATAATTCTTACATATCAAAACATGAGCATCATAAGATATCTACAGTAAAAGTACACACGTCCCATTACCTGTATACAAATTTTGAAAAACCTTGCATGAGCCAGATTTGTCCATGCTAATGTCCATTGGCAAATATGAGGAATAGTGCTGAAATCCTCGACATGTTTCACAAGATAGAAAATATTGCTTCCTCAGGAGAAGCACTCTGGAGATAAAAAAAACACAAAACAGAAAAAAGGGGGGATTCGGGAGGAGGGGGGGAGAAGAGAAAAAAAAAATATATATATTTTCTCCCCCCGGGAGTTGAAGGAGGGTATGGGGAGGGGCCAGACACAAATTGGTCTAGCCACCAAACAACCCTGCTGTGCCAGATGGTGAAGGAGGTGGAATGCCTGAACAAATAAAGGAGTGGACAGGGACTAATGAGTTCACATATAGTAAAAAAAAACAAAAAAAAACCCTGGCACATCAGGGTTGTTTGGTCGCTAGAACAATTTGTGTTTGGCTCCTCCCCCTACCCTACCTCAATTCTCCTTCTGAGGCCCTATGCTGCACACATTTGGAGGATGTATTTGATCTTTATCTACGTCTATATCGTTATACACATATGTGTTATTCTCATATGTGTTTTTTTATTTCCAGATATGTCTGAGTGCTTTTCCTGAGGAAGCATTGAAAAATATTCTTCATATTTGCCAATGAATATTAGCATGGACAAATCTGTCTCATGCAAGGTTTTCCAAATTTGTATACAGTAATGTGATGTATAATATATATATATATATATATATATATATATATATATATATATATATATATATATATATATATATATATATATATATATATATATATAAATGTATGTGAATAACCTCTGTAAACAATAACACAATAAATATGTTTTCAGGTCTGTGAGCAAAAAATCAAATAGTGCAATATGACTTATAAATAGGCGACAGTTGCTTAAAAAACACCAAGCATGAATAAAAAACAATATTAAAAACACTCCAAAATTATAGAGTCCACAGCAATATTGTAGCAGTGCTTCAATCAAACCACAGTTTGGCAGACTTCCATATAATGTTCATACAGGAAACAACAGAGGTGCAGAGGAGGACAAATGTGGTTGGCAATGTAATCGATCTTTAATCAATGCACCTTCCACCAAAAGCTCTTCACCACGTGGGAGGGGGGGGGGTTCTCCTCTTTTGGGGATGCAATCACCCCAATTGTGAATCAGATGCGCCTTAAATCACCCTGGTCTTCCACCGTTTAAACTGCAGTTTCCAGTTTAGTTTCTTAATGCAGGGGTCAAGCAGCAATATCTGAAAGAATGAAATGTCCACATAGAGTAGTACTGCTTTTAAAACTTTAATGAAACCACCCAAAACCCCTTACAAGTCAAAACGTACCAAAAAGCAATGAATCTCAAGCAAAATATGATATAAATGTGAGTGTGGTCACTCGGCCACCGTGATAAGGAAGTAGAGCCGTCTGTGTGACCAGCCGTTCTGATGCTTCCTGGTTCGTCCCCGGCCCATGGAATGCACACGTCACTTCCGGTTAGTCCACAGGAGTCACGCTCTGATGCATTTCGTCACTTCCAGACTTTGTCTTAGGGCGCCCTCAGACGAAGTCAGGAAGTAACGAAACACGTCAAAGTCACACAGGCGGCTCTACTTCCTTATCACGGTGACCGAGTGACCAGACTCACATGTATGTAATATTTTGCTAGAGATTCATTGCTTTTTTGTACGTTTGACTAGCTTCATCTTATTAGACTCTGGTCTGGCTGCCCAAATGCCAGTTCTAACAGTGGAGGGCATCTCACCTGGCTACAGATCACCTGCCAGATACCACTGCTTTATCAGGGGTGGCCTATGTGAGCTACTGAGGGATGGAACCAGAGAAACATTTGTTCCCTGGGTGTGTCCAGGAACCCAGGAGTTTTGGGAAAAAGAGTTAGGTCTCATGCACATGGGGCTTATGTTTAATCCCCTCTGAATGCCAGAACTCACACAAGCAAAAAAAAATGACCTTGCAGGCAGAGCTAGAGGTCATTCACATGGGCAGAAAAAAAGCACATTTAGATGGGTATTTTCTGCATGAAAGAAAGTTTGCATAAAATATGTGCCCAAAGTACGGGTGTTTATATGCATTTATACACATCTATGCATGTATGTGGGTAAAATCTGAAGATCTATGCGCATAAATCTGCAGTTGCATCCTACTGTTTTGTGCGTGACTAAAAGCAGCACACATTTTTGTTAAGTGTAGACACAGCGGCCCGGATTCAGATAGCCTTTACGCCGGCGTATTTATTGATACTTTTTCAGCAAGCAAGATACGCCAGAATTTTACTAAGATACGGCCGGCGTAAGGCTCTTACACCGTCATATCTTAGGTTGCATATTTCCGCTGGCCGCTAGGTGGCGCTTCCGTAGATTTCCGCGTAGAATATGCAAATTAAGTAGATACACCGATTCAGAAACGTACGTCTGCCCGGTGCATTTTTTTACGTCGTTTACGTTAGGCTTTTTCCGGCGTAAAGTTACCCCTGCTATATGAGGGGTATCCTATGTTAAGTATGGACGTCGTTCCCACGTCGAATTTTGAAAATGTTACGTCGTTTGCATAAGTCGTTTGCGAATAGGGCTGTATGTAAGTTACGTTCACGTCTAAAGCAATGACGATTTGCAGCGTAATTTCGAGTATGCGCACTGGGATTCTTTCACGAACGGCGCATGAAATTTAAATAAAACACGCCCACATCATCCAGATTTGAATTAGGCGGGCTTACGCCGGACCTCATACGTTACGCCACCGTAACTTATGGCGCAAGTTCTTTCTAAATACGGAACTTGCGCCCTAATTTACAGGGGTGTAACGTATCTGAAATACATTATGCCCTGTCGATAGATACTCCAATGTATCTGAATCCAGGCCAGCGTGTATGGGATCACTGATTACTATTGCTACATGTAGATGTGTACTAAACTATCTGCTGTGCACACCTAAACATATCATTTTATACTGCTTATGGGAATGAGCCCTAAAAAAAATTGCCAAATCTGCTTATAGCATATGCATTTAGGCGCGTTTAAGCACTTAACCCCTGGACCATTTGGCTGGACAAGGACCAGAGCAATTTTTGCAATTCGGCACTGCGTCACTTAAACTGACAATTGCTCGGTCGTGCGACATGTCTCCCAAATGGTCAGAATCACGGAGATCGCGAAGCACGCACACCCTTAATGATGCATCTTAAAGGGGACATACAGGTACATCCATGTAGAAGGAGAAATAAATCACGCTAACCCTGTGATCATTCAATAATAATATTCACATATAGTAAAAAAAACAAAAAAAAAACCCTGGCACATCAGGGTTGTTTGGTGGCTAGAACAATTTGTATTTGGCTCCTCCCCCTACCCTACCTCAATTCTCCATCTGAGGCCCTATGCTGCACACATTTGGAGGATGTATTTGATTCTTATCTACGTCTATATCGTTTTACACATACAGTATACTGTATGTGGAAATACTCTTCAACCTTTTATTGTCTGCAAAGCAGCATAGTAGGATCAGATGTTCTGGTCAGCCCCCCCCCCCCCCCCCTTTTCTATTCTCATATGTGTTTTTTTTTATTTCCAGATATGTCTGAGTGCTTTTCCTGAGGAAGCATTGAAAAATATACTTCATATTTGCCAATGAATATTAGCATGGACAAATCTGTCTCATGCAAGGTTTTCCAAATTTGTATACAGTAATGTGATGTATAATATATATATATATATATATATATATATATATATATATATATATATATATATATATATATAAAAATGTATGTGAATAACCTCTGTAAACAATAAAACAATAAATATGTTTTCAGGTCTGTGAGCAAAAAATCAAATAGTGCAATATGACTTATAAACAGGCGGCAGTTGCTTAATAAACACCAAGCATGAATAAAAAACAATATTAAAAACACTCCAAAATTATAGAGTCCACAGCAATATTGTAGCAGTGCTTCAATCAAACCACAGTTTTGCAGACTTCCATATAATGTTCATACAGGAAACAACAGAGGTGCAGAGGAGGACAAATGTGGTTGGCAATGTAATCAATCTTTAATCAATGTACCTTCCACCAGAAGCTCTTCACCACGTGGGAGGGGGGGGGGGGTTCTCCTCTTTTGGGGATGCAATCACCACAATTGTGAATCAGATGCGCCTTAAATCACCCTGGTCTTCCACCGTTTAAACTGCAGTTTCCAGTTTAGTTTCTTAATGCATGGGTCAAGCAGCAATATCTGAAAGAATGAAATGTCCACATAGAGTAGTACTGCTTTTAAAACTTTAATGAAACCACCCAAAACCCCTTACAAGTCAAAACGTACCAAAAAGCAATGAATCTCAAGCAAAATATGATATAAATGTGAGTGTGGTCACTCGGCCACCGTGATAAGGAAGTAGAGCCGTCTGTGTGACCAGCCGTTCTGATGCTTCCTGGTTCGTCCCCGGCCCATGGAATGCACACGTCACTTCCGGTTAGTCCACAGGAGTCACGCTCTGATGCATTTCGTCACTTCCTGAATTTGTCTTAGGGCGCCCTCAGACGAAGTCAGGAAGTAACGAAACACGTCAAAGTCACACAGGCGGCTCTACTTCCTTATCACAGTGACCGAGTGACCAGACTCACATTTATGTCATATTTTGCTAGAGATTCATTGCTTTTTTGTACGTTTGACTAGCTTCATCTTATTAGACTCTGGTCTGGCTGCCCAAATGCCAGTTCTAACAGTGGAGGGCATCTCACCTGGCTACAGATCACCTGCCAGATACCACTGCTTTATCAGGGGTGGCCTATGTGAGCTACTGAGGGATGGAACCAGAGAAACATTTGTTCCCTGGGTGTGTCCAGGAACCCAGGAGTTTTGGGAAAAAGAGTTAGGCCTCATGCACATGGGGCTTATGTTTAATCCCCTCTGAATGCCAGAACTCACACAAGCAAAAAAAAATGCTGCATTTAGACACATGTTTTCTGCATGAAAGAAAGGATCTTGCAGGCAGAGCTAGAGGTCATTCACATGGGCAGAAAAAAAGCACATTTAGATGGGTATTTTCTGTATGAAAGAAAGTTTGCATAAAATATGTGCCCAAAGTACGGGTGTTTATATGCATTTATACACATCTATGCATGTATGTGGGTAAAATCTGAAGATCTATGCGCATAAATCTGCAGTTGCATCCTACTGTTTTGTGCGTGACTAAAAGCAGCACACATTTTTGTTAAGTGTAGACACAGCTGCCCGGATTCAGAAAGCCTTTACGCCGGCATATTTATTGATACTTTTTCAGCAAGCAAGATACGCCAGAATTTTACTAAGATACGGCCGGCGTAAGGCTCTTACACCGTCGTATCTTAGGTTGCATATTTCCGCTGGCCGCTAGGTGGCGCTTCCGTAGATTTCCGCGTAGAATATGCAAATTAGGTAGATACACCGATTCAGAAGCGTACGTCTGCCCGGTGCATTTTTTTACGTCGTTTACGTTAGGCTTTTTCCGGCGTAAAGTTACCCCTGCTATATGAGGGGTATCCTATGTTAAGTATGGACGTCGTTCCCACGTCGAATTTTGAAAATGTTACGTCGTTTGCATAAGTCGTTTGCGAATAGGGCTGTATGTAAGTTACGTTCACGTCTAAAGCAATGACGATTTGCAGCGTAATTTCGAGTATGCGCACTGGGATTCTTTCACGAACGGCGCATGAAATTTAAATAAAACACGCCCACATCATCCAGATTTGAATTAGGCGGGCTTACGCCGGACCTCATACGTTACGCCACCGTAACTTATGGCGCAAGTTCTTTCTAAATACGGAACTTGCGCCCTAATTTACAGGGGTGTAACGTATCTGAAATACATTATGCCCTGTCGATAGATACTCCAATGTATCTGAATCCAGGCCAGCGTGTATGGGATCACTGATTACTATTGCTACATGTAGATGTGTACTAAACTATCTGCTGTGCACACCTAAACATATCATTTTATACTGCTTATGGGAATGAGCCCTAAAAAAAATTGCCAAATCTGCTTATAGCATATGCATTTAGGCGCGTTTAAGCACTTAACCCCCGGACCATTTGGCTGGACAAGGACCAGAGCAATTTTTGCAATTCGGCACTGCGTCACTTAAACTGACAATTGCTCGGTCGTGCGACATGTCTCCCAAATGGTCAGAATCACGGAGATCGCGAAGCACGCACACCCTTAATGATGCATCTTAAAGGGGACATACAGGTACATCCATGTAGAAGGAGAAATAAATCACGCTAACCCTGTGATCATTCAATAATAATATTCACATATAGTAAAAAAAACAAAAAAAAACCCTGGCACATCAGGGTTTTTTGGTGGCTAGAACAATTTGTATTTGGCTCCTCCCCCTACCCTACCTCAATTCTCCATCTGAGGCCCTATGCTGCACACATTTGGAGGATGTATTTGATTCTTATCTACGTCTATATCGTTTTACACATACAGTATACTGTATGTGGAAATACTCTTCAACCTTTTATTGTCTGCAAAGCAGCATAGTAGGATCAGATGTTCTGGTCAGCCCCCCCCCCTTTTCTATTCTCATATGTGTTTTTTTTTATTTCCAGATATGTCTGAGTGCTTTTCCTGAGGAAGCATTGAAAAATATACTTCATATTTGCCAATGAATATTAGCATGGACAAATCTGTCTCATGCAAGGTTTTCCAAATTTGTATACAGTAATGTGATGTATAATATATATATATATATATATATATATATATATATATATATATATATATATATATATATATATATATATATATATATATATATATATATATATAAAAATGTATGTGAATAACCTCTGTAAACAATAAAACAATAAATATGTTTTCAGGTCTGTGAGCAAAAAATCAAATAGTGCAATATGACTTATAAACAGGCGGCAGTTGCTTAATAAACACCAAGCATGAATAAAAAACAATATTAAAAACACTCCAAAATTATAGAGTCCACAGCAATATTGTAGCAGTGCTTCAATCAAACCACAGTTTTGCAGACTTCCATATAATGTTCATACAGGAAACAACAGAGGTGCAGAGGAGGACAAATGTGGTTGGCAATGTAATCGATCTTTAATCAATGCACCTTCCACCAGAAGCTCTTCACCACGTGGGAGGGGGGGGGGTTCTCCTCTTTTGGGGATGCAATCACCACAATTGTGAATCAGATGCGCCTTAAATCACCCTGGTCTTCCACCGTTTAAACTGCAGTTTCCAGTTTAGTTTCTTAATGCATGGGTCAAGCAGCAATATCTGAAAGAATGAAATGTCCACATAGAGTAGTACTGCTTTTAAAACTTTAATGAAACCACCCAAAACCCCTTACAAGTCAAAACGTACCAAAAAGCAATGAATCTCAAGCAAAATATGATATAAATGTGAGTGTGGTCACTCGGCCACCGTGATAAGGAAGTAGAGCCGTCTGTGTGACCAGCCGTTCTGATGCTTCCTGGTTCGTCCCCGGCCCATGGAATGCACACGTCACTTCCGGTTAGTCCACAGGAGTCACGCTCTGATGCATTTCGTCACTTCCTGAATTTGTCTTAGGGCGCCCTCAGACGAAGTCAGGAAGTAACGAAACACGTCAAAGTCACACAGGCGGCTCTACTTCCTTATCACAGTGACCGAGTGACCAGACTCACATTTATGTCATATTTTGCTAGAGATTCATTGCTTTTTTGTACGTTTGACTAGCTTCATCTTATTAGACTCTGGTCTGGCTGCCCAAATGCCAGTTCTAACAGTGGAGGGCATCTCACCTGGCTACAGATCACCTGCCAGATACCACTGCTTTATCAGGGGTGGCCTATGTGAGCTACTGAGGGATGGAACCAGAGAAACATTTGTTCCCTGGGTGTGTCCAGGAACCCAGGAGTTTTGGGAAAAAGAGTTAGGCCTCATGCACATGGGGCTTATGTTTAATCCCCTCTGAATGCCAGAACTCACACAAGCAAAAAAAAATGCTGCATTTAGACACATGTTTTCTGCATGAAAGAAAGGATCTTGCAGGCAGAGCTAGAGGTCATTCACATGGGCAGAAAAAAGCACATTTAGATGGGTATTTTCTGTATGAAAGAAAGTTTGCATAAAATATGTGCCCAAAGTACGGGTGTTTATATGCATTTATACACATCTATGCATGTATGTGGGTAAAATCTGAAGATCTATGCGCATAAATCTGCAGTTGCATCCTACTGTTTTGTGCGTGACTAAAAGCAGCACACATTTTTGTTAAGTGTAGACACAGCTGCCCGGATTCAGAAAGCCTTTACGCCGGCGTATTTATTGATACTTTTTCAGCAAGCAAGATATGCCAGAATTTTACTAAGATACGGCCGGCGTAAGGCTCTTACACCGTCGTATCTTAGGTTGCATATTTCCGCTGGCCGCTAGGTGGCGCTTCCGTAGATTTCCGCGTCGAATATGCAAATTAGGTAGATACACCGATTCAGAAACGTACGTCTGCCCGGTGCATTTTTTTACGTCATTTACGTTAGGCTTTTTCCGGCGTAAAGTTACCCCTGCTATATGAGGGGTATCCTATGTTAAGTATGGACTTCATTCCCGCGTCGAATTTTGAAAATTTTACGTCGTTTGCATAAGTCGTTTGCGAATAGGGCTGTACGTAAGTTACGTTCACGTCTAAAGCAATGACGATTTGTGGCGTAATTTCGAGTATGCGCACTGGGATTCTTTCACGAACGGTGCATGCAATTTAAATAAAACACGCCCACATCATCCAGATTTGAATTAGGCGGGCTTACGCCGGACCTCATACGTTACGCCACCGTAACTTATGGTGCAAGTTCTTTCTGAATACGGAACTTGCGCCCTAATTTACAGGGGTGTAACGTATCTGAAATACATTACGCCCTGCCGATAGATACTCCAATGTATCTGAATCCAGGCCAGCGTGTATGGGATCACTGATTACTATTGCTACATGTAGATGTGTACTAAACTATCTGCTGTACACACCTAAACATATAATTTTTTACTGCTTATGGGAATGAGCCCTAAAAAAAATTGCCAAATCTGCTTATAGCATATGCATTTAGGCGCGTTTAAGCACTTAACCCCCGGACCATTTGGCTGGACAAGGACCAGAGCAATTTTTGCAATTCGGCACTGCGTCACTTAAACTGACAATTGCTCGGTCGTGCGACATGTCTCCCAAACGGTCAGACTCACGGAGCTCGCGAAGCGCGCACACCCTTAATGATGCATCTTAAAGGAGACATACAGGTACATCCATGTAGAAGGATAAATAAATCACGCTAACCCTGTGATCATTCAATAATAAATTAATAATGTACTATAGAACAAAATATGAGTGATGATTGAACCATCAATATTCAAAATAGTAAAAAAATGTCCCATACACAAATATCAATTGTGACAGATTGATGAATAATGTAAAGAAAGTCCATCAGTGTGTTGATTAATGAAATCCCCAAAAATTGTGTCCATAAATATACAACCAAAAAGGAGTTATATAATGAAAATTAGTGGAAAAAAACTATAAATAAACTGTACACTTGTGAAAAAAGTCCATACAAGTGAAAAATGCTGTATCCAAAGAAAAATGTGTTGAATCCACCACCAATCAGCAGAAATTACTTCTTACCAACTTGCCGTGATCCCCCATAACAGAGGATGAAAAGATGCATTCAATCAATCGCAGCTTGACTCCAGGAAACAGCAAACACAATCACGGGTCCTTGGTAGTAACCTCAGAACCAATGAACCATCAGTGGATACACGCGGTACATAGAAAATATATAAACGCTCCATATAGTGTCTTACCATATTAAAAATGTATTTAAAAAACCAAAGTGATACACTTACAAATTTTCAATTTAAAAGAAGCCTTGAGTCTGATGTGCCAGCACAAGTACATCCATCTGCCCAGCCGTGCCATTGTGCCGACGTATATAGTCGTGCGCTGGTCCTTAAGCGGTTAAAGTGAGTCTAGCATTTGATGTGTTAATGCAGGGGTAGGCAACCTCTGCACTTCAGCTGTGGTGAAACTATTAATCCAATCATGCCTCTGCCTCTAGGAGTCATGTCTGTGATTGTCAGGGTCTTGCAATGTCTCACGGGATTTGTAGTTTCAAAACAGCTGGAGGGCCAAGGATGCCTACCCCTGAGTTAATTGGCCAGAATATGTTTTTTTTTTTCATATTTAGATGTGGCTAGCATGTATGGGTGTTTATGCACATTTAAAAAACTTGTTTTGGCAAGTTCCCTGGTCTTTCTCTTCTTCAACTTTTTCTCCTGAATGCACTTGGTGTTTTTTTTCTGCTTATAAACACTTCTCTTCTAATACTACTGTAAACACCTATGTGTTCTTGGACATATAAGCTTACATAGAGGTGCTTTTACATACTGAAAAAAAGCATTATTTTTTCTTTGTGTGCATCAGCCCTTAAAGGGGCCTGTCTTTGTAGTTGAGCATAGTGAGGAAATAGGCATTCTGGGCCAGATTCACGTAGAATCGCGGCGGCGTAATGTATCATATATACGGTACACCGCCGCAAGTTTTCATCGCAAGTGCCTGATTCACCAAGCACTTGCGTGAAAACTTACGCCGGCGGCCTCCGGCGTAAGCCTGCGTAATTCAAAGGGGCGTGTGCCATTTAAATTAGGCGCGCTCCCGCGCCGGACCTACTGCGCATGCTCCATTTTGAAATTCCCGCCGTGCTTTGCGCAAAGTGACGTAATTTTTTCAAACGGCAACGTGCGTAGCGTACTTTCGTATTCCCGGACGTCTTATGCAAGAAAAAAAAAATTGAAATTCGACGCGGGAACGACGGCCATACTTTAACATGGGCTGTGTAAAGTTAGGGCAGGTAAAACGACGACTAACTTTGCGACGGGAAACTATACTAGCAACGACGTAACGAACACGAAAAACCGCCGTGGATCGCCGTAAAAACCTCATTTGCATACCCGATGCTGAAATACGACGCAAACTCCACCCAGCGGCGGCCGAGGTACTGCATCCTAAGATCCGACGGTGTAAGACAATTACACCTGTCGGATCTAAGGGCTATCTATGCGTAACTGATTCTATGAATCAGTCGCATAGATACTCTGAGAGATACGACGGCGTTTCAGAGAAACGCCGTCGTATCTCTTCTGTGAATCTGGCCCTCTGTTACAGACATAATACCAGATATGGAAGCCATATGTGCACTTAACTTACTTGCTCAGATTTCTGCTGTTTCTTTTTAACCACATGCCGACCGTCGCACGCAGATATACGTCGGCAGAATGGCACGGGCAGGCAAAAGGACGTATATATACGTCCCCTTTAAGAAGCAGCATTGTGGACATGCACACGCTCGCCGTGAGCTCAGTGAATTAATGTCCTCGGGCATACCCGCGATCGTTTAACGGTGAGGAATAAGGGGGAAATGCTGTCTTCCTAGTGACAAGACAGTGAACACAGCTTCCTGTCACACACAGCCCATCCCCCCTACAGTTAGAAGCATTTACTAGGGCACATATAACACCTACAGTGCCACCTAGTGGTTAACCCCTTCACAGCCAGTGTCATTTTCACAGTAATTAGTGCATTTTTATAGCACTGATCGTTGTAAAAATTACAATGGTCCCAAAAATGTGTCAAAAGTGTCCGATGTGTCCGCCATAATGTCGCAGTCACGATAAAAATCGATGATCGCCACCATTACTGGTAAAAAAAACATATATTAATAAAAATGCCAAAAAACTATCCCCTATTTTGTAGACGCTATAACTTTTGCGCAAACCGATCAATAAACGCTTATTGCAATTTTTCTTTTTACCAAAAATATGTAGAAGATTACGTATCGGCCTAAACTGAGGGAAATATATATATATATATTTTTGGGGGATATTTAGTAAAGCAAAAAGTAAAAAATATTGCATTTTTTTTTCCAAATTTGTAAGTCTATTTTTGTTTATAGCGCAAAAAATAAAAACCGCAGAGGTGATCAAATACCACCAAAGGAAATCTCTATTTGTAGGAAAAAAGGACGTTAATTTTGTTTGGGAGCTACGTCGCACGACCACGCAATTGTCAGTTAAAGCGACGCAGTGCCGAATTGCAAAAAGTTGCAAAATGGTCCGGGGCTTAAGTGGTTAATATATATGACTTTTAATCAGTTGATCTTATGTAGAGCATAACGCCACTTTTGATCACTCTAGGTGATCTATGTACATTTTAACAAATTTTGTTGTAGGTTCCTACCTTTTTTAATTCTGAAGGAATAACTGTTTGTCTGTGTCCATGTGCATCTCTATGGGAGTGGATTTACAATTATCAGTCAGATGCTGCACCTGCAGGGCTCTAATGAGGAAATTGGCATGGTCTGCATCTCTTTAGACATGCTTTCTTTTTGGGAGTATCTCACCAAAAATGTATTTTTTGTTGCAGGGGTTGCCAAAAATATGATGTGTATCCAAGTGCAAACTTCTGGGAAAATTAGTAAGTCAATCACACAAGCAGGAAATTACATTTTAGGGGGTATTCTATACACCATCTGCGTACAGAACACCTCCAGGTAGCCATATTGCATTGAATTTTACAGAGAATTACAGTGCTGCAGATGGAAAAGGAAAGATATTTTTTAACCACTTCCGGACCGTCGCATGTACATTTACGTCGGCAGAATGGCACGGACAGGCACATTGGCGTACCTGTACGTCCCTGCCTAGACGTGGGTCGGGGGTCCGATCGGGACCCCCCCGTACATGCGGCGGTTCCTGTGGCTTCAGGAGCGATCCGGGACGAGGGCGCGGCTATTCGTTTCTAGCCGCCCCCTCGCAATCGCTCCCCAGAGCTGAAGAACGGGGAGAGCCGTATGTAAACACGGTTTCCCCGTGCTTCACTGTGGCGGCTGCATCGATCGAGTGATCCCTTTTATAGGGAGACTCGATTGATGATGTCAGACCTACAGCCACACCCCCCTACAGTTGTAAACACACACTAGGTGAACCCTAACTCCTACAGCACCCCCTGTGGTTAACTCCCAAACTGCAACTGTCATTTTCACAATAAACAATGCAATTCAAATGCATTTTTTGCTGTGAAAATGACAATGGTCCCAAAAATGTATCAAAATTGTCCGAAGTGTCCGCCATAATGTCACAGTCACGAAAAAAATCGCTGATCGCCGCCATTAGTAGTAAAAAAAATAAAAAAAAATAAAACTATCCCCTATTTTGTAAACGCTATAAATTTTGCGCAAACCAATCGATAAACGCTTATTGCGATTTTTTTTACCAAAAATAGGTAGAAGAATACGTATCGGCCTAAACTGAGGAAAAAAATAATTATATATGTTTTTGGGGGATATTTATTATAGCAAAAAGTAAAAAATATTGAATTTTTTTCAAAATTGTCGCTCTATGTTTGTTTATAGCGCAAAGAATAAAAACCGCAGAGGTGATCAAATACCACCAAAAGAAAGCTCTATTTGTGGGAAAAAAAGGACGCCAATTTTGTTTGGGAGACACGTTGCACGACCGCGCAATTGTCTGTTAAAGCGACGCAGTGCCGAATTGTAAAAACCCCTTGGGTCATTTAGCAGCATATTGGTCCGGTCCTTAAGTGGTTAATAACATTTAGTTACAATATGAATTAAGTTGCAATTATATACACGTTATTGTTTTTAATGTTATTTGCTAATTCTTTTTCCCCATGAAAGTGGAGTTACCCTGTAAAATAAAAGCAGATATTTCACTGACGTTTAGCAATCATACACTTTCATTTATCTGGGCAAATATGGTCTGAAGATAGGCTGAAATGTGAGAAAGCAAACTATTTGCATTCAATTGATTTTTTCATTAGCCAGATATGTAAATCAGATTTACAAAGAGATTTTGACGCTCATGTTTTCATCTTACTTATAGAAAGAGAATGACACTTCCACCTTAATACTGCTTATTTTCCATCAAAATGTACCAGTGATAAAATAAGTAATAAGGCAAACTATGCAAACATGCCATGTGCTCACTGATGCAATCAACATATCAGATTTTAGATCCTGTTCAAAATGACCCAGTTCATTTTGCTATTAATTTATTTGAATTGGAAATACCAATTACAATATATCAGAGAGACAGTTTAGCTTTTATGTGGATAATTGAAATCTCATTAGTCTCTCCACAAAAAGTAAATTACATGGGGAAAATCAGATTGCTGCATTTTCAAGTTGTGTGAATATGCGTTCTTTGCAGACTTCACTGTGTTTGTTTAATTTAATGGGATATTCTAAATTGGTGCACATGAAATGCATTTCCTCTTGCAAGGAATTAAACAATTATTTAAATCAATTTCAGACTTTCCCTGTTACCATATAGCTTTGCATCATAGCTCTTTGATGGTCTCTAGAGCCAGCTTTTGTTGTTATATTGAAAATTCAAGAATGAGTCACCATAGGGTTGAACAATATAAATGATATTTTGATCAAATTGTTTCTTAATGTATTGCTGTGGAAAACAAACCATACTTAAAGGGGTCATGTTTTTTCTTTTTTTTTTTTCATATTTTTTTTTATTCAAAATCAAGGACAGATAAATGCGTACAGGTGGACAGCATGTACAACATTCAGACATAAAACAAAGGGAATTGTAAGGCATACACGTTCCACAATCAGATTCATGTACCAGAAAAATACACCAAATGTACAAAAAGGAATCATGGGGTTTCAAGGGAGTAAACTCCAGTTATCTCACACGTAACATACCAAACCATAACTTTATGTGCTTAAAGAAATAGACACCCCTGTCATGTCTGGTATCTGGTACAATAGTCATACCAGTAGCCCAACTTTCAGAGCACAAGTGGAGAAAACTGAGAGAAGCAGAAGAGAAAGGAAGAGAGAGAGAAGAGAGAGAAAAAAATAAAAAGGATAGGGGGAAGGGGAGAAGGGGGGGGAGGGGAGTAAGGAAAGGAAATGGAGAATAGCATAAAAAGGAAGAGAGGGGGGAACGGGGCGGGGGAGGCCTACTGAATATAGAATCAGAACGGTATACCCCACTGTCTCCACCCCCCCTCCCCCATCCCAACCCCTTAATCAAGCAAACGCATAATTGTTATGTGGTACATGCGTGACGTCTAAGCGCTAGCTGATTGAAAATATTCAGTTGTTTTAAAGTGAGACCAGCATGCCCAAGTTTCCGTAAACATTTGTATCCATTCCTGGGAAATGTGGATAAATTCCTCCATTTCTTCTATTTTAGAGATCTTGGCAAACCATTCTCTGATAGATGGCGGGGTGA
Source organism: Rana temporaria (assembly GCF_905171775.1). NCBI lineage: Eukaryota > Metazoa > Chordata > Amphibia > Anura > Ranidae > Rana > Rana temporaria. Next base: position 536,272,016 of record NC_053489.1, read on the forward strand.
TAGACCGCCAGTGTATCGGGACACACAGTCTTGCTGCATTTACCATGTGCATAGCCAGAGATTTAAAGTAATTTCTCTTAGATAATGTCGTATGATGTAACAAATATTGTGCTGGGGTATAATTTAAAGAGTATGTGGTGACATAATGTCATGTACCTTCTTCCAGAAAGGCTGGATGAACTCACAGTCCCACCAAATGTGGAGCAAAGTGCCTTCTGTTTTGCCACATCTCCAGCACGTGTTGGGTATAGATGGTGAGAATTTGTGTAGCATTGAGGGAGTTCTGTACCACCGCGTTTCAATTTCATAACAGTTTTCCTGAATTGCTACATTCATGGAGCCCTTGTGTGCGTATTCATGTATAGTTTCCCAGTCCTCACCGGACAGGGAGACCTGAAGCTCCCTGCCCCATGAGGAGCACGCAGAGTCCTTGGTGATATCAGACTTGTCCACTAGCATCAAACAGATGAGGGATACCAAATGCCTTTGTGGTGTTTTTCTCATGAAAAGGGATTCAAAAGGCGTTTGCGTGTGTGAGCAGAAAATGTCGTATCTGTCTAAACGTCCAAAAGGGAAAGGATTCGGTCTAAGAAGTATTTACCAGGAAATCATAGGTACAGAGATTACCTTTCAGAAAGAAATGGTGTGCTCTCATGTTTTTATGTGGCCATTCATTCTTCAAGAATGAGCTTACATTACCAGATGGGAAGTCAGGATTACCTTTTAATGTTGTCAGGGGACCCGGAACCGAGGAAAGAGCCACAGTTTTACTCGCCAGAGTAAAGGCCATCAAGGATGGATAAATAAGAGGATGCGTCAAAGACTCTTTCGGCCAGTGCTTTGGTAAGATCCAGGGAAGATTACGAATAGGAAATTGCGTAAAGCAACTTTCTATATATACCCATAATTAAGGTTTAAAATCACCTGAACATTATATTTGTACAACTCTGACAGTTTGGCCGTGATCTGGATGCCTAAGTATGTAATCGCATCCCTCCTCCATTGGAATGGGAAGGAGTCTCTACATCTGCATGTTGTGGAGAGAGGGAAACATTCAGAGCAAGAGATTTTGAATAATTAACTTTAAAGTTTGACAGGGTACCAAAATATTCTATGTCTTTTAGGAGGAAGAGTAACAAAAGGAGACCTCAGTGACAGCAAAATATCATTCGCGTAAGCCGCTACCTTAAATTCCCTGCCCCCTAACTGAATGTCACCATTTGCTCTCAATTTGTTTAGGAAAGGTTCTAAGGTGAGGACATAAATCAAAGGGGATAAAGGGCATCCCTGCCGGGTGCCGTTGCCAATGGAGAAGGCGTCCGACAGACAGCCATTAACCCACACACGTGCAACTGGGTTGGAATACAGAGCAAGAATGTAGGACAACATGTGGGACCAAAGGCCTATCTTTTCCAGGACCTTGCGCATGTAATCCCAAGCCACTCTGTCGAACGCCTTCTCCACGTCCAACAACAGAAAGAAACCTGGAATCTTAGAAGTTGTCATCCAATTGTGGACATTCAATGCCCGTATAGTATTGTCCCTGGCCTCTCTACCAGGAACAAAGCCCACTTGGTCCAGAGAGATGAGACCAGGGAGAAGGGGCAGTAATCTATTGGCCAGGATCTTCGCATACAGTTTAATGTCCACATTGAGCAAAGAAATGGGCCTATAGTTGGTTACTTGCGTCACATCTTTGCCTTCCTTAGGAAGGACCGTTATATGCACTTCTAACATGTGTCCCATAGCAACATTAAATGTTGAGAGCATCTTGGAGGACAGCACATCCATAAAACATTTATAATATTGTAGTGATAGTCCATCAGGGCCTGGACTCTTGCCTGGCTTCATCTGTTTCATGGCTGCCTGCTCCTTAGATTTCCAGCTCCTCAGCCTGCTGCGCAGCAATTGCTTTGGAACTAAATTGGGTTAGAAATTCTGCAATATCTGCCTTTCTGGACTCCGGGGATATTAGATTTGTGGTCCCTGATTTTAAATTATAGTCCCGAGTAGTAACGCTCAAAGCTTTTGGCTATGTTCTCATTGGTTGCATGTAAAGTACTCTGTCGATCGTGTATGTGATAATTTTTAGGGATGCTCTTGAAGCTTGTACCACCCTTGTTAGGAGCCTGCCACTTTTATTACCATGCTAGTAGAAAACTTTCTGACGAAGCACATACCGACGCTTTGTACGTTTCCCTAATTCGTCTAACAAGACAGAATGGGTGTGAAGTAGGTAATGTAATGTTTTTTGGGAGTGTGAACGCTTGTGAAGAGTTTCCAATCTATGGATCTTATCTATTAATTTCTGCACTGTTTCCTGTTGTTTGCGCTTGGCCTCTGCTGCTAGAGCTAGGAGTTCCCCCCTGATCACACACTTGTGAGCCTCCCAAAGAGCGATTGGGGAGATACCAGGCCTATTATTTTCAGCAAAATATTGTTGAAGTCGTAATTGTAGCCTAGTGACATTGTCAGGGTCTTTCAGTAAAGAAGGATTCAGTCTCCAGATCTTATTTCCTCTTACTGATTCAGGGAAGGTCAGAGTGCACGAAATCGGGTGGTGGTCCAATAGGAACATTGGTTCTATCGTTGCCTGTGTGAGATAAGTCAGGTCCCTTTGGGAAACAAAGAGGTAATCTATTCTAGAGTATTTCTGAAACGGGCTGTAATAAACATGTAGTCTCTGTCTGTGGGAAATAACGTGCGCCATGTATCATGCAAAGTCAGGTCTTGGAGTTGCAGTTTGATCTGTCGCAGGGCACTATATGGCAAAGTAGAAGTACCTGAAGAGGTGTCTATGTCAGGGTTCAATGGGACATTGAAGTCTCCTTCTAAAATGGGAACTCCCTCTTTAAAGGTAGACAGCAGATTACATGCTTTTCTCAGGAAAGCAACCTGATGTTCGTTAGGACAATAAATATTGGCCAACGTCACTGGTCTGGAGGCATATTGCATATTGACCCTTGATGAACAGGAACCTACCCTCCGGATCTATAAGAGAATCTTTCAAACTAAATTGGGCATGTTTGGAGATCAAAATGGATACTCCCTTAGTTTTCACGGAGGCATTAGTAGAGTGAAGTGCTGTCTGATACAAAAGGTTATTAAGTTTAGGAACGGAATCTGATCTATAGTGGGTCTCTTGAAGGAAAATAAACTGAGCTTTATTCTTGGAGAGTGTGGACAAGACCTGCAACCTTTTTTCCGGGATATTTAACCCTTTCACATTAAGCGATACACATTTCAATGCAAGGGGCGTTTGTTTACTAGGGGTCTTCTGCATGGTCCACTGAGATGTCTGACAGAAATAATCTATCAAATCAACGGGCGAGAAGTAGAGGAGTTTCCAAGCCTCTGTAGAGGATTGGTCAAGGGGGGAGGGGGGAACAGAGACGTGCCAGGCACCCCAGATCAGAGGGGAGGAAGTGTGGGGAAGGCAAGAGGACAAAGGGAGGGAGAGACAACAAGTAACAAAAAGAGAGAGAGAGAAAAGCACGAGCAAGAAAATTACCAGAGGTGAAAATAGAAATTCTATAACACCTATGAAAATGAGGGGGAAATAGAGCCAGCCGGTTAGCTAGTACAGTAAGGATACTGCAGCTCTGGGGTCGTGAGCGTGGGTGAGACCATCATAATCCCACTAGACCGAGGACTTTCATGTGCTAAAATTCTACGGATAAATCCGGGGAATCTGAACTTTAGGATAACTGGGTGAAGAACCGCTAGTCAATACAAAATTATACAAACAATAAAAACAGCAAGTTACAGAAGCATTATCCCAACCATAAAGAGAAGTACCCCAAACTTGAATTCAAGGCATAAGGAACATTCCTTTAAAGAAAAAAAAAGGAAGGACAAAAAAGCGAAAAACTCAACCCCCCACCAACCCCTGACACCAGAGCATGTTAGCAAAATATCTTAAATTGCAGTAAGCCTAAAAGCCCCATGGCGTCAAAGGGAGGAAGCAAGGTATTAAACTCCACTCAAGGAAAGCTAGGCCCAGAGAGATTTCAGGCAGCAATGTACTGACCCCCAGTAGGGTGCCAGAAATGTGAACCATCAGGGAGATGTAAAAAAAAAAGGGGGGAGGGGGTTTCGCAAACCACCTTGGTACACAAGCCCCTCTGGGTAGAGCTGGCAGCAGCTCCACATCCCCTCCTCCCACCTGTGCTAGATAGACAAGAAATATATTTTATACTTCCAAGGTGTGTCTGTCATAAACTTACAGAAGGCCCAACAAATGCAACATTAGTAGGATGTGGGTGGGTAGTAGTGCACCCTAATCAGACTTAATTGACATTCTGTAAGTAAACCTTGGAGACATCATATACGGCCGTGTCTTAATATTCCCAGCATAGATATAGGCAAATAAAAGAAAGTATGATATACGGAATACGGACTGAATAAGCACATGTGAGGTGAGTCCTTAAAGTTCACATCTTCAGGGTATGCAAAAAAAATAAAAAATTATAAAAAAAGGGGGGCGAGAAAACATTACTGGGTGCAGCTAGCACCTCAATGCAGGGAATGCAGCAAAAAGTGTCAAAGTCAGGACTTGCGGGGTATATCGAACAGTTTTTATATTTTATCTTACCAGAATCGTCCAGATAGTAGAACCGTTGATCAGCGGGGTCAATGATCATATCACGAAACCTCATGAAGGTGCAGAGAAGAACAGGTTGGTGGATAAAACATCACCTGAATGTAACAAATAGAACCAAAGAAACATGTCGCATTCAATAAGCGCAGAACTTCAGTAAACAGACTTGCAGTTCACTTTGCCGGTTTAGGAATCCAATTGATCCCTACGCGGGGTTCCTACGATTTCAGGGCTCCGGTGGTTCAGGGCCCTATGCGCAGCACGGGGTTCAGGCGAAATAGGATCCAATGGGCAACGTCTTGAGCGATGTCTTTGGGCCTTTGGCGATGGAGCTGCTGAAACTGGACACCAGGGTTCACTTGGGAAATAGAAGGCATACCAATCCAGTAAATCAATTGGAGGCAGATCAAGTTGGTCACAAAAAGATTGCAGATCTTCTGGTGTGCGTAATAGTGCCGTGCGCCCCCTAGCTGTGGATGACAGGGCAAAGGGGAACTTCCACCTATATTGGATATTACGGGAGTGGAGGCCTTCCAGCAGTGCACGCCTGTTGTGCAGAGTGATTTGAGATAAGTCCTGAAAAAGCTTAATTTCAGCACCATTATACACAATGCGCCCTCTATCTCTTGCTTTTTTGAGGATTTCCTCCTTAAGTGGAAAGTTCACCACGCAGCAAACAATATCTCTCAGGGCTCTGGATCTCTAGCAAAGACAGTCTGAGGTATGGCTGGCGGTTCAATCCCCTCAATCCCCTCAATCCCCTCAGGGACCCCTCTCACCCGTATGTTGTGCCTGCGACCGCGATTATCAAGGTCCTCCACATGGCGATGTAGCTCTAAAAGATGTGGCAACTGCATATCATAAGTGCGTTGCACTTGTTTAATGGCCGTTGTATGTAGCTGTGAGGCCTGTTCAATATTGTCCATGAGGTGAGCTATCGCCTGCATCTCTGATTTAAGGTCAGATATAGCGGCCACCAGTGAGCTCTTAATGTCCATAGCAACAACTTGCAATTCTGGGAGGCTTACCTTTGGGCAGGATCTCCCGGCGACTGTATTCCTGTTGTCTGCCTGTATTTCAGACTCGCTGCTCGGCGAGAGTGGAGCTGAGGCCTGTGAGGCCTGTGAAGCCACGGACTTTCCTGAGGTCCGTGACCGGAAGATGTCCAGGATGCTTTGGCTGGGTAGCGTATCCAGCTCCTTCCCCATGCGGGGGGTAGAGGCACTCCTATTTGACTTCCCCATCGTTGGATCGGCAGTAATCAAGCCCGGGATAGTGCAGATTCATCCTCGGTCAGCGGGAGAGCTCCGTCTATGCTGCCATTCCAAGTCCTGTCCAGGCCACGCCCCAGGGTCATGTTTTTTCACCTTAATGCATCCTATGCATTAACGTGAAAACATATCTGACACTGACCAGCCCCCCAGCCCCCTCGTTTTACTCAGCTGAGCCCATTAATTTCCTCATCGGAGATGCGCTCTAATTCTCTGCCCGGGGTTCTCGATAGCAGTGCAGCCATTGTCTCCCGCTGCTGTCAATCAAATCCAATGCCACAGGTTCCAGAGGGCAGGGCAGGGCCGAGTCCAGCATTCTGTGTCTATGCACGCAAATGCTGGACTCGGGAGCGCACCCTCAAGGTGAACCCCAGGGAGAGTACTTCTCCCAGAGGGTTTACAGATGCGAGGAGGAGCCGCAAGTGCCGCCGGGGGACCCCAGAGGATGAAGTTGGGGACCACACTGTGAAAAATGAACTGCCCAGTGGAGGTAAGTATGATATATTTGTTATTTTAAAAAAAAGTTTTAAAATCACTTTAAGCTACATTTGCACATAAGGTGAGCTTACTTCAATACCATGCCCTTTCATCCCCTTCCTTCCCAGACCAATTTTAAGCTTTCAGCGCTGTCACATTTTAAATGACATTTGCATTTTTTTTTACACAAAGCTTTCTTTTGGTGGTATTTAATCACAATCCTGATGTCCTGAGGGCCTATCTAATTTCTTAGGGTCTACAAATGTTAGGATAGTACAAATCTTCCCCAAATTACCCTTTTTTGGTAGTAGGCAGTCCAAGGTATTTAGTAAGAGGCATATTGAGTTTTTTAAAGTTTTTGAAAATTGAGAATTTCTTTTTTTCACAATGTATTATTTTTTCTACATACTGCCACTAATGCAATAGAGCATCATCACATAACTGGTGTGGCAGCGATCAGGGACACTCACTGGTGACAGTATGTAAAATTAGTTTTCTTATTTATTAATTTACATTTTTTTTACCTCTGTGACCAGAGCAATACAATGTTAGCATAATAACACTGTACTATTCTGGGGAAGTGATTAGGATTTTATTATTTTTTTTACACATTAATTGCTTATACCAGTGAATTTCACTGATATAAACAACAATTTTTACTGAATGAAACTGATTTGTTCTGTATGCTATGATTAGCTGTGATTGGCCACAGCTAATCACATGGTAAAGATGGGATGTAATTGACCCTGTCTGAACCATGTGGTCACTGTGACAAATCACAGCTAGCAACACAATTGTACACAATGAATGGCATGAAAGGAAGCCATTAATTGTTTATAATCGTCATGTGATCTGCTGTGATTGGTCACAGTGATCACATGGTACAGGTAGTGGGCCAGTACAGTGATCAGTCAGCTGCTGTGTCCGGTCGACAGATTGCGCTGCACTGCCATGCGCAAGGAGAATTCCAGGAGGACGTCATATGACGTCCATCCGGAATGAGGTGAATCCTGCCCTGTCATCATTTTACAAAAGGCTGGGCTGGAGCTGGTTAAAGGAACACTAAAGGTTCATTTTTTTATTAGATCCATTGATTGCTGTAAGCTAGAGCATTTAAATATCACTTACCTCGTTTTTCCTTTTGACCTCCAAAATACAGTAATCCAGGTTTGAAAATGCCATTTCCTGTCACTCCTCTTCTTGCTTTTCACCATCATCTGAGCCATTTTGCATGGTGGAAAGCATAATGTGCTCACCCCCTCCCTATGACTACAGCCCTGCATGAAGATGCTATCTTATCCCTCACAGGCATGGAGGCTAAGCCTAATGGGAACTGTAGTTCCCATTAGACGGTGATGTAACAAGAATGAATGTGCACCGCAAACCAGGAATTTAGTGAGAATAATGATTCAGGAGTGATGGAGGTGAATAAAACAGCTCGATTTCAACAGGTATCAAACTATTTATAATGCAAAACATTACTTTTTACTTTATCAGCTACTGTCAGACTTTAATTTAAGAGGAAAATATTTTTGTCTTTGCAACCCCTTTAAACTTCAGAGTGCATTACAGTTATTAAAGCAATGGAATATCCCTAGCTTAGAGAGGACCTCGATAGTAATTATCATGTTGACATTTTTAATATACATTTAACATTTTCATGTATGTATCTATGTACACTATGCAAAGGTTTGTAGAGCACATAGGATCATTTACACTAGTTCTTGCTTGAGAGGAGTTTGCAATTTAATGACTTTGAATATCAAAACCATACAGTCCACACTAGGACCAATTTGAGCAGAAACCGTTTAAAAAAAAAAAAGTGTGATTAATAGTGGAAGATGAAACACGTTGCTTTTACACAGGACATGTGTCCTTATGGCTATGCAGATATTTGAACCCAGCATGTATGGTTTTACCATACTGCTTGTCTGCTTACTTACGGTACTCGCATGCATTAAATAGTTGGTAATTTCAATATTCTGTGATTTGGAATTAGTGAACCACTGAATAAATTAACTTTGTTAAGGACCAAATGGGAATAAATGGAATTTTAAAAAGGTTTTAAAATGGTATTTGTATTAGTCAGTTCTATCAAAATTAATGAAATAACAATGATATAATTAATTTGATATAATGTATACATCATTAACTTCTAGTAACCATTAAAACATGTGTTCAATTATGTTTTTAGTGTAATAATGAGTTTCTAATCCATTTGAATTGAAAAAAAAAATTAACGTGATCCTCCACCTAATTTAAACCCAAAATAAGAGCAAGAGTGGGCCCTTAAAGGAACCTGCAACTGCCTTATTTGTACAGGAGACAAAATCTGTGTTTTACCTATGATTCATTTCAATCTGTCATGGAAAGCCAAATTCCTCCGCTTGCAGTCTAAGAGCCAACACACTGATGAACTAAGCCCTGCCTGCCTTACAGCACACTATCCAACAAAAGTGCATCATTGACCAGTAAGTCAGAGCATCTCCAACACTCTTCACTCTTAGGGCCTGTGTCAACAAGCATTCATCTTGTGTTGATGACATTAGTTTGACAATAATTTTAGATGCTTTTGAAAACATTCAAAATTCAATAAGCCATTGATGGTTCTAAGAAAATGTTTGTCCACTGTGTCATACTGATCATATGTATTCATTATTTCTTAAGGTTATTTTCACATTTTATTCAGTGTGTAATGTGCATGGTTCAATCCCTGTAACCCGATTGTTCCAACATCTCTGCTACTTTAACAGATGTTTACTCAAGAAACTAAACTTTTGGGACATTTTAAAGGTACACAGATATCTACAGTATATCATAAAAACAAATTATTTATTTGTATATTCAGGTAAAATTATCCAATAAAAAACATATTTTATAAGGCTGGTAGAATTTCTACAACATTGTGGATTACAGTTAACAGCTTTTCTGTCTCATATGTCTATAATTCAGAACTGCATATGTTGCAAATCTCTTTATTGTATATACAGTATAGTGACTTTGCCTACTTGCGACTTGAAACCAGCACCTATTCATTGCTGGAACAGGGGGCTATTTGCCTTGAGCAGAGCAAGCCAGTTTTTCTACAGCATATATGAAAGTTAGGTATTTGTATAAATGGCCAGTCTAAATATGTAATAGTCATATTCTTTGCCCCACAACACCAACTCCAGAATGCCACAAAAAATCCACATGGGCATACTGCCAGAGTCTTTTTCTTTATAGGTAGCCTCAATCTGTTGGTAATTCTTTGATTTTATTCCACCATAATATCTATGCTTCTCCTCTAGACATGTGCACACCAAAATTTTTTATTTTTTTTGTTGTTTCGTTTCGTCTCGTTCCGTAGGTTCGTAAAGATTCGTAATTTCGTAAGACGCAAGTTTTCCTATTCGGACCCCTTCGTATTTCGTAAGACGCAAGTTTTCCTATTCTGACCTGTTCATATTTTTGTAACAGTTTTATTTTCATTTAGACTGAATGATTCGTAATTCTGTCTAATTTATTTTCGTTAATTAGAAATTCTTAATTTTGTTAGATAATCATTTTCGTTTAATGGATTCGTAATTTTGTACTTTTGTAAATACATCGCAACACGCGGCTAATCCATAGTAAGATAGACTTTCTCTTAAGCCCGTACACATGGTCGGAATTTTTGCCAACAAACTTCAAAACGAGCGTTTTCAAAAAAATCTGACCGTGTGTACGCTCCATCGGACAAACTTTTTCTGTTTCAAAAGTCCAGCCAACTCCCTTCAGACAAAAATCCACGGAAAAGTTTGTTTCAAGTCCGATCTTGTGTGCGACGCTTTACACTGTCCAATGTGACTCAAGACAAAAAAGATAAGCTGATTGGCTAGGATATTAAGTAAGATAATCACTCACTAACTACACTGCCCATTGTCTATTCGAAAGAACGATATGAGTACACAAATTTATGAACAGACAAAGACAAAAAACGCACAAATGAAAATACGAACATACGAATGAAAATACAAACAGACAAAATAAATGCGGAATGCAAATCGTTCGTTATAGATGTCATGTTCGTTCTTTTGTTGTTTCGGTGTTTCGTAATTTAGTAAGATTGTCCAATCGTACGTTCGTATTTTCGCTTGTTCTTGCTTATTCGTAATTCCGTAATTTTCGTATTTTGGTTCTTTCAGCTTTTCGGATGTTCGAATTGATCCGAATGTATGACTACTAACAAATGTGTACAAAAATCCATTCGTCACGAACGGGAACGCACATGTCTATTAAACTCCTATGGTAGTGACTTATTCTTCATCAAAGGGAGTCTACATCAATTTAGATCCACCTTCAAAGTGCAAGACTGGTTTGTCACTGTTTCCATCTGGGAATAATAATATTGATTCAAGATTATTAGCCTAAGTTCTGGGGTGGAAGGAGGGAGGCATCTTAAAATGGAACCCATGTAATTTTTTTTAATGGTAAGAGCCCTTTACCCACTTCCTTACAAGTTTGTAATACCCCTTTGTTATAAATACATTTTTCAGTTTTCATTGTGGTGATAGTTTAACTGACAATTATTGGTGGGAATTGTGGTTTGCGACAATGGCACCAACCTCCTCTCCGCCCTGCGACAGGGACAACTGACCCATGTGCCCTGTTTTGCTCATGTCCTTAATTTGGTGGTGCAGCGGTTCTTGGGCAGGTACCCGGGCTTACAGGATGTCCTAAAGCAGGCCAGGAAAGTCTGTGTGCATTTCCGACGGTCATATAATGCCAGTGCTCGACTGGCAGGCCTCCAAAGGGAATACAACCTGCCCAGGAACCGCCTAATCTGTGACATGCCCACCAGGTGGAACTCTACGTTGGCCATGCTGCAGCGGCTGCACATGCAGCAGAGGGCCATCAATGAGTTTATGTGCCAATATGGCAGCAGAACTGGGTCAGGGGAGCTCGGTTGTTTTCCCCCACGCCAATGGGCCATGAACAGGGATGCATGCACTGTCCTGTCACCATTTGAGGAGGTCACAAGGATGGTGAGCAGTGACAGTGCATGCATCAGTGAGACTGTCCCTCTTATTCACATGTTGGAGCACACGCTGCATGGAATAATGGACAGGGCCCTTGAAGCAGAACAGAGGGAGGAACAGGAGGACTTCCTTACCTATCCAGACAGTGTTCCTGCTTGCCCGCCTAGCACACAGAAAGAGGACGAGGAGGAGGATGAGGAGGATTGTGTCAGCATGGAGGTGGAGCCTAGCACTCAGCATCAGCAGCAGTCTTCACAGGATCAATTACAGTCCCAAGGAACCCATGGACTTGTATGTGGCTGGGATGAGGTCGATGCGGATCCTGTCGTCCTCAGTGACCCAGAGGACTCCGCACCGAATGCCTCAGCAAACCTACGTTGTATGGCCTCCCTGATCCTGCAAAGCCTGCGGAAGGATTCTTGTATTCGTGCTATCATGGAGAGGGATCATTACTGGCTGGCAACTCTCCTTGATTCACGTTACAAGAATAAGGTTGCGGACCTTATCTTGCCGGTGCAGAGGGAGCAGAAGATGAAACATCTTCCGGAGGCCTTGCAGAAAGGTCTGTGCAATGCGTTCCCAGAGACTGGGGGGTTACAAAATCCAGGTCCTGGACAACGTGTTGCTGAGGCTTCGGTCAGTCACAAAAGAAGAAGTGGAGAAGGTGGCCGTATGACCGATGCGTTCAGTCAATTTATTAGTCCGCAGCCCCAAGGTATGACCGGTTCCAGCAACCATCGCCAGCGTCTGGTTTACATGGTGCGGGAATACCTAGGGGCAAGATCAGACGTGGACACCTTTCCCACCAAAAATCCTCTGGCTTACTGGGTCTTGAGGATGGATCACTGGCCAGAGCTTGCACAGTATGCAATTGAGCTACTGGCTTGTCCTGCATACAGCGTTCTTTCAGAACACACATTCAGTGCTACTGGAGGCTTTGTAACCGATCACAGGTTGCGCCTCTCCACCGACTGGGTCGATTGACTTACCTTCATAAAAATGAATCAGGCTTGGATCACCACCAGCTACCAAGCACCTGATGCTGATGTAACTGAGTAATTTTTTTTGAAATGTCAGATCCCTTCAAGACTGCCTATGCTGATGCTGAGTGACTATCCTGTTATGGTGAGTGACTATCCTTTTTCTCCTCAATGATCATGCTGATAGCTTGTAAGAAAATTTTTGATTCTGGGCACCGCCACCAGTGGCTAAGGCCCAATTTTTCTGCCCCTGTTCAACAGGGGCGTGTAATTACATTTTTTTATGCAATACTTTTCAGCGGGCTCGTTCCTGCGCTCCAACTAGAGTATCTGTGAGGGGTTGCAGTGTTGTGGCACCAGCACCACCACCAACAAAGGCCCCTGTTCAACAGGGGCATGTAATTACAATTCTTGATCTAATATTTCACAGCAGGGCCCATTTCTGTGCCCACGAAGAGTAACTGTGAGGGCTTACAGAGTTGTGGCACCAGTGCCAGCACCAAAGGCCCAATTTGTCTACCACTGTTCAACAATGGCATGTAATTACAATTCTTGATATAATAGTTCACACAGCAGGCACCAGTGCCAGCACCAAAGGCCCAATTTTTCTACCACTGTTCAACAATGGCATGTAATTACAATTCTTGATATAATAGTTCACACAGCAGGGCCTTCCAGCGCCCACCAAGACTAACTGTGAGGGCTTACAGTGTTGTGGCAACACCAACACCTAGGGCCCAAATTTTTGCAGAGTATATACGGCAGCCCCCTACTTTCAAACATCCAACTTACAAACGACTCCTACTTGCAAACAGAAGGAGACAACAGGAAGTGAGAGGAAATCTACCCCTAGGAAGGGAAATTCTCTTCTGTAAGAGGTGTCTCCTGTCCACTAATGCTTTATCACCAATCCATATTTCACTACAAAACCCAAATTTTCAAAACATCATTTGTCATTGGGACAGAAAGTGAATTGCAATCTTCAGAACAGATGCACACAGACAGCAAAACAAATGTTTACAGGGGTGATAACCCTTCTCTATGTTTTCAGAAAAGCTTAAAAATAGATTTCATGGCTGGAGCTACACTTTAAAAAAGTAACAGTTCAAAATTACAAACAGATTCTACTTAACAACAAACCTACAGTGCCTGTCTTGTTTGCACTGCCTGTATAATGCTGTTAAAAGTATATAGGGCCAAAGGGGCTTGTAATGACCTGGGGGGAGTGGGGGGAAACCCATGCTATTTTTCTCAATGATTTTCATCCATATTGCAGGGACCAGACATTACATTAAAGCCGCAAGCAGTTTTTTAAATGACTTTTTTCTTATAGTAATCTCATTTTGTGCAGGGACAGTTCTAAACACGTGCCACCTCACAGTCATACTATAGATACCCAGCAGGTACGATATTTAAAGGAATTTTTCATTTTTTTTTTCACTTTTCACTTTAAGCATCATTAAAATCACTGCTCCAGAAAAAACAACCGTGTATGCAAAAAATGGCTCTTACCTTTCAACTGTTTTGCATACACGGCTGGAGAAGCTTGGTGCCGGCATACGGGCACAAACAAATGTGAGTGCAATACTTATCTGTTTTTAAGCAACCAATACATTTTTTACGTACTGCACCATGAGGGGCACTCCTCTTTTTTATGGGCCATTGTAGGAGGGAAGGAGACCTCACTGGTACATCCAAGGCATCTGGCAGTTGGTGAAAATACGTGTAAGACGAGTGGTTATCCTGGGAACGAGCCAAATGCATTTTATTGAATGAGATCTGGTGAGTGGCCATTTCTAGCGGTGACGGGAATATCACTGAAGTGGTGACATTTCGTTGTGTTATAACACCTCACGGAAGAAGCATTCATATAAGCACCTGATTAGTATATTGGGACTTTAATGAGCAGAGAACCAATTTAGAAATCCTCTATCTAACTGTCACATTTACATTTATTTTTTTCCACTATATTTTTTCATTTTTTTATATATACATTTCTATTATAATACTTGTTTGTTTTTGAGGCAGTGATCCTTTTTATCTGACATAAGGGCACACATGCTTAATATGAGCACTATTTTATAAGTGTATAAGCAGATATATGCAAGTTTTTTTGGTGGTTTTGTGTTTTCTTGTGTTTTTACAATTTTTCTGAGAAGAACATCTGTATATAAGCACTTGGCACTTGGTACATACCGTATATATACACATTTATATTTATTCGGTGTATTACCAAATGGAGGTGATATGTATTGGGGGCTAATAACTAAAACCATTGCCCAGAAGTAGGTGGCAATAGATGAACCACTAGGGGAGCGCAATTCACATACCACATCCATTTTTTAAGGACCAGGCACCACTGGGTGTCTTGCCCCTTTTTTTCTGATTGCAGCATACCCACTATTATAGTATATTTTTCACTTGCGCCAGCAATACTTTTATTGAATAATCTGTGACAAACTGGTATTAAACCACTACTTATATAAGTTCAAAATCATAACAAAGTGTTCATAAAAGTATGTGAAAATACCTGCTTGTGTTTGGCAAGTGATATGCTGTCATCATAGGATATCCCAGCTCAAGGTGGGTTCTCCATTCGGATATCTCCATCACCATTAGATGTACACCATAGGAAAATAAGAGTAGTACAATCCCATGGTGAAGTTTGTAAAAATCTTGTTTTATTAAAAAACACCACTTGCGCAAAACAATTCTTTAAAATGTATGCAAATAAGAAAAACTGCTAATAGAGCTTCTAGTGTAGCAGGCTGAATCATGCTGGGCATTGCTGATTTAGCCTGCTACACTGGAAACCCTATTAGCAGTTGTGGTCATTTGTATGCGTGGCAGCCTGATACATGAGAATTTTTATTAGGGTTTTGCTTATTTTGAGCAATCAGTTTTTTTGAAAATCTGTTTTTACTTTAAAGTGTTGATTAGGAAAGTTAGTGTTAAAAAGACACTTTTTTATAACTTGGTCCTCCTTAGGTCTAGGTGGTGCCGATATTAGCTCCCTATCCACCCTGTCCACCAGGTTCATGCTCATCATTCCCTTTTTCCATAAGCCTGCTCTTAAAGCGGAGGTTCACCCTTAGAGAGCACTTTTTAGCTTTAGATTCCTGCTCGTTTTGTCTAGGGGAATCGGCTATTTGTTTTAAAATATGAGCAGTACTTACCCATTTACGAGATGCATCCTCTCCGTCGCTTCCGGGTATGGGCTGCGGGAATGGGCGTTCCTTCTTGATTGACAGTCTTCCGAGAGGCTTCCGACGGTCGCATCCATCGCGTCACGATTTTCCGAAAGAAGCCGAACGTCGGTGCGCAGGCGCAGTATAGAGCCGCACCGACGTTCGGCTTTTTTCGGCTACGAGTGACGCGATGGATGCAACCGTCGGAAGCCTCTCGGAAGACTGTCAATCAAGAAGGAACGCCCACTCCCGAAGACCCATACCCGGAAGCGACGGAAGAAGATGCATCTCGAAAACGGTAAGTACTGCTCATATTTTAAAACAAATAGCCGATTCCCCTAGACCAAACGAGCAGGAATCTAAGGGGAAATTTTTTTTTTTTTAATAAATGGGTGAACTCCTGCTTTAAGAATAAAGGCCTTAATGAGGGATTAATGTACAGATGTGCAGGATAAGGAAGGTAAGAAGGTTCATATACAGGTACATACAGGGACATGATGGAGATGAGATATACAAGAGAGTAGGGAAGGAGTGACATGGTACCATACCAGAGTCTAACTGCAAGCGATCAGGAGTATTCGGATCACGTGTGCCAGGAGGCACAGTATGAAGAGGTTAAGTTGACACCCACTACAGATCGCTATGGGGAGTGCATTTTGAAATGCACACAAAACGCAGGATTCCCTCACAGCATTCTGGTATAAGTCCAGATACACAGGATTTCATTTGTATCTCAGGAAGGTCCCACCAAAACCAGGACAGTTGGGAAGTATGGATTTGTATTAGAGGGGGAGATGATTTGTATTTTGGGGGGGTTTGTACTGAGAATTGAGATTTGGGTAGTAGGATTTGTGACATAACTGGGGAGAGTACTTATGCTGGCACAGGGGAAAGAGGATTTTGCTGGGCAGGATAGGGGGGAATTAGACCCAGGATGGGGGGGGGGGGGTTCTGCTGGAAGGGAGAACCTGGAGGAGAGGATCTGTGCTAGAGGTGGGGAGAGGATTTTTGCTGAGAGAGGGATTGGGTGGGACGTGGCTGTGGACAGTAGGGGTGGGGGGTTGCATTGTGGAGGGGAATGGGGTGGCAGGTAGACGGTGGAGTGGAAGAGCATCAAAAATCAAGATGCACCTTTGCCTGTGTAGACAAAATTCTTGCACAAATGAAAAGCAAATATCCGCGCTTAGGAAACACTAGTTGGAAATATGTGACAGTATTTAAAATTCAAACATAAAATAAGTATTCCAAAATAAAATTATAATAAGACTGCAGCCCCCCCAAGAATGTGATCCCCTAAAGGATACAGAAATAATGGGCAATGGTGTGGGGGTGGTGGCGCTGTCTAAGTGGAGGCTGATGTTACCCACAGGTGGTATGAACAAGCTATATGGACCAATGTGTCCTGAATATAGTGCCTCTTACAATATGTGATGTGCCAGTAGTAAAATAAGTAACTTAAGTGTGGCTGAGACCACGTGCTACAAATATACAATTTAGTATGTACAACGTTGGATAAATGTATTAATACTGAAAAGTGATAGCGTACAGCACAAGTGCCAAAAAATGTGTCCAAAAAAGTAAAAAATCCAAAAAATCCAAAGAATGTCTATAAGTTCAGAAAAAAATATATATAAAAAATATATATATAAAAAGCAACAATCCGGGTGTGTAAACCAATATAAATAAATTAACAGCAGTCCAGAGTGATAATGGTGACAATGTGACTTTCCAAGTAGATAGGTGATCACAGTATGCAGTAGTGCAGTGATGCGAAGTGGGTCCGGTGCTCCCCCTCCTGGGTCCCTACTCACCAGAGGCCCTCACCCCTGCAGGGGTAAAGTGCATAGAAGATATCCAACCGACTCGGGTCCTCGCTCTCCTAGTAGGTCCTACGGTCCAGCTGGTACCAAAAAGATCCTGGGTGGCCAGATTCCTCCGAGGGATGAAAAAAAGGGTCTCATAGAGTAGTAGGTTCAGGTTCCAGTGGGTAAGTTTATTAGTACAGCCAAAGGCTTATACTGAAACAATGTATACAAATGTATATAAACAAAAAGAAAGATATAAAATATTTATAAAAATAGTTTAAAATGAAATAAAAACGGGGGCCAGATAGAATGCTTGTGGATACAAGCAGACAATTATCTGTGTAATAGCAAGCTTCCCAGCACGGCACAAGCTCCACAAATAAAGATCAGAGCCAGCATGGGAACGGCGTGCGTTCCACCAGGTGAACAGCTGGTTAGTCCAGGAAGTGCGTGCGGGCGTGCGTGTATCCGCTTTACGCACGTTTCGTTCTCTTACGTCTTCTGAAGCGGGTACACGCATACCGCTACTGATGGTTAATATAGCCAGCGTCACCATGGAAAACCCTCCCACTAAGCGGCGTTCACCAATCATAATTTTGATGGGGAAATCCCTTCCGATCGGATCATTTTGGCAGGAGTCCCTAGGTATATATAATTGTAATTTCCATGGTGTGCATACGCTTAAACGGACATAACATAATATTCCATACGGTGACAATTTTCATGGTGTGCATAAGTATATACGGACATGACATAACACTCCATACGGTGACATCTCAGTTTAACTATATGGCTTATATCAGCGCTGAGTTCATATGCTTCTCTCATATGCAATACCAGTGTGAGACAAGATTATGGTATATATATGTATATATGTGTGAACAAATCAGATCTGTGTAAATAAACTACAAATCATGAGTAGAGACATTAAATTAATCAGAACAGGTACAATAATGCATATAAGCTCTATGACCTGTAGGTATGCCCATTGCAGGTGAGTCCTAGTACAAAGGTCATAGTACTTATGGAGGAATGCAAACAGAGGGGGACCTATGTTAAGGTTTCAAATTTAAATACATAGTATAATGATGTTGCTCCAAGCAGAATGAGCACCCCAGGGGTAGGATGAAGGTTAACCTGGAGGTGTAAGTATAGGTACAAACAGTGATATACCTATGGACAAAGATGGAAAGGTAGGATGGGTAGCATAACCCGTATCTAAAATGGAAAACATGAGGTATAGTATAGGATTCATGGGTGCTAAGATGTGCAGCACTAGCATCGTAAGGTAGATTATATGAATGAGGGGGTGTGACCATTAAACATCAAACAAAGATGATGCCTACCCTAAAAGGAAATGTAGGCCTATCAGGGGTGTAGTATGACAAAGCTTCCCAGGTAACAGACCCCAACAAATGACATGCTGGAGAAGGGTTCCTAGAGTCGAATACTATTAATGGTCCCCATAGCTGGGGAGTAAGCAACAAGGGCACTCTATAGCCTTGTGTACCCTGGGTAAGTCATCTTGAGAACCCTGGAACTAGGGGTTGGCAAGGAAACAATTAAGGTCAATGTCCTTGTTTAACCCGTGGGGTGCAAGCGAACCCAAGCGGTAGATCCAACTGGTCTCATTTTGGGATATTGCAGTGGTCTTATTTCCTCCCCTCCAGTTATCCTTTATGGTATCAATACCATAAAAAATCAGGCCAGTAGGGTCTTGGTGGTGGAACTCTTTAAAATGACGTGAGAGATGGTGTTTGGGAAAACCTGCTTTAATCCTATTGATGTGTTCCCGGATTCTTATCTTCAGGGGTCGTGTGGTTCTACCCACATATTGCAGGTGGCACGGGCACTCGATGACATAAGTCACGTGTGTTGTGTCACAGGAGATGAGTTCTTTGATCTTGTATTCTTTGAAGTCATTTCTGGATTTAAAACTCATTTTTCTTCTCGGTTGTTTTTTGCTGACCCTGCAGCCTAGACATCTCTGACATTTGAAGAATCCCTTCAGATCAGGGCAGATGTTAACCTGTTTGGGTGGATCTACCACATTGTGCACCAAATGGTGACGAAGGGAGGGGGCACGTCTATAGATGAAACTAGGTTTTTTGCCCAGGACTTTAGTAAGGGCATGGTCTTCCTGTAGGATTGGCCAATACTTTTTTACTATATGCTCGAAGTCTTTGTATTGGGAGTTGAAGCCGGTGATAAAGGCTACATCAGTTTTGTTATTTTTATTCTTTTTATTAACTGACAGCATGTTGTTCCTGTCCATGTTGGTCACTTCATCTTTTAATTTCACTAGGTTTGCCTCTTTATATCCTTTTTCTTTAAACCGGTCAATGATTATGTCAGCTTGTGCTTGAAATTCAGTGACAGAACTGCAATTCCTCCGAAGTCGCATCAGTTGCCCTTTTGGTATATTGGCTTTCCACCTAGGGTGATGACAGCTGGTGGATGGGATGTATCCGTTGCGGTCGGTGGTTTTAAAGTGGGTTCTTGTATGTAATTCTGAGCCCTCCTTGTAAATCTGTAGATCAAGATAATCTATGCGTTCTGTACTACAATTGCCAGTAAAGGTGAGGCCGTATCTGTTGGTATTCAGATTAGATAGAAATGCCTGGAAAGTGTCATTGGTGCCATCCCAAAGGATGATAAGGTCGTCAATATAACGCCTGTACAGTTTAATCTGAGGGATATTACGACTATAAACATATTCTTCCTCCCAGCTGTCCATCAATAGGTTGGCAACGCTGGGGGCATATCGGGCCCCCATCGCTACCCCCCTAGTTTGGACATAGTAATGGTTCCGGTACCAAAAATAGTTACACTCCATGGCCATCTTGAGCCCTTCAACAATAAAGTTAATCTGTGCTTGTTTTAAATTAGTGTGTTGGTGTAAGGCTTTTTCTACTCCCATGACGCCATCCTCCTGGGATATACTAGTGTAGAGGGAGTTGACATCAATAGTAGCCAAGAGTAGATGTTCCGCACCATCAACCTGTTGCAATTCGTTAATAAGTTGTAGGCTGTCACGAAGGTGGGATCTTTCCAACTTAACGATCGGTTGCAGATAGGTGTCGAGGTACTCTCCTAGACGGGAGAAAATGGAGTTGATACCACTTATTATGGGTCCACCGGGAGGTTTTTCAAGTCTCTTATGTATCTTGGGGGTGTAATATAGCACCGGTGTTTTCGTAGAGTTCGACACTAAGTACTCGGCTTCATTTTTATTCAATATTCCTAAGGACTTCCCCTTTTTTACAAATTTCTCGAGTAGTTTGTTGAACCGTATTTTGGGGTTTCCCTTCAGTTTCTTATACGTATTTTCAACTTTAAGCAAGTTTTCCATCTCCTCTTCATAATCCTTTTTGTTAAGAATGACAAGACCACCCCCCTTGTCAGCCGGTCTGATAATGACTTCTTTTTTCTTGCCAATTTCCTTAATTGTTTTCCACACATCTTTATTTTTGTTTTTGAATTTCCGCTGCAATTTCCTGAGGTCACTTTCCACCATTTTCTTGAACGCCCCTATACACTGGCTCCCCGGTGTATTTGGGTTAAATGTGGAATTATTCCTTAAGTTAGTTTGGGTATATTCAGATGTTTCCATTGGGTTGTCATCTTGGTTAGTCAAAAATAATTTTCTTAGGTTCAATTTTCTAAGGAATTTCTGGAGGTCTATATAGACCTCAAATTGGTCTAATGCCTTTTCCGGGGCATATTTGAGGCCCAAGTCCAGGATATGTAACTCTTCCTTAGTTAATTGAATGTCGCTAAGATTAAATATGCCTTTACCTAATAGTGCCTTGGGCGTTTTCTTCTGCCCTCCCCTGCACCCTCTGGTGCGTTTTCTCTTTGGCTGTGTTCCATTTCTCTGTCCTGATTGCGCGATCTGTTGTCCCATGGGTTGGAGTGGGTTCCCTGTCCTTGGTGTCCTTGGTTCCTTGGGTTTTCTCCTCTCCCTTGGGATCTTCCATGGGTAGCCCCTCGGTTGCCATTCATCCCTCTCCATCCTGGATTTCCGTAGCCAGTTCTTGGTCTCCATCTTCCTGGTGGGCGGGAGTTGGGGCCTCCCCTGTGAAAATCCTCATACTCCCCTCCATTTCTACCATAATTATAGTGTGTGTTGTTAGGGTAATGGTCTCTTCCTGAGGAGTGCCTATTACGGCTAAATGATCTCCTTCTGGGTGGATTGGGGCTCCTATAGTAATCATCTTGGTATCTAACCCTTCTGTTCTCGGGTCTCCCTTGCTGCCATCTTGGCATGTGGGGGGTGTTTTGTCCGTGTTGTTCAGGTCCATTAGTAGTTGTATAGATGATCGGGTGCCTAGGACTAGTTGCCCCATCATTGGCTATCATTGTGAGTTCACTCTCATCAGTTATAGTGTCATCAAGCCCTTCTGTCGGGTTTTCCATGGAAGCTTGCCATTTGTATACCTGCATATTTTTATAATCAAGTACATCCCTCTTAAACTTCTTTTGCTTCTTGCTCTGGATGTCACTGTCATATTTTTTGATCAAATCCTGCAATTCTTTGGTTTTATCTTTATAGTCTTGCTGGCTTGCAAATGGTGTTAAAAGATTTTGTATTTCTGTGATACTTTTTTCTATTGTTTTTAATTTGAACTTCCTTCTTTTAACAATTTTATGTAAAAGTTCGTTTTCACATGTATTAAAAAAACAATACCATTCGTTCATAAGCTCAGCATCCTCAACGTTGTCATTCGGGTGTATATCCCATCGTAACCTCCTGGGGGTCATTTTTTCTTTTATATATGTTTCAAGGGTGGCTATGTCCCACCATACTCTCAGTTGCTTTTCCATTGTGTGCCTTAGTTGTTTAACCAACCCTTGCATGTCCTGTCTGTTTATAATTTCTTCCTGGCTAAAAATGCCCCCAACGTCTATATTCCTACTGTTCATATAGCCAAACAGTTCCATAGCTGCAGTAAAACACACCAATAGATGTGGAAACAGAAATGAAAAGCAAATATCCGCGCTTAGGAAACACTAGTTGGAAATATGTGACAGTATTTAAAATTCAAACATAAAATAAGTATTCCAAAATAAAATTATAATAAGACTGCAGCCCCCCCAAGAATGTGATCCCCTAAAGGATACAGAAATAATGAAATAATGGGCAATGGTGTGGGGGTGGTGGCGCTGTCTAAGTGGAGGCTGATGTTACCCACAGGTGGTATGAACAAGCTATATGGACCAATGTGTCCTGAATATAGTGCCTCTTACAATATGTGATGTGCCAGTAGTAAAATAAGTAACTTAAGTGTGGCTGAGACCACGTGCTACAAATATACAATTTAGTATGTACAACGTTGGATAAATGTATTAATACTGAAAAGTGATAGCGTACAGCACAAGTGCCAAAAAATGTGTCCAAAAAAGTAAAAAATCCAAAAAATCCAAAGAATGTCTATAAGTTCAGAAAAAAATATATATAAAAAATATATATATAAAAAGCAACAATCCGGGTGTGTAAACCAATATAAATAAATTAACAGCAGTCCAGAGTGATAATGGTGACAATGTGACTTTCCAAGTAGATAGGTGATCACAGTATGCAGTAGTGCAGTGATGCGAAGTGGGTCCGGTGCTCCCCCTCCTGGGTCCCTACTCACCAGAGGCCCTCACCCCTGCAGGGGTAAAGTGCATAGAAGATATCCAACCGACTCGGGTCCTCGCTCTCCTAGTAGGTCCTACGGTCCAGCTGGTACCAAAAAGATCCTGGGTGGCCAGATTCCTCCGAGGGATGAAAAAAAAGGGTCTCATAGAGTAGTAGGTTCAGGTTCCAGTGGGTAAGTTTATTAGTACAGCCAAAGGCTTATACTGAAACAATGTATACAAATGTATATAAACAAAAAGAAAGATATAAAATATTTATAAAAATAGTTTAAAATGAAATAAAAACGGGGGCCAGATAGAATGCTTGTGGATACAAGCAGACAACTCTATGAGACCCTTTTTTTCATCCCTCGGAGGAATCTGGCCACCCAGGATCTTTTTGGTACCAGCTGGACCGTAGGACCTACTAGGAGAGCGAGGACCCGAGTCGGTTGGATATCTTCTATGCACTTTACCCCTGCAGGGGTGAGGGCCTCTGGTGAGTAGGGACCCAGGAGGGGGAGCACCGGACCCACTTCGCATCACTGCACTACTGCATACTGTGATCACCTATCTACTTGGAAAGTCACATTGTCACCATTATCACTCTGGACTGCTGTTAATTTATTTATATTGGTTTACACACCCGGATTGTTGCTTTTTATATATATATTTTTTATATATATTTTTTTCTGAACTTATAGACATTCTTTGGATTTTTTGGATTTTTTACTTTTTTGGACACATTTTTTGGCACTTGTGCTGTACGCTATCACTTTTCAGTATTAATACATTTATCCAACGTTGTACATACTAAATTGTATATTTGTAGCACGTGGTCTCAGCCACACTTAAGTTACTTATTTTACTACTGGCACATCACATATTGTAAGAGGCACTATATTCAGGACACATTGGTCCATATAGCTTGTTCATACCACCTGTGGGTAACATCAGCCTCCACTTAGACAGCGCCACCACCCCCACACCATTGCCCAAAAATTCTTGCACAGTCTCTTCTGTTACTGCTAACCACCCCCTGATTTGGCCCCCCATCACTCCCCACCGCTGATAGCCCAATTCTGCCAGTCTGACCTTCCAACCTCCTTCAGTGTCCCCAATGTGAGCCACTTGCTGTCAGTGCTCTCCTCCTGCACCACTGGTTCTCCTGTCATGGGTGATCTGCTCAGGGTCCGCTCACTGAGCCTGTCAGCATGTAATTCTCAATGAACTACAAAAACGATGTTGAGCGCTGTGGTAGTTCATTGAGTTTTCTTGTCAGTGTGAATCTGCCATGCTTTACAATTTACAGGCAGACAGCTCACACTGACAGTCAGCATTCTGATGTTTGCTGGTACAATACTTTCCAGCCTCCTTAAAAAAAAAAAATGTAAATACACATTTTTTACATGCAAAACAATATGCATTTTTTTTCAGAAGGTGAACTTATCCTTTAATCCGGCCATGAGAGCAAATTACTACAATGTTTAGGGTCTAACGTGTAATATGCTTCAGCATTTTCCTGGGTGAAATTTTCATAAGAGCATGTCTTTGTCAGGGGGAGTTGTGGTAGGCATGGAGATGAAAGGGGATGGGGGATATTGACATCTCAAATTAGCTTCAGTATAACCAAGTTGTAGCTGAAGACTTCACAGCTTATAAGAGGCCAGACATGCCTGTCATTCCTTAGATATGGTGCTGGCCATCCCTCACAACTACAGCACGCTGAAGATGTAATGGAATGTAAGGGACCAGCATCTCCTCCTGCTCTACCATTCAGGCACAGAAAAGCCAGTAACTGATTTATTCTGCTGTGTGAGGCATATTCTGCAGCATTTTCAAGATATTAGAACTTAGTACAGGCACTGTCTGTCAGACAGGGACTAATGATATATAACTATGTTATAACCACTTTTACTGAAAGCCTTTACAGTACCTTTGCAATTGTTTTTATTAAAGTCATGTCACATACAGAGGTAGACAAATACACAGCAAATGATTTCGATTTGCATAGAACATATCCATGTGCATATAGCATTTGACGTTGCTACAATGATACATGACAGCTCAACATGGTCACATTACATGGTAAGATAAGAGAGTTGCGTGTCAGGGCCGCGCGTCCTACTACACAATGTGGAGCCACGATCCCCTATATGAGAGCTTGTTCACATAGCATGTACACCATGAAGAGCCAGTAGATCTCCTCATCGCCTCTTCCACGTCTAACCTTGCAGGCAGGTGACAGTCATCCCTCCCAGTTCCGGCCTAGGCCTGTGGATCCTGGGTGGATGCCAGCCATCCGCCATACATTCTCTAGTGGCACAAGAACTGTTAGAGGAATTCAACTGTACTTCCCATACAGAAATATTAACTGAATGCAACAGCATAAACAATATGATAACATAAAATGAAATGAAAATGAAAATAAAATAAAGAATAACTAGCATATATTAATGCCAATGTCTACACCAAGTGTGACCTGCCGTGGCTGGTATTCTGTCAGAAACAGTTCACTATTCGGGAAATTTTGTGCTCCAAGGTAACCATTGTTTTTGGAAAGTTTGGTACTGGTTTGATTGGATAGCAAAATATTTTTCATAAGAATACTGGGTAGATACTCTTTGTATGACTTCATCTATTCTAGGCGTTTGTGTAGATTTCCATTTAGAGGTGATAGCTAGACGTGCTGCTATAAATATATGTATGGCTATGCATCTTAGCTGGGCTGGAATACTAGTAGCGCTTAAATGAAGGAGGGCCAATGGTTGGTTGGGGTGGATGACATGGCCAGTGACAGAGGAGGCCAACCAAAAGACTTCCGACCAAAAGTTACGAATAATCCTACAATCCCATAATATATGAGTAATATGACCTCTGGATCCACACATTCTCCAGCATTGTTGTGATTCTGAAGGGAATATTAGTGACAACCTGACTGGAGTGAGATATGACCTATGTAAAATTTTCAACATATTATCCCAGTGGTTAGTACAGTGGGTGTATTTATACGTCAGACGAGTTGCGGCGTTCCATTCTTCTATGGGGAATATAATTCCCCAGTCCCTCTCCCAATTGGTCATGTGAGACGTCTTAGAGGGAAGTATGGAGTATTGTAGGAGGGAGTAGAACCAGGACAATCCCTTGGGCTTGTCATGGTTTGTGGCAAGGTAGGACCACACATCCGTCGGTAGGTCATAATACGCTGTCGAATGTGCCTTGTGAAAGTGTTTCAGTTGCATATAGGAGTATGAACCTATGAATGTGTCGCTTGTCAAGACCTTCTGTACGGTAGTTAAGTCATGTTCCTTCCATAAATTGGTCCGTAGTTCAGGGATTAGATGTTCTATAGTCAAAATATCAGTGATCATACGCCTGTTCTTAGTCGAGACATCTATATTAGGCTGGACATTCCCCCATACAGAGAGCGTAGTCTCCATGGAGGGCAATGTGCAGCCCGTCACAGGTAAGTTTGTCAGTTTAGCTAGTAGTAGGGAGGGTAAATCTTTGCCTTTAATACATGCTTTTTCTATTTTTACCCACAGTTTGGACGAGCTAGGTTCAAACCAGGCCTTCATTTGGTCCAGAATTGCTGCTCTATAGTAGTTTCGCAAGTTGGGAAATCCCACTCCCCCCATTTTCCTATGTCGTTGGAGTGTAGAAAACGTGATCTTTGGGATTTTACTTTGCCAGATAGATTTACGGAATAGTTTGTCTGCTGTCAAGAAGAATGTGTCTGGTACTATTATAGGGAGAGTTCTAAAATAATAAATGAGTTTCGGTAGTAGAGACATTTTTAGTGCAGCAATCCTGCCTATCCAAGAAAGTTCTAGGTTCTCTATATGTGCTAAGTCCGTCTTAATGGTATGGAGAAGTGCATTATAATTGATATCATATGTCTTCGTGGATGGGTAGGTTATTTTGATACCCAGATAAGCTAGCGAATCCGTCATCCATTGAAATGGAAATTGTGCTTTAAGTGTCGCAGTCAGAGACCTAGACAGGTTTATAGGTAAAATACAGGATTTGGTAATATTCAATTTATAATACGACACTTCTCCAAACCTTTGTAGGGTATTCTGTACTGCCTCTAGGGAGGGTGCTGGGTTAGTTAGTGTTAGAACCACGTCGTCTGCAAAAAGACCTATCTTATGGTCCATGTCTGCTACAGAGACTCCTGAAATTGCTCTATTTGACCTGATGGATTCCGCCAGTGGTTCCATCATAAGGGTGAAGATTATGGGGGACAGTGGGCACCCCTGGCGCGTACCATTAGAGATAAAGAATTGGTCAGATATGGCACCGGACGAGAAGACTCTGGCCGAGGGGCAGGTATATAAAGCGGAAATTGCTGACAGAATGGTGCCTTGTATGCCAAATTTCTGTAGGGTCGCTCTGAGATAGCCCCAGTGCACCCTATCAAAGGCCTTCTCCGCGTCCAGTGCCAGAAAGACCGCTGAGGTACGCCTTTTTTCCAAAATATGCACCAGGTTTAGTAGACGTCTCGTGCCATCTGGGGCCTGACGTCCTTTAACAAACCCCACTTGGTCCGGTTTAACCAGATATGGGGTAATAGATGCCAATCTATTGCAATAATTTTCGCATAGACCTTCAGGTCTGTATTTAGGAGTGATATAGGCCTGAAGTTTTGGGGGGAGTCAGGTTTTTTTCCTGGTTTAGGAAGGGTCACAATAGTAGCCTGTAGCATCTCTTCAGGAAATGTGGAGGAGGAGGCAACGCTGTTGAATAGGGTACATAGATATGGAGCTAGAATTGATGAAAATGTTTTATAGTATTCTGAGGAGAAACCATCCGTGCCTGGGGCTTTTTGGTTTGGAAGTGCTTGGATGGTGTCCACTACTTCATTAAGGGTAATAGGGGCATTGAGTGCAGATAAGTGATCTGATTGGAGCGAGGGTAAGGTAAGTGTGCTAAGGAATGAGTTAATGCTATGTTCAGTGGGTTGAGGAGTGTTGGGGTCTGTATGTAGGTTATATAGATCTTTGTAATATTTCATGAATGCATTGGCAATATGAGTGGGATGGTACACTAATTTGTTTGAATGAGGATCTATGATGTGGGGGAGTTTGGTTTGTTGTTGGCGTTTATGAAGGTATTTTGCTAATAATTTCCCTGCCTTGTTCCCATGTGCATAGTATGTCACTTTGATTCTCCTAAGGTGATTTTGGTGGGTTGTGATCAGTAACATGCGAAGTTTATGTCTACATGAGAATAGACTGTCCTCTAGTTTGGGAGATGGGTTGTGTTTATGTTGATATTCTAACGCTTTAAGCTCCTCAAGCAATCCATTCAACAGCTTTGCCTTCCTCCTCTTTTCTCTGGCTGCAGCTTGAATCAAAATACCCCTACTGAATGCCTTGTGTGAACACCACAAGGATGTTATATTAGTGTCAATAGTGTCGTTAAACAGAAAGAATTCAGTTAGTTGTGAAGCTATCTTTTCCGCCTGGGCGGCGGAGGAAAGCAGTTCTACATTGTTTCTCCACAAGTACGCAGGGGATGCCGAGTTCCGGTCATGTAGGGTTATAGACACTGGAGCATGGTCCGACCATGTTATGGAGTGGATGGACACCGATATTGTTCTGTGCAATAGAGGTAAGTCTGATAGGATTAAGTCTATTCTGGAGTATGCCCGATGCGGGAATGAGTAGTGGGTGTAGTCCTTTTCGGAGGCATGAAGACACCTCCATGTGTCGTATAAATTGTGGCCAGAGATGAAAGGACTAAGTTCAAGTCTCCGTTGAGTAGGAGGCAAGGAGCAGTCCATAGATTGGCTTGGAATGCCATTAAAGTCTCCGCACAAAAGTAGAGAGCCTTTCTTGATCTTTTCCACCTTTCTCATTAAAGAGTTTAGAAACCTCAGTTGTCTCCTGTTCGGTGCATAAAGGTTGACCAAAGTGTATGGGGCGTTGTTAATATCGCAAATCATAATTATATATCTGCCATTGGGGTCACAAATGAGATCATGAAGTTGGAATGCAACTGAATGTTTAATGGCCACCAGAACACCTCTTTTTTTCACAGGGGCATTGGCCTCAAAAACATGTGGGTATGCTCTATGGGAGCATTTGGGTACTTTAGATGACATGAAATGAGTCTCCTGTATGCAAACAACGTCTCCTTTGAGACTGGTCATCTCTCTCCACATGGATGATCTTTTAAAGGGGCTGTTGAGACCATGTACATTCATGGATATGACCGAGAGAGTCATTTCAGGTGGTTAGAGTAATGCTTCATGTTGGCCCATAAGATTCTAGTAAGCAAGTGTCTTATGTGAAGGTTACCTGAAGGTGGTGCTGTTGTATTGAAGGTCCGAAGCCAGATTTTCATGTGGTTGAAAGCATTGATGGGATTCAGCTTAATTGTAGACAGGTTTTCTATGGTGCAGGTGGTCCTCGGTGTAGTGTAAACACAAAACAAAAATATAAAGAACAACAAAAATAAAACGTAACAGGTAAAGTGAAAGGTATCACTATGTGCGATCATTTTCGCCATACTCTTAGGGGGGATTTCTCCCTGAGACCCATATCCAGCTATGCTAGAGGGTGGGCTATTTGAGATAAAACTCATTGCAAAAGGTTACTTCTGACGCCACTCCGGGGCAATTTTTGAGGGGTTTCTTTCCAGTGACGGAGCTGTAGCATCGTCTGGGAGCAAGTTCCATTTTTTGGCTAGGGCAATCCCATCCTCAATACTAGTGATTGCATAGGTGCGGTTGTCCCTTGTCACGAGCAATTTAGTGGGGAATCCCCATGAATAGGGAATCTTGTGGTTCTGGAGGATTTTGGTCATGGAGGATAGATTTTTGCGGGCTAGCATGGTGTGTTTAGAGAGGTCAGCGAACACTGAGATGTCAGAGTAAGGCCCGGGTAGTGGATGGTTCTTTCTAGAGAACCGCATGAGGTCGTCTTTAACATGGAAATAGTGGATACGGGCTATAACATCCCTCGGGACCCCCTCTGGGAGGAATTTAGGCTTAGGGAGACGGTGTGCTCTGTCTATGATTATTTCAGTGGAGGCTGTGTCAGGAAGCAAAGCAGCAATGAAATCTCGTACATAATGGCGCAGTTCTGCCGGGGCTACAGATTCCTCCACACCTCTTAGTTTTATATTATTTCGTCTCGATCTGTCTTCTAAATCGGCTAATTTCTCTCTCATGGCTTGCATCTCAGATTCTGTGTCATTATGGGCATCCACCAGTTCGTTGTGGGCAGTAGTGAAGTCCTCCATCTTCTCCTCCACGTGGCAAACCCTGTCCCCTATGGCAATCTCTTTTTAGTTGAGTCACACAGAGCAGCATGTCCTTATGTAGGGAGCCCCTTAATGTAATTAACATGTCTCTCATGGTGGTATCACTGAGGGGCTGTCCCGTAGTGGGGAACTCAGTGAGCTGTTCAATAAAGACATTTGTGCTGTCTTGTGAGTTGCACCCATCCCCCGGCTCACCTGCATAAGTGTGGGATGTTGACCGTCTTTGTGCCGACTTCTGCGGACTGTTTATAGGCGATGTGCCAGGCGTTGACCCTCCGCTGGCCTCGTGGGGTGGGTAGGTGCCTTGTCCATGCTGTGGCGATGCGCCGTTGCTTCCGTTGCGGCGCGGGCCGAACCGCGAGTCCGAGGCCTCGGCGCCATCTTGCGGCCTAGGTGTGCTCGCCGTCGGATAAAAATCCGTCAATTTCTTTGGGCCCTTTTCGGTTTTCCGTTTGCCCATGGTTGCGCAGGGGTGCCCGGGTGTCTAGTCAGGCGATGTGGAGCCCTGGGTCGCAGTTAGCAGTCGGTGGATGGAGCTGGATTTCCCGGGTCTCTGGAGCTCTGTCTCTACACGACCATCCGCCTCGGCTGCAGGCCACGCCCCAGCCTTTACAGTACCATATAGTTCCAGTTTGTAAATGATGAACATAGATCCTAATGGGAATGTTGATTGCTGAACAAGCTTTTAGCAGACTTTAGCACTTCTTAAAATGTGCTGAAAGCATGCTGTAGCCTGCAAGCAGCTTGCTTAAAATGGCTACCGAACTTCACATTAGGATATGTGTTAAACTTTTACAAACCAGAGCTAATGGTACTTGAAATGCTCTGAAAATGCTTTGAAAAAGCCTGCTGTTCACACTACTTATACAAGCTTAAACCTGTGTGAAAAAACCTAATGAAGCTTGGCAAATGCCCCATGTGTGTTAATTTTCTATTTGTTTTACGGAGACCCAGTAGAACCCCAGCACATTAGTACCATTAGGAACATATTACAGGCATACCCCACTTTTAAATACACAATGGGAGAATTATTTACTATCGCTGGAGAGTAGGGATGAGACGACCCCCCCCCCCCCCGTTCGGTTCGCACCAGAACCTGCGAACAGATCAAAAGTTTGTGTGAACTTTAGAACCCTGTTAAAGTCTAGTCTATGGGACTTGAACGTTTGAAATCTAAAGTGCTCATTTTAAAGGCTAATATGCAAGTTATTGTCCTAAAAAGTGTTTGAGGACCTGGGTCCTGCCCAAGGGGACATGTATCAATGCAAAAAAAGTTTTAAAAACGGGCATTTTTTCGGGAGCAGTGATTTTAATAATGCTTAAAGTGAAGCAATAAAAGTGAAATATTCCTTTAAATTTCGTACCTAGGCGGGGTGTATAGTATGCCTGTGAAGTAGCGTATGTTTCCCGTGCTACACTAGTTTTACGTGCTTAGAACTGTCCCTGCACAAAGTGTCATTTCTGAAGAAAAAAGTAATTTAAAATCATTTGCGGCTATAATGAATTGTCGGCTGCCGGCAGAGAAAAGTAATTCATAAAAAATAAAAAAAAAGCGTGGGGGTCCCCCCAATTCAATTACCAGGCCCTTCAGGTCTGGTATGGATATACAGGGGAACCCCACTGTCAAATTTTAAAAAAATGACGTGGGGTTCCCCCCAAATATCCATTCCAGACCCTTCAGGTCTTCTGGTGTGGATTTTAAGGGGAACTCCACCCCAAATAAAATAAAAATGGTGTGGAGTTCCCCCAAAAATTCACATCAGACCCCTTATCCGAGCACGCAACCTGTTGATGGGAATAAGGACCTCATCCCCACAACCCTTGCCCGGTGGTTGTGGGGGTCTGCGGACGGGGGGCTTATCGGAATCTGGAAGACCTCTTTAACAGACCCCCAGACCCCGGCCCCACCCCTATGTGAATTGGTAATGGGGTACATTGTGCCTCTACCATTTTACAATTCTTTACACTGTACCCCATTACCAATTCACATGGGGGGCGGGATCTGGGGTCCCCTTTGTTAAAGGGGTCTTCCAGATTCCGATAAGCCCCCCGCCTGCAGACCCCGACAACCACCGGGCAAGGGTTGTAAGGATGAGGCCCTTGTCCCCATCAACATGGGGACATGGTGCTTTGAGGGGTCACAGACCCCCAAAACATCCTCCCAATGTTGAGGGCATGTGGCCTGGTATGGTTCAGGAGGGGGGGTGCTCTCTCATCCCCCCTTCTTTTCCTGCGGCCTGCCAGGTTGCGTGCTCGGATAAGGGGTCTGGTGTGGATTTGGTGTGGGGGAACTCCACGCCATTTTTTTTTAATTTGATGCTGGGGTTCCCCTTAAAATCCACACCAGACATGAAGGGTCTGGTAATTGAATTTGGGGGACCCCCACGCTTTTTTTTTATAATGAATTACTTTTCTCTGAATTTTACTTTTATTGTTTGACTTTAAGCATTATTAAAATCACTGCTCCCGAAAAAACTGCAGTTTTTAAAACTTTTTTTTGCATTGATACATGTCCCCTGGTGCAGGACCCAGGTCCCCCAAACACTTTTTAGGACAATAACTTGTATATTAGCCTTTAAAATTAGCACTTTAGATTTCTCCCATAGATTTTAACAGGGTGTTTCGCGGCTTTTCGAATTTGCCACGAACACCCCAAATTGTTAGCTGTTCGCCAAATAGGCAATGTTCGAGTCGAACACGAGTTAGACTCGAACTCAAAGCTCATCCCTACTGGAGAGTGCAAAATCAGGCTCACTTCTGCATAGAAACCATTGAGCTTCGAACCCCAGCTTGTTCAATTAAGCCTGTCAATAAACCTGGAAGCTTATTGGTTTCTATGCAGAAGTGAGCCTGATTTTGCTCTCTCCAGCGATAGAATATAAACCCCATTGTGTACTTAAAAAGGGGGTATGCCTGTACTTCTGGATGACTCAGGTGTTGTCAGGAAAGCCCATCACGGATCCTCATTGAATTTCGTATTGGTTTTTTTAAAGAGTTCAAAAACTTTTTAGCATAACATCATGCTGTGCTGCAGAGAACACTTAGATGGAGCTTTTTGTTCACCAGCCACCTCAACTGAAAATGTGCCACGGGGGATCATGTGAAATTAATTTAGATGAGCTTTTCAAGACTTTGTTTCTTACATTTAAATGTGCTTTAAGCAGTAAACCACCAGTTATGGTGTCCTTGTCTTGAGGGCACCATAGACGGCTTCATAGGCTGGAAACAGCATTCAGTGCAGACTATGAAGTGGCTAGCCTTTGCATTTCAAACTAATGCTTTTAAACTAATCTGCATACTTTGGGAAATTATTTTGTGTTCCTCATTTCTCACTGTTTACTCCTTTTCAGTATACCCACTATGGTATAGATAATAGTATTCATTGATGTAACGAGTTGCAAATGATTTGCATGATGTTTAGTATTTCTGTGTAATCTTAATCACAAATAATGGCTGATCAGTATTACAGTCACTTTGTTCCATCATACTATCAGTTTAGCTTGACTCTCAGCTGCATCACTAATGCATACCATCTCCAGCAGTTTTTCATAGAGGATTGCTTGTCGTCTCTACTTTTTTTTAAGCTGCATATGATTTTCTTTCTCTGTATCTGCAAATTCACATGAAGCAGCAATTTTCTTTTTCAGTTGTATCAGTCCTCTTTGTTTTATTATTGGTGTGCATGGATTGTGTAAACTTGAACACTTCAAAAGCAATATTTTTGTGGAGCAATATAATATAGTAATGCTGTTTGCATATCATACCTCACCATCACAATATTTATTTCTGCCACATTGTTTTCAATTTAGGATCATCAGTAATGTTCTAGCACCAGTAGTTGACATGTGCTTTGTTCTCATTGCCAGTTGCAACAGTTTGGTATTTTATACACCAAGGCCCTATCCAGATCTATACATTGCATACAGGCATTTCCCACTTTTACTAAAGCTGGAAAGTGTAAAATCAGGCTCACTTCTGCATAGAAACCAATGAGCTTCCAGGTTTTATTACCAAGCTTAATTAAACACTCTGGGGTTTGAAGCTCATTGGTTTCTGTGCAGAAGTGAGCCTGATTTTGCACTTTCCAGCTTTAGTAAATAAACCCCATGGTGTTCTTAAAAGCAGGGTATGCATGTAATGTGTGGTAAAATACAAGTTTTATCTCAACTTACTGCAACATGCTGACCTTGTTGCAGTACCATTTATTTTTAATTCCATGTATTGTGGTGTGTTGCGTTTGCAGCATTGATTGAAATGAATATGGGTTGACTTTATTTATTAACATTTATTGTGCAATGTTACTATTTCAACCACCATCTTTTTACTTTATATGAGGCTCATTCCACTGCATGGTGTTGAAGGAGAAGACAAAAATGACATAGCAGTGTAAATAAGGTGCAGATTAGTTCACTATAAATAGTTGATGAAGTGTAAGGGAAATTACTGTATGTTTCGCACCATAAGACGCACCTTACCATAAGACGCACCTAGATTTTAGAGGAGGAAAAACAAGAAAAAAATAATATTCTGAACCAAATGGTGTACTAAAATATTTTCCACTGCCCATGAAATGCAGCCTGACCATTGCCATAGGAAATGCATAGTGATCATTGCCATAGGAAATGCAGAGTGACCATTGCCATAGGAAATGCAGAGTGACCATTGCCATAGGAAATGCAGAGTGACCATGCCATAGAAATGCAGAGCGACCATGCCATAGAAATGCAGAGTGACTGTTGCTACAAACACAGCCTTACCTGATGTTATTACTTCCGCCTAACAGAAGACAGAGCAGCCCGAACGGCTGAATCCTCTCTTTTCTGTCTCAGGAACCATTTGAGAATAAAAAATCCTTTGCTGAAGTCCCAGGGGAAACTGTGACTTCCAGTGGTAATCTCTGGATCCCCCAAAGTTTTCACCAGTACTTCCCTCTGAATATCACCCATTACAGGATGCAGTAGTTACGTAGAGATTTCTCATGATTAGAGTAGCGTATGGTTAGGATAGGTAGGTACAAAAAGTGAAATAGTCCAAAATGCAGCACTTCAGTGAAAATTAATGGTAAATATGTGAAAGTCCATGTAAAAAATCAATGTAGAATAAAGCAGATATAGAACCTCCACCAAACTTCAATGTGCAAAGAAAAAGCACACCACACCAACGTGCTATCAATCTGCTTACCAGAGAGATATAACAACAAGATATAACAACAGGCAATGTAATCATATGATGCAGAGGGTCAGTGGTAAATGCAACACTCCAAACTTGATAGGTAGGTCATAGGATTATACAAAATCATTAGCAAGAGGACTCACAAGAACAGGTAGATATACTGTGCGATCATCAGCAGGACATTACCCAGTATGAAGAAAGAAGCAACAGTAGTGAAGCCCGTAAAGGTAAAACATACAATATTTATTGTAGTCTCCTTACAAATAAAAAAGGGACATTGTGACATAAAAAACTCTGCGGCTCTCAGCGTGCTTGCATCGGCCAGCCTGACATGTTTCATACTATGTGGATATCATCAGAGGTACAAAAGGTGGATACAACATTTTTGTTACATTTCTATTCATGTTATGGAGCACATTCTTGTTAAAGCGGTGGTTCACCCTCCTTCACATCATTAGACCATTACATTCGGCATCGTAGCGCGAGCTACGGTATGCCGGTCTTAAATTTTTAATCCCCGTACTTACTGTGCTATCGCTCATTGAAGAATCCGACTCCCGCGGGGAATGGGCGTGCCTATGGAGAGGGAGGATGATTGACGGCCGGCTCTGGCACGTCACGCTCCCCGAAGACAGCCAGAGTAGGTCTCGGCTCTTCACGGCGCCTGCGCACAGGCTATGCGCAGGCGCCGTGAATAGCCAAGCCTATTTCGGCTATTTCCGGAGAAGCGTGACGTGCCAGGGCCGGCCGTCAATCACCTTCTCTCACCATAGGAACGCCCATTCCCCGGAATCTTCAATGAGCCATAGCACAGTGAGTACGGGGATAAAAAATGTAAGACCGGCATACCGTAGCTCGCGCTACGATGCCGAATGTAATGGTCTAATAAAAAAAAACATTTTTTTTTTTTTAACAGGGTGAACCCCCGCTTTAATATAACCTACATTTGTACTAACACTGATTTAACCACTTTAATACCAGGCATTTTCTCCCCCTTCCTGCCCATACCAATTTTCAGCTTTCAGCACTGTCTCGCTTTGAATTTTTCCCCCACAAATAGAGCTTTCTTTTGGTGGTATTTGATCATCTCTGCGGTTTTTATTTTTTGCACTATAAACAAAAAAATACAGAACATTTAAAAAAAAAAAACACAATTTTTTTACTTTTGCTATAATAAATATCCCAATAAAAAAAACAAAAAAAAACAATATATATATTTTTCTCAGTTTAGGCCGATACATATTCTTTTACATAATAAGCATATAGTGATTTTTTTATTATATTGTTTTTTACTAGTAATGGCGGCGATATTGCGGTGGACAGTTCGGACACTTTTGACACGATTTTGGGGCCATTCACATTTATACAGCGAACAATGCTATAAATATGCACTGATTACTGTATAAATGTGACTGACAGGGAAGGGGTTAACACTAGGGGGTAATCAAGGGGTTAAATGTGTTCCCTATTAAGTGATTTCAACTGTGGGGGGAGGGGACTGACTGGGGGAAGTAACCGATCGGTGTCCCTATGTACAAGCGACACATCATAGGTCTCCTCTCCCTGACAGGACATGGATCACTGTTCTAGCGGCCGGGAGGCGCGAGGACGTCATATGACGTCCACCCAGGATGGCAAAGCCACCTTGTGGATATCATCTGACAATACGCCGGTTTTGAAGTGGTTAAAGTGTAACTCCACTTTTGTGGGGAAAAAATGGTAAATAATAAAAAATAATAATATAGCGTATACAGTTGTAACTCAAGTCATATTGTAATTGAATGTTATCAAAAATGACCTTTCCTTTTCAATCTGCAGCTCTGTAATGTTCTATAAAATGCAATGCAATATGGCTACCTGGAGGTGTTCTGTACACAGAATGTGTACAGAATGCCCCCTCAGAAACATAGGGCCAGATCCACAGCCAGCGCCGCAAATTAAGTTACTCAAAACTTATGTCATTTAAGTTACGGCGCCCTAAGTTGGTGTTGTAAGTGCCGTATCCACAGCACATTTGCGCACAAAATTGCGCTTGCGTAACTTAAATCCCGAGGCGTAAGGCGGGTTATTGCAAGTGGGAAGGAAGTGGGCGTGCTTCATTGTAATGAGCCGTGACCCCATGCAAATGAAGGGCCGGCCGTACTGCGCATGCGCGCACGAATCTGCTTCTCACTGGGCATGTGCAGAACTTTGCTCGGCGCAATCAGTGAGATAGGTAAAAGGCCAAGCGTACTTAGTATAAATAGCCCCAGTCAAACACACTTCCCTTGCACAAGTATTTCCCTGTGTTACCCTTCCTAGAGCAAGTTGCTTCTGCTCTGAATGTTTGTCGGTGTTTGTTGGTGAGTTGTATGTGATAGAGAAGTTTTGGAGGAGTATTAGATAGTAGTTGGTGTTTGTTTCTGCTAAGTGTATTTTCTGTTTGTTTTTTTCTGAGTGTATTTTTTTTTTCTGATTGTATTTTGTGTTTGTTTTTTTCTGATTGTATTTTGTGTTTGTTTTTTTCTGATTGTATTTTGTGTTTGTTTTTTTCTGATTGTATTTTGTGTTTGTTTTTTGCGTGTTTGTTTTTGAATTTGTAGCAGCTGTCTGCTTGTGTGTTTTGCTTTTTGTGTGTTACTTCTGTGAGTGTTTTTGTTTGTTTGTTGTGTGTGTATTTTTGTTTGTTTGTCCTGTGAGTTTCTTCTTGTTGCTGAGTGGTGTCTGTGATGGCACCCAAGCGCAGGAAGCTCAATTTTAATCAGGTTGAGAAGCAAATCCTTCCTATATGGGCGCTTTTTACATGGGCCTGATAGCCGGAACACCTCCCCGGCCCAAAGGAAGAAGATTCTAAAAAAGATTACGGATCAGATAAATGCGGCGGGGGGGGGGGGGGTAGACGAGGACCCCTGCTGGCATCCAAAAAAAGATCAACGATCTAAAGAGCGTGGTCCGTAATAAGGTGGCAAAGATCAATGCCCATGCCACGGGCACTGGAGGAGGGGGACCCTGCCCCATCCGTCTGAGTGAGGAGGAATGGGCAGTGGCACGGTGTTTCCAGCCAGAGCAGGTGGTGGGCCTGCGTGGATATCAGACAGGTGTTCCTGTGGGGCCAGGTATGTTTTTGGTTTTTCTATCTGGTGATTAGCATGTGTGGGTGGGGGAAGGGAAGATGTGCCAAGTGTGTGGATCCTCAAACCTGTGATTGTTTTGTGTCCTCCACAGATGACCAGGAGATTGCAGGCCCATCAGGTCAGGAGGTTGCTGGCCCATCAGGCCAGGCTGCTGCACCACCCCAAGGACAAGAGGCTGCTGAGGAGTCCCCAGGGGAGGGGAGTGGCCAAACCTCCCCTCATGAGGAGGTTGAGGGGGAGGAGGATGAGGGGGAGGAGGATGAGGGGGTGGAAGAAGAAGATCTGCAGATTGGCCGGGAAGTCCTTTTGGCCTCTGATATGATGACCTTTGAGGATACCCTTGAGGCTACACTTGAGGCTACCCTTGAGGCTACCCCAAAGCCTATCCCAGAGTCTGGCAGCAGTCAGGCCACCATCAGGGGTAGCCCCTCCCACTCCTCCCCCAACAGGCAGAAACCCACAAGGGTCACTCTCCCCCCTCCTCCCAGGCCACAAGCCTCAGGGGCAGGCAGGATGGCGACCCAAGAGACCAGGGGGGTGGCCGAGCGTCTGCCGGCCAGTCTGCAGAAGGACAATGCCCGGCAGACCTGCACTCTGGGTCAGATAAAGGACACTCTGACCCAGATGGAGCACAGCCTGGGTGTAATGAAGGAGTCACTCAGTGATGTGGCCACAAACTCATTGGCGGTCATCACATGTTTGTGGGACCTGAAAACCGCCACAACAGGCGTGGCCCAGGAGGTGACTGCCCTGACCCAGGCTGTGCAGGACAATACCCGAGCTGTCCAGGACAATACCCGGGCTGGCCAGGCCAATGCGGCTGCCCTCACAAACTGTCTGACAAGGATAGCAGTGGCCTTGGAGGGCAGGCCAGCAGGAAATTAATTTGCAGGGGTACTTTTTTATTTATTTTTTTTTTTTATTTTTATGATTTTGTTTATTATACTGTACTTATGATTTGGTTTATGTGTGTGAATGATGTGTGAATGTGGGGGGGGGGGGTTGCATTTCTGATTAAATAAGGGTGTCACCCTCAGTTTTGGTGGAGAAGGGATCCCCAGGACCAGGGAGAAGTGATCCCAGGTCCCTGAATGGTGTATGAATGCACAGTAACAGAATTGGAGCCGTGGCGTGGCGTTACTGCTCCCAAGTACCAATGGGGGGGGTACTTGGATCTAATCCAATTAGATGTGCATGTGATATGTCTGTGCTAGGGACCACAGTGGTGTGCATTCATGCATTCTCATTGTGACATAATTAATGTGTGTGTTTACTGTGCAAAGATGCATTCTGCGAGGCATCTCCTGACTGCTGTTCCCTCAAAAGAGGGGGTACCCTCGGTCACTGAAGTCACTAGTCTAGCTATGTGCATGGATGCCCCTGGCATGTTGGCATACAGATTGTAGTCCAGCAAGTGTGTGTGCTCAGCTCTTCCTTAATGGTGTTGCTTTAGCTGACCTTTACACGGCATGTGTAAAATTAGGGCACCTTTTATAATGTGTAAATTTACACATTGAAACTAACAGAAGCACACAGGGCGTAATCTACGGCGCACACACTTAATTTTGTGGATCGCCCTATCTCCCTCATGTGCATCTTTGCCTATCAAAACAGCGGCGTTTCTAGCGTAATTTGCGCACAGAAAAGCGCCGGTGTAATTATTTTAGGTAGGACGGAAAAACCTGTTTTTAAGGCGTATCTCGTTTTGAGGATCAGGCACAAATATACGCGCCGTGTAAATTTCAATTACGCCGCGTATCTCGAGTTAAGTCGGCGCATCTGCTTTGTGGATCTGGCCCATAATTTCCTACTTATGTGATTGGCTCAGCAATTTTCCACAATGTTTAAACTAAGATACAAGTCATATATCAGGCATCCCCTGAAACAAACATGTTATTTTTGGTGAGATACTCCAAATAGTAAATCACGTCTAAAGGGATACAGACCCTGCAATTTTCCTAATTAAAACCATGCAGGTGCAGCAGCTGATTGATAATTATGAAACCACTCCCATTAGATTCACATACCACATGAACACAGACAAACACTCAGGGATTTCTTCAGAACAACAAAAGGTAGGAATCTGCAACAAAGTTTAATATCTTTCTAACCCACATAGATCGCCCAGGGGGAATGTTTTTTTTTTTTTTTTTTTCGAGACAAAAGTAAAAGTAAACTTTCCACTACAATACTCCAGTAGATATTTTTACTCATTTATTGTGCAGTCTTCAAACCTTTCCTCATTTCCTCATATTTCAGTGGCTTGCAAAAACATGTTGCATTTTGAGGGAAGAGAAAAATCTGTAAGAAAATAGATTTCTAATGAAAAAAATATATAAAAGGGAATGTCTAGTTCAGAACTGTGGTTAAATTGATTGTTTTGTGCTGTTGTATGATTAGTTCTTCAGTGATACACTAAATGCCGTCTTAAAGGAAAGCTTTAGCATAATGCCCCGTACACACCATCACTTTATGTGATGAAAAAAAATGACGTTTTTAAAAACGTCACTTTAATTGACTGTGTGTGGGGGAAAACGTTGTTTTATGTCTTGTAAAAAACGACCAAAAAAAATTGAAGCATGCTTCAATTTTATGTGTCGTTTTTCAAAAGTGCACTTTTTACTTCAAATTGACCGTGTGTAGCAAAAAACGTCGTTTTCTAAGACGTTTTTTCATCCACGCATGCCCAGAAGCTACTTATGAAGCAAGCTTCAATGGTAAAACGTGGTGGAACGTAACCTCACTTTGCAAGATCATTGTGAGAAAACGATGGTGTGTATGCAACTTCGTCTTTGAAAATTGAAGTTTCAAAAACGTCATTTTTTACTTCACAGAAAGTGTCGTTTTTTTTCATCACATAAAGTGATGGTGTGTACGCGGCATAAGAATGCAATTGAAATTATCCTTGCATCCCGCTGCCTTGTAAACTGAAGATGTGCATATAAGAAAAAGGAGAACAGTTGGGACTTTATATAAGGCGGTGACCTTGCCTCCATCCCTATCTATATGTCAATTGAAGGGGGGGGGGGGATTGGGACTTTGAATGAAGCAAGTAGGTATATAAAACTCAGTTTAATATATAAATTAACATACAAATGCATAATCATGAGTGCAAATCCAATACAATCATAATAACTTGTACAATTCATAAAGATTTATATACATACATACAATATAGACGAGTTGCCATATGATTATAAATGGTCAATATCAAAAATCTATATAAACTAACAGATATCAATGGAATCATAGGAGCACAGTATATAGTAGCTCTATGCATTTCGTGGATTGATCCACACTTCAGGAGTATGTGCGTGAGTTTAATAAATAATATATAATAGAAGGAGTTGCTGTATGGTCTGATCCTAGCCAAGGAAAAAAAAAACATAAAAGATATAAAATAAAGTCAAACCAAAGAAAAACCCTGCTCTCTTCCATACTAACAACGTTGACTATATAATTTATATTTAAACTGAAAGCATGGCACTGTAGATCGGGGACTTCCAAATGGGAGCATCTCCAATGGGAGCTGAGGTGATGTGAGTGGCCTTCTGTCCAGCAAAGGGAACCGTCCAGAGGAGACAGATTGCAAGAAATGTAATTTTAAGTAGTTAGAGTGACCATAGGTGCTGAAACCATCAAAACAGGACTTTCTGATATATATATATATATATATATATATATATATATATATATATATATATATATATATATATATATATATATATATAGCACTACCCCCGAAGGAGCTGCTGGTTTGTTTTGGGTGGCACGTTACCTCTGTATCTCTACCGTCTAGGCTACTTGATGAGAGTTGTAGTAAATGGAATGCCCACAGGTGTCTTTTCTGTGCTTTTTTTACCCAGCCGGTCAAAACGGTTAAACAGTAGAGAGGTGAAGGGATAGCAAATAGGAGACAGTAGAGCCAGGTATAACTGAACAAGGGAAACAGTCCTGCTTCCAACGACACTTTACTTCGCCTCTCCAGCCGGAGTGGGTATAGTGCAACTGGACAGGCCTCTCTCACCAGCCTGGCAGCCAGAGTGTCACTCAAACTAAGGTTTAAGTCTCTGCCACAGACCCTCCTATAAGACTGGAGACAATTATGGTCTGGAATCCTTTCTTAGTTGATTCA
Organism: Rana temporaria; assembly: GCF_905171775.1. NCBI lineage: Eukaryota > Metazoa > Chordata > Amphibia > Anura > Ranidae > Rana > Rana temporaria. The sequence goes on from NC_053489.1 coordinate 536,314,651, forward strand.
GCACCCAGATCTCCTTCAGGTAGTTTTGCACAGTCAGTAGCTAAAAAGCGACCAACATCCAGCCTGTCAGAACTCAGGTGGTCCCCCGATGAATGGACAGGCCCCTCCTGGAACACTAGCCTCGTGCTTGGTATCCCCCAGACAGACTCCTCATCGGTCAGCTTCCTCCAATTGGACGGACAGCTCGGGACCCCCTTCAGATTGGGACCCAGTCGACTACTGGGCCCACACAGTGGATCAATCGCTCCAGGCCAACGTGGTCCCGGAACCAGGAACACTGCTGCCCACGCACACCCCGGCCAGGAGGGCCATATGCGGGGGTGTCGTGGAATTGCCACCCCAATGGTGGGTGACACACGAGGAAGACGAACCTCGAGGTAATGGCGTCTGCCCCCTTTATACCCCTCCTTAGCATGCACAGCGAGGCGATCAACCCCTCACTGGCCGCTAAGGAGTGGCGCTCAGAACACTTGACCACACTGCTGCCACCTGCCGTCCGGGGGTGACGGAAGTCCCCAGACGAAAGGTCAGCCCACAGCACAGCCAAGCTAGAGCAGAGACCCTAAATTTAAACAGTCAAACCAATACAGAGCCAACTACCTCTGTGAATTCTCCCCCTAAATTTAACATAGCACCGGCTCTGAAGGTAGCCAGGCGCTATATATATATATATATATATATATATATATATATATATATATATATATATACCCATGTGGAAGTAAAATATATTTTAAATATATTTTAAAAAAACATTCTTAATATATTTTTCTCAAATATATTGCCATATATTTGAAATGCTACAATTTTGGCAAGATTCAATATATTTCAAAAATATATTTCAATATATTTGTGAATATATTTTGAAATGCATTGTGAAATATGTTGCAAATATATTCAAAAATATATGTTAAATGTACTTCTGAATGCATTTAGCAATATATTTATGCAACCATAAATATATTGCAATGTGCATTTTGGAATGCATTGTGAATATATTCAGAAATATATTGCTAAATGCATTCAGAAGTACATTTCACATATATTTATGGATATATTCACAATGCATTCCAAAATGCACTTTGCAATATATTTATGGCTGCAAAAATATATTGCTAAATGCATTCAGAAGTACATTTAACATATATTTATGAATATATTTGCAACATATTTCACAATGCATTCCGAAATATATGCACAAATATATTGAAATATATTTTTGAAATATATTGAATCTGGCCAAAATTGTAGCATTTCAAATATATGGCAATATATTTCGGAAAAATATATTAAGAATGTTTTTTTAAAATATATTTTAAATATAAATGTAAATGTACTTCTGAATGCAAAATTTAAAAAAATACATTCCTATTACATTTTGGAATGCTGTGTATTTATATATTGTATTTTATATATTGTAGGCCTATAAAACTAGCAAACATTTGAAAAAAAAAAACAATAACACAGTACAATACACACTTTATTATCATGTAAATATACAAAAACTTCAACACAGGGAATAGAAAGTGGTAAATGGCATTAATGACATAAAAGTTTGTGGTATTCTGCTGAGGTTCCTGATGTTTCCCTTCAGGTGATATTTCAACGCAGCAATTTTTCTCGTAACAGCGTCACTGATCACAGCTTATGAAGTCCCAGGAAACTTTGCCAAAGTAGCAGCTTTAAAAAGTAAATGGAAAATATTAGACTTATTAGATTTTCCCTGTGAATCAAAAGCCATATAAGACCCTTTTCACACTGCAGCGATGCTAAAGCTCCGGCAGTTTTGCAGTGTTTTTGTAGCACTTTAGGCGTTTTTTTTTTTTTTTAAAGGGAAAAAGTCCAGTTTTAATGCGCTTTTAGGGTGCTTTGGAAGCACTGCCCATTAATTTCAATAGGCAGGTGCGTTTTTGGAGCGCTCCCAACCCGCCCCAGATGCTGCTTGCAGTACTTTTTCTAATGTTGCGCAAGCGCATTGCCCCAGTGTGAAATTACTCATTGCACTGAAAGGGATGCAGTTTCATGAGCTTTTTAGAGGCTATTTCTAGCGCTAAAACGTCTGAAAACTGCCTCAGTGTGAAAGGAGTTTAACAGATGCAGCTGAGTAAATAAAACTAACAAAATTAAGCATGTATAAAAACATCAAAATATTGTAGACTTTTCAAAAATCAGTATAAAAATCAACATCTTGCCTACAACTTGCCTTATTAGTTCAGACTACTACCAGACTGAGCAAGATATCTCATTTTGACACAACAGTCAAATTGGCTTACAGTCTACAAGTCAAAGCTGATGTTTTCATAGGGTCTAACTATACCCGCTTCTCTCCATCTGTCAGCCGCTTGGAGGCACCGCCTTAAGGCCGGATTCACACTAGTGCGGTGCAAATTTCAGCTCTCTTATCTCTGCAGAGAGATAAGAGAAGTGTTCAGCAGATCCATTGCGTTTTAGCTGCAGATTAGGAGACCTGGGAGAGGGGAAGGTGTATTGAGCTGAATGAGACAAATCCTGAAGAGAAATTAACACATCTGCAAATCAGCTGCGCACCCATAGAAGATAATGGGCCTGAATCCGCACCTGAGCCGCACCGCAATTCCTAAAATACGCACACGTTTTTCTGCAATGCATCGCACATATGTGAACCAGCCTCATTGAAAACAATGAATTTAGAAATGTTCTGCGTATTGGATGCGGTTTAAGCCGCACTCAATTCGCATAGGTGTGAATCCGGCCTTAAAGTTACTTTTTAGTGAAGTGGTTGTAAAGACACAAGGGTTTTTACCTTCATGTATTCTATGTATGAAGGTAAAAAAAAAACTTCTGTGCGCAGCAGCCCCCCTATACTTACATGAGTCCCCTCTCGATCCAGCGATGTCCACGAGAGCCTTGTCTCTCCAGGGACTTGCACTGCTGATTGGCTTTCTGTAGCGGTGGGAGCTATTGGCTCCCGGTGCTGTCAATCACAGCCAGTGAGCTAATTAGGAGATGGGGCCAAGGCAAGGCTCAGTGTGTGATTGGACACACAGAGCTCTGGTTCAGGAGCACCGGCATGGGACCTGAGAAGAGAAGGATCTGAGCTGCTCTGTACAAAAACCTTTACACAGAGCAGGTAAATAGGAGTAGGACATGTTTGATATTTAAAAAAAAAGACGTTTTAATCTTTCGGTACCAAAAGAAAAACCTACCTGTTTAGGCCTTGAGTACGACACTTGACAAGGAGATGAGCTCAACTCTTCAGACGGGACAGAAGGTGATGCACACGATACACCCACACAGGATGAACTTCCACCATCATTCTTCAGTACTATTAGCTGCGCTCTTGTGGTTTTCAAAGTATCCATTATGCCAGGCAAATCTATGGAAATGCATAAAAACTTTTTAAGTAACATAATGGCCTCACTATAGCCATTCATTTCATGTGTTAGAAATTGATGACTTGTGGAAAAATGTACTTTTACATGATTAGAGGGTTTCCTCCAGTCTGCTGCTGACCCCCCCCCCCCCCCACTAGATCAAAAATATTCCAGGAGGGTTTCACCCAAGGTAAAAGTAAAGATGTTCCACAAAACAAAAATCCTACTTGTGCATATAGTATGTAGTTACCTCAGTGCACTCACTGATACTATAATGAATGTAGTACAGTAAACTCCCAGTTACCCAACGATCCCCATTGGTACTTAGTGCTGGAACAAGGTCATTCGGTGCCCAGGGCGAAGATGGCAAACTGCGCCCCCCCCGGTGTAAAGAACGAGTCAGTGTCGGTTTCCGATCCCGCCTCCTGGCCAGCCTCTCGGTGAAGTCCCACCGGCTGGGACAAGGAATCGACTGTTGGGCGCAGTGGCGACTCTAGGAACAATATATAAGGGGGGTACATAAGATGCCACAGTCAAAACTTGGGGGGCACTAATAATTGTTACCAGTAAATCGTACCATGGAAATTAAACTAAATAAGTGTGTGTATATATATATATATATATATATATATATATATATATACACACATACATACACACACACACACACACATACATATACACACACACACACACACACACACACACAAAAGTCGAGAGTAATGTGGTATTTTGAATGTCTTATTGTGGAACCACACTAGCAATGTTATGTTAGAACGCATTTTTAACACAAGTGGTGAGGGGGACTGTTAAACCCTGCAGTTGAGCCAAGTTTTTACCCCCCCCCCGCTACTCCCGTTAGCTGCATACAGGCAGTGGCTGGGGGTGTATACATATTTCAGCCATGTTTAGTGTCATGGCAGCAATTACACCCTGTGTTGCTTTTGGCAGGTGCTTCCACCCACTGTGTACAACCCCTTCAACTGAATGAAGATGCTCTGCAACAGCCCCAACGAGTATGAATGAGCCCTAAGGTGAAGCAGAGAGACAGAACACACAGACCTTGCATTATTTTCTCACAGGTAGAAACCTAATGTAGGAAACATGATTTCTGCTGGTTTAAAGGAATGCAAGTCTGTGTTCTGTCCCTCTGATGATAAAGATCTTTCACAGCCCAGTGTCAGGATGAACATGAACAGACTGTAAGAGCATGTCTTCCTCGGATCCTGTTCCCCTCTATCTCTGCTGCCTGCACTAAACAACCAACCTACCATGCTACTGCCCCTTTCCCTATCACTGACTATCCATGCTGCTGCTTTCTATTCCTGAAGCAAAGGAAAAAAAACTCACTGTGACACAGAAGAGCAGAGGGGTCATTTTAGCCACTTCCTCCTCCTCTGAAACTGCTTAAAGTTGTCCAAATCTGGCGGCAGGAGAAAGGGTGGGGCTGGAGTAGCATGATTGGATAAGAACTGGCATGTGACTGCACAGATCCCTGTCTGTCTATGCGGACCAAGCACTGCCAGACGACATCCTGCATCTCCTTGCTGTGCGTTTTACCAGCATAGCTTTCTGAGCATACAGACAGGGACGGGAGCACTGCTCGCTTCAGGAGCCGGGTCTGGTGCAGTTATTATGGCAAGCAGGAGACCCGGTCTGTGCGAGCGCTACTCGCATTGACTTTGGAGTCAGCGTGGAGAGGGAGGGGGGAAGAATTCACTGCAGGAAATTACATGGGTTCTCTCTTGTGATTACTCTGCCCGATAGAAAAGTGAGGGGCAGGGCGGGACTGGTCTCAGGTTTGTGTCGGGTGCAGGAGCGCACTCGGCACATGCTGTTGTTATCTATGAAGCGCGGCCAGTACACCAGCACTTCTACTGCGCCCCCCTTCCTCCAGTAAATGGTCCCGCCCAGGGCATCCACCCCCTCCGCCCACCTCTTGTACCGGCCCTGTTGGTACTGTTGTTTCTGGTTGCTTGAGAGCTAATAGTAACTCTCAAGCACCCATCTCCCATGGCACCCGGACCCCCTCCCACTTAGCAGCTAAAGGGGGTAGGGCTTGGGGGCAGGGTTTTACCACCCCAAATTCACATGTGAATGAGCCTTAAAAGTGCTATTGCCAAATGCAACTAAGGGCTCATTCACAAGTGCGGTATGCAATGCTCCAATGCGCCTCTGAGAAATTATGCAAGGTGGTGAGGAGGCAAAATGTTTACACCAGTAATTGCAGTGAAAGGCAAGTGATTGCAGCGCGGTAGTACGGCAATTATAGGTTTTAGTCAGGTGTGAGGAGGCAACATTGGAAGACACTGTGCCCTGTGATCTTTGACTTCTCCCATGTTGTTCAGGTAGATTTCCACCTCTCTAAGGTTGCCTAACTCTGCCTTAAAATACTGTAGAATGAAAGGGAAAATGATTGGTCAAACAGAAAATAAAGATAAAAAAAAATAAAAAAACAAAAGGCAGCAGTACTGGTGGAATAACACACAATAAATAGATAAAAAATGAATTAAAATAAAACAATTTTACCAATACCAATTCACATTGAAAGATTGGCATCCAGGGGCTGATATGCCAAAAACGATGCACAATAATTAACAAAAACAAAAAATCAGAGTGCACAGAAAAATTTGTATATAAATTCACAATATGAATGTCCAATTATATATATATATAAACAATGGCCCGGATTCAGAGAGCAATTGCGCCTGCGTAACCATAGTTACGCAGCGCAATTTCTTACTTGCTCCGGCGTTACGAATTCTCCTGATTCAGGAACATCGTAACGCCGACTGCAGCCTAAAATCTGCGTGGCATAAGGCTCTTATGCCACACAGATTTTAGGCTGCATTCTTGCGATGACCGCTAGGGGGCGCTCCCATTGTGCTCAGTGTATAGTATGCAAATTGCATACTTACGCCGATTCACAATGTTGCGCGGGCCCTGCGTACGCAAGTTACGGAGTTTCCGTACGGCGTCTTTAGCGTAAGGCTGCCCCTTCTAATAGTAGGGGCAGCCAATGCTAAAGTATACCCGCCGTTCCCGCGTCGTGAAATTTGAATTTCACGTCGTTTGCGTAAGTGATTCGTGAATGGTGCTGGACGCCATTCACGTTCACTTTGAAGCAAATGACGTCCTTGCGACATCATTTGCCGCAATGCACGTCGGGAAAGTTTCCCAACAGCGCATGCGCTTTACGATCGGCGCGGGAACGCGCCTAATTTAAATGATTCCCGCCCCCTGCGGGATCATTTAAATAGCGCGCGCTTACGCCGGGCAATTTTGCCGGCGCGCCCTCGCAATTTACGGAGCTACTGCTTCGTGAATCAAGGGCAGCGGCGCAAATTTGCGGGGGCACAGGGCAAAATCGTTGCCCTGTGCCTCCGTAATTTATGCGCAAATCTTACTGAATCCGGGCCAATGAGAGGTTAATACGCCAAATCGGTGATCCCAAAATTGTATGCCAACAGCACACAATTGGCAAACCAAACCTCAAAAGTTCTTAATGATATCACCACAAAATTTAAACACTGATGACCAAATGAATAATGAAGGATGATGCAGATATGATGATCAGGTACAGTGCCAGTTGAGTGCGGTGATATAAAAAAAAACGGAAGGTGCCCACCATCGTAATTAAGTTGTCCGCTTACCAAAGGCAAGTTGTCTCAGTTGTCGGTTTTCTTCTTCCAAGTGCTTATTCTGGTTTTCCATTCACCAGTTGTCAGTCTTGGTCAGGTGCTTTGACAGCGGTCCATCTGTCAGAATCCCCCCCAAAAAAAAAAAATAATTAGCTTTCCCCCCCCCCCCCCCCCCCCCCCCCACACACACACACACCACAGACACACACACCACTAACCTCTTTCTGCACAATTTATTTGATGGCAGCTGAATGTAAACAGCAGGTAGTGGGGGAACCATAGCCAGACTGCCATTGGCTGTTTCAATTTTAAAATTAGGCTGACTATTGCGCCCCGTTCCCAATGCCTGCTGTCAATCAGCAGAGGAAGACCTGAAGAAGAATGTTCTTCAAATCCTCTCCTTTGCTGATTGACAACAGGCAGTGGGCGGGTGTAATAGCCCCCTAGCTATTGGCTACTGCAATTTAAAATAGTCAATAGCAACCTGGCTATTGATTCCCCTGCTATCTGCACTTTTTTCCTGTATTCTGACAGTGGCCAGTGGCTGTTAGAATACAAAAAAAAGGCCTAGGTGTCAACTGATATCAGGCTACTTCTGGGGCAGCTGGATGTAAACAGAGTATCAGTACCTCATATTGTTATCGGCCTGAAAGGTGGCCCATAATTGGTATCTGTATGGAAAAATCCATATCTGTTGGCACCTAGTAGCAGGGCAGATAATATGCAAAAGGGGAGGGAGACATGAAACATTGGTAGCACTGTGCCCTGACATTATAATGGGGTATATTTACTAAAGGCAAATCCACTTTGCACTACAAGTGCACTTGGAAGTGCAGTCGCTGTAGATCTGAAGGGGACATGAAAAAAAACAAAAGCATTTTTGCTTGTACATGATTGGATGATAAAATCAGCAGAGCTTCCCCTCATTTCAGATCTTCCCCTCAGATCTACAACGACTGCATTTCCAAGTGCACTTGTAGTGCAAAATGGATTTGCCTTCAGTAAATCAACCCCTATGCTGCATGGTGAGTGGATATAGAATGAAAGCCGTATAATATTATATGCAGCAATGTGCACTGAAAGTATGCTACACAGTTACTGGATATAACATGGAAGCCACACAGGAGCTCTATAATATTACATTACTGTGAACATGCTGCATGGTAACTGGGAAGGTGAATGCACACAGAATGAGAACTATTCAGCAGGAAATAGACAAATACAACTTAACTCATGCACCAAACTGTCACAATTCTAATATTATTTGATAGAAGACATACCTTTAATCCAGGAGAATCCATCCAGCAGAATACAGAGAGTCTCCACCATGCCATGCTTTCCTTTTCAGACTAGGCCTTACAGGAAGTGAGAGGTGAAGGTTCACCTCTCATGTTCCCACCCAGCTCACTTCCTGTCTTCCTGTATTATGATAGAAGTCTGTCTGTTTGAAGAGTTTTTCCCAGGGCAGGATTTACATATTAGAAGATTGAAGGCGCAGAAATCACAGACCCACATCCCAATAAAAGGAATGAAAAAAAAGAAATGAGAAAAATATTTATACATGTAAGTGATGGGAGAGGCATTCTAGATATATATACACTGTATCTTCATTCTGCTATATGTGTGTGTATATATATACTGTATATATATATATATATATATATATATATATATATATATATATATATATATATATCAGATATACTCTATGTGTGTGTGTGTGTGTGTGTGTGTGTGTGTGTGTATGTATGTATGTATGTATATATATATATATATATATATATATATATATATATATATATATATATATATATATATATATAAATATATAATTATATATATATATAATTATATACACACACATATACATATACACATATATACTGTGTGTATATACACACACAAGAATGCAGCTCTCATCACTTACATATATATCTTCCAGCCCAGCCTAGTATTGGCACATGACAACAGTGCAGCTTGGGCAGGGATATGACATTTAAAGCGAAGTTCCACCCAAAAGTGGAAGCTCCACTTATTTGCCTCCCCCCCCCCCTACTTTGCCACATTTGCCACCTTTCGGGGGAGGGGAGCAGGTTCCTGTTTTTGACAGGTACCTGTCCCTACTTTCGAGAGATCTCGCTGCGGCAGATGCGTTTCCGATGCTTTTCTGCATGCGTGTTTTTGATGCATTCCAGGGCATGTTTGGTGTGTTTTAAAGCATTCCAGTGCATTTTCCTCCTTTTTTTCTTAACCTTAGATAAGGACATGTGTGTTCCAGTGCATTCTAGTGCGTTTTTGATGTGCTTTACAGTGTTCCATTACAGTCCAGTGCAGGAAAAATGCAGCATGCTCTACTTTTTTTCTGGAACTGCAAGCACTGGTGTGAATTATGCCATTGAAAACCATATAACCTACTTTCCATGCAGACAAAAAAAAAACACACTGGACTGCATGTGGTGTGAATTGGCCCCTATAGGGAATGGCAGCAGCAGCACCCCGAGAGCCAATGGAAGCATTGGCTGGGGTACCAACATCGCCGGATTCCAGGACAGGTAAGTGTCCTAATATTAAGTCAGCAGCTGCAGTATGTGTACAGTATGGGGGTTATTTACTAAAGCCAAATCCACTTTGCACTACAAGTGCACTTGTAAGTGCAGGTGCTGTAAATCTGAGGGGTAGATCTGAAATGAGGGGTAGATCTGAAATGAGGGGAAGCTCTGCTGATTTTATCATCCAATCATGTGCAAGCTAAAATGCTGTTTTTTTATTTTCCTTTCTCCCCTCGGATCTACAGCGACTGCACTTCCAAGTGCACTTTCCTTGCAATTTTAAGTGCACTTTGCATTTGTAGTTTGCACTTGTAGTGCAACATGGATTTGCCTTTAGTAAATAACCCCCATTGTGTAGCTGCTGAGTTTTAATTTTGTGCTGGGGAGAACTTTAATATCCCAATTCCTTTTATTTGGCTGCTGGAATTACCCTTCGGCAGGTACTAAGTCCAAACAATGGACTGGACTTAGTATAAAAATAATATACAGTATATATACTATATTACCAAAAGTATTAGGACACCTGCCTTTACACGCACATGAACTTTAATGGCATCCCAGTCTATAACAGATTCAATTCCTCTGGGAAGGCTATCCTATGGGAATGTTTGACCATTCTTCCAGAAGCACATTCATCCCAAAGGTGTTCTATCAGGTTGAGGTCAGGACTCTGTGCAGGCCAGTCAAGTTCCTCCACCCCAAACTCGCTCATCTATGTCTTTATGGACCTTGCTTTGTGCACTGGTCCAAATCATTTGGAGGATGGGGGATTATGGTGTGGGGGATGTTTTTCAGGGGTTGGGCTTGGCTCCTTAGTTCCAGTGAAGGGAACTCTTAAAGCGTCAGCATACCAAGACATTTTGGATAATTTCATGCCCCCAACTTTGTGGGAAGAGTTTGGGGACAGCCCCTTCCTGTTCCAACATGACTGCACACCAGTGCACAAAGCAAGGTCCATAAAGACACTGATGAGGGAGTTTGGTAATAATAGTGCAACTACTGATTCATGGATTAAACAGAACATTGATGATTTATGTCCGGAGATTATCTCGGTACCCTGTAAGCAGACAAGACCCTTGTACTGTGGAGGTGGATGTCTGTGAAGGTTCTCATTCATTCAGGTCAATCAATAAATCCAACTAACTGGACTTGCTGTATTTTAAGACGTTTTGCTGGTCCGCCGACAAGCGTTCTCAATTCAGAATGACATTCTTTGGGAATGGAAAGTGGATGCGAGAGGTTTATCTGCTTTGTATTAAATGGATTATGTGCTTAAAATCTTATAAAAAAAAAACAATATTTTATTTGAATCTTTTGGTTTTTATTTTATTTTTTTATTTTAAAAGGAGTAAAACAAACCATTTTAAAATGGGAGTGGCTCTCTTATAAATGTATTCAGAATGTTATCTATGTCATAGTTACAAAAATGTCAGAAAAAATATATGTTGAAATGTCTTTATTAGACATTAAGGGGCAGATCCACAAGGATCTGCCCCGGTGCATCGTATCTGAGATACGCTACGCCGCCGTACCTTACCTGGCTTTGGTTCGAATCCTTAAAGATTTCGCGCCGTAAGTTACGGCGGCGTAGTGTATCTCAAGCGGCGTAACGGCGCTGAATTCAAATGCGGCGAGTAGGGGGCGTGTTACATTTAAATGAAGCGCGTCCCCGTGCTAAACGAACTGTGCATGCTCCGTTCCTAAATTTCCCGCCGTGCATTGCGCTAAATGATGTCGCAAGGATGTCATTGTTTTGACGTGGACGTAAATTACGTCCATCCCGATTCACGGACGACTTGCGCAAACGTAAAAAAAAAATTCAAATCAAACGCGGGAACGACGGCCATACTTAACATAGCAGGTTTAACTATACGCCACCAAATAGCAGCTTTAACTATACGCCGAAAAAAGCCGACTAGAGACGACGTAAAAGAATGCGAGGGCCGTTCGTACGTTCGTGGATTGTCGGAAATAGCTAATTTGCATACTCGCCGCAGAAAACGACGTGAACGCCACCCAGCGGACGCCGAAGAATTGCATCTTAGATCCGAAGGCGTACGAAGACGTACTCCTGTCGGATCTAACCCAGATGCCGTCGTATCTTGTTTTGAGGATACGACGCGGGAAATTTGAAAGTACGCCGGCGTATCAGTAGATACGCCGGCGTACTCGCTTTGTGAATCTGCCCCTAAATATTTTCAGAAAAACATATTTTAAAAATATATTTTCTAATATATATCTTTGGAAAATACATTTAAATTATATTTTTGGAATGCATTTACAAGTATATTTAAAGATATATGTTCAAATGCATTTTTTTTATATGTTCAAAAATATCTGAAACATATATTTACAAACATATATTTTTACATATATGCCTTTGGAAAATATATTAAAATTATATTTTTGGAATACATTTACAAATATATGTAAAAATATATGTTGACATTACTTTTTTTATGTGTTTAAAAAAATCTGAAGAATATATTTTAAAAATATATTTTCCAATATATGTCTTTGGAAAATGCATTTAAATTATATTTTGGAATGCCTTTACAAGTATATTTAAAAATATATGTTTAAATGCATTTTTTTAGATGCTCAAAAATATCTGGCAAATATATTAAAAAAAATATATTTTCAAATATATGCCTTTGGAAAATATATTTTAATTTACATTTTTGGAATAGATGTAAAAATATATTTGCGTAGGCCAATATATTGTAAATATATTTAAAATATATAATTTTTTTAAATAAATATATTGGAAATATATTTTTCTTCCATATGGGTATATATATATATATATATATATATATATAGTATGAAATGTGCAAGGTGTTCTGTGCTCGGTAAAGAACAGGAGAATTGAAGTACTAGAAAGTATTTGTGGTAGCCAAGGTGTTAAAAGTAAAAAGTGATGAGGATATAAACGCATCACCAAGAGAGATTGCATAAAGAGATGTAAGAAGAGACATGATAAGGATATAACTGCATCACCGAAAAAGATTGATTAAAAGGGTGTAAAAAGTTTAAAGGTGGTAAGAATATAATCGCATTACCAAGAAAGTTTGAATAAAACAATATAACAACGCAGTGCAACTAGAGGTGAATTCTAATTACCACTTAAACAGTGAACAGTTCATATGATCCAGGGTGAATGTGAACCAAAGTGAGCGACGACACAGAGTGAATCTGTTGTCCACAGGTAAAGCCTATAAGGGCACAACCAGCACACGCCCACCAATGTCACATAGGCATGCACTATAGGAGGGAGGCGTCCTTGGCTGAGCGGGGACTGCCCAGCATTGGTGTCATTAACTCCTCCATTGAGCTGCCTGATGGTACTAACGTGGAAAGGAGGGGCGGTGCCACAGCTGTGAAACCGCACTTGCAATACCCAGGCGGTGACGTCAATGCATGGTGCATGAATGTCCACCCACCCAAAATAGAAGGGGTGAGGAGGGTCCATGGCATGAATTGCAGCTCCCAGGGGGTATGGGAGCCAGAGGGCTCCTAAACCAGATCACATGACACACTAAGTAGAACAAAGGAGGTTGCATATCTAATCAAGGGATGGGAGGTAACAGCCCCATCCTAAGGGTGTTGGTCCTAGAGAGAGAGGGAATTAAACAATTAGTAATATGAGTATGATTAGGAGATAAGTAGATGATGTCAGACCTAAACTACGACAAGGTAAGGTCAATTGCCTCCATCCCTATCTATATGTCAAAAAAAGGGGAGGGGGGAGAGGACATTGGGACTTTAAAAGAAGCAAACAGGTGTATAAAATTCAGTTTAATATATAAATGAAAATACAAACGCATAATCATGAGTGTATATCCAATACAATTATAATAACTGGTACAATTCATAAAGATGTATATACATACATACATACAAGACGAGTTGCCACATGATTATAAATGATCAATATCAAAAATCTATACATACTAACAAATTGAGTCATAGGAACACAGCATATAGTAGCTCTATTTTCTCTATATTGATTTTGTGGATTGATCCACTCTTCAGGAGCATGCGCGTGAGTTCAATAACAAATATATAACAGAAGGAGTTGCTATATGGTCTGATCCTACCCAAGAAAAAAAGAAAAATCATAAAAGATATAAAATCAAGTCAAATCAAATAAAATCCCTGCTCTCTTCCATACTTAAAGCGGATGTCCTGGAGTCCAGCGCCTTCCGCAGCAGAGGACGAGCAATCGCTCGTCACTCTGCTGCCCCCCTGCCATCCCCGGTGAGGAAACCAGAAAGTGAAGCGCTCCAGCTTCACTGCCCGGTTCCCTACGGCGCATGCGCGAGTCGCGCTGCGCCATCTGACTGGCTCCCACTGTGTTCTGGGAGCCGAGTGTTCCCAGAGCACAACGGGGGGGGGGGGGGCGGGAACTCTGACGTTCTGCCCGCAGTCTGCCTGCAGACTGTGTGGCCGGAAGTGGGTGCAAATACCTGTATCTGCACCCCCCTGAAAGGTGTCAAATGTGACACCGGAGGGGGGAGGGTTCCAATGAGCCGGAGTTCCACTTTAGGGTGGATCTCCGCTTTAAAGCTCTGTAATGTTCTATCAAATACAATGCAATATGGCTACATGGAGGTGTTCTGCACACAGAATGTGTACAGAATGCCCCCTCAGAAACGTAATTTCCTACTTATGTGATTGGCTCAGTGATTTTCCTCGAAGTTTGAACTAACATTCAAGTCAGATATCAGGCATCCCCTAAAACAAAAATTAAATTTTTTGGTGAGATACTGCCAACAGTAAATCATGTCTAAAGGGATACAGACATATCCCCTTAGACATGTTTAAAAATCTTTTTAATGTACATAGATCACCCGGGGGGAATGTTTTTTTTCTAAACAAAAGTAGAGTTACTTTTTAAACTTTCCACTACAATACTCCAGTAGATATTTTTACTAGTATATTGTGTAGTCTTCAATGCTTTCTTCATTTCATCATATTTCAGTGGCTTGCAAAAACATGTTGCATTTTGAGGGAAGGAAAAAATCTGTAAGAAAATAGATTTATAACGGAACAAAATATAAAGGGAATGTCTAGTTTAGAACTGTGGTTAAATAGATTGTTTCGTGCTGTTGAATGATTAGTTCTTCAGGGATACACTAAATGCAGTCTTAAAGGAAAGCTTTAGCATAAGAATGCAATTGAAATTATCCTTGCATCCCGCTGCCTTGTAAACTGAAGATGTGCATACTGAAAGAGTGAATACTACTTTGTAAATAGAACCGAGGATGCAAAAAAAATAGATTGCTTTTCCTAAAAGAAAATAAACCAAGAACAATTGCCTCGAGCTAGTGGGGTGTATATTTGTAGATCTGTCAGATAAAGATAATACATACATAAATTGGAAAAAAAAACATTTAATGCAAAGGGTTATAGATGCAAATAGAACAAGGTCTATACTGTGTTTGGATTATTTTCTGAAATCCTCTGGGAAATATATAGAAATACTAAGTATTTGAGTACTTTTTAGTAGCTTTAACACTGATATTGTCTACAAACATGCAGGTATTTTCTGCAGATGAACACAATGTAGTCTTTGTACCTGAATACCCAATTCTCACTTCCTGAGTGATAGTATATATACTATTGTTGGAACATAAAATAAGGGTTTGCATTAAGTAGGGATGGTCCCGATGTTCGACTTCGGGTGTTCGTTTGTTCACAGAACAAATTAACATATGGGGCATTCACTGCAAATTTGAGTGCCGTGGAGCGCCCCACAGTGCACTGCGAGATCGGCCAATCGCAGTGTGATCTGTGTACAGTATATAATACCGTGCAGTCAGTGTACAATATATAATACAGTGCAGGCAGTGTACAGTATATACTACAGTGCATGTAATATATTACATTGCAGTCGGTGTACTGTATATAATACAGTGCAGGTGGTGTACACAGTATATAATACAGTGTAAACAGTATATAATACACTTCAGGTGGTGTACAGTATATAATACAGTGCAGTCAGAATATAGTATATTATACAGTGCAGGCAGTGTACAGTATATATTACAGGGCAGACGGTGTACACAGTATATAATACAGTGTGTACAGTATATTATACAGTGCAGTCAGTGTATAGTATACTATACAGTGCAGGTGGTGTACAGTATATATTAAAGTGCAGGTGGTGTACAGAATATAATACAGGACAGGAGCTGTATACAGCATGTAATACAATGTGTACAGTATATACTACATTGCAGTCAGTGTACACTATATAATACAGTGCAGGTGGTGTACAGTATATAATACAGTGCTGCCAGTGTACAGTATATAATACAGTACAGTCGGTGTACAGTATAAAAATATAGTGCAGACGGTGTACAGAATATAATACAGTGCAGGCGGTGTACATAGTATATAATACAGTGTGTCCAGTATATAATACAGTGCTGCCAGTGAACAGTATATAATACTGTGCAGTCAGAATATAGTATATAATACAGTTCAGGCAGTGTACAGTATATATTACAGTGCAAGTGGTGTACACAGTATATAATACAGAGTGCACAGTATCTAATATATTGCAGTCAGTGTACAGTATATAATATAGCAGTCAGTGCAGTCTGTGTATAGTATATAATACAGTGCAGTCGGTGTACAGTATATAATACATTGAAGGCGGTGTACACAGTATATAATACACTGTGTACAGTATACAATACACTTCAGGCGGTGTACAATATATAATACTGTGCAGTAAGAATATAGTATATAATGCTGTTCAGGCAGTGTACAGTATATATTACAGTGCAGGCGTGTGTACAAAGTATATAATACAGTGTGCACAGTATATAATACACTTCAGGTGGTGTAAAGCATATAATACTGTGCAGTCAGTGTACAGTATATAATACTGTGCAGTCAGTGTACAGTATATTATATAGTGCAGGCAGTGTACAGTATATACTACAGTGTGTACAGTATACAATACACTTTAGGTGGTGTACAGTATATAATACAGTGCAGTCAGTGTACAATATATGTAGAAAATGGTGCAGCGCTTATATGGGAACTGAATCACTCATAACATTAAATGTAATTGAACAATAATAATATCCATATAAAAATTCTTGTGGAGATCACTGGTTCGGACACCGCCACCAACACCCAAACACACTGCTTCTTACCAAAAGGAAGATAAAAACTTGCAAGACAATATATAAATAGCGGCTCTTCAACAGCAAAGGGTGTAGAGAAAAGGCAGCAGCTCCTTTAGTACAAGTCAGCAATCCTGGATGCCTCCCAAGATAGGATCCTCAGCAGCATGAGCATAATCAGGCCCTTAATCTACCTCTTTAGCGGAGAACCCAGCAAAGAAAAGAAAACTAGGATAATACACCTGTATAGTGTTTGTTTGTTATGTTTTTATAAACAATAAAAAAAACAAAGTTAACCTTTAAAAAAAAAAAAGAAAAGAAAAGAAAACACTTTATAGTGCAGACATCCCAAGAAGTAGTTTAATAAAGGATAAAGAAGTCGGTACACATGTTTATGAAGTAAATATCAAGCAGACAAAAAAAAAAAGAAGCGTCCAGCGCTTCTAACCATAAGGCCCCATACACACGATAGAATCCATCCGCTGAAAAATCCCAGCGAATTGGTTTCAGCGGATAGATCCTATGGTGTGTACACTCCAGCGGATCTGTTTCCGCGGATATTTATCCCCTGGGATGGATTTCCAGCAGATAAATATTTGATGACATGCTATCAAATCTATCCGCTGGAATCCATCCCAACGGATGGATCCGCTGGTCTGTACAGACTCACCGGATCCATCCGTCCGAAGGGATCCCCCGCATGCGTCGTAATGATTCGACGCATGCGTGGAATTCCTTATATGACAGCGTCGCGCACGTCGCCGCGTCATAATCGCGGCGACGGCGCGACACGTCATCGCCAGAGGATTTCGGTGCGGATTTCAATGCGATGGTGAGTACACTCCATCGCATGGAAATCCGCACAAATCCTTGAGTGTGTATGGGGCCTAAGGATGGCCGCCGTGTCCCAATACAAGCATCGCGCCACGCGTTACAGGCTCCTCCCTACTAGCTTTGTCATCACTAACGTCTTCAGGGGCGTGGCCTGATGTGCGGTGCGATGATCATAAATAGGGGGCTGCAGGAAATAGGCAGGTCACTTATTGCAATCCGATTACAGGAAGCAAGAAGTAATAATGCGCTCCAACAACAGGAAACGGTCATAGATACGATCAAGTTCTGTTCAAATGACAGTAACAGAACAAGTAATCAGTATTCTGATACTAAAATCAGAACACAAACACTAATTTTAACTATTCCATAATAACATAGTGAATAGGTGGAATATGTTACATTAAAATTCAAATGACAAGAATAAAAAGTAGCTACCACACTGGGAAACAGCCCCATCTGGTGATGTGATATAAATATGGGTAGAATAACAACACAAAGGTTACAATCAACACCATTCTACACAGAAAACCTGTATAATTACATATCAAAAAATACATATCAACACATAAAAATACTCTAAAAGGATCAGATTACAAATTCTTAAACCATAAAAAAATTTGAGGGAAAAAAAGACTTAAAAGAGTAGTTAATAACTCATAATGAACTATTGTTGATGAAGTAATTTACATCCCACTCAATTTTCATCTAACTTGATATATCAGTTTGGTATCTAAACGTGATATTTCTCTAAGGCCCCGTACACACGGTCGAACATGTCCGCTGAAACTGGTCCGCGGACCAGTTTCATCGGACATGTTCAGTCGTGTATACGACCTATCGGACCGTTTTCCAGCAAACATTTTTCCAGCGGACCGTTTTCCAGCGGACAAAAGTTTCTAAGCATGCTTAGAAACTTGTCCGCTGGAAACATGTCCGATGGTTAGTACGCCTAATCAGACATGTCTGCTGGTTATTACGTCTAACGAGCGGACCGAAATCCCGCGCATGCGTCGAATTGATTTGACGCATGCGTGGAAGCATTGAACTTCCTGGTCACCGTCACCGCGTTCTCTGTCCACGGGGATTTTGGTCTGATGGTGTGTACACACATCAGACCAAAATATCCCAGGAGACATGTCCGATGAAAATGGTCCGCGGACCGATTTCATCGGACATGTCTCCTCGTGTGTACGGGGCCTAACAGTATTGCTGCCTCTCCAGTTATTTTTAAAATGTTCAATCCCTAGGAACACCGTATCTTTGGGATCCCGATTTTGGCATAAATCATAATGTTTGGATAAGCTGTGTTTTCAATGACTTTAATCTGTATTGCCAGGACCAGACAATTCATTACAGCTACAAGTAGTTTTAAATTACTTTTTTTCCTTTAGAAATTTCATTTTGTGCAGGGACTGTTATAAACATGGGAAACATGCGCTACATTCTATAGACACCCCCAGGTACAAAATTTAAAGGAATATTTCACTTTTATTGTTTCACTATTATAAAATCACTGCTCCCGAAAAAAACAACAGTTTTTAAAACTTTTTTTTGCATTGATACATGTCCCCTGGGGAAGGACCCAGGTCCCCAAATAATTTTT
Source organism: Rana temporaria (assembly GCF_905171775.1). NCBI lineage: Eukaryota > Metazoa > Chordata > Amphibia > Anura > Ranidae > Rana > Rana temporaria. Next base: position 536,333,773 of record NC_053489.1, read on the forward strand.
ATGACAATAACTTGCACATTAACCTTTTAAAATTAGCACTTTTACATGTTCGTGTCCCATAGACTTTAACGGTGTTCGCACGTTCAAACACATTTTTTGCCTGTTCACATGCTCTGCTGCGAATCGAACCATTGGGTGTTCGGCTCATCCCTTATGGCCAGAATAGCACCCGCTTGGGCACCACATGATTGACAAGACATATACCAACCTGTAATGCAGTCTGCTGGCAACTGCACCTGAAAGACCCACATCATAAAAAAGGGAAACTTCTCTTGCTACTTATCCTGGATCTTAACCCCTACTATACCTCAAGTCCTCTCAAAAACCTGCAAAGGAATGAGACTATAGCAATAGGTGCCACAAGTACTTGCTGCCAATCTGCTAGCAGTACAACACCAGTTGATTTCAGCAGAAAAAATGTTGCTATCCCAGTTGCTGAACCTTAAAAAAAAATACTTTCCCAGCCATCCACATGCTCTAAATGCTAGCTTTCCCAAATTACTAGCACTACTACTGATGCCTTTTCAACTGGTAGACTCTGTTCCGTTTCATGAATTTGTCGAATGTGCTGTACCACAGTGGCAGGCTCCAAAAATACATTTATTTTCATGTAAGGCCATTCCAGCTTTCTACCGTCATGTGGAAGGCAATGTTTTGGCCTCGTTGGACAGGTGGGTCAGCAGCAAGGTTCATATTACCGCTGACACGTGGTCCAGCAGGCATGGTCAGGGACATTACCTTTCCTTCACGGTGCACTGGGTAACTCTGCTGGCAGCTGGGAAGGATACAGGACCGGGTTCAATGTTGGACCTCCTGGCTGCCCCATAGTAAGCGGCATAGACTCCATCACATCAAGGGTGGGAAAGTTCATTAATAATTTCCTGCAGCCAGTGGTGACCAAAACACTGGCCTTTTTGAAGGACTCTATGCAAATTATAAGGGAAGTGTCGGCACTCACAGTAGAGGAGGATGTCTTACTGGTAACAGAAGACGTTGCCTCGTTATATACTATTATACCCCACCAATTGGGATATCAGGCAGCTCAATTTTTTCTTACTAAAGAACTTTCCCTCAAACCCTCCGCGTTAGAATTTGTCATGAAACTGCTCCAGTTCGCTATGGAACATAACTATGGAACATGACTATGGAACATATGGAACTATGGCACTATGGAACTATGGAAGATAACTATTTTTACTATGGAGGTCAGTTTTATTTACAGATCACTGGAGTGTCCATGGAGGAGTCATCTTCTTTTATGGCATCATTATATAGACGATGCCCTTTTTTATCTTCAATAAATTTTTATTGGTATATAAAGGCATAGTGTATTTGTTCATACAATACATAGAGTTCCAGTATAAACTCCTGTCACTGGGTACAAGTTGTTCAACAGTAGTAGGTACAACGTATCGAAATGAGTATTATTGTACCTTACAGATTTGGTACTCATTCTCGCTAACACAGTTATAACGTAAGAAAACATGGAATACATGTAACACTATCAAAATATTGACAGGGAAGAAGAATAGTTTAGCTGAGTTCAATAATTCGATTGTCATATTTATGGTTATAAACACATCTATCCTTGACTCTGCTTCAGATGAGAGGATACCGAGACCCCCAAGAGCAGGGGCCCACCCCTCCGACGCCCCCAAGGGAACACACTGCGTCTATGGAGGGGGAGCCCCACCCTCCAGGGCCCCGCCATCCCCCCCTCGTTTCACACATCATAAACTCTAGAACTCATATCAAGCATAAGTAGAAGAGGAAAAAAAAAGAACAAAAAGGTAGAAAGAAATTAAAGGAGAGATAAAGAGAGGGAAAGGTGTTTATGTTACGACGGATAGGTATTGTTAAACATAGAGGTCCATTATCAATGTCAAACGGCATTCAGTTTATACCAATCTACCCATGGGTTCCAGACCTGCCGCCAACGTTCCAGATTGTTTTGAGAGGCCATAAACATGGATTCGTATGTGATATGTAGGTTAGTAGTTCTAATCACCTCCTCCATAGTAGGCAGTTCCACTGATCTCCAACGTCTCATTAATTCTAGTCTCGCGCTCAGTAGTATTTGGGATATTATACGCCTATGCAAGTGTGGTATGGACTCAATACCCAATGAAAGAACTGCAAGCCCTAGGTCAAAGGGAACCCTAGATCCTATCAATTGACCAATGAGGTCAAAGACCTCTGTCCAGTAGGTCGTCAGCTTGGGGCATTTGCCCAATATGTGCAGTAAAGATCCTTTTTCCCCACACTGCCTCCAACACAAAGGTGACAGCGTCTTTGAGAAGCCCGCTAATCTTGTAGGTGTTAGATACCACCTAAGTAGTATTTTTTGAGATAATTCCCAAAGGTTAGCACTCCTTGTGGCTTGGTAGTGAGACATGACAGCTAACTTCCATTGGGACAAGGAATAAGAGTGCCTCAAGTCAAGTTCCCAGGTTCTCATTGATGGAGTTTTGCTAAATTCTGACTTCTGTCCTAGTAGATTATAAAATAAAGATATCCCCTTAATAGACGAGCTAGCATTAGATCGATAAAGATATACACGCCACGGAACCCTGATAGATGACTCAAAGGGGGTGGCTAGTAGGTGGGATATTTGGGAATAAGCATATTGGTCCCTATTCTGCAGTCCAAACTCGATCTGAAGAGATCGGAAGGACTTGGTTGCCGGGCCTACTCTCAAGTCTTCAACTCTCATCAGACCCTTCGTTTCCCAAGTTCCAACATTAAGATTAGGGATAGTTAAATGAAGGCCCGAAATATTAAGATGGATGGTCCTTAGGGTAGTGGTTGTCATAGGCTCTGTCAGGAACTCCTTCCATGTACCCACCGAGGCCACTGTAGTGGGCGACAGGTCTGGAAGAGTGGTGCCGAGATTCCTACATGAGATCAGTAAGTCAAATAAGGTGTAGTGGGAGCATTGTGCAGCTTCCAACTCCAGCCATCTGGTAACCGTCCCACCAGGGAACCAATGTTTCAGTTGAGCCAATAAAGCAGCTCTATGGTAATCTCTTAGGGAGACATGACCTACTCCCCCCGTCGCCCTGGACTTCAATAGTTTGTGTGCCGCACACCTAGCTCTCTTTCCCTGCCACAAATATTTACCGACAAGGGATTGAGCAGTTTGAAAAAATTTGTTTGGGACAGAAATAGGAAGGTTCCTGAACAAATAGATAAATTGGGGCAAGATCAGCATTTTAAATGCAGCTAGACGTCCAGACCAAGTAGAATCTTTCCAGGAAAGGTCTTGTAATTTGTTATTTAGTGTAGCGAGGAATGGGGTGTAGTTGGCACCAACCAGGTCCTCTACCCGAGCGGTTAACATAATGCCTAAATATTTTATACCCTTGTCCACCCACTTGAAAGGATAACGGGATTGAAGTCCAGAGCGAGTTTCAGGATCAACTCCCAGCCCCAGGATAAAGGACTTGCTCTCATTGACCTTATAGTACGAGACATGGTTAAACAGTTTTAATGCTTCAGAAGTTGCAGCCAGGGAGGAACCCACCTTCGTCATGATCATAATAATGTCATCTGCGAAGAGACTGATTGAGTGTTTTTGGGTGCCTATTTCGAACCCGGTTATATCCGGGTGGGATCTAATATACACTGCAAAGGGCTCCATTACTAAATTGAAAATCAAGGGGGACAGGGGGCAACCCTGTCTCGTGCCGTTTGAAATAGTGAAAGGTGTAGAGAGAACACCCGACATAAAGACTCTGGCGGAGGGCCTGGAATAGAGGGCCAGGATAGACGAGAGGATCTCGTCCCGAAATCCAAAAGCCTCAAGTGCCTTGGTCAAATACAGCCAGTGGACTCTATCGAAGGCCTTCTCCGCGTCCAAAGAAAGGAGCAGAGAAGGCCTTCGCCGCACCTGGGCTAGATGTATAATGTTAATCATGCGACGAGTAGCGTCGGATGTCTGCCTGTGTTTAGTGAATCCAGTTTGATCAGGATGTATCAACACAGGCAGAATGTCCACCAGCCTCAATGCCAATAATTTTGCGTATATCTTAATGTCAGTGTTTAATAAAGAAATCGGTCGAAAGTTTGCCGGGCAGGTGGGCTCCTTCCCAGGCTTAGGCAGAGTAATGATCAGGGCCTCTAACATTTCTGGGGGGAAAGAGGCCGAGGCAGCAGCAGAGTGAAACACCTTTAATAAGTAAGGGGACAGGGCCGATTTGAACGTCTTGTAATATTCTCCACCAAAACCATCCGGACCTGGGGATTTATTTAAGGGGAGTGAGTCAATTACTCTGGCCAATTCCTGGTCACTAAATGGCGAATTTAAGGCTAAGAGATGTTCGGGGGACAGTTTAGGGATATTTAGTTTACTGAGGAAATTGTTAATAATTTCCGGTGTTGGTTGAAAGGTAGAGGGATCATCTTTTAGATTGTATAGAGTGTTGTAGTAATGACTAAAAGCATCAGCAATTTTTTGAGGATGGTATTCTTTTTGTTGAGATTGTGGATGGTGAATAAAGGGTATCTTACTTCTGTACCTATGTCCTTTGAGGGTTTGTGCTAATAATTTCCCCGCTTTATTACCTGTAGAGTAATATGACATCTTAAGTTTTTTGGTTGCCCTTTCGAAATTCTCTAACAGTAATAGTCTAAGGTCATACCTAAATTTTGATAGTTGGTCAGAAACGGTAAGGGACGTATTTTTTTTGTTTATTAATTCTAGTTTAGCTATTTGGTCAGTCAACTCGATAACACGCTGCTGCCTCTGCCTCTTGAACCGCGCCCCTACCTGAATCCCAATACCCCGCATGTAGGCCTTATGGGCATTCCACAATATGAATGGATTATCTACCGAACCAGCATTATCAGAGAAATAGGAAGACAGGTTAGATTCAAACACCCCTCTTGTATCACGATGCTGTAGAAGAAAGGTGTTGAGCCTCCATATTGAACTCCTCTGGGGAGGACTTGCATTGTCAATGGTTAAAACAATGGATGCATGGTCAGACCATGTTATAGTATTGATGTCCACAGATTTAGTTTTTAACAGTACCTGCTGGTCTACCATAAAAAGGTCAATCCTGGTGTAGACCTTATGAGGGGGAGAGAAGTAGGTGAAGTCCCTCTCGGATCCATGCAGACAGCGCCAGGCATCATATACACCCTGGCCCTGCATGCAAGGAAGCAAGGAGGGTTGGTAACGAGTAGACTGGGAAGTAGAGTCCATCTTGGGGTCTGGGGTGATATTAAAATCACTGCAAACTATCAAATGTCCCCTTTGTACCTTGAGAACCTTCTTCATCAACTTGTTGAAAAAACGGATCTGGTGAGTATTTGGTGAATAAGCTGTCACTATGGTATAAGGAACAGAGTCTATCTCGCACAGGAGTATGAGGAATCTCCCCAGCGGGTCCTGGATCTGGGAGTGTAGAGAAAAGGCCACTGAGTCCCTTATGGCAATTAGTACCCCCTTCGTCTTAGAGTCTGCATTGGCCATGAACACATGGGGGAAGCACTTATGTGAACATTTGGGTGGAGCCGTGCTGCTAAAGTGTGTTTCTTGGGCACACAGAACGTCACCCCTGTGCAAGACAGCCTCCGCCCACATTGATTTCCTTTTTACCGGGTGGTTCAGACCCTTGACGTTCATAGACATAACTCTAAGTGGCATATCGTTCATAAAGAAGGAATGCTCGGCAAGTTGAATAACAATTCAAAAGTTCGGTGCAGTAAGTGGTCTGTACAGCTGTCTGATACCAGTGGTAACTCAAGTTCAGCAGAAAGTACTCACTGTCAGAAGGCTTCCATTCTATGTAATCAGTATGGATGAAGTGTCGAATTGACTGGTAGAGCAGATCCATATCATCATTAATCCGGGTGCTGTGGTGTATTTCCATCCGTCGACTACTAGAGAAACTGATTGTGATCTGGGTAACCTCAATAGTAGAGAAAAACGAAACAAAAAAAAAAAAAAGAAGAAAATAGAAAGCAACATGAACAAAACAGCACAACAATAACCCTGAGCCCAGGGTGTGAGCCACAGAGGGCGACAAGTCACTGTGGGCAGCTATTTGCTGCATAAAAGTGGGGTAACAATGTCAATGGCGGCAACTCGATGACAAGTGGAAGACATAGTAGTAATTGAAAAATTTCCACAGACTGTATCAAGCGTGGGTTTTTGCATTCCTGGAGGTAACCTGTTTCCAGCCCGACTCCACGTGGTGTGGTGTGCTGGTCAAGGCCTGTTGTTCATGGTCAGCGGGGAGGAGCTCCCAGTCCCTAAGGAGGTCAAGGCCTTTTTCTAACGATGTTATTATGTAGGTACGGTTATCCTTGGTCACTGACAGTTTTGTCGGGTACCCCCATCTGTATATAATTTTGTGGTTACGTAGGATTTTTGTGACAGAGGTTAGATTTTTCCTCTTTTGTAACGTATATTGGGATAGATCGGCATAGAATTGTATATTCTGATATTGCTCCGGGATTTGTTCCCGTTTCCTCATATTGACCATGAGCTTGTCCTTGACATTAAAAAAATGTAAGCGTAGCAATACATCTCTCGGAATCTGCTCTGACAAGTGCGATGGTTTTGGCAAGCGGTGAATGCGGTCAATAGTGACATTCAGATCAGAGAGATCCGGCAGCATGTCTTTAAACATAGAAGTGACATAATGGTTCAGGTCATTTTGTTGGACCGATTCAGGGATCCCCCTAATTTTAAGATTGTTCCTTCTGGACCTGTCTTCCATGTCTGCCAACTTCGCCTTGATCCATTCATTATCTGCCTCCCTGTCCTCATTGGCATCAACCAACTCATTTATAGTAGTAGCATATTCCTCCATTTTGGATTCAATATGATTCACTCTGTTCCCCACCTCCTGTATATCCCCCGTTAAGCGATACATATAAGTTGCCATATCTGATTGTAGGGTACTACGCAGGGATATTAACATATCCTTGAGGACAGTGTCCATCACGGGTTGGTTTTGTGTGGGGAATGACATGATGGATTCCGGCAACTCCCTAGTGTCTTCCCCTGAGTCAGAGGCCTGGCTGGCTGTCGGGCTCGTGGACCGGCCCAATCCCCCGCCATCCAGCCTAGGCTTGGACTTTGCTGGGCTGCAGGAGAATGGGGTAGGTGGAGGGGATGAGGATGCATCGTCCGATGCTCTTTGTGCAGGACCGGTACCTTGTGGTGAAGCTCGCGGCGAGGTCCGGGCTCCACAGGAGGTCCGTTGCGCCGAGTAGGCCTCAGCGCCATCTTGCCTGGCGCATCCTCCGGCCGGAGCGAAAAAGTCTGTCAGGCGGTGAGGATTCTGCGACTTCTGTCTCTTCCCGGTCATGGCTGATGTGCCGTGGGACATAAGCGATGGATAGTCGGTGTAGAGAGCCTGTGTCAGAGTCGGATTGTGCCGCTGGTCTCCCCGTTAGTCTGGAGCTCCGTGCTCAGACGTCCATCCGGCTCACGTGCCAAGCCACGCCCCGACGATGCCCTTTTTTTATGGAAAGGAGATGAGGGTCACTCTGTGCTTTTATGGCAAATCTCAACAACAATAACTGGGGGATTAAATTCACCTATGAATTTAGTACCACATCAGTTAATTTCTTGAATCTAGTAATCTTTAAGGAAGATGGGGCCTTACTAACCAAAACCTTTTTAAAAAATACCGACAGAAATCGGTATATCCCAACAGACAGTGGCCATCACCCCCAGTGGCTCAAAGCCATACCCAGGGACCAGTTTCAGCGCATCAGACGAAACTGTTCGTGCCTACAGGATTTTGAGTCCCAGGCTGATGTGTTGAAAAATTGTTTCATGAAAAAGGGGTATGAGCCACTTCTGTTGGATAAGGAAGTAAGGGAAGTTGCCCTTTTAGATAGACAGAAGCTACTGACTCCTAAAATTAGGGACAAAGAAGGTACTTGGAAGAATATGGAGTGGTCCTTCCTGACCACTTTTTCATCCCATTCATGGTGGATTAATAAAAAAATACAGAAACATTGGCAGGTTTTGAAGTCTGACAGTTACATAGTTACATAGTTAGTCAGGTTGAAAAAAGACACAAGTCCATCCAGTTCAACCACAAAAAACAAAATAAAAAAACACAGTAAAATCCTATACACCCAACTCCATACCCACAGTTGATCCAGAGGAAGGCAAAAAACCCCAGCGGAGCATGATCCAATTTGCTACAGCAGGGGAAAAAATTCCTTCCTGATCCCCCGAGAGGCAATCGGATTTACCCTGGATCAACTATACCTACAAATCTTAGTACTCAGTTATATTCTGTACATTTAGGAAAGAATCCAGACCCTTCTTAAAGCAATCTACTGAGCTGGCCAGAACCACCTCTGGAGGGAGTCTGTTCCACATTTTCACAGCTCTTACTGTGAAAAAACCTTTCCGTATTTGGAGGTGAAATCTCTTTTCCTCTAGACGTAAAGAGTGCCCCCTTGTCCTCAGTGTTGACAGTGTTGGGATCCATACTCCCAGACCAACCCAATGTTCTGTATAATAAGAATTTAACCCTTAAAGACCTAGTGGCACCCAGTGTTATAGATCCGCCCCCAAAGAGTACTATGTTTGGGAATCTGAAAGGATTCTTTCCTTGCAAGAGATGCACTGTAGAGCAATCAAAACGTCCACTTTTTCCTCACGTTACCTCAAAAACCTATTGCATTACTGATTTAATTACATGTGGGACAATAGGGGCTATCTACCTCCTTCGGTGTCCATGCGGGTTCCAATACATTGGCAGGACTACCCGTGCACTGAAAATTAGAATAGGGGAACATCTCTCAAATATACGCCGGGGTTTCATTTTACACAGTGTCTCGTTACACTTTCGGCAGTATCACAACGAGATCCTTCAGTTTTGAAGGTTTTAGGCATTGAGAGATTTGTCCCCCACTGGAGAGGAAGTAACCTCAAATGACATATTTTGCATCATGAAACTCAATGGATTTTTGACATGAAATGTTATAGATCCTTGGGACTCAACATCGAGTGGGACATTAATTGTTATATCAGTAACAGTTAAAGGTTTATGATTCATGTTTTCCCACCAGTCCCTTATAAATATGTTGGTATGACACCATCTTCTGTGTGTCTATGTATGAGAGGGGTCCCCTTGTATGGTTTTGTTTATTTTATTTTAATTGTATTTCTTATTTTTATTTTATTTTATTTTTATTTTACATTTATTTTTATATATGTATTTTATTATTTTTTATATTTATTTTTATTTGTGTATTTTTATTTTATTTTATTAAATTTTATAAAAAAATAAATTTTGTCTTCCACATCAGACTCAACCCGGTAGCGGAACAGCGAGACATGCTCACGGTAACTCCGCCCTTCACATCTCCTCTGTGATCTCGCATCACTTGTGGTTTATCAATTTATTTGCTTCTTTTTTTTTTTCACTTTTAAATAATAGTTTTTTTTTTCCAGTTCATATTCTTTTCTTTCAACTATTTACCAAAGTAAATCACTTTTAGATGAACAATTTTCATTATGACCCTCTTTAAATAGAGAAAAGATCCCGCCCCTGGGTTACTACTCTTTCGTCTTTTGTTCCCCCCCCCACCTCCCTTTGGTTCTGTCTGTCCCTGTTTAGGTTTGAATTCTCTTTTTATATCTAAATCTCACCTGTCTATTTCTATCATTGCCTGTGTGAATTTTTCTGACGTTTTAAAAGCTTTCCATTTCTTTCCACAGTGCCACCTATCAATGCCCACAGTGCCACCTATCAATGCCCACCTGTGATGCCAATCAGTGCCTCATCAGTGCCACCTAGTAATGCTGCCTATGAGTGTAACCGATCAGTGCCCATTATTGCCACTCATCAGTGCCCATCACTGCCACCTATGAGTGCCCATCACTGCCAGCTATCAGTGCCACCTATCAATGCCACCTATTAGTGCCACTTCTCAGTGCCCACCAGTGCCACCTATCGATGCCCTTCAGTGCCACCCATCAGTGCCACCTCTCAGTGCCGCCTATTAGTGCCCACCAGTGCCGCCTATCAGTGCCCTCCAGTGCCGCCTATCAGTGCCCACCAGTGCAGCCCATCGGTGCCCATGAGTGAAGCCCATGAGTGCCCATCAGTGCAGCCCATCAGTGCCCATTAGTACAGCCTCATCAGCGTACATCAAGGAAAGGAGAAAAATTACCCGTTTGCAAAATTCTATAACAACATTTTTTTTTTTAATCTGTCTTTTTATTTTGTTTTAACAAAAAAGAAAAACCACAGAGGTGATCAAATACCACTAAAAGAAAGCTCTATTTGTGGGAAAACAATAATAACATTTAATTTGGGTCCATTGTCATTCAAAATGCGACAGCACTGAAAGCTGAAAATTGGTCTGGGCAGGAGGGTGGTTTAAGTGCCCAGTAAGCAAGTGGTATAAATCAGTCTCTCAATCGTAGTATACAACCATAGGTGATTCCACTAATTTCATGTTGTTTGACTACATATTACACTGGGTTACTGCAGGAATAAAATCACTTGTCATTTTCCTAGTCTATTGGCTCACCAACTGTTTTAATAATGTTTTATTTCAATTTCAGTAAGGTATCATAGTGTTATCTCTTTCTGCAAACCTGTTTAGCACCTTTCCATTCACAACATTAAAACTTCTGTAACCTCTGGAGATTCAATGACCGTGAGAACTGCAAACTAGGCATTATCATTCTGCATTATGTCCATGAAATTTTTCTTTACTTCAGTAATACATTATTAGATTCATGTAAATCTCACTGCCATTATTAGATACCATAACATTAAGATAAGCAACTGAAGACTTAGAAGATTCTGAAATACAATCGATAGCCTAATGTACAGTATTTACTTCTCACACCATGTCATGAAATCATTTCCCAGAGCCATTCCAAAGCAGAAACATGGTATCTGCAAACTAAAAGTATTTCAAAATGTAGCTCCAATAATTTAGAGTAATTATAAACACAACATATGTCTCTTAATGTCTGTAAAAAATAGAAGTTTGCGAAAAATGGCCCTAATGGACATCAAGTGCTCTGTTACTGAAAATAGAACTTGTCCTTGAACCAAAAATAGTTATTACATGGGATTAACTTAAGGCAATCTAAAATGAAACACATTTTCCAGGACTTTAGGGCACACAAGATTACTTCTACAGAGGCTGGTTACAATACAGCTGACAAACTACTGAATAGGTTTATGGAAAAGGAAAATAACTAGGGTACCATATTAAAAACAAAATGAAACCAGTTTATATGAATATGTCATTGTGGCAATAAACAAGAATTAGGTCATCATATTCCTTCTGTGACTCAGTATTAGGAATGGACTTGAACATCAGCTGTTTGTTCATAGAACAAATGAACATACAGGGCAATCGTGGCAAGTTCACTACGAAGTGCCCCATAATGCACTGCAAGATCGCAGCTCATTGACGGCTGCTGATTGGCCGAAGCATGCACCTGACCTGCATGCTTTGGCCAATCACAGCGCAATGTGCTGTGAGAGCCACGATTGGCCAAAGGCATGATGCCCCACACTATATAAGTCTGCTGCTTACATGGCAGCCGTATACAATGAATGCATAGAGATTAGTCAGGGTAGTTAGTTTATAGTGCAGTCGGTGTAGTGTATATAATACAGTTCAAAGTATATAGTGCAGTCAGTGTAGTATATATAATACAGTTCAGAGTATATAGTGCAGTCAGTGTAGTATATATAATACAGTTCAGAGTATATAGTGCAGTCAGTGTAGTATATATAATACAGTTCAGAGTATATAGTGCAATCTGTGTAGTATATATAATACAATTCAGACTATATGGTGCAGTCTGTGTAGTAAATATAATACAGTGGTTAGGGGAACCTTATGACAGAATTAAGAAAAAAAACGGTGTGCATATCAGGCCCTTTGGGGGGCTCCATGCCAAACTCCAGGCCAGGAAATGGAGGGAACGAGCGAGCTCCACCCCCTCCATACAAGGCCGCTTGCCCTCAACAAGGGGAGGGTGCTTTGGAGTGCCCCCCAAAGCACCTTGTCCCCATGTTGATGGGGACAATGGCCTCTTCCCAACAATCCTGGCCAGTGATTGTCGGGGTCTGGCAGGGACTTATCGGGATCTAGAAGCACCTTTAACAAGGGGACCCCCCAGCCCCCCCCATGTGAATGGGTATAGGGTACCTGGCCGATTACTGTAAACACAAGGCAACAGCGCTCAGAAAAAACCAAATGACAACAGTCAGTTAGCAAGGGTTAATAATACGAGATACAATGACAGCAGCAATTATAAAATCAATAATTAAAAGTTCATGAATAAAAGTTCAAATAAAGGAATGCAATCAGTCCATATATAAAGGCTGTATTCTCAGGGTGAATTCTAATAGGTGACCAAGGGCTGCTCTCCAGGAGTGAAGTCAACTCAGGTATACATGAAAAAAAGAAAAACAGGAAAAAAGCGCCTCTAGGTCATCTGGTTTATTTACATAGATGGGAATAAGTATCCAACACTTACATGTAAAATTGTAGAAACAGGGGTGCAAGTGAGGATGTGTGATGTGAAGATGGCTCGTGTCTCAATCCTGTTGATGGACGAGCAGATCAGCTGGAGGGGAGGCAGGAGCTGATGGCTGTGTGGGAGCGGTGCTGGAGCTCAGTGCTCAATCCATTCGAGTTAGCCGGACGGGTGCCGATAGGGGCCAACGCAGGATAATACAAATTACAGAATAAAGCAGGTGCACGGCTCTCGTTCCGGAGGCGGTGACGTCAGCGGGACGGTGGCCGACAGGGGCCAATGTAGCACACTTTGTGCTACATTGGCCCCCACACAGCCATCAGCTCCTGCCTCCCCTCCAGCTGATCTGCTCGTCCATCAACAGGATTGAGACACGAGCCATCTTCACATCACACATCCTCACTTGCACCCCTGTTTCTACAATTTTACATGTAAGTGTTGGATACTTATTCCCATCTATGTAAATAAACCAGATGACCTAGAGGCGCTTTTTTCCTGTTTTTCTTTTTTTGGCCGATTACTGTGAAAATGACAATGGCAGTGAAATGGTTAACCGCTAGGGGGCTCTAAAGGGGTTAAGTGTGTCCTATTGTGTGTTTCTTACTGTAGGGGGGTGTGGCTGGATGTGTGATGTCACTGATTGTCGTTCCCTATGACAGGGAACAGACGATCAGTGACAAGTCACATAGAAGAACGGGGAAGGTTTGTTTACACTTACCTCGCCCGTTCTTCAGCTCCTGTGACCCAAACCCAGGACACCGGCAGAGATCGGGTCTGCGGGTGCCGCGGGTGCGGTCACGGAGCTCAGGATTCGGCTGGGCTCTTAAAGGCGATGTACCTGTACGTGCCTGTGCCCAGCCGTTCACTTCTGCCGGCGTGAAGAGATCCTCAAGTGGTTAATATCCATACCAGACCTGAAGGGCCTGGTAATGAAATTTAGGGGACCCCCACACATTTTTATTTCTCAATGACTTTCAATGATTTAGATCTGTATTGCCGTGACCCGACAATTCATTATAGCCGCGAGTAGTTTTAAATTACTTTTTTCCTTTCTAAATTTCATTTTGTGCAGAGACTGTTATAAACACAGGAAACATGCGCTACTTTACAGACATACTATAGACATCCCCCGCGAACACCCAAAATTGTTCGCTGTTCAGCGAACAGCCAATGTTTGAGTCGAACTCATGTTTGACTCAAACATAAAGCCCATCCCTACTCAGTATTATATACTGTTTAGTTTAGCAAAAACAAGCAGGTGTCATTTACTTTTTATCCTATTAAAAACAGGACAAAAAATATGGACATTTATTGATATATGATTTTTGATCTAAAATACCCTTGTGATTAAAAGCCCAATTCTGCGCCAACCGCCATTATGTTTCCAAGAATAAATAAGTCAGCTACCATTGATTACCTCCTTCATGTAATGCCATTTACTTGGCTGTATTACTATCTTTCTGGAATCAATTTTTTAAACACTGACCCAGAACAATGTTTCATATCTCGAAAGTAAATGTAGATGTCCTTATCTGCATACATATTCTGGGTTAGTAGTAAAGTGATTCTAAAGAAAATAATTTTTTAATTTAAAAATAACAAATATGTTATACTTACCTACTCTGCACAGAACAGCCCTGATCCTCTTTGTTTGGGGTCTTCCGCTAGCAATTATGGCCCTTTCCCTTGCTGAGTGCCCCTAATAGAAAGCCTCTTGCTATGAGGGCACTCAAGCAGGCTCACTCCCAAGCCATACTCTTTGTGTCCATTCACATGCAGACCATGACTTGGCCCCACTCCCTCTCTCCTCATTGACTCACTGGCTATAAATGACAGCAGCAGGTGCCAATGACTGGGGGGCTGCACCCAGAAGGTTTTTCTTTTAACGTTAACCTTAGAATGCATTAAGGTAAAAAAACTTGAGCCTTTAGAACCACTTTAAAGCAACATGTTAAGTATAGCAGTCAGATAACTAGCATTTGCAGAATGAAGAGTCAACAATGGAGCCTTCATTGTTAAGAAAAGTATTCATCTAATGTATGTTGGTAAACAACCTACCAAACTTGTAGTAAATAAGAGGAATATGTGCATAACATCACCATTCACAAAAGAAGATCACATGCAGTACTGTAATTAGGTGTCTTCCCAAATATTTCATGTGATCCGGAAAATGTAAATGCACTATTGCTTTATTTATTTACAGCATAAAGCAAACGTGCTTGGTAAATACCACATAAAACAGGAGTTAAATTCAGTTCACAAAACAAAATAAATAAATAAATGCAAATGGTAAATAAGCAACCAGCAGCCGCCGGCATCCTTAACAACCAGTAAACAGTATTGTTGTTAAGGTGTGGGTGGCCCACATGTCCTTAACAACCGATGATGAGTCACTCGCTATCAGCAGGGTTCCTCGCTGACAGCTCAATGTAAATAAAGGAATTACAGACATTTAAACATTTCTGAAAGTGGGGTCCCTCCAAATCCATACCAAGCCGTTCGGGTCTGAGATGGTTTTTAAGGGGAACCACCAAAATGTTTTAAAAAACAGTGTGGGGTCCCCAAAATCCATACCAGACCCTTTTCTGAGCATGCAGTCTGGCAGGTCAGGGAAGAGGGGGATGAGCGAGTGAACCAAAAGAATTGTCCCCAGGTGTAGATCCAGTGTCGATCACGATAAACGCCGAAAACCTGAAAAGAAAAAAAAAGAGGTCTGCACAAAGGTTCCTACTGAATGACAGCTTCCCAGCCTCCCCCGTTAAACGAATGAATGGGGCCAACCACTGATGTCATGGAATGGCCCCACCCCTTGTGACATCACTGACCCAGCATGACCCGGTTAGTGTTGAGAGGTGCCAGAGCTGTCATTAGGCAGGAGCCTTTGTCGGATGCAGACCTCCCCTTTGTTTCAGGTCTGCATCCAGCGTTTGTAATTATTGACGATAGATCTACACCAGGGGACTTTTTTTCACTTTTGTTTTTTAATAAATTACTTGCCAAAACTGCCTCCTGTGTTTATTTACACTATACTTTTTTGGGGTGAATGAGCAGGGGTACTATTTACCAGAATCTGGTTCAGGATCTGGTAAGCCAGACACTTCCAGACCCCCATAACCACTGTCCAGAAATGTGGGGAAGAAGCCCTTGTCCGCATCAATATGGGGACAAGGTGCTTTGGGGGTGAGCCCCCAGCCCCAAAAGTACCCCCCATGTTGAGGGCATGAGGCTTGGTATGGTCAAGAAGGGGAGGACATTTGTCTGCATAATGCATGCATGGATATGGGTCGGGTATGCATTTTTGGGGGGACCCCACACCGTTTTTTTCAGCAATGTTTTAATCCTGGTGATTCTTTACATTTAGTTGTCAGTGGGGAAACCAGCTACCATGACATTAAGTTACTGCAGGCTTTCACAAATAAAATATCACATGACTTCATAAAATAGCGCATTCAGTATTTTGTAATGTTTTTTGTGAATTTCCAAAAACTATTTGAAAAACCCTGTGCGGTATCTTACCACATACTCAGATGCGGTAAGATACCATGTTGTGAATGGAGCACCTGTGTGTTACACAGGCACCTTGAAACAGCAGGAAATAAAGCCTTGCACTTGCAATGATTGATGCAGAACAGGTACACCAGGTGTGAAAATTAGAGAACTATTAGAATCTACTACTACAAAGAAAGCTAGATGAATGTGAATCTAGCTTGTGTCACACCTAGAGGGATTAAAGTGTAACTAAAGGCAAACTTTTTATTTAATCTTTTTTATGTTAGAGTGATTAGAGCACCTGTCAGTTTTTATTGCTGTCTGTGTCCCCATTAGGGAGATTCACCCTCTCTATTTGTCCTGTTTACCGTTATCATTGAAAGTGAAAGTAAAATAAATACCCACATTTCAGCTTGACCTCAGAACACTAAACCCTGGTTCACATTGCAGCGATTTGGCAATTTAAAATGTCAAATTGCATGCCAAATCGGCGGCTATTGGCAATGGAACGGTCTGAATTGGTGCGATGCTGACTTTAGGGCACTTCACCGATTCCCGAAAAGTAGTTTCTGTACCACTTTTGGTGACTTAGGGGTGTGATTGTAATAGTCATCTGTGCAGAAACTCACACAGATGTCACTGAAATTGCCCCCAAATGTCAGTACCGATATGTGGGAATGAAATTGTGCCAGTTCAGCTGAACTGAACATTCCCGCTGTCAGTGTAAACCTAGGCTAAAACCGAGGAAATGTTCCAAAGGGGACACTAGTTCTTGTGATCCTGGCGACACACTGGGATTGCTTCAATTTAAAGAGATTTCCTCTCACTTCCTGTTTTGGCTATGGAACAGGAAGTGAAGGGACAGGCAATAACCATTCCTTACTCTATCCAAACTGAAAAAAAAACTTTTTTTCTTTACACTTTAATTACAAACTAAGTGTCAAATACTTCTATGCAATTATAAAATAGGGGGGGAATCAATGCGCACACCAACCTGACAGGGGCAAATATAACTGAACAAATAAAACTAAAAAGCAGCAGCCACAGGTAGTAGTGCTCACACACTGATAATGATTTGAAATATGGGGGGTGCAATGGCGCTTGCAATAACTAAAAACTATAATTAAAACACTTCCTGTTGATGGAACAAAGTTTCAATCAAAGTAATAAAATCCACCACTTCCTGTATTTCTAAGTGTAGTTTAAACAACCATCCAACATCAATGGGATAATGTGGAGGGTGATAAGAGTGAGAAAATAATAATACGAGTATCCTATATTAATTATACACACGTGCCTATATAAGCACAATGTAAATACAATGAATGTAATCAATCCTCAAACTCCTTGACAATGAAAGTACCCAGACCTTAATAAATAATGTGAGGGGCACTAAAGGTGAGATTTCCTAATACTGAGCAAAACGTGCCAATATTATATAAATAATAAATATGGATAAAAAATCAAAATTCAAATACCATAAATAAATATTAATAAAAAGTGAAAAATATCCAATAAAGTGCTTGATTCATAGAACGTGCACATGTGCAATCATAAAACTGTAAAATCATAAAACTGTAGTCCAATATATGTCTTGAGAATAAACGTCCTTATAAGTGAAAATAAATGACATGCATGGGTTAAAAAACCCAATCTATATATAGGCCGAAGTGAAAATGTCCCATGAACTTCAGAAAACGTGAAAAACACAAAAAACGTGTCATAAAAAATATATATAAAAAAATGTGATGATATAAATATATATATATAAAAATATTATTTAAATATCAAAAAGTGTCCAGTGCACAAACGTGCAGAAACCAATGAATAGAATCCAATAATATGTCCAGTGCACAGGCGTGCAGAAAAAATAAATTCAATGAATACTTCAATCATAAACTTGAAAGGTGCATAAGTGCTCCACCAACCACCAGGCTTTCCACAGTGTAGATGTACGAATCCACGTTCATGCAAGCCCCTTACCTCACAGAGGCTATATACAAGCCTGTAATGCTGCCAGAGAGGGTATTTCCCAGCCAACCTGCTGCTTCACTCACACACGAACCGGCTCACAGGGTCCCAGCAATGGTGCTCAAATATAAAAACAGGGATGCTTCCATAGCGTAAAAACTTACACAATTTATTAAAATAAAAAGACAAGGCAGCACTTACAAACAGCGCTGAATCATCAGCATGTATAACAGACAGATTCGTCCCCGCTCTGCGGCCGCGAGCGGATGACGTCACCAGCGAAACCTCCTACTTCCTCCTCACGCGTATCGTGACACCACGTCACTTAATCATAGGATGGAGGGTAGCTGGTGCGAGGGTGACTTTTATAGCGCCGTATTAGCATGGTAACTGAGGCAATAGGACAGCGCATCATACACTCTACTGCACACTATTAGTATTCAGCTAAAGGCAATGTTCAGATGCGTATTAAGAAGTATCATATTAAATAATATAAAAAATGTAAAACAATTCATTACGATACAATTGACTCCATCTAGTGGTGAAAAAAGGGGACACAGATAAGTTAAATATTCCAGCTAGCAACTTGAGGTGCACCGTAAAGGAAATTACTATCAACAGGAAGATAGAAGAGGCTATG
The DNA here is from genome assembly GCF_905171775.1 of Rana temporaria. Taxonomy (NCBI): domain Eukaryota; kingdom Metazoa; phylum Chordata; class Amphibia; order Anura; family Ranidae; genus Rana; species Rana temporaria. The sequence continues at coordinate 536,352,369 of NC_053489.1, forward strand.
AGAACTCATATAATGTGCCCACATATAACCAATATGACCATCTAAGAAGAGATGATGGTGGATGGGGAAGAACACCAAGACATTACGAAAGTAGGAGAACACCTATTCGCCACCATTTATATGGAAGAGAAAATAGAAACGCGTCACCGAGGCGTTTTTTAGTGCAGAGACGCCAAGAATCCCCAAGGTGTCATCGGGAGAATGGGGTGCAGAGATCGAGGAATTGGAGTCCGGAACCCAGATCAGGGGAGATGAGGAAAGGGGATTTCAGAAACCAGGATGCTCAGAGGAATCGGGACAGAGAAGAGAAAGGGAAAAGAAGACCAGGAAGGACCCAAGAAAATCAATCTGGAAGACACGGAAATCGAGGAGAGGATGCAGGGCGGGATCAAAGAAACAGAAGAAGAAAAGATTTATAGGAGAAGGGATTATCAACATTAGTGGAGTGGAACTTACTAAAGAGGAAATCAAAGTGTTAGATAAAGGCCTTAAGTTTGCCCCAAAGAAAAACTTTAATGAATTTGATGCCTATGTGGACATTAATAAATTTGCTAGAAGCTTTCACATCAAAAAATATATGATGAACAAACCAGGAGAAGGTATAGCAAGAAATATTACTGTGGAAAATGATGTGGTGTTTAGCAACTTAAGGAATAAATCTACATTTAACCCTCCAATAAGCAATGAAGGACATATCGAAGCATTCAGACGGATGGTACTGAAGGATTTACAAGACTTGAAGATAAAGAAAATATCTGACCCAGGAGACATCAAAAGTGGTATACGTAAACTGGAAGAAAGAAATGATGTAGTGGTGAGACAAGCTGATAAGGGGGGGCCAAAGTGGCATACAAGAGAGAGATTGAGCGCCAATTGAGTGACAATACTACATATCTGAAACTACCTGGGAACCCCATAGTCCGTTACAAGGATGACTTAGCAAGTCTTATAAAAAGAGGAACTAAAAAAGGCCTTCTTAACAAGAAGGAAGCCAAATATCTACAACCTGTGGGATGTAAAATTCCAGTTTTATACACGCTCCCAAAAATCCACAAATCAAGAGAAGACCCCCCCGGGAAGGCCAATTGTTAATGGAATTAATTCCGTAGGTGCGAGAATAGGGGTATATATAGATTGGTTCTTGCAACCCGTAGTGAAAAAAACCGAATCATACCTCAGAGATACGAAACATCTGATTCAGCTATTAGATACCATTGTACTGGAAGGGAGTTCGATCTACATGGCTACTGCAGATGTATCCTCGCTATATACAATTATTAATCATAAGGAAGCAGTACAAGCCACAAATTGGGCACTGAATGGTCTGAGTGACCTAAAAAATGCACAAAAAAGTTTATCTCTAACTGTCTGGAATACAGTCTTGACCACAATTATTTCTGGTATGGAAATTATTATTTTAAGCAAATATGCGGTATTGCTATGGGCGCAAAGTATGCGCCAAGTGTGGCCAATTTATACATGGCAGAATGGGAAGCAGATGTTTTATACAATAGGAAACCGCAACAGCTACTTTTATACAGACGTTTTATCGATGATATTTTAATTATTTGGTCAGGTGACAGGGAGAGTCTTATCGATTTTGGTTTTTATCTGAATTCAAATGAAAAGAATATTAAATTATCCTGGGAAATAAGTGATTAAAAAATCAAATTTCTTGATCTGGAGATTATTAAAGAAGGAACCAAACTGGCAACACAACTATTGACAGAAATAGTTACCTACCATTGGATAGCTGCCATCACACTCCCTGGCTGGAGAACATACCAAAGGGCCAGCTGCTGAGATTAAGGAGGAATTGCACCAAGACTGATGTATTTTTGAAACAGGCCGATTTTATCGGCAAGAGATTTGTAGAAAAAGGCTATAAACAGGATTTCTTAAAGAAAAAAATACAAGATGTTGTGTCCTTGGAAAGAGATATGTTAATTCAGGATTCCACAAGTAATATTGGCACATTGTGAAAGCTGACCGACATCTGTCAATGATACTCCCAGAAAAAACGCTATTTACATACCGGAGGGCCCCCACCCTAAGGGATATGATCGCAAAAAATGTGTTGGACCCTCTGGAGAAAAAGAGTTTCTCATTTTTTACAGTTTTTCTCTATTGGTTTGGCTCATTTCTTGAAACAGAAATGACATTCTCAAAACTCTAAGATCATTTGGCAAAACAGTCTTACAGTTCAGCACAACACTATAACTCAGGTGCAAAAGCTCATATCTCTCCCAAAACTGTTCACTCATGCTTCAAAACCATATTCATTTCCCATATAAAGAGTCAGTGCCCTCAAAATGGCAAAGATTCTTCTCAATTGCTTTGGCTCATTTCTTGATACAGACCGGACGTTCTCAGCTCTCTTGGTACATTTGTCAAAATAACCCGGATGGTTCAGCACAACACCATGGTTCACCTTCAAAAGTTCATATCTTTCCCAAAACAGTTCACTCATGTGTCAAAACTAAATTTCTTTCTCATTCAAATAGTCAGTGCCCCCAAAATGCTTCATCCCTTTGGCATTGTGTAAGCACTGCAAGTCAAAATGTTTAGATGTTTTGTCTCTATGGCAGAGGACCATTGAAATATCCCTCATGTCCACCTTTCAGTCTTAGCCCAGTCCTTCATTGACAATGGTTACTGTACAGTTTTTGTCTAGCTAACTGAATACAATTGTGTATAAAACTGAAAAAAAAGGAAAAGATTTTAGGGTAAGAGTCGCCTCCAAGGTTTGACATCACACATTGCACTCATACTTCCAAGGAAAAATTACTTTACAGTATTGTACCCATTATCATTCACACACAAAGTAACTTCCATACATCAGAGTAAAAAGAAAATGTATACAGCATAATATACGGAAATATAAATACACAAACGAAAAACAAGGAAAATTACATTTAGCCTACAATGCTGTAAATAAAGCTGGAGTTTCACAAGTACTGTAACATCTCTTCCCTGCCCACCATCCTCACCCTCCTGCCCACCGTCCTCACCCTCCTGCCCATCCACACGCTGCTGTCTGTCTGGCCACAGATTTTCGTCAACATCACAGCGTATATTCTCCCTTGCGATGCAACGAGGGAAGAAACGGTGTGCATGTCGCAACCATCCCCTACACTGATCTCCTGTAATATCCTCACAGGCAGCGTCCATTGTATGGAGCAGGGACCTCTGATCTTGAGCCCGATGCTCATACACTCTCCACCTCCAAGCGGAGAAAAACTCCTCAATAGTATTGAGGAAAGGAGAGTAAGGTGGTAGGAACACCATATCCATCCTTGGATGAGCAGTGAACCAGGCCCTGATAAGCGGGCCACAATGGAAATTCACATTGTCCCATACAATTATATTTTGTGGTAGGTGAGGCCCTATGAGACCTCTCTCATTTTCAGGGATCAAATCCAAATGAAGGCGGTCCAAGAAGATGAGGAGCTTCTGTGTATTGTATGGGCCAAGACTGGGCATGTGAGTGGCCACACCATTCTCAGAAATGGCAGCACACATAGTTATATTGCCCCCTCGCTGGCCTGGGACATCCACCGGTGGCCAATAAAATTACGGCCACGTCTTTGGCCCTTGGCCAGGTTGAAGCCAGCCTCATCCACATACACGAGTATGTGAGAGGTCTCGTTTCCTTCCAGTGCCATTATTCTCTACAATAGAGTAAAAAAAGAAAACATCAAATCAGTCATACAGAAGAGTCATACACTAGAGTTACAGACAGCTACATAGGAATGTTCTATGTTCCACAAGTTCAATATACTACTGGCCAGTATTCCAGTGGTTCCAAACCTGGGGTACATGTTCTTCTCAGAATTGGGGACCCAGTCGAATACTGGGGCCCCGCCACAGCTTTAAATGTTCCAGGCCAACATGGTCCCGGAACCAGGAACACCGCGTGGCACGCACACCCCTGTCTGGTAGGCCATATCGCCGGGGGGCCGTGATGTGTGGTCACCCTAAAGGTGGGTGCCACCTCAGGAAAAGAACCCCGCCTCAATGGCGTCTGCTCCAGAAGTACCCTCCCCCAGCATGCCCTGCGAGAGAAACTCCCTCCCGATTGGCTGCTGGCAAGAGGCACCCCAGCCTGGACTCCACTGTCGCCCCGGGGTGGTATGACACCCCAGCAACCACAGAATGGACCCGCAGCACAGCCCAGCTGAAACAGAGACCCTTTGTAAAATTGCAATCAGAATCAGAGTCAACTACTCTCTGATTATCCCTTAACTTTTACAGTAATAGCACCGGTACTTGGAAGTACACAGGAGCTACATCTACAATATTTTTCTTGTCATTGTTAGTATCATACGTAACATCCCACTGAGGTAAGATACTGTTATACTGTAGGCCTATCACACACACTAAATGAATATGTAAATGAATAAACATATTTGTTGCTCTATGCACAGTGTCCTGTCCTATACATTATATAATTCCATCATTGATTGTGAGGCCATGGTTGATGACATGGTCTATAATTGTGGCCCAAATTTCATCAGGGACAGCATGGCGTCTTCGTGCTCCTCGGCCTCTTCCCCTATTCCACCACCACACACCCTTACTCCTCCTCCTCTTCTTCTTCCTCGAGCAGGCAGTTGCCATTGTTCATTTACTTGGCCAGGTGACTCCATGTTCAGAAATTGTACTGGTCCTGCATGGTCAAGCTCTATATATACATGTTTGGCAGCATTCACAATCATGGACAGCACCTGTCAGGTACAGTAACTAAACATACTGTTTGATTGGTCATCTGAGACCAACTCCAACTCCTCCTTCGTTAGTCAAGTTCTAGTTGCACCCGACTGTCAATTGCTGTAATCATTTTATCAAATGTTCCAAGAGATTCATATATGGTATTCATGGTATTATGTTCCTGAATAATTTTGACAATTGAACAGACTATTGTGCATGTGATGACTTAAACAATGAAATGACGCTGACACGTTTTGGAGAGAACGACCATTAGACTGAAGAAATGACAATCAGTTTAGATCAACAAGATCTATTCAATTGGAAATTGTGCTAAATGTAGGCTACTTGTACTAAATCATTTGAAAAATGTACTGAGACAGTGAGACATGTACTGAGACATTTGCAATTTGATGAAATGAATGAGAAATGCCATTCAGTTGTGAACAATTGCGAAGTGGTTTGGAGATTTGTCCATGTTGTTTTGAGAATGTAATTTCTGTTTCAAGAAATGAGCCAAAACAATGGAGAAAAACTGTAATGAAAAGGGATATTACCCGTGTAAAAAATGTTTCACATGCAAACATACTAAGGAGAGTAAAAAGAAAAAAGTAAATTTTAAATCCAGCTTCACGGGAAAAGAATACAAAATTAAAGATGTTATCTCCTATGAGACCGAAGGGGTGGTCTATCTTTTAGAATGCCCATGCAAAATCCAGTATGTGGGTAGGACACAAAGGAAACTCAGGAAAAGACTGCGGGAGCATACACAAAACATAAAAAATGGATTCCCCAAACATAGCCTATGCCGCCACTATGACCGCTACCACAACAGAGACCCCTCCTCGCTAATGGTATGGGGTATAGAGAAGTATAAACCCCATTGGAGGGGAGATAACAAAGTACAGAGGATTAGTCAGGCTGAATCTCGCTGGATACACAAATTGTGTACTTTGACGCCGCATGGGCATAATGTGGAGTTTGATCTTAATTGTTTTATATCAAACTTTTAGTCATTTTATTACTCTCCCTTTTATAATATATCTTATCATTTTATGATTTTTATCATCATTATGATCATCTGTTTTAACTTTATTACCAGTGTGGCTTATATTTTCAGTATTTTTATTGCTGATATTGATCAGTAATATGAGATAATTTTCCCATTCTGAGCTAGTCCCCATGTCTGGGGTTGTTGCTATATATAATATATTTATCACATTCATTAGGATGTTTTTATGTATATAATATAGATATTCCCCTATTTACACAGGCTTAATTATTGATCCCATGTGTCTATTTGAGCATCTGATTCCCTTTTAATTACATTGTAGGTTGGTTCCTCATTCCATAGTATTTCTATACAAAATATTATTTCATTCATGTGGTATTTTGAGCATCCAGCAGGGGGTGGCGGTGCACCTCAAGTTGCTAGCTGGAATATTTAACTTATTTTTGTCCCCTTTTTTCACCACTAGATGGAGTCAATTGTATCGTAATGAATTGTTTTACATTTTTTATATTATTTAATATGATACTTCTTAATACGCATCTGAACATTGCCTTTAGCTGAATACTAATAGTGTGCAGTAGAGTGTATGATGCGCTGTCCTATTGCCTCAGTTACCGTGCTAATACGGCGCTATAAAAGTCACCCTCGCACCAGCTACCCTCCATCCTATGATTAAGTGACGTGGTGTCACGATATGCGTGAGGAGGAAGTAGGAGGTTTCGCTGGTGACGTCATCCGCTCGCGGCCGCAGAGCGGGGACAAATCTGTCTGTTATACATGCTGATGATTCAGCGCTGTTTGTAAGTGCTGCCTTGTCTTTTTATTTTAATAAATTGTGTAAGTTTTTACGCTATGGAAGCATCCCTGTTTTTATATTTGAGCACCATTGCTGGGACCCTGTGAGCCGGTTCGTGTGTGAGTGAAGCAGCAGGTTGGCTGGGAAATACCCTCTCTGGCAGCATTACAGGCTTGTATATAGCCTCTGTGAGGTAAGGGGCTTGCATGAACGCGGACTCGTACATCTACACTGTGGAAAGCCTGGTGGTTGGTGGAGCACTTATGCACCTTTCAAGTTTATGATTGAAGTATTCATTGAATTTATTTTTTCTGCACGCCTGTGCACTGGACATATTATTGGATTCTATTCATTGGTTTCTGCACGTTTGTGCACTGGACACTTTTTGATATTTAAATAATATGTTTATATATATTTATATCATCACATTTTTTTACATATATTTTTTATGACACGTTTTTTGTGTTTTTCACGTTTTCTGAAGTTCATGGGACATTTTCACTTCGGCCTATATATAGATTGGGTTTTTTAACCCATGCATGTCATTTATTTTCACTTATAAGGACGTTTATTCTCAAGACATATATTGGACTACAGTTTTATGATTTTACAGTTTTATGATTGCACATGTGCACTTTCTATGAATCAAGCACTTTATTGGATATTTTTCACTTATTATTACTATTTATTTATGGTATTTGAATTTTGATTTTTTATCCATATTTATTATTTATATAATATTGGCACGTTTTGCTCAGTATTAGGAAATCTCACCTTTAGTGCCCCTCACATTATTTATTAAGGTCTGGGTACTTTCATTGTCAAGGAGTTTGAGGATTGATTACATTCATTGTATTTACATTGTGCTTATATAGGCACGTGTGTATATTTAATATAGGATACTCGTATTATTATTTTCTCACTCTTATCACCCTCCACATTATCCCATTGATGTTGGATGGTTGTTTAAACTACATTTGGAGTGGAACACCTTTAGAAATACAGGAAGTGGTGGATTTTTTACTTTGATTGAAACTTTGTTCCATCAACAGGAAGTGTTTTAATTATAGTTTTTAGTTATTGCAAGCGCCATTGCACCCCCCATATTTCAAATCACTTCTATGCAATGTCTCCAATTTTTTTATTTTTCCCTTGTAGGGAAGAACAGCGGAAACTAATTATTTTCTCATTATTGGCTCCAAAGGGTGGCAGTTTCACAAAAAGCAGACTGGTTACCATTATTATCACTAGAAATCACAAAGTGTCCACACACAATGTCCCCAAAACAGTGTCCCCACACAGTGTCCCCACACAGTGTCCCCACACAGTAAAAACACCTGTCCCACATATGTCCCAGTAAAATCATCTGTCCCAGTAATTATCTGCGCACATCTGTCCATAATCACACAAACCTATCTATTATCATACACTTATCAGGATTTTTTTTTACCAAATACAGTAGGAGATGCTGTCACAGTAAAATCGATAGCTTGGGGGACACAGGGTATGCACATTTGCTTGGTGCAAGACTGCAGAGCATAGATGTGGACTGGAGAAAAAAACATCAGCACCAGGGGCGATCAGAGTGCACGTGCGCCCCCCTAGTGGCTGCAATGCAAAATCACATAATATTACGTGATTTTGCACAGCCGAGCCGAACTGCCGCCGTAAAACTATGTTGGGCGGTGAGCAAGCGGTTAAAACAGAAAGTAGAAAATATATTTTTTCTCAAAATGTTCACTCTTTTTTCACTTATATCACAAAAAAAAAACAAGAGCTAAATAAATAACTTTTTAAAGATACAGGTGCTTTTTAACAATTTGTGGATTTTAAGCATATTACACCAAAATAAAGCTCTATTTTTGTGAACAAAGTGATAAAAATATAATTTGGGTAAAGTGTAGCATGACCACGCAATTGTCATTAAAGTGCAAGAGCACAGAAAGCTGGAAAATGGTCTGGGAAGGTATTGAGGTGGTTAATATATATATTTTTTTTAAAGAAGTACAAAAGGCCATCTCATGGATATAAACAACATAGCCTAGAAGAGGAAAGAACAACATATTCAAATAAACAGTAAGCAGTGGAATTTCTTCAAGGTGCTAGATAGAAGGTGGAGGGTATTGTCCCCTACACCCCACTGGAGATTAAACTGTGTCCATTGGGAGGCAGCACACTCTTTCCTAGATTTCTTTGGTAAGTGTTTATTTGTATATCTTAGAAACATACAGAAAGTTATACTGTTGCGGGCATAGCCGTAATATTAACCTCCCTGGCGGTATGATTATTTCAGATTTTAGGTGCTGAAAGCGGTACCATTATTTTTCAAGGAAATTTGGCGTTTTACATTGTAGGCCTGTAATTCTTAGGAATAACTCACTTAAATCTGTCCAAACAAGAGTCTAGTAGACATCTCTGGTATGATAAAGTTTGAAAAACAAAATCATAAATTATAATATAATAAATAACTATAAATAATTATAACAAATAATAATATAATTATAATAAAAAATATTCAATAATGTAATCAAATTAAAAACACTGAAATTTGCTCAGTTGTCGCTGTCATTACTTTTATTTTTTTATGACGAATTTCCCCACAAATCGTTATCGCTCAATTCTGCAAGTGGTTATAATTTATTATCGCTGTTTTCTAGTTGGTCTAAAACCACTTTTGACATAAAGGGACAGTTTTTGGTTGCTATGGACAATCTACAGTTTGCAGGCAGAAAGAACAGTTTTTATTATACAAAAGTACATGCAGGACACTGGGCAGACCACTAGGGACAAAGGGTGTGTGCATTTTTTACATAAAGTAGTGTAATCTGTAAGATTACAGTATACTGTATGTATTGTGTTTATTTACTTTTTTGAATTTGACGCCGTTCTCCGCCCCTGTGCATTGTATTGTCGCAGGGAACGGAGCTCGGCGGGACACACAGGCACTGTGTGAATCAAGCGAGGAGACAGTTCGATCACACAGCGGAGAGGCATCACAGGATCCAGGGACAAGGTAAGTAATTCCCTGCCTGTGGATGCTGCAAGGCGATCCCGAGTCTGGCTCGGGGTTACCGCTCTTGTTTCTGAAATTCCACCCCGAGCCAGACTCTGGAATACCGCCAGGGGGGTTAAAAGAGGAAAAGGACAAAAAACGGGTTAAGTCTTGCTAAAGAAGTATGTACAAGACATATTTAGACAAACTTAATGGTAAATATGTTAGTGTAGACAAGGTACAAACAGTATATCTGGGTTTGGGCATTTCCCAAGAACTTTGTTTAAAGGAGAAATAAGGCTAATTGGCTACAGTGTTTATAGTTGTCTCAACCTATTTGATGATGTGGAATTCAACATCTCAATATGGGCATCCGGAGTATATATATTGGCTTATGTTGTTCAAGAGGGTTGTAATGGCGAAGATGAAGGGGGTTGATGATAGTGGCTATAGGAGGATTCAAAGGGGTAGGGGGTGTCATTAAAACCATTTTTGGGGAAGAAGGAGGAAATAAATAAGGCCAGAAGTTCAGTGCTACACACTTGTCAGCATTATTTGTGGGTAATTACGTCATAAGTTTGGTATATTCATCAGTAGTGATAAAGGGCCAGATCCACAAAGAGTTACGTCGGCGTATCTATTGATACGCCGCGTAAGTTCTTCGATGCACGGTCGTATCTTTGTTTTGTATCCACAAAACAAGATACGCCTAAATGTGGTCTAGATCCTGACGACGTACGTCTTAGTACGCCGTTGGATCTTAGGTGCATATTTACACTGGCCGCTAGGTGGCGCTTCCGTTGATTTTAGCGTAGAGTTTGCAAATGAGCTAGATACGCAGATTCTCAAACCTACGTCCACCCGGCGCAATTTTTTACATCGTTTACGTAAGGCTTTTTTCGGCGTAGCATTACCCCTGGCTCTATGAGGCGTATGCAATGTTAAGTATGGACGTCGGGACAGCGTCGAATTTTCCGTTGTTTACATCGTTTGCGTAAATCGTTTGCAAATAGGGCTTTGCGTAAGTTACGTTCACGTCAAAAGCATTGACTATTTGTGACGTGATTTCACGCATGCGCACTGGGATACGTCCACGGATGGCGCATGCGCGTTCGTAAAAAGCTTCAATTACGTGGGGTCATACTAGATTAACATACAACACGCCCACTCCAAGCCTACTTTGAATTACGCGGGCTTAAACCGGCAGATTTACGTTATGCCAGCCCGCATATGGGAGCAAGTTCTTTGTGGATACCCTACGAGCCACTCTGATTTACGGCGGCGTAGCGCATATGAGATGCGCTACGCCCGCCTAAATATATGTCTGTTTTTGTGGATCTGGCCCATAGTGTTTCCAGCAAGACCATATTTTTCTGAATTTAGAAGGAGTATCATTCGTCTGATGTATAAGTTCCTCCATTACAGAGGTTTTCTGTATGCGTCTAACCCAGTCTGTTATGGTCGGAGATCCTGAGGAACGCCATTTGGCGGGTCTGCACATGTTTGCTGCTTGAAATATATGGATGGCTAGCAAGCATATTCATGAAACTTTCGAAATTGTAGAGTGGTGTAGCATAAATTGCACTAGTGTATAATCTAGTGTAAGAGTGATGATTTGGTTTGTGAGTCAGTGGACTTCTTTCCAAAATGACTGTATGAGAGGGCACGACCACCATATGTGTAAAAGTGATCCCAACTCCTTGGCACAGTGCCAGCCTTGGGGGGAGAGAGTGGGGGATATTTTATGTAGTCTGAGTGGGGTTGTATACCATCTGATGAATGTTTTGAATGCATTATCTTGTGCGTAGACGTTAACCTTCCCTTTATAAATCTATGTGTACAGTAGATGTTTTCCCATTCTATATTTTATAGGTCGAGGTCTATATCCTGCTCCCACTTGCAGCTTGCCAGATTAGATTTGGGACTCTGATCCGAAAATAGTAGAGCATATGTGTCAGAGATGAGACGTCTTTGGGGTTTCATTTTTAGGCATATAGATTCCAAAGGTGTAGTCTGTCGGGACTAGTTCGATCGCAGTTGAGGTCCTTCGAGAAAGTGTCATAATTGAATATTTGACCATAATGGGAACGATTGGTTAGTCATCCGGGAGGGCAACGATGACAAAGGGATAAGGCGACATCTTTCATAGTGTTTCACACGGATGTTTGGATGTGGACATGTATCTAAGAGAAAGGTTGCGGATATGCCCGGAGAAAAGTCTAGGTTTTGATGAAGTGGTGTCATATGGCCTAGAGTTGATGGGATTTTATATTTGCGTCATGCTTCCTGGAAGGTTACTAATATTAATGGGTGATTTCTGCAAGTTCCAGGCAAATTTCTTGAATGCCTTTGTCTTTGTGCCGTAGGGCCTGGAGTTCTTTTGTGATTTTCTTAGAACTTTCAGGCATGGATTGTCATTGACCAGCAGTAGGACCAATTATTCCTTAAAATCTGTTTATGGTGTTAAATACTGGTTCTGGATATAGTGATTGCTTTCTTGATCTATGTGTTGATTATCATTGGATTGTCAAAGGATTATATCCCTGTTTTGTGAGATGTTCCAGTGGGCATTTTTGTCTATGGTGTATGAACATATTGCATCTTATTGCCTAACTATAGATAACAGATCTTTTATGTGCCTGAGAAAGAAGACATCATGTCTGAGGTGAGTGGATGTTTGCAAGCTTACTCCTTTGCATATTTTAATTATAGTGTCCAGGAACCATACAGTATTTATTTTTGTGGATTGTTTCTTGTAAGTCCTATTGTGGAGTTGTTGTAGTTCCTTTTAGGTTGAAAAACGTCCTCCACTATCCTCCACTCTTGTAGTTCAGCATATCATCAATGTAGTAGAAGTAGGCTATAGGTTTTTTGGGGACATATATATGGGTGCTTCTCTTTTATTTTAATTAGAAAAAGATTTGTGTTTTGGGGGGCAAACCATGGTCCAATTTTGCTGCAGATAAAGGTCATGACAGATAAATAAAAAGTATCAGAGTAATTGGTTTATCAGACTGGTCCATTTTCTGAAGATACTTCTGACAAGCTGCAATACTATTATCATAGGGAATGTTGGTATAAAAATTCCACATTCAGGGTGGTTAGGATTGTTTCTTCAGGCACAGGACCAATGACAGTAAATTTGTTGAGGAGATCAGTTGTATCTTAACTGATGTTTTACTGTCTAACATTTTTAAATGTTTATCACCCAACCTGCGTTTAGTTAGTATTCATATTCCTGAGATAATTGGTCTACATGGTTGGTTTCCTGTAATATTCATTTTTGTGGCGTAGGTCATGGCATTATAAACCTAAAATTTATGGTACTGATGTTGAATTTCAAGTTATAAAACATGTGGCTGGAATGGGAATGTACATCCATACAAAATCCCAAAACTCTAGACTCTTTTAATTAGGGACAGAATCACAATGGTAACCAAACTTTTTATCATAAAGGTGATTAGTCCAATAACACTCTTAAACTGTGATTGCTTACAACAATAGTCATTATTCTCAAGTGTGTCAAGAAAACATTTTTCTTTTTCTTTAATAGCTATATTTCATTAAAGGGGTTGTAAAGGAAAAACATTTTTTTCATAATAAGCATTCTTTACCTGCAGACATTCCTCTTTTCACTTCCACATTGTTTGTTTTTGCTCAGAAGTTGCTCTATTTCTTCTCTGTTCACTTCCTGCTTGTCTGATTGTTAGTCACCACCGTGATGGGAGGCTTTACTGCAGTGGTTAGTGACGTGCTCACCCCTCCTGGGAACTATATCTGTGCGGCAGGACGCTCTCTACGTGTTAGAGACTTCAAGGAGGTGTGAATTACTGTATAAAACTTGTGGAAGGAAATCATCCCAAAAGCTTTTCCACTCTGGACATAGTTTTGATTTTACCATCATAGGAATTCCCTTAAAGTGGAGTTCCACCCATTTTTTTTATGTTTGTCTGTGCTGCATGCCCTAATCTCATAGTGTTCAGAATGGACAATTTTTATTTATTTTGTTGCTTGTAAATACCTTTATTTTGTAGTCCTTCATTACTTCCTCCTCCTTATTAGCCTAGGCTATTAAGTCACAAGGCTATTCGCAAGGGTTTCTGGGATAGGCATCATGTATCCCAGTAGTCCTTGCAAATATCCTATTTGCATAGAGAAGGGGCGGCAACTTCCTCTGACACTCCCGTTGCTATGGAAACCTGACTGAAACCTATTACATTGCTTGTGCAGCACTGAGCATGTGCGAGATCTGCAAGGCTGAAATCCAGGAAGTCATACAGTCTGGCTTCATGATACCCACACTTAAGATGGCCACGGTCTTTTTCTAGATTATAAACTAACTAAATGCTCTAACAACCTAACAAAACGGACCTTAGTTTACAGACTAACTTTACTAGACTACATTAAGCTTGTGTATTACAGGGGTATTTATATTTAAAAAGTGGAATTGTGGGTGGAACTCCCCTTTAATCCCAAAATAGAATCTCCTGCTTATGGTTGCTTGTGGCATTTTACTCCGGGAGGTTCGGCCTCCACCACTTTTATCCCTACATTCTCTTTGTTACTCATCCCCCTCCCCTAAACACCCACTGCCTCTCCTATCCTTTTTTTGCCTTTCTCCCGTCTGTCTCCCCATTGTAGCATTTCCTTTTGACATGATTCAACCCAATGCAGAGCTGCAGATAAATTTGATTCCAATCAAAGGTCCCCACCTTGTGTCAAAGCATTTGGGCCTTGGTGAAGCTGGCACTAGAACATTTTGTTCTTTATTTCTTTTATCACCTTTATTAGACCTAAACACTCATGTTCCACTAATGCACAGGTGACCCATTGAGGCTTTAGGCGTCATACACACGATCAGTCTAAACTGATGAAAACGGACTAAAGGACCGTTTCATCGGTCCAAACCGACCGTGTTTAGGCTCCATCGGTCAGTTATCCATCGGTCCAAAAATTTAGAACTTGCTTTAAAATTCAACCGATGGACGCCTAACCGATAGGTCAAAATCAATGGTTAGTACGCAAAAGCATCGGTTAAAAACCTGCACATGCTCAGAATCAAGTCGACGCATGCTTGGAAGCATTGAACTTAATTTTTCTCTGCACGTCGCTGTGTTTTATGTCACCGCGTTGGACTCAATCGTTTTTTTAACTGATGGTGTGTAGGCACATCAGACCATCAGTCAGCTTCATCGGTTAACCGATGAGAACGGTCCTTCGGATCGTTCTCATCGGATGGACTGATCGTGTGTACAGGGCTTTAGAGGTGCTCATGGATCTTCTGTTTCCTTACCCAGTTCGATATACACTTTTTACTTCACTAGAATTCACCTACCATCTGCATATGATGTTAAGTGATTGTGCCATTTTAAAAATCTCTTCGACACAACTGGTATACTAGATCCTGTCTGTATGATTTGAAGGTTTGTACTCTTTCCTTTTGAAAAAAAAAAAACATTTGTTACAAAAGGTATTTTACATACTGTATTTACATAGTTAATAATGTTTAATAAAGACACGTGTCCATCCAGTTCAACGTGTGTGTGCATATGTCACTACCATATTTAATATATTTAACATCCCCGTACATTGTGTTCCCTAAGAAACACATCATTTTTTTTTATTCATTTACACTCCCCACTGATACCATTAACAGTGAAAGGGAGTTCTACATCCTTTCCATTCTAACATGGGAGGAACCCTTTATGCAGTTTAAGATCTTTTCCAACTTCATTGTGTGGCCATGTGTCTTCTTCTTCTAAGACTAAATATGTTGTCCCAATTTTATCCCAATAATACAGTCTCTATTTAACCACTTTAATACCAAGCACTTTTGCCCCTTCCTGCCCAGAACAATTTTGAGCTTTCAGCTGGGTACAGGCAGTACACCTGTAAGGGGACCGGAGGTCCCCAGGGGCCCGGATGGCAACCCCCTTTAAAAAGGGAGGTCCCAGGGAACTGGAGGCCCACAGGGCCCAATATGGCAACTTCCCTTTTTTTTATTTATTTTTTATAAAAAATAAAAAAAATTTATATATTTTTTATTAACCAGTTCCCGACCACCGCATGTACATATACGTCCACAATATGGCACGTACAGGCACATGGGCGTATAGGTACGTCCCCGCCTTACCTCGGTTCGGGGGTCCGATCGGGACCCCCTCCGGTACATGCGGCGGCCGGGAACGGTGTACGGGAGGTCCGGGAGGAGGGGGCGGCTATTGGTTTCCAGCCGTCCCCTCTCGATCTCCCTCGGCGAATCGGATTGCAGCAGAGCCCTCCCTGCCTGTGTAACTGTAAACACAGGCAGGGAGGAAGTGACGTTTTCTCCCCTCTGGCGGTCTTTTCGTTTGATTCCAGAGGAGAGAAGACGTCAGTACTGTGAGTTGCACCAACAGCACACTGACACAGCACACATAGGCACATAACCCCCCCCGATCACCCCCCCAGCACCCCCAGATCACCCCCTGTCACAGTGTCACTGATTGCAGTGATCATTTATTTTCTGATCACTGCTTTTAGTGTCAGTGTGACAGAAAAAAGTGTCAGGGCAGTTAGGTTTAGGCCCCTTTAGGTCCAGGGTAGCCCCCTACCCCCCCCCCAATAAAGGTTTAACCCCTGATTGCCCCTAAAGTTAACCCTTTCACCCCTATTGCCAGTGTCACTAAGCGATCGGTTTCTGATCGCTGCATTAGTGTCACTGTTGCCGCTAGGCAGTTAGTTTTTTTTGAGGTTCGCCGCCAGGTTTATATAGCGTTAGGTACCCCCATAAATAAAGGTTTTAACCCCTGATTGCCCCTAGAGTTAACCCTTTCACCCCTATTGCCAGTGTCACTAAGCGATCGGTTTCTGATCGCTGTATTAGTGTCACTGTTGCCGCTAGGCAGTTAGTTTTTTTTGAGGTTCGCCGCCAGGTTTATATAGCGTTAGGTACCCCCATAAATAAAGGTTTTAACCCCTGATTGCCCCTAGAGTTAACCCTTTCACCCCTATTGCCAGTGTCACTAAGCGATCGGTTTCTGATCGCTGTATTAGTGTCACTGTTGCCGCTAGGCAGTTAGTTTTTTTTGAGGTTCGCCGCCAGGTTTATATAGCGTTAGGTACCCCCATAAATAAAGGTTTTAACCCCTGATTGCCCCTAGAGTTAACCCTTTCACCACTGATCACTGTATAAGTGTCACTGGTGACGTGGTTAGCCAGTTAGTTATTTAGTTATTTTAGGTTCGCCACCAGGTTTTTAGAAAGCGTTAGGTACCCCCATATATTACCGAATAAAGGTTTTAACCCCCTGATTGCCCCCTAGTTAACCCTTTCACCAGTGATCACCGTATAAGTGTTACGGTTGACGCTGGTTGGTTAGTTTGCTGTTTATAGCATCAGAGCACCCGCCGTATATAACCCAATAGGTTTAACCCCCTGATCACCCGGCGGGTGATATAAATTTAATTTTAGCGCCAGTCAGGGTCTGCGTCACCCCAGGCAGCGTTAGGTTAGAGCCAGTACCGCTTACACCCACTCGCTAAGCATACACCCCCCTTAGTGGTATAGGATCTGAACGGATCGATACCTGATCTGATCAGATCTATACTAGCGTACCCAGCAGTTTAGGGTACCCAAAAACGCATTGTTAGCGGAATCAGCCCAGATACCCGCTAGCACCTGCGTTTTCCCCCTCTGCCCAGCCCAACCCACCCAAGTGCAGTATCGATCGATCACTGTCACTTACAAAACACAAGACACATAACTGCAGCGTTCGCAGAGACAGGCCTGATCCCTGCGATCGCTTACAGTTTTTTTGAAGCGTTTTCTACATTTGCTTTTCTATAGTCAGGTGCTTTTTTTACCTGTGAATCCTTACCATTGTACCACTAAATTTAGAGTCCAAAATGGCAAACCGAAGGTACAATGATAAGCAGGCCTTGGAGTTCATGTGCATGTCAGATAGTGAAGAGGAGGAGGTCACGCATCTGACAGATTCTGGCTCAGAATATGAACCCATTTACGACAGCGGCTCCATGTCAGATAGCTCGCACGACGAAGTTGAGGTCCCTGCTAAGGCCAGGCGTACCCGATCCCATTCTGATGTTGTTGAGCAGCAAGAACCGCAGGACCCTCGTATGGAGCAGAGATCCAGTACTAGCGCCGCTATTCCTTCTGGTGAATTGGCAAGCACCAGCGGCCTAGTACACCCTGGTCGTTTATCCAGCACTGCAGTAACACTTGGTGACGTGGCGAGTCCCATAAGTGCAGTTGAAGCTGGCGATGTGGCAAGCACAAGTAGTGTCCCGCTGCCACCAAGAAAAAGACAGAGACAGGCCCGTCGTGCCCATAGTGCCCTTCCTGTAGAATTTGCCTATCCTGATTGGGTCCCCACCACTTCTACAGCACCTGTACTTCCCCCATTCACTGGCCAACCCGGTATTCAGGTGGATACAGCGAACTTTATGTCACTTGATTTTTATTCGCTGTATTTCACGGAAGATCTCTATAGATCTATTGTGGACCAGACCAATTTATATGCTGGTACTTACATCGCCGCTAACCCCCAGTCTCGCCTTGCCAAAGAATGGAAACCTCTCGAGGTTTCCGAATTTAAGACCTTTCTGGGCCTTACCCTCAACATGGGCATACACAAATTTCCGTCATTGCGGATGTATTGGTCCACACATCCCATTGACCATATGTACATTTTCTCTGCTCACATGGCCAGGAGACGATACGAGGCGATCCTGCGGTTCCTGCATTTCAGTGACAATGCACTTTGTCGTCCACGTGGAGACCCTGAATTTGACCGGCTCTACAAAATTCGGCCCCTCGTAAACCATTTCAACGAACGTTTTGCAGCCTTGTTTAATCCCCAGCAGGTTGTATGCGTTGATGAGTCCCTGATTAAATTTGCTGGCCGCTTGTCTTTCAAACAGTTCCTTCCCAGCAAGCGTGCCAGATACGGGGTCAAGCTCTATAAGCTCTGTGACAGGGCCACAGGCTACACATGGAGCTTTAGGGTTTACGAGGGAAAAGATAGTCAGGTAGAGCCGGAAGGATGCCCAGATTACATGGGGAGCGCTGGCAAGATTGTTTGGGACTTGGTGTCACCCTTATTCGGAAAGGGGTACCATTTGTATGTGGACAATTTTTACAGCAGCGTGCCACTTTTTAGCCACTTATTTGATCAACAGATTGGAGCATGTGGCACCGTGCGACCTAATCGCCGGGGCTTCCCCCAGCGGCTTGTAGATGCCCGTGTTAGGCCGGGGGCGAGAGCCTGCTGCAGATGTAAAAATTTGCTCGCTGTGAAGTGGCGGGACAATAGGAATGTTTTCGTTCTTACCACCCTTCACGCAGACACGACAGTCCAAATTCGTACGGCGACTGGTGTTGTGGAGAAACCCCTCTGTGTCCACGAATATAACCTTAATATGGGAGGGGTGGACCTCAACGACCAGTTGATGGCGCCGTATCATATTGCCCGTAAGACGAGACGCTGGTACAAAAAAGTGTCTCTACATTTATTTCAATTGGCTCTACTGAATGCTCATGTCGTATACAGAGCTTCAGGACGGAATGAATCCTTCCTTCAATTCCAGAGGGATATCATCACAGAACTCCTGTATCCAGGCGGTATTGTACCTCACCATCTCCTACCAAATGCAGTAAGCCGACTGCATGAGAGGCATTTTTCTTATGTCCTCCCGAGTACCCCTACCCAACGAGCCCCCCAAAGAAAATGTCGTGTCTGTACCAAGCGCGGATTTAGGCGTGACACCCGTTATTTTTGTCCCAAATGTCCTGGCAATCCTGGTCTTTGTATTGGTGAATGTTTTGAACGCTTCCACACACACGTTAATTATTAGTGTAGGGTGAAACATTTCACAGGCTAGGCACACTCACACAGGGTCTCCCAAGATGCCATCGCATTTTGAGAGACCCAAACCTGGAACCGAAAAGTTGAAGTTACAGTTCACAGTTACAAAAAAAAGTGTTAAAAAAAAAAAAAAAAAAAGTAAAAAATAAAAACACACAAAAAAATATAAAATAAAAAAACCAAAAATAGTTGTCGTTTTATTGTTCTCTCCCTCTCTATTCTCTCTCTATTGTTCTGCTCTTTTTTACTGTATTCTATTCTGCAAAGTTTTATTGTTGTTATGTTTTTTCATGCTTGCTTTTCAGGTATGTAATTTATTTTACTGTTTTCAGGTACGCCATTCAGCTGTTGCGCGGACTTATTTATCTTGACAGCAACAGCGTTTGCTCCCACGATATATAAAGCCGCGACTCCAGTGCTGTAGGAGGTGATTTCACCACCACAGTTAAAAAAAAGAGCATATATGCCGAAGCATGCGGGCAGCAGGGGCGGAGGAGCGATTTTGCTCCTAATGCCGCGTACATACGGTTGACATTCCTACGGAGGCTTTCCCGTGGAAAAGTCTGACCATGTGTACACGGCATAGAAAAGTCCGACCGTGTGTACGCGGCATAGAAAAGTCCGACCGTACGCGGCATAACTTTTTTGCGGGAGGATGCCCCCATGCTTTGGCATATATATATATTTTAGGCACAGGTTGCGTTAAAAAATGTTTTATTTTTTACTATGTTTTTTTATAGGTATTTGCTTTGCAGGTATGGTATGATCTTACTGTTATACTGGAATGTTACTTTGTTTTAATGTTAACCATCATTTGCTTAGCAGGTACGCCATTCAGTTGCAGTGCGGATTTATTTAGCGTGACAGCAACAGCGTTTGCTCCCACGATATATAAAGCCGCGACTCCAATGCTGTAGGAGGTGATTTCACCACTACAGTTCAAAAAAGAGCATATATGCCGGAGCATGGGGGCATTAGGGGCGGAGGAGCGATTTTGCTCCTAATGCCGCGTACATACGGTTGACATTCCTACGGAGGCTTTCCTGTGGAAAAGTCTGACCATGTGTACACGGCATAGAAAAGTCCGACCGTGTGTACGCGGCATAGAAAAGTCCGACCGTACGCGGCATAACTTTTTTGCGGGAGGATGCCCCCATGCTTCGGCATATATAAATGGTGCATGTATGCCCATCATTAGAAGTGGGTGGATGAAGGGAGGTATTCTAATGGTGGGCATACCCACCGATCAATCTTTTTTTTGTTCAGCCAACAGACTGCATGAAAAAAAAAAAGATTACAATACATGTCCAACAAGAACCATCAACGTACTGGTATGTTGCAGGACTTTGAATGGTTATACCAGAATGATGCCTGCGGGTTTAGGCATCATCTTGGTATCATTCTTTTCAGCCAGCGGTCGGCTTTCATGTAAAAGCAGTCCTAGCGGCTAATTAGCCTCTAGACTGCTTTTACATTCAGTGGGAGGGAATGTCCCCCCCCCCAGATATAAACGGCGCCATTGAGAATATGGGAAAGCATTTTATCACACCGATCTTGGTGTGGTCAGATGCTTTGAGGGCAGAGGAAAGATCTAGGGTCTAATAGACCCCATTTAAAAAAAAAAAAGAGTACCTGTCACTAACTATTGCTATCATAAGGGATATTTACATTCCCTGAGATAACAATAAAAATGGTAAAAAAATAAATAAATGGAAGGAACAGTTAACAAATAAAATAAAAAAAGCGAAATAAATATATAAAAAAATAAAAAAATAAAAAAAAGCATCCCTGTCCCCCCCTGCTCTTGCGCAAAGACGAACGCAAGCGTCGGTCTGGAGTCATATGTAAACAGCAATTGCACCATGCATGTGAGGTATCACCGCGAAGGGCAGATCGAGGGCAGTCATTTTAGCAGTAGACCTACTCTGTAAATCTAATGTGGTAACCTGTAAAGGCTTTTAAAGGCTTTTAAAAATGTATGTAGTTTGTCGCCACTGCGCGTTTGTGCGCAATTTTAAAGTATGTCGTGTTTGGTATCCATGTACTCGGCCTAAGATCATAATTTTTATTTCATCAATAATTTGGGCAATATAGTGTGTTTTAGTGCTTTAAAATAAAAAAAAGTGTATTTTTTTCCCCAAAAAATGCGTTTGAAAAAACGCTGCGCAAATACTGTGTGGAAATTTTTTTTGCAACACCTACCATTTTAATCTGTAGGGCCTTTGCTTTAAAAAAATATATAATGTTTGGGGGTTCAACTTTACTTTCTTGCAAAAAAATAATATGTTTTTATGTAAACAAACAGTGTCAGAAAGGGCTTTTTCTTCAAGTGGTTAGAAGAGTGGGTGATGTGTGACATAAGCTTCTAATTGTTGTGCATAAAATGCCAGGACAATTGAAAACCCCCCCAAATGACCCTATTTTGGAAAGTAGACACCCCAAGCTATTTGCTGAGAGGCATCTTAAGTCCATGGAATATTTTAGATTTTGACCCAAGTTGCGGGAAATATAAATATATATATATATATATATATTTTTTTGCGCAAAGTTGTCACTAAATGATATATTGCTCAAACATGCCATGGGCATATGTGGAATTACACCCCAAAATGCATTCTGCTGCTTCTCCTGAGTACGGGGATACCACATGTGTGAGACTTTTTGGGAGCCTAGCCGCGTACGGGACCCCAAAAACCAATCACCGCCTTCAGGCTTTCTAAGGGTGTAAATTTTTGATTTCACTCCTCACTACCTATCACAGTTTCGAAGGCCATAAAATGCCAAAATAGCACAAAAAAAACCCAAATGACCCCATTTTGGAAAGAAGACACCCCAAGGAAACTGCTGAGAGGCATGTTGAGTCCATTGATTTTTTTTTTTTTTGTCCAAAGTGATTGAATAATGAGAAAAAAAAAAAAAAAAGAAAAATGTGTCACTAAATGATATATTGCTCACACATGCCATGGTTATATGTGGAGTTGCACCCTAAAATACATTCTGCTGCTTCTCCTGAGTACGGGGATACCACATGTTTGGGACTTTTTGGGAGCCTAGCCGCGTACGGGACCCCGAAAACCAAGCACCGCCTTCAGCATTTCTAAGGGCGCAAATTTTTGATTTCACTCCTCACTACCTATCACAGTTTCGAAGGCCATAAAATGCCAAAATAGCACAAAAAACCCCCAAATGACCCCATTTTGGAAAGTAGACACCCCAAGCTATTTGCTGAGAGGCATGTTGAGTCCATGGAATATTTAATTTTTTTGCCCCAAGTGATTGAATCATGACCAAAAAAAATTAAAATAAAAAAATGTACAAAACATTGTCACTAAATGATATATTTCTCACACATGCCATGGTTATATGTGGAATTGCACCCCAAAATACATTCTGCTACTTCTCCTGAGTACGGGGATACCACATGTGTGGGACTTTTTGGGAGCCTAGCCGCGTATGAGACCCCGAAAACCAAGCACCGCCTTCAAGATTTCTAAGGACATAAATTTTTGATTTCACTCACACAAATCTTGAAGGCAGTGCTTGGTTTTCGGGGCCCCGTACGCGGCTAGGCTCCCAAAAAGTCCCACACATGTGGTATCCCCGTACTCAGGAGAAGCAGCAGAATGTATTTTGGGGTGCAATTCCACATATAACCGTGGCATGTGTGAGAAATATATCATTTAGTGACAACGTTTTGTATTTTTTTTTTTTTGGTCATTATTCAGTGACTTGGGGCAAAAAAATTAAATATTCCATGGACTCAACATGCCTCTCAGCAAATAGCTTGGGGTGTCTACTTTCCAAAATGGGGTCATTTGGGGGGGTTTTGTGCTGTTTTGGCATTTTATTGCCTTCGAAACTGTGATAGGTAGTGAGGAGTGAAATCAAAAATTTATGCCCTTAGAAATCCTGAAGGCGGTGATTGGTTTTCGGGGTCCCGTACGCGGCTAGGCTCCCAAAAAGTCCCACACATGTGGTATCCCCGTACTCAGGAGAAGCAGCAGAATGTATTTTGGGGTGCAATTCCACATATGCCCATGGCACATGTGAGAAATATATCATTTAGTGACAACGTTTTGTAAAAAATTTTTTTTTTTTTTTTTTGGTCATTATTCAATCACTTGGGGCCATAAAATTAAATATTCCATGGACTCAACATGCCTCTCAGCAAATAGCTTGGGGTGTCTTCTTTCCAAAATGGGGTCATTTGGGGGGGTTGTGTGACATCTTGGCATTTTATGGCCTTCAAAACTGTGATAGGTAGTGATAGGTAGTGAGGAGTGAAATCAAAAATGTATGCCCTTAGAAATCTTGAAGGCGGTGCTTTGTTTTCGGGGCCCCGTACGTGGCTAGGCTCACAAAAAGTCCCACATATGTGGTATCCCCGTACTCGGGAGAAGCAGCAGAATGTCTTTTGGGGTGCAATTCCACATATAACTATGGCATGTGTGAGCAATATATCATTTAGTGACAACTTTGTGCAAAAAAAAATCAGTTTGTCATATTCCCGCAACTTGTGTCAAAATATAAAATATTCCATGGACTCGACATGCCTCTCAGCAAATAGCTTAGGGTGTCTACTTTCCAAAATGGGGTCATTTGGTTTTTTTTTTTGCTATTTTGGCATTTTATGGCCTTCGAAACCTTGATAGGTAGTGAGGAGTGAAATCAAAAATTTGTGCCCTTAGAAATGCTGAAGGCGGTGCTTGGGTTTTGGGGCCCCGTATGCGGCTAGGCTCCCAAAAAGTCCCACACATGTGGTATCCCCGTACTCAGGAGAAGCAGCAGAATGTATTTTGGGGTGCAATTCCACATATAACCATGGCATGTGTGAGAAATATATCATTTAGTGACAACTTTTTGTAAACATTTTTTTTTTTTTTTTTTCGTCATTATTCAATCACTTGGGACAAAAAAATTAAATATTCAATGGACTCAACATGCCTCTCAGCAGTTTCCTTGGGGTGTCTACTTTCCAAAATGGGGTCATTTGGGGGGGTTTTGTACTGCCTTGCCATTTTAGCACCTCAAGAAATGAGATAGGCAGTCATAAAATAAAAGCTGTGTAAATTCCAGAAAATGTACCCTAGTTTGTAGACGCTATAACTTTTGCGAAAACCAATAAATATACGCTTATTGCGATTTTTTTTACTAAAGACATGTGGCTGAATACATTTTGGCCTAAATGTTTGACTAAAATTTAGTTTATTCGATTTTTTTTACTTTTTGTTATAAGAAAAATCATATTTTTTCAAAATTTACGGTCTTTTTGCGTTTATATCGCAAAAAATAAAAATCGCAGAGGCGATCAAATACCATCAAAATAAAGCTCTATTTGTGGGAAGAAAAGGACGCAAGTTTCGTTTCGGTACAACATTGCATGACCGCGCAATTACCAGTTAAAGCAGCGCATTGCCAAATTGTAAAAACACCTCTGGTCTTTAGACAGCGTATTGGTCCGGAGCTTAAGTGGTTAAGAGGGCCATTTTTTTTTTAGAGGTCCGGAGGTCCCCAGGGGCCCGAAGGCCCCCAGGGCCCCGGATGGCAACCCCCCCCCTTTTTTTTTTTTTATAAAAAAAAAAAATACTAATATATTTTTATTTTATTTTTTATTAAAGGGCCAATTTTGTTTAGGGGTATGGGGGGCCCGGAGATCCCCAGGGCCCCGGATGATAACCCCCCTTTTTTTATAATTTTTTTTATATTTTTATATATTGTTTTATTATATATATATATATATATTATTAAAGGGCCCAGAGGTCCCCAGGGCCCCAGATGGTTTCTTTTTTTTGTATTATTATTAAAGGGCTCACAGGTCCCAGATGGCAACCCCCCTTTTTTGTAATTTATTTTTATAAAAAAATAAATAATAATTTGTATACACACATATATATATATATATATATATATATATATATATATATATATATATATATATATATATATATATATATATATATATATATATATATATATATATATATATATATATATATATATATATATATATATATATTTATTTATTTATATATATTTATTTATTTTTTTATTAAAGGGCCCAGAGGTCCCCAGGGCCCCGGATGGCTGCCCCCTTTTTTTATATATATTTTTCTTTATCTCTTCTTTTTTTTGTAAAGGCCCCCCCCGCTTCTCAATTCGCGTCAGCCCCCCCCCCGCTTCTCAATTTCAGTGCTCCAGTCCAGGGGGCCCATGCCTGAAGCTGTGTAAGGGACCCCATAATTCCTGATGGCTGCCCTGACTGTACCTAAACCAAATTTTTATAATTTTCTTCCCACAAATAGAGCTTTCTTTTATTGGTATTTAATCACCTCTGGGGCTTTTATTGTTTGCTAAACAAACTAAAAAGGACCAAGTTTTGGGGGGAAAAGTTTTTCTTTGTTTCTGTTATAAAATTTTGTTTTCTTATTCACTGACCGTGACTGATGAGGTGGCACTGATGAGCACGGATGAGGCAGCACTGATATGTAGAATTTATGGGCACTGATAGGCAGAACTGATATGTAGCACTGATGGGCACCGATAGGTGGCACTGATATGCAGCACTGATGGGTACTGACATTCAGCACTGACCGGTGGGACTGATGGGCACTAATAGGCGGCACTGATTGGCACTGACAGATGGCATTGATAGACACTAATACATGTCACTGATGGAAGCACTGATTGGGAAGGTACTGACAGGTGTTAATGCTGGGCACTGATTGGCACTGTGATGGACACTGATTGGCACTATAGTGGGCATTCATTTGCACTCTGGTGGGCACTGATTTCACTTTATTGGGCACAGACAGGAGGTTATGATGGGGCGCTGACTGGCAGCTACTGGGCACTGATTGGCTGATTATCAGCACAGACCTCCCTCTGACAGGGAGAGCCGCAGATCGGCTCTCCCCGTCAGCGTGAACCGAGGAATGTCATTTACTGGCATTTCCGGGTTCACGTGATGATCAGCTTTGATTGGTCACAGCTGATCATGTGGTAAGAAGCCTCTGTCAGAGGCTTCTTACCATGATCAGAGATGGGGCGTGTCAGACTGACATGCCGCACTCACTGCAATGCGTGCCCCTGGGGCGCGCACCAACATGTTATCCTGCTGGACGTCATATGACGCCCAGTCAGAATAACAGAACCACTTCCCGGCTGTCAATCTGCTATAGGCCGGGTGGGAAGTGGTTAAATATTTGAATATTGGGATCATATACCCTCTAGAGCGCCTCTTCACCAGGGAGAATGTTTAAGAAGTTTAATGTTTGTAGTCATTCTTCATAAATAAGGTCCTCCAGCCCCTTCATTAGCTTTGTTGCTCTTCTCTGTACTCCCTCCAGTTCAAGGACATCCTTCCCGAGGACTGGTGACCAAAACTGGATGGCATACTCAGGATGTAACTGAACCAGGTTTTATTTTTTAAAAGGCAGAATTATAGTTCTATATGTTTAGTAAATACTGTTTTTAATGCATGCTAATAGTCTGCTACCTTTGCATACTGCAGCTTGGCATTGCATTCTATTGCTGAGTCTATCATCTACTAGCTCCCTACATCCTTTTCCATCCTTGATTCCTCCAGAGGTTCTCCCTATAGTGAGTTATTTAATAACGTAAGTTAACCACTGATGGAGAAATAGTAATGTGGTATGAGATCATTTAAGGAAATCTCTGTTATGTAGACGCTGTAAGTGGAATGTTTTAAAGATATTTTTTATGGGAACAAAAATAAGAATGATAATAAAATGCAAACATGTTTTTGGTCATATTAAACCCTCCAGCCCTCCCTTCTTCTAGTTGCATTGCTA
The DNA here is from genome assembly GCF_905171775.1 of Rana temporaria. Lineage (NCBI taxonomy): Eukaryota > Metazoa > Chordata > Amphibia > Anura > Ranidae > Rana > Rana temporaria. Next base: position 536,379,552 of record NC_053489.1, read on the forward strand.
TAGGAATGAAGTAAGCAGAATGATTTGTATGACTGATAAATATTATGTCATGTTAACTTCACCATGGCACTAATAGAGAGTCTACTGTTTGTAACATAATCAAAGTAGCATGGCTGTGTATGCATAGTAGCATGGAATAGACATATTAAAAATAATAACATCGAACACAGGTATCCTTTCCCACTTCCGGGAGTCCGGGCCGCGGCCCATGACGTCACCGCGGGGCTCCCTTCTCCTCCCCCGGCTGCTGGGCCAAAAGGAGAGAGGAGTGGGGCCTCGTGCATGCGCCGAAAAGCTACACTGCCAGGTTCCCTTACCAGCAATGGCGGCGGCAGCACCCGACAACTGATGGAAACATCAGCTGCGGATGTCGACACCGCTGGACTCCAGGACAGGTAAGTCCTCTTATTAAAAGCCACCAGCTGCAGTATGTGTAGCTGATGGCTTTTATTTATTTTTTTTCGAGTGGAACACCGATTTAAAGATATGTGCTTTATATGAACATATAAGTGTTCCAAAATAGAAAAAAAAACAGTTTTCATAACATTATATCCCACTATAAATTGATTAAGCTGTAAAAATATGTTGTAAGTGGGTTCTGTGACAGCTTTTTGAATGTGAGAGTTGCACACTTCTGTTTCAGATTCAGTAAAAAACCTGTTCAGGTCCAAACTTTTTCCTGTTTAATCATTTTTTTTTTTCATTTCAGCTAAATTGATTTTCTTTGTGAACACTTACCCTTCTACCAATTTTCTTTTTATTGCTAAAAGTGAGTCTTCTATCTTGTTTAGCACATTCAGTTATTTTCAGACAGACAGAAGCTTTCTGAAAGGTTTTGAAATCGCCAAAATGCTGATATGAAATGCCACCCACTGTTTTGATCATGCTCAAGACTGTTTGGGACATGCCTGGAATAAATTTAGAAGTGGAGTTTTAACAGATATTAACATTTTAAAAAGGAACAGACTAGCAGACAGATTTGCTCATAAACAACACCTTTTTTTAGGTAAATTGTAAAATGTAACTAAAAAGACAGATAGATAGACACTGATAGATAGATAGATATATAGATAGATAGATAGATAGATAGATAGATAGATAGATAGATAGATAGATAGATAGATAGATAGATAGATAGATAGATAGACACTGATAGACAGACAGACAGACAGATACAGACAGACAGATAGATAGACAGATAGATAGATAGATAGATAGATAGACAGATAGATAGATAGATAGATAGATAGATAGATAGATAGATAGATAGATAGATAGATAGATAGATAGACAGACAGACAGACAGACAGACAGACAGACAGACAGACAGACAGACAGACAGATATATAGATAGATAGATAGATAGATAGATAGATAGATAGATAGATAGATAGATAGATAGATAGATAGATAGATAGATAGATAGATAGATAGATAGTAGACACATGCACTGCCAACAAAAAAACATTTGTTTTATTCAGTTTTGTTCTTTTGTTTTTTTGGGTCATTTGTTTTGATCGAAATTCGTAAATGTGAAAATTCGTAAATGTGAAAATTCGTAAATTTAAAAAATGTGTTAATTTTTCAATTCGTAAATTTGTAAATTTGAAAAATTCCTAAATTCATAGATCCAAACATTTTAAAATTAGAAAATCTGGAGATTCGGAAATTCAAAAATTTGGATATCCGAAAATTCAGAAATTCGAAAATCAAAAAATAAGAAAGAAAATCGGAAAATTCAAAAGAATGAAAATCCGAACATTTTAAATAATAACTAAGGGCCAGATTCACGTACTGTAGGTGAGCGGCGGCGTAGATACGTTACACCGCCGCAAGTTTTCATCGCAAGTGCCTGATTCACAAAGCACTTGCGATGAAAACTACGCTGGCAGCCTTCGGCGCAAGGCGGGCCAATTCAAATGGGCGTGTGCCATTTAAATTAGGCGCGCTCCCGCGCCGGACCTACTGCGCATGATCAGATTCACAATTTGCGCTCCGTGACGTCATTTTTTCGAACGGCGACGCGCGATGTTAAATTAAAAATTTGGACGCAGGAACGACGGCCATACTTTAGACAGCAATACGATTGCTGACTAAAGTTAGGGCACCCAAAACGATGACTAACTTTGCGACGGGAAACTAGACTAGCGGCGACGTAGCGAACGCGAAAATCCGTCGTGGATCGCAGTAACTCCTAATTTGCATAGCTGACGCTGGTTTACGACGCAAACTCCCCCCAGCGGCGGCCACGGTACTGCATCCTAAGATCCGACAGTGTAAAACAATTACACCTGTCGGATCTTATGGATATCTATGCGTAACTGATTCTATGAATCAGTCGCATAGATAGAAACAGGGATACGACGGCGTATCAGGATATACGCAGTCGTATCCCTTTTGTGAATATGGCCCTAACTAACTAATAATAACTAACTAATAAATTATAGGTATTGGAATTTCCTTTTAAATTAGGCTGTTAGTCAACATAACGAATACGAGTTTATCCAAACTTACAAATTATCAGAGTTATTTATTATTACTAATTTGTTACATTCCAATTGTTTAGATACGGTATTCGTTATTTCGTATAGTTTGTAACTTTTGATGAATTTGTATTTGTTACGTTCCCTAACAGCCAAATTTGAAAGGAAATTCCAATACCTATAACTTAATAGTTAGTAATAGTTATTATTAGTTAGTTATTATTTCAGATTTTCAATTTTTTTAGTTTTTCGAATTTTCGTTCTTATTTTTGGATTTTCATTCTTTTGAACTTTCGTTACTATTTTCAGATTTTAGAATTTTTGGATTTCCGAATTTTTGAATATTCAAATTTATGAATTTACGAATTCATGAATTCAATTTTACAAATATTCAGAAAAAATCATAACGGGTATTTATTACAGTTTTTCTCTATTGTTTTGGCTCATTTCTTGAAACAGAAATTACATTCTCAAAACTCTAAGATCATTTGGCAAAACAGTCTTACAGTTCAGCACAACACTATAACTCCCGTGCAAAAGCTCATATCTCTCCCAAAACTGTTGACTCTTGCTTCAAAACCGTATTCATTTCCCATATAAAGAGTCAGTGCCCTCAAAATGGCAAATATTTTTCTCAATTGCTTTGGCTCATTTCTTGATACAGACCGGACGTTCTCAGCTCTCTTGGTACTTTTGCCAAAATAACCTGGATGGTTCGGCACAACACTATGGTTCACCTTCAAAAGTTCATATCTTTCCCAAAACAGTTCACTCATGTGTCAAAACTAAATTTCTTTCTCATTCAAATAGTCAGTGCCCCCAAAATGCTTCATCCCTTTGGCATTGTGTAAGCACTGCAAGTCAAAATGTTTAGATGTTTTGTCTGTATGGCAGAGGACCATTGAAATATCGCTCATGTCCACCTTTCAGTCTTAGCCCAGTCCTTAATTGACAATGGTTACTGTACAGTTTTTGTCTAGCTAACTGAATACAATTGTGTATAAAACTGAAAAAAAAGAAAAGATTTTAGGGTAAGAGTCACCTCCAAGGTTTGACATCACACATTGCACTTATACTGCCAAGGAAAAATTACTTTACAGTATTGTAACCATTATCATTCACACACAAAGTACCGTATTTATCGGCGTATACCGCGCACTATTTTGTCCTGAAAATCAGGGCAAAATCGTGGGTGCGCGGTATACGCCGATACCCTCTTTCCCGCCACGAGTTTGAATACTGCGCCGGCATATACCGAGCGCAGTACACTCGTGTTTCTTCGGGCAGTCTCGGCGCCTCTCGCGCTGACGTCCTGAGCGTACAGGACGTCATTGCGAGAGTTGCCGAGCCTGCCCGACGATACACGAGTGTACTGCGCTCAGTAAATGTCAGCGCAGTATTCAAACTTGGCGCGGAAAACGAGCGGGGAGGACGCGAGGACGCCGCAGAAGGACTCCGGACCCGACGTAGAGGACACCCGAAGCCGCAGAAGGACGCCGGACCCAACGAAGAGGACACCCGAAGCCGCAGACGGACGCCGGACCCGACGAGGCCGCCGATGGACGCTGCGCAAGACACCAAAATTTTTTCCACAGGATTCGGGGGAACTTTAGGGGTGCGTGGTATACGCGGAAGCGCGTTATACCGCGATAAATACGGTAACTTCCATACTTCAGAGTAAAAAGAAAATGTATACAGCATAATATATACGGAAATATAATTGCACAAACATGAAACAAGGAAAATTACATTTAGCCTACAATGCTGTAAATAAAGCTGGAGTTTTACAACTACTGTAACATCTCTTCACTGGTTGCTGTCCTCACCCTCCCTCTCCTGTCCACCGTCCTCACCCTCCTGCCCATCCACACGCTGCTGTCTGTCTGGCCACAGATTTTCGTCAACAACACAGCGTATATTCTCCCTTGCGATGCAACGAGGGAAGAAACGGCGTGCATGTTGCAACCATCCCCTACACTGATCTCCTGTAATATCCTCACAGGCAGCATCCATTGTATGGATCAGGGACCTCTGATCTTGAGCCCGATGCTCATACACTCTCCACCTCCAAGCGGAGAAAAACTCCTCAATAGTAATGAGGAAAGGAGAGTACGGTGGTAGGAACACCATATCCATCCTTGGATGAGCAGTGAACCAGGCCCTGATAAGCGGGCCATGGTGAAAATTCACATTGCCCCATACAATTATATGTTGTGGTAGGTGAGGCCCTATGAGACCTCTCTCATTTTCAGGGATCAAATCCAAATGAAGGTGGTCCAAGAAGATGAGGAGCTTCTGTGTATTGTATGGGCCAAGACTGGGGATGTGAGTGGCCACACCATTCTCAGAAATGGCAGCACACATAGTTATATTGCCCCCTCGCTGGCCCGGTGGCCAATAAAATTACGGCCACGTCTTTGGCCCTTGGCCAGGTTGAAGCCAGCCTCATCCACATACACAGGTATGTGAGAGGTCTCGTTTCCTTCCAGTGCCATTATTCTCTACAATAGAGTAAAAAAAGAAAACATCAAATCAGTCATACAGAAGAGTCATACACTAGAGTTACAGACAGCTACATAGGAATGTTCTATGTTCCACAAGTTCAATATACTACTGGCCAGTAATCCAGTGGTTCCAAACCTGGGGTACATGTTCTTCTCAGAATTGGGGACCCAGTCGAATACTGGGGCCCCGCCACAGCTTTAAATGTTCCGGGCCAACATGGTCTCGGAAACAAAAACACCGCGTGGCACGCGCACCCCTGTCTGGTAGGCCATCTCGCCCGGGGGCCGTGATGTGTGGTCACCCTAAAGGTGGGTGCCACCTCAGGAAAAGAACCCCGCCTCAATGGCGTCTGCTCCAGAAGTACCCTCCCCCAGCATGCCCCGCGAGAGAAACTCCCTCCCGATTGGCTGCTGGCAAGAGGCACCCCAGCCTGGACTCCACTGTCGCCCCGGGGTGGTATGACACCCCAGCAACCACAGAATGGACCCGCAGCACAGCCCAGCTGAAACAGAGACCCTTTGTAAAATTGCAATCAGAATCAGAGTCAACTACACTCTGATTATCCCTTAACTTTTACAGTAATAGCACCGGTACTTGGAAGTACACAGACGCTACATATACAATATTTTTCTTGTCATTGTTAGTATCATACGTAACATCCCACTGAGGTAAGATACTGTTATACTGTAGGCCTATCACACACACACACACACACACTAAATGAATATGTAAATGAATAAACATATTTGTTTCTCTATGCACAGTGTCCTGTCCTATACATTATATAATTCCATCATTGATTGTGAGGCCATGGCTGATGACATGGTCTATAATTGTGGCCCGAATTTCATCAGGGACAGCATGGTGTCTTCGTGCTCCTCGGCCTCTTCCCCCTATTCCACCACCACACAACCTTACTCCTCCTCCTCCTCCTCTTCTTCCTCGAGCAGACAGTTGCCATTGTTCATTTACTTGGCCAGGTGACTCCATGTTCAGAAATTGTACTGTTCTTGCATGGTCAAGCTCTATATATACATGTTTGGCATGTATATCATGGACAATCATGGACAGCACCTGTCAGGTACAGTAACTAAACATACTGTTTGATTGGTCATCTGAGACCAACTCCAACTCCTCCTTCGTTAGTCAAGTTCTAGTTGCACCCGACTGTCAATTGCTGTAATCATTTTATCAAATGTTCCAAGAGATTCATATATGGTATTCATGGTATTATGTTCCTGAATAATTTTGACAATTGAACAGACTATTGTGCATGTGATGACTTAAACAATGAAATGACGCTGACACGTTTTGGAGAGAACGACCATTAGACTGAAGAAATGACAATCAGTTTAGATCAACAAGATCTATTCAATTGGAAATTGTGCTAAATGTAGGCTACTTGTACTAAATCATTTGAAAGATGTACTGAGACAGTGAGACATGTACTGAGACATTTGCAATTTGATGAAATGAATGAGAAATGCCATTCAGTTGTGAACAATTGCGAAGTGGTTTGGAGATTTGTCCATGTTGTTTTGAGAATGTCATTTCTGTTTCAAGAAATGAGCCAAAACAATGGAGAAAAACTGTAATTTGGATATTTTCGAAATGAACAAATTTGTTTAAATTTGTTAAAAACTAATTCGGAACACATCAAATTGCACATAGGTCTAATAGGTAGGTAGATAGATAGATAGATAGATAGATAGATAGATAGATAGATAGATAGATAGATAGATAGATAGATAGATAGACATTTACAATAGCATGGAGATAGAAAAATGAAGAATTTGCCGAGTGATTTTCTTTTTTTTTAAAGTGAGACAACGACTATACAAAAAAAAGAAAGAAACAAGTAAACAGAAAGATAAAGTGTGCGGTAAAGAAAAAAAAGTCAGGTGATAGATAATGAAACTATTTGAAAGAAAAAAAGGAGAAAGGAGAGAGAGGAATTAACAAAGAGACAGAAGAACAAAATATGGTGTAAAATAAACCAGAATAAGAGAACAATGTATGTGTGGGGGAGAGAGGAAAAGGAAAGTAATATGGTATGAAAGCATACAAATATTTGAGCTTCCAATCCAATTATTTTGCTTCTGTGTGTGACATCATAGCCACAATTAATTTGTATTATGCTTCCTTACTAGAATTGAATGTATACAACCTATTATTAGCACTCTGACAAAGAAAACTGCACTTGGAACTACAATCAAGTCTTGTAAAAAAATATATATATTATTCAATCAATAGAAAGGTAATACAGCAGGGGAAAAACTCCATAAATTTGCAGCAATATTTTAAAACATTCACAGCTCTTTCCCAAGCCTGAAATATACTCTGCTAGTTAGTGAATGTGTCCACTTTTACTAGTTAATTAATGTTGTTGAACACATCAGACAGTATCTTCAGTAGACAGAGAGAATAATATATTACATTTCTTGTATGGATACTTTAGTGGAGTAGATTTAGCAGTTTTTGCTTATTTAGTGTGTAGTGTACAATCAGTGCATATATGCAAAGTTGATATATGCATGCAAAAACAATGAATGTTGCCTAAATTCCTTGTTTATATATACTGTATAATAATATTACATGTACGTGATATTCAAAAGGTGTTACTAGGGATGTAAGTATACAGAACAGGCAGCAAGTAGTTAAATCTGTAAAATACAGAAAACATACTGTACTATATTTGCTAATTTAGCTACCAGTATTGCAAAACAGCCAACAGTTTTATAAAACATTTAATTTACCATGTGATACACTTTATTTTAAACAAGAAAAAGTACAAACTAAGCATGATCATGATCTGGCAACAATTACTGTTATATTTACAGCTTCATAACCACAATAAATATGCAGAATAGCAATACAGCTAACAAAACACGTTATCCAAAGTATCAATGTAGCTAAACGTTATGAGGTTTTTTTCTGTCCTGTGGGTACTAACACTAGGACACAGTTAAAAGTTTTCCCATTGTGCCTCCATTAACATTAGTATCTTTATATCGTACTGGCTTGTGGCATGTGGCATCTTCCCTAGAATCTAGAATCTAATATACTACAATATAATGTGCCAAACGTACAGTGACACAGAGAAATATATGGCATTAAACTTGCAGTAACACACACAAAAGTAAATGGCAGTAAACTTACAGTAATGCACAAAACTATATGGCATTAAATTGGCAGTAACGCACACAAAACAATATGGCGTTAAAGTGGCAGTAACGCACACAGAACTATATGGCGTTAAACTGGCAGTAACGCATGCAGAAGTAAATGGCGCTAAACTGCCAGTAACTCAATCAAATAGTGTTCAACCATCACTACGCTGATGCTATTATATTTATTATATCAACTGAACTATGCAGTGGAATAGCATCCTTACAGGATGTCTCCAACTTACAAGCCGACCTTAATGCATTTTTTCATTGGGCAATCATGTGGCAACTGAGGTTTAACATTAATAAATGTAAAGTTATGCACTTGGGGGTTAAGAATATGCATGCATTATACATACCAGGGGGAGCAGCTGGGGGAATCAATGGTGGAGAAGCATCTGGGTGTTCTGGTAGATTATAGGCTTAATAATGGCACGCAATGCCAAGCAGCAGTTTCCAAAGCAAGCTAAATCCTTTCATGTATTAATTGAGATATGGAATCCAGAGAGAGAGAGAGATCATTTTTCCCCTGTTCAAATCATTAATTAGACCTCATATGGAATATGCAGTTCGGTTTTGGGCACCAGTTCTCAAAAGGGATGTTGAGGAATGTTGAGGAACTGTAGAAAATACAGAGAAGAGCAACCAAACTGATAAGAAGCATGGAGGAGCTCGGCTTTGAGGAAATATTGGAGGGATTGAATTTATTCTCCCTTGAGAAGAGACAATTAAGGGGGGATATGATCAGCATGTATAATTACATACGTGGTCCATATAGTGAACTTGGTGTTGAATTATTCACTTTAAGGTCATCACAGAGGAGAAGGGGTTACTCTTTACATCTGGAGGAAAGGAGAGTTACTCTTTAAATATGAAAATGTTCTTCATGGATCTGTCCAGCTCAGTAGATGGCTTTAAAAAAGCCCAGATTATTTCCTAAATATATATAATATAACTAGATACTAATATTTATAGGTACAGTTGATCCAGGGAATATCCGATTGCCTATTGGGAGACCCGGAATGATTATTTCCCCTGCTGGAGCAAACGTGATCATGTTTTTCTGTTTCTTTTACCTTCCTCTGGATCCACTGTGTGCATATGATTGTGAATATGGGATTGTATATATTTTTTTGTTTTCTTTCATGTTATTGGTTGAATTGAATGGTGTCTTCTTTCAACCAGACTTACTACAGTGCCTTGCAAAAGTATTCACCAACCACCCCCCCCCCCCTTTTCCCCTAGCTTTTTACCTATTTTGCTACATTACAGCCTTCAGTTAAATAGTCTAAGTTGGTGATGTAAGATTAGAAACATACAGGTCATTCTCAAAAAATTAGCATATTGTGATAAAGTTCATTATTTTCTGTAATGTACTGATAAACATTAGACTTTCATATATTTTAGATTCATTACACACAACTGAAGTAGTTCAAGCCTTTTATTGTTTTAATATTGATGATTTTGGCATACAGCTAATGAAAACCCCAAATTCCTATCTCAAAAAATTAGCATATCATGAAAAGGTTCTCTAAACGAGCTCTTAACCTAATCATCTGAATCAACTAATTAACTCTAAACACCTGCAAAAGATTCCTGAGGCTTTTAAAAACTCCCAGCCTGGTTCATTACTCCAAACCGCAATCATGGGTAAGACTGCCGACCTGACTGCTGTCCAGAAGGCCATCATTGACACCCTCAAGCAAGAGGTTAAGACACAGAAAGAAATTTCTGAACGAATAGGCTGTTCCCAGAGTGCTGTATCAAGGCACCTCAGTGGGAAGTCTGTGGGAAGGAAAAAGTGTGTCAGAAAACGCTGCACAACGAAAAGAGGTGACCGGACCCTAAGGAAGATTGTGGAGAAGGACCGATTCCAGACCTTGGGGGACCTGCGGAAGCAGTGGACTGAGTCTGGAGTAGAAACATCCAGAGCCACCGTGTACAGGCGTGTGCAGGAAATGGGCTACAGGTGCCGCATTTCCCAGGTCAAGCCACTTTTGAACCAGAAATAGCGGCAGAAGCGCCTGACCTGGGCTACAGAGAAGCAACACTGGACTGTTGCTCAGTGGTCCAAAGTACTTTTTTCGGATTAAAGCAAATTTTGCATGTCATTCGGTAATCAAGGTGCCAGAGTCTGGAGGAAGACTGGGGAGAGGGAAATGCCAAAATGCCTGAAGTCCAGTGTCAAGTACCCACAGTCAGTGATGGTCTGGGGTGCCATGTCAGCTGCTGGTGTTGTTCCACTGTGTTTTATCAAGGGCAGGGTGAATGCAGCTAGCTATCAGGAGATTTTGGAGCACTTCATGCTTCCATCTGCTGAAAAGCTTTATGGAGATGAAGATTTAATTTTTCAGCCACATCCGCTGAAGAAGTCCCGCCCCAGGGACGCAACGTTCGGTAGGGAGAGCGTGACGTCACTCGCGATCATAGCCACATACATGCTTGTTATTCCTGGCACTGGATTGAGTGCCTCTACTCTGTAAGTGCGTTTTTATTCATTAAAATTGATTATATTGTCTCCACGGAGAAACACTATGTGCTGCTTTTCTTTTACATTTGGATCTGATGCTTGAATGCTGACCTTCCTTTGGAGACCATTTATATCATTGCTGGAGTAACCCCCCTTTTGGAGATACCCATATGGGAATGCTGTGTATGACCTTATCTAACAGAGGGTCATATTGGTGAGGTGAGCGGCCATTACTACCATTGGTGGAGGTGTTTCTACTCATTACCACGCTACAGCACCTGCATGATTTTACTCATCACCAGTCACTTTAGAAAAGATTCTATCCTGGACTTTCTATTATTGGACTTTTAGCGCTGCACTACCTACTTTATATTTATGCTCAGGAATTTTATTAATTGAATCCTAGTGTTCAGCTGCTTGTTGTTTTATGTGTTTTATTGCGCTGATTATATTTTACATTTTGCATTTTTCAGCACGACCTGGCACCTGCTCACAGTGCCAAAACCACTGGTAAATGGTTTACTGACCATGGTATTACTGTGCTCAATTGGCCTGCCAACTCTCCTGACCTGAACCCCATAGAGAATCTGTAGGATATTGGGAAGAGAAAGTTGAGAGACGCAAGACCCAACACTCTGGATGAGCTTAAGGCCGCTACTGAAGCATCTTGGGCCTCCATAACACCTCAGCAGTGCCACAGGCTGATTGCCTCCATGCCACGCCGCATTGAAGCAGTCATTTCTGCAAAAGGATTCCCGACCAAGTATTGAGTGCATAACTGAACATAATTATTTGAAGGTTGACTTTTTTTTTATTAAAAACACTTTTCTTTTATTGGTCGGATGAAATATGCAAATTTTTTGAGATAGGAATTTTGGATTTTCCTGAGCTGTATGCCAAAATCATCAATATTAAAACAATAAAAGGCTTGAACTACTTCAGTTGTGTGTAATGAATCTAAAATATATGAACGTCTAATGTTTATCAGTACATTACAGAAAATAATGAACTTTATCACAATATGCTAATTTTTTGAGAACGACCTGTATATACATAAAACTATTTTTCAGCAATAAAAAAAATAAAATTGCCATGTGCATATGTATTCACCCCTTTTGGTATGAAGCCCAACCAACCACCCAACCAACCAACCAATAACTTTCGGAAGTCCCATAATTAGTGAAATTATGTCCACCTGTGTGTCATCTAAGTGTCACAGGATCTTTCATTACATATACACACCAGAGGCTGCAACACCTAAGCAAGAGGCACAACTAACCAAACACTGTCATGAAGACCAAGGAACTCTCCAAACAAGTAAGGGACAATGTTGTTGAGAAGTACAAGTCATGGTTAGGTTATAAAAAATATCCAAATCTTTGGCCGCACACCAAAACTTACGGACCGGGCAAGGAGGGCATTAATCAGAGAGGCAGCACAGAGACCTAAGGTAACCCTGGATGAGCTGCAGAGTTCCACAACAGAGACTGGAGTATCTGTACATAGGAAGACAATAAGACATACACTCCATAGAGCTGGGCTTTATGGCAGAGTGGCCAGAAGAAAACCATTACTTTCAGCAAAAAACAAAATGGCACGTTTTGAGTTTGTGAAAAGGCACATGTGAGACTCACAAAATGCATAGAGGAAGGTGCTCTGGTCTGATGAGACTAAAATTTTACTTTTTGGCCATCAAAGAAAATACTATGTCTGGCACAAACCCAACACATCACATCACTCAAGAACACCATCCCCACTGTGAAACATGGTGGTGGCAGCATCATGCTGTGGGGATGTTTTTCAGCAGTCAGGACTGGGAAACTGGTCAGAGTTGAGGGAAATATGGATGGTGCTAAATACAGGGATATTCTTGAGCAAAACCTGTACCACTCTGTGTGTAATTTGAGGCTAGGACAGAGGTTCGCCTGCCAGCAGGACAATGACCCCAAGCACACTGCTAAAGCAACACTTGAGTGGTTTAAGGGGAAATATGCAAATGTGTTGGAATGGCCTAGTCAAAGCCCAGACTTTATACCAATAGAAAATCTGTGGCCAGACTTAAAGATTGCTGTTCACCAGCGCAAACCATCCAACCTGAAGGGGTTGGAGCAGTTTTGCAAGGAGGAATGGGCAAAATCCCAGTGTTAAGATGTGGCAAGCTCATAGAGACGTATCCAAAGAGACTTAGTATTGACTTTAGGGGGGTGAAAAGTTAGGCTCATGGACTTTTTCTGTTATTTTGTCCTATGTGTTGTTTGCATCACAATAACAAATAAATAAAAATCTTCTGTAAATTAAATGATGTAAATCCTCAAACAATCCATACAAAAAAAATCTATACACTGACTGTTGACTCTGTCCCTTTGAAAGACTCAGTTTTAAAATATTAAGCCCTAATAGTAAATTAACCAAAATACTACTCAAAATAAAGTACCGTATATATGTCCAAGCAAGATGTTCTCCTGACACTCTGCCTTATGATTTCCCCAGGGGCAAGTCTAAATTCAATATTAGGATATAGCAGCAATACATTGCATTGATGACAATTCTCAGTAAAATCGGTAAAGATTAAAAAATATATTACAGCTAATATTCTATGCAGTAAAATATGCATTTTTCTCGGGGACCGTAATATGTCATTTTAGCTTTCTATGTAATATACATAAATGTAATTCTTTTCAATTTACATAAGTAAAACAGTTAACCTATGTGGTGGTAAACTGTAAGGCCTCGTACACACGGCCGAGGAACTCGACGTGCCAAACACATCGAGTTCCTCGGCCAGTTCAGCCCTGAAGCCGCCGAGGAGCTCCCATAGAACAACGAGGAAATAGAGAACATGTTCTCTATTTCCTCGTCGAGCTCCTCGTCGGCTTCCTCGGCCGAAAGTGTACACACGGCCGGGTTTCTCGGCAGAATTCAGCCAGAAACTCGGTCGGAAGCTGATTTCTGCCGAGGAAACTGGTCGTGTGTACGGGGCCTATGATAACCTTGAGTTTCGTATCTGACATGCCTGCACCATTTATGCTGTAGTTCTGTTAAAATAGTACCATAATGAAGTTATAGAATAAATATACCATATGCAACTGTCAATTAAATCTCAAAGGAAGAAACCTGAACCATAGTAAGCATATATCAAGCCTGGAGTGGTCTACCTAGATTATTTTTAATCCCGTTATAAGAACTGCTAATAGTTTCTTCTATATTTCTTCTATATACCTAAAAAAGACATGCTATGACCAGTAGACAAAAGCCAAGCTTTGTGTGATGGTTCTGGTTTCTTAACCACTTTGCGCCTAATGGTAAAACAAATGTTAATGCCTAAGCACAATTTTGCAACTTTGACATGTGCTAGTAAAACTGTACATATCTTTACAACATTTCTTTTTTCTTTTCAGGAAAATTGGGCTTTTATTTGGTGGCAAATGGTAATGGATATCTTGGATTTATTTAAATTATCAATGGAAAACTGGCCCAAAATAGTAAGAAATATGGGCCAGATTCACCAAAGAGATATCTCCTGATACGCCGTCGTATCTCAGTTTCTATCTATGCGACTGATTCATAGAATCAGTTACGCATAGCTATCCATAAGATCCGACATAAGATCCGACAGGTGTAATTGTTTTACACTGTCGGATCTTAGGATGCAGTACCGCGGCCGCCGCTGGGGGGAGTTCGCATTGTAAACCAGCGTCGGGTATGCAAATTAGGAGTTACGACGATTCCCGACGGATTTTCGCGTTTGCTACGTCGCTGCTAGTCTAGTTTCCCTTCGAAAAGTTAGTCGTCGTTTGACCTGCCCTAACTTTACTCAGCAATCGTATTGCTGTTTAAAGTATGGCCGTCGTTCCCGCGTCGAAATGTAAAATTTAATGTCGTTTGCGTAACACGTCCGGGAATACGGAAGTACGCTATGCACGTCGCTGTTCGAAAAAATGACGTCACGGCGCGCAAAGCACGACGGGAATTGCGAAACTGAGCATGCGCAGTAGGTCCGGCGCGGGAGCGTGCCTAATTTAAATGGCACACGCCCATTTGAATTGGCCCGCCTTGCGCCGGAGGCTGCCAGCGTAGTTTTCATCGCAAGTGCTTTGTGAATAAGGCACTTGCGATGAAAACTTGCAGCGGTTACGCCGCCGCAGTTCTATGTGAATCTGGCCCTATGTTTTTTAAACCTGGCTGATAATTTTGTGTTACTACCATATGTTACTACCATAACCTACCACCAAAGAACAACCCAAAACAAATTCTCCTTCTCCGGATGATCACAGTGATAGCACATACACTATATTACCAAAAGTATTGGGACACCTGCCTTTACACGCACATGGGGGCAGATCCACATACATCTGCGCTACGCTACGCCGCTGTAACTTAATTTTAGTTGGTTTGAATCCTCAACTGATCCGCGCCATAAGTTACAGCGGCGTAGCGTATCTCTTGCGGTGTAAGGGTGCGGAATTCTAATTCGGCGGGTAGGGGGCGTGTTTCATTTAAATGAAGCGCGTCCCCGCCCCGAGCGAACTGCGAATGCGCCGTCCATAAAAACTCCCAGGGTGCATTGCTCCAAATGACGTTGCAAGGACGTCATTGGTTTCGACGTGAACGTAAATGGCGTCCAGCCCCATTCACGGACGACTTACGCAAACAACGTCAAATTTTCAAAATTATATGCGGGAACGACGGCCATACTTAACATTGAGTACGCCACCATATAGCAGCTTTAACTATACGCCGGAAAAAGCCGAACGGAAACGACGTAAAAAAATGCGACGGCCGGTCGTACGTTTGTGGATCGTCGGAAATAGCTAATTTGCATACTCAACGCGGATTACGACGGGAACGCCACCTAGCGGATGCCAACAAAATTGCATCTTAGATCCGACGGCGTACGAAGACGTGCGCCTGTCGGATCTAGCCGAGATGCCGCCGTATCTTGTTTTGAGGATTCAAAACAAAGATACGACGTGGGAATTTTGAAATTATGCCGGCGTATCAGTAGATACGCCAGCGTAATTTCTTTGTGGATCTACCCCATGGACTTTAATGGCAGGCTTCACAGTGGCTGATCACTGTGATAGCCAATCAGAGGCTATCAAAGCAATCAGGCGACCTTGAACTGGGAGTTCTGGGTCCTGATCGCCCCAGCTCAAAGACATATATGCAGATATACATATACACATATTTACATATTGCCGGTGCAAAGGGCTTAAACAAAATGTAAAAAATATTGTATACCAACAAATGGTATACAGAACTTCATGGATAAATGTTTATTTATTTCTTTAAAAATTATATGCAAAAGTCATGATTTCATCACACAAACCCATACTGTTAGCGCTAAAATAAGACAATGTTCTCTAAAGCACACTAAATCCCCAAACCCACCACTGTAGGTGTTTATATAAACCAGCCCTATATAGTCCCTTTACTAAGGGCAATCAGGCATCAAGATAGGAGAAAATCAAGCTTTCTTCATAGCACAGCTTTAGAAGAATTACACTTAAAGGAGTTGTAAAGTAAAAAAAAAAATCACCTTAATTCAATCTATGCATTAAGGTGAAAAAACATCTGATGCTGCTGCCCCCCCCCTTGAGCCCCCGTTATACTTACCTGACCCCTTGAAAGTCCCGCGCTCAGTCCCGAGATCCTCTTTGCCGCTCAGCCTGGCCGCTGATTGGCTAGAGCGGATGGATTGAGAGCAGCGAAGCCATTGGCTGGCGCTGCTGTCAATCACATCCAGTGACGCGGCATGCCGAGGGGCGGGGCCGAGTGATACAGTGAGTGACTATGGCCGATTGCTGTATCACGGGAGCGTGCCTGCAATTACTCACCACCATGCAAGCTCTCTCGCATCACTGTGGTCAGTACTTGCAGGGAGGACCAGAGACAGCTGCCGAGGGACCCCAGAAGACGTGGATCGGGGCCACTCTGTGCAAAACAAACTGCACAGTGGAGGTAAGTATAACATGTTTGTTATTTTAAAGGAATTTTTTTTCATTCTGTTAAGCCCCCCGCCCACAGACCCCCAAAACCACAGCCATGGGTTATGGGGAAGAGGCCCTTGTCCCCATCAACATAGGGTAAGGGTGCTTTGGGGTGGGGTAAGCAGAGCTCCCCTGCCCCAAAGCACCCCCAACACAAAAGACAAAATGCATGAAAAATGCACGCAAAAGCGCATAAAAAATGCAAAATACACCACAAACGGTGCCTGAAAAACACATCAAACGCAACAGCATAGTTGTGAACCTAGACTTAATGCATATTAAGTGCATCTGTGGTAGCACCTTGCATGCAATCCTTACTCCACATAAGACCAGTATAGATTAATTATGATGTTGGCACTTGCTTGTATTACAGGTAACAAATTCTAGATTAGATTATCTAAGGCCTCGTACACACGACCGAGTTTCTCGGCAAAAACCAGCAAGAAACTTGCTGTTTTTTTTTTTTTTTGCTGAGGAAACCAGTCGTGTGTACACTTTTCAACAAGGAAACTGTTGAGGATCTGTTGAGAGCATGTCTTCTTTTTCCTCAACAGGAATGGAGAAATTTGGCTCGCCGAGATCCTCGACAGCCTAACAAGGAACTCGACGAGCAAAACGATGTTTTTCGCCTGTCGAGTTTCTCGGTCGTGTGTACGAGGCTTCAGAGGTATGTAGGTTTTTGATTAGCTGTGCAAGTGCTAAAGAGACACACAGGATTGTGGACACAGTTGCTCATATATGTAGTCTGCTTATGGATTAGATCCCTGAGCGATCATAAGTGGCATTGAGCTGAGGCAGAGCTGTGTTGATGGTAATTTTACTAATAGACTTATATGATGCACCTATCAGATTGGAATTCTGATGCCATTAGCAGTTTCTATCATGTTTTTTCATACCTGTGATTGAGTGTCCACAGTGTTAATTATAGACTGACTTAAATTTGCAGTTATTAGAAGACAGTTACCTGTGGTTTTGCAAATCAGATCAGTCGGTATGATTGATGTAAAAACTACCTTTGGAGACTGTAATAATTATGAAGTGCATATTATTCAGTAACAAACAGCAGGGCATGGGTATGCTGGGGTTACTTTGTGAAATTATACTTCTGCTTGCAAGAAACTGAAATTAAATAGCATATATAGCATTGATGCCGCGTACACACATCCGTTTTTCGGGTTCTAAAAAATGAAATTTTTAAGGGTCTAGAAAAAACAAAGTTTTTTTCAACCCGTTCATTAAAACGGCCTTGCCTACACACGATCGTGAAAAAAAAATGCTCTAGCAAAGCGCGGTGACGTACAACACGTACGACGGCACTATAAAGGGGAAGTTCCATGCGGATGACGCCACCCTTTGGGCTGCTTTAGCTGATTTTGTGTTAGTAAAAGACGATTTGCGCTTTTCAGTCTGTTACAGCGTAATAATTGTGCTTACTCCATTACAAACACTAGTTTTACCAGAACGAGCGCTCACGTCTCATAACTTGCTTCTGAGCATGCACGTTTTTTTCACGTCGTTAAAGCCCACACACAACCATTTTTTACGACGTAAAAAACGGCAACGTTAAAAACGACGTGAAAAATTGAAGCATGTTCGAAATTTTTAATGCCCATTTTTTACATCGTGAAAAATGCTCTGGAGCCCACACACAATCGTTTTTAATGACATTAAAAAAAAAACGTCATTTTTTAGAACCGGAAAAACGGCCGTGTGTACGCGGCATAAACGACTACCAGGGTTCATTTTGGCAACACATTTCGATTTAGTTTTAGTCTGATGCAGCGTGCACACGATCATTTTTCAGCATGAAAAAAACACATCATTTTTCAGGTTCTGAAAAACGACTAAAAAATAATTTGAACATGCTGCATTTTTTAATGTCGTTTTAAACTATGTCGTTTTTCGGGTTGTAAAAAATGGTCGTGTGTGGGCTAAAACGACGTTTTAAACCTGCGCATGCTCAGAAGCAAGTTATAAGATGGGAGCGCTCATTCTGGTAAAACTACTGTTCATAATGGAGTAAGCTGATCACGCTGTAACAGACAGAAAGTTGGAAAAACTTCGTTTTTTGGACATGCTGAAAATGAAGTTTTTTTTCATGCTGAAAAATGATCGTGTGTATGCGGCATTAGTCTTTTGACTAAAATGGCATTTTAGTTTTAGTCCCATTTTAGTCTCCTGCAGTTGTTTTAGTTGTATTTAGTTGACTAAATGCCCAGTACATTTTAGTTCACTAAAATCATTTTAGTCATTTTAGTTGATTAAACTTATTTTAGTTGTCTAAAATTGAATGGGTGTAGATAAATTGTAATGATGAAG
Organism: Rana temporaria; assembly: GCF_905171775.1. Lineage (NCBI taxonomy): Eukaryota > Metazoa > Chordata > Amphibia > Anura > Ranidae > Rana > Rana temporaria. Next base: position 536,398,486 of record NC_053489.1, read on the forward strand.
CGAAAAAAGTATGTTATATTTTATGGTATGTAAGTTTGAACAACATGCACTACAGCCCAGTGTTAATTTTGATGTCAAATTTCAATTTAGTTTTAGTCATACTCTTTTGAATAAAATGCCATTTTTGTTTCAGTCGTATATTATTGTCTTTTGACTAAAAGGCCATTTTTGTTTTAGTCATATTTTAGTCTTTTGACTAAAATACCATGTTAGTTTTAGTCGTATTTGTTTTTTTAATTTTAGTCGACAAAATAGTATTAATTTAGTTGACGAAAATGTTTTAGTTGACAGAATTAACACTAATGACTTTTTTGTTGCTACATAGAGATTCTAGTGGATTTCTACATTTGTATATCTGGCTACATGCTAAACGGATACAGTGCTATGGCAGTAGTCCTTTGTGGTTAACATTAACGTAGTATTACACCTAAAACCAAAAATACAATGTATTGCAGCTTACCAACCAATAGATGTGGTGGCTGTATTAGCTTTTTTTTATAGGCTTTTTCCCTCTGTTTTCCTCTGGTGATCTGTCCAGTAACACACATCATGTAGATTGCTGACACTCTAGTTGAAGGAGCACATGAGATACCTTTGGACAAAAGCATTGTTAATCTGGGGGGAGGGAAGTGTTAGATATACTAGAAGATTTAGGTACATTAACAAATTAAAGCCAAACTGCAACACTGCAGTTACACAAGCAAAAAAAAAATATTTTTCGTGGATAAATAAAAGCTGATCACTGTAAGCACCCCCAATCAGTGGTTTGTCTCAATCCTGTAACTAATACATTTGCAGGAGAGCTTGTTCTGTTGAAAAACAACATACTTACTGGCCAGATTACCAGGTGAAAATAAAGGAAAAAACGTCTAAAAAAGAGAACAAATGCAGCCACCACATCTAGGAATTGGTAAGCTGCAATATAATAAATGTTTCAAGTGGTAATAAACCCAAAAGTAAACTGAAACAATGCACCTGCTTCCTGTTGAACAGAGCATCTGTTTGATTGTTACATTTGTGTCTATTACATGGTACAAATTTGCAGATCTATGTAAGAGTTGTTGTTTTTTTTTTTTAAACTTCCCATTTTCATTTACTGAAAAAACACCTAAATCCATATTGTTCTGTAATAGTTTATCTATTCCACCATTCCAAGAATTATACTGCTATACATATTATACATTTTACATAGTTGTGCTATGATGAGACCTTTATGTTATCTTATCCTGATGTCTGATTGCGCAAAGTACAAGTACTATATAGAGCTAGTTCATTTTCAGCCAATTCCTAGCTAAAGCACCTACTGTGGTAGGTTTTTGGGTGTAATGTGCTGTAGGCAACATTGTCTTATTTTATTGTTAACAGTATAGACTTGTGTGTTGAAATCATGAATTTTCTCTATTATTCCTAATCACATTTTGTAATGTATATTTAGTTTAGTCGTCCAATGCTCCAGGATTCGAACTACAGCTATGTCCTTTTCGAATCCAGTTGTGATAGCTCAGAACAAACCCTGGGCAGGCTGCATGTAAGTTCAAACAGGAACCTCACCTTTATTGGATGCACACAACACACTTTTATACACAGCACCCCACCCAAACAACCACTTTCCTATTGGTTAATTGTAAAGTACACGCTAGTCCTCACTTAGGTCCTCACGGCCATGCAAAAGAAGACTTGAAACAGGGTCAGCAGGGATTGGTCGGATAGCTTGAATAGGAGGGCTGATATGTGTAATGACACAGAGAAATCCCAGGAGATAATTAACCACTTCCCTACCCATCCATAGTCATATGGCGTCCACAGATGGGATCTCCCATCCTAGGTGGATGTCATATGATGACCTGGGCTTCCCGGCCGCGGCATCGCTTGGAACGGGTGCGTGTGCCTGGTGGCCGCGATGTCCGCCGGGCACCCGCAATTGCCCGCGATCAAGGCAGGACCGTGGATCTGTGTGTGTAAACACACAGATCCAGGTCCTGTCAGAGGTGAGGAGACCGATGTGTGTTCCCAGTACAGAGGAACACAGATTGGTCTCCTCCCCTTATTAGTCAACTCCCCCTACAGTTAGAATCACTCACTCCCTTTAGCGCCCCCTAGTGTTAACCCTTTCCCTGCCAGTCACATTTACACAGTAATCAGTGTAGTTTCATAGCACCAATCGCTGTATAAATGTGAATGGTCCCAAAAATGTCCAATATGTCCATCACAATGTCACGTCACAATAACTTTTGCACAAACCAATCAATATACACTTATTGCGATTTTTTTCTACCAAATTTATTTAGAAGAATACATATCGGCCTAAACTTAGGAAAAACATTTTTTTTTTTAAATATATATTTCTTAAATCAAAAAGTAAAACATTTAGGGCCAGATCCACATAGAAATGGATCAACGCAGCGTATCAGAGATACGCTACGCCGCCGTAACTTTTCCGGCTTTGGTTTGAATCCTGAAAGATTGCACGCCGAAAGTTACGGCGGCGTAGTGTATTTCTGGCGGCAGAATTCAAATCGGCGATTAGGGGGTGTGATTAATTTAAATGAAGCGCGTCCCCGCGCCGATTGAACTGCGCATGCTCCATTTCAAAACGACGTAATTTTTTTAACTTAGACGTGACTTACGTCCATCCCTATTCACGGACGACTTACGCAAAAAATAAAAAAAAATCAAATTTCAACGCGGGAACGACGGCCATACTTAACATGGCAAGTCTATCTATACGCCGCAAAATAGCAGCTTTAACTATACGCCGGAAAAAGCCGACTAGAGACGACGTAAGAGAATGCGACGGCCACGCGTATGTTCGTGGATCGTCGGAAAAAGCTAATTTGCATACCCGACGCGGAAAACGACGCAAACTCCACCCAGCAGACGCCGAAGTATTGCATCTACGATCCGAAGGCGTACAAAGCCGTACGCCTAACGGATCGAACCCAGATGCCGTCGTATCTTGGTTTGAGGATTCAAACTAAAGATACGACGTGGGTAATTTGAAAATATGCCGGCGTATCAGTAGATACACCGGCGTACTCTCTCTCTGGATCTGGCCCACAGTTTTTTTTTTTTCAAAATGTACGCTCTTCTTTTGTTTATAGTGCAAAAAATAAAAACCGCATAGATGATCAAATACCACCAAACGAAAGCTCTGATTGTGGGGGAAAAAGGACGTCAATTTTGTTTTGGTGCAACATTGCATGAACGTACAGCCGTCAGTTTAAACGACTGGTCAGGAAGGGGGTAAATTCTTACGGGAAGAAGTGGTTAAAGTTCATAAACAAACCAACGGTCAAACAGGAATGCCTTCCTTCCAGACCATGGAGCCGTCTGGAGGGGGTTAGCCTTAAGACAGGGCGGAGGACCCACCACTGTGTAATAGAATCAAGGAAAAATACTTCAGTATTCCAAGGACAATTAAATCATTCTTTTCCTTTTGCTCAGCTTTTGACTTTACCAGTCTATTAAAGGAGAACTACAGCCAAAGTTGCACTCCGGTGACCTGTTTTCAGCAAACAGCAGGCTTAAAGCGGAGGTTCACCCGCACATGACACTATTTCCCCCTAGATGGATGCTCGTTTTGTCTAGGGGAATCGGCTAGTTGTTTTAAAATATGATCCGCACTTACCGTTTACGAGATGCATCTTCTCCGCCGCTTCCGGGTATGGGCTGTGGGACTGGGCGTTCCTATTTTGATTGACAGTCTTCCGAGAGGCTTCCGACGGTCGCATCCATCGCGTCACGATTTTTCTAAAGAAGCCGAACGTCGGTGCGCAGGCGCAGTATAGAGCCACACCGACGTTCGGCTTCTTTCGGCTACTAGTGACGCGATGGATGCGACCGTCGGAAGCCTCTCGGAAGACTGTCAATCAAGAAGGAACGCCCGCTCCCGAAGACCCATACCCGGAAGCGACGGAGAAGATGCATCTCGAAAACGGTAAGTACGGATCATGTTTTAAAACAACTAGCCGATTCCCCTAGACAAAACGAGCAGGAATCTAAGGGGAAAAGATAAAAAAATATATAATTGGGTGAACTCCCGCTTTAATCCCTCTGTTGGCTGACATCCAAGTGCCAGTCCTGGCTGGCTGATCCAGGCAGGATCTGATCATGGAGCACTGAGAACTGATCAGAGCCACACAGCTTTTCAGGGGATTCACACATTGTTCTAACTGGATTCAATTGAAAAAAAGGTGTGAATTTTGTCAAAAGTTGCGTGACTCTTATGTCAAAACAGTAGACCCCTTTATTTAAGGCTATACCAGTGTTTACTTTTCTTTACTCTTGAGAAAATAAACTGCTTGTTAGTAGTCACATCTTTGGTAGCACACTGTGCAAAGAGATTTAATTGTCAGTGCAGCCCTACACTTGTTATTCACCCACGATCATTCCACAAATAATCACTAGCTATAGGAAAAATCTGCCTTGTATAGCCAGCCTTACCCTGTATGGTATTTCCTACTGGATAAGAAACTTATAACACAGCTGTTTTAATAATTAAATATGTTCCAGTTCTCAGTTCTTTAACCCTTTATTTTCTTTAAGATTATTTCAAAAGTATTTGCTGCATTATCATTGTATATCACCACACTCAAGCTACTGTGCATTCTAAAATCTGTCAAAAGCTTTAAATGTATCTTATATAGCCTAGCATGCTGTTATGAAATTGGTAGGACTCTAAAACTGATTGGTCCATATTTTTATCTTTCAAATAAACACACCATTTTTGAAGCCAGATAGTTTTCAGGAATCACATGACATTTTGTAGATAATGTCGATTATGTAGCACAGTGGTGTAGTGGTTTACACTTTCACCTAGCAACACAAAGGGTTGCCGATTTGAATCCCTACCAAATACCGGCCACAACACTATCTGCCAGTAGGGATGAGCCAGACACCCCCAGTTCGGTTTGCACCAGAACATGCGAACAGGCAAAAAATGTGTTCGAACACGCGAACACCGTTAAAGTCTATGGTACACGAACATGAAAAATCAAAAGTGCTAATTTTAAAGGTTAATATGCAAGTTTTTGTCCTAAAAAGTGTTTGGGGACCTGGGTCCTGCCCCAGGGGACATGTATCAATGCAAAAAAAGTTTTAAAAACGTCAGTTTTTTCGGGAGCAGTGATTTTAATAATGCTTAGTGGAACAATAAAAGTGAAATATTCCTTTAAATTTCGTACCTGTTGGGTGTCTAAAGTATGTCTGTAAATTAGACTTTTATTTGTATTGCCGGGACCCAATAATACAATAATAGCGCGAGTAGTTTTAAATGACTGTTTTCCCTTCAAAAATGACATTTTGTGCAGGGAACCAAAATTAAAAAAAAAATGTGTGGGGGTCCCCCCAAATTCCATATCAGGCCCTTCAGGTCTGGTGTGGATATTAAGGGGAACCCTGCGTTATTAAAAAAAAATGATGTGGGGTTCCCCCAAAAAATCCATACCAGACCTTTCAGGTCTGATATGGATTTTAAGGGGAACTCCGTGCCGAAATAAAAAAAAATGGCATGGGGTCCCCCCAAAAATCCATACCAGACCCTTAATCCGAACATGCAATCTTGCAGGCCGCAGGAAAAGAGGGGGGGATGAGAGAGCGCCCCCTCCTGAACCATACCAGGCCACATGTCCTCAACATGGGGAGGATGTCCCCATGTTGATGGGGACAAGGGCCCCATCCCCACAACCCTTGCCTGGTGGTTGTGGGGGTCTTCGGGCAGGGGTCTTTAACAAAGGGGACCCCCAGATCCGGCCTCCGCCATTTTTTAAAAATTTTGGCGCAGAGTTCCTTTTAAAATCCATACCAGACCTGAAGGGTCTAGTTTGGATTTTTTGGGGGAACCCCAAGTTGTTGTTTTTTTATTACGCTGGGTTCCCCTTAATATCCATACCAGACCTGAAGGGCCTGATATTGAATTTGGGACGACCCCCACAATTTTTTTTTAATTTTGGTTCCCTGCACAAAATGCAATTTTTGAAGGAAAAAAAGTAATTTAAAACTACTCCCGCTATTAATGAATTGTCTGTCTTGGCAATACAGATACAAGTAATTGAAAAAAATGGCAGGGGTTCCCCTTAATACTCATACCAGACCCAAAGGGCCTGGTAATGGACTGGGGGGGGACCTGTCTTTTTTTTTATTACTTTTCTTTGTATTGCCGGGACTGACAATTCATGAATAGCCGCTTGTAGTTTTGAAAGAATTTTTAATGACACTTTGTGCAGGGACAATTCTAAGCACGGGAAACATGCTCTACTTTACATGCATACTTTAGACACCCCCCAGGTACGAAGTTTAAAGGAATATTTTACTTTTATTGTTTCACTTTAAGCATTACTGCTCCTGAAAAAAGGGCAGTTTTTTAAAACTTTTTTTTTGCATTGATACATGTCCTATGGGGCAGGACCCAGGTTCCCAAACACTTTTTAGGACAATAACTTGAAAATTAACCTTTAAAATTAGCACTTTAGAATTCTCCCATAGACTTTTACAGGGTGTTCTGCGGCTTTTCGACTTTGCCGCAAACACCCCAAATTGTTCGTTGTTCGCGGGAAAACTGGCGAACAGCCAATGTTCGAGTCAAGGGGTAGAGAAAGGAAGCGCCACCTAAGTGCAGTATTAAATAGGTTCTTTTAATGACACATTGTACAAAACACACTTACAAGAAGGTAAGGAAATAAGGCTAATCTGTAACATCCTGTAGTCCTCGTCCCGGATCCATGGGCTGCTTAGAAGTAAAGATAGCAGAATGTGTGGAGTCTTCAGGCTGATTGGGCAATCAGCCTTTGTTCTCCCTGTCTGACTCTCCTCCCGGGAGTGTTCCTCGGAAGTAATCACGTGACCTGTTCACGTGACCTGTGAAGCTGCAACAGACCTCATCCTGATGGCCACAGGACAAGCCTGAAGACTCCACACATTCTGCTATCTTCACTTCTAAGCAGCCAGTGGATCCAGGACGAGGACTACAGGATGTTACAGATGAGCCTTCTTTCCTTACCTTCTTGTAAATGTATTTTGTACAATGTGTCATTAAAAGAACCTCTTTAATACTGCACTTAGGTGGAGCTTCCTTTCTCTACCCCTCTTTTGTTTACCACAGAGTCAGCTCTCTGAGGACAGCAGCCGCCATTGAACAGCCAAATCACCTGCATTTTTAACCATTGAACTGCCTATTACTATTATTTCTAATGGACTAATCACCATACCCCTACCTATACATGTACTTTGTATCTGCACTGACAGTTACCTCTCCTATTGTATACAATGTTCGAGTCGAACTCAAAGCTCATCCCTATCTGCCAGGAGTTTGCATGTTCTGCCTGTGTGAGTTTCCTCTGGGTACCTCGGTTTCCTTCCACAATCTAAAGACTCTGCTGGAAGGTTAATCATATCCTGTCTAAATTGGCTCTAGTATGTATGAATGTGTGGTAGGAACCTTAGCTTGTAAGCTCCTTGAGGGCAGGGACTGATGTCAATGTATAATGTATATGTTAAGCACTGTGTAAATTGTATTAAGTACCTTAAATAAAATTAAACATTTTCAAGCAAGAATTAAGGAGAATTAAAAAAAATCACACTTTTCAGATTTGACGTTTTGCCTAACTTTCAAAACAATCAACTTTCCCATATTCCAAATACACAATTATAGTGAATTGGAATTTCATTTATTCCACAGTATCAACATATTTACATGAAACTTACTGTAGATGACAGAATAATTTTTCCATTTAAAATCATCATTAATTAACCAGAGCACAGGCCAGATTCATGTTTATAATGCACATATACAAGACCAGTCTTTCTACTCCAGTTGGGGGAATTAGAAATGTCCTTCCATAGGACAGATTGGCCCCATATCTTAAACTCTATATAACATACCAGACTTATCCTCCTCACCTTAGATGTGTGTTGTCTGAACGTTACTGGAGGCATGATCTTCTGAAGAGTGAATATCTTCCAACAAAATACAGATACTCCTCATTTAATGACTTACCTGTTTAACGACCACTTGGACTTACGGCCAGCTCCCCCCCCCATCCGAACGACTTGCTATACATCATTATATTGTACAGTACAACATTGTTTTTGTTTATAATTTGGTATTCTGTACTTATGTAAATTAAAACAACATTATTAAGCTGGAGTTTTGTGTGTAAACTTTTTTTTCACAATACAGTACAGTACAGTAGTTAAGAATGCTTAAAATATTGATTACTTGTGGCTCCTCGTTTAACGACCCATTCGTTTAATGACCTGGTCATTGGAACGGAACTTGGTTGTTAAAGCGGAGTTGCGGCCACAATTTCACTTTTTAAATATAAATACCCCTGTAATACACACGCTTAATGTATTCTAGTAAAGTTAGTCTGTAAACTAAGGTCTGTTTTGTTAGGTTGTTACAGCATTTAGACACTTTATAAAATAGAAATTGTCTGGGGCCATCTTAAGTGTGGGCATCATGAAGCCAGACTGTATGACTTCCTGGATTTCAGCCTTGCAGATCTCGCACATGCTCAGTGCTGCACAAGCAGTGTCAGATCAGGTTTCAGCACCTGTACTGTCCAAGTCACATGATTCTTTGAGAATGGGGAGTGCACAGACTCCTGGAAAGTTACACCCACTACATTCCCAGGAGTCTGTGCGGTGTAGGTTAGGAAGCATTAAGCACCTAGGTGCAGGAAGTGGGAAGATTAACTATTCTGCCTAGCAACAACACTTTGAAGGCATCTAAAAAAAAAAAAAATTGTAAAGGACTAATGACATTTTTTTAAAACTACTGATGTAATGTTATATTTATGGGTGGAACTCCACTTTAAGTAAGGAGTACCTGTATTTTCCTTTGTACCTCAATGGTTTACCAGCACATTTTGAAATGCTTCTCCATGGGTCAGTCATAAAGTGTGTTTCAACTTTTTAGAGCCAAATTGTGCTAACAAACATGTTATATGTTACATGTTCTAATTAACATAGCATAACTTAAAACTTAGATGCTTTATTTCTGATAACTTTAGCACAGAAAAATCCCACTTAGCTCCCTTTATTTATGTGGGTCTGAACGCTGTGTTTTCCATACATAACCCTGTCTGTGTTGTGTTGACAGATTGTATTATCAGTTGTAAACTAAATTTTAAACACTGTCAGTTCTAAAAAATAAAAAAGATTTGGAAGCTAGGCTTTTCCATTGTATGTTAATGAGAGGAAGTCGAACCTATTCTAAGTCATTCCACTGGGACAGACTGATTCAGAATTTGTTCAGAAATGCTTGCAGTCAGCTGATGCACCATCTCAGAGGAAATAGCTAAAAGGTAAGAAACATTACAAAAATGTATCAATGTTGTGAATGAGAACACATTACAGACATATAGTGAGTTTTTCTCAAATTTGACAGCAAAGTGGAAATACACTTAAAGTAGATGTGAACATTTAATGACATTTACTTGCTAAAATACTATGGGGTATATTTATAAAGCAGTGAATCTGATATTCACCAAACATTCACTGAAGGCATATCTTCCAGTTGTATGTGTTTAAAATGACAATAATTGGTTCACAACAGTGAATGTTTTGGAAAAAAATCACATTCACACCTTCTGATTTACGTAAATTTGCCCACTGACAAATAAATGATCAATCTATAATTTTATAGAGCTGTTGCCTGTATAAAAAAACACCTGTCCACAGAAGCAATTAATCAATCAGATTCTAATCTCTCCGCCATGGCCAAGGCCAAAGAGCTGTCCAAGGATGTCAGGGACAAAAAGCACATTAAGGTCCTGGAGTGTCCTAGCAAGTCTCAAGACCTTAATCCCATAGAATATATGTGGAGGGAGCTGAATGTTTGAGTTACCAAACATCAACCTTGAAACCTTAAGGACTTGGAAAGGATCTGCAAAGAGGAGTGGGACAAAATCCTCAAAATGTGTGCAAACCTGGTGGCCAACTACAAGAAATGTCTGACCTCTGTTATTGCCAACAAGGGTTTTTCCACCAAGTACTGTACAAGTCATGTTTTGCGAAAAGGTCAAATACTTATTTCACTCATTAAAATGTAAATCAATTTATAACCTTTTTGAAATGCGTTTTTCTGAATTTATTTTGTAGTTATTCTGTCTCTCATTGTTAAAATAAACCTACCATTAAAATTATAGACTGGGGGCCAGATTCAGGTAGGAGAGCGGATCTTTAAAACGGCGTAACGTATGACATTTTTCAGGCAAGTGCTTTATTCACAAAGCACTTGCCTGTAAAGCTGCGGCGGTGAAGCGTAAATCACCCGGCGGAATTCAAATTCGGCGGGTAGGGGGCGTGCATAATTTAAATGAAGCGTGTCCCCGCGCCGAACGAACTGTGCATGTGCCGTCCGTAAAATATCCCAGTGTGCATTGCTCCAAATGACGTCGCAAGGACGTCATTGCTTTCGACGTGAACGTAAATTACGTCCAGCCCCATTCACGGACGACTTACGCAAATGACGTAAAATTTAAAAATTTCGACACGGGAACGACAGCCATACTTAACATTGGCTATGCCACCTAGGGGGCAGCTTTATCTTTACGCCGGCATACCTCTTACGGAAACGGCGTATCTTTACTGCGACAGGCAAGCGTACGTTTGTGAATCGGCGTATCTACTAATTTGCATATTCTACGCCAAACTCATTGGAAGCGCCACCTAGCGGCCAGCGTAAATATTGCACCCTAAGATACGACGGCGCAGGCCGTCGTATCTTAGGTAGGTTTAAGTGTATCTCAGTTTAAGCATACACTTATACATGCGACGGGCTTAGATTGCGAGTTACGTCGGTGTATCTACTGATACGCCGGCGTGAATCTGGCCCTGGTAATTTCTTGGTTGGTGGGCAAATGTACAAAATCAACACTCACTGTAAATAGACCCCTGTGTATTAATCTTTTAAACAAGCAATCTTTGGTTGTATTCTAGTGTTGTGATATTCTTCAAAGTAACCAGTGAAGCTGAAAATATACATACATATATACCGGGACATGCAAGCTGCACATGCAACCCAGTACATGCTGTAGTAGAGTGCCAATCACTAGCAGGGTAGCTCATAGCATTTTTTATTCCAGTGAAAATTGGTATATCAGTAAGTATATGAAAACTGTTTTAGGTGTCTTTGCCCTTTATCAAGTTCACGGTAAATTACAAGGTAACAAAAAACATTTAAATTTAACAGGAAATGCATCATCAGACCAATCAACATTTAAATGCCACTTCTGACATGAGCATGAATTACACTCCCTGAATTAGATACGTTGGGGGTTATTTACGAAAGGCAAATCCACTTTGCACTACAAGTGCAAACTACAAGTGCACTTAAAATTGCACTAAAAGTGCACTCGGAAGTGTAGTTGCTGTAAATCTGAATGAGGAGAAGCTCTGCTGATTTTATTATCCAATCTTTATTTTCCTTGCACGTCCCCCTTGGATCTACAGCGACTGCACATTCAAGTGCACTTTCAGTGCAATTTCAAGTGCACTTTGCACTTGTAGTTTGCACTTGTAGTGCAAAGTGGATTTGCCTTTAGTAAATAACTCCCAATGCATGTAGCTGAATCTACACAGCAACAATCTATGTTAAAAGTCCAAAATTCAGTGCTTGTTTCAAATAACAAATCTTTCCAAAAAGAGATAGATATGAAAGGACCCTTCACCAGCTTCAGTGTGCATGGTAAAGCACACCACACCCAATGTGAATCCAATCTGCTTACCAGAAAGTGATGATAAATAGGCGAAATAATCATCAATCACAAAGCATCACCGCATCGTTTCTCAAAACACTGATGGCAACTAGACTTGATCCAATCGTAGAGCACAGCTTGTAATGGGCACTTATTCACTTAAAGCCATCAAAATCACAAACTCCAAAGATATGGTAGATGTAATTATTCAATAGGTCAGCGATACCCAAATGAAAAGAATGAGGCAGCAAAAGTGAAGCCCCCGTCAAGTATAAAAAGCTAATTTATTGTAGTTCACTTACAGTTAGTCACAGGGTACAGACATCATGATCTGAAAAACAGCGGCTCTCAGCATGCTTGCATCTGCCCACTTGACATGTTTCATCCAATTGTATTTCATCAGAGGTGTGGCCTAATGACACAAGCACGCCCTTTTTAACATAATCGTGGATGATGTGCTTTCCGGAGGGCGGAACCCTCCGGGCACTGCGCCAGACGGAAATGAAGTCACTGGAGAGCGATCTCGAGCCAATACAATGGTCGAAAACAAAAACAAATCGCATAATAAAACAATCTCTCATCCTGAGCGCTCTGTCAATAAAATGTAAACATTTAGCAATCTTAATTGACTATTAATTAAAACACTGTAAACAAAGCAAATGGGAGAGGAAATTTGACTATGCTTGAGGCTCTCCTAAATACAACCTGGGAAGCTGGACATTAGATATATAAGGTCCATTGCTGCACTACTAATTATTAAAACAAATCAATAATCAATTAAGATACAGACCATTGGTACACTATAAAATATACATATAAAAAATCTAAATAAAAATAAAATAAAATAAAATAAATAATGAATAATGAAACACTGCCATCTAGTGTTAAGCATAAGTAATGAATAAAAAAAGAAAGTAAGACATAATCTTTAAAATAACTATATAAAATTAACCATTATTTATAAAACAATTCACGTCCCAATATACGTTTAACCCAAAGGGGGCATAGCGTTTTAGGCCGTAAATCGATTGAGTTTCTAACCGTGACATCTCTCTCTTGGTCATACTTGCTCGCCAATTGGGGGTAAATCTATCTATGGCAATAAATGTAGTCCATTAAACGAACAAATTGTTGCGCTAAGTGGTACCAAATAAAGTTATAAAATTGATAACCAATGAGTAAAAACAGTGAATATACTCAAAAAGGCAGATAATTCAATAAGCATACATCTAGATCAAGAGATATCTGCCTGTGAATGCAAAAATAACAACAAATAGTGCAAAACAACACGAGAGTGCAAAAATTTATAATTAGTGATAATAAATGTCCGATAAAGGACAACCAGTGTATCCAAACAAATCAGAGTGTATCCACCAACAGGGATAGATGGAGCAAAAAACAGTCCAATAAGAAGGAGAAAACATCAGAACTTCAAGCATAAACTGATAGATGTGTTTAGGACAGGAAATGAAGCTGTCATCCACCACCACACTGATGAAATATTCTCCAGTGCCACACAGAGTAGTAAAGGGGGACCCTTACCAGAACCGTAGGACCTCAGAATGTAAGGTCTAAAAATGCCTTTGCAGATATAAACCTCTGCAGGGGTTATGCTGGATCCTCCGACCTCCAAGCCCTCGACCTCAAGAGCGTTACAGCAAGTTTTAAAAAAAAATACGAAATTAAAAGCCGGCATGAGTGGTGACAAAGCTGCCCCAAAGGGCCCTCTGAAAACGACAGCTTTGTCGAAACTGGTCAGGGTGGAGCTACGCAGTGGTAGTCAGTAGTCAGTAGTCTGACATTCGATATATGAAGTCACTGGCGAAATAACCGGGGACATGATATTCGTATCTATTTAGTGATTCATCTGCTCCTGCACTCCTATTTGTCTTCCTCGGCTAAAAGATATATCAATGTGACCTATCTTTCTTCTATTGCTGCTTCTTCTATATCAATTGAAATTTAATTGAACTGTATTGCATCGCACTATTGGCTTTGGATAAAATCAATAGGCAAATAGTGCTGACGGAGTGGTAGCGCTGTACTAACACTGTATACACAAGATAGCCCTCTCTGCACAATATAAAACAATACGATAACACAATACAACATTCTTAAACAGCAGCATTTTTCGGGGTTACGACCAAGATACCCCCTTAGAGCTGCATAGCCCTGCGGTCGGACGGAGGAGGGGCTGCGAGGATCGGTGAGGCACCCAGTCTGACCTGAGCTGGGTCGGGTCCTGTCCCCCCTAGACCTCCCCCTCCCCTTCTCTCACCCTCTCACAGTGAATGAGTGTATTGTGTACTCGGGTATTAGAAGAAAGTAAGGTTGTGCAATACAAGGACCAGCTTTTAATCCCATTAAGGTATATCATATGGGAGAATTGACAATGCTTTTTTTCTGCTCCTTTTGACTTGGGTCTTGGGACGTACTGGGCAATCAGTGAGTTAAACTGCGCAGGAGATGAGGGGGAGAGTGATGTGAATTGCAAGACCCCTGAATTATACATCTATAAACCCAATATCTCGAGCGCAGGCACTTATTGGGATCCCCAACATTCTGAGTACTAGCAAGGTCTTGGATCACAGTATCATGAGTGTATGTACTTATACCTGACCTTAGCGAACCAGGGAACAGTTTGTGGACCATTTGGACTCATCCACTTGGGATCACGGGACTATTGGGCACTACTGAGCACTACTGAGCACAAGCATCTATCCTTGATCCAGAATTCCGACTACAAGTATCTCTACCCAAGACTCTGGCACTCTGGTTCTTTTTACTCATTGGTTATCAATGTCATATATACAAATCCAATTTTTCATTTTATTTGGTACCACTTAGCGCAACTATTTGTTCGTTTAATGTTTCTTCCATGATTATCACATGTTTATGTTGCTGCTTTGGTTTTTTCAATTTATGTTCATCAATATTGCTTTTATCTAGATTAGCACAGGAGTAAAACCCCCCTTTCTTCCAATAAATGTAGTCCAGCTGTATTTTTGTTATAAAAAAAAAAAAGAAAAAATGCGACTACTAAGTGCAGTATGTCTGATAATATGTAATTTATTAATTAAACAGCCAAATGGCTACTCACTAAAAAGTAGTACAAAATGCGCTCATAAAAAGGGAAGTGTAGTCACTGTTCGGCGGCGTGCGTTCCAGCCTGGAGCGCACGCGGCTCACGGCGACACGGCTCTTGTCGCTGTGAGCTGCGTGCGCTCCAGGCTGGAACGCACGCCGCCGAACAGTCACTTCCAGGTTTCGCTGTGTCCGCAGTGCTCTGCCACGCTTCTTCCCTGGACAGCAATCAACAAAACCATCACCAGAGAAGCCACCATCATCGGCTGACGATTCATAGTGACTACACTTCCCTTTTTATGAGCGCATTTTGTACTACTTTTTAGTGAGTAGCCATTTGGCTGTTTTAATTAATAAATTCCATATTATCAGACATACTGCACTTAGTAGGCGCATTTTTTCTTTTTCTTTTTGCTATTACAGAGTCTTGCTTCACTCTCCAAAGTGCTGCCATGGTGTATATGTCACCCTAAACTGTTAATATACAAACTTTAAATATTGGGACTTTCATTACCATCCTCTTTATTATCATTCAGTTACTGTTATTTTTCATTTCCCTTCCTCCCCTTCCCTTTTTATAATTATTTATTTATCCACTTTTTGTGGTATTGTGGTTCAAATTTCCCTCTTTTGCGCCGTCATTGTGTTTGTTTTTTTATGTATT
This sequence comes from Rana temporaria, assembly GCF_905171775.1. Classification (NCBI taxonomy): domain Eukaryota; kingdom Metazoa; phylum Chordata; class Amphibia; order Anura; family Ranidae; genus Rana; species Rana temporaria. The sequence continues at coordinate 536,413,933 of NC_053489.1, forward strand.
TTTGTTATGGCTTTCAAGATAATGTTGAGAAATGCTATGTTTAGGGAACCCCTTCATAATGTTCATTATGTGTTCCTTCGCTCTAACATTCATCGCTCTCATTGTTCGGCAGGTAATAAATTTGTTAATATCATATAACTTGGCCATGACATTGGACTTGAATTGACAAATTTTCCTGTCTTTAAATTTAATACAATAGCAAACAGTACAATTCCGGCATAGAAAATATCCTTTAGATTATTGAAAAAAAGAAACCCTGTTAGGGGCATCTAGGACATTCGGTGCGACCTGGAGCTTAAGAGTGGGGACTCTAAAAATAACCTGTGAGCAGTCAGGTAACACAGAATCCAATACTTTATCATTTTTTAATACCGCTCAATGTTTGGTCTTTATCTTCTTAATGTAATAATATTGATGTGGATAAGTCGAGACTATAGAAAAAATTTAATCATTAAATACTTCAGCCCCGGAAAGATTTACCCCCTTCCTGATTTGTCACTTTAGCTCACAATTGCGAATTGTACCCAAACAAAATTGACGTCCTTTTTTCCCCACAAATAGAGCTTCCTTTTGGTGGTATTTGATCACCTCTCCGGTTTTACATTTTTGTGCTATAAACAAAAGAAGAGCGACAATTAAGAAAAAAAACATAACATTTTTAACTTTTTGCTATTAATAAATATCCAACATTTTTTTTTTAAATATGTTTTCCTCAGTTTAGGCTGATATGTATTCTTCTACATATTTTTGGTAAAAATTGCAATAAGCATATATTGATTGGTTTGCGCAAAAGTTATAGCGTCTACAAAATAGGGGATACATTTATGGCATTTTATTTTTATTTGTTTTACTGGGAGTCTTTAAGAAGATGGTGGAAGATTATTTAAGAAAATTGGAAAAGGACACAAAGATCAAAAATATCTGGAAAACCATTAAGGAAATAGAAAAGAAGAATGAAGTAGTAATTTGCCTGACAGAAAAAGGGGGAGAGCTGGTAATACTGAATTAAAAGGACTATGAGGAAGAGATGGATAACCTACATATAAGACATTAAAAGGGAAACCCTAAGCAAAGATAAGAGAAGCAATTGAAGGCCTTCGTAAAAAAGGGAAGAGAAAAGGGGATTTTAAGTAAAAAGGAAGCAGAATACCTCTAATCAGATTCCACCAAGACCCCAGTAATATATTAAGTGCCAAAAATCCACAAAAGGCTAGCGAAACCTCCCAGAAGAATGATCATTAGCGGTATCAACTACATTTTCTCACTCTTAGGAGAATACCTGGACCAATATCTAAAACCGTTGGTCAAACAAGGGAAATCCTATCTAAGAGATAGCATGCAACTTATATTAGATCTTAAAAGTATCACTGGGATCCACAACTGTCTATTAGTCACCATATATGTCAATTCACTATATACTAGTATAGTGCAGAAGGACAGACTGAAAGGAGTAGAGAGGGCACTACACAAATATACCGGACTAAAACAGGAACAGATTGAATTTTTCATGAGGGTCTCCAACTTGCCATGGAAGGCAACTACTTCTGGTACAATTAGAACTATTACGTTCAAACTATAGGGGTAGCCATGGGGGCACACTGTGGCCCCTAGTTTTGCCAACCTCTTCATGAACATGTGGGAGGAGGAACATGTTTACGAGAAGAGGATACACCAAATTAAATTGTACCATCAATATATAGATGACCTGGTCATTTTATGGGAAGAATTAAATAAAAAACTTCACTGGGAAGTGGGAATATAAACAGATTGACTATATGGATCTGCAGATCTTTAAGAATTGCGAAGGTTTATACACCAAAACATTTTTTAAACCAACAGACGGCAACTGTTACATATCAACCTCCAGATGTCATCACCCGAGGTGGAAAGGGAACATCCCTTAAGATTGCATAGAAACTGTCACACACTGGAAGATTTTAGAGTACAAGCTGATAAAAAGATTTCAGGAAAAAGGGTATCAACAAAAGATCTGGTCAAGTTAAAGACAGAAATAATGAAAATGTACAATAATGCGCTATTTATCAAGAAAACAAAGAAAAAGGAGAACAAAATGGATATGACTTTTATCACTGGATAAAATATGCAATATCAAGCTTTTGAACACATTATGAAAAAATATTGTCCCATCTTGAAGGAAGACCGAGTACTATCTAAAATTCTACCAATGAAACCAACATTTGTGTATAGAAGTGCTCCCACACTCCAACACTGTCTAGTCCACAATGTAATTGACCCTCCAAAATTGGTTAAGATATTCTTACAATTGAAGACCTTTTATAAATGCCAAAGATGTTTGCCATGCAGAGTGAGCAAAAAACAACCACGAAAAATAGAAACATTTAAGTCTAGGGTTGATCACAAAGAGTATCAAATAAAATAATTAATTACATGTAACAATACCTATGTTACATATGTTATCAAATGTCCTTGTCACCTCCAGTAAGTAGGCAGAACCACCCGACCCTGTTTGTGAGAATTAGGGAGCACATTAATAATATAAGGAAAGGGTTCCCTAAACATAATCTGTCACGATACTTCAATGAAGTACATCGCAGAGACCCTACAGGATTGATATTTTATGGGATAGATCAGATTAAGGATCATTGGATAAGGGGTAGCAAGAAAATCCTAATCTCACAGAACGAGACAGGGTGGATATACAGGTTGGGGTCCCTGGCGCCTGGAGGCCTCAACCTGAATATAGCTTTCAACTGCTTCACATCTAATCCCTAAACACCCCAATTAAACTATGACACCTAATGTTAGATAGGCCTAGTGTGCACCTTAGATGTGGGACCTAATTTTGGAAATTAACCCAAATTGTTCCATATATAAACCACCCCAATTCAATATGGCACATACTAACAGGGAGGCCTGGGTGCATGCCATAGGTGTGGGAATATTGCAGATTCACCACCCTAAGAGTAGGAAACCCTAAGGTACCATTTGTATGGTCATTGGACCAAGTTTTGTACACATTGTCCTAACACTAAACCTGAGTAGGGTTGGTAACCAATATTGAATAGGTCGGTAATTAGGTATGGGCACACCAGACCAAGAGGGCTGCCATAACCTGATGCTTGGTCTCAGGAACACATCTGGGAACCTTCTTCCTAGTAATAGGGGTCCTGGTAGTCCGAAAGGAGATACTAAGGGAATGGGGTGTGGACGAGCCTTAGTGGAGACTGGTAGTTACCAACAAATTATGGAATGGAGAAACTTTTAACACCATACTCAGTAATGAACTATTTGCTGTGCTTGGGGTATACTAGGCTTTTAGAAATACCTTATATAGATCTATGTTCCTATAGTGTTGGTGGTATGTATAGTGGCATGTATAGTAAGAATATGCATAACACTGACATTGTTGGGAAGGTGTAATGTTACAGCGAATAATAACTGAAGCTTTTCTTTAAAAAAATTGGGCTGAAATAACCTTCTGTTTGAAATATATGTCTGTTTTTAATACCAAGAACTGAATGGGAGAGCAGTGATACGACACATTGATTTATGAATGAACCCAAGGGATATAAGCTAGGATCATTATTGAATCCTGTGGTTCTATCGGACAACAGTGCTTGTGCAACCTACTATTACCGCCCACTTGTAATCAACCAACATGGAGAGGATCCTGCATGGCCGCTCTCCATAAATAGTGAGGTGCACTAAGATGGCACCACCTCAGACAACATCCAGTGACGAAGCGCATAAGGCGGAGCTACGCACACAAGTCACTTACGGTTTAGTGAGGCTCAGGTGGTGGCAAGCACATCGACCTAGAACACTCGCTTTTCAAACAAATAGTGGTTTCGGGTTGGTGCATACCACCCTTTTATTGTAAGTGTGTTTTTAAGAATTGTTTTTTAAATAAAAGTATTATCCGGAATTACGCTATGGGAGCCCATCTTCTTTCCATATAAGGATATACGATCGGTGTCACAGAGGAGGTAACCATCACCATCTGATCCAGTGATAACAGGATATCAGAGATTGCCCCTTGAGAGCCTGGAGGCTCTGGTTCTCGTAGGACGAGCTATAGGAGGGAACAATCATATCGGCAGCTAGCCACACACTTACCACATGTGATTTGGCCCTGCAGGGGCGTTAGGATCTGGTAATAAGGGATACAAAAGGAGAGCACAAGAGTCACTTTATCACTCTGGAATCAAGAGCAAGCACAAGTCACTTTGCTTTGAATATTGCACAAGTCACCAGAAATATTGTGTGATTGATTTCTATAGTGGACTTCCTTATATATATATATATATATATATATATATATATATATATATATATATATATATATTTCTGATTTTTTTTGCACAGAGCTCGGTGAAGCACCAGGGACATTTTATCACTTTAAGAGTGATACTAAGGACAGTTTAAGAATACAAGCGTTTATAGTACTTCTTGGTAATACACATAGTGGGATATTGATGAATGCACATAGCATTTCACTAAGGGTATAAATAGTCTCATTAACTAGGTGGATTTTGTGAGTACACAGCCAACATTGTTTTAAATTACTTGTGATATATCACCTCAATGCACGTTCACCTGTGAAGGGTGATCCACTGGATAACTTTGCTGTTCATAGGCAGTGCCACCTATCCCCAACCCAAATTTTACATTTATTACCTGTACTTCTCAAAATTAGGTTTTCTATTGATTTGTCCTTGTGGCCTACAATGTGTAGGTCGCACAATGAGAGCGATGAATGTTAGAGTGAAGGAACACATAACGAACATTAAGAAGGGGTTCCCTAAACATAGCGTTTCTCGCCATTATCTCGAATGGCATAACAAAAATCCAGCTGGGACTACGTTTATTGCCATAAACAGATTTACCCCCCATTGGCGAGGAAGTATGATCAAGAGAGAGATTGCACAATTAGAAACTCATTGCATTTATGACCTAAAATGCTATACCTCCTTTGAATTAAACAGATTGAGACGTGAATTGTTTTATAAATAATGGTTATTTTTAGATAGTTATTTTAAAGATTATTTCTTACTTTCTTTTATGCATTACTTATGCTTAACACTAGTTGGCAGTGTTTCATTATTCATTATTTTTTATTCTTTATTTCGATTTTTTATATGCATGTTTTATATTGTACCAATGGTCTGTATTTAAAATTGATTATTGATTTGTTTTAATAATTAGTAGTGCAGCATTGGATCTTATGTATCTAATGTCTAGCTTCCTAGGTTGTATTTAGGAAAGCCTCCAGCATAGTCAAAGTGCCTCTCCTAATTGCTTTGTTTACATTGTTTGAATTAATAGTCAATTAAGATTGCTAAATGTTTGCATTGGACAGCTGGAGGAAGGACAACACAACTAAACTTGTGTAGCTAGCATACGGACCCTTCTGTCCTTATGCTGCCACTATTCAACAAAGAATTCAAATGGTAACATATGGTACTTTATTTGGACCACGTTATCAATATTACTTGTAATTCAACGGAGGCATTATATTCAGGGATTACAACTGGAAACATTAATATATTTTTTCCCATTTACTATTTAAGAATTTTGTGAAAACCTGTTGGGAACCCCCTAGGATTCATCTAACAGTACAAAAATTAATCTTAATCTTGCTATTATTAAGAAAGAATATAAATACAACTATTAGTCATCTATATCCTCTTTTGTGTTGAACCTTCCAAACATTTCATTGTCCGCACCTGCTAAAATCAAGTGGATCTGGCTTCCATTGATTACAAGTGGAGTAACGAGTCTCCTGATTGCATTCAGTGCCCCCCCCTGCTGAATCTGAGGCAGGTCTTTCTGCCCAGTTCTATGAGCTTTTTAACGGAAATGACTGCTACATACATAAAAGGAACAGGAACATTATGCAAGCCCTGATGAAGCACATATAAGTGCGAAACTAGTTGGCAAACTCGCATGAATCTTCCTTCAAATAACCTGTTTTCCCTTTACTTTGTTTTTCATGAAACTGTGGTTTATAACCATATGTATACCTTATTATGTAAATTATATGAAATATGATATTTTATATTGTCATAATTAAATTATTTTTGATACTACTTTAAACCTTGTGTTTTGTGCGCCTACCTTATATAACAAGAGCAACACATCTCACTTATAAAATCCCTATATTCGGAGAGGAACTGTCCTCCCCCAATATATGCCAAACTCCTTTTTTATTGTTTGCATTTTAGTGTCAGAGCGCTCAGAAAGGGAGATTGTTTTTTTATGTTTGTTTTTGTTTGTATTGGCTCAAAATCACTCTCTGCTCATCTGTTCCCTTGCTGAATGAGCTTTTAGTCGTGGAACGCAAGTGTGACTTTGTGGCTGGCACGTTGGCTGGATGGTTCCGCCCTCCAGAAAGTGTGTCATCTGTGATTATGTTAAAAAGGGCTTGCTTGCGTCTTTAGGCCACACCTCTGATGAAATCCGATTGGATGAAACATGTCAGATGGGCAGATGCAAGCATGGTTTTACACATCATGATGTCTGTACCCTGTAACTAACTGTAAGTGAACTACAATAAATTAGCTTTTTATACTTGACAGGCTTCACTATTGCTGCTTCATTATTTTCATTTGGGTATCGCTGACCTATTGATTGGATAATTACATCTACCATATCTTTGGAGTTTGTGATTTTGATGGCTTTAAGTGAATAAGTGCCCATTACAAGCTGTGCTCTATTATTGGATCAAGTATATTTGCCATCAGTGTTTGGAGAATCGATGCAGTGATGCTTTGTGGTTTATGATTATATGCCTATTTATCATCACTTTCTGGTAAGCAGATTGGATTCACATTGGGTGTGGTGTGCTTTTCCATACACACTGAAGCTGGTGAAGGGTCCTTTCATATCTATCTTTTCTTGGAAAGGTTGGTTATTTTAAAAAAGCGCTGCATTTTGGACTACTATTTATTATTGTTTGACAATCACAAACTGTGCTGGCTTCTTTTATAGATGTTATGTTGTTATAGCTAGCGCGGATGCCCACCCCCTTTTTTCTTTATTCAACAATCTATGTAAATAACAAAATGGATCAGCTTTTTTTTACACTAATCAGTATACATCAAAATCTGTATTCCATCCCTGCAGATGCACAGTGGAAAATTGATCAATCCACCATACCTCTCTATTTTCCTTGTCAAGAATATCTTTATTAAATGCAAGAATAAATTTTACATGAAGCATACATTCGTTACAGTTATCAGGTGGTTATTATAACATAAGATTGACTAACAGTATCATCTTTCTTAAACAACAATAAACGGGAATATTTTAGCCATGTTCTGTGTACTATCGCAGGAAGAGTTTAAGTAGTTAACATAGCCAAATATGTATATCAAAGATAATACGTCCTTATTTAATGTAACCTTACTACCTATCAACTTTAAATTTCTAAAATGTGCTACCTTTTCAAAGTTAACGGTAGATACATGAGGGTACTACCTTATGCAGTATCAGATCAGGAAAAGGAAGAAGCGAAGAAAAGGAAGGAAAATGGGGGGGGGGGTCAGGTAAGGAAGTCTGCAGGGATGGGCTAGGATCCGTCGTCAAAGCATGAAATGTACAACGGTTATTTTCGTATAGGAAAGCTACCATGGCATCATTACACCTCTATTAAAATTTTCTGGTATAGCATATTGTATCCAAGGGTTCCATATTTTTTCAAAGTTGGCGATCGTGTCCGTTTCTAACGCTTCCATTTTGGCGTGCGTCATAGCAATATTCATTCTATTTTTTGTTTCCGTCGTTGATAAAATTGGAGTTTTCCAAGCTTTTGCTATGGTTTGTTTGGCTGCCGTAAAGAGTTGTGTTAGTAGCTTGAAGTGCGTGTGTGTTAGATTGATGGGCTTTAAATTCAGTAGTGCCAATTTAGGGTCTGGAAGTATTCTCAATTTAGTCACCGCATTTACCATCTTGAAAATCTTATCCCAGAATTTCTGTACTATTGGACACGTCCACCAAGTATGAAAATATGTACCTTCGGTGATGCAACCCCTATAGCAATGTCCGGTGCAGTTTGGTGCATATTTAGCTATTCTGCTTGGCACCAGGTACCATCTCATTAATACCTTATAGCCCGCTTCCAATGCTATTATATTCGAGGAAGCCGATTTAGTGTTTCGCCATATTTGATTCCAATCCGAGGTATTAAGTTCTATACCCAGGTCACTCTCCCATTTCTGAACATAAGGAAGCTTTGTTGTGTTATTGTGGGATAGTGACTGCAAGTACAGAACCGAAATTGTACCTCTTACATGTGGATTATCTTTACATATACTTTCAAAAGGTGACATCTGGTTTTTCAGAGCCGAAGAGGTCAGATGTGTTTCCACAAAATTTTTTATTTGGAGGTATCGAAACAATTCTGATTGAGGTATACCGTATTTTTTACATACTGTCGGGAAGGGCATGATACCCGATGAATCCAAAAATTTATAGACATATATACAGTCTTTCCTTACCCATTCCTTGAATGTGTTAGGGAAGATCCATGCCGGATAAAATGTTGGGTTTTTATAAAATGAAAGCAGTGGGTTGAGAGGGGACACCAATGAATACTTGGATTTATAGCTATCCCATAGTGAGAGAGAATGTTTAATAATTGGATTGCAGATTTTCCCGCGTAGCTTGGGAAGAATCCAAAGTAAGTTAGCTGGAGGGATGGGATCACACTCGGTTGCCTCAATCGCTACCCAGAAAGGTGTTTCCTTTTTTGCATGATATTTGGCCAAGGTTGAAATTTGCGCTGCCCTATAGTAGTTTGTAAAATTCGGATATCCTAACCCTCCTTGAGTTTTGGGGAGATGCAAGATTTTCGCCTTTATTCTGGGCCTAGATGTGCCCCATATAAAGGTCATCATTCTGTTTTGTATTATCCTCAGAAAGTAAGCCGGTATTGGACTCGGGAGCACTCTAAAAAGATACAACAATTTTGGTAATATTGTCATCTTGACTGCGTTGATCCTACCTAACCAGGATAATGGGAGCTGGGACCAGGATTTGAGTAAGTTTGTTATCTGTTTAAGAAGAGGGGGATAATTATAAGAGAATAAATCAGATGTATCAGCCGTTACATGTGTTCCTAAGTACGGGATGCTCTTATCCGACCATGTAAATGGAAGACCTACTGTGGCTGCACTTAATTCTAGTCTTGAGAGGGATATGTTTAGTGCTACACATTTCTTGGGATTAATGGCTAGACCTGAGAACGTCGCAAATCTATCAAGTATTGGGATGAGATTAGGGCCAGTTACTTGCGGGGAAGAAATAAATAAAAGAATGTCATCCGCAAATAGGCATAATTTATGTTTATGACCTCTTAATTCTATACCTAGGATAGTGGGGTCTGATCTGATTTTCTGAGCAAGCGGTTCGATAAGGAGGGCAAATAATAACGGGGATAACGGGCAGCCCTGACGCGTTCCTCTTCTGATATCAAATGTGTCAGACTTATATCCTGCGTATTTAACATAAGCTTTAGGGTTATTATAAAGTTCCATAATCCAATTAGTGAAATTAGGGCCAAAGCCCCATTTCTGTAGAGTATATTTTAAATACGCCCAGGAAACAGAATCAAAAGCTTGTTTGATGTCCAGAGAGAGAAAACACGCCGGTATACCCCTTTTCTTTGCTATGTTGGCCAAGAGGCATGCCCTGCGTATATTATCGCCCGCTTGTCTGGATGGCATGAAACCTACTTGATCTCGATTGATTAGAGTACCGATAAAATTGTTAAGGCGGGTAGCTAGTATTTTACCTAATAGTTTTATATCTATGTTAAGCATAGATATGGGACGATAATTGCTACAAAGTGTGTCATCCGAATGTGGTTTGGGAATCATACAAACCGTTGCTAGCAACGTTTCAGGTCTGAAGGTGTTTTGCTCTAGCAAGTTGTTAAATGCCTCTGCCAGTCTGGGTGAAAGTAACTCAGTAAAAGTTTTGAGGTAGTTTGCCGAGAACCCGTCAGGTCCCGGTCTTTTGTTGATTTTGAGTTCCCGAATGGCTAAAGCTACATCCTCTTGCGTAATTGGTTCTTCCAACTGTTCTTTCTGTGATTGACTTATTTGTGGAAGATTAATTTGTGCAAAAAAGGAGTCAGCTTTAGATTCGTCAAATACAGTAGTTTCTGAGTAGAGTTGTTTTAGATGTGAGCTAAACTTTTGAACTATTTTAAGTGGGTTGCTGGAGAGAACCCTGTTGGCAATTTTTAACTTTATGGGTTTAAAAGTCTTATTGAGTGTGTTTAGCGCTCTAGCTAAATATGTCCCTGGTTTATTAGCTTGCTTGTAGAAAGCATGTCTAGATCTATTAAGTGTTCTATTCGCCAAATCGGTTAAGAACAAGTCGTATTCCAGACGTGCTTTGTCCAGCCGAGTTCTATTAGTTTGAGTTTGGCAGTTTTGTAGGGCCAGAAATGCTAAGTTGAATTCTGTTTCCAATTTTCTTGCCATCAGTGCTCGCTCCTTTTTTAAGATCCCTATTTGCCGCTGGAATGCTCCTCTGAGGACTGGCTTATGTGCTTCCCATAATGTAAGTGGGGATATTTCAGGGCTTGCATTGAGTTCTAGATAGTCTTTTAGAGCTTGTTCAATCAATTGGCAATGGGCAGGGTGTTTGAGTATAATTTCAGGAAGATACCAAGTGGGATCATGGTTTTTCAGAATGGTTGATGCCATTGTGGTGTACACCGCATTGTGATCTGACCAAGGGATGGGTATTATATTTGAATATAGTATTTCAGGGACCATACCGATTGTCACAAAAATATGATCAATTCGGCTGAAGGATTGGTGTGGGTTTGAAAAGTATGTGTAGTTCCGTTTTGTGGGATTGTGTTCTCTCCACGTGTCTACTAAATTGTATTTGGCTAATAAGTTGGGAAGGGTCCATTTAGCTTGGTGTTTAGGTGTGACATAGGGGGTTTTATCTAAGAATGGAAGAAGGACTTGGTTGGAGTCTCCGCAGATGAGGAGAGTCCCTATTTTATGTGAATTAATTATTTGGAAAAGATGCGATAAGAAGGGTAACGGGTTTAGATTAGGAGCATAATAAGATACTATCGTGATCTCCGTATCTAACACTTGGCCTGTTAATAGTATGTATCTGCCCTCTGGATCTTTGATTTCCGTTTTCAGAGTGAATGGGGTGGTGCGATGAAAAGCGATAAGGGTTCCCCTTTTTTTGACTGAAGCAGAGGCTGAATAGACTTGTGGATAGGAGGGGTTAAAAAATCTAGGAGTCGTGTTCGTAGTAAAGTGAGTTTCCTGTAGGCAAACAATATGGGCTTTTTTGGCCTGAAATGTTCTGAAGGCCTTGGTTCTTTTCTGTGGCACATTCAATCCCTGTACATTTAACGACAATATATTCAATGGTGCCATGGTAGCTTTACTTCTCTGTCCATTTTACCGTGATAAACTGGAGGACATCTGGCCAGCCCAATCCCTGCAGACTTGGGGAAAGAAAAGGAAAAGGGGTCTCTGGGGTATTCAACCTTGAAAAGGAAGGGAAACACAGAAAAAATGAGTAAATAAACAGTCAACAATAAACCAATAAAGTTTGTTAGGTTTACCCGTGGCGGGGATGGACTACCCCCGCCAGGGGAAAAGGGGATCCCATCAATCCCCCGCTTAATCTTGCGGGGAACTGAGGAGATCATGGTGGAGCACAGGTTGGTTCCGTGCGGTGGAAAACCGCTGTAAATATGTTCAAGTAAACACCGTCTGAGGTGTTTTTTCTCAACTAAGCTGTTAATAACATTTCGAACAGGATAACACTAACTGCTCACCTTCTGTTGTTTAGGCGAGAGATATGAGAGGGGGTTAACTATCCTTAATTAATTAAATAAAGAGATTGTAGAATTCATTAGCCTATACCAAAGATGTTTTAATTGGATCATGTGTTCCATTGGAATTTTAGGAAAAAATTCCTCAAGTAGGTCCAATAGTTTGGGTAAGATTAGGCTTCTATTGATCAGATATATGTCAGATTGGGTATCTACCTATTGACCATTAAAACGATGCAGATTCTACACACCAAAACTCGCCTTGCGCCTGGACGCTGACTGGGCTACTAGTGCACGAGGTGGTGTAATGTGGTGAAGCAACTTTGGATATTATAACTAGAGGAGGATAAGAGAATGGGTTTTAGAGGTGTCTCTTAGGTACCCGGGGTGTAATTAAATGGTGTGGGATGTCATAAGTCTGAGGGACCCTGCGAATGAAGAGGCAGGCCTTGTCGTTTCCTCCCCCCCCCCCCTCCTCCCCACCCTGAGGTGAGGAGGAGGTGAGGAAATAAAAAGTGGGGGGGAAAGTGGAAAAAAAATGGAAAGAAGTAAGAATGTGATAAAGGTAGGAGTGCAAGGTAAACAATGAAAAATAAAAATCGCAATAAGCGGTGAAAATGAGAATAAAATTGGGTCAAAAGAGAAAAATTTAAAAGTAGAAATTAAAAATAAGAGTAAAAAAAATAAAATAAATAAAAATAAAAATAAAAAACATCAAGTTCTCAATCCATGCAATCTGTACATCTTTTCTTGTGAAGTGTTCTTGTGACCAGGGGAAGAAGAAATTCATGAGGTCCTCTGGAAGGTGGTCAGTCCATGGTATCCTCTTGGTCTCTGGGTTGAGACACAAATCTTCCTCGTTTGTTTGTGTGATGAGTTCCATTGTTCTTTTCAGGTTGAATGATGCCATTGCGGGAAGATGTTGATGCTGATCTTCTGCGGGAGGAGTTGTGTGTGATACTGTGATCAATGAGCTTCAGATCAATTAAAGCTTGGTGTAATTGATCAGGTGATCTGCACACTATCTTTGAGCCCTGGAATGTAAATCTGAGGGAGAAGGGAAATCCCCACTGGTACTTTATGTTTCGCTGTTGTAATTCCACTAAAAGGGTTTTTTATTGCACGCCGTTTGGTAATTGTCAGTTGCGATAGATCGGCGAATATCTGGAAATTGTTTCCCTGGAATGTTAAACTGCTCTTCTCTCTGGCTGCTTCCAGAACCTGCTCTTTTGTTCTGTAGTAGTGGAATTTTGCAATGATATCCCTGGGGGGTCCCTCAGATTTTTTGGGGGCTAATGCCCTATGTATTCTATCAAATTCCAGGCGTTCTACAGGCAGTCCCGGCACTAGCTCCTGACACAGTGCTAGAATGGTACCTGAAAGGTCCAGGACCGTCTCAGGAATTCCCCTGAATCTCAAATTCGATCTCCTGGCGCGGTTCTCAAAATCTTCTAGTTTGCTATGAAGTACCAAGTTCTCCTCTTTAAGCGCATCTAGTTCTGATTGGCAATCTTGAGTATAAATTTCAATTTCGTCCATTTTTGCCTCTAAAGTCTCTGTGCGGCAGCCCAAGTCTCTTATTTCCTTAGTTAGACTAGTGGTGATTTGCTCTGAGGTGCGCTTTAGCGCTTTATTCAGCATTTTCTCGAATTGACTTAAGAGCTCTGAGGGGACTGTCTTACTTAATGTAGCTATTTGTGGGGTATTAGACAAGTCCTCCTCCTCACTGTCCGTGTCCATGTTCCTCAGAGAAGCTGCGGATTTCATTCCCTTTAACAAGCGTTGCTTGCCTTTCCCCTCAGTATTAGACTCTGAGGTAGCTGAGGTGGCTGAGGAGAATGCCGCCTTTTTTACAGAGCCCTTCATCTGCTGGGCCGTGCTATTAGGGTTGGATTTACCCTTATTTCTGGCACCCCCCAGCACCATATTTCAATAAAATGGTTCTCCTCACCTCCTGGGAACTCGACCCGTCGTTTTCTGTTCGTTTGCAGCTCTATTAAAATCAATTATTTGCGGTTTTCTTTCCCCACAGAGCGGAGCTCTAGTGCAGCATGACTGTGCAGCTAGACCCCGCCTCCCGGCTCCATACCTCTCTATTTTAAGAAAAACAATTCTGTCTCTATCCCTTATGGCTAATGGCTCATGGCATATCATTCCGAGGACCACAGAAGCAGGTTTGTCTCTAAATGCCCCTTTTCTGTAGATTGTTTAGACACTGATAATGATTTTTGTTTCTTCTGAATCATATGATGATAATGAGAAATGTGATCTTTCATTTTTGGATAGTTTCCTCTACATATTTATCATTTAGCACAGGACAAGGCATATACCACAGATAATAATTGTCAAATATATTAATTCTTGATAGATTAAGCAATGACACATATTGTGGATTGAATCATATTCTTTATAAATACACACATATATATGGATGGATGGACTTTCAGTTGTCCATGCATTCAAAAAGTCAATTTTTACCTATACTGGTCCACTGGTTACAATTTATTCAGAATCATTCCGGCAGTACCTCCTACTGGCAAATTTCCCTTTATGCAAGAGAGCTTCATTACATCTACTTTTATACCAATCTATACATTTTACAGAACCTTCAAAAGATGTCAAGCATTTATGTAGTAATTACATTTTCAGTTATTGTGGAAATATGAATAATGACTTCAAAAACCTTTCATGACCCTAAACTTTTGGAAAAACCTTTCAACCAACCACACTTAAAACTTTATAAAGTAAACCACACTTAACTGTATAGAAATGCATAAACAACTGTAAAACTTGCCCTATGAAATATAATTGCTATTGATCTCCAATAAGCCAGAGGCATTATAATTTAAATGCTAAAAGTAAAAGGCTGAAAATGGCATTTTTCCTGAAAAAGAGAAATATAAAACTAAACTGATTTGTCTTGTGGACAAAGAGATCCATGTATGAATACAAATATTTACTGCTTCTTTACTACATTTGATTCTAACATGCTAATTGGAAAGCACATTGGGCCAGATTCATGTAGAAATGGGCTACGCTGCGGCGGCGTAACGTATCCCATTTACGTTAAACCGCCGCAAGTTTACAGTGTAAGTGCCTGATTCACAAAGCACTTACCTGTAAACTTGGCGGGGACCATTTAAATTAGGCACGTTCCCGCGCCGAACGTACTACGCATGCTCCGTCCCTAAAATTTCCCTAACAAGCATTGCGCTTAATGACGTCGCAAGGACGTCATTGGTTTTGACGTTAACGTAAATGGCGTCCAACGCCATTTACGGACGACTTACGCAAACAACGTTAAATTTAAAAATTTGACGCGGGAACGACGGCCATACTTAACATTGGTTAGACCATCTAGAGGGCATGCTTAGTTTTATGCGACGTATCTCTACGGAAACAACGTAAATTTAGAGCAACGGGCAAAGCGGACGTTCGTGATCGGCGTAACTAGTCATTTGCATATTCTACGCCGACCGCAATGGAATCGCCACCTAGCGGCCATCCTAGAATTGCAGCCTAAGATCCGACGGTGTAAGTCACTTACACCTGTCGGATCTTAGGGCTATCTATGCGTAACCTGATTCTATGAATCAGGCGCATAGATAAGACAATCGTATCTCAGAGATACGACGGCGTATCAGGAGATACGCCGTCGTATCTCTTTTGTGAATCTGGCCCATTGTTTTTAAGCTGACAGATAATCTATGCTTTGCCTCTCATATAAATTAATAATTAACCACTTCATTACTGGGCACTTAAACCCCCTTCATGCCCAGACCAATTTCCAGCTTTCAGCGCTGACGCATTTTGAATGACAATTGCGCAGTCACACAACACTGTACCCAAATTATATTTTTATATTTTTATCATTTTTTTCCCACAAATAGAGCTTTCTTTTGGTGGTATTTGATCATCTCTGTGATTTAATTTTTTTGCGCTATAAACAAAAAAAGACAGAACATTTAAAAAAAAAACACAATATTTTTTACTTTTTTGTTATAATAATATCCCATTTAAAAAAAAAAAAAAAAAAAATTTCCCTCGGTTTAGGCCTATACGTATTCTTCTACATATTTTTGTTAAAAAAAAATCACAATAAGCGTATATTGATTGGTTTGCGCAAAAGTTATAGCGCCTACAAAATAGGGAATAGATTTATGATTTTTTTTTTTTTACTAGTAATTTTTTTTTGTCAGGCCTGCGATATTGCGGCGGACGTATCGGACACTTTTGACACAATTTTTGAACCATTCACATTTATACAGCGATCAGTGCTATAAAAATGCATTAGTTACTGTATAAATGTGACTGGCAGGGAAGGGGTTAACACTAGGGGGTGAGGAAGGGGTTAAATGTATTCCCTGGGTGTAGAGGGGGACTGACTGGGGGAGGTGACCGATGTTGTGTCCCTATGTACAAGGGACATAGCATTGGTCTCCTCTCTCCCTGACAGGACGTGGGCAGATCGGGTGTACCCGGCCGACATCGCGGCCGCCAGGCACACACATCAACTCCCCAGCGATGCGCCGTGCACAGTGTTTCCCCGATGCGTGCCCCCAGCAGCGCGCACGGGGAATGTAAACAACAGGACGTCCAGGGACATCCACCCGGGAAATGAGAGCCGCGCTGTGGACGTCTTTCGTCTACAGCGCGGATCTCAAGTGGTTAACATACGCATGTATACATATAGTGTGTGAATAGAAAAATGTGCTGCAGGATGAAAATATATGTAAAACACTTATTTAAAAAAAGACTGTAAATATTTTACAGATAGTATCTGCGGAGGTGTCTGAAACATGTAAGAAAATAGATAATCAATGATACTTTTTGTGGGATAAAACATTTCAAAACATTCCCAATCAGAGGGTCATTATTAGTCAAATTAGTTTGCTTTTGACCTAGTAGGTTTGATTTACTAAAACTGGAGAGTGCAAAGTCTGGTTCAGCTCTGCATAGAAACCAGTTAAAAGCTGATTGGTAGGGATGAGCTTCGAGTTTGAGTAGAACTCATGTTCGACTCGAACATTGCCTGTTCGCTGAACAGCGAACCATTTGGGGTGTTCGCGCAAATTCGAAAAGCCGCTGAACACCCTGTAAAAAAAAATGGGAGAAATCTAATTTGAAATCTTATTCACGGCTGTTCCCCTGTTCCTGTTTTATGATTTGGTGATGTATTTGCTGTTCATTTAAATAAAAGACAACCTGCACGTTTTTTTTGGAGTGCGGCTATCCATCTTTCATCTACTTTTCAAACTTATAGGTAAAGTTGATCCAGGAAAAATCGAATTGCCTCTCGTGGGATCAGGAAGGATTTTTTGCCCCTGCTGTAGCAAATTGTAGCATGCTCTGCTGGGGTTTTTTGCTTTCCTCTGGATCAACTGTGGGTATAGAATTGGGTTTATGGGATTGTACGATATTTATTTATTTATTTTTTATGGTTGAACTAGATGGACTTGTGTCTTTTTTCAACCTGGCTAACTATGTAAAACTTATGAAAAAAATACAAATCCATAGGAGGGGTCTTCTTGTGATCTCTGGAGACTTCAATGTCACCCCGGACCCTACTATTGACTCTACATCAGGAGCTAAGCGCACATCTCCCTCTGTACAAACAGTCCTTCATGACAAAGGTCTCTATGATGTGTGGAGATGTTTTCATGCAGAAGATAAGGATTTCACCTTCTTTTCCGTACCTCATCGTGTGTACACCAGGATTGACTTATTTTTAGTTGACCAACAGACCCTATCTAGATCCATTTCTGTTCCCATCAACAACATTATGTGGTCTGACCACGCTTCCATAACCCTGTCCATAGCAGATTCATCAACTACCAATTCAAATTCCCCTATGATGAGCCAATTCTTATCTTATGCAACAACCTGGAACCAGGCAGACGATTGAATAACACATCACAGAGTTCTTCTCTATTTACAAACCTTCTGTACAAGATCATTTTGTTTTGTGGAATGCTCATAAAGCATATATAAGGGGTATTTTCATGAAATTGGGGGTGAGAACGAAGAGGCAGCGGCAAGCATGGTTGAGTAAATTAACAAACAACATTTTTAAATTAGAAACCAAAAATAATACACAATCTTCTCCCTCGCTCTCTAACAGACTGACACAATTAAGATACAATCTTAGACTTCTCCTTTTGGAGACTTTTGAAAAAATCAACCAAGAGGCTGAAAATGACTTACTATGCTAATGGAAACAGGGTAGGGCAAACTATTAGCGCATTAAATTAAGGGATATAGGTATAAAACCAAAATACCCTATATTTTACACATTCAGACAAAAAACAAACTATCTTTGTATTATATTTTTTTGTGTACAATCTTTTTAATATTACTTAATTAAAAACTTTAACAATTTTACATATGGTTTATTTGTGTGCCTACAAAGTCCATCTTTTTAGTTTTCAATTTCTTCCTAATATTAAACTATACCATCAGCAAGACATAGCAGATGCCTGTAGCCACTATTATGGTAACCTATATAACTTAAAAGATGACACATAAACGTATCAACTCGACAGTAATTCGATCAACAGCTTTTTACAGCAGACATCCTTACCAAAACATCTTTACCAGTCCCCGGAACAGCTCAGGTCTCTAAACTTGTCTTTTACTGAATCTTAAATTCATAGAGCAACAGAATCCCTACCAGCAAACAAATCTCCTGGCCCAGATGGTTTAATCTGAGAACACTACCAAACATACAAACTTTTATCAACACTGTACTTAGAACGTTTGTTCAATGCTGCCACGGCCTCTTCTTCCTTTCCTCCTGAAATGCTTAATCCTCTGATGGTGACTCTACCCAAGCCAGGGAAAGACCAGAATAGCCCCGCGAATTTCAGACCAATCTCGTTATTAAATCTAGATCTGAAACTATATGTAAAACTCATAGCCACGTGCCTAATAGACATACTACCCCTTCTGATCCACCCAGACCAGTCTGGATTCACTAAAGGTCACCAGACCTCTGATGCGACTTGGAGACTGACAAACATTATACATCTAGCTGGGGTGCAAAAAAGGCCTTCTCTGCTGTTGGCTTTGGACGCAGAGAAGGCCTTTGATCGAATCCATTACTTGGCTCTGGTTCTGGAGAGGTTTGGTTTTTCTGGTCCCATATTTACAGCAATTATGGCTCTCTATTCAAAACCCTCTGCTCAAGTCTATTCGTCAGGAGTATTATCGAATCCCTTTAATATCTCCAATGGGACACGTCAGGGATGCCCTCTTTCCCCATTAATTTTTAACCTATTGATGGAACCACTGGCCAATTATATTAGAACCCAACCCAATATTAAAGGATTCCCAGTACAAATTCTACTCCTACCATCAGCCTATTTGCTGATGATATCATATTGATGCTCATATTGATGCTCACAGACATAGAGGACTCCCTGGCTTTGGTACACTTAGCATTGCAAATGTTTAACAAGGTTTCTTATTACAAGGTGAATGAAAGCAAAACATTTATACTGGGGCTGGGAATAGACCCACCCATATGACAAAAACTCAGTTCACGGTTCACGTATAAGTGGAGTGATGGGGGTATAAAATACTTAGGTATCACACTAACAGCCTAGTTAGGTCTAGTCAAAGCCAACTACACACCATTTCTCAATACAATTGAATCAAAACTCCACAACGTGGCTAAGACAGAATTTTTGTGGCCCAGCCGCCTAGCAGCATTCAAAATGGTGTTACTACCATTGCTCTATTTATTCAGGACTCTGCCCATACCAGTCCCTAACTCTTTTTTCACCAAAATACAAACATTTATCGTTATCTATAAAAGGGGAAGAGGGCGAGATGTGCATTTAAAAAAATAAAAGCATCTAGGAGAGTGGGAGGGGTGGGGCATGTATTAATAAAAGATTATTATGTAGCTTTGATTCTAGCACAATTGAGAACATGGTTCCCCCAATCACTTCAAGAGAGATGGCAGGAACTAGAGGAATCCCAAACCTCAGGCAATAATCTCTAAGACCTATTAATGACGTCTAAACTTAATCCAATAATCACCACCACCCTGTCACCTTCTATGAAAGCATCACTTCAGGCATGGAAAGTATTAATAACTATGCAAGATGTAGACCCCACCACAGTCTCTCTCCCTCTTCTTATCTCCAGCCTTGGTGGGATCATCCCTGATCTCCACATAAAACACTGGTTAGACAAAGGGATAAAAACCATAAATGACCTCATGATAGGACCCACAATAAAAACATTCAGAGCTGATCAATTGGAATACAATCTGGAGGATTCTGAAAATTACAGATTTCTTCAGATTAGCCACTTTCTCTGTATGCACCCACAGACCTCTATCAGAATTTTCATGGAGAATAGCTCTACATTTCATCAAATCCTCCACCAACATAAAAAGGTATATCCCTATTTTACAACACTTTAAATAATAAAATGAAATTCACCAAATTTTCTGAAATCAATGCTTGGCAAAGGGAATTGGGGACTTACTACACCCCAGCACAATGGTAAAAAGCACTTTAAACAACGTACTCGGCAACCAAAAGTGTTAACCATTGGGAACTAACCCCAAAAATACTGCTTTGTTGGCACCGGGCCCCACTCTGAATTTTCAATTTTGATGCCCATACTTCTCCACTTTGCTGTAGGAAATGTTGTGCTATAGGTACATTATACCACATACTGTGGGACTGCCCACATATACACACCCTCTGGAATAGTGTATTTGACTTACTGGCACAAATACTGAACCTAAGAACTCCTATATCCCTGGGTATGGCTTTACTATCCTTAGGAATAGAGGGCCAGATTCACATATATCTGCGGCGGCGTAACGTATCGTCTTTACGTTACACCGCCGCAAGTTTTCAGCGCAAGTGCCTGATTCACCAAGCACTTGCGTGTAAACTTACGGCGGTGTAACGTAAAGCCGTCTGGCACAAGCCCGCCTAATTCAAATGGGGCGTGTACCATTTAAATTAGGCGCGTTCCCACGCCGAACGTTCTGCGCATGCTCCGTGTGAAAATTTCCCGACGTGTTTTGCGCGAAATTACGGCACTCCGACGTATTTTTTGAATGGCGACGTGCGGTACGTCGTTTCGTATTCCCAGACGTCTTACACAAAAAAATAAAATTGAAATTTGACGCGGGAACGACGGCCATACTTTAACATGGCTGTTCTAAATATAAGCCATGAAAAAGCAGGCCTAAGTTTGCGACGGGAAAAACCGACTAGCGACGACGTAAGAGATTGCGATGAACGCGCGTATCTTCATGGATCGCTGTAATCAGCTAATTTGCATACCCGACGCTGGAAAACAACGCAAACTCCACCCAGCGGCCGCCGGAAAATTACACCTAGGATCCGAAGGCGTACGAAGCCGTACGAAGCCGTACGTATGTCGGATCTTAGCCAAAAGCCGTCGTATCTTTTTTGTGAATTACAAATAAAGATACCATGCGCCAAATTTGAAAATACGCCGGAGTATCAGTAGATACTCCGGCGTATTTCCTCTGTGAATCTGGCCCAGAATCCCTACATATAACAAATAGAACAATAGTCATCAATACCCTACTGAGTACTAGGCTATCCATAATGAGACATTGGAAAAACTGTGAAATACCTACCATAAAATAAGTTATAACAACAACAAATACACACGCCACATACAAATAAATGTTTGCATCATCTCAGGGCAGATATCATGCAGCAAAAATTCAATGGAAACCGTGGACTGACTGGTATAAGTTGAGGAGATTTGCATGTCACTTATAATGGTATATTGGTTCTTATCACAAATCAAAACAGCAGACCTTGTAATTGTTTGGTTTTAATTATTTTATTTTTATCCTTTCTTTATTTTATCACCTTACCTTTTATTAGGTTTCTCAATGGTTTTGTATTCTCTAAGAGTGACATCATACTATATTCCAGCTCAACACACAATGGCCCAGATTCTCGTAGATTGGCTTATAACTCAGCGGGTGTAACGTATCACATTTACGTTACGCCGCCGCAAGTTTTACAGGCAAGTGCTTTATTCACAAAGAACTTGCCTGTAAAGTTGCGGCGGCGTAGCGTAAATCACCCGGCGCAAGCACGCCTAATTCAAATTAGCCGGGTAGGGGGCGTGAAGCATTTAAATTAAGCGCGTTCCCGCGCCGAACGTACTGCGCATGCGCCGTCCGAAAAATATCCCAGGGTGCATTGCTCCAAATGACGTCGCAAGGACGTCATTAGTTTCGACGTGAACGTAAATGGTGTCCAGCCCCATTCACGGACGACTTACGCAAATGACGTAAATTTACAAATTTCAACGCGGGAACGACGGCCATACTTAACATTGATTGCGCCTCATATACCCAGGGACAACTTTACGCCGGGACAAGCCTAACGTAAACGTCGTAACTTTACTGCGTCGGCTGTAAACGTTCGGGAATTCGCGTACCTAGCTAATTTGCATACTCAACAGGGAAAACGACAGAGGCGACACCTAGCGGCCAAAAAAAAAATTACATTTAAGATCCGACAGCGTAAGAGCCTTACGCCTGTGGGATCTAATGGATATCTATGTGTAACTGATTCTAAGAATCAGTCGCATAGATACGACGGCCCAGATTAGGACTTACGACGGCGTACATGGCGTTGCGCCGTCGTAAGCCCTTTGAGAATCTGGGCCATTGTGCCTTGTGGTATATAGATACTGTACCTTTGAAATTCAAACACAGCTGGAATAGGAGGAGGACGTGTGACTTCCTTACCCTAGACACAGATTGATCCCTTTTGGAGTGTCAGGGTGGGGTTACTTGCTCAAGTTCCATAGAATAGTGGCAGTGATTATTTACTACCTACATCGCAAGGTTTGTTACTGCATCTGACCGAACAAATACTTATTGAATGTTTATAGTAATATTGATGCCTTATCGCTTTTGTAAACTTTTGTTCTTTTTCTGTAAACTCAATAAAAACTTATTGAAACTAAAACTTAATGATGGTCTATCTCTGCATTAACATTTATTCTAATATTTGATACTTTCTCAGTATTAGCCCTTCTCTCTCCCAGTGGCTGGTCAGACACTGTTCACACCTTTAATTGTATAACATTTTCTTTGTTTTCTTTTCTATTTTTCTTTTTTGATTCTTGCCTTTTCACTTATAACCCCATTGTCAATGAAGGCAAACCTAGATGTGATTGTTCTTTGAAGTTTTAAACTTGGTCCTGTTAAACTTAACCTGTTAAACCATACCATCTTCAGATAAAATGTGCTCCAGCCTTCTTCTGTCATTTGAAGCCAAAATACAGAAAATCCGGACATCTACCAACCAGGCTATGCGACCCTTAGACCAACCAATATCATCTGGCTTCCATTCAGGTCTTATGCGATTTACAGATACTACCCCTGGGGAGATACTGAAAATTATGAGAGACTTAAAAGCATCATCATATCCGGATGATATCTGTCCCGGGTGGCTCATGAAGGCCAATGCAAAAAACATTGGCCCTGGACATTTGCAAAGTTATTAACCTTTCTCTGCAATTAGGCATCGTCCCAGGAAAAATGAAGCATGCCATAGTAACACCCCTTCTGAAAAAGATGGGTCTAGACATAAATGACCCGCTCAATTTCAGGCCCATTTCCGCCATCCCCTTCCTGGCAAAAATCCTAGAGCAAGTAGTCTTCAGGCAGTTACAAAACTATTTTGAGGGGGGTAACCTCTTCCATGACACCCAGTCGGGGTTTCGTCCGGGAAGAGGAATCGAGATATCTGTGCTGGCCATGCGAGAAAGACTATTGACAATCCGTGACGCAGGGGGGTCGGCAGCCCTGATTTTGCTAGACCTCTCCGCAGCATTCGACACTGTCGACTATAATATACTGTTGGACAGATTAAAAAATCTTTTTGGTCTTAACGGGGTGGTCCTGAGTTGGATACGCTCGTTTCTCCATGAGAGAACACAATGTGTCAAGATGGGAACACACCGATCTACCCCAAGACCTCTGACATGCGGAGTTCCACAGGGGAGTGCTCTATCGCCACTCCTCTTTAACTGCTATGTTCGTCCTCTTGCTGACATCATCCAGAACAATAACTTGGAGTGTCAGCTTTATGCCGATGACACACAAATTCTGGTTGATTCAGCAAGAGGACCTCAGCAGCCAGTTCAGTTGGCGAAATGCCTGGTAGAAATACAGGACTGGATGGCTGGCAATAGGCTTGGACTGAACGCAGCTAAAACTGAAGTTCTATTAATTGGTCCTACTAGCCCCCTATTGCTGGCTGCTTGGCCTCTGTCTTTCGGACCCACACCCATTCCAGCCAAGCAGGTAAAAAACCTAGGAGTCATAATCGATGACACCCTCTCGTTTGTTCCCCACTTCAGAAACATCCTGCGGAATGCCAATTACCATCTAAGGCTCCTCAGAAAAGTAAAACATCTATTCACCCAAAATAACAGATCACTACTTGCCCAGGCTTTTATCCATTCCCGGTTAGACGGGGCAAACGTATTCCTATTGGGTGCCCCGCAGAAATGGGCCCATAAGCTTCAGGTGGTTCAGAACCACACTGCTCGCTTTGTACTCGGTCTAGCGAGAAGAGACCATATTAGCCTGGCCAGGAGATCACTTCATTGGCTCCCTATCGAGCAGAGAGTGATCTTTAAAACGCTCTGTATCTTCTTCCGTGCATACTGGGGACAGGGTCCCAAGTACTTACACAGCTTGGCGGTGCACTATGAACCCTCGCGCCCATTAAGATCCAAGACCCAACATTTAGCCACAGTCATTCCATCTAAACTTTCTTCCATGGGAGGCAAACGACTCCAGAGTAGGGGTGCCATGTTGTGGAATGCCCTCTCCTTGGAACTTAAGATGACATCTAACCTGCTCCTCTTCAGAAAAAAACTAAAGACGGAACTGTTCATCCAGGCCTATGGTTAAATTTATATTCTTTTCCCTCTTACAGTCCGCCCCCTCATAGAAGGGGCCACTTGCCTCTCCAATAACTATGATGTCCTCTACCCCTCCTCTAGTATCCCCACTGTTCCTTTTTTCTTTTATATTTTTTCTCATACACTTCACGGCTCATTCCTCTTGCTCCTCTAAGGGCTGGATACCCTTTCCTTTCACCGCCCTCTCTTCTCTTTTCTCTCTCTTCTTCACCACGGATTGATTCAAAGTTACATCTCACCAGCGGCGCTTAGACGCTCACTTCACAGTGGGCATTTGGCGCCTAATTAAGCTCAAAAATCAATCAATCAATCAATCAATCAAACTGTAACCGTTTGGATGGATACTGAAATTTATATTTCTAGTACTGCCTATTACATTTTCTATTATGTAAATCTACTTTAATAAAAAAAGTAAATGAAAAACAAAAAAAAGAACAAAACAACTACAAATAATACACATACATAGTTATAAAACTAAAGAGCAAAGGGCAATGTAATCATAACCAGGTGGTGGATATCAGGTGGTCACTGAGAGCTTACCAAACACAAAAGTACAATGATCATGTGGATAAGTATAGAAAAGTCCAGGCAACAGGTATACCCTGGGGGCAGACTTGGGAGCCAGATGTAACACAGGCAGACTGGGACAACTAAATAATATATATAGAATATTAATGATATACATAAATACATAGTATTGAGCCTATCACAAGTAGGGGATTATTTGGTTAAGATAACAAAATATCCCAATCACCAGGATGATCGGTCTGTATTAAAAAGCCATACTTAACCACAACCAGTGGAGCAAGAGTAGACTCTTATGTAAAAGACTGGTGCACTATAGAATGTAATTATAAAAGCTTTCTGTTTTCCCAGCAGGATCCTGAATTTCAGCACTGGTATCATATGTCTGGATCACACACACACATTTAGCCCTGTTTTTCTGCCATTTGAAACCCACAGTATATGTACTGTGTGGTAAAAGGGTGTGGATTATAATAGATACAAATAAGCATTCTAACCTTGTCTTCTTGGAGAATACAGAAAATAGAACTATTTTAAAAGTAAGCTGTCCTCTTGAGCTTCCAGATTTAACTTCTGCTTTTCATTTAGACTATTAAATCACTGTGTGTGGCAAATGTTCACTTCCCCAGGATCAGAACGTCTAATTCGTTTGTGTTCAGTTTCTTCTATTTGTATAAAGAATGTCAATTCAAATCCAGGTTTCTTCCCTCTGGTTTGTTAAAGTTAACAATGTGGAGTTTATGATACACATTTAAGTATCTTCATATTAGTCTAAGTAGCCATTTTGTTTTGTTCTGCCACAATTATGTACACTAAGAAGGAGAGTGAAAAGTTAAAAGTCCTGCCATAGTGTTACTTGATTATTTCTCTTTATTCCAAAGCATGCACCTTTTTTGTATTAAAAAGTCTGCTAGTCAGTCTTCTGTATATAAACATGGAGGAGTCGCTCCTACTGCCACAGTTGCTTGTTCATCTATATAATATATATATATATACACACACACACACACAGTACAGACCAAAAGTTTGGACACACCTTCTCATTCAAAGAGTTTTCTTTATTTTCATGACTATGAAAATTGTAGATTTACACTGAAGGCTTCAAAACTATGAATTAACACATGTGGAATTATACATAACAAAAAAGTGTGAAACAACTGAAAATATATTTCATATTCTATGTTCTTCAAAGTAGCCACCTTTTGCTTTGATTACTGCTTTGCACACTCTTGGCATTCTCTTGATGAGCTTCAAGAGGTAGTCACCTGGCGCAGCACCCCATCACTCTCCTTCTTGGTCAAATAGCCCTTACACAGCCTGGAGGTGTGTTTGGGGTCATTGTCCTGTTGAAAAATAAATGATGGTCCAACTAAACGCAAACCGGATGGAATAGCATGCCGCTGCATGATGCTGTGGTAGCCATGCTGGCTCAATATGCCTTCAATTTTGAATAAATCACCAACAGTGTCACCAGCAAAGCACCCCCACACCATCACACCTCCTCCTCCATGCTTCACGGTGGGAACCAGGCATGTAGAGTCCATCCGTTCACCTTTTCTGCGTCGCACAAAGACACAGGGGTTGGAACCAAAGATCTCAAGTTTGGACTCATCAGACCAAAGCACAGATTTCCACTGGTCTAATGTCCATTCATTGTGTTCTTTAGCCCAAACAAGTCTCTTCTGCTTGTTGCCTTTCTTTAGCAGTGGTTTCCTAGCAGATATTCTACCATGAAGGCCTGATTCACGCAGTCTCCTCTTAACGGTTCTAGAGATGTGTCTGCTGCAAAAGGTGGCTACTTTGAAGAACCTAGAATATTAAATATATTTTCAGTTGTTTCACACTTTTTTGTTATGTATAATTCCACATGTGTTAATTCATAGTTTTGATGCCTTCAGTGTGAATCTACAATTTTCATAGTCATGAAAATAAAGAAAACTCTTTGAATGAGAAGGTGTGTCCAAACTTTTGGTCTGTACTGTATATTATATATATATATATATATATATATATATATATATATATATATATATATATATATATATATATATATATATATATATATATATATATATATATATATATATATATATATATATATATATAGTTATTTAGTTAAATTTTGCATCAGTATTTTCTGGGGAAATCTGGCATTGTTTCATGACCATAAAATCCAAAATCTATCTTTAGGAACTGTCACAAACACCCTAGCTTCATGGGGATTCCACTGTTGTTTAGAAAAGGATTGTACAATTTGTGTTCCAGTTCCTTGCCTCTATATAGTAGTCCTCACTCTAATAACTAAGTGGCTTCAGATGTTACATGGTATTGCTTCATGATCATTTCATACAAAAATTATTTTTGCCAACTGGGAACTGCTACAAGCATCATTAATTTCATGGGGATTTAATTGTGCTTTACAAAAGAATTTAGAAAATGAGGTCCCTACTGTATTATTACATCCAAAAAAATAGGCATGCAATCTCTGTTCCATTCCCTTTTCTCTATATACTGTAGTATGCCTCTCAATAGGTGGCCTCAGAGGTTAAATGTGTATGCACTCTTTAACAAATGAATATCATATTCTTTTTGTTGTGGCTGCATATACACTGAAGGTCTACAGCCACCTTGAATGAGTGTGGTTCTTGCAAGTGTGGAAGCCTTTAACCACTTAAGACCCAGACCATTATGCAGGTTAAGGACCTTGCCCCTTTTTGCGATTCGGCACTGTGTCGCTTAAACTGACAATTGCACGGTCGTGCGATGTGGCTCCCAAACAAAATTGGCATCCTTTTTTTCCCGCAAATAAAGCTTTCTTTTGGTGGCATTTAATCACCTCTGTGGTCTTTATTTTTTGCGCTATAAACAAAAGAAGAGCGACAATTTTGAAAAAAAATCTATATTTTTTACTTTTTATAAACAAGTACTCTAACACTTATTGAAAAGGTAAGTCCATTCAACAAAAATAAATAAAGCACAACAGCGCTACTCTATAGGTGGTGTTATCACTCCCACCAAGCAGTTCAAAAATCAAAAATCAATGCTGAGAAGACGATGAGAAATGTCCCAGAAGGAGTATTGAAAAAGAAAGAAAAATAGCAGCGTGCACCATCCACCAAAAATCTTCTTAATTCACCAGTTGTGATCACTCGCCCTGTCGGGGTTCAAACTCACCGCAATGAAATATAAAATACGCATTTCAGTGAATAACACTTCATTAACCATGGATCCCAGCGGACACATTCTATCATGGAACCAGATGCTTTAAGGACCCTCAGGTAAAACAAGCAAAAACAGAAAAAGCCACCATAGCATAATTCAGCTTTTAATATGTAAAACCCTCAAGTGCCAGTACATCAGGCTCCCCTTATATATTCAACGTTCATTCATTCAAACAGTAATAGGCATTTGAAAATATCACCAGATCCTCATGCGATCGGCGTCAGTGTCTCCTCCTCGCACCGCTGACAGGATACCAGGCAGAGTTACAGCTGCCTCGTCCTGCTTCGATGGAGCGCGGGGATCCTTCAAATGTGTGGTGTAGCAAGCGCCCTGACTAGTTTCGCCAGTGAATGGCTTCTACGGAGGGCGTGGCTTCACAGCTGACTCAGTCCAATATATATCACATCCCTCAGTTCAGCCACAGCCAATCACAAGTCACCAGGCATGTCAACAGGTGCACGTCATGCCACGGTGATCAGTATCCAGAATGGCTCAAGCTAAGAGTGGGGAGAAGGACCAAATGTATATCTGTCCGCACAAGTTAGTGTTTAAACAGCTGGATGTTCAAAAAGTTAGTATTAATAGCGCACACAGCACATAATACCATACATTTCATTTACACTCAGCTAGCTTGTTCTAAGGACATAAGAGAAAAGAACTAATTTATAAAAAGCAAAAAAGGGGAGAAAATTAATACTAGTGAGCTGGAAATGACACCAGCAGCATCTCCCGCACTTAATACCAATGAGCTGGAAATGACAACAGAACGATCTCCCGCACCTAATACCAGTGAGCTGGAAATGACACCAGCAGCATCTCCCGCACTTAATACCAGTGAGCTGGAAATTACTTTTGTTTAGGTTGTCTGCTATTCATTTAGCAGTTAACCTAAGATTTTTTCTTTTACTCTAGGTTGTGTATAGGTATTCATCCAAGTGGCGCTAAGCAGTGTATGATAGGCCTTTTTTACACTACTTTATTATTTTTTACTTTTTGCTATAATAAATATCCCCCAAAAATATATAAAAAAAACTATTTATTTTCTCATTTTAGGCCGATACGTATTCTTCTACCTATTTTTGGTAAAAAATCGCAATAAGCATTTATCGATTGGTTTGCGCAACATTTATAGCGTTTACAAAATAGGGGATAGTTTTATTGCATTTTTAATAATATTTTTTTTTTACTACTAATGGCGGCGATCAGCGATTTTTTTCATGACTGCGACATTATGGCGGACACATCGAACAATTTTGACATATTTTTGGGACCATTGTCATATTCACAGCAAAAAGTGCTATACAAATGCATTGTTTACTGTGAAAATGACAATTGCAGTTTAGGAGTTAACCACTAGGGGGCACTGTAGGGGTTAAGCGTGACCTCATATGTGTTTCTAACTGTAGGGGGCGGGGCTGGATGTGTAATGTCATTGATCGTCTTACCCTATATCAGGGAACAGACGATCAATGACACTGCCACAACGAAGAACAGGGAAGGTGTGTTTACACACACCTCTCCCCGTTCTTCAGCTCCAGTGACCGAACGTGGGACATCGGCGGCGATCGGGTCTGCGCGCCCCGTGGGCGCGGTCATGCAGCTGTGGACCGGGTCGCAAGCGTGCCACCACCGGAGCGCTTGCTACCCCACAGCTGGCCTTAGGGAATCACGTACGGGTACGTGATTGTGCCCAGCCGTGCCATTCTGTCGACGTAAATCGGCGTGAAGGGGTCCTTAAGTGGTTAAAGTATTACTGCATACATGCAGAGGAACCAGTTTAGGAATGTGCACATCATGGCAGGAATGCATGAGCAGGTCCACCATTTATACTGGCACCTAGTGGGCCATTTAAACCTGAGACCTGCATAAGACCATCCCTAAAAAAAAAAATTCAGCTTGAGTTTCTGTTATTCTTGAACCTGAACCTGCTTAACCCCTTTATTAACCAATAGAGTTGGGCAAACTTTGGCTGTTCGCCCATTTCAGGGGTACACACGAATTTGCAGGGTGTTCGTCCATTTGTGCCTTTTCCCTTTCCTCCTTCATATCTTATCCCTTCCCACTATCACCCTCACCCCCACTCTCCCCTAACCCCCATTTCCTTGTCCTTCTTTAACTTTCCCTACCCCTTCTCCATTTCCTCTGCTTTTGTTTCCTTATTTGTTTGCATCCTTAATCCTTAGCCCCCCCTTCCTCCCTTTCCCCCAAACTGCTCTGCCCCCCTCTCATCCTCCTCAACTCCCCTTTCCCTGTTCTTTTCCTGTTTTTGCATTTCCCCCTTTTTTGTTCTTGTCCCCTTGTTCTTCTCATCCCTTTAAATTTTACAATTCTAATGCCGTGTACACACAATCATTTTTCGGGTTGTAAAAAATGACGTTTTTCATCCTCTAGAAAAAACAAAGTTTTTTTTGTTCAACTTCATCATTAAAACGACGTTGCCTACACATGATAGTGAAAAAAAATGCTCTAGCAAAGCGTAGTGACGCACAACGCGTACAACGCCACTATAAAGGGGAAGTTCCATGCGCATGACGCCACCCTTGGGGCTGCTTTTGCTGATTTTGTGTTAGTAAAAGACGATTTGCGCTTTTCGGTCTGTGATGAATGTGCTTACTCCATTACGAACGGTAGTTTTACCAGAACGAGTGCTCCTATCTCAGAACTTGCTTCTGAGCATGCGTGGGTTTTTCACATCGTTAAAGCCCACACACGATAATTTTTTTACAACCCGAAAAACTACATAGTTTAAAACGTCGTAAAAAAATAGAGCATGTTCAAATGTGCCCGAAAAATGTTCTGAAGCCCACACACGATCGTTTTAAGTGACATTTTTTAAAAACGTTGTTTTTTACAACCCGAAAAATGATCGTGTGTATGCGGCATAAGTCCAGGGACTATTTTCCCTATATATATATTTCTAATTTGATAAGAGTCTACAGTAGGTCTTATCAGTAATTGATTAATACAACATTAAAGGATAATAAAGTATTGGTTTGTACACCTAAATAATTGAAAATATGTTTCTTTATGGTAATTGTTGTGAGCTATTTTTTCATGTTGGGTCTATTCGTGACTACCAATTTAATGTCCAGTGCTACACAAATTTCCTCCATTTCTCTATTTGATTTGGATGTGGGCTACGTCTTAATTTTCTCTCACTGTGGACAAAGTAGTAAAGTAGCTATACAGGATGTCCCAAAGTGGGGTCTAGGGTGTTCTCTGTAAATGTATCCCTAGCCATATGTACTTGGTCAGTCTGATAGCTCATTATTTAAACAAATGATTGCTGCCGCATCCCAGTGCTTTATCTCATATAGCCACTCTCATTCATGGCTAGCAATGCCCCCAAAATGTTATTTGTAATTATATTTGCTTTTCTGGCTAAACAAGCTGGTGGGGTTTTGTATTTAGTAATTACCTACATTCCCTCATCATGTACTTTTTTTTAAGTTGGATATACATTGCTTGAGAACTTACTATTTTATTTTTTATTTTTTTACTGTGTTCATGCTACTTTGTAACATTTTTGTACATAAATTACTTAGAACTGCTAGCCTGTGTCATAATAGCTGTTTAAATTGCCACTATTGTTAAAATAGAATAAAAAAATTGTTAAAGCACATCAAAACAAACACAATAATGTGGAAATTGAATGTGGAGAATCACACAGCCTACACAAACAGAAAGCCAGAAATCATTTTTAAGAGTTTCAAATTATAGAGAAAAGTAAACCTCAGGGAAAAGAAAGCAGTAAGATAAGCAAATCTGTATATAGTTGCCCTAGAGACAAAATAAACCATAACCCACAAATAAAGAGACAAATGAACTGGCTGGTTCATGACACTGACATAAAACAGATTTCTTCACTAGAAGTTATGTCTTATTGTGTACGTTAATACAGTATGCAGAAGAAAAGAAAGACAATTATACAAAATAATACAGGCAACCTACTAAAGCTGCATAATATACCCTAAGGGAAATGTTATGGTCCAGATGGGCTGTAAAAAAATCTTTCAAAGCATGGTTTCATGGTTTCAGATTTATTGATTTTATTCTTTTGAGTTGCTATAAACATGTAAAATTATATACATTTAAATGATAATACTGGCTTATTCTGTAATTTGTCCATAACTTTTAATTCAGTGGTCATCAACCCTGTCCTCAGGGCCCACTAACAGGCCAGATTTTATGTATTACCTTGGGGAGATGCAGACTAGAATACTCCAATCAATGAGCAGCAAATCATATAGCTTGTGATGTATTTCAGTTATCTTGCAAACTTGGCCTGTTAGTTGGCCCTGAGGACAGGGTTGATGACAACTGATTTAATTGATGTGTAGTGGATTAGATAGATAGATAGATACCAGGCGCCATTGTGGCCGCGGATCATGCAGCCCGCATGGAGCAGCCCCCGAACACATCCCAGACGGTCACGATACCACTCTCACCAGCACCTGCTTACCTCATGGGGACACCGGCAGCCTTTCGCTCAGACGTGGCCGACCTCACCCACACCCAGAGCCAGATGGATACCGACCTCCGCCACATGCTCCAGGCACTGCCAACCCGGACGGACATAGAGGCTCTGATCCTGTGCATAGAAGAGGCGCACAGCAGGGATATCCAGGCGGTGAGAACGGATCTGCACGATGTCGCAGACCGGGTGACAACTGGGGAGACGCTGGTGGCTTCACTGGAGACCTGGGTGCAGACTCTGGAGCGGGCATGTGACACTCACGCTACTGAGGCCAGAGAGATGCAACTCCACCTGGAGGAAATTGAGGACTGGAGTCGCCGCAATAATCTGCGGCTGCGGGGACTTCCAGAGGCCACAGGTCCAGAAGATCTAGCGGAGACCGTTACAGCTATATTCCACAGGCTTATGGAGTTCCCTCCGCCTTCATTGGAGATAGACCAGGTCCACCATACCCTAGGCCCAAAATCAGAAGATCCCGCCAGACCACGAGATGTCCTCTGCCTCCTACACTGCTACGCACAGAAAGAGACCATATTGCGGAGGGCATGGGACCTCAGAGAAGTGGACTTTGACAGGGCACAGATACAGATTCTGCCGGATCTCTCCAGGGTGACACTGCAGCACCGTGCACTGCTGAAACTGGTCCTGGTAGTGGCACAACGGCATGGCTGCACCTACAGATGGGCATAACCCTTACGGTTACCTTCCGCTCATCAGAGGCCTCCTTTACTCTTCGCACCCCAGCTGACCTGCCGGAGCTCTTCACCTTCATAGGCGCGGACCCGGTGCAAGTCCCCAACTGGCTGCTGAGAATCCCGAGGCCAGCGGGCCTCCTAGGATCGACCATCAGAAGACCACATCAGCCTGCCCATCCTCAGCAAACCCGGGATGCTCTCGTCCGGTATCCAACGATGGATAAGGTGAGTCCTAACTGCTTTTTGCACGCTTCATAGCAGGCTAACTTTGTAACCCCTTTGTTGGCGGGTTCCCCCCTCCCTTCCCCCGCCTCATTGTTTACACCTATGCCCCACAGTTTTGGACTACCGCATGGCCCGCCGCCACCTCCGACATTGTTTGTTGCTGGCCCGAGGGCCCTCACCAAGGGACTGTGAAATACTTGCGGGCCTCTCCCCCTCCTGAAAGTACGCTATGCTGATCCCAATTGCGGGGCTGTGTATACCGGGCCGCGGACGCGCGAGTGGGGTGGCACATTCTGCGGTATCTGGGGGCACCCCCTCCTCCCCCCTCCACCTGTTAGAACATGGGCTGCTGACTTCAACCGGTACTGCATCTTCTGATCCAACTTAAACCTGCGGGCCATACCCGAGCGAGTTTATAGGCCTGTAAACTCTGATGCCCAGGGGGACGACAGCTAAGTGGTGCTTTTGCACGGGCCACGTGAGTCACAGCGGAAGCAGGGGTTGTTTGCTGGACTGTGGGGGAATTGTGTGCCTCTCCATTTTTGTTTGATGCTTAGACATTGCTGTGTCCCCATGTTAATTTATATGTATGTGTGTATGCTCTCCCCCGACCCTTTGAAGATCTGGGAGATGGCAACTACTAAGGGGGCCCGGGACTAGAGGCAGAGATCTGGAGCCACTCTGGAGATGTGCTGTGCTGGGAGCTGGGGAGGGGTGGATTGTTGGGCCATGCACAGGGGGGTGTGGGGGGGTCAGATGATGATTTGCTGGGGCCTGCTCCCCCCTCCTGGCCGCCCCTCCCTCTTAGATTTCTGTTTGGCGCTGAGTTGGGGGGGGGGAGGCTGGGGGTGGTTTTGTTAGGGGGTGGAGGGGGGGTCGTTTGCGGGGGGAAATATTCTGTTTGACAATCAGCCTGTTTGTGTGCCTATTTGTTTCACTGACTTGTTTTGCCGTGTAACTGTTTACAGAGTTTTATATGTTATTTCAGTACTGTTT
The DNA here is from genome assembly GCF_905171775.1 of Rana temporaria. Classification (NCBI taxonomy): domain Eukaryota; kingdom Metazoa; phylum Chordata; class Amphibia; order Anura; family Ranidae; genus Rana; species Rana temporaria. Next base: position 536,448,836 of record NC_053489.1, read on the forward strand.
TTCTCCTGGTTGCCTTTAGTTCAATTTTCTTACGTGCTTGCACCATGCATCTTAGATATTCGTTTGCCTTTAGCCCATGGGGTCGGGGGAGGGCGAGGGGCCCCGCTCGGACTTTCGCTAGACACACTCCCACATAGGACAATGCTCATTACCCAGACGTTTCTGGGGAGCGTAATAGCAATTATTTTGCAAATTCTTTCGATATCCAGCTAGGCTGGATAGTGCCGCTGGGGGGGGGGGACTGGACACCCTCAGGGCACTGTGCTCTCCTACTATGGCTCTCTCCTGTCTTTTCTCCTGATTTCTCACCTCACCTTTTTTGGTTCTCCTCTCCACATCTCTATTGCTCCCTTGCCTCTCCCCTGTCCCATTCCCCCCACCCGCCCATGACCATGGACAAACTTACCATTGTCACTTTAAATACCCAAGGGACTGAACGTCCCAGAGAAGAGACGGATGCTACTAAATGACATGAGACGCCTAAATTTGGACATGCTGCAAGAAACACACTTCCGAGACAATAAATTCCCAATCCTTAGAAATAGGTTTTACCCGACAGTATACCATTCAACCAATTCGGAGGCCAAGTCCAGAGGGGTATCTGTACTAATTTCGGTGAAGCTGCCGTGGACCCTGATAGATGTGCTCTCCGACACGGGAGGTAGATTCTTGTTCCTAAAGGGACTGATTGGGGGTGTGAAGGTAACCACTGCTAGCCTCTACGCCCCAAACAGCCAACAATACACCTTCATTAAAAAACATCTAACACGTCTCCAGAAATTCACCGAAGGGCAGCTCATAGTAGGCAGAGACCTTAACGTCCCACTGTCCCCTGAGGACGATACCTCAACGGTGCAGTCCTTAACCACTCATGCTCATAAAGCACAGTGCGCGACTCAAACGGCAAAGGATGAGTCAATTAGACTCACTCCTCGGCAAACTACAGACACTGGAAACCTGTCATAAACAGGAGCTTGACACGGTACGATCGCAGATCACCGACCTTCTTCGATTCAGAGCTAAAGCGGCGCTACTAATCTCACAAAAAAGGGTCTACGAGTCGAGTAACAAGTGCGGGAGATTGCTAGCACAATCCTTACAAGCCCAAAAACTGGCCTCCTACATATAGTGCATACATACACCGTCAGGACAGAAAGTGACCCTACCCCAACAGATCACAACAGAATTTAAAAATGTCTATGAGTCACTCTATAATTTGACCGTGACTTTGTCGCCCCTGGAACGCTACACAGACTACATAACCTCTTCCTGTATGCCCACGTTACTGAACGAGACACGGGATATCTTGGAAGCACCTATCATGATGGTGGAGCTTCAAGCGGCGATAGGGAACACCAAATCAGGGAAGGCCCCGGGACCATACGGCCTCACACTCCAATACTATAAGTAGCTATTCCCGTCCCACGTGATTGCACTTTCTGCAACTGCTCAATGGAATTACCAAGAAGGGGACTTTACATGACACCACACTACAGGCCCAGATTACTGTCATCCCAAAGGAGAGCAAAGACCCGACATGTTGCAGAAGCTACCGCCCCATATCCCTTCTTCAAGCTCAACTTACCAACCACCCTGCGACCAACCAAATTAACCTGTCTAACAGTATGTGTTAAAAACAGGGTTTAGTTGCACACATGTGTAATTTTCTACTAGCTGTTTTTGCAAATATATCAGTAGAGTAAGATAAAAAGAAAAATAGCATTGTCTCCGATATATGTTACTTTTCTGAAAATATGAATTATACTTCTCAGCTTCCTTTAAACATATAAAGTGGTTGTACACCCTGTACAACTACTTTTACCTACAAATAAACCTAGATTAAGGCTTACCTGTAGGTGCTGGAATCATCTCCTAAACCTCCAAGGTTTAGGAGATATTTACAATGGAGACGGGCGCCAATGTCTACGTCGCATGCGCCGTAAACAGTGCAGGCGCACTTTAGATACGGTGATCATGCTATTTCTAAAGGAGGTCATGTTGTGACTGGCGTTCATGCCGTGACATCATCACGGCTCCAGCCAATCACAGTGATGGAGCCGCAATACCCCGGAAGTTACTCCGGGGCCACATGTTGCCGGCTTGTGCGGTGTCGGGCACCGCAGCGGGGGCTTCGATTCCAGGTGAGTATTTCATAATAAGCTAGTATACTATGCATACTAGCTCATCATGCCTTTGTCTTGCAGGTGCTACTTTATTTATTATTTTCAAAAGTGGGTTTACACCCACATTAACTAGGTAATATTTTAGACTATATTAATGTGGCCAACTCCTCTATGGCAGTAACTATTCAGTAAACCTTTAAGATTTTAATTATATGCCAAGATCATTGATATTAATGATACCCTAGCCTTGGTTTAAATATCCTGAAGCCTTATAGAGAAATTCACTAGCTTTTACATGTTATTGTGGTCACTTTTTGTTTGGAATTTTTGTATTTAAATTTGAATGCCAGTGAGTATTTAAAGGAGATGAAGATTAACCACTTAACCACCGCTAGCCGTAAAATAACGGCTGCAAGGTGGTTCCTTAACTGGGGGTGGACGTTATGTAACGTCTTACCGGAGTTGCGCTCCCGCGCGCGCCCTGGGGCGAGCACACGGGAATATCTGTTACCTCTGGACCCGGCGCTACACGGATCGCGGTAAATTGCCGATGATAGCGGCCGTTTACCACGTGATCGCTCCGTCCAATGACGGAGCGATCACATGTAAACAAACCGGCGTCATTTGATGACGCCGGTTCCTCCCTCCTCTCTCTGTTCCGATCGGTACAGTGTGAGAGGGGGAGCACGGGTGTCAGCAGCGCTGTGGATGGATCTGTGACTATTGCAGTCACAGATCCATCCATCCCTGCTCAGCCATCCCTGCAACCCCCGCCCCAATACTGTGCAATACACCCTGCCATACTCTGCAATACCCCCTGCCATACTCTGCAATACCCCCTGCGCAATACTCTGCAATACCCCCTGCGCAATACTCTGCAATACCCCCTGCACAATAATCTGAAATACCCCCGCTCAATACTCTGCAATACCCCCGCGCAATACTCTGCAATACCCCCGCGCAATACTCTGCAATACCCCCGCGCAATACTCTGCAATACTCCTGCGCAATACTCTGCAATACCCACGCGCAATACTCTGCAATACCCACGCGCAATACTCTGCAATACCCCCGCGCAATACTCTGCAATACCCCCGCGCAATACTCTGCAATACCCCCGCACCAATACTCTGCAATACCTCCGCACCAATACTCTGCAATACCCACGCACCGATACTCTGCAATACCCACGCACCAATACTCTGCAATACCCACGCACCAATACTCTGCAATACCCATGCACCAATACTCTGCAGTACCCACGCACCAATATTCTGCAATACCCACGCACCAATACTCTGCAATACCCCCGCACCAATACTCTGCAATACCCCCGCACCAATACTCTGCAATACCCCCGCACCAATACTCTGCAATACCCACGCACCAATACTCTGCAATACCCCCGCACCAATACTCTGCAATACCCCCGCACCAATACTCTGCAATACCCACGCACAATACTCTGCAATACCCACGCACCAATACTCTACAATACCCACGCACAATACTCTGCAATACCCACGCACCAATACTCTGCAATACCCACGCACCAATACTCTGCAATACCCACGCACCAATACTCTGCAATACCCGGAAAATACTCTGGGGAAAAAAATGCGTTTTAACCACTTCCCGCCCGCCGGACGTCATATAACGTCCTTGACTTTGTGCAGGGATATCTGAATGATGCCTGCAGCTACAGGCATCATTCAGATATCATCTTTTTCAGCCAGCGATTCCCTACACCATAAGAATGATCATGGCGGCTGTTCCACCTCTTGATCGTTCTTACGGGAGGCGAAAGGGGACGTCCCCCCTCCCTTCGCCCTCTGGTGCTTCTTCCGACTCACCGCAACGATCGAAGCCAGGATCGTTTTTTTTGGGTTTTTTTCAGGCTTCCCAGCCTAGAGGTGAGATGTGGGGTCTTATTGACCTGTCATGCTATATTCCTATTACAAGGGATGTTTACATTCCTTGTAATAGGAATAAAAGTGATCAAAACATTTATTTTTGGGGAAAAACGTGTCAAACTAAAATAAATAAAGTAAAATGAACAATAAAAAAAACCTAAATTTTTTTAAAGCGCCCCTGTTCCCATGTGCTCGTATACAGAAGCGACCGCACACGTAAGTCCCGCCCACATATGAAAACGGTGTTCAAACTACACATGTGAGGTATCGCTGCGAACATTAGAGCGAGAGCAATAATTTTGGCCCTAGACCTCTTCTCCAACTAAAAAGATGTAACCAGTAAAAACATTTAAAGCGTCACCTATGGGGATTTTTAAGTAGCAACGTTTGGCGCCATTCCACAAGCGTGTGCAATTTTGAAGTGTGACATGTTGGGTATCTATTGACTCGGCGTAACTTTATCTTTCATATTATGCAAAAAAATTGGGCTAACTTTAATGTTTTTTTTTTTCAAAAGCACAAAACTGTTTTATTTCCCAAAAAAACGCATTAGAAAAAATGCTGTGCAAATACCATGCGCGATAAAAAGTTTCAATGACCGCCATTGTATTCTCTAGGGTCTTTGCTAAAAAAGCATATATAATGTTTTGGGGTTCTATGTAATTTTCTAGCAAATACATGGTGATTTTTACATGTAGGAGAGGAATGTCAGAACTGGTCTGGGTGTTCCAGAACGCCTGATGGTGCTCCCTGCATGTTGGGCCTCTGTATGTGGCCACGCTGTGTAAAAGTCGCACACATGTGGTATCGCCATACTTGGGAGGAATAGCAGAATGTGTTTTGGGGTGTAATTTGTGGTATGCATATGCTGTGTGTGAGAAATAAACTGCTAATATGAACATTTTGTGAAAAAAAATAAAAATAAAAAAAATCTTGATTTTTGCAAAGAATTGTGGGAAAAAATTACAACTTCAAAAAACTCACCATGCCTCTTTCTAAATACCTTGGAATGTCTTCTTTCCAAAAAGGGGTCATTTAGGGGGTATTTGTACTTTTCTGGCATGTTAGGGTCTCAAGAAATGAGATAGGTCGTCAGTACATCAGATGTGATCAAATTGATCAATTTTCAGATATTGGCACCATAGCTTGTGGACCCTATAACTTTCACCCAGACTAAATAATATCCATTTTTTTTGTTGTTACCAAAGATATGTAGCAGTATACATTTTAGGCCAAATTTATGAAGAACATTTTTTTTTTTGCAAAATTTTATAATAGAAAAGAAGAAAAATTCATTTTTTTACAAAATTTTCGTTCTTTTTTCATTTATAGCAAAAAAAATAAAAACGCAGAGGTGATCAAATACCACCAAAAGAAAGCTCTATTTGTGGGAAAAAAAAGGACAAAAAATTCATTTGGTTACAGTGTTGTATGACTGAGTTATTGTCATTCTAAATGTGAGAGCACCAAAAGCTGAAAATTGGTCTGGTTATTAAGTGGGTTTAAGTGCCCAGTTGTCAAGTGGTTAAGGGCCTAATCCACAAAAACCCGGCGCAACGTAACTTTTGCCATTTAAGTTACATTTAAGTTACACCGCCGCAAAATCTCTACCTAAGTGCCCGATCCACAAAGCACTTACCTAGAAATTTTGAGCGGTGTAACTTAAATCCGTCCGGCGCAAGGCGTTCCTTAATTTAATGGGGCGAGTCCCATTTAAATTAGGCGCGCCCCCGCGCCGGACGTACTGCGCATGCTCCCGACGTCATTTTCCCGACGTGCTTTGCGCGGTTTTACGTTACGCCGAGTTTTGTGAATCGCGCTGGGTAAAAAAAGTTGCGTCGGGAAAAAAAAAAGATGCGCCGGGAAAAAAAAAAAAATTAAAATAAATTTGACAGCGTCGCGGAAAAGAAGGGTCTACTTTTACAAGGTGTACTAACTTTACACTTTGTAAAAGCAGCCCTAATTTTGCGACGGCAAACTAATACGAAGCGTAAAAGCTTTGTGGATCTTCGTAAGTGCTAATTTGCATACCCGAAGCGGCATTTCAACGAGAAATGCCCCCAGCGGCGGCTGCGGTACTGCATCCTAAGATCCGACAGTGTAAGTCCCTTACACATGTCGGATCTTCTGCCTATCTATGTGAAACTGATTCTGTGGATCAGTTCCATAGATAGAAACAGGGATACGACGGCGTATCAGTAGATACGCCGGCGTATCCCTTTTGAGGATTAGGCCCAAAATTCCTTACAAGCTATTACATACCTTATAACCAACTATTGATCAACACTTTTACATGTGTTTTCTAATATTACAATTATAAAACATTCTAAAAATATACTGTACAGTATTTCAGGAGAAAGGCAAAGGAAGTAGAAAAAAGATTGTAAAGTATGGCTTCTATTTATATGTTTTGGAAAAAAAGACATCCACAATGGGATATTTTGCATTTTGTTTGTTTCTGGACTAACAACAGTTATACTCTACATTCATCATTAAAGCGTACCACAAAGAGTTAAACAAATTTAATTGTTTAAATCTTTAGCTCAAACACTGCATTTAGAACTCCAGCTTCTTAAAGTTCATATGAAAGGCAATTCCTTGTAGAGGACCAAGCTTATTGTCAATTTGTCATTAACCATGCTTTATAAGTATGACTGGAAGAAAACAAAATCTGCTTTTGATCAGCCAAACAATTTAAAAGTGAATACAATGTAAAAGTGGTGGGCTTTGGTGCTGCATACCTTTACCAGCCTGCACTAAGTACTTATGCAAGATTGCATGAATATAATTAAGAGTAAATAATTTGACCGGCTTTAATGTATTTATTATTAACAGGAAATGTTTGGGAAAGTGTATTAATATTAAAAGACTATGTTTTATCTTAATAAGCAGTAAAGTATGATTAATGGCTTGTAGACTGTGTGCATTTTTCAGCATTTCATCACAGTGTCACTTTTCACAATAATTCATTTGACTTGACCTTACAACATGCAGGATTATCTAGCACTGCAAAACAGTTTGAGTCAGTGAAGACTTTTTAAAACATTTCTTGAATAGCTATAACTATAGGTTAATCCAGTTAACTTCGAATTAGCTTCCATGTGATCACGAAAATACAAATTTATTAGTAACTTAATTCATATTTAATCATTTAGGAAAATTGATTGGGCCCTTTACCAACATTCACTTTTATAATTTGTAGGTCATTTTTATTAATTTACCAGTAATCACATATGATCAACTCAAAAATGTATTATTCATGATTGTGTGTTCCTTGATTTTTTTCCTTGATCATTAACCACAAGTGAATATTTATAATGGAATGTCCTGCTTTTCAATTAAGGACTGCTAGAACTTGAAATACAAAACATGAGTGGAGTAATATATCTCCAACTAAACTGAAATTTCCCTCCACCATTTAAAAAACACTTTACCTCCCCCCTAAAACACCCATAAAAAATATTGTTGAACATGGTTTTCCTCTGCAATCACATTGCAATTCATAGCTGATTGCTGATTAATGCATAATTTACCAGGTGCTAAACAGGAAAATTTGCATTACATAGCAAATATTTTGCTCTTCTTGAGTATAATTATAGCAGGTTCAGGATGCTTTGGTTTTTATGCTACCTACCACAGAAACAGCATCAAACAGGGAGTTTCTTAAGGATTCAGTCCACCTATTTAAGTAAAGTTTAGTACTTCTTGTCCACTGTTTTATGCATTCATAAAAGGGGATAAAACTAAACATCCTTGCAATGGTTGTTTTAATAGAAATTCAAGATCTCCAGCCTCCTGGCTAATTTACCAAAATGCCTGATCTAGCCACACACCTAGCCTGATTCAGTACAGACTCATTTAGTTTCTCTCTCAGACATACATTTTGTTTGGTTACCTGTCTGTCTGGGACAGACAAGCATGGGCATGTGTTGCATGCATGTTTGTACACTCAGCCGCAATGGCTGAATCAAGGGCCCAGAGTGAGAGCAAGCAACTCATCTGTAGGCAATGCTCATTTGTCTTTAATTAGACTTTTCTACCTGTCTAACTGTTCAGAGCCATCAAGCTCCATTTTACTGCCTGAACTGACTCTTCCAGTGTTATTTACTACCTGTGATAGGTGTATATATATATATATATATATATATATATATATATATATATATATATATATATATATACACATACAGTACACTGTGTGGCTACATATTGACATTAGGTTAAATGCTAGAGTGTGTGTTAGGATTTGGGGTGTTAGATAATGAGTTTATGTGAAAACTCCATCTGCTGGTGTAAATAATATATTTGGAAATATTGGAAATATACTTTAGTATATAGGGAAATGTACAGTATTTAAACCATTGAGGGTGTTGCTGCATCAAACTATTCCTACAGTAGCTTCCATAGTGGTGTTAATGAAAATATTTTTTTTTGTTTCCCTTATCCCATTCTTTGGATCACCCAATCAGGCTGTGCCAAATATACATTTGCTAGGTACAGTGACCAATTAGGGAGCATTAGCAATATTATTAGTCACAGTACAGAAAGGAGGGGGACTATAATGCTTTGTTACCAAGCCTTGGGCTCTCCTTTTGGGGGGACATACACAGCAGTCACCATGACCAGACTTGAAGTTAAGAGGTAAGCTAACTTCAAACTTGCATTGTACATTGTTTTGTAAATATGGTTGTTGTGAGCAGGGCTGTGGAGTCGGAGTCGGAGTCGAGGAGTCGGAGTCGGGGGAAATTTTGGGTACCTGGAGTCGGAGTCGGAGTCGGCAAACAATGCACCGACTCCGACTCCGACTCCTACTAAATTTAGATTGGAATTGGAATTAAAAAAAAAGCAAGTTTAAATGTCCCAATTCACAAAAAGTTATAATTAATGACTTCTCCACTGTAAGAATAAAGACCAATGCATGCAGTGCCTCACGTAACCGCAAAACGAACACGTTAAGTGACCGTGAAGAAGCGTGCTTTTCATGTGCTTCACTATATGGCACGCAACGCACAATTAGGAGCTGCAATACTTATACTTTCCATAGTGTTGTGTTTGACTTTGATTCCTTCTTAGACAAAATGGAAGTTGCTAAAGGAAAGAGACGTTGCATAAGCATTAGAGAACCAGTAAGTGTCCAAATAAAAAAATTCCAACAGGAGTTTTATAAAGCACTAAAAGAAGTTGAAAAGTATGATCGCTCATCAAAACTTACTGTTGAAGAAGCCATCCTTGTTTATCCAGAGATCGTTAGTGATGTGGCCAGAATAGTTACTGCAATGCCACCCACCCAAGTCAGTGTCGAAAGATTATTTTCAGCCCTAAAAATAATAAAGTCTGACTTAAGAGCCTCTATGAAAGAGGATCTGGCAGAGGCAATTCTCTTCCTTAGAACTCTACATTGAATTGATTTGCATTTGCTAAGCCTATAACTACATTTCAAGATTAATATAAACCATTTCTAGGTTTTACAGATTTTGTTTTTGGTTCATTATAGATAAGCTTTGTTTTTGTTCTAAAACAACCAAATAATGTGGTTTGCATTTTTGAACTGGTAAAGATCCTGTTCCTGATGTTTATGCCTGCTGCTACTATCCAGCCACTTGATTGTTTTCATTGTGTTTGTCTTTTGCTTAAACTGTGCAATACAGTAGACTGTTGGCTTCCCAGCCAGTAGTCCTGTGGTAGGTTGCGTTTCTTTCCCTCAAGGAATGTATAAAATACATTTGCATATTAATACAGAGGAGTCAGAGTCGGGGAGTCGGAGTCGGAGTCGGAAGTACATAAAACTGAGGAGTCGGAGTCGGAACATTTATCTACCGACTCCACAGCCCTGGTTGTGAGTAATTTGTAAATATCATATAAGGGGACTTATACTGTACATTGTGCTGTAAATACTGTCTAATGTATATATTATGTAACCCTATCAATACATACCTATTGCTGATGGAACTTTCTCTTTTATTAAATAATTCTCAGATCTAGATGTGTCTATGTAAATACTACTACAACTGGTACTACGACAATTGAGGTGTATGCACATATACACGTAAACTAGTCAACAAGGGTTAGGTTAGCTGCCAGAGTTGGGGTTAGGTGCTAGAATGCCTTACAAGTTAACTCAGGCTTCAGGCACAGGCTAAATACACATATGGAATACATATTGTATATGTTAGCTGTCTTACTTAATTTTCTATCTTATTATTATTATTATTATTATTATTATTATTATTATTATTATTATTATTATTATTATTATACAGGATTTGCACTGTGCTTCACAACATGAGGGTAAAGAGTATAGTTACAATACAATGTAATACAGGAGGAAGAAAAGAGCCCTGCTCGTTAGAGCTTACAACCTAGGAATCATACACATACACAGCCTAAACATGCAGCATAGCCAGCCTGATGGCGTGACTTTTCTTTGCTGTAGTTGAGCAGCAAAGCTAGGCTGCCTTTCCATCCTCCTCATGTGATTCTCTCCTAGTGTATGTACAGTTGTAGGGGGATTACAAGAGGTTGAAATCAATTCAGTTTCAGGTATTGTATTAGTTGCATTTAAAAGATATATGCATATACATTTTTAAATAAATGCATAACTACATGCAGTTTTATATATCTGCCTAGAAATCAGTTTTTGGAGGACTATACACATAATACAGTCTGATTGTACAATGTATTTACAATCTTCTTTGGATTTACCTGTAACTATGTAGTATTAGGGCATATGTACACTCACCAATTAATATCTAAACACATAAGCCCTGGCACTTCATCATTTTAGTAAATCTAAGGTTTATGTACAATAAAGTGGAGACATATATGGGCTGCTCTTGAAATAGGTGAGAGGATAGAGATACCTATCCAAAGAACCTTATTTGTATTTGTTTTTAGAGGTAAAAGCCACATGCTGAGAATAGCAGAGCCAAAACATACCAGTAGGAAAACCTACCTTCCATTAGGATACTAGAAATGTTACTACTAATAATTCATGACCTAATATAAAAGTAACTTATATCAACAAAGAAAAAAAAGAAAAATATGGAATTTGAGATACCCAACACTGGAAGTAGTACAATATAATCATACTTTAACATTTGGAGAGTTATTTTTATTTTCATTATCTAAGACCATCATTGTAAAACTGGTCACAAGTAGATAATATGAGTTGCTGTCTTCAATATAGGCAGAGGTAAGGAAATTGATAAATAGCTGCAACTGCGATAGAAGACCATAAAGCACTTAATGAAAATAGGTGATGTGAGATGAAGAGAGATAAAAGAGAAGCAGAAAAAGATCTGGTTAATGACACAATGTAATTGAATGAATGTGAAGTCTACCATTTAATCTGAAACTACCTGATGAATAATAAGTGTGTTTCTATCATTCTCCTATGGCTGTAGTGCCAGGTCTCCTACTGTGAAAAATAATATTTCCTACACCATAAAAGATTCTAGATTTAGTATTATTGAGAAAATTTCATATAATTGTGCCCCGCAATTTGCTGCAATTGTATCTAATAACATTGCATAACTAAGGTTTTTGATTACGTAGTGGTACAAAGACAACAATGCATACAAAAAGAGAATTGATAAAAGCATAAACCATTTTCAATGCAAGAAAATAAAAAATACAGTAGGCATACGTGAAAAAAATAGCATGGTGTCTTTTTGACAGTTATTGTCTATCTGAGCACAATACAGGATGAACTTTCTGCAACTGACAAATAGTCAAATTTAAGTCTTGAGTTTTGTTAAAAAATGATATAACTGCTGCTACACTTAGTAGCATGCTGTTGTTAAAAGAAAAGTACCACTTTTGTTAAAAAATAATAGAGCATATACCAATGCTACACCAGACGTTTTGTAATTTAATGTTATTAAAAAGTAGACTTCCATTTCAATCCGTGTTTGATGTAATTTTCTAAAACTGACAAAATGCTGTGAAATTTTGGCAATCTGAAGGATTTATGAACATCGCCAGTGTACAGAATACCCCCAAAAATGTAACTTCCTGCTTTTGTGATTGACTCATTGGTCTGTATTATGATACCAGTAACTTTTAGGCATTACCTGCAGTAGCAATTTCATTGTTGGTGAGATACTTGTCTATTAATAGATGCTGCAACTTTCCTCCTAAGAACACTAAGATTTGTTCAGGTGGTTATAATAAAAGCTGGCCCTCCCATTCAGGAATCAGTCTTAAAGGACAAGCACAGCAGAACAGAAACATTTAGGAATGTGGACTAAAATGTCCAGGGGTATATGTTTTCTAGAATTCCCGTTTCCTGGCATTAGGTTTTCTGAACTTAGAATTTCAACATGTATGCTCTGCATATCTGAAGTGATGCTGAGTGCTCAGTTTTTGTTATTGCAATACTGATTCTGTAGCTGCAATTTGTATAAAAACAGAGCAAATGTATTGCACTGGTACTTGTACCTTATTAAAACAGTCATAAAATGCACCAGAAAAAATCCTACGATACATAACTGTGTTTACAAATCGTGAATACTGTCTCACCAACATGATCAATGGTGCTATTCCCCTCAACTCCTAAAACAACTCCCCTCAACTCCTAAAACACTGACGATACTGACACAAAAGGTTGGGGTGGACCCCAAATAAGTTCTATAGGGAGGAAGGGAGTAAAGCAGCTATAGTCTCACCCTCTGGGAATAACTTTAATGGATGAAATGGTAACACAAATTATATCAAAAACACAGACTACATAGAAATAAAAGGTTAAGAGGCAGCGCTGTCACTTAAAAGCACACATTCCTCAGATACACTCACATGGTCTGTATAGATATCATAAAACAAGTAGACATGCAGTCATACAGTATGAGGCCAGGTGAGGTGGAGTTGCAGGCAACCACGATTGTGTCAGCCTGGACCAATCCAGGCCTGTAACAGGCGATACACAACAGTGTGGATTTCTGAAATGTATTTAAAAGGAGCATACATACATAATAGCATGAATGGATACCAAACCGGTAGAATGATACATATAACATAGGTAATACAAGTAGAATGGCAGATAAAATAACACACAAGCATCTAGTAAACCCAATGCATTTCGCGAGGCACAGCTAGCTTCCTATGGGGTGGATGCGTGTATGATGTATCTAAAAGAGAAGAAAAATAATAGCACAATACAGGGAGTGCAGAATTATTAGGCAAATGAGTATTTGGACCACATCATCCACTTTATGCATGTTGTCTTACTCCAAGCTGTATAGGCTCGAAAGCCTACTACCAATTAGGCATATTAGGTAATGTACATCTCTGTAATGAGGAGGTGTGTGGTCTAATGACATCAACACTCTATATCAGGTGTGCATAATTATTAGTCAACTTCCTTTCCTTTGGCAAAATGGGTCAAAAGAAGGACTTGACAGACTCTGAAAAGTCCAAAATAGAGAGATATCTTGCAGAGGGATGCAGCACTCTTAAAATTGCAAAGCTTCTGAAGCGTGATCATCGAACAATCAAGCGTTTCATTCAAAATAGTCAACAGGGTCGCAAGAAGCGTGTGGAAAAACCAAGGCGCAAAATAACTGCCCATGAACTGAGAAAAGTGAAGCGTGCAGCTGCCAAGATGCCACTTGCCACCAGTTTGGCCATATTTCAGAGCTGCAACATCACTGGAGTGCCTAAAAGCACAAGGTGTGCAATACTCAGAGACATGGCCAAGGTAAGAAAGGCTGAAAGACGACCACCACTGAACAAGACACACAAGCTGAAACGTCAAGACTGGGCCAAGAAATATCTCAAGAATGGTTTTTCTAAGGTTTTATGGACTGCTGAAATGAGAGTGAGTCTTGATGGGCCAGATGGAAGAGCCCGTGGCTGAATTGGTAAAGGGCAGAGAGCTCCAGTCCGACTCAGACGCCAGCAAGGTGGAGGTGGAGTACTGGTTTGGGCTGGTATCATCAAAGATGAGCTTGTGGGGCCTTTTCGGGTTGAGGATGGAGTCAAGCTCAACTCCCAGTCCTCCTGCCAGTTTCTGGAAGACACCTTCTTCAAGCAGTGGTACAGGAAGAAGTCTGCATCCTTCAAGAAAAACATGATTTTCATGCAGGACAATGCTCCATCACACACGTCCAAGTACTCCACAGCGTGGCTGGCAAGAAAGGGTATAAAAGAAGAAAAACTAATGACATGGCCTCCTTGTTCACCTGATCTGAACCCCATTGAGAACCTGTGGTCCATCATCAAATGTGAGATTTACAAGGAGGGAAAACAGTACACCTCTCTGAACAGTGTCTGGGAGGCTGCGGTTGCTGCTGCACGCAATGTTGATGGTGAACAGATCAAAACACTGACAGAATCCATGGATGTCAGGCTTTTGAGTGTCCTTGCAAAGAATGGTGGCTATATTGGTCACTGATTTGTTTTTGTTTTGTTTTTGAATGTCAGAAATGTATATTTGTGAATGTTGAGAGGTTATATTGGTTTCACTGGTAAAAATAAATAATTGAAATGGGTATATATATTTTTTTTGTTAAGTTGCCTAATAATTATGCACAGTAATAGTCACCTGCACACACAGATATCACCCTAAAATAGCTAAAACTAAAAACAAACTAAAAACTACTTCCAAAAATATTCAGCTTTGATATTAATGAGTTTTTTGGGTTCATTGAGAACATGGTTGTTGTTCAATAATGAAATTAATCCTCAAAAATACAACTTGCCTAATAATTCTGCACTCCCTGTAGAAGTTGTATTAGCACATGGTAAAAGGGGCCTTTGATAGATGAACCCCATACTCACCATTTGGCAAAACCAGAATGCAATTCCCAGAGGGCGACCGCAATATCGGTCTAGTCCCGGGAGGCAAAGGGGGCAGAGCCTGGCAGAACCCCACCAGGCGGCACCTGGAGGGCGGTCATGGCGAGGATAAAAAGTGTAACCCTAAGGCCCCGTACACACGAGGAGACATGTCCGATGAAAACGGTCCGCAGACCGTTTTCATCGGACATGTCTCCTGGGAGCTTTTGGTCTGATGTGTGTACACACCATCAGACCAAAATCCCCGCGGACAGAGAACGCAGTGATGTAGAAGACACCGACGTTCTCAAACACGGAAGTGCAATGCTTCCACGCATGCGTTGAATCAATTTGACGCATGCGCGGGATTTCAGGACGCTGGTTACACGTCATAACCAGCGGACATGTCCGATTAGGTGTACTAAACATCGGACATGTCCGACGGACATGTTTCCAGTGGACAAGTTTCTTAGCTTGCTAAGAAACTTTTGTCCGCTGGGAACCTGTCCGTTAGGCCGTACACACGGTCGGACATGTCCGCGGAAACTGGTCCGCGGACCAGTTTCAGCGGACATGTTCGACCGTGTGTACGCAGCCTAAAAGTCTCATTATGTCCATTGTAAATATCGGCTGTAAACATAAATGTGTATGTCAAATGTTGGCATAGTGGCAAAGTTAACATAAATAGTGTAATGATATACATATATAAATTAATGAGACAGCCTAGTCCAATGATGATATGGACATGGAGACTGAGGGAAAGATTGATGAAAAGATACAAAGAGCAACAGGAATGGCCAGACTGCTGGTTGTAAGCTAAAGAGTGGGAACCTTGAGTAGAGAGTTTTTCTTTTGACTGCTGGTGATTGCTGTGTTGCATTTTTAGGTTATTTTTGGGGCTTTTCCTTGCAGCTTTTTAACACCTTTTTCTGACACTTTTTCAAACTGACTTTTTTTTTCTTTCCTTCCTTCAGCCTACTAATTAAGGGTAGTGGTTAATTGGTCACAGGTGCTTGAGGCCTATATACTTTTCTGTAGAACTCATCTTGAGCCTGCTCATCTTTGAGTTTGCTGGAACTTAGACCAAGTGGAACTGCACTAAGTGGTGAATTAACCACTTACCCCCCAGACCATATTGCTGCCCAAAGACCAGAGTACTTTTTGCGATTCGGGACTGCGTCGCTTTAACAGACAATTGCGCGGTCGTGCGACGTGGCTCCCAAACAAAATTGGCGTCCTTTTTTTCCCACAAATAGAGCTTTCTTTTGGTGGTATTTGATCACCTCTGCGTTTTTTATTTTTTGCGCTATAAACAAAAATAGAACGACAATTTTGAAAAAAATGAATATTTTTTACTTTTTGCTGTAATAAATATCCCCCAAAAATATATAAAAAAACATTTTTTTTCCTCAGTTTAGGCCGATACGTATTCTTCTACATATTTTTCGTAAAAAAAAATCGCAATAAGCGTTTATTGATTGGTTTGCGCAAAAGTTATAGCGTTTACAAAATAGGGGGTATTTTTATGGCATTTTTATTAATATTTTTTTTTACTAGTAATGGCGGCGATCAGCGATTTTTTTTTCGGTATTGCGACATTATGGCGGACACTTCGGACATTTTTGACACATTTTTGGGACCATTGGCATTTTTATAGCGATCAGTGCTATAAAAATTCATTAGATTACTATAAAAATGCCACTGGCAGTGAAGGGGTTAACACTAGGGGGCGGGGAAGGGGTTAAGTATGCCTGGGTGTGTTCTTACTGTGGGGGGGGGGTGGCCTCACTAGGGGAAACACTGATCTTCTGTTCATACATTGTATGAACAGAAAATCAGCATTTCCCCTGCTGACAGGAACGAGAGCTGTGTGTTTACACACACAGCTCCCGTTCCCCGCTCTGTACCGAGCGATCGCGTGTGCCCGGCGGCGATCGCGCCCGCCGGGCACACGCACGGGAGTCGGGGGCGAGCGGGGGGCGCGCGCGCGCCTCCGGCGGCGCGTGTGCGCCCCTAGTGGCGGCTAATAGGCAGGACGTCATATTACGTGCTCTCGCCTAGGAGAGCCACCTTGTGGACGTATTTCAACGGTGCGGCGACGGCTAGTGGTTAACCACTTAAGCCCCTGACCATTTTGCAGCTAAAGGACCAGGCCACTTTTTGCTATTCGGCACTGCGTCACTTTAACTGACAATTGCATGGTCGTCCGACGTGGCTCCCAAACAAAATTGATACCCTTTTTCCCACAAATAGAGCTTTCTTTTGGTGGTATTTGATCACCTCTGCTGGGTTTTTTTTTGCGCTATAAACAAAAATAAAGCGACAATTTTGAAAAAAAATCAATATTTTTTACTTTTTTCTATAATAAATATCCCCCAAAACTATATATAAAAACATTTTTTTTTTCCTCAGTTAAGGCCTATACGTATTCTTCTACATATTTTTGGAAAAATTGTGCAAAAGTTATAGCGTTTACAAAATAGGGGATAGTTTTATGGCATTTTTATAATTTTTTTTTTACTAGTAATGGCGGCAACCAGTGATTTTTTTTGTGACTGCGATATTATGGCGGACACATCGGACACTTTTGACACATTTTTGGGACCATTGTCATTTTCACAGCGACCAGTACTATAAAAATGAATTGATTACTGTGAAAATGACACTGGCAGTGAAGGGGTTAACCACTAGGTGGCGCTGTAGGAGTCAAGTGTTCCCTGCATAGTGTTTCTTACTGTATGGGATGGGCTCAGTGACATTGTCACTAGTCAGAGCGGGGAGATGCTTGTTTACACAAACCTCTCCACACTCCATACCTCCGTGAGACGATCGTGGGGATCCCCGCGGCGATCAAGTCCGCGGGACCCGTGGTCCGACTCACGGGGATGGCAGCAGGGTCGCGTCCACACGGACAGGCATTTAAAGGGGACGTACAAGTACATTGAAATGCCTGTCCGTGCCATTCTGCCGACGTATATGTGCAGGGGCTGGTCCTTAAGTGGTTAAAAACCAGAGTTAGTGGAACTGGACTAAGTGGTGAGTAAAAAAACAGAGTTTGTGGAACTGGACTAAGTGGTGAGCTAAAAACCAGAGTTAGTGGAACTGGACTAAGTGGTGAGTTAAAAACCAGAGTTGAAAACAGGAGATTATAACAGGGGTCAAAAGTACCTGTGTAGTGTGTGTTTAACTGTGTATTGTAAGTACATGAGTGCGCGACCACGTGGACAGGCATTTAAAGGGGACAAACAGGTGCGTTGAAATGCCTATCCGTGCCATTCTGCCGATGTATATGTGCAAGGGCTGGTCCTTAAGTGGTTAAAAACCAGAGTTAGTGGAACTGGACTAAGTGGTGAGTTAAAAACCAGAGTTAGTGGAACTGGACTAAGTGGTGAGTTAAAAACCAGAGTTAAAAACAGGAGGTTATAACAGGGTTCAAAGTACCTGTGCAGTGTGTGTGTTACCTCTGTTTTGTAAGTACATGAGTGCTGCGAATGCATGTGGGCTGTATTGAGTATTAGTGTCAGGTAGTACCTGTGTATTGTGAGTACCAGAGTGTTTTCTGAGTAGTGTGTGTGTGGATCGTTAGTACTTGTGTATTGTGTGTACTTGTGTATTGTGTGCACGTGGGTCTGCGTGTGCACGTGGGTCTGCGAGTACACAATGGTCTGCGAGTGCACGTTGGTCTGCGAGTGCATGTTGGTCTGCAAGTACCTGTGTATTGTCTTGTTGAGTACCTGTGTAGTTTATTGTTGAGTATTGGTGTTAGGAAGCCTATTGTTAGGTATTTGGACAATCCCCATTAAATTAGTAGGAACGTTGTCTGGCGGGTGTGGAGATGTGACTTGGTGTACATGCAGCATGTATGCATTCCTTATTATGCACTTACCCTATGGTCCGTGCCAATGGACCTAATTTTGTACAGTAAATGTTTATGGGGAACTGTGTCAAATTCTTTTGCTAAATCCAGATACACCAAGTCTATGGGCCTTCCTTTATCTAGATGGCAACTTACGTCCTCACAGAAGGTTAATAGATTGGTTTGGCAAGAATGATTCTTCATGAATCCATGCTGATTACTGCTAATGATATCGTTCTTATTACTAAAATCATGTACAAAGCCCCTTATCATCCCCTCCAAGAGCTTGCATACTATTGATGTTAGGCTAACTGGTCTGTAATTCTCAGGGATGTATTTTGGGCCCTTTTTAAATATCGGTGCTACATTGGCTTTTCAGCTGGTATCATTCCAGTCAGTAGAATGTCAGTAGAAATTAGGAACAATGGTCTGACAATTACTTGAGTGAGTTCCCTAAGTACCCTCGGGTGCAGGCCATCTGGCCCCGGTGATTTATACTGAAGCCAATTGACCTGTGATCGCTGTTTCCTAAATTGCCCCGTATTTCCACATTCATGATCAGGTCTGTATTGTTGGTAATCAGTAGACCCAGTAACGCTTTATTTCTAGTTGCTGTGTCTACCATCTGAACCATGAAATTGTCCTGCAAGACATACAGAAACTAGCGAACCATAGACAAATGCGTGGTTCCCTCCGCCCAGTCTATGTCTGGATAATTAAAATCCCCCATTATGATTATGATGATGACTTCCCAGCCTTGCTGCTAATCCAAATCGTGATAGGATATCCGTCTCCCCCTCCTCCCTTAGGTTATGGGGCCTATAGCATACACCCAGTATTATTTTCCCCTTATTTTTAACCCACGGCCATCCAAGATGACACATTACACCCAACCGTAGTGACGCCGCTGGAGCACGGACACGTGGTGGGCTTAAGGACATGGTGACTGTGGCCCGCCCCATCCAGCAGGACAGGGAGGGACAGGAGGAGGTATGAAAACCTCCTTTGTGACAATTTGCAGTTCCCAGATCAAAACTAGGACCACTGACACCAGCAAGGAACAGCCCATAGAGAAAACTGGAATGTGTGCCCAAATTGGAAGTAACCCATGTGGAGAAATATGCAAATAACGGCTATTGCAAAAAAAAGAAATTGTATATATATATATATATATATATATATATATATATATATATATATATATATATATATATATATATATATATATATATATATATATATATATACAAAGGGCTTAAGTGACATCAGACCAGGTTGGGCTTGGGGGTGTCTTAAATCCCAAATAATAATATAGACAAAAAGAAAGGTCTGGTTTCACCAGTGACATATCTCCATCCCTATATTCAACAAAAGCAACAAAAATGTGCCCTGGCATCAACCAGCAGCTCAGTGCCATCCACCAGAAATTAAGTGGCATTAACTAGTAGCTCAGTGCCATCCACCAGTAGCACAGTGCCATCCAGAAGAAATGAAGTACCACTCCAGAAAAGGCCAAGAACTAGCAGGGTGTCATCTGAGCCCCAAAGGGTTAGGACTCATGCCAGCCTTCCCTATGCCCTTGAAAACCCTCTGTGGCTTCCCCCCAATTCAGGAGAAGCAAACACCCCCTTTTCACCGGCCAGCCAGGTGTTCAACTAAACTAAATTATCCTCCATCGTGGCCCAAGCAATCTCTATGCACAACAATTTATAACAGACAACCCTGATTCAAGTTACGCCCATCCCTATGAGTGAAGAGCATTGACAGTGGAGAAATTGAAATTATTTTTAGGCCTAACATTCAACATGGGGCTCACAAAAAAAAAACATACTCCTACTGGTCCACAAAACCCATATACCACATGCCAATCTTTTCATCCACTATGCCCAGATCAAGATTTCCGATGATAATGCGTCTCCTCCATTACAATGACAACACCCAGTGCCCTCCCCGAAATGACCAATCACATGACAAATTATTAAAAATTCGGCCACTTCTAAATTTTTTCTCTGAGAAATTCCCCCAGTTATTTGTCCCCTACCAAACTATCTCTGTGGATGAGTCATTGGTCCACTTCACAGGCAGGCTTGGCATCAAGAAATATACATTTCAAACAAAAGGGCCCAATATGGGGTTAAGCTCTACAAGCTATGTGACCGAGCCACGGGGTAAGTCTATGACTTCCGGGTGTACGAAGGGAAGGACACCCAACTGCATCCCCCTGAATGTCCAGAATACCTCAGAGCCAGCCGAAAGATTGTTTGGGAGCTTATCTATCCACTCCTTGGAAAGGGTTACCACCTTTATGTGGATAATTTCTATACAAGCTTTCCCCTCTTCCGCAACCTTCACCGGAAGGACACTCCAGCGTGTGGCACAGTGCGACCCAATAGGAAGGGTTTCCCGCAGAGGCTCATTACTGCAAGACTACAAAAAGGGAGATGGCATCTTTGCGGAATGAAGAAGTATTGGCTATCAGGTGGAGGGAAAAACTAAACGTCCATAAGCTCTCAACAATACATAACGATACCGATGTGGAAATTCCCAGGAGAAACGGCCCTATCCAAAAACCACAATGTGTTCATGACTATAATTTGTTCATGGTGGAGTCGACTTCAATGATCAGATGCTCGAACCCTACCTTCCCACAAGAAAAAGCTGCTATTAGTATAAAAAAGTCTCCATATATCTTTTCAGTTTGGCCCTTTACAATACTTATGTCATTTAACGTAAATCTACAAGGACCCCCTTATCTTATCTTCAGTACCAAGAACACATTGTTCCACCTTTTTGTACCCTGAAAACCTACCAGATAGAATTCGCTCGGATTCAGTGAGCAGATTTACGAACGCCACTTTCCTGAGAAAATCCCCCACCATGAAACAGGACGAAAACGTCAAAATAAATGCCGGGTGTGCACCAAAGGAGGAACTAGAAGAGACACCATGTATTATTGCCCCGATTGTCCTTCCCAACCAGGCCTTTGTATTGGATGTTTCTGCCATTACCATACTTTCCTACAGTATTAGGAAAGTATGGTAAACGTAATTGTCATTTACCGCCACACCCCTTATGCCACTGTACATACCGCTGCCTTCTCCGGAACTGACCCTGACCTGCTAAACGACCACGCTTCTTCCCAATGTTAAACTGTACCTACCTCTGCCTACTCTGGAACTGACCCTGCCTTGTTATATGACCATGCTTCTGCCTAACACTTAACTGTACCTACCTCTGCCTGCTCTGGAACTGACCCTGGACTGTTTGACCACATTTGTTTGCCTGCCTCTTGGATTGATCTTTTACCCTGCTATGCTAGTGGGAACACAGGCGTCTCACATATGTGAGGGGCTCCAAAATTGTTTTTCTGGATGAAGAAAACTATTTTTTTAGTTTTCTCATTCCCGGATTAGGGTCTGGAGACTCGGAGGCTTCAAAGAGATTTGGGTGGGAGAAGCCTCTACCCCAGTCCCCATTCTTTCCTGGCCTGCTACTTGGACCATGTTCCTGCTTACTACCAGGACCAATATTTTGGCATTGCTGGCAATGTCTCTACTTGCACTGACCTTGGACTGTATATGGACAGTATCCCTGCCTGTACTGACTATGGACAATATTCCTGTCTGCTGCCTGGACAATTCCATTTACTGTCGCTGACCCATCCCTGCCTACTGCCTGCACCAGGGCTCTCCTCCTGTGGAAAATTGCACTACTAAAACCACAGGTAATCTTTTTTTACCCATTACTCAGTAGAATGTATTTTAGGGTGTAATTCTTGGTATGTACATGCTGTGCTAGAATTATGAAGGGCCTTCAAAAATGTGATAGATTGTAAGGAAATTAGATGCATAATTTATTTTCCTAGAACACCTGATGGTGTTTCTTGGATGTTGGGCCTCTATGTGGCCAGGCTGTGTAAAAGTCTCACACATGTGGTATTGTCATACTCAGAAGGAATAGCAAAATATAGTTTGGGGTGTCATTTTTGCTATGTACATGCTATGTGTTGGAAATATCTTATAAATGGACAACTTTGTGTAAAAATGCGTTTTCATTATTTTTCCACATATTCCCAAAACTTCTGGAAAAAAATGAACCGTTCAAAAGACTCACTATGCCTCATAGATTATACGTTGGGGTGTTGGCTTTCCAAAATGGGTTCACTTTGTGGGTGTTTCCATTGTCCTGGTGCTCCAGGGCCTTCAAAACTGTAATAGGTGGTTGAGCGATTAGATGTGTAATTTATGCTCCTAGAACGCCGGAAGTTGCTACTTCAATGTTGGGCCTCTGTATGTGACCAGGCTGTGTAAAAGTCCCACACATTTGGTATCACCATACTCAGGAGGAGTAGCAGAATGTATTTTGGGGTGCAATTTTTACTATGTACAGGCTGTGTTGGAAATATCTTATAAATGGACAACTTTGTGTAAAAAAAATGTGTTTACATTTTTTTTACACAGTTTCCAAAAACTTCTGGAAAAAAATAACTGTTCAAAAGACTCATTATGCCTCATATATTATTCGTTGGGGTGTTTGCGTTTTTCAAAATGGGGTAATTTTGTGGGCATTTCTATTGTCCTGGTGCTCCAGGGTCTTCAAAACTGTAATGCTGCGTACACACGATAGGTTAGTCTGATGAAAACGGTCTGATGGACCGTTTTCATCAGACCAAAGCGATCGTGTGTGGGCCCCATTGGTTATTTATCCATAGGTTAAAAAAATAGGAACTTGTTTTAAAATTATCTGATGGATAAAAAACCTATAGAAAAAAACGATCGACTGTAGGTATGTCCATCGGTTAAAAATCCACGCATGCTCAGAATCAAGTCGACGCATGCTTTGAAGCATTGAACTTCATTTTTTTCAGCACGTCGTTGTGTTTTATGTCACCGCTTTCTGACAAGATTGTTTTTTTTAACTGATGGTGTGTAGGCATGACTGATCATCAGTCAGCTTCATCGGATAACTGATGGAAAAATCCATCAGACCGTTTTCATCAGACTACCCTATCGTGTGTACAGGGCATGATAGGTGGTTGAGAAATTAGATGTGTAATTTATGCTTGTAGAACGCCTGACAGTGCTACTTCAATGTTGGGCCTCTGGGCTTCAATGTGGCCAGGCTGTGTAAAAGTCTCACATATGTGGTATCCCCATACTCAGGAGGAGTGGAAGAATATATTTTGGGGTGTCATTTGTGGAATGTACATGCCATGTGAGAGAAATAACCTGTTATTATGACAATTTGGTGTGAACAAAAAATTAAAATAAATCTTCATTTTGCAAAGAATTGTGGGAAAAAATGACAACTTCAAAAAACTAACTATTCCTCTTACTAACTACCTTGGAATGTCTACTTTCCAAAAAGGGGTAATTTGGGCAGTATTTGTACTTTACTGACTTGTTAGGGTCTCAAGAAATGAATAGATAGGCTGTCAGTACATCAGGTGTGATCAAATTGATCAATTTTCAGTGATTGGCACCATAGTTTTCTAGACCCTAGAACTTTCCCCCAGACTAAATAATATCCACTAATTTGGGTTATTTTTACCAAAGATATGTAGCAGTATACATTTTTGCCCAAATTTATGAAGAAAAATTACTTATTTGCAAAATTTTATAATAGAAATGAAGAAAAAATCATTTTTTTTTACAACATTTTCAGTCTTTTTTCATTTATAGCACAAAAAATAAAAAACCCAGAGGTGATCAAATACCACCAAAAGAAAGCTCTATTTGTGGGAAAAAAGGACAAAAATTTCATATGGGTACAATATTGCATGACCAAGTAATTGTCATTCAACATGTGAGAGCACCGAAAGCTGAACATTCGTCTGGTTAGGAAGGGTGTTTAAGTGCCCAGTTGTCAAGTGGTTAATGAGTGAAATAAGTATTTGACCTCTTCACAAAACATGACTTAGTACTTGGTGGCAAAACCCTTGTTGGCAATCACAGAGGTCAGACGATTCTTGTAGTTGGCCACCAGGTTTGCACACATGTCAGGGGGGATTTTGTTCCACTCCATTTTGCAGATCAGATCCTCTCCAAGTCATTAAGGTTTCAAGGCTGACGTTTAGTAACTCAAACCTTCAGCTCCCTCCACATATTTTCTATGGGATTAAGGTCTTGAGACTAACTAAGCTACTCCTGGACCTTAATGTCCTTCTTCTTGAGCCACTTATTTGTTGCCTTGGCTGTGTGTTTTGGGTCATTGTCATGCTGGAATAACCATCAATGACCCATTTTCAGTGCCCTGGCTGAGGGAAGGAGGTATTCACCCAAGATTTGATGGTACATGGCCCCGTCCATTGTCCCATTGATGCAGTGAAGTTGTCCTGTCCCCTTAGCAGAAAAACACAAAAAGCATAGTGTTTTCATCTCCATGTTTGACGGTGGGGATGTTGTTATTGGGGCGATAGGCTGCATTCCTCCTCCTCCAAACACAGCCAGTTGAGTTGATGCCAAGGAGCTTGATTTTGGTCACATCTGACCACAACACTTTAACCCAGTTCTCAACTAACAAACTTCAGATTGGCCTATACATGTGCTTTCTTTATTTGTGTGTGCTTTGGAATGGTGACAGTATGCTTGACAGAATGTCATTGTCCAGAGTTGCACTCTTAGACTCCTTGAAAATAAAGTCTGACAGTTTAGAATGGCTTATGTGCAAAAAAAAAGATCAATCACGGGGTAAAGATAAGATTAAAAGCATAGTAAGCACAATTTTTTATTGAAGTACACATGATTGTGAAAGTCAGTGAATTCTGCTTGAGCCAGAGGCTGTGTAGGTGAATCCAAATGGCAAATGTTTATGTATGATTAATACCCCACCAAACATGCAACAAATGTCACATTTATAACAATGGCGCTTAGCAAAGGAAAAATAATCTACAAATGAGAATTGCATGGTGACTGTTTGTTCCCACTGTTATGCAGTATAAGACAATCTGAGTAAGTATCCTTAAATAGCATTAACAGTAGCAATAAACGTTATAATGTGTGAAACACTGTCATCCATTAAAAGTAGGTCTGAGAAAAAATAATATTTTTTTTTTGTGTGCAAAGAAAAGCATTTAAGATATATAAAGTGGAATTTTGGCAACCATTTATTTTCCAAATAATAAAAACAATTTAAAAGATGCGATAACATCTTATTTGTCAAGTTTTGAAAGCATGACTAGTTCAGGTAAAAGTGTTACAAATTTATAATAGTAATTCGATAAAATGCTTAATATACTTTTTTATGTAGCTGGAATATTGTTCATGATACAAAAATATCACAGAACATAAAGCATAAATTATAGGAAGAACAAAACTACATTGAAGCCAACATTAGAATGAATTTGTTCGTGAGCAACTCAATTTCCATTATTGAAGCTGTGCTTTTATTTGATTTGGCTCCTGTTTGTTAGAAGTTTTCTCCAACGTGCTGTAAACTAGTTTTGATAAAGCTTGATTGAACATAATCACAAAAACAATACAGAAAATAGAGAATTATGTTCAAGAACTGTTTTCATTTCATGGTGACAGGATGTACTTGTATTGCATGTAAAACACATACCAAATATTTGGTAAATAAAATGAAAGCAAATCTTTACATTTAGTTTATTTTTCCTTGCATTCAAAACATCATCAACAACAGATCTTAAGAATAACACTATATAATTTTTTTTCTCTACTATATAAGAACCGTGACAATTTTATGTAATTGCTGGTGCTAGGCTTGGGTTCATAGCTGTGATTTGTATTAACAAGATGAACATAAAAGAAAAAATAAGCTGCCTGGTGAGCTTGCAAACTATTCTCTTTTGCAATATTCTGCCATTTTCCTAAACACTCTTTTATATACAGGCTCTCCTCACTCAATGACCAGGTTCTGTTCCAACGACCAGGTTGTTAAACAAATTGGTTGTTAACCACTTGCTTACTGGGCACACATACCCCCTTCCTGCCCAGGCAAAATTTCAGCTTTCAGCACTGTCACGCTTTGAATGACAATTGCGCAGTCGTGCGACGTGGCTCCCAAACAAAATTTACATCCTTTTTTATCATAAATAGAGCTTTCTTTTGGTGGTATTTGATCATCTCTGCGGTTTTAATTTTTTGCGCTATAGAGAGTGTCAATTTTGAAAAAAACACAATACAGCACCTGTCGCCGAGAATGTGTTTCCATCACGACAGCATTGCGCTGATTCTCGGCGACATGGTGCCGACATCTCGCACTCGCTGGAATAGAAAAAGCACATTCCAGCGAGTGCATCATAGAAGCGACGGGGATCCGACTTGGATTCCCGCCAATTCGTTTGGTATGAATCATGAGGGGGAACTCCACGGCAAATTTTAAATAAAAAACTGGCATGGATTCCCCCCCCAGGGGCAAACCAGGCCCTTAGGTCTGGTATCTACACAGGGATCCACGTCCCTGGCTCTGTGACTGCCAATCTCGGGTACCTGGCAGACATTGCGCCCACCAGGCATGCGCATCAGCACCTGAGTGACGCGGCAAGCATGCCCCCTAGTGGCTGGAGGCCTGAGGACGTCATATGATAGCCTCCCGGAATTGTAGAGCCACCTTGTGGCCGTCATTCGACAATGGCCCGGGTCCCAAGAGGTTAAACAAGGAGCCACAAGTAATCAATATTTTAAGCATTCTTAACTACTATATTGTATTGTGAAAGAAAGATCTAAACACAAAACACCAGCTCAATAATGTTGTTTTAATTTGCATAAGTACAGTACACAAACAAAAATTCTGTACTGTACTGTACAATACAATGATATATAGTGGGTTGTTTTGCCGCGTAAACACGACCATTTTTCACAATGTCATTAAAAACGATTGTGTGTGGGCTCCAGAGCATTTTTCGCAACGTTAAAAATGGCCATTAAAAATGTATAACATGCTCTTAATTTTCACATAGTTTTTCACGTTGTCGTTTTTAACGTCGTTAAAAAATGGTCGTGTATAGGCTTTAACGACGTGAAAAAAACATGCATGCTCAGAAGCAAGATATGAGATGGGAGCGCTTGTTCTGGTAAAACTTGCGTTCGTAATGGAGATAGCACATTCGTACGCTGTAACAGACTGAAAAGCACAAATCGTCTCTCACCAAACTTTTACTAACACAAAATCAGCAAAAGCAGCCCCAAGGGTGGCACTATCCTTATGGTACTTCCCCTTTATAGTGCCGTCGTACGTGTTGTATGTCACTGCGCTTTGCTCAAGCATTTTTTTTTCATGATCGTGTGTAGGCAAGGCAGGCTTAACAATAATCGGGTTGAAAAAAACGTTGTTTTTTTCTAGACCATTAAAAACGGTCGTGTGTACGCGGCATTAGGTTGGGGAGAGCTGGTCGTAAGTTCGAGTGGTCATTAAACAGGTAAGTTGTTAAACGAGGAGTATCTGTTTTAACTATTAATGTCCCTATTATCAAACTATTTAGGTAGTGGGGAAGTGGAGTGGTTTTCAATGCAAGCAAACTGGGACGAGGGGAAAGAGGGAAGAAAAAAAGTACAGGTAGCTTTTTTTTTAATTAAAAAAATAATAATAAAAACACAAGGTTTGTCACATTCTTTCACGCAGGTTAAAAAACAAAAGGGAATAAGGTTGCGCTAAAAAACACCACAACCTGACTATTGTATGTGAATGAAAAAAGTGAATAAATAAATATATAAATATCCCTTTAAATGATAACGACTGATTATCATAACATTTAAAACTCTTTTTTTCCTCTTTTTGCTCTTGGGAACTGGATACCCCCAGCTTGTTGGTAAGCGCTTAGACGCAAGTTTCACAACTCGCATTCGGCGCTCTATAAGTATTTATTCCAATCCAATTCAATCCAAAACAATAAGGCTAAATCAAACATCAATGAGTGAAAAAAGCATCCGATTTCAAAGGTAATCCAAAAGGTAAAAAAGTTTTGAGAAAACAGTCCACCACCGATTCAGATAAGGTTGATTGAAAAGAGGAATTCCTTAAGGACACACCAGGGAGAAAGGTAAGTAATTGCTCTTATCAGATTCGTTGGACCCCCTGTTAGATGGGGTCAAAAAGGCATGAAAATCCACCAAATCCGATAATGGGAAATCACAGGGGCTGCAAGCTGCTCCACTTTCAGTCGATCCCCGCCAAGCTCACTCAGGTAGCAATCTCTTCAGAGCGATCCGCTCTAGGACTCAGCATCCCATAGGAAACCATAAAGGGAAAAAAAGGGAAGGAACCGGAGGCTCGAGATAGTGAAGTACCGTAAACTTGGGTTTATTAAAATGTGTAACATATACACAGAAACAGTTTAAAATTGCCGGCAGAAATAATAATAAAAACAAACGTACACCCGTGCTTCCGGGGTCACGTTAACACGGTGACATCAGTGTGTGGCTCCGCCCTGACATGTTTCGTCATAGATGACATTATCAAAGGGCACACAGGTTATAATAGTTGGAGGAATTATTATTCTTATTTTGATTATATTGGCAAATACAAAATATAATTCAATTCAATAAGTAATGGAGATGCTAAAGGCTGGAAGAGATGGAAGAGGATGACATGGTAAGCAATAGTTTGGTTAAATATAGATGGGTACAGTTTTTAAGAAGAGTGTTTTAGGGGCCATTTATATGTATAAAAGGAGCAAGTCTGATAGGATGTGAAATTCTAGAGGTGTGAGCAGCTAAATAAATCTTGAAGTTGTGCATGCTGTTAACAGTGAAGACAACAGACTAGTTCATGATATCCACTGGCTTCCGCTCACCAACTAATACAATTCAAAGTACTAACAACAACTTACAAAGCCATCCACAACTCTGCCCCCAGCTACATAACCAACCTGGTCTCAAAATAACAAACAAATCATCCTCTTTGGTCCTCCCAAGACCTCCTGCTCTGTAGCTTCCTTGTCACCTCCTACCATGCTTACCTCTAGAACTTCTCCCAAGCTTCTCCCATTATTTGGAACTCCCTGCACCAATCTGTCTGACTATGTCCTAATCTATCCACCTTTAGACGATCCCTGAAAACCCTTCCCTTTAAAGAAGCCTATCCTGCTTCTAACTAATACACTGTGGGCCAGATCCACAAACAGCGGCGCAAATTAAGTTACTCAAAACTTATGTCATTTAAGTTACGGCGCCCTAAGTTGGTGTCGTAATTGCCGTATCCACAGCGCATTTGCGCACAAAATTGCACTTGCGTAACTTAAATCCTGAGGCGAAAGGCGGGGTTATTGCAAGTGGAAAGGAAGTGGGCGTGCTTCATTGTAATGAGCCGCGACCCCATGCAAATGAAGGTCCGGCCGTACTGCGCATGCGCGCACAAATCTGCTTCTCACTGGGCATGTGCAGAACTTTGTTCGGCACAATCAGTGTGATAGGTAAAAGGCCAAGCGTACTTAGTTTGAGAATCGCCCTGTGTATAAATAGCCCCAGTCAAACACACTTCCCTTGCAAAAGTATTTCCCTGTGTTACCCTTCCTAGAGCAAGTTGCTTCTGCTCTGAATGTTTGTCAGTGTTTGTTGGTGAGTTGTGTGTGATAGAGAAGTTTTGGAGGAGTATTAGATTGTAGTTGGTGTTTGTTTCTGCTAAGTGTATTTTCTGTTTGTTTTTTTCTGAGTGTATTTTTTTTTTTTTTCTGATTGTATATTGTGTTTGTTTTTTTCTGATTGTATTTTGTGTTTGTTTTTTGCGTGTTTGTTTTTGAATTTGTAGTAGCTGTCTGCTTGTGTGTTTTGCTTTTTGTGTGTTTCTTCTGTGAGTGTTTTTGTTTGTTTGTTGTGTGTGTATTTTTGTTTGTTTGTCCTGTGAGTTTCTTGTTGCTGAGTGGTGTCTGTGATGGCACCCAAGCGCAGGAAGCTCAATTTTAATCAGGTTGAGAAGCAAATCCTTGCTAGGTCCATCGTCCTATATGGGCGCTATTTACATGGGCCTGAGAGCAGGAACACCTCCCCGGCCCAAAGGAAGGCGATTCTAAAAAAGATCACAGATCAGATCAATGCGGCGGGGGGGGGGAGACGAGGACCCCCGCTGGCATACAAAAAAAGATAAATGATCTGAAGAGCGTGGTCCGGAACAAGGTGGCAAAGATCACTGCCCATACCACGGGCACTGGAGGAGGGGGACCCTGCCCCATCCGTCTGAGTGAGGAGGAATGGGCAGTGGCCCGGTGTTTCCAGCCAGAGCAGGTGGTGGGCCTGCGTGGATATCAATCAGATGTTCCTGTGGGGCCAGGTACGTTTTTGGTTTTTCTATCTGGTGATTAGCATGTGTGGGTGGGGGAAGGGAAGATGTGCCAAGTGTGTGGATCCTCAAACCTGTGATTGTTTTGTGTCCTCCACAGATGACCAGGAGATTGCAGGCCCATCAGGCTGCTGCACCACCCCAAGGACAAGAGGCTGCTGAGGATGCCCCAGGGGAGGGGAGTGGCCAAACCTCCCCTCATGAGGAGGTTGAGGGGGAGGAGGATGAGGGGGAGGAGGATGAGGGGGTGGAGGAAGAAGATCTTCAAATTGGCCGGGAAGTCCTTTTGGCCTCTGATATGATGACCTTTGAGGATACCCTTGAGGCTACACTTGAGGCTACCCCTGAGGCTACCCCAGAGCCTACCCCAGAGGCTGGCAGCAGTCAGGCCACCATCAGGGGTAGCCCCTCCCACTCCTCCCCCAACAGGCCACAACCCACAAGGGTCACTCTCCCCCCTCCTCCCAGGTCACAAGCCTCAGGGGCAGGCAGGATGGCGACCCAGGAGACCAGGGGGGTGTTGGAGCGTCTGCCGGCCACTCTTCTGAAGGACAATGCCCGGCAGACCCGCACTCTGGGTCAGATAAAAGTCACTCTGACCCAGATGGAGCACAGCCTGGGTGTAATGAAGGAGTCACTCGGTGATGTGGCCACCAACTCATTGGCGGTCATCACATGTTTGTGTGACCTGCAGACCGCCACAACAGGCGTGGCCCAGGAGGTGACTGTCCTGACCCAGGCTGTGCAGGACAATACCCGGGCTGTCCAGGCCAATACCCGGGCTGGCCAGGCCAATGCGGCTGCCCTCACAAACTGTCTGACAAGGATAGCAGTGGCCTTGGAGGGCAGACCAGCAGGAGGACAGACACCAGGGGAGGCTCCTCCTTCCCCTGCTCACCCACCCCCCCATGAAGATACTCCCTCCCCTGCTCACCACCCCCCCATGAAGATACTCCCTCCCCTGCTCACACTCCCCCCCATGAAGATTCTCCAGTCGGCCGTGGCCGTGCCCGTGTCCGTGCCCGTGGGCAGCCCAGACAGAGCAAACGCCGCTGAAATTAATTTGCAGGGGTACTTTTGATTTTTTTTTTTTATGATTTTGTTTATTATACTGTACTTATGATTTGGTTTATGTGTGTGAATGATGTGTGAATGTGGGGGGTGGCATTCCTGATTAAATAAGGGGTGTCACCCTCAGTTTTGGTGGATAAGGGATCCCTAGGACCAGGGAGAAGTGATCCCAGGTTCCTGAATGGTGTATGAATGCACAGTAACAGAATTGGAGCCGTGGCGGGTCATTACTGCTCCCAAGTACCAATGGGGGGAAGGGGGTACTTGGATCTAATCCAATTAGATGTGCATGTGATATGTCTGTGCTAGGGACCACAGTGGGTGTCAGGATCAGCAGCTAAGGTGACCAGACACGTAGCTACACAAAGGAACTGAGACTAAACAAAGGATATATATATTAAGTGATATTTATTTACAGTGAACATACACCAATAAACATACTCAGCAACCAGTGAAAACATAAACCACTCCAGCAAACAAGAACAACTAATAAACCTAACAGCTATCTATATACAATATCTACACCATAAGGGAAAAGGCAACAGGGATGCAAGGAAAGGGACACGGCTGGGGACAAGAGCATAAAACAAGGCAAGAAGGGTGCAGGATGGATCAGGACAAGGGCAGGTTATTAGGCACAAGCTGGTAGCAGACAGACAGGAAGGGACCAGAATCGTAACGCACTGGGGGAAGGGAGGAGCAGCCTTAAATATCCACCTGGCAGCTGGAGCCAGGTGTGGCTGATCAGAACCTGCTGGCTTCTGGGAGACACCTGCTGGTGGACACTGGAACTGCAAACAGCCCAGAGCAGGATAGTACCACCAGCAGGTGAACTTAATCCTAACAGATCACCCCCCTTAAGGAGCGGCCTCTGGACGCTCCATAGGACCCCACCACCAGGATCTGCAAACTGACTGAGCACTCCAATGTCCTTGTCTGAAGGCCTGGTGAGAACCCCGCCGCCGGGGTCCCAAAACTGTCTGGGTTCTCTGTTGGTCAGATCCCTGAGGAGGCGCAACACCAAAGGTACATTCTTAAAAGCAGCCTGTGTCCCAATGCCGGGACACCAAAGGACACCCGACCACCCAATGCCAGAGTTCCTGGTCTGTGCAGGTACCCCGATGCCAGGGAATTCTCTCCCTCTGTTACGAGTGGCCGCTCTGCACTGTACCTCGGGTCTACCCACCGCATAGGTTACCCCACACGGGTCCTCAAATGCACCAGGGATCGCAGAGATTACCCCTGGGTCAGAACAAAGCTCAAATGGAACACTGTCCTTTCCCATGGGACCTCTACTACCGGGGCTGTAACAGTAGATTTGGCTCTCAAGTTTAAAGGGGGGATCTGGACCACCTGGCCTTGGCACAACAGGATCCTCTGGCTGCAAAAAGAAAAAAAGAACTCGGGATGAGCAAATGTAGGGATCTTGACCCACCCAGACAACCCCTTTAGGCCACATAACACTGGATCTTTAGAAGCTTCAGACACATCATTAGGTTGATGTTTAACCCAATCAGTGACCAGTTTGACAGCAAGTAGAAATTTGACATAGTCCGGAGGGGCGGCAGCCCCGCAATCCGCATAGTCCAGAGGGGCGGCAGCCCCGCAATCAGCATAGTCCAGAGGGGCGGCAGCCCCGCAATCAGCATAGTCCAGAGGGGCGGCAGCCCCGCAATCCGCATAGTCCAGAGGGGCGGTAGCCCCGCAATCAGCATAGTCCAGAGGGGCGGCAGCCCCGCAACCAGCATAGTCCAGAGGGGCGGCAGCCCCGCAATCAGCATAGTCCAGAGGGGCGGCAGCCCCGCAATCAGCATAGTCCAGAGGGGCGGCAGCCCCGCAATCAGCATAGTCCAGAGGGGCGGCAGCCCCGGAATCAGCATAGTCCAGCTGGTCAGCGGCAGCCCGGGAACCTGCTGTGGCAAGCTTGGCAACAGATGGCAGATCACCCGCCGCAGGCTTTGCAACAGACGGCAGCATGGAGGAGGCATGGATCGCATCATCAGGCGGCAGCATGGAGGCGGAATGGATCGCATCAGCAGGCGGCAGCATGGAGGAGGCATGGATCGCATCAGCAGGCGGCAACATGGAGGAGGCATGGATCGCATCAGCAGGCGGCAACATGGAGGAGGACTGGGTCACATCAGCAGGCGGCAACATGGAGGAGGCATGGGTCGCATCAGCAGGTGGCAACATGGAGGAGGCATGGATCGCATCAGCAAGCGGCAACATGGAGGAGGACTGGATCGCATCAGCAGGAGGCAACATGGAGGAGGACTGGCTCGCATCAGCAGGTGGCAACATGGAGGACTGGATCGCATCAGCAGGTGGCAACATGGAGGACTGGATGACATCAGCAGTCTGCATGGAGGATGACTGGGTCGCACCAGCAGTCTGCATGGAGGAGGACTGGATCGCATCAGCAGTTTGCATGGAGGAGGACTGGATCGCATCAGCAGTCTGCATGGAGGAGGACTGGATCGCATCAGCAGTCTGCATGGAGGAGGACTGGATCGCATCAGCAGGTGGCAACATGGAGGAGGACTGGATCGCATCAGCAGTCTGCATGGAGATGGACTGGATCGCATCAGCAGTCTGCATGGAGGAGGACTGGATCGCATCAGGCACCGGATCGGTGGGAACAGGATCAACATGCAACATGGATAGTGGCACAGATATAGGAGCAGGAGATGAACTTTGTTTCATTTGTGTCTTTTTCTTAGGCTTAGATATTGGATTACTACATGTAGTTGCCTTGTGCTGACCAGGCTGTACTGCTGATGGTGGGAAGGTAGTAACAGTACTAGGGGGAATAGAGGGAAGAGTATCAGAAATACAGGAAGAGGCCTGAGAAGTTGCCATGGGTAACGGTACTGCAGGGGGAGCTTTCAATTGATTGCATACAGGGGAAGTGTGCCCTCTGGTGGCAGGGTACTTATGTGACTCATCTAGCACTGGGGATATGATCTCTGACCAAGCTTGTAGCAGAGGTTGAACTAAAGTCAGTCTGTCTCTCCCTTGCTCACATTGCTCAATTAAACAGTGCACAGAAGCAATACATTCCAACACCACCTGTTGTGAATAGGCTGCATACTGCTGGAGAAACGAACCTGCACAATTTTTCAGCAACCATCCCAAAAATCCAGCCTAGTACAAAGTAAATGGAGGAGTGAAAACATCATGGCCCTGAGAGGTAACCTGAAACAGTAGCTCATAACAGACCTGAATGAAAGGTTGTACTTGACCAAATGAAAATCTACCCTCCACGGCTAAGGCATGTGCAGTCAGAATGCTTCCAAGCAGCTCCTCCTCAGTTAGATCCTGCCACAGTGAATGACACAAATCCTTATCCTCTACTGCAAGCTGCACACGGCAAATAACCTACACTCTCAACATTGTGAAAGGAAAAGCAAAAATCCAAATCAACTGGCCTTCAGTCCCCAAGTGTAGCAGATCTGGTCGTTAGTGGGCGTTACGATTATGTCAGGATCAGCAGCTAAGGTGACCAGACACATAGCTACACAAAGGAACTGAGACCAAACAAAGGATATATATATATATTAACCACTTACCCCCCGGACCATATTGCTGCCCAAAGACCAGAGTACTTTTTGCGATTCGGGACTGCGTCGCTTTAACAGACAATTGCGCGGTCGTGCGACGTGGCTCCCAAACAAAATTGGCGTCCTTTTTTTCCCACAAATAGAGCTTTCTTTTGGTGGTATTTGATCACCTCTGCGTTTTTTATTTTTTGCGCTATAAACAAAAATAGAGCGACAATTTTGAAAAAAATGAATATTTTTTACTTTTTGCTGTAATAAATATCCCCCAAAAATATATAAAAAAACATTTTTTTTCCTCAGTTTAGGCCGATACGTATTCTTCTACATATTTTTCGTAAAAAAAATCGCAATAAGCGTTTATTGATTGGTTTGCGCAAAAGTTATAGCGTTTACAAAATAGGGGGTATTTTTATGGCATTTTTATTAATATTTTTTTTACTAGTAATGGCGGCGATCAGCGATTTTTTTTTCGGTATTGCGACATTATGGCGGACACTTCGGACATTTTTGACACATTTTTGGGACCATTGGCATTTTTATAGCGATCAGTGCTATAAAAATGCATTAGATTACTATAAAAATGCCACTGGCAGTAAAGGGGTTAACACTAGGGGGCGGGGAAGGGGTTAAGTATGCCTGGGTGTGTTCTTACTGTGGGGGGGGGGGTGGCCTCACTAGGGGAAACACTGATTTTCTGTTCATACATTGTATGAACAGAAAATCAGCATTTCCCCTGCTGACAGGAACGAGAGCTGTGTGTTTACACACACAGCTCCCGTTCCCCGCTCTGTACCGAGCGATCGCGTGTGCCCGGCGGCGATCGCGCCCGCCGGGCACACGCACGGGAGTCGGGGGCGAGCGGGGGGCGCGCGCGCGCCCCTAGTGGCGGCTAAGAGGTAGGACGTCCATTTACGTGGTCTCGCCTTGGAGAGCCACCTTGTGGACGTATAATGACGGTGCGGCGACGGCAAGTGGTTAAGTGATATTTATTTACAGTGAACATACACCAATAAACATACACAGCAACCAGTGAAAACATAAACCACTCCAGCAAACAAGAACAACTAATAAACCTAACAGCTATCTATATACAATATCTACACCATAAGGGAAAAGGCAACAGGGATGCAAGGAAAGGGACACGGCTGGGGACAAGAGCATAAAACAAGGCAAGAAGGGTGCAGGATGGATCAGGACAAGGACAAGGGCAGGTTATTAGGCACAAGCTGGTAGCAGACAGACAGGAAGGGACCAGAATCGTAACGCACCGGGGGAAGGGAGAAGCAGCCTTAAATATCCACCTGGCAGCTGGAGCCAGGTGTGGCTGATCAGAACCTGCTGGCTTCTGGGAGACACCTGCTGGTGGACACTGGAACTGCAAACAGCCCAGAGCAGGATAGTGCCACCAGCAGGTGAACTTAATCCTAACAGTGGGTGTGCATTTATGCATTCTCATTGTGACATAATTAATGTGTGTGTTTACTGTGCAAAGATGCATTCTGCGAGGTGTCTCCTGACTGCTGTTCCCTCAAAAGAGGGGGTACCCTCGGTCACTGAAGTCACTAGTCTAGCTATGCGCATGGATGCCCCTGGCATGTTGACATACAGATTGTAGTCCAGCAAGTGTGTGTGCTCATCTCTTGCTTAATGGTGTTGCTTTAGCTGACCATTACACGGCATGTGTAAAATTAGGGTACCTTTTATAATGTGTAAATTTACACATTGAAACTAACAGAAGCGCACAGGGCGTAATCTACGGCGCACACACTTAATTTTGTGGATCGCCCTATCTCCCTCATTTGCATCTTTGCCTATCAAAACAGCGGCGTTTCTAGCGTAATTTGCGCACAGAAAAGCGCCTGTGTAATTATTTTAGGTAGGACGGAAAAACAGGATTTTAAGGCGTATCTCGTTTTGAGGATCAGGCGCAAATATACACGCCGTGTAAATTTCAATTACGCCGCGTATCTCGAGTTAAGTCGGCACATTTGCTTTGTGGATCTGGCCCTGTGTTTTTACTTTCTCCATCAGCTCATCCTCCACAATTATTACCTTATATGTATCACTTGACCGAACCTCTTAGATTGTAAGCTCTAATGAGCAGGCCCACTGATTCCTCTTGTACCAAATTGCATTGTAACTGTAATGTCTCCTTTCATTTTTGTAAAGTGCAGTGCAAACTGTTGGCGTTATATAAATCCTGTATAATAATAATAATAATAATAATAAAAATGAACAAAAATGAAGAATATTGGGATTATAAAGTGATTTAAAAGGATTCACAGAAAGGAGAGAACAAGAAACAATGGAGGTTGTAGACAGGCCCTGCATCAGCATTCATAACAAAATGTAAAAGTGATGCCGCATACACACGATCATTTTTCGGCATGAAAAAAAACAAAGTTTTTCGGCATATAGAAAAAACTACGTTTTTCCAACTTCATCATTAAAACCACGTTGCCCACACACCATTGTTTTTTAAAAATGCTCTAGCAAAGCGCAGTGACGTACAACATGTACAACGGCACTATAAAGGGAAAGTTACATGCGGATGACGCCACTCTTTGGGCTGCTTTAGCTGATTCCGTGTTAGCAAAAGACGATTCACGATTTTCTGTCTGTTACAGCGTGATGAATGTGCTCACTCCATTATGAACGGTAGTTTTACCAGAACGGGCGCTCGTGTCACATAACTTGCTTCTGACAATGCGCAGGTTTTTAACGTCGTTTTAGCCCACACACAATCATTTTTTACAACCCGAAAAACGACATTGTTTAAAACGTTGTTAAAAAATGCAGCATGTTCGAAAAAAATTGTTGTTATTTTTCAGAAGCCAAAAAATTATGTGAAGCCCACACACGATCATTTTAAATTACATTTTTTAAAAACAACGTTTTTTTCATGCCGAAAAATGATCGTATGTACGCGGCATGAGAGTTTTATTACTGGAATAACGAGTAGAGGATGTTGCAGCAGTGGGGATATGATATTTGAGAGAGTATGTGCATAATCAGTTAAATTGTCTTCTGAGTTAGGAAGAGTTAATTTTAGAAATATTGCATTGGAAATTACATAGCTTAAATATAATAGACATGTGCAATTCGTTTAGTTCCAAATTAGTTTTTTAACTAATTATGACAAATTCCTTAATTCAGAAATATCCTAAATTAACGAACACCTGTTTTTCCTAAAATTCGTAAATTTGAATATCTGAAAATCCATGAATTTGTTAATTGAATATTGGAAAACTCGTAAATTCGAACATTTGAAAGCTTTGAAATTTGAAAATGCTAAATTCGAAAATCCAAAATTTTGGAAGTTTGGAAATTCGAAAATCTGAAAATAAAAACGAACTAATAATAACTTAACTATTACTAACTAATAAATTATAGGTATATTAATTTCCTTTCAAATTTGGCTGTTAGTGAACATAATGAATTTATCCAAAGTTACGAATTATCCAAAATAACGAATGCCATAGCTAAGCGAACAGAACGTAACAAATTAATAATAATAAATAACAATAATAATAATAATAATAATAATAATATTTTTTTATTATTATTATTATTATTATTATTATTATTATTATTATTCATTCAAATTCAAATTTGAATAGAAATTTCAATACCTATAATTTAATAGTTAGTTATTATTTGTTGTTTTTTTACAGCTCTGTATATGTATTTAATAAAGGAATACTATTTTTGATGTCATCCTTAGTGCTGACCATCCCTTTCCTTATTCTAGTTATTATTAGTTAGTTTGTTATTATTTAGAGTTTTAGGGGCAGATCCACAAAAGGATTACACCGGCGTATCTATTGATACGCCGCCGTAATTTTTAATTTCCTCCGTCGTATCTTTGTTTTGTATCCACAAAACAAGATACAACGGCATCTGGGATCGATCCGACAGGCGTACGTCTTAGTACGCCGTCGGATCTTAGATGCCATATTTCGGCGGCTGCTAGGTGGCGTTTCCGTCGAAATCCACGTCGAGTATGCAAATTAGCTATTTACGACGTTTTCGTTCGGCTTTTTCCGGCGTATAGTTAAAGCTGCTGTTATGAGGCGTACTCAATGTTAAGTATGGCCGTCGTTCCCACGTAGAATTTTTTTTTTTACGTTGTTTGCTTAAGTCGGAAGCATTGGCTTGTTCTGGGTTAATTTTGAGCATGCACACTGGGATACCCCCACGGATGGCGCATTCGCAGTCACGACGTATTTACATAAAACACGCCCCCATTACATCCATTTCAATTAGGCGCCATTACGCTGGCAAAGATACACTACGCCACCGATTCTTTCAGGATTTGAAAACAAAAGTAAGTTATGGCGGCGTAGTGTATCTTAGATACACTACACCCGGCGCATAAATGCGCCGCTGTACGAGGATCTGCCCCTTAGAATTTTGGGATTTTCTGATTTTCTTTCTTATTTTAGAGGCCAACTGTACTTGTTAATGAACTCATTAAGTGACATCATAGGAATTTCAAATGAATTTCAAATTCAAGCTGAATATACCTAGTAGCGAAGAGGATTACTACCCCCTAGGTATGGTGGGATTTTAATGGCACAAGACTAAATATGTAAATGGGGGGAACTAATGCGCAAAACCACACTAACCAGGGCACTGAGAATTAACAATAAATAAATAAGTAAATAAATAAATAAAGCAACAGCCACAAATATATAGTGCTCACACACTGATATCAAGTTAAAAAGAGAGGTGTATATGGTGCTTGCCAAATAAATAATTAAGAAAAGAAGCGTATAACAGAAAAAAAACTAACAATTCCTGTGAGTCCACAGAAATGTGTTTCACTCCACATAAAATAACCCACCCAACATCAACTGAATAATGTGGAGGGTGATGAGAGTGATTTAATGTGATTGTCCCAAAAAATGGCAAATAATACTGGATCCTATATATTGAATATTTATTGATTTCAACCCACCCATTCATTATTTGCTTTTATTTTATTTATTCAATCAATTATCTTTGAATGTTGTAGTGGTTTCAATTATTTCAATTTATTCACTCTTAGACCACATTTGATCTAAATTAGTATCATTTATTATATTTGGTGCATCGGCACTCTGCTCTGGATGGTATTATTTGCCATGTTTTGGGACAATCACATTAAATCACTCTCATCACCCTCCACATTATTCAGTTGATGTTGGGTGGGTTATTTTATGTGGAGTAAAACACATTTCTGTGGACTCGCAAGAATTGTTAGTTTTTTTCTGTTATACGCTTCTTTCTTAATTATTTATTTAGCAAGCGCCATATACACCCCCTCTTTTTAACAAGACTAAATATAATTAAAATATAAATTATTACAAAAGTAGATTCCTCTAAAAGACAAAAAAAGTTTTCATTGAAAATCATGTTCAATGGCATATAAATCTTTTACATCATCAACCAAATTACAGTATACACACTTATATCCAGGTGTATGTCTAAGCCAGTGTTTCTCAACCTTTTTCCAGTCGGGGCACCCTTAAAAAGTATTTTCATTCTTGAGGCACCCCTGTCCAAGGCTTGGTTCACATTACGGTATGTCGCATAATACGCGCAAAATCGTGCTCATTCCTGACACACAGACAAATGCTCTGCTCTTTAGAGGGTACCATTAATTCTTAATGGTACCCCCACATATTGGAAAATGTGGGGTGCTTTTGCTGCAGTGCAATTTATAAAAAAAAAAAGGTTGGGGACTTGTTTCCCTGCATTTTTGTGGGTACGGAAGCCCATTGAAATGAATGGGCTGCCCTACATGCAGCTACACAGATGTGAACCAAGGGCTTGTTCACATGTCATAGGGGTGGTAAAACCACATGGTTGAGCTGGTTTTACCACCCCCAACTTCTCCACCTTTAGCTGCAGAGGCAGCAGCTGGGGGTGTTCACATGCTGTGGCTGCAACTGGAGGTATACCGAGGGTGAATGGGGCTGCACTGCAACTACCCCGCAACTGTGTGCATTTCACAGTTGCAGTGTAGTGATGCTGCATTTACAGGCTTAAAACAGGTGGTAAAGAGGCAACATAATGCCTCTTTACCGCCTGTCAAATACCTCTGAAAAGCGATCTGTGCATGGATTGCTTTTCAGAGGAGCAACAGTCCTTGCTGCTATCAAACAAGCCCTACAAAAGCCATTCTGATGGTACAGGAATGGGGGGGGGAGGGTCAGGATTAAAAATAACATACACGCATACAGACACATGCTTACACATGCAGACAGACAGACACACACACAGACAGACACTCACATGTGCACATACACATGTATAAAGCCATTTTAAAATGAATCTAGCTTCTAGCTCAGTACCTTTCCAGATTCCTTTTCAGCCGGGTACTGCACTCTAGGGGGAAGCAGAGAGCACAGCACACTCCTCTGCACTTTACTTTCACTTTTGAAGCCGACAGAGCTTCTCACAGTTCGGCAGGAGATCGGGCTCATCTGACAGCCTTCTCTCCACTGACCCCGCGGCACACCTGAGAACCTCTGACGGCACACCAGTGTGCCGCGGCACACTGGTTGAGAAAGGCTGGTCTAAGCAGTATGCATTTTTTTGTTTCTCCGCATTTCTTGGACTTTGGTCCACTTCATCAGGAGTTTGCTAGTGGAACATTCAGTATGGAACAGACAGACACGATCACTCCCGCTACTGCTGCCGGCTCTGGTAAGCGGTGGAGGGCATCGGAGAGTGGCGGGAGGGGGGCCCTATCCCACTGCTAATAAAAGTGATCTTGCGGCGTAGATGCCGCAGAGACCACTTTTATCCTGTAGCGGACCGCCCGCTGAAGAAGAGGATACCAGGGTTAACAACGTTATTTCTCTTCAAATAGCCAACATATTCCTGCAGCGGGCGGTCAGTAAGTGGTTAAGCTTGGCTGGTAATCATGGGTTATGTTACCCATTACCCCGATGCAGTTCCCTTATGCACTGTGTCTGCTAAAAACATTGCCAAAGAGTTGGAAAAAAAGGTTGGAAAAAACTGTGACTTTCTGAGTCCGTACTTGATGTTATGGTTTATACATCTCTCATACATATTTAGAGATTCACAATCCATTTCAGGTCTTGGTCCTCTCCCTCAAGCAAATTTATACTCACCTGAGACAGACAGCCAGTTCTCTTGGCCTTGGAAATCAGAAAACTCTTGTCTGTGAGAGCTAAAGAGGTTGGTAAAAGCTAACAAGCTGTACATGGGGAAGCTGACAACATGTAGGCTTTCTGAGCCTTGTAGTAAGGGCCTGTATTTGTGTATAGTTTGCGCCAAGACATGCTATTATTATTCCTGTTCATTTTCTAAGACACTGAACTGCAGCTGTATATAGACCTGTAAATATCACAAATAAACACTGCACTGTTTTATCACTACCTTCTTTGATTTGGTATCTGTGCCTGAGAGACTGATTATCCCAGGGTGCTTTGTACCTGCCACTTGTTCCCTGCTAACAAAGGTTTATTGCACTTTCAGAGGTAAGAAAGTGTACAAGAGCTCTAAGACCTAAGTCATGGGGAATAGACATGAGTTTATATCCAATGATATCCAACCCTATTCCTCTGTCCAATGGATTACTTCGCTGGAGCTCGAGAGTGAATTACATCGCTGGCATGTTTTTTTTTAAATAAAGGACTTGTCCCAAGCCGTCTCCTGTCGTTTTTAACGTTTTCACACTTTTTTTGTGAAATGGTAGGGGTACTTACCAATTCACATCGAGGGGGGGCGCAGGATCTGGGGGTGCCCTTTGTTAAAGGGGGCTTCCAGATTCCGATAAGCCCCCGCGGCTTTTTGAATTTGCCGTGAACACCCTAAATTGTTCGCTGTTCGGCGAACAGGCAAACAGCCAATGTTCGAGTCGAACTCATGTTCGACCCAAACATAAAGCTCATCCCTAGTGGCTAATTGAGTAAATAACCCCCAATGCTGAGGATAAGTGACAGTGTGTAGCTCTTAAACTCCTGAGGGAGTACAAGTCATCAGCAGTATTAGGAATCATGTGGGACATTCAATGTATGCAGAGTGGGAAGTGCAGCCAGAATTTGTGGATAACTCAAATTTCTTAGTTGCAAGTTCCAAGTTCATGTTCCAATATAAACCCTAAACCAAACCCATAGACTGTTTCCTTAGCCAGTGGAAGAATGAAGAAAGTGTTGTGTGCCTGGCTGTGTGAGTCCTAAAGAGGGTAATCGGACCAAATTCACCAGCAGCTCCTTATGTAATGCAAACAGTCTTTTGTACCCTGCACACATCGTACTGTTAAGCCTTCGTACACACGCACGGTTTTCTTGGCAAGAACCAGCAAGAAAACTGCTGGCAGAGCTTTCTTTCCGAGTAAACTGAGCGTGTGTATTTTCTCGTTGTGAGATTCTCTGCAGTATTTTCCTGCCGAGAAACCCGAGCATGTGTATACTTACCTC
This sequence comes from Rana temporaria, assembly GCF_905171775.1. Classification (NCBI taxonomy): domain Eukaryota; kingdom Metazoa; phylum Chordata; class Amphibia; order Anura; family Ranidae; genus Rana; species Rana temporaria. The sequence goes on from NC_053489.1 coordinate 536,492,801, forward strand.
TCCATGGAAACCTGTGCATGCTCAAAATGACTTTGACGCATGCGTGGTAGCTTCCAAGGCATAGGTAGGGTGAAGCAAGATGGCAGTGACGGCATCGAATGTGATGAGTGCATGCTCGTCGTAGTCAATGGCATCACCTCATTCGTGCCATTTAAAAGAACGGTGGTTCTTTTGAATGGTGTGTCTGTACACTCGGCCGGCAAGAGATTCTTGCCAGGAATCTTGTCAGGAAAAACTATGTTTTTTTCCTGACGGGAATCTGGGCCGTGTATACAGGGCTTTAGTCTTGTGTACCAAGCAGTCTAACAGTCTTTTTAACCATGAAATCTGTCTGACAGTCTTTTGTGATACCACAATTTATTTTTTTATTTTTTTTAGCAACCTTGTATTCAACGTCACATCACAGGAAGATTTATATAGCTGTCTGGCTAGCCAAACAGCTATATAAATCTTCTTGTGATGTGGCATTTGCTACAAGGCTGCTAAAACAGGTTTGTTGTATTGATTTCTAGAATTCTGGCGCTTGCTCTTAACTGGACATTTTTTCTTTGTTCTCTGTGGAGGGGGAGGGTTGAACAATAGTAAGTGGACAATTATTTGTAATGTGCAAACACTCTTTGACAGTCTGTTGTTGCATGCAAGCAGTCTCTGACAGTATTTTGTAATATGCAAGCAGTCTGACAGTATTTTGTGACATGCAAGCAGTTAAGGAAAGTATTTTGTAATGTCCAAATCGAAATAGAGAAAATTAAGTCACCGCTCCAGGTGGGAGTATGAAGCAATCTGTGTCTTCTCAGAAAAGCCCAGGTGCCGGCAATGCATGAAGCAAAGTAGAAAAGAATGTCTGAAAAAAACTCTCGGTTGTCTTTAATTGGTAAAAAAACTTTTATTTTCCTGGTTTTGGTGTTAATTTTGTGATAACAATACCTTAAACATTTTTTTCTTTGTTATTCTATTTTAATTCATTTATTTTGGAAGTCAGGGTTATGCTACAATGACATTTATTTTTGTTCATGGTAATGTCATGTCAAGTATAAGGAGTCATACATTTCCCTAAGGCCCCTTTCACGTTGAGGCGTTATTCATGCGGTACAGCGCAAAAAAATAGCGCTGCTATACCGCATGAATAAATCTTGCCCTGCAGGCTTCAATGTGAAAGCCTGAAGGCTTTCAAACTGAAGCGGTGCGGTAGCAGGACCGCTCCAAAAGTCCTGCTAGCCGCATCTTTGGAGCGGTATAGGAGCGGGGCGTTTACCGCTCCTATACCGCGCCTTCCCATTGAAATCAATGGGAAACCGCGGTAATACCGCCTGCAATGCGCCTCTGCAGAGGCGCATTGCGGGCGGTGTTAACCCTTTTTCGTCCGCTAGCGGGGGTTAAAAACCTCACCGCTAGCCCCCGAATATAGCGGTAAATACGACGGTATAGCAGCGCTAAAAATAGCACGGTTATACCGTCACCGCACCTCCGCTGCCCAATGAGAAAGCAGCCTTATGATTACGTTAACATCTGACATGGTTTCCAGCCTTTCCCTACTCCCTATTAAAGAAAGGCATTCCTATATCTGTGTTGCTGTTGGAGAGCTACCCTCATGTACTGTGGGTAAAATTTTGTCAGCAGGGCAGAAAGAAAGGAGAACCCTCATAAGTTTGACTGAACATTCAATTTAATTCAAAATGTGGATTTATAAGCAATAAAAAAAGTTTGTATTTATATTATGTTAAAGCTTGCATGAGATTTCGACGATTGGGTACGTATGAACTTTAATTACAAAACCATTTAAATATTTGACTAAAGCGTTTTAAATAATTGAACAATTGCACATTTGTACCACAAAAGGTTCTTATAAAAATATGCTTTCTTTATAAAAATAGAGCTAAAAATCAAAGAATTACATTTTTCTTTCAAATTGAGTCTAAAGGGGGTTTAAATTTGGAGAAACTAAACCTGCCTTTTTTCTACTATTATGCATACATTACAGCATGAATTTCAAATATACCCTTTAGGAATGCAGTTCATGGGAAATGCATACATAAATGCACATAGGCTCAGATAAAGCTTAAGTCTGTGCCTTTTTTGTGAACCCAAACTTCCTTTTATTATATCTTGTTATGCATGTAGAAGTAAAATATAGTCACAGAACAGATATGAAAAAGTAGAATTATAGCCCACCTATGTAAAAATATTGTGTGTGACTATTTAAAAAGCAATTTACAAAAAGATAATAATGCATAGTAACTAGCTTTAAAAGAGAAGTTGCAGTCAATTTTAACCACTTACCCCCCGGACCATATTGCTGCCCAAAGACCAGAGTACTTTTTGCGATTCGGGACTGCGTCGCTTTAACAGACAATTGCGCGGTCGTGCGACGTGGCTCCCAAACAAAATTGGCGTCCTTTTTTCCCCACAAATAGAGCTTTCTTTTGGTGGTATTTGATCACCCCTGCGTTTTTTATTTTTTGCGCTATAAACAAAAATAGAGCGACAATTTTGAAAAAAATGAATATTTTTTACTTTTTGCTGTAATAAATATCCCCCAAAAATATATAAAAAAACATTTTTTTTCCTCAGTTTAGGCCGATACGTATTCTTCTACATATTTTTCGTAAAAAAAATCGCAATAAGCGTTTATTGATTGGTTTGCGCAAAAGTTATAGCGTTTACAAAATAGGGGGTATTTTTATGGCATTTTTATTAATATTTTTTTTTACTAGTAATGGCGGCGATCAGCGATTTTTTTTTCGGTATTGCGACATTATGGCGGACACTTCGGACATTTTTGACACATTTTTGGGACCATTGGCATTTTTATAGCGATCAGTGCTATAAAAATGCATTAGATTACTATAAAAATGCCACTGGCAGTGAAGGGGTTAACACTAGGGGGCGGGGAAGGGGTTAAGTATGCCTGGGTGTGTTCTTACTGTGGGGGGGGGGTGGCCTCACTAGGGGAAACACTGATCTTCTGTTCATACATTGTATGAACAGAAAATCAGCATTTCCCCTGCTGACAGGAACGAGAGCTGTGTGTTTACACACACAGCTCCCGTTCCCCGCTCTGTACCGAGCGATCGCGTGTGCCCGGCGGCGATCGCGCCCGCCGGGCACACGCACGGGAGTCGGGGGCGAGCGGGGGGCGCGCGTGCGCCCCTAGTGGCGGCTAAAAGGCAGGACGTCCATTTACGTGGTCTCGCCTAGGAGAGCCACCTTGTGGACGTATAATGACGGTGCGGCGACGGCAAGTGGTTAAATGGTAACCATGTTTCAGCTGACATTTTATTTTATTTTATAGTTTGTAGAAAATATTTATACAAATAAAAATTAAAAAAGAGATAACAGCAGGAAATGGGTTTCAAACTGTTCCATTTCTGATTGAAAGTTTGTATGGAGCCATCAGTGCCCATAAGTGCAGTTTATCAGCGCATATCAATGAAGGAGAAAAATTACCCCTGTTTGCAAAATTGTATAACAAACTATGTTTGAATAAAAACCCCAGTAGTGATTAAATATCACCAAGCTCTATTTGTGTGAAAAAAAATGATAAAAATGTCATATGTGTACAGTGTAGCATGACATGCAATTGTCAATCAAATTGTGAGAGTACTGAAAGCTGAAAATTGGTCTGGGTAGGAGGGGGGGGGGGGGGGTTTAAGTGGCCAGTAAAAACGTGGTTAATAACAAACTAAGTACGGTAGTTGTAAGAAAATAACTCCACCACAAAGATGGGGAAGTCATGAATTCTGACAGTGAAATCTTGCCACTATGAACCCTCAGGCATTTGAAAAAGCAGTGGTTGATTTAACCTACTGGCCTTCACCAAGAACTAAAATACCTGTGTATATATATATATATATATATATATATATATATATATATAGGCTGGCAGAGCATGCTGGGGCTTGTAGTGCACCACACTAGGGAAACCTCAGTCCCATCCAGTCTTCAGTCCCATCAATGACTGACCCACCTGTGTTCTGCTTTTTTTTTTTCAATCACTGAGAAATTTCATTATGAAGAAATGCAACTGGCTGACCTGGAAACTGTGGATCCTCTGTGGAGGGTTGCATCATCCATAATACAAGCTGGCCTTCCCTCCACTATCTACCTGCAGGCTGCTGGAGTTTCTCTTTGGGAATCTGCCGAGGATTGGAATGTGGGGGGTGGGAGGAGAAGATCCTGTTCTCTGTATCTTTTTCTCTCTCCTGTCCGACGTCCGTGCGAGGAGGGGGGGCGGGCTGTCAGTGCAGGGTCCGAGCAGTGTGACAGAGAGTGTAATAGAAACTCTCTGCTCATAACTGCAGTCAGCAACCCTGAAGCCATATTAAGGGCTCTTGGGGCCCCCCCACATTAGCAGAGCTCCAGGGCCCAGTCGCAGCTGCGACTGTTGCGACCCTGGTAGTTCAGCTACTAAAGTGAGCACAGTTAGTACTGGCTGCATGATTGTTATAATGTAAATTCATGGTGTGCGAGTGTGTCTGTGTGTTTGCCTATTGTACCTTCTATCAGCTTATTTTACACAATTTACTAATGATTTGTTTAAATTACATATTTGTAAATGTATTCCAAAGATATTGGAAGCAGTCCATATGTGAGACTTGTTTAGCTCATTTCAGCTCCAAGGCTTTAAACTCATCATTCTCTTTATTTGTCAGGTGTTAAGAACTCAGTACATTGTGCTGTCACTAGATGTTAGCAAATAATTTTGCTGTCAGTGAGTTTCTCACAGATCCTTGAATTGTCCTATCTCTGTTTGAAGTATGCATAATAAATATATATATATAGGAATAGGATAGATGCCAACTTAACAGATTGAAAGTATGCGTTCAAAAGCCAAGGAATACCATTATATTTATAAATATTAATGTTTATGATGCTATCCAATATGTAAAAAGAAATCAATGTAAAGACTATAACATTTAACTCACTCATGTGCATAGGAGTATTTATTTTGTTACAAACTTTGTTTTCTTTTTCTTTTTTTTAAATACATCTTTGATCTATACGTAATATATCATGATTGATTTCTTAAACTTACATTAGGAAAGCTTAAAAGGTCAGTCTACGCAAAATATATATATATATATACAGTATAGCACAGGCTATTAGCCTTGTTTGCTGACCAATCCAAGGCCCAAGCCTTCATCTATGGCAAGGGAAGTGTCCCCCCCTCCCTTTTATCTTGCCAGCCTCTGAGCACACTTATGTAAGGAAGAGTTCCATGGACTGTAATGTAAAGGAGGACTCTGATGTATGTGGGGGCTTTGGTGATCAGAGACCCCCTTACATCAGGATTCCAAGAGTACCTCTTACAACAGTTTCCCTTTACATTACAGTCCACAGAGCTCTCCCTTAGGGCCCCTTTACATGGTCGGACTCTGCCAAGCAAATCCACCTGCTCAGTGGAGGAACTCTCCGCTGATCCTCGCTGAGCAGGCCGATGACAGGTCCATGTCTGCTCCACTTGTGCAAAGTGGACACGGTCACAAACTGCTGTTCTCTATGGACCGGCCTGACTGTCATTCAGTCCGCTAGACGTATGGGGAATGGATCTCTATCCATCTGTTTTCTTTGGAGCGGATGCAGGCAGGTGTAAATGGACATGTCTGTTTACTTCTGCCTCCCCATACAAAACAATGGGTGGTCCAATCGGCTCAAATGTGTAAAAGGGGTCCTGCTGCAGGACCATAATCAAGAGACACCAGGATCATTAGAAAGGGCCCCAGGACCAGAGGTCAGGGGGGCCTTCATGGTTCCTTGCAATGGGGCCCTAAATGTTCTAGTTACACCTCTGGCTCACTTACTTCCCTCTTTGCCCATAGTTAACTCTTTCTCATGTCTTACCAATTTCTATAACTTTCCTCCCTTCCCCATGGATATTCAGAACCCATCTAATTATTTAAGTTCAGCATTTTTTTTCAGAAATGCATATAATATTCATCCAAAATATCTCTATTTTCACATTTTACTAAATTGTTTCTACAATACAAATACAAAAATACTGTTGACAAATGTCTTTAATGTATTGCCTATTTAACATTTAATATTTAATATTTATTTTTAATTTTTTTAGATTGTAATTTTGACTAACCAGGGTTCTCATTCATATTGTTTTGTACATATTTATTTTTTATTTTTTTAGATTGTAATTTTGACTAACCAGGGTTCTCATTCATATTGTTTTGTACATTTGTGTTTTATAATAGAGATAAAATCTCTTGGTTAAAAACAAAAAGCTATAGTTATGGGGAAACCAGGGTTTTTCACCTTTTTTTTAAGATGGTACAATCTATTTTAATTGCTTCTAAATAGGAAGTAGCAAAGAAAACTTGTGCCTGCTGTTTTTCTTAAGAAGCTTTGGGAGTAGAACATTTCTGAAAAGGAAAAACAATGGGCTAGATTCACATAGCACTTACGCTTGCGTATTTACAGATACTCAGCATAAGTGAACAAATGCGCCGTCGAATCTATGCGCCCTATTCTCTATGCTAGATACGCCTGAATTCTGGCCTCCATCGCACCGACGTAAGTCTCCTACGCCGTCGGATCTTGGGTGCATATTTACGCTGGCCGATAGGCGCGCTTCCGTTGTTTTACGTGCCGAATATGTAAATGACCTACATACTCCTATTCACGAACGTACTTGCGCCCGTCGCTGTAATCTATGCCGTTTATGTAAGGCGTACGTCCGTCGTAAAGTTATCCCTGCTATAGGTGGCGCAACCCATGCTAAGGTATGGACGTCGGAACGGCCGTCGAATTTTACGTTGTTTACGTAAGTCGTACGGGAATGGGGCTGTGCGTAGGTTACGTTCACGTCATAGGCATTGAGGCACTGTATGTTTGGGCTTATATTCGACGTGATTCTGAGCATGATCGGCCGCTCATTTACATGGGGTCACGGTTAATTTAAATGAGGCACGCCCACTACCTGCCTACTTTGAATTAGGTGGGCTTACGCCGGCCTATTTACACTACGCCGGCTCAACGTACGGCGCGACTCCTTTGAGAATACTGTTCTGGGCTCCCTGTTTTACGTCGGCGTAGCGCATATGAGATGTGCTACGCCGGTCAAAAGAAGCGCCCAGGTACGTGAATCTAGCCCAATATCTTTCTACATTCAGGTAACATTATTAAAAACAAACTGTAGTTTAACCACTTCCATACCAGGCACTTACGCACCTTCCTGCCCAAGCCAATTTTCAGCTTTCAGCACTGTCGCAATTTGAATGACAATTGCACGGTCATGCTACACTGTACCCAAATGAAATTTTTATCTTTTTGTTCCCACAAATAGAGCTTTCTTTTGGTAGTATTTGATCACCTCTGCGATTTTTTATTTTTTGCGCAACAACTAAAAAAAGACCAACATTTTTGAAAAAAAATACGTTTTTTATTTTTTCTAATAATTTTTTTGTAAATAAGTATGTTTTCTTCTTCAATTATGGGCACTGATATGGCAGCAGGATTTCACAACCACTTCCTGGACGTCAATTGACTATTGACCGGGCGGGAAGTGGTTAAATAAAAAACAGTACATTTTGAATATCTTTTTGTTTTTATTTTTGTTTTCAATTGCAGCTAAAATTGTAATGCCTGTCCGGAGGCTGCGGCTAATAACACATACAAAATGCAGTAGTCTCAGAATGTTGGACAGTTTTTGTGAGACTGCTGGTTTTATTATGAAATACTGGATATAAATGAGGATTCTTTTGTTTTGAGTCATGCAATGAATGATTATAGTGTGGATATAGTCTCTAATGCTGTGTGTCCATCCAATAATTTGTATTGGGTTACTCTTCCCCTATGTGCATAAGATAGGCCTGTGGTTTAGAAACAATGAATTGTTGCTGAAACACACGAAATTGATAGCATATGAGTCATAAAATAGTCTTTGAATTGTTTTAAAATCTGTTCATGACGATCCCTACAGAGCCTTTCATTGTTATACTTTGGTATAAGTTTAAGGATAAAATTATTTATCAATATTCCAAGGGCTTGAGTAGATAGAGTAGCAGAAAAAAAAAATCAAATGTAGTATTCTTTTAGGTGCTTCTCAGAGGCTTTGATGCAAATTTAAGTTATTTTGATTTGGATTTTAGTCACTCTAGGAGTTTTTTTTTAAGCTGCTTTGAATTGCTTTGCCATTCACATTGATGTTAATTTACTAAAGAAGTAGAGGCTGCTCACAGGATAGTTAAAAAGTGCTTATTAAAGTGATTCTAAAGCCCAAACTCCTTTTACCTTAATGTATTCCCTGCATTAAGGTAAAAACATTTTACATCTTGCTGTTCTCCCCCACTCCTTAAATACTTACCTTAGTCCTCAATTGATCCAGCAACATATCTTCTCTCTCCTCTTCCTCTCCACACAGGGACTTGGGAAGCAGAAGGTGTCATTGGCTCCTGCTGCTGTCAATCAACTGCTGTGAGGAACAAGTGGGGGTGGGGCCAAACCATTCTGTGTGTGTCTTTAGAGCATGGGTCTTCAAACTATGGCCCTCCAGTTGTTCAGGAACTACAATTCCCATCATGCCTAGTCATGTCTGTGAATTTCAGATTTTTGCAATGCCTCATGGGATGTGTAGTTCCGCAACAGCTGGAGGGCCGTAGTTTGAGGATCACTGCTTTAGAGCATGAGTCCATAGACACACACAACTCAGCAGCAAGAATGCACTGTGTGCAGAGAGGAACAGAGATGGAGCCAAGATTTCCAGTGGGGGACCCCAAAAGTTGAAGTTTAGGACTGATCTGTGCAAAACCATTGCACAGAGTAGGTGAGTATGTTTATTATTTTAATAAAACAAAAAAAAACTTTTGCCTTTATTAACACTTGAAATTTGTTTATGAATAATATAATGTTGCTTTCCCTATGCATAAACCCCCACATGCTGTGGAAATAAAAAAAATATTTTTACTAGCATATAATGGGATGATAAAAGTGAACATAGCTTCATCTTATCAGGCTCAATCTGCATTCACTTTTCAAAGTGAACAAATCTCGACAATCTTCTGCTGATTGTGGAAATTTAACCCCTTCATGAAGGAAGATAGAACAAATCTTATTTCCTGAACACAGTTTTGCAGCTTTGACATGTGTTAGTAAAACTGTACATATCATCACAACTACTCAGTGTATCCAGGTAAATTATACCTTGTTTTTTTTAGGACAGATTGAGATTTCATTTGGGAGTAATAGGTAATGGATATCTTTGCATATAGATTTTTTTTTAATTTTAGCTGTATATTTTTTATTATTAAGTTAAACTACCACCAAAAAAAAAACAAAATAAATACTCCTGCTACCGACAATTGCTGAAGTAACTTGTATATGTATATTATTTTTAATTTGCACTCATAGTAAGGCCCAGAAACAATAGTGCACATTTTGTTTTGTTTTTTTACCCTACCTAAAACACACCTTTAACCTGAACAATGACTTTTGATTCTAACCCTAATCCTGACCCTGACCTAGATCAAATATGTTTTTCATTATTATTATTATTATTATTATTATTATTTACACACACTTCTTTGTTTACACGTTTCTCCTCAAGCACAAAAAACAAAAAAAAGGGGTTGACTATACAGTGAATGAGCCAATAAAAGGCTATCACAGTGACCAGGGAATTGGGAACTGTGCCTCCCATTTCCCGACTGTACTCTCTACCCCCTCTAACATAGCCCTACTTAATTCCGACTAGAAAATCTTCAGCAAAATCTTAGCTTATAGACTTACCCACACACTTCCTGGACTTCCTTGAGGCCAGGTAGGTTTTGTGCCTACCAGACATGCCAGTGATAACACAAGATGCACCATTGATCTTATAGATATGCTTAACAGGACCACTCGCCCAGCCCTTATTCTGAGTTTAGATGCTCAGAAAGCTTTTGATAGGCTCAGTTGGCTTTATAGGTTTGTCACCCTCTCACGTTATGAATTTACCAGTCTATATATTGAAGTATTGCATGCCCTGTATTCCCATCCCTCTTCTCAGGTGCAGTTGTCCTCTTTTCTGTCGCCATCATTCCCCCTTAGTAACGGTACCAGGCAGGGGTGCCCCTTATCTCCCCTGCTCTTCATCGTATGTTTAGAGCCCTTTTCTTAGGCTTTTTGTTTGCACTTTGACATTAGGGTTTTTTTTATGACAGAGGGAGTATAAACTGTCCCTTTTTGCAGATGATATCCTTTTGACACTGACCAGCCCCAATACCTCTCCCCCCAACCTCCAAAATGTATTGACAAATTTTGGTCTGCTTTAGGGCTATAAGATCAACACAGCCAAGACAGAGGCCTTACCTATACATATTCCCTCCCCACACCCTACCACTTTACAGAAGAATTTCCCTTATTGCTGTGTTCCTCTCTCTCTCTCTCTTTAATACTTAGGAGTGCACTTAATCACCTCTTACTCTACCCTTTATCAAGCCAACTACCCCTCCCTATTTAAGGAATTTGCTTGTCTCCTGCAGCAATGGGATAATTATCCTTTGTCACTTCTAGGGAAGATTAATGTTCTTAAGATACTTCCGAAGCTTCTATACTTTTTTGAGACCCTTCCTGTCATTGTTCCAATGAGGCAGCTTAAACACCTTCAGAGATCCTTTCTTAAATTTATTTGGCATAACAAGTCTCACCGCATTGCTAGCTCTGTAGTACTTGCCCCTCTATCCCAAGGGGGATTGGATGTGCCAGACATTATTAAATACTACTTTGCTACACACCTCAAAGCAGTTACTTCCTGGTCAACCCGTTATGCTTCTAGCAGATGGTCTGAGATAGAATTGAGTATTATCTGCCCTGTACATCCATGTGCTATGCTTTGGTCAGATTTAAAGCGGAGGTTCACCCTAAATCGAAACTACAGCTTATCCAGGACAGATAATTATGCAGATCAACATTTGGGTATTAATTTTTTTGGTGCATTCAAATACTGTGATTCTGTTGTTTGAAGAAGACACTTCCTGGTATCCCTCCCGTGGGAGTGGGCGTGTCTCTTCTCTTCCCCAGCACCCCAGTGTTTGCTGGGAGTTGTTTGCACTGTCTCCTGGGAGCATCGTGTCCTGCTTTCCAGGAAACTATTCCCAACGCAGACCAAACCTTGTGGGATTTCACTCGTCACATGACTCAAGAAGCAGGTCATATGACGAGGGCGGATCTAATTCCGCCATTTTAATTAATGGCAAACAGGTAGATTCACAACGGGGCGTGCACTTTTCATGATGCTCACCGTCAACACTGCTCATGTGCGGAATCAATCGGTAAATGCTGGAATATCAGCATTCACCGCTTCCCAGAAGTATTTGCTTGTGGGCTTCACGCTGCCCACAAGCAAAATGGAAAATTCCAGCAGCAAGTTTTATAAATTGTTATTTAGTGCCGATTCACACTGTGGATGAGTAGAAAGCTGAGACATGTGAGTACAAGGTTGCCAACCTTAATACACTTAAATGCACAGGAAAAAACTATGCATCGCGGAATCCCCGCTTTAAGTACATCTATGGCGCAGCTAAGGAGTTTATGCCAATGTTATTTACTCTCTCTGTTTGGAAAATATGTTATCAAAAGTTCTCTCTCTTCCCCATGTCCACCTCTCCTGAATGTGCTATTTAATCCAGATATTCTGGATAGTCTATCCTATAGCAGGATGTAACCCTCGTTGTAAACAGGTATTTTGCAGCTCTGCAATATGGTACATCCTCTGTCCCGCAAATTGCTATAGTTTGCTGAAATCCAAAATAAATACTAGGTCCATATCCCCATTTTTTGAGCCTTTATATTGTTCTCATGTTTTATGTACTTGATTCTTCAGCTATTCATATTATAAATATCTGATATTGTTGTATACTTACATCATAAGGTTGTAATATATTAACTGGATTTTTTTTATTTAATCATAAACAAAAATAAAAATAAAAAATAGTTCTTCAGCCTGAAATTATCTTTTAACTGTACTGCTGCAATTCTGATTAGATTAAGTCTGTGCTATTGAGACATTCAAATAAATAGTTAGCCAGAACACGTTTTTAAAGCATTATTTTACCTTTGGCACAAAGTACGGTATGTAATTATTATTATTAGTGGAAAATCACCTTATACCATTCTTTTTTTCTGGAAAATGTACTGGAGTGATGGTTTTAGATGGTAGATGGTTGCTGATGCTGCATAGAGGGTTTTTTTATCAGTGTTTTGCATAAAAGAATTTAGAATTCACTCATTTAACATCTGTCTTTATTGTAATGTATCGTCATGCTAATGATACCCTTAAGCTAAACTGATTATAGTTTACCACTGGCGATAGTCACACACTGCTTGTTTTTGCACTCCATTTACTAGAAGCAACCTCCAACATTTACTTAGTATTTTCCTGTAGGGACTACTGAAATTAACTCATCTCATTTCATATTGAAGTATTTTTCTACAAGATTCCTTTAACAAATGTCAGATGAATGTTCTTTTCTGAAATAAATACAGTGTAATTTTCCAGGAAATGTTCTCGTTGATTGTAATTAAATAAGCCCAAGTGGGATTTCTGAATTGGAATCATTGTCTTTGTATCTGATCAGTATTTTTCCCATCAGAAGAAATCAATGGCTCTTCAGGACTTGAGTGACAGCTATGGAGAGGTAAATGTGATTTCAGTGGCACTTGTTAATGTAAATAGGGTCTAAGCATATGCTTCAAGAGCCACTAGCATTAATGGAATCTTGCCTGAGTTTAATGGCTTTTGAACAGGTAAAATAATTCTGGACAGTACATTAAATATCACTGGGTAAAAACATTAGGTAGGTTTTTATATGTTCTATACTTATTGGTTTCCATTTATTAAGAGCCATAGTAAATCAATCCAACTGTCTTATTATAGTTGATCCTCACTTAGCAACATCCTAGCAACATCCTATGGAGTTTCCAGGTCAAGCTTCATGTGGTACGTAATCTACACCTAAAGCAAGGGCATATCTCGACTTATTCAAATCTGCACAGTTTGTGTTTATCTACAGGCATCCCTTATCTGCATAGGCAGATGTAGGTAAACTAACCCTTTAAGGTGATTGCAGTCATATTAGTATGCTATTTCAACAACACAGTAGAATACTGTCTGTAAGGCCCCGTACACACGACCGGATCTATCCGCTGGGATTTATCCGCGGATCAGTTCCAGCGGATAGATCCGGTCGTGTGTAGGCCCGAGTGGACAATTTTCGGCGGACATTTGTCCAGCCGACGGATTCCCAGCGGATAATTTTTTTTAGCATGCTACAAAATCTATCCTGGAATCCTGTCCTTTGTACTTATCCGGTCGTCTGTACAGACTCACCATCCCTCGCATGCGTCGGAATTATTCGATGCATGCGTGGAAGTATTTACCTTCCAGCGTTGCGCACGTTGCCGCGTCATCGTCGCGGCGAAGGCACGACACGTGACCGCGGATGTTTTCCACGCGGATTTTGATCTGATGGTGTGTACAAGCCATCAGATCAAAATCCGGAGGAGGAATGTCCGCTGGAAACGGTCCTGCGGACCGTTTCCAGCGGATAACCCCTCGTCTGTACGAGGCCTAATACTTTTTAACCGCTTGCCACAGGCTCACCGTCATATGATGGCTGGGCAGTACGGCTCTCGTTCTGGGCGGGTGTCATATGATGTCCACCCATTTAAACAGGGCAGGCATGTGATTGTGTGCGCACAGCCCTGTACTGTCAGTGGCAGTGTTTCACCAAGACACTGCTTGTCACCGATGGGGGTGAACAGACATTGGGCATGCCTGTTTACCATCGCAATCGCCTCCCATTGACTTCTGTCACCCAACAGTTGCCACAGTCACCCCGTAAAGTGCACCTGTCGCATAAGAGACTGCCATCAGTGACCATCAGTGGTGCACCCGTCACCCATCAGTGACCATGGCCTGTCATCTATCACCCATCAGTGACAATCAGTGGTGAACCCGTCACCTATCATTGACCATGGCCTGTCACCCATCACCCGTCACCCATCAGTGGCCTGTCACCCATCACCCATCAGTGACCGTCACCCGTCTGTGACCATTACCCGTCACCCATCAGTGACCATCACACTTCAGTGACCATTACCCGTCACTGTCCTTGGCCTGTCACCCATCAGTAACCATCGCCTGTCAGCCATCAGTGACCATCGCCCATCACACTGTCATCACCTGTCACCCATCGCACAGCCCATCAATGACGTCACCTGCCACGCATATGTTACCTGTCCCACAGACCATCAGTGACCGTCACTTGCCACCCATCTCGCAAGCATCAGTGTCATGTCCAAAAGAGTATATCAGTGAGGAGACATTCCAGATCCTCTCGATGACTAATGAGAGCAGAGGGGAGTTTTCATCAGATTCCAATGCCAATTCTGATTCTGAATCAAATTTGATATTTGAACCGATCGATAGTAATGGATCGGCAAATGATTTGAATGAAGAATGGGTCCCTCCTAAAATGGCACGGTGCTCTGGATACCAGGTAGCCACCAGCAACCAGGATTATATATTCCCAGGCCCAGTACCAGCGCTGCCGCCAGCAATAGGCTCCAGGAACAAATGCCCAGTACCAGTGCTGACGCCAGCGATAGGCCCAGGCACAGGAACAACTGCCCAGGCCCAGTACCAGTTCTGCCACATCATGCCTGAGTACCAGCACAGGAAATTTAAATTCCCCAACTACTGGAGTGTCACGTCCGCCAAGAGTCAGTGCCACTACATACATGGCAGATAGTCTTGCCAACCCAACATGGCTGCTTTCTGACTCGGGATTACTAATTATTCCCCCTTTCACAGCACAGCCAGGCCAGCACCCAATATTTCACAGAGATTGATTGCTTTTATCTGTTTTTGCCTGACACTATGCTGCAATTCAGTGTGGGCCAAACCAATTTATATGCCCAGCAGTATATTGCCAACAACCCCCAATCATCATATGCCCGTCTGTTTTAGTGGAGAGATCTGAATTTGGAGGAGTTTAAATTGTTTATGAGCCTCACCACAAACATGGGGCTTACAAAAAAAAATGAAGGCCATGCCTATTGGTCCACCAACCTCATACACCACATGCCCATTTATTCTGACGTAATGTCCAGGTCCCGATAGGAGATGATTATGCGATTCATTTCAGCGACAACACCCAGTGCCCTTCCTGCAATCATCCAAATTACGGAAAGTAATTCTGAAATAATAATAATTCTGAATAATAATAATATTAAATATTGACTGAACTTTGGTTTGCATAGCACTGTGGTATATTTATTATTTTTATATTTATTTATTCTTTTAATTTAATTTAATTTAATTTATTCTATTTATTTATTCTCAAAAAGTTGTATTTTATGGTATACCTTTGTTTAAATATTTCAGTAGTTTACACAGGCACATTGGCACTTACGAGTATCTAGCACTTTGTGCACATAGTGCAAATTTTGCACACTGTTTTTTGCATACTGCACCTTATAATAGGAGCCTTTTTTAGGGAGCATCAGGCTTCATAAGGCCCCAAAGGACCAGCGCCAACTCTGCTTTCTTTTTTCTTCTCAAAATGTTTTACTTTTTGCTATAATAAATATCCCCAAAAAATCTATAATTTTTTTCCCAAAGTTTAGGCTGATACGTATTCTTCTACATATTTTTGGTAAAAAAAATCGCAATAAGCGTATATTGATTGGCTTGCCCAAAAGTTATAGCGTCTACAAAATAGGGGATAGATTTATTGCATTTTTAGGAATTTTAATTTTTTTACTATCGGACACTTTTGACACATTTATGGGACCATTCACATTTATACAGCGATTAGTGCTATAAAACTGAACTGATTACTGTGTAAATGTGACTGGCAGGGAAGGGGTTAACACTAGGGGGCGGTGGAGGGGTTAAATATGTTCCCTAGTGAGTGATTCTAACTGTAGGCGGAGGGGACTAACAAGGGGAGGATGTGTGTTCCTTTGTACTGGGAACACACATCTATTTCCTCACCTGACAGGACAGTGGATCTGTGTATTTACACACACAGATCCATGGTCCTGCCGTGATTGCGGGCAATCATGGGTGCCTGGCGGACATCACGGCCGCCAGGCTCGCGTACCAAGTCCCAAGTGATCCCGCGGGCATGCGCCCCCTAGATGGCTATAAAGCCCAGGACGTCATATGAAGTCCACCCAGGATGGGAGATCCACTTGTCAAGTGGTTAAAAGATTGTACACCAATGAAGGTAGCAACAATTTGTGGAGTGGACTATTTCAACTATAGCTTTTATTGGTGTCAAATCAAGGTTCTGTTACAATTTGTTACTTTTATCCTCATCAGTTTTTACTGGTTTTCACCTGGATATTTGTATTAATATATTTGAAGTGATAATATCTGTGAAAAAAAATCTCTCTCTTTTTTTTTAGCCTGCCTTCCTAAAAGGGAAGGATATTCTAATTTTTACTTTGATTTTACTTGAGTTTGCTTAAGGGTATTGCACATCAATTTCAAATAGAGAAGAGAATAAAAGATAAGTAAAAATATGATAAAAATCAGTTGCCTGAGGTTTTTATCATTGTCATGCCATTATCAGAATAATTGTACTGTGTTATATCTAAAAAAAAAGGCCCTATGTATTGTAAACTTAAAAAAAAAAAAATGCGGACATAGTTACAGTTTAATCAGTGTATACAAAAAATATTAATATTAAAGGAATAGTATTTTTTTTAAACAAAGTGTATTATGTGGAGATGTCTGACATGACTTTTAAATGCACATTCATTCAGCATAGTACAGTATATGGCAAGGTGAGGCTACTTGTCACTGGTCTGTAACTATTTTAAATATATACATATATTGGTCTAGTTAGACATACTGTAGATAATGTTGTTTATTCTGTACACTGGAATACTGTATAAATAATTGTATAATGGTGGCTACAATGTCTATGATAAGACTAATATAGTGACTCCTTAAAGGGGTTGTAAAGGTACATGTTATTTTCCCTAAATAGCTTCCTTTACCTTAGTGCAGTCCTCCTTCACTTACCTCATCTTTCGACTTTGCTTTTAAATGTCCTTATTTCTTCTGAGAAATCCTCACTTCCTGTTCTTCTGTCTGTAACTCCACACAGTAATGCAAGGCTTTCTTCTGGGTCTGGAGAAAGCCTCTTGAGGGGGGAGGGGGCGAGCAGGCAAGTCAGGACACTCTCTACTTTGCAGATAGAGAAAGGAGCTGTGTGTTAGTGGGTGTCCTGACACTCCTACTCGCCCCCCCCCTCAAGAGGCTTTCTCTACACCAGGGAGAAAGCCTTGCATAACTGTGTGTAGTTACAGACAGAAGAACAGGAAGTGAGGGTTTCTCAGAAGAAATAAGGACATTTAAAAGCAAAATCGAAGGATGAGGTAAGTGAAGGAGGACTGCACTAAGGTAAAGGAAGCTATTTAGGGAAAAATGTTTTACCTTTACAACCCCTTTAATCATAGTTCCTCATGGGCTGTTACTATGGTATTTCCTCTTTATAAAGGCAATGTTGGGCTTTAGTATACTAAAGCTTTTTTTTTTATTTA
Organism: Rana temporaria; assembly: GCF_905171775.1. Lineage (NCBI taxonomy): Eukaryota > Metazoa > Chordata > Amphibia > Anura > Ranidae > Rana > Rana temporaria. The sequence continues at coordinate 536,510,345 of NC_053489.1, forward strand.
TTTACATTGCGACATTAGCTAATGACCCAGCTGCTGAAAAATTACTTTAGCTCCAGTAATCTTTTTTATTTGCACTTTCTACTACATTAGCATGCATGCATGGTTAGATTTATCTTGTTGAACTGAGAACCTGTTTGTTACATTTACATCAATTGGCTTCATACTACAAGAACACAGAGCTATGGCAAGAGCTATGGCAGTTGTTATCTGTAGATAAATAATAATAGATGAATTAGCTACAGTAAACTTTCAGTGATAGAGCGTCTAGTCCTTCATCTAGTCCTTCAGTACATGGGTTATATTTCTGCTATTGCTGTATTATGATTGGATCTTGATTTTTTCTTCTCCTGATGCCTGATAGACCATAGCACAGGGACTATGTAGGGCATGTTTGGAATATTTGATCACCTCTGCAGTTTCTATTTTTTGCGCTATAAACAAAAATAGAGCAATTTTGAAAATAATTCTATATTTTTTACTTTTTGCTATAATAAATATCCCCAACAAATATATAGGGCCAGATTCACAAAGCACTTATGCCGGCATATCTAGAGATGCGCGGCATAATTGTAAATATGCGCCGTGCGTATCTATGCGCCGTATCCTCAAAACGAGATACGCCTGAAAACCAGCTTTTTTCGACTGACGTAAAACACCGGCGCATCTTGGGGCGCAAAAATACGCTAGACGCACCAGTGTTTTGCTAGTCAAATATGCAAATGAGGGAGATACGGCGATCCACAAAAGTACGTTTGTGCGGCGCAGGCTACGCCCTGTGCGCATCAGCTGAATGTCCGGTCTAAAGTTACCCCTTATAAAAGCAGGCTTAACTTTGCACCAGATGTGTGCAGGTCAGCTAAAGCAACACTGTTAGGGATGAGCTGAGCACACACACTTGCAGGACAACAATCTGTATGCCAACATGCCAGGGGCATCCATGCTCATAGCTATACTAGTGACTTCAGAGGCGCGCAGAAGGCACCTTTGCATGTTAAACACACACATTAATCATGGTACAAGTAGAATGCATGCATGCACACCACTGTGGTCCCTAGCACACACAGCCCACATCCTCATCGAATTGGTTTAGACCAAAGTACACCGCACGGTACTAGGGAGCAGCAACGCTACGCCAAGGCTCCAATTATGTCACTGTACATTCATACACCTTTCACATGGACCTGGGGATCACTTCTCCCTGGTCCTGGGGAACCCTTCTCCACCAAAACTGAGGGTGACACCCCTTTTCCGGCAGGAATGTCACCCCCACATTCATACATCATTCACAAACATAAAACAAATCATAATCACAGTAAAAACAAAAAAAAATAATAAAACACTGAAAACAAAAGTACACCACAAATCAACGTCGGCGTGACCCACGCCTGGGCCGGCCACAGCCACGGCCCCGGCTCCTCAGGGGAGACTCATGGGGGGGGGGGGGAATCAGGGGAAGGAGGAGCCTCCCCTGGTGTCTGCCCACCTGCTGGCCTGCCCTCCAAGGCCACGGCTATCCTGTTGAGGCCAACATTTAGGGCTGCCGTATTGGCCTGGACAGCCTGGGTCAGGGCATTCACCTCCTGACCCATGCCTGCTGTGGCAGTCTGCAGGTCGTTAAAGCAGTTTATGAATGCCAAGGAGTTGCAGCCCACATCATTCACCAAGTCCTTTATGGAGGCCAGGCTCTCCTCCATCTGGGCCAAAGTCTGGGTGACCTGACCCAGATGGCGGGTCTGAAGGGCCTGGTCCCTAAGCTTAGCAGGCAGAAAGTCTGCCACCCCCCTGGTCTTGTGTGTGGCCTTCCAGCCTGCAGATGAGGCTTCTGGCATGGAAGAAGGGGAGCCCCCTGGGGGAAGCCCTGTTGGGGGAGGAGTGGGAGGGGCTACCCCTGATGAAGGCCTGACTGCTGCCAGCCACAGGGGGAGCTTCATCCAAAAGGTGAAGTATCTCACTGGCAATGGTGACCTCCTCCTCCTCAACCTCCTCCTCCTCCTCAACCTCCTCCCCCTTATCCTCCTCATGAGAGGACTCCTGGCTTTCCTGGGGGTCTTCAGCAGCCTGATGTCCGGGGGATGGTGCAGACAGCACCCTCCTGGCCATCTGTGGATGACACAAAACATACACAGGTTGGACGACCCACACACTTGTCACATATCCCCCCCCCCCAAACATGCTACTCGCCAGATAGAAAAAAAAAACTTACCTGTCCTCACAGCCTCATCGGAGTCAAAGCCAGGCAGGCCCACCACTTGCTGGCTGTTGAAGCACCGGGCCACTGCACGCTCCTCATCAGTCAGCCTGATGGTGCAAGGTGGTCCCCCTCCAGTGCCCATGAAATGTGCTGTAACCTTGACAAGCTTCTCATGGACCACACACCTCAGATCAATAATCTTTTTGGAGATCCCACTGACGGTCCTCCTCTCCCCCCCAACGCATTGATGTCATCAGCAATGTCCTGCAGGATCTGCTTCTTCCTGGCCGGGGTGGTGTCCCGGCTCTCAGGGCCATGCAAAAAAAGCCCATTTAGGGTGATGGCCCTGGCAAGGATCTCCTTCTCACAGACAGAGAAGTTTAGCTTCCTCTTCTTTGGTGCCATATCACCACCAAATACTCAGCACAAACAGACACAAAAACAGACAGCACACACAGACACAAAAACAGACAGCAAAAAACAGACACCAAAATCAGACAGCACAAACAGACAGCTAATACAGACACCAAAAAACACACAGAAAAAACAGACACAAAAAACACACAGAAAAAACAAACAGCTAATCCAATCTCCTATAACACTCTCCAATAAAATTTCCTCTAACACTCCTACACAAACCAACACACAGCCACAGACAACAGAACAAAAGCACCTTGCTTCAGGAAGGGAAACACATGGATGTACTTTTGCAATGGAAGGGCGTTTGTCTGGCCCTATTTATACACAGGGCGTATCTCACTAAGTACGCCGGGCCTAGTTCCTATCTCACTGATTGCGCCAGGCCGAGTTCTAAGCATGCGCAGTGAGGTGCAGAATCATGCGCGCATGCACAGTCCGGCCGGCCCTTCATTTGCATGGGGTCACGGCTCATTTCAATGGAGCACGCCCACTTTCTTCCCACTTTCAATTACCCCGCCTTACGCCTCGGAATTTACGTTACGTTGACGCAAATTTGGGCCCAAATACTCTCTGGATACGGTACTTGCATCATGAAATTGAGCCGGCGTAACGTAACAGAGATGCGATATGCCGGTCTATATATGCGCCGCTCTACGTGAATCTGGCCCATAGTTTTTTTTCCACAGTTTCGGCCGATTCGTCTGTTGTGAATATCTGCTATAGCAAGTTGTTTTAGTTCAATGTGCTATAGATAGCATTGTATTTTAATGCTCACACTATAAGTTTGTGTAATGGGTTTGTCTAAATGAGGCTCTTAGGTGAGGCTACTTGTCACTGGTCTGTAACTATTTTAAATATACATATATTGGTCTAGTTCAGCCATTCTCAACCGGGGTTCCGCCAGAGGTGGCTAGGGGTTCTTTGAGCTGTGGCTGATTTACCTCCTATTTGATGGTGCCTACATAGTTCCAAGCCAATTCCACTTGGAGGAGCCAGTGGTATGACACCAATAATCTTAGCTCTCTGTAAGGGGGTCATACTTACCACCACATGATAAAAAGGGCATTCTTCTCACTGACCACCAAAGTAAGGAGCCCCAATGAATTGGTTTTATTAGGGGTTCCCCGAGACCTAAAAAAATATTTTAAGGGTTTCCCTGGGGTAAAAAGGTTGAGAAAGGCTGGTCTAGTTATACATACTGTAGATAATGTTGTTTATTCTGTACACTAGAATAGAAATAATTTTATCATGGTGACTTTAAAACTACAATGGCTATGATGAGACAGAGGCCTCGTATACACGACCGAGAATCTTGTTGTAAAAGAAACGTTGTTTTCCTCGTCGAGGTTCTTGTTAAGCTTGACGAGAATCTTGTCAAGCTTTTCTTGCATACACACTGTCAAGACAAAATCTTGTCGTTCTCAAACGCGGTGACGTACAACGGCACTATAATGGGGAAGTTCGATTCCACTGGCGCCACCCTTGGGGCTGCTTTTGCTAATCTCATGTTACCACGTGTTAAGTAAAAGTTTGGTGAGAGACGATTCGCGCTTTTCAGTCTGTTACAGCGTGACGAATGTGCTATCTCCATTACGAACGCATCTTTTACCGAAGGTGCGCTCCCGTCTCATACTTTATTCTGAGCATGCGCAGGTTTCTAAGCATACACACAAACGTGTTTCTCGTTGTAAACCAGCCCAACGGGAGGAAATTGAGACTCCCGATGAGAAAAAAGAGAGCAGGTTCTCGTCGAGATCCACGACAGTATTCTCGATGAAAAACATACACACAACCGTTTTTCTCGGCAAAAATGCTCTGCCAGCATTTTTCTTGATGGATTTTGCCGAGGGAAAACGGTCGTGTGTACGAGGCCTAATATAGTAACTCCTTACTCATAGTTCCTCATGGGCTGTTACTATGATATATCCTCTTTATAAAGGCAATGTTATTGTTATATCCTCTGTGTTGTGAGAGACACAAGACTCTGGTCTGGAACAATGGATGTTTATTCAGTACAGGCTGTACACTGCAACATGCATCTCAGGACAGTACAAGTTATCTGCTTCTTACATGTGCTCTCTCTAAGATGGCTACTATGCCCCTTGACCCTTGTCATCACTGCTGGGTGGAGCCAGCCTTAAAGTGCCAGTACATGTGGAACCCTTCAGGTATAACACCTTCCATCCATCCCTAAAAAAAAAAAAAAAAAAAACACAACAAACAATAACAGGCACAAAACATTAACTGATAACTATCCAATAACAGTCCTCCAAACACAGGAGAATTACGGGACTTCAAGCTTCCAGGAACAGTTGCGGGGTTAATATGTCATCGGATCACTTCCGTCGGCCCCATCGAAAGTCTCGTAACCGCTCTTGCAACTGAAACCGGTCAGGAGGGCGACAGTGTCGTTGAGGCCGGGCATCCAGCTATTCGGGTACTGGAGGAAACAGGGCTGGCCGGAATGGGTACCGGCAGGGCCAAGAAGGGATCCCCCAGCTCAGAGGGTAAACAGACCTCCGGACCAGAGCTGGAGGGCTTTGTTGGAGCTGAGTTCAAAAGTTCTGAGTCCCCGCAATCATCAGTCTCTGTGCATCCTGATTCGCTGGGAGCAGATCCTTGAGACACTGGTGGTTCAGCCGGCATCAGGGATTCGGGCAGTTGAGAACGAGGACGCAGTTGGTCCGCATGACGTCTGCAAATGGAACCATCTTCCAGGCGGACCTTGTACATCTTGGGTCCCAAAGTCTCTGCAATGACAGCAGGAAGCCAACGGGTGTTGGAAGCCCCATAAGATCGGGCCCATACCTTTTGTTGGGCTGTGAATCGGGGGAGCTTGTTGTGTTAGACCATCTTGTCTTGGGACTGTAGTACATGTTCCTGGACTGTTTGAGGGCGGAGCATATCCAAAACAGTCCATGGCTGCCGCCCCAGAAGGAGTTCTGCTGGAGTTTTCCCAGTGGTTGCATGTGGTGTTTCTTCTGTAAGCAGAAAGGAAGGAGTCCAGCTGCTGGGGTGACAGGGACTGTTGTTTACTTGCAGCCACTGTAGCTTTGAAATAGCGTTTGAAAGTCTGCACAAACCGCTCTGCTTGACCATTTGTAGCCGGGTGCTAAGGTGCGGTCAACTTGTGCTTGATGTTGTGGGCAGTCAGGAAACGCTGAAACTCCTGACTGGTGAATTGTGCACCGTTGTCTGTGACGATTTCTCTGGGGTATCCAAACGTAGCAGCGAGATGTAACAGTATGGAAACCGTTGCCTTAGTCTTTGGCTGAGTAACAGGAATGACCTCAGGCCACTTTGAATGGGCGTCCACTATGATAAAGAAGGTGTGTCCTCTGATCGGGCCTGCAAAGTCCAAGTGTAGGCGAAAACAAGGAACCGTGGGCCAAGTCCAGGGCTGGACGCACCCTTCGAGGAGGGTCTCTTGCCGTTTGTGCACATCCAGCACAAGCATTCACATATGTTGTGATATCTGAGTCTAGGTTTGGCCACCACACATAGCCTCTGGCCTTTTGTTTCATACTTGTGCTCCCGGGAAGATCAGTATGTAGCAAGTCCAGAATGTGTCTCCGGAGGGTCTGTGGAATGATCACTCGGTCTCCCCATAAAACACAGTTGCCAGCCACAGTTAATTCCATACGCCTACGGAAATAAGGTTCATACTCCTGTGTGACAGTTGCAGGCCAACCGGACCATACCCAGGAGAGTATTGTTTTCAGAAAGGTATCCTTGTTTGTATGGGCTGCTATCTCCCCAGAAGACAAGAAGGACAGGCTGGTGTAACGACAACTCTTGACCAGTGGAGAAGAGTCCATGGACCTCCCTGTCAGTCGGGACATAGCGTCCGCATTAGCATTGGCATCATGACCACGATACTGAATTTTGTAGCTGTATGCCCCCAAGAACAGGGCATAACGTTGGAGGCGGGCCGCAGTAGTCTGGGAGATGCCTTTGTCAGGGCTAAAGATCTGAAGGAGTGGTTTATGGTCCGTCAGTATGGTGAATTCCCTACCATACAGGTAAAGATGAAACTTAATTGCCCATATCAGCGCAAGTGCCTCTTTGTCAATATGTGAGTAATTGCTTTCTGCTTTTGTCAAAGACCTGGAGGCAAATGCCACTGTTTTTTCTGACCCATCTGGTAAGATGTGGGATAGTATCGCCCCCAGACCATAGGGTGAGGCATCACAAGCCAACGTGAGAGGCTTCTGGAGGTCGTAGTGCACAAGCATGCGTGACGCCAACAGCTTCCGCTTAGAAACTTCAAAAGCACGTTGGCATGCAGCCGACCAGTCCCATCTGGAGTGTTTCTCCAAAAGCTTGTTCAACGGAAACAAGGTGTGTGCCAGATCTGGCAGGAATTTGTGGTAATAGTTCAGCAAGCCAAGGTATGATCGCAGCTGCTGAACGTTGGTTGGGGCTGGAGCTTTGACTAAAGCATCAACCTTGGCTTCTGTGGTGTGTATACCTTCTGCATCCACAAGGTGGCCACAAAACTCCAATTTAGGCACCATGAATTGGCATTTTGCTAAGTTCACTTTCAGACCCTGTTCTTGGAGTCTCGCCAACACAAGCTCCACATTCTGCTTGTGTTCCTGGTCGGTCCGTCCTGTAATGAGCATGTCATCTAGCAGGCACTGAGTGAAAGGAATGTCCGCCAAAATCTCGTCCATTTTTCGTTGCCAAATGGCTGGGGCAGAGGCTACCCCAAACACCATCTGATTATATTCATACAGTCCCTTGTGGGTGTTGATGGTCAGAAACTTGCGGGAAGAAGGATGGACCTCAAACTGTAAATATGCTTGTTTGAGATCAAGCTTGGTGAACTTTTGACCTCCTGCAAAAGAGGCAAAAATGTCATCTACTCTGGGTAGGGGATACTGGTCTATTTCCAGTTGAGAGTTCAGTGCCATGCGGAAATCACCACAAATGCGCAAGTCCCCATTCGCTTTCTTTACCGGTACAACTGGTGATGCCCACTCGCTGTGCTCTACCTTTGAGATGACACCTTGTTCCTCCAGCCGACTTAGTTCTGCTTCCACACCTGCTCGGAGTGCGAAAGGTACTGTCCGAGCTTTGAAGAACTTAGGCTGAGCGTTGGGTTTCAGCTTGAGTCTCACACAGTCATGCTTTATTTTTCCCAACTGGTCATCAAAAATCTTTGGGAACCGCTGCTTCAGGGACACCACCCATCCCTCATTATCTCCTAATGGAATTGTAACAGTGTTACAGGGACTTATGGCGATGTCTGGCATACCAAAGTGAGCAATCCAGTCTCTCCCAAAGAGAGGGGGTCCCCCATTTTCTAGGATATATAATGGCAGTCTCTTTGTCTGACCCTTGTACAATACCTGTACTTTTGCGTAACCCAGTGGGTGGAGTATCTGCTTTGAGTATGTCTGCAGTTTGATTGGTGTTGGGCGGACAGTTTTTCGGGTCTGAAGTTGTCTCCATTGTTTCTGGGTGATAACTGAAACTGCTGCTCCTGTGTCTACATCCATCCTGAGTTTCTTTCTCTCAACGGTTACATCTACAGTCATTGCGGAGGGTGCTGAATGCATATGATGTATGTCTAATCTGTGGAGCACTTGCTCATCCTCTGACTCAGATGATGATGTATATCTTCCCACCATATATGTCTTTGTCTTGGGGTTCAGAGGTTGTTTATCTCGAACCTTCTTGCTACGGAAAACTTGTTTCAGATGGCCGGTCCTACCGCAAGTATGACATGTCTGATCCTTAAACCGGCAGACTTTGTAATCATGGTCTGTATTCCCACAACGGTAACAAGCTGACTCCAGGCTTGGTGGGGGTCTGTATTTCCAGTTTGCAGCAGTTGGCTTGACTGCTGTCCTGAAAACTTCCTGCTTCACCTCTTCCCTTCTGCTCTGGGGGTTCAATTCCTCTGTATCTTTCACAGCCATTTCCATCACTGAAGCTATCTCAATTGCCTTTGTAAGGGTAAGGTCTTTCTCTGTTAACAGTCTCTTTTGTGTTGACTCACAATTCAGTCCCATGACAAACTTATCTCTCAGTGCAGTAGGTAGGTAGTCCCCAAAAGAACAGGTAGAGGCTAGTCTGCGAAGGGCGAGCACATAAACTTTAATCTCTTCACCTGTCTGCTGCTGCCTCTGATATAAGCGAAATCTTTCTGCAATTTCTAGTGGTTTAGGCTGGAAGTGATCCTCTAGCAGTGTCAGCAGCTCTGCCAATGTCTTAGTTGCTGGTTTTACAGGGGAAAGCAGATCCCTCAGAGTGTCATATGTTTTGGCCCCAACCACTGTCAGAAACACTGCTACTTGCCTGTTGTCTGGGATGTCATTTGCACTGAAATACTGTTCCAGTCTCTCAACCCAGGAACTCCAGGATGTCTGTTCCCCATCAAACTCACTTAATGTCCCGATTAATGACATTTTCCTGCTGGGATCTGTGATTGCTTTTATCCAGATGACAATCCACAATGTCTTTGTCTCTCTCTCAGACTGATAGACACTTTGTAAATCCCATCCTCGTCGCCACTGTTATAACCTCTGTGTTGTGAGAGACACAAGACTCTGGTCTGGAACAATGGATGTTTATTCAGTACAGGCTGTACACTGCAACATGCATCTCAGGACAGTACAGGTTATCTGCTTCTTACAGTAGGTGCACGCGATATTGTGTCAATCTCGCTCCCTTTCTCGGCGATATTGACCACCTACGAGCCCCATCGCGGGAGCCAGCGCCGAGCTGGCTTGCCGCGATAGAGACAAAGCCGTCATAGAAGCGACGGGAGATCCGACTTGGATTCCCGCCAATTCTACACGTGTGCGGCGTTTGTTATGAATCCTGAGGGGGAAGTCCCCGCCGGATATTAAATAAAAATCCGGCATGGTTTCCCCCCTCAGGAGCATACCGGGCCCTTGGGTCTGTTATGGGTTGTAAGGAGAGCCCCCCTACGCCGAAAAAACGGCGTAGGGGGTCCCCCTACAATCCATACCAGACCCGTATCCAAAGCACGCTACCCGGCCGGCCAGGAAAGGAGTGGGGATGAGCGAGCGCCCCCCCCTCCTGAGCCGTACCAGGCTGCATGCCCCCAACATGGGGGGGTTGGGTGCTCTGGGGCAGGGGGGCGCACTGCGGGCCCCCCCCCACCCCAGAGCACCCTGTCCCCATGTTGATGAGGACAGGGCCCCTTCCCTACAACCCCGGCCGTTGGTTGTCGGGGTATGCGGGCGGGAGGCTTATCGGAATCTGGGAGCCCCCTTTAATAAGGGGGCCCCCAGATACCGGCCCCCCACCCTAAGTGAATGGATATGGGGTACATCGTACCCCTACCCATTCACCTGGAGGAAAAATGTTAAAGTCAATAAACACAACACAAGAGTTTTTAAAATAATTTATTAGTCTGCTCCGGAGGCCGCCCCCTGTCTTCTTTAGCTCTTTTTACCAGGGGGGGGCTTCTTCTTTGACGTCTTCGGGTGGGGGCCGCTCTTCGCCGCCGTCCGGTTCTCTTCCACCGCCAGGGGGGGGTCGCTTTTATAAAAGCGCCCCCCCCGGCGGGTTTCCTCCGACGTCTTCGGCGGGGGGTGGTGTGCTTCTTCTTCCGCTATCCGGGGGGGTCTTCTTCGGCTATCCGGGGGGTCTTCTTCACTCTCCGGGGGTCTTCTGCTATGTTCGCCGCTCTCCGCTGTTGACTCGGCGCACCCCGGTTCTTCCTCCAATTGTCCGGTGCCTTCTCCTTCAGCGCTGAACGTCTATCTTCTTCTTCCGTGCTGTGACGTATTCTTCTTCTTCCGGGCTGTGACGTCATCTTCTTCTCTTTACCCGATGTTGACACGCTGGCTCTTCTCGCTGAAATGACGGGTGCGCGGCTTGCATCGGACCTATATAGGCCTCACAGTCCCATCATGCTCTGTACCTACCCATGTGATACCTACCCACGTGGGTAGGTATCACATGGGTAGGTACAGAGCATGATGGGACTGTGAGGCCTATAAGGACTTCCCCCTCAGGATTCATAACAAACGCTGCACACGTGTAGAATTGGCGGGAATCCAAGTCGGATCTCCCGTCGCTTCTATGACGCGCTTGCTGGAATGTGCTGTCACCATTCAAGCGAGTGCGAGATGTCGGCACCCTGTCGCCGAGAATCAGCGCGATGCTGTCGTGCTAAAAACACATTCTCGGCGGCAGGTACTGTACATGTGCTCTCTCTAAGATGGCTACTATGCCCCTTGACCCTTGTCATCACTGCTGGGTGGAGCCAGCCTTAAAGTTCCAGTACATGTGGAACCCTTCAGGTATAACAGTTATACTAAAGCTTTTTTTTTTGTTATTTACATTGCTAATGACCCAACTGCTGAAAAATTACTTTAGCTCCAATAAGATTCTTTTATTAGAACTTTCTACAACATTAGCATGCATGGTTAGACTTATTAGGCCCGGTACACACGGGCAAACATGTACGATGAAACCGGTCCGTCGGACCGTTTTCACCGTACATGCCTGCCAGAGGGCTTCTGTACGATGGCTGTACTAACCATCGTACAGAAGTCCGCGTGTAAACAATACGCGGGGCGTGTCCGCGTCGTCGCCGAGACGATGATGCGGCGATGACGCGGCGACGTGGGTGGGCCTGCCATTTAAAGGCTTCCACACATGCGTCGAAGTCATTCGACGCATGCGAGGGGCGGCGGGCGCTCGGACATGTACGGTAGGTCTGTACTGACGACCGTACATGTCCGAGCGGGCAGAATTCCAGCGGACGGTTTTAAAACACGTCCAGGAATATTTGTCTGCTGGGAAAAGGCCCGGCGGGCAAATGTTTGCTGGAATTCGGCCCGCTCGCGCCTACACATGACCGAACATGTATGCTGAAACTGGTCCGCGGACCAGTTTCAGCATACATGTTTGGTCGTGTGTACGGGGCCTTAGAGACACTTTTGGTGATTTGTACTACAACACATATAAATGGCCAAAAGCTTTCAACCTGACCAAGTTTAACAGTATATCTATATATGTCTACAATCAACGCCTCCTATTTCCTCTCTATTCATTGAGTAAATATAAAATATTAAGTGTTTTGTTACATATAGTGTGACAGGAAGTCAGGTAAATCTTTGGGTGTTGTCACTGAGGGGACATACATTTCTGCCTTGTTTAGACGATACACAGATTGTTATCGGGCGTCGGCTACAAACGTGGCCAGAGGAAGGCTAGAGGCTGTTAGAAAACTTCAGCTGTTCAGAATGAAGCAATCAAGGCCTTGAAGTAGCCAGAGGGTTACCACTTGTTGGCTGCATCACTCCTAAGGCTGTTTGGTTAGGAGAGCATTGCCAGAAAGTCTCCTGATGAGGTGAGGAGACCATTGACCTTTTCCTGTGTTATAAATATCAAGAGACTACTGTTTGTGCTGTATCTCCAGCATTGTCTGCCCAGCGCTAGGCTGAGCCAGACTTCTTAGATAGGTTCCTGTGTGGTAGGTAGACGCCCAGAGTGGGTAGGATTTATTTTATATTTTGTTTTGTTTTTGCTGTTTGGATGCTTGCAATTATTTTCCAGCAAGATGGAAAAATAAACCAAAAACTTTATTTTTTAACTGCCTTCGACTGCCAGTCTGTATAAAATCAGTGTGTGGTGAACCCAAGCAAGGGGTCACACACCCCGCTACCGATAGTTAATAGGTGTAACAAAATATTTGTTGGTCCTAGCAGAAGCAATGTTATCAGCTTTGCCTTGGTTAACTCTATAAACTACAGAATAACTCCCCCCCCCATGTTATGGAGATGAGAAGGAGGTTGAAATTGTAGTCCTCGTATACTTTCTGTCCTGTGTCAGTTTGAGTGAACTGGGGAAAAAAAACAATGGTACATAAAGTGTATTATAGACAATGCCCTGTTTCCGACAGTGCTAAACATTGTAGTAGCCATTATTCAGAATCCACATTGATTCAGCACATATTCTTTTTTGTTCCAATATCTCTAATTAGAGAAAGTTTCTGTCAGCTACTCACAGTATTTGCCATAACTTACGATGAAAAAGTCAAGCAACAAAATAACCTAATATTATGTAAGTTTACTTCTGAGTTCAATGTAAGAAACTGACATACTGTCACACTCACATTGACAGACATATTCCTGTCCATTTACATGATCTGTCCATTTGGGAATGACCTCTGCTGTCTTTATTCTCCCATGTCAATCATAGTCTGAAAATAAAAAAAAATTATAAACAGAGGAGGAGGTATGCTGAGTCAGTGCTTCTGCACAGAGAGCGCATTTCATGTCTGAGCAAACTAATATACTGGCAAAGGAATTGATGTTCTATTTATACTTACACTAAATCATTCTCTGCAGCATGAAATATTTCTGTTTTGTGCAGATCTGATGAATTTCCTGGAAATGAATATATCTTTTAGGGCTTCTAAGCGCAAATAAAGATCAGAAAGAGATATTTTACCTTGGCGCTTGGCACAGTCTGATGACAAGTAAAGGACAATTAAAATTAAACATGGGGCACCTGCTTGAATCCCTAATCGTTGCTTTATTATTATTTGAGATCTACCATAAATATTTAATGTCTCAGCATCAAAAAGCTTTATGATGTACAGAAAAGAACAATAGCAGGTAAGACATACAGAAAGTAACTTGAAAGGCTTTGGAAATATAAACCGTCATGCAAGGAGAAAGCACAAAAAAGGTAAAGATAGAGGATGCAGATCTCAGAAGGGATGGTAGCAAAAGTATCATGAAGGAAGAAAATGTATTTTTATTGTTTTCATAATCTGTTTAAAAGTCAAAACTGAGTACATCCTGGGATTAGGTACTAGGGATGAGCTGCCTGTTCGGTTCAATCCCTGCTTTAGACAGAATTTTGGCTGTTCAGAAAATGTTGTGAAAAATAAATGAATATTCAGTCGTATGAAACCTCTGGCTACTGCGGGAAGTAGTACATTTAACAGTAGTAATATGTCGCGTACACACAATCGGATTTCTGATGGAATAAAATCCGATGGAATTTTTCATCGTAATTCTGATGAAGCTGACTTTCATCAGTTTTGTCTGCACACTGTCAGACTAAATTCCGACCGTCCAAAACACGGTGATGTAAAATACTACTACGAGCTGAGAAAAATTAAGTTCAATGCTTCCAAGCATGCGTTGACTTGATTCTGAGCATGCATGGATTTTTCTCCGATCGGGTTCCACACAGACGATCCAAATTTCCTATTGTTGTTTTTTTAATCGGAAAAATTTAAAACATGTTCTATTTTTTTACACCGATGGAAAAAAGACCGATGGGGCCCACACACAATCGGTTTCTCTGATGACTCATCTGACATTTTTTCATTGGAAAAAACAATTGTGTGTACACGGCATTACTACCATTGTTGAATATGACAGCTTTCTGCTCAGAGGTCCTTTTTGTTAAGGAGCCAGCAGTCAGCAGCCTCCAGTGTCCTAACTGTCATGACTCATCCCCACCAAGTCCATTCAACTGTTTACTATTTGGCTCCCACTGACATCAATAGATTTCAAGTTATGCACCCAATTTTTTGTTAAAGTTCACAAACTTACTTTGAATCTGAACCATGGTTGCTTGGTTCATTATTTGTGGGCTTCACAGAGACAACGGGATTGATACAAATACTAAAAACAGCTACTTTGTAGCCACCAGAAGAAGCCACTTAGAAACAGTTTGGAAGATCAGGTTGTTTATCTACCAAAGGATTTGTTTTTCTGCCCATCCAATCCTGAAAATTACACAAACCCCTCACACAGCCCCCAAAAGTTTTTTTTTAGTCACCTGTAAGGCAAAAGGCATAATGAGCTAGTATGCACTGCATACTAGCTGATTAAGAAATACTTACCTTAGAACGAGGCACCGGTAACTTACCTGGTCCACGCCGAGGGAGATGGCATCTTGCCTCGGCGTGTCTTCCGGGTATCGCAGCTCCATCACTGTGAGTGGCTGGAGCCGTGATGTCGTCACTCCCGCGCATGTCCGCGGGAGACTTCTTTCCAGCAAGATCCGGCGTCTGCCAGGCCTTAAGCCAAGAATCCCCTGTGCGCATTCACCGCTGCAGTCAGCGGCTCATTGCGAGGGGAATATCTCCTAAACCGTAAAGGTTTAGGAGATATTTGTTTTACCTACAAAAATGGACTATACAACTGCTTTAAGGATTGCAAAAAAGTCCTCTCCACACCACCAGCTTTTTGACTGGGCATTTTACTGCCCAGTCAAAAGGCTGGGGGTGTGGAGAGGAGCAGTAGCTTGATGAAGTCTCCTCCTGTCAACATTCCTTGTCAACACATTTACAGGTACCACATCTGGTTGGCTCCAAGTCCTGCCCTCCCTTTCCAAATCTGACAATACAGTCCTGATCAAAAGTTTAAGACCACTTGAAAAATGGCAAAAAATATATATTTTACATTGTTGGATCTTAACAAGGTTCCAAGTAGAGCTTCAACATGCAACAAGAAGAAATGAGAGTGAGACAAAACATTTTTTGAGCATTCAATTGAATGAAAACAAGGAATAAACTGAAACAGGCTGTTTTTCAGCTGATCAAAAGTTTAGGACCACAACTCCAAAAAAAACTAACCCCCCCCCCCCCAAAACAGAAATCCAAATTCCAAAATCAGTAATGAGTAGCTCCGCCGTTATTGTTGATCACTTCAAAAATTTGTTTCGGCATGCTTGATGCAAGCGTTTCCATGAGGTAAGTGGGAACATTTCTCCAAGTGGTGAAGACAGTCGCACGAAGGCCATCTACTGTCTGGAACTGTTGTCCATTTTTGTAAACTTCCCTTGCCATCAGTCCCCAAAGTTTCTCAATTGGATTTAGATCAAGGGAACACGCAGGATGGGCCAAAAGAGTGATGTTATTCTCCTGGAAGAAGTCCCTTGTCCTGCGGGCATTGTGTACTGTAGCGTTGTCCTGTTGAAAAACCCAGTCGTTACCACACAGACGAGGGCCCTCAGTCATGAGAAATGCTCTCTGCAACATCTGGACATAGCCAGCGGCCGTTTGACGCCCCTGCACTTCCTGAAGCTCCATTGTTCCACTGAAGGAAAAAGCACCCCAGACCATTATGGCGCCCCCTCCACTGTGGCGCGTAGAAAACATCTCAGGTGGTATCTGCTTGTCATGCCAGTAACGTTGGAAACCATCAGGACCATCAAGGTTAAATTTTTTCTCATCAGAGAATAAAACTTTCTTCCACCTTTGAATGTCCCATGTTTGGTGCTCTCTTGCAAAGTCCTGTGTTCTGTGGCATTCAAGGAGACAAGGTTTTTGTAGAAGTTTTTTGTTTTTGAAGCCCTTCAGTCTCAGATGCTGTCTGATGGTTATGGGGCTGCAGTCAGCACCAGTAAGGGCCTTAATTTGGGTTGAGGATCGTCCAGTGTCTTGACGGACAGCCAATTGGATCCTCCGGCTCAGTGCTGGTGAATTTTTTTTGGGTCTTCTACTTGACTTTTTTGTTCCATAACCCTCAGGATCATTTAAGAAATTCCAAATGATTGTCTTACTGCGTCCCACCTCAGCAGCGATGGTGCGCTGTGAGAGACCCTGCAGTTCAGCAACCCGACCACGTTAAAAAAGGGAGAGTTTTTTTTTTTTTGCCATCACAACGTGTGACTACCTGACAGAATATGACAATGAATCCACATCTTTGCACAGATTTGGCCTTTTAAATGCATGTGGTCCTAAAATTTGGATCAGCTGAAAAACAGCATGTTTTCGTTTAATCGTTATTTTCAATTAATTGAATGCTCAAAAAATGTTTTGTCTCACTCTCATTTCTTCTTGTTGCATGTTGAAGCTCTACTTGGAACCTTGTTAAGATCCAACAATGTAAAATATGATATTTTGCCATTTTTCAAGTGGTCTTACACTTTTGATCAGGACTGTATAAGAGATTGCGAGAGGTAGGAAAAAAATTTAAATAAAAAATAAAATAATTTGCTTTTAAAAAAATAATAATACAGGTAATGATTTATTCAATATTACAAACCTTTATACATGTGTATAATTTATTACTGTCTCAGACATGTGCAGTTCATTTCATTTCGAATTGAAATTCTGACAAATTTTCATTTTTTGGAAATTTGGATGTATCCAAATTTCTGAATTACAATAGTCTTGAATTGAAAAGAAACCAAGATTATGAAAAAACAAAACAAAAACAGAACAGAATAGAAAGAATATAATCATCTTGCAAAATTTGAATAAAATACATTTGAATTTAAATAGAAAAGAATAGAATAAACAAATAGAAAAAAACAATAAAATAGAACAGAATAGAAAAAATATAACCATTTTCCAAAATTCAAATAGAATCAATTTGAATTTGAATACAATAGAAAATAATAGATTAGAATAGGAAGATGGTTATATTCTTTATGTTCTATTCTATGTTTTTTCTATACTATTCAGTTATTTTCTATTCTATTATTTTCTATTCTACTTGAATTTGAATTGATTCTATTTGACTTTGGGAAATAGTTGTATTAATTCTATTTTATTCTATTGTTTTTTTTTATTATATTATTTTCTATTCTATTCTTTTCTATTCAAATTTCAGAAGATGGTTATATTCTTTTTATTTCATTCATGTTTTTATTCTATTCTATTTGTTTCTATTCTATTATATTATATTATTTTATTTTCTGTTATATTATTTTCTATTTTTCTATTTTTATATTCTATTCCTTTATTTTTTTCAATCTCAACTTGGGGAATTATTATACACATATACAAATGTACTTACATTGATGGTATAATCATACCATCAAAACATCTTACAAATACATTGTACTAACGTAACTTAAACTTAAACAAACAACAAGAAAAAAAAAGGGGGGGGCAAAGGAAAGATGGCAACACCTTGACGTCATATACTAAAGTCTTACTCTGGTTTCCATTAAACCTTCTAGTTTCCTGTTGATTCCCTGAATGTCCTCCAGGGGACCCATGTCTGATGGCATCTTTCATATGTATCCAATTTGTATGCTAGGAAGGTCTCCATCCTCTCAATAGAGTCCATTTCCACCACCCATTCATTCACTGATGGTGATTCCTTTATTTTCTATTCTATTTTTTTCTCTTTGGAAAATGGAAAACTATTCAAATTTGAAAATGTTTCAAATTTGAAAACTATTCGAATTTGAAAACTATACAAAATTGATTGGAAAACAAATCAAACTCACACTATTCTAAATTGATTTAAAAACTTATCGAATTTGAATTCCAAATATTTGAAATTGATTTGAATATGAAAAAAGGAATTAAATGGATTAAACAAACTTAACTAAATTAATTTATGTAAATAACTAATCGAAACAAAATTAAACACATTTTTTCATGCTGCAAATGTCTAATCTGTCCTAAAATCAGGTTTAAGTGCATAGATCTTGTCAAAAGGTAGGTAAATTGACCCTAGTATGTATAAATGTGACTTAGGGACCTTAAAGTGTAAGTTCACCTTTGCAGAAAATCTGTAAAGTGACCTTACACTGGTCTCCCTCCCCATCCCACCGGTCCAGATGTACCAGACTGCTGCAATCCCCCTCTGTCAGACATGCAGAAGACGTTTTACTGGTCAGGGGATTGGAAATACCAGACAGCTTTCTCTCCTCGCCTTGCAGTGCTGACAGTAGGGATTAGACGGCTTCTGATTGGTCAGCGCCGTCCATGTGATATGGATACAAGGTTTTAAATCCCTGGACAGGTAAAATGTCTTTTTCGTGTCTGACAGTGGGGGATTGCAGCATTCTGATACAGCGGGACTGGGGGAATAGGGAAGGGGTCCGGTGTAAGGTCACATTACAGATTCTCTAGAAAGGTGAACTTACACTATAACCACTTGCTTACAGGGCACTTATACCCTCTTCCTGATCAGGCCAATTTTCAACTTTCAGTGCTGTCGCATTTTGAATAAAAATTATGCAGTCATGCAACACTGTACCCATAACAATTTTTTATCAAGTAGCTTTAGGTGCAAACTGCAGAGGACAAAGGCAGTACACACACTATGTAGATTTAGGTGCAAACTGTAGAGGACACGGGCAGTACACACCAAGTAGCTTTAGGTGCAAACTGCAGAGGACACAGGCAGTACACACCAAGTAGCTTTAGGTGCAAACTGCAGAGGACACGGGCAGTACACACCAAGTAGCTTTAGGTGCAAACTGCAGAGCACAAAGGCAGTACACACACTACAGAGTTTTAGGTGCAAACTGCAGAGGACATGGGCAGTACACACCAAGTAGCTTTAGGTGCAAATTGCAGAGGACATGGGCAGTACACACCAAGTAGCTTTAGGTGCAAACTGCAGAGGACACGGGCAGTACACACACGTAGCTTTAGGTGCAAACTGCAGAGGACACGGGCAGTACACGCTACATATCTTTAGGTGGAAACTGCAGATGACACGGGTAGTACACACCATGTAGCTTTATGGTGCACACTGCAGAGGACACAAGCAATACACCACGTGAGAATACTGCAGCTAGAACAATCACCTGCCTGCCAGTAAATTAGGAATAGCTGATCTAGCCAAACTATACAGTGTATAAATATATGTAAAACACCTGGGATGCATATATATCTGTATACACTGTAACTTTATCTGACTAGCCTGCCTGCTCTATCTACCTAGAAAAAATGACACTCTCTCTCTCTCTCTCTCTCTCTCTCTCTCTCTCAATCTCTCTCTAACCACCGCTGCAACACACTACACAAGGCTGACCTGCAGGCGGCCTTTTATAGTGTGGGGCGCGTACTAAACCCCCTGAGCCATAATTGGCCAAAGCCACCCTCGCTTTGGCCAATTATGGCTCTCCGTTTCTTGCGCGCTGTGATTGGCCAAGCATGCGGGTTATAGTGCATGCTTGGCCAATCATCAGCCAGCAATGCACTGCGATGCCGCAGTGAATTATGGGCTGTGACGCGCCACTCAAATTTGGCGCGAACGGCCCGTAACGTTCGTAATTCGACGAACGGTCAAACATACGATGTTCGAGTCGAACATGGGTTCGACTCGAACACGAAGCTCATCCCTACTCGTGAGGAAAGGAGAGCCAATAACCGGAAACTCTGTTTACATTGTGATCAGTTGTGATTGGACACAGCTGATTACGTGGTAAAGGGCCATTGTGATTGGCCCTTTACCATTATCTGTGATCAGCTTTGTCTAAAGGACACAGAGATCACAGAGTGCATCAGATGCGTGCCCCAGTGGCCTCGCAAGAGGTTTGCTTTCGGGAAGACATCTTCGGACACCCTCCTGGAATGAGAGAGCCACACTGTAGCTGTATTTTAGCTATAGTACGGTAAGGAAGTTGTTAAATTGTAAGTTCCCAGAGGACAGGGACTGATGTCAATGTATAATAAATGTGTAAATTGACAGTGGTATATAAGTACCGGCAATCAATAAATTCAATACAAAAGTTTATGTCTAGGGCTAATTTATAAAGTCTGAGTGAACAAACTGTTAATTAAGGGTTGATACCTTTCAAAAACTGATATCTAAATGCCAAGATGGCTACTAGCTGTGTTTGAGAGCATGTGTGAAGATTAATCGTTAACATAGTTCCTTTCCCTGTTCATATCACCTTTGAGTCCTAATCCTCTAGGAATACAATGGGGGTTATTTACAAAAGACAAATGCACTTTGCAGTACAAGTGTACTTTCAGTGCACTTGAAAGTGCAGTCGCTGTAGATCTGAGGGGAAGATATGAAATGAGGGGAAACTCTGCTGATTTTATCATCCAATCATGTGCAAGCTAAAATGCAGTTGTTTATTTTCCTTGCATGTCCCCCTCATACCTACAGCGACTGCACTTCCAAGTGCACTTTCAAGTGTACTTGCAGTGCACTTGTAGAGCAAACTGGATTTGCCTTTAGTAAATAACCCCCAATGTGTGTTTCAGTACTACAGTTGCATTTACTACAATGTAAATTAAAAATCCAGCATAAAAAGTGTAACGCCCTGTCTAGTAGAACTTTGTTGCAAAATGTTTAATTTATTACCTAAATTACAATTAAAGGCAACTTTAGTTTTGGATATAGATTAGAACATCTGTCAGTTTTCATTGCTGTCTGTGCTCCTATTCAGGAGATTCACCCTCTCTTTTTGTCCTGTTTACCATTATCATTGAAAGTGAAAGTAAAAGAAGATTCCAAGACATGTTATAGAGGGGAAATCTTATCATAGGAACACTAGTTCTGGAAACTTGGAGGCCCCCTCCAAAGAAATTCCTTAATTTGCAGGGATTTTATCTCACTTCCTGTTTTGGCTGTGGGACAGGAAGTAAAAGTAAATCTCCCCATTGGGACACAGATGGCAAAACATAAACTGACAGCAGAACGATAGAGTTTGCGCAGTAACGTCACACCGCCGCAACAGAGGACCGAGCAGTGGAGATTAATGTACAGTAAGTGTCAGCGGCTCAGTTTTTATATGTTTAGGTGAATTTTAAATGTTACACTTTGGCTAGTGTTCCTTATTAATGTAATCACTACACTATATGAAGCTTTCTTTATTTATTTCTTGCTTATGGTGCACATTAAACAACAAGTGGAGTGTTGCCCCCCGGAGGATGTAAATTGAATATTGGATAGTTCCTCAGATTGATGTCTGCAGTTACTACCTGCATTTAAGACATTCATGCTGCACATTGCTTGGGCAGCAATAATGGCGGTGAGTGAGCATTGCATGTGGGTGAAGGCTGATGTTTGGAGCAAATTTTTTGCACTCTTTATTCATGCATATTTTTTTTCTAAAATGGACATAGTTTTAGCAGTATTGCTCTATATATTATTTTCCAGCTTCTAAGAAATCCATTCAGATTATGTGACTGGGTTGAACTTACAGAAGCTATCTCCAGTGTTAAAATCTCCCATGCGTATATAGTGCACTTAAGTGAACAAAATTAAATATAAAAACTGCGCTAAAGAAAATCTAATAAACAAAAAAGCAGCAATTATTATGTACAACACAACACACTAAGGTGTCCATTTATAAAGCAATGATCAGCAGTGATCCCAAGGATCGCCACTGATCACAGCTCATAAACAGATCATGAAACAGAGATAATTGGGGAAGAAGATGTTTGAACTTGTTCTCCCGCCGATTGAATAACACAGTAACGGCCAGTTTATGAAGCTGTGATCTGAGCACTTCACTGGCGATCTGTGTGGTGAATCGGGGAGTGAAGAGTTAATCTCTGGGGAACTGAGGAGGAAGATTTTTAACTTCCTTCTACCTCGTTCAGACCCCCCAACACTGTAACCAGGTCCTCCTGTAATATTTTTGTGTGTATGTATATATATATATATATATATATATACATACATACATATAGGGGTAGATTCAGATAGAATCGTCTATCTTTATGCCCGGCGTAACGTATCGCAGATGCGTTACGCCGCCAGAATTTAGGGCACAAGTTCTGTATTCAGAAAGAACTTGCGCCCTTAGTTACGGCGTTGTAACGTATCTGTGTCGGCGTAAGCCCGCATAATTCAAATGTGGATGATGTGGGCGTATTTGACGTTTTTTACGAACGGCGCATGTTCGTGAAAAAATCCCAGTGCGCATGCTCGAAATTCCGCCGCAAATCGTCATTGCTTTCGACGTTAACGTAAATTACATCCAGCCCTATTCGCGAACAACTTACGCAAACGACGTAAAATTTTCAAAACTCGATGTGGGAACGACGGCCATACTTAACATAGGATACGCCTTATATAGCAGGGGTAACTATACGCCGAAAAAAGCCGGACGTACGTTTCTGAATCGGCGTATCTAGCTCATTTGCATATTCCTCACGTAAATCTATGGAAGCGCCACCTAGCGGCCAGCGTAAATATGCATCCTAAGATACGACGGTGTAAAACACTTACGCCGGTCAGATCTTAGAGAAATGTATGCGTAACTGATTCTATGAATCAGGCGCATAGATACGACCGGCCGGACTCAGAGATACGACAGTGTATCTGGAGATATGCCGTCGTATCTTCTCTCTGAATCTACCCCATAATGTGTATGTACAGTATATATATATATATATATATATATATATATATATATATATATATATATATATATATATATATATATATATATATATATATATATATATATATATTGTGTGTGTATATACATGTATATATAATGTGTATGTGTGTATACATATATATATATATATATATATATATATATATATTATGAAGGGGACTCGTTATTTTATTAACATATGCTACGCCGTCTGTCTGTGTATTGAGCGGTAATAATTTATCACTGCTTAATAAACTGACATCTCTGTGTTTCTGTGAATTTCTGGTAATGTAATCTCGTAAAGTCTCACGAGATTCCAGTATCATGGGCCATTCTCCAGTGTTTGAAGTGTTGGTAGATCGCGTCACTCCTCTAAGGGTGAAGCGATCTACTCTGCTTCATAAACAGGCACACAGAGAAGATAGATCTCCTCTGTGAATGCCTGTGAATGAAGCAATGAATATATTTCACTGCTTCATAAACGGACACCACAGTAATATAAAATTGGTAAAAAATGTGCTAAGTTATAAATAAAAAGTGCTTATAAGTAAAATAAATTGTACAAGTAACAAAAAGTCTACAAAGTGAAATAATGAAAGACATTTGATATATATGTGAACAGAAGTCAATAAAATTCAAATATTCTGAAGTGCAAGTGAAAAAAAGTCCATACTAGTCATATGATGAAACAACTCAATCTACTTAGTGTCATGATCCATCCTCCATCGCCCAAACAAATGTGAATCCTCCACCGGTATAGTGAACTGCTTATCAGCTCCTATTGACCCCTTGTTATAGGGGGTCGATGTATGCCTGTGGCTTAAAGTGGTTGTAAACCCTCTGATGATACTTTCACCTACAGGTAAGCCTACATTAAGGCTTACCTGTAGGTGCTTGCAATATCTCCTAACCTACATGGTTAAGGGGATGGTCCGCAAATCACAACGCCGGAGCGGCGATACCCGGAAGTAACCTCCAGGAGCGATGGCTGCGGCTGGAGGGAAAGACGAGGATGGCTTTGGGGGCTTCGATCTAAGGTAAGTAATACATAATGAGCTAGTATGCTAGTCATACTAGCTCATTATGCCTTTGTCTTGCAGGTTTTTATTTAAAAAAATATATAAAAATTGGGTTTACAACCACTTTAACACCCATCTTGGGCCTTTTCTACATCTCAGCACTGCTCCACACTGGTTAGTTATGCCTTAAATCACCTTCTGTCCACCTTTATCCTAGAAGTAAATCTTGCCACAGGAGCCAGACACTAGTGGAGATTACTGTAGTAGCTTTGTCTAATTCAGTGATTTCTAGCTTGTAGGGGGATCCCACGGGAATAGGATATGCATAGTTACGTTGGTCCAAGCTATGAAAAAATATGGAAATATCCATATATGGAATTCTTCTTTAATGGTTTCTCACGGATTAGACAAAGTTTATAGTGTGTGACTGGCTGCAATTTTAGAAATCAGAAGTTAAGAAACCACTGTGTATCTTGAATTTAAAATTATAACAAACTTCCTCATAGTTTTGGATGAAGAGAGAAGAGTTAGAATATCTATCAGGTCCACCCTGGTGACTCCCTGACACATATATATATATGTGTCAGGCAAATAAGCATTATTCTGTTTCAAATGCCATACCTTCATATATCCTAACCACTTAAGCTCCGGACCATTTGGCTGCCAAATGACAGGCCACTTTTTGCGATTCGGTACTGCAACGTGGCTCCCAAACAAAATTAACATCCTTTTTTTCCCACAAATAGAGCTTTCTTTTGGTGGTATTTCATCAGTTTTTATTTTTTGCGTCATATACAAAAATAGAGCGACAATTTTGAAAAAAAAAAAGCAATATTTTGTACTTTTTGCCTAAATATCCCCAATTTTTTTAAAAAAGCTATTTTTTTCTCAGTTTAGGCCGATATGTATTCTTCTACATATTTTTGGTATAAAAATCGCAATAAGTGTACAGTGGGTGACCGCGATATTGTGTCAATCTCGCTCCCTTTCTCTGCGAGATTGAGCACCTACGAGCCCTATCGCGGGAGCCAGCGCCGAGCTGGCTTGCCGCGATGGAGGCAAAGCCATCAGATTCCCACCAATTCTAGCTGCGGCGTTTGGTATGCATCCTGAGAAGGAACTCCACGCCAAATTTTAAATAAAAAACGGGCATGGGTTCCCCCCCAGGAGCATACCAGGCCCTTAGGTCTGGTATGGGTTGTAGGGAGACCCCTCCTACACCGAAAAGCCGACGTGGGGGGTCCCCCCACAATCCATACCAGACCCG
Organism: Rana temporaria; assembly: GCF_905171775.1. Classification (NCBI taxonomy): domain Eukaryota; kingdom Metazoa; phylum Chordata; class Amphibia; order Anura; family Ranidae; genus Rana; species Rana temporaria. The sequence goes on from NC_053489.1 coordinate 536,535,294, forward strand.
TATCCAAAGCATGCTGCCCGGCCGGTACATCGTACCCCTACCCATTCACCTGGAGGCAAAGTGTAAAAGTAAATAAACACACGACACAGGGTTTTTAAAATAATTTATTAGTCTGCTCCGGGGGCCCCCTGTCTTCTTTAGCTCTTTTACCAGGGGGGGCCTTCTTCTTCACCACCGTCTGGTTCTCTTCCGCTCTCCGGGGGGTCTTCTCCGCTCTCCGGGGGTCTTCTCCGCTCTCCGGGGGTCTTCTTCTATCTTCTCCGCTCTCGGGGGGTCTTCTTCTATCTTCTCCGCTCTCTGCTGTTGACTCGGCGCACCCGAGATAGAAATGCAGTGTTTATTTGTGTATGCACACTCACCAATAACTGGTGCTTAATGGAGAATATCAATGGTTGCCTTGGATTGAAAAAAACAGCACCTGGCTGAAAAACACACACCTCCTTATGATGGATTTAAGGGAGGGGGAAAGAAAAGACCACAAGCCCTGGGCTACCACCACGGCTGAGTACCTTGCGCTGATAAGGGAAAGTGGGGGTGCACCGGGTAAATCTAAATAAAAATGTTATTATTACTATAAAGGGCCATGGTGAATAGATAATATCACCATCTTAATCATGCTTATAGTATAGCACATTCAAAGAAAAACTGCTTAGAAGCCCTGAAACGTTGGTACAGTTCCCACATGGGACAACATACAGTCTGTGAAAGGAGGAACATTATAAGACTTGTTTATATTCATAAAAGTTTATTGCAAAATCAGCAACATGCCGAACTACGCAATTAAGAAACATAGAAAGGAAAATGCTTGTATATACCTTTAAGAATACTTGAAACATGGGCTAATAGTTTGATTTGTCCAGGAAAGATAGCTGATACTGCACTGATGGCCAAAAAACAAGGACACAAATAAGCACCAATGAACCAAAACCAAACACAAAAAATGCCTCTAAATATGGACCTAAAACCATGTCAAAGCCTACCTTCCAAATGTTGTTCACACTGGGGTCTGTCACATAGGGCATCAGGGGTATCAAATGCCAACAATAGTACCGGCTTTACCGCTTTCCTAGGCACCTGGAGAGCGGTATCCTAACTAATCCTTTATATGCACCCCACACGGGTGACGTCAGTGCGCCCGACGTCACTCTAGCCTGCCAAATATGCACTGCGCATGGGCCATTTTTGCGCACTAGAGAGCCACAAACAGCTCCATTGCTAATCACTGCTAATCAAACTACCTCCAGCTGAAGCTGCATGTCTAATTTAAATATTTACCTACGGATGTTGCTATTTTCCTATTCACCACGTTTTGAATTTACACCATTTTTTGTAAGCAAGCTCTCCAATAGGGATGTCATTTTCAAGACTCAGTCCTTAATTTTTCCATCTAACCTTTGGTTGGCTTGCATGTTGTGTAACATGCATAGTGAGTGTGTGCACACACACAATTGCGTATATGCAAACTATTTTAAACCCTTAAACTTAAAAACTAATACAAATTCCTGGTATGCCTGTGTAACATTGATTTTAAATAACCTGTTCTGAAAAAAGTATGAAAAACACAAATGTATTAATGCATGGTATGGTATATGAATGAACCCATATGCACATGCCATTCTTTTCCATTAAATGGTGACTATTGATCTTCCTCACAACTCATGAGATATAGACTGCTCAGAATGCATTGCTAATAAGCTAACACAGCATAAAATCTAATAATGCAGTTTGTATGACTGTAGTAAAGTTTAAAGGACACTGATGCTCATCAAATTTATAATGGGACCCTGAGTTACTCTTCAAATAAAGCTTCTGTATTTCTGCTGAAATAAGGTTTAACTTCTGTTGTGTTTCAGGTTAGGTGAAACAAGAGACCAGTATAAATATTTGATTAACATTTACTGTGTCACCCTACAGATGCTCTTTAATGTGAAGAAGATTCACAATTCTTAGAAGACACATAAATAACCCAAAAGTGTATAATATAGCTGGCATCCATATGGAAGCAGTATCCAGAAAGGACGGTGTAGCCAATATTTTTTTTTTCTAGTAGCAAATATAGAAAGCACCTTTATAATATAAGAAATGAGTAAGTAAATGAACCAAATGTAAAATGTGCATTCCATAGTTTAGGAAAATAGAAAAAAAAACTATACCTAACAGAAAAAAATGTCCACTTATCTGTTAACATTGCAAATAAAAATAAAAGTGGGTTCCCAGAAGACATATTGACAATGTGCTTTTGTTTATGAACCCCCCGATTCTGTATGGTGAACCCAAAAATCTCCATTAGTTAATTTTCTATATGTTGTTGCTGCTGTATTATCGTCACAACCCAAGCTACAATATCTGTACTGTATAACATAATGTAACATATTGGGAAAGAAAGAAAAAAGAAAACATTAAACATGTATATCTGTTTATCAGAATGGGCAAAAATATGTAAAACTAAAAACACAGCACCAAGGATGCTATAAATGTAGGAAAGGGGTTATAACAAACAGCTGTCACTAGTATTCGGAAATAAATCTATAGCATGATAGATAAAAATATCAAATAATGCTGGCTTGTAATCCTAAACCCACTAACTATACTGTATACTTAGGGCCAGATTCACAGAAGAGATACGACGGCGTATCTCCTGATACGCCGTCGTATCTCTGAGTGTATCTATGCGACTGATTCATAGAATCAGTTACGCATAGATAGCCCTAAGATCCAACAGGCGTACGGCTTCGTACGCCTTCGGATCTTAGTCTGCAATACTTCAGCCGCCGCTGGGTGGAGTTTGCGTCGTTTTCCTGCGTCGGGTATGCAAATTAGCTTTTACGGAGATCCACAACGGTTTTCGCGTTCGTTACGTCGTCGCTAGTAATTTTTTCCCATCGCAAAGTTAAGCCTGCTTTAACATGGTTTAACTTTAGATGAGCGGGAAAACGAAAGTATGTTACGCACGTCGCCGTTCAAAAAAATGCCGTCACTTCGCGCAAAGCACGGCGGGAATTTCAAAATGGAGCATGCGCAGTACGTCCGGCGCGGGAGCGCGCCTAATTTAAATGGTACACGCCCCATTTGAATTAGGCGGGCTTGAGCCAGACGTCTTTACGATACACCGCCGTAAGTTTACGTGCAAGTGCTTGGTGAATCAGGAACTTGCGCTGAAAACTTGCGGCGGTGTAACGTAAACACGATACGTTACGCCGCCGGAGTTTTCTGTGAATCTGGCCCTAACTATGTAAAAATACACATTATTTAGATGTGCAATCATGGATCTTAATGTGCTGAAAACAAAAATATCCTATAAAGTGCATAAATCTATGTAGCATTGAAAAGTGACATTCCTGTAAAAAAATGACATTCCTATAAAAACACCCAAACTCAGTAATGCAATAATTGTCACAGCTCTAAGTGCATAAAACATAAAGTGCAAATGCTATAAACACATTTAGTACAATTATTATATACAAATTTGAAAAAAATGCTGCAAAAAGTCCAGTGCTATTTTGAACAAAAGTACAAAGTGCAATATGTTAGTCCACACAAAAAAAGTTCACTGTGAAACAAAGAAAAGTCTACCAGAAAAGTTCTTCTTAAAGTGTATCTAAATCACTAAAAAGTGACACCCAATGTGATCCTCCACCATTCACGCTAAAATGAGTTATTGGCTGGTCAAATTATAAACCAGCTACTGTGCTTTTAAAGTAGTTTCCAAAGGATTGAGTCTCCGAGGTAATGGCTCCCAATATGCTATTCATTCTCAAGTTCCTGAGAATAAATTGACTACTGGTGCCATCAGTCATTGTGGCTGTCAGCTTATAGTTCCCAATATACTGTGAGGGGGCTGGTGAGCGCTCTTGTAGTTCCTTGATATTCCTGCTTACAAGTAACTGCCTGCCCATATCAGAGGTATCAGAGGTTTTCCTGAGAGTCTTCAGGAGCCTGGCATTGCACCCATGATTTGATGATCACAGGTGCAATCCTCTCCAGGCTTCTTAGAAAAAAAATAATAAATTGAAATGTTTTACCTGCATTTACAGTGATTTGAAAAATTATTCATACCCCCTGCAATTTTCCACATTTTGTCACGTTACAACCAAAAATTTAAAAATATTTTATTGGGATTTTATGTGATAGACCAACACAATTGTGAAGTGGAAGAACAATTATAAATATTTTAAATTTTTTTTTACAAATAAATATGTGAAAAGTTTGCCATGCATTTGTATTTAGCCCCTTTACGCTGATACCCCAAACCAAAATTTTGTGGAACCAATTGTCTTCCGAAGTCACCTGATTATTAAATAGAGTCCACCTGTGTGTAATTTAATCTCAGTATAATGCATCCGTTCTGTGAAGCCCTCATAGGTTTGTTAGAGAACCTTAGTGAACAAACAGAAACACGAAGGCCAAGGAACACACCAGACGGGTCAGGGATAAATTTGTGGAAAAGTTTAAAACAGGGTTTGATTATAAAAAAAATATCCCAAGCTTTGAACATCTCACAGAGCACTGTTCAATCCATCATCTGAATATTTAAAGGGTATGGCACAACTGCAAACCTACCAAGACATGACCGCAAACATAAACTGACAGGTCGAGTAAGAAGAGCAGTAATCAGAGAAGCAGCCACAAGGCCTATGGTAACTCTGGAGGAGCTGAACAGATCCACAGGTCAGGTGGGAAAATATATCCACATGACAACTATTAGCTGTGCACTCCACAAATCTGGTCTTTATGGAAAAATGGCAAGAAGAAAGCCATTGTTGAAAGAAAGCCATAAACAGTTCCATTTGTAGCTTGCAAAAAGCTATGTTGGGGACACAGCAAATATGTGGAAGAAGGTGCTCTGGTGACCAAATTAAACTTTTTTGCCCAAAATCAAAACTCTATGTTTGGCAGGAAACTCACTCTGAACACACCATCCCCACCATGAAACATGGTGGTGGCAGCATCATGTTGTAGGGATGCTTTTCTTCAACAGGGACAGGGAAGCTGGTCAGAGTTGATGGAAAGATGGATGGAACCAAATACAGGGAAATCTTATGCTGCATACACACCATGGGGCAGATCCATAGAGCGAGTATGCCGGTGTATCCACTGATACGCCGGCGTACTTTCAAATTTCCCGTGTTGTATCTTTAGTTTGAATCCTCAAAACAAGATATGACGGCTTCTGGGTTAGATCTGACAGGTGTACATCTTCGTACGCCTTCGGATCTAAGATGCAATACTTCGGCGTCCACTGGGTGGCGTTCACGTTGTTTTCCGCGTCGGGTATGCAAATTAGCTATTTCCGACGATCCACGAACGTACGAGTGGCTGGCGCATTTTTTTTCCGGCGTCTGTAGTTGGCTTTTTCCGGCGTATAGTTAAAGCTGCTTTTTTGCGGCGTATAGTTAGATTTGCCATGTTAAGTATGGCCGTCGTTCCCGCGTCGAAATTTGAATTTTTTCCTTTTTGCGTAAGTCGTCCGTGAATCGGGATGGAAGTAAGTCACGTCTAAGTTTAAAAAATGACATCCTTGCGACGTCATTTCGCGCAATGCACGGTGGGAAATTTAGAAACGGAGCATGCGCAGTTCATTCGGCGCGGGGACGCGCTTCATTTAAATGAAACACGCCCCTAATCGCAGATTTGAATTCCGCCGCCAGAGATACACTACGCCGCTGTAACTTACGGCGCAAATTCTTCCAGGATTCGAACCAGCCAAAAGTAAGTTTCAGCGGCGTAGTGTATCTCTGATACGCTGCGCCGATGTATTTCTATGTGAATCTGCTCCCATCACTTTATGTGATGAAAAAAAACGTTTTTTAAAAACGTCAATTAAAATGACCGTGTTTGGGGGAAAACGTTGTTTTATGTCTTGTGAAAAACGGCAAAAAATAATTGAAGCATGTGTCGTTTTTCAAAACGTTGTTTTTTGTGTCACAAAAAATGACCGTGTGTAGGCTAAAACGTTTTTAACCACTTCCTTACTGGGCACGTATACCCCTTCCTGACCAGGTGAAATTTCAGCTTCTGGCACTGCGTTGCTTTAACTGACAATTGCGCTGTCGTGCGACGTGGCTCCCAAACAAAATTAGCGTCCTTTTTTCCCCACAAATATAGCTTTCTTTTTGTGGTATTTGATCATCTCTGCGGTTTTTATTTTTTGCGCTAGAAAACAAAAAAAGAGCGACAATTTTGAAAAAAAGGGGACTGCGGCGTTATGGCGGACACATCGGACACTTTTGACACATTTTTGGCGCCATTCACATTTATACTGCGATCAGTGCTATAAAAATGCACCGATTACTGTATAAATGTGACTGGCAGTGAAGGGGTTAACACTAGGGGGGCATGGAAGGGGTTAAATGTATTCCCTGGGTGTGTTCTAACTGTGGGGGGAGGGGGGTGACTGGGGGAGGTAACCGATGCTGTGTCCCTATGTACAAGGGACACAGATTGGTCTCCTCTCTCCCCTGACAGGACATGTCATGTCCTTGTCCCTGTAACCGCCGATTGCGAGTGCCTGGTGGACATCGCGGCCACCAGGCACGCGCATCGGTATCTCAGGAATGCGGCGGGCATGCGCGCGCCCTCTATTGGCCTGGAAGAGCGCAGGACGCATATATGCGTCCTGTCAGAGATTTAGAACCACCCCGCGCCCGCACATATTCGTACGGCCGTCGGGAAGTGGTTAAACCCGCGCATTCTCAAAAGCAAGTTATGAAGCAAGCTTCAATGGAAAAGAGTGCTGAACGTAACCGTGCTTGGCTAGAGCATTTTGAAAAAACGATGGTGTGTGGGCAACGTCGTTTTTGAAAATGAAGTTTCAAAAACATAGTTTTTTTACTTCACAAAAAATTTTTTTTTTTCATCACATAAAGTGATGGTGTGTACGCGGCATTAGAAGAAAACCTGTTTTCTTAGAAGAGTCTGCAAAAGACTTGAGACTGGGGTGGAGGTTCACCTTCCAGCAGGACAATGACCCTAAACATGCAGCCAGAGCTGCAATGAAATGGTTTAGATCAAAGCACAACCATGTGTTAGATTGGCCCAGTTAAAGTCCAGACCTAAATCCAATTGAGAATCTGTAGCAAGACATGAAAAATTCACATATGCTCTCCATCCAATCTGACAGAACTTGAGCTATTTTGCAAAGAAGAATAGGCAAAATTATAGGCGATTCTACAAAATATCGACTCAGGGCTGCTGAATGCAAATGCACGCCACACTTTTCACATATTTATTTGTAAAAAAAAATTGAAAACCGTTTATCATTTATCTTCAACTTCACAATTATGTGCCACTTTGTGTTGGTCTATCAAATAAAATCCCAATGCAGTAAATTTTTGTTTTTGGCTGTAATATGATTTGGAAAATGTCAAGGGGTATGAATACTTTTTCATGGCACTGTATTTTGTTTTGTTCAAAAGATTAACTTATCCTTTAATTAAAAACATGTTTTTTTTAAGCGTTGTTAGATAATTTCACATCAGCATGCAGAGATTTTCCTGAAAGGGGGGAAAGATCCACTTTAGGAGAAAATTACCATATACATACATCTACTTAATTATTTAGCAAGTCAAGTCAAGTGATACCCCTTACTAGTTATGGCATGATCAGTGATTGTTAAGGGGACTGAAACATTGAAAGACCTGTCTTGCTCTGTGGGAGAAGTTAAATAATGAAACAATGCCTCAGCCAATGAAAGAAATATGGGAACAGGTGACTAAGGCTTTTTGGGAAAATACACAATTTCTAATTTGTATAGGAGCTCTGGATGGAAAACATGTCCGAGTGAAAAAAACTTCTTTCTACCATTCAGCTTGATGTGGAGAACACTATAAAAGGCATCCTAGCATGCTGCGTGTTGCATAACGTTTTAATTGTCAAAGAGATAGGGCCAGATTCACAGAAAACGCTGGCGGCGTAACGTATCGTACTGTGCATGCTCTGTTTTGAAATTCCGGCAGTGCTTTGCGCGAAGTAATGTCATTTTTTTGAACGGCGACGTGCGTAATGTACTTTCGTATTCCCGGACGTCTTACACAAATAAAAAAATAAAAAAATAAATTGAAATTCGACCCGGGAACGACGGCCATACTTTAACATGGCTCAGCTAAAGTTAAGCCATGTTAAAGCAGCCGTAACTTTGCGACAGGAAAAAATTACTAGCGATGACGTAACGAACGCGAAAACCATCGTGGATCGCCGTAAAACCTCATTTGCATACCCGACGCTGGAAAACTATGCGAACTCCACCCAGCGGCGGCCGAAGTATTGCATCCTAAGATCCGACAGTGTAAGTCAATTACACCTGTCGGATCTTAGGGCTATCTATGCGGAACTGATTCTATGAATCAGTCGCATAGATACACTCAGAGATACGACGCCGTATCAGAAGATACGCCGTCATATCTCTTCTGTGAATCTGGCCCACAGTCTCCATGGAACCTGCACCCTCAAACTTGATATTCAATTCACGGACTTGCACAGCACAGCTAGAATTATGAACATCAGAAAGGTTTGCAGATTTTTTAGTTTCCCCTGATGGTAGTTTGGCCTGGCAAGACCAATATATCTAATTTGATTTTTCTTGATATTAGTTACCTTGACTGTTCTTACAGATTAAAAATACAGCATGTTTGTTCTGTAAATTTCAATAAAGTTCTTTAAATTTCAATAAAGTTCTTTACATTACCTTTGTTGCAATGGAAGGCAACTTCTGATATTGCCAGCCATGGGACCATTTTGCAATGAAATGGTTAGGTTTCTGGCAACATCAGAGGTTGCAGTGCAGGGCAATTTCTGATGTTGTCAGCCACATGACCATTTTACAAGGCAATGGTCAAGTTTCTGGCAATGTCAGAGGTTGCAATGCAGGTACATTTCTAATGTTGCCATCCATGTGACCATTTTGCAAGGAAATTATTACGTTTCTGGCAACGTCTGAGGTTGAAGTGCAGGGAAATTCCTGATGTTGCCAGCCAACGTGACCATTTTGCAATGAAATGGTAACGTTTCTGGCAACCTCTGAGGTTTCATTGCAGGGCAATTTCTGATGATGTCAGCCACGTGACCATTTTGCAAGGAAATGATCAAGTTTCTGACAACCTCAGAGGTTGCAGTGCAGGGCAATTTCCGATGTTGCCAGCTACGTGACCGCTTTGCAAGGACATGTCACATTTCTGACAGCCTCAGAGTTTGCAGTGCAGGGCAATTTCTAATGTTGCCAGCCGCGTGGCCATTTCTCAAGAAAATGGTCATGTTTCTGGCAACGTCAGTGGTTGCAGTTTATAAGGTCACTTTGCAGGAAAATAGCAACATTTGTTATTTTGGCAATGGAAAATAACACAACAAAAGAGTATGATCTTAACAAATTACTTATTTAATTAAAGAACTTTTTCTTAAGAAAAAAATAAACAGAGGCCAAATCCGAACAAAGAAACCTTCAACTGGCCAAAAATGTTTTATTCTATGTAAAAAAAAAATGTGTGACACATTAAAAAAAACTAAGTTACGCATAACAAAATCATAATTGTTCATAAACAGGATATTCACAAATCGATGTCCCTGGTGTTGAGGTCGGGGTGGCATGCGTGCAGGAGGTGCATTTTGTAAGTAGGAGGAGAGACCTGGCACATTGTATGAATCAGCACAAGGGGAACCTATACCAGTGTGAGGGCTGGTAGAAGATAGGCCTGGTACGTTGGTGGAGTGCTACATGGGTGAACCAGGAGGAACAGTGGAGGAGGGACCTAGCACATTGATGGAGTGATACATTGGTGAACCAGGAGGAGAAGTGGAAGAGGGACTTGGCACATTGGTGTAGTGGTACACTCATGGCCCAGGAGGAGCAGTGGAAGGGGACCAGGTACTATTTGAGAATAAGTAGAATAAGTACCTGCCACATTGGTGGAGTATTACATCAGTTGAACAGGAGGAGCAGTGCTTGAGAAGTTGACTCATGGAGAACCTAAAAAAGGTGGTGTTGGCATTCCACTCCTTTGTGCCACCCTACAGGCCAACACATAGGTGTACATGTTATACATGCACTGCTTCTCCAGTGCATGATCAACGATCTGAAAGCAGCCTAAATAGGCTGCAACAGAAAGCCACACAAGGATGACTGTATTCAAATCCCCAAGCAGCTGTACAATATGTTCTTCCATTTGGTTGCTAATTTCTTGCTTGCGCTGCTGACGATTACCACATAAACAACCACCACTGGAAGTAGAGTATGTGTTGCAAATTGGAGTTTCCTATGAAGAAAAACAGCGGATTATTTATTTTTAGAAAAGGAATCGATAGATAGATAGATAGATAGATAGATATATAGATAGATAAAGAAACAAGTTGTGATAGTGCTGCCCAATAGTGAACAATCAATCATTAAAATGATAAACTCCTGTGCTATAAAATTGCTATAAACATTGCTACATTGAAAAATAAAGTCCACACATAAAGTGCTTTAGTGCATCTTCAAATTTCAATATGTGCTCAACCATATAACAAGAGTACTCTGTCACCAGGTGAAATGCTCGCTCACCTCAGGACCTCAAAAGGGCCAACACAGCATAATGGTAATAAATCCTGTACCACTATCTGTCCTCTGCTCACTTCCTCCTCTGATGATTGGAAAGTGGAAGAAGCCTCTCTTGTTGCAGACCCTAAAACAATTCAGGGAGATTTCTAGTGCAAACATAACTATTTAGAATAGCACCAGGAACATAGGGGGTTATTTACGAAAGGCAAATCCACTTTGCACTCTGCTGATTTTATCATCCAATCATGTACAAGCTAAAATGCTGTTTTTTTTCCTTGCATGTTGTTTTTAATGACATAAAAAAAAAAAAAAAAAATCACATTGTGAAAAATCACCCAAGAAAAAGTGCCAAGAAGATAAAATAAAGGGATCCTCCACCTCCTAAATTAAATCTCTTTACCGACTCCAATGGACTCCAATGGATCTCTTGTTATGGAGATCACTGTAGCATGTGGCTATTTTACCCCCCCTGGGGTCTCTCAGTGGTATGTAGCAAGAGCTATTCTGTCTCCTCTATCTCCTCCACATAAGGGCTCCTCAATACATCTCCCGAGTGGATGTTCCCCATAGTAATACAAGAACTGCCATAGTGTTGTACTTTCCAAAATTTAATATAAAAGAGAAAGATGTACACTAACAGTTATTGATTAGTAAAAAAGCGTGACTGTATAAAATTTGTTCAAGCCAGCCGGCTCTCTTCATCCGCCCGTCCTTCCGGGAATCTAGCATTGTCTCATCGGTGACGTCAGCACGCCGCTCCACCCTATGCCGTTTCATCGAACACTGACTTATTCCAGGGGCACCTAAACAAATTTTATACAGTCAAAATTGAACAAATTTTATACAGTCACGCTTTTTTACTACTCAATAACTGTAAGTGTACATCTTTGTCTTTTGTATAACATTTTGGAAAGTACTACACTATGGCAGTTCTTCTACCTTTATGGGAAAAAAACACTCGAGATATGTATTAAGGAGCCCTTATGTGGAGGAGATAGAGGAGACAGGCTACCTCTTGCTACATACCACTGAGAGACCCTGGGCGGGGAAAATAACCACATGCTACAGTGATCTCTATAACAAGAGACTTATTGGAGTCTGTAAGGAGATTTGATTTAGGAGGTGAAGGATCCCTTTCTTTTATCTTCTTGACACTTTTTCTTGGGTGATAGTCTGCTTGAAGTCACGGATAATCACAGACCATCAGCTCACAGAACGGACTGTCACTTATATCATGCTATTTTAGAACAGCAGTTGCTTCTTTATTGACTAATTTATGTTTTCAGTATCACATAATTTAGCAGGAGTAACATATATTTTTTATTGTGTTTAGTCACCTTGGACTTTTGTAGATTTTTTCACAGATAAGAATTCATTCAAGTTTTTTGGGTGTAAACATTTAGGTACATATGTGCAAATTGTGTGCTATGCAGCGCAGCTAAATGTTTTCTATATTTTCCTAGTGTGTGTATCTTGCATATCTAGATTGCGGCAGCTGGTGCACATCACTAATCACTTTTTTTTCATGTCTTATTAGAGACATGTTATACTTACACTCACTGTGACCACACAGTATTTACACATACTTACAAGTGCACCTGCAGTGTATAGCCCCCATAGTTTGTTGGAGGAAGTATTTGTCAGACTTGAGACCAGTCTTCCATGTCCAGGTTTATCTCCAGCTTGCCCTCACATTTTGAAGTATAGTAAAGAAGGAGCAATATACCTAGAGAATGTGGTTTCCTTAAACTCTCATGAGATTTGAATGATGTAAGAGATAAGTAGCATATGGATGGGTTTGGATCGTATACATGATGTAATATTTCACTTAAAGATATCTGAAGATTTCTAGGTAGGAAAGTTGGAACTGGAACTTTAACTCCGATGTCAGTGACATTTAACATAGTCGGGTGATGACAAGTTTCATCTGGAACTTTGAACATCTGCCTACCGATTACAATGAATACCACATTTTGTGCTCAAGCCCAATCTTCAGGAAACATTTCCACTGCAAGCATTTTTCAGCAACACCTTAATTAATTAGAAGGAAATATTCCTCGTAGAAGAGTAAGCTGCAAATTCCATTTGTTGGTACCAACTTTTTTTTGCAGGTGATCTTTTGTATGTTCAGATAAAATAATCTCAAAGTGCAGACAATATAACCAACAAAAGTAGGTTCCTAATTGTTGAAGATGGATAGAACGTCCCAACTAAATAAACCTATTGCAAAAATACGAAATGAACGTGGACAGCCGCACTCCAAAAACGTTCCTTTTATTAAAATAAATCACAAAATAAACATGCCACAGCCAAAATTGGGACAAAAGCTAACGCGTTTCGCACTTTAACTTCAGTGCTTAGTCATAGATAGCTATGACTAAGCACTGAAGTTACAGTGCGAAACGCGTTAGCTTTTGTCCCAATTTTTGCTGTGACATGTTTATTTTGTGATTTATTTTAATAAAAGGAATGTTTTTGGAGTGTGGCTGTCCAAGTTCCTTTCGTATTTTTGCATTTCCATTGCATTTCCGGCACCCATGGTTTGGATCCAGTGAAGGGGCTCTCTGATCACTATTGAGCAGTTATCTTTTTTCTCTAAATAAACCTATTTCTGAGGCTGACAAAGGGAAGAACTTTCATTGCAACATATTGTCAAAAACTGGCATCAGTCCTTTAGGTGTGTTCTTATATAGTTACATCTCCCCTCTCCATAATAAAGGTCACCTCTAATATGGCTATTTCTAATATGTTTTTTCCTTGCAGTTATGGGAGCACTTTATTTGTCTTCTCTTCAGATGTGAGTTTAGAGTAGTGGTGCCAATCATCACTTGCTGTGACATTAAAACGAGAGGTGGGGTTCCAGCCATGAGCTATTGCAACTGCTAATTATCCTTGAGGAGTGACAGTGATGAGCATGATGTGACTGTCTGGGAGTGGAAAGCCTTGTGCTCTAATACATGATGCAAAGGGAAGGGTGACTACACTGCAATGAATACATCAGCCTTCGCACAGCATAGTCACCCTTCAGCAGGAAGTGGTTAAAACAAACGACTCCTACTTACAAACTGAGGGAGACAACAGGAAGTGAGAGGAAATCTACCCCTAGGAAGGGAAATTTGCTCCTGCAAGAGTTTTTATGGCAAAAAGGTGTTTCTGCTGAAGCTTTATCACTAAAGCCTCATACATATGCTCGGTTTACTCAACAAGAAAGCTCTGCCAGCTGTTTTCTTGCTGGTTCTTGCCGAGTAAACCGAGCATGTGTACGAGGCTTTCAGGTTTCTCAACAAGAAAACTGCCCAGAATCTAGACGAAAAAAATGTTCTCTATTTTCTCGCCATGAGATTCTAGGCAGTTTTCCTGCCGAGAAACCCGAGAGTGTGTATACTTACCTGTCGCCGTGGAAACCTGCGCATGCATGAAATGACTTTGACGCATGCGTGGTAGCTTCCTAGGTATAGGTAGGATGCAGAAAGATAGCTGCGACGGCATTGAATGTGACAAACGCATGCTTGTCGTACACGATGACGTCACCGCGTTTTTGCCTTCCGAAAGAACTGCGGTTCTTTTGAAAGGAGTGTCTGTACACTTGGGCGGCAAGAGATTCTTGCCAAGAATCTCGTCAGGAAAAACAAAATGTTTTTCCTGACGGGATTCTGGCCCGTGTGTACAGGGCTTAACGCTTGTTTTCACAACAACCCAACATTTTCAAAATCCAATTGTCATTGGGACAGAAAGTGATGTAAAATCTTCTGAACAGGGGCACAGACAGCAAATGGGTGTTAACCCTTCCCTGTGCTATCCAAAAAGCTTTTTTTTTTTGGGCTGGAGCTACACTTAAAAAATGTACCTGTTCCGATTTACAAACAAATTCATCTTAAGAACAAACCTATAGACCATATAGACCCTATCTTGTTTGTAACCCGGGGACTGCCTGTACAGGTAAAGAAAAATCTTAATTCTTCATTGTTACCGTAGGCATTTTTCTTTTTTTGCCCAATTTTTTTTAAACACCTAGGGGTAGATTCACGTAGAATGGCGCAACTTTGTGCAGACGTAACGTATCCTATTTACATTATGCCTCCGCAACTTTTACAGGCAAGTGCCGTATTCTCAAAAAAAAGTTGCGGCGGCGTAGCGTAAATAGGCCGGCGTAAGCCCGCCTAATTCAAATTGTGAAGAGGTGGGCGTGTGTTATGTAAATCAGGCTTGACCCGACGTGATTGACGTTTTTTCCGAACGGCGCATGCGCCGTCCGTGGAATTTCCCAGTGTGCATTGCTCCAAAGTACGCCGCAAGGACGTCATTGGTTTCTACGTGAATGTAAATGACGTCCAGCCCCATTCACGGACGACTTACGCAAACGACATAACTTTTTCAAATTTCGACGCGGGAACGACGACCATACTTAACATTGGTACGCCGCACTTACACCACCATATAGCAGGGGTAACTATACGCCGGGAAAAGCCTAACGTAAATGGCGTACGTTCGTGAATTTGCGTATCTAGCTGATTTACATATTTAGACGCATAAATCAGCGTACACGCCCCTCGCGGCCAGCGTAAATATGCAGTTACGATCCGACGGCGTAAGAGACTTACGCCTGTCGGATCTAATAGATATCTATGAGTAACTGATTCTAAGAATCAGGCGCATAGATACGACCGGCCGGACTCAGAGATACGACGTCGTATCTCCACTGAGAATCTGGCCCCTAATGTAAAGCATTCCAGATAATATAAGGAAAAACACAGTGCAAAACTATGATGTCATTTCCGGCACTGTACATAAAGTGGAGAAACAAAACATGTTTCTGCCTTTTAACATTAATTGCAGTTCAAACGCATTTTGAGTGATAATTAGTTTATTGTCTATTCATTGAGTTCAGAGAAACAGTAATTAGTGCATGAACTGATAAAAAAACATATTTTAATGTCTTTTGTTTGTATATGTTAAACAAGAAAAATGTGTGACTGTTCACTGCCTCAATTTGCATACAGTCAGATGGAGACAAAAAAACAAAGCTTAAAATAATTGAAAAAATGATAGCTTATTTAAAGTGTATTTTATTCTTAAACAGAATAGCAAGAAACTCTTACAGCTGCATTTAACAGTTTGCAATGCCTAAAGTTACTGAAGTGGAAGTAAATGCATCTTCCTCTTTCGACAACAATATCTCATATTCATGTATTATTTATGCAAATAGATTAATTAAATATATTGTTTTATCACCGTAAAAAAAAAAAAAAAAACGGGAGTGCTATGTAGTTTTGCTGAATATGTACTGGTATTCTGAAGAGAGTGTAGCACATACAAATAACACTTCACTTAAGTAACATTATCCTTTCATTTTCTCTTAAAAGCATTTTTTGAAAAACATATATATTTGTTATAATTTTATTCTTGACAAGAAATGTCATAAATTGCAGAAAGTAGAAAAGGTGTGTCAACATGTCACAATTTGGAACAAGTGACTGACCCCTGCAAACTAATGGCACTAGTTTTATTTTTTTTGCCATATATAAGTATATCAAAAGGCAATAACAAGAACATCTAAAGCCAAAACTTTCCTATGATTTTAAAAAGAGTAGAGGTTAGTTAAAACCTCAGTCTTTTTTATTTATTTATTTCTGCTGTCTGTTTCCTATGAAGACATATTAAGGAAATAAGAGGAAAACTCTTTAACCATTTAAGCTTCGCAAGGTTTCCCCCCTTCATGACCAGGCCAATTTTTGCGATATGGCACTGCGTTACGTTAACTGACAATTGCGCGGTCGTGCGACAGTGTACCCAAATACAATTGATGTTCTTTTCCACAAATAGAGCTTTCTTTTGGTAGTTTTTGATCACCTCTGCAGTTTTAATAAATTTGGGGAAAAAAAGAAAGAAAAGCAGAACCCCTCCATGGCAGATCTGGCATGCACACTCCTGCAACACGACTGAAAATGACTAGGATGCAAGATGATCCTTGTTAGAAGCCTTTGAAGACCCATTGTCATATTGGACATATGAAAAATGGGAAAGAGCAGGGCGCATGCGCGGCGCGATGCTGGACAGATGCAGCTAGTGTGAGCTCTGTCTGACCAGGAGAGCCAGGCACAGATCCCGGGGCCATCCTGCACTGAAAAAACTCCTAAAATCCACACATCACCCCCGCTGGAGTCCGTGCATGTCCTCTGGCAAGAAGGGGCGCAAACGCCGCTCCCCTCACACCATAACCAACTATCTTTTAGACCTGGAGAGGTCTAACAGCTCTTCACAGGCTCCTGCCCTGCACTCCTCTGAGGCCTCGTACACACGGCCAAGGAACTCGATGTGCCAAACACGTCGAGTTCCTCGGCGAGTTCAGCCCTGAAGCCGCCGAGGAGCTCGGTGGGCCGAGAGCTCCCATAGAACAACGAGAAAATAGAGAACATGTTCTCTATTTTCTCGACGAGTTCCTCGGCGGCTCCATCGGGCCGAAAGTGTACACACGACAGAGTTTCTCGGCAGAATCAGGCTCTGACCGAGTCTCTCGCCGAATTCTGCCGAGAAACTCTGTTGTGTGTACGAGGCCTAACAGTGAGTACTCACAGCCTCTCTCCAAGGCTGATCTAGATGCAAGTCTGACTGCAGTTTATGAAAAACTTGTGGGTAAGCTGGAGCAGGAACTGCATAAATCTACCAATGCTCTAACACAAGAAATTGCTAGTATTGGGGGCTGCACAGATATACTGGAAACTAAACATGATGAACTAGCCCTTGCACATAATGATCTAAGAAAGGATTTTGAGTTATTGGCTGACAGTTTATGTTTCATGCAAGCACACATGGAGGATTGTTCCATAGTCTTGTTCCTGACAGACCAACGTCTGTATTTGCCTGTGACAGATTGCACAGGGCACTGCGCCCCAAACCAACTCCTGATAAGCCTCCTAGAGATGTAATAATGTGCTTAAAAGACTATGTCACTAAAGAAGATATTATGAGGGCCTCCAGAAACACTCCAAATATCAATCTGGATGGAGTTAAATTACAGATCTACCCTGATATCTCCCCTGCGACTTTGGATTGCAGACGTAGGATGAAGGAGGTCACAAGTATTCTTCAGTCAGCCAGAATCAAGTACAGATGGGGCTTCCCTTTCAAGCTGTCTATATTGCACAACGGTACTACCTACACCGTTTATAATGTAATAGAAGGAAAAGATCTGCTGATCAAACTAGGCCTATTGGACCAGGAACCCCAGCAGCGCTTTCCTGTGACTCCAAGATCTTCTCCCATCTAGTCAACCCCATCGACTAGACTCAGTCAGAGGGAAGAGAGAAGATAGATCGAACACCCCATCCAGGCCCATGCTGCTTGAGCTAATCTGACTGTTCGGGTTCTTCACGTTTTTCAAGTTTTTCTAGTTTTTCAAGTGATTCAGGTTTTTCAGATTTTTTATATTTTTCAGACTTGCATCACTGAACTATGTTTGCAGGACAATCTCCCCCCCCCCCCTTCCTACCTATGTTCTTTTTTTTTTCTCTCTCACTCTTGCGTATAGGTAGTGCTACATTACGGTGGTCCCCTCTGGATAGCTACACTTGGAGGTCCACCCCTGATGTTTAGAGCCACCATGACCGGAAACAAGGATACTGCCTGGAGGTGAATGGCTGATCAAGCATCTTGGTCTTGGTATCCCCCGTTCTACAATCAACTCTATCTGAACTTCCCCGTGGGTTGCTCTGTGTTGCAGGTTTGCTCCCTCCACTGTTTGGGGGCCCCCCACCTTTATCCCCATGACATTCCTCCCTCGCATGTATACCCATTATTTGGGGACATGTTGCCCTCCATATTGTGACTGGACTCACAGGTGTCACTTCCTTAATAATAATAACAAGGAACTCTCTCTCCCCCCCATTTTCTCCCCTATCTGCCTTTTTTTGGGCTCATTACCCCATGGGCTCAGTGGCCCAGTTTGCTATACACATCCAGATTAAGTCCTACTGAATCCCTCTCTAAATTGTTTTTTGCTCATGCATTCATGTGTTTTTTGCCAGACTAGTTCTCACTTTCGAAATGCCTGGCTCGTCCGCCGTTGCTGGATTACCCCCCAATCCTCCTGCGTGGTCTGCAGGCTTGCCTGATCTTTGGGCTTGTCTGCTGGCCCTGCTGGTGGAAATTGGACTTGTTGGTCCACTCTTATTTTTGCCAGAACCAGGGAACCCCCTGTCCCCTGGCCCCCTTTCCTGGCACTTTTTATTTGCCTGCTTCTTTGCCCTAATGGCATTTAATCATAAACAATTTTTTTCTGGAAGACTAATTTTTCTTCTTAGTTCAATGTTTTTTTCTATTGGGTAACATACTGCATACAATGCCTTTATTATCTGTGTACTGTCCTCTCATCAAAACTTTTTTGGGTAATCTGCTTTACTATGGTATTGATAATTTTTTTTGTTTAACGAATATTGTACTCAAAATCTTTTTCCCTAGGACCTTTGCTTACCTCTTCTTACTCACACAGTGCCCTCCCCCTCCAAATTAATGGGACTTAAAAAATTTCCACACAACGTTCAGGGCTTTAATTCCCCCATTAAACGTAAAAAAGCATTTAGACACTATGGGCCAGATCCACAAAGAGCCGGCGTAACGTAAAATTTCCCATTTAAGTTACACTGCCTTAAAATTTCTACCTAAGTGCCCTATCCACAAAGCACTTACCTAGAAATTTTCGGCTGTGTAACTTAAATTCCGCCGGCGCAAGGCGATCCTCTTCAAACGGGGGCGATTCCCATTTAAATTAGGCACGCTCCCGCGCCGGCCGTACTGCGCATGCTCGTGACGTCATTTTCCCGACTTGCATAGCGCGAAATTATGTTACGCCAAGCTTTGTGGATCGCGTCGGGTCAATAAAGTTGCGTAAAGATACGGCAAATTTTTTTTTTTAAAACAAAAAAAAAATGCGTCGCTGGACAGAAGGGTCTACTTTTACAAGGTGTAAACAGTTTACACTTTGTAAAAGCAGCCCTAATTTTACACATGCAACTTAATACTTACGGAGAAAAAACGAAGCGTAAAAGCTTCGTGGATCTCCGTAAGTGCTAATTTGCATACCCGAAGCGGCATTTCGACGCAAAATGCCCCCAGCGGCGGATGCGGTACTGCATCCTAAGATCCGGCAGTGTAAGTCTCTTACACATGCCGGATCTTCTGTCTATCTCTTGGAAACTGATTCTGTGGATCAGTTCCAAAGATAGAAACAGGGATACGAGGGAGTATCAGTAAATACGCCGGCGTATCCCTTTTGAGGATTTGACCCTATAAAAGATTGGGTGCAGACATCATCTTAATGCAAGAAACCCATTTTGCTGTGGTTAATCACCCCCAATACTTTGATAAAACTTTCAACCAATTTCATTACACCACATTTTCTAATAAATCATGCGGTGTGGCAATATTTATAAGAAATACCTTGATTTTTGAACTACAGACTGTCTTTAAAGATGTTGATAGTAGATTTATTATTATGAAGGGCAGCATTAACCGACGCAAAATAACTATAGCTTCATTATACGCCCCTAACGAAGCTCAAACGTCATTTTTTACTAAATTCTTCGACACTCTTGATCTATATGACTCCCCACATATGATTATAGGTGGTGACTTTAATCTAGCCGCCCACCCCACACTTGACAGGAATATAACTTCCCCCTCTTCTAAAGCCTTCACCAAAACTATTAACCGCTTTCTTAATAAATCCCAATTGATTGACACTTGGAGAGCTCATAGCGTTGGAATTAAGGCCTACACACACTGGGCCAGATTCACAAAAGAGATACGACGGCGTATCTCCTGATACGCTGTCGTATCTCTGAGATACGATTGACGTTTCTATGCGCCTGATTCATAGAATCAGGTTACGCATAGGAAACCCTAAGATCCGACAGGTGTAAGTGACTTACACCGTCGGATCTTAGGCTGCAATTCTAGGCCGGCCGCTAGGTGGCGATTCCATTGCGGTCGGCGTAGAATATGCAAATGACTAGTTACGCCGATTCACGAACGTCCGCTTTGCCCATCGCTCTAAATTTACGTAGTTTCCGTAGAGATACGTCGCGTAAAACTAAGCATGCCCTCTAGGTGGTCTAACCAATGTTAAGTATGGCCGTCGCTCCCGCGTCAAATTTTTAAATTTCACATTGTTTGCGTAAGTCGTCCGTGAATGAGGCTGGACACCATTTACGTTAACGTCGAAACCAATTACGTCCTTGCGACGTCATTTAGCGCAATGCACGTCGGGAAATTTTAGGGGCGGAGAATGCGCAGTACGTTCGGCGCGGGAACGCGCCTAATTTAAATGGTCCCCGCCCCATTTGAATTAAGCGGGCTTGCGCCGGGCGGATTTACGCTACGCCGCCGCAAGTTTACAGGTAAGTGCTTTGTGAATCAGGCACTTACGCTGTAAACTTGCGGCGATGTAACGTAAATGGGATACGTTACGCCGCCGCAGCGTAGCCCATTTCTAGGTGAATCTGGCCCTCTATTCTTATCCTCATGATTGCTTTGCCAGGTGTGAGGGGTTAGCTCGGTAGCGGGGTGTGTGACCCCTTGAATAGGTTCACCACACACTGAATTTATACAGACTGGCAGTCGAAGACGGTTGAAAACAAAGTTCTTGGTTTATTTTTCCATCTTGCTGGAAAACAATTGCAAGCATCCAAACAGCATAAACAAAATCAAACATAAAGTAAATCCTAGCCACTTTGGGCGTCTACCTTCCACACAGGAACCTATCTATGAAGTCTAACACAGCCTACTGCTGGGTAGACAGTGCTGGTCATACAGCACAAAACAATAGTCTTTTGATTTTTATCACACAGAAAAATCAATCCTCTCCTCACCTCCACCGAAGACCTTCTGGCACTGCTCTCCTACTCACACAGCCTTAGGAGTGATGCAGCCAATTAGTGGTAATCCTTTGGACTTCTTATAGAGGCCTTAATTGCCTCACTCTGAACAGCTGGAGTCTTCCAACGGCCCTTAGCCTTCCTGGCTACATTTTCCAGCCGACGCCTAATAACGATTGGTGTATTGTCTAAACAAGGCAAAAAGGTATGTTCCGTCTGTGACAACACTCACAGATTTACCTGACTTCCTGTCACATACCCCCCCTCTTGTTTCAACCCAAGGGTTGGGACACAGGTTGCCAGTCAGGCATGCACTCGGGACAACCCATCTGCATTCCCCCTTTTAGTACCGGGGTGATGCGTTACCAGTTCAAGCTTTTTAATTTTCTTCTGAAGCTCATCTATCATATCATCGGACTTGCTCTGTACGCTGCTCATCAAACGTTTCACCCTTTTTTTCCAGTTCCTCATTTTCCTTGTTTTCTCATCTTTTTCCTTCTGTTGCTTATTGAAGGTTCTCTGCTTTGTTCGCAACTCTTGGTTTAGGTTTTAAAGGTCTTCTGTGAGGTTATTCTCTCTAGCCTTGCTAGTTTTTAGGGCCTCTTTAAGCTTTAGTTGTAGCTCATTTAAATCTTCAATCCGTGCTTTTAAATCTTTGGTCGGTGCCCTCCACTTCAATGGGGCATGATCCGTCACCAGTTCAAACTGTCTACCCACAAGGTAGTACCGGAGAGAATCCAAAGCCCATTTCACCCAGGGGATTTGTATTCGTGTCATTATCTCTTGTTTTATTAAATTGATCACAAACAGCAAATTATCATATTCAGTATTCAGGCCCCACAGCTTCACCTTATTGGCTTCATACTGGGCTTTCTTTTTTTGATGGCAAGCTCTGTAAGCCAGCTTGTTTTTCTCCTTACGAGATCGCGGCCTGGCAGTGACAGGAAGCTCCGATACGGGTGTTAGGTCACTGATTACTTTATTCAGTTTACGCAGTTCACCACCAATCTGCAGAAGTTTTCTTGGATTTGGAGTCATGTCTTCCACATCTGTCCTGCGAGATTTCTTCACAGTGTCCTTGCCGTGATGCAGGCCATTCTTCTGGTACATATTACTGGGAAGCGTGTCTCTGTCCCATTCAGATGGTCTCAGCATCCCTTCATGTTGAGTAGGCATTAATTGCTCGCTATATTCCCAGAAAAACCTTCGCTTTCGTCTTTTCCTCGATGACACGGCAGTTATTCCTTTCAAATCTTCAACAGAATCATTTTCATAACCTGGTTCTGAAAAGGTATCACTGATATAATGTTTGTCATCTTCATTGTCTTCTTCTTCTTCCACCTCTTTAGTAAACTCCACCTGTATTGGATAGATCGCTGCATCACGAACTACAAAAGGCTTAACTTTGAATGCCTTGCTAAGAGCAGCTGCTTGATATACAGCCCCCATAGCTGCTGCTTCATCTGCATTTATGTTCTTTCCCAACTCCTCCTTGCCATCAGACAGTTCCAGCATGTACAAGCCCCGATCTGACTCTGTAGGATTTGTAATGTGCAGCCAAACCTGTTCCATTGTGCTTCCTGATTTAAGTTGATCTGTACTGCTTACTTTCTTATCATTGTGGTGCCACACAGGATTCATGCTCTCCATGAAATATTTCACATCGCTGTAAATCTTAATTCCGTCAGCTGTGCCTTTACTTTTCAGTGGGGAGGCAGACATTGCACTTATTCTACAAATTTCCTGCATTATATCTTCAATACCTTCTTTGATAAGATCCATTTCAGTCGTGTCGTCTCCCCTGCTATCTTTTACCACAGCTTTGTAAAGTCCTTTATCTTCATTTGTAAACTTTTTCATTACAAGTGTCCCTGACCCAGTTTGATTATCAAATTGTCCGTTATATCGTGGTTTCTTGTCCACAGACCACTTGAGCGTGGTCTCTGTTTTTGTATTTTTAACCTTGCATATCATAATAACATGGCAGTCTTCTGTGACCTTCCACTGCAACTGCTCCTCAAAATGTGGTCCTTGTTTTTTTTTCCATGCCTTCTTCTTCTTTTGTGACTCATAATAAACTTTATCAAAATCTTCCCCAGTAAGGGTGACAATGAGCTGGTTTGATGCTTTTCCATCTACTACTTTTGCAGTATACGTTCCTTTATCTTCTTCACCAAAGTCTTCCTTAATTATTTCAATAAGTCCATTTTCCTTGTCAAATGTTATTTTTTGTTTTGGTGTATTTTGGATGACTTTGTCATTAAGATTTATCTCCAACTCTGCTTTAGAGGACAGTTTTTCTACTTGTAACCAGAGGCGCACGTCCCCATTCTCCAGTACTTCAACATTCCAGCCTGAGATTTTCTGTATCAGTGGATGTCGTACATCATGGCTTTTGCGCATCAGTTCCTCTAGTTCTTCCTTTGTTAGCATGTGACTAGCAGATACTCCATCTGTATTTGGCACTTCAACAGCATAGGTGCCTACATCTTCCTAAGAAGGGTTTGTTAGAATAAGTTTAGACTTATTTCCATCGGTAGAAATGTCTGTTCTCTCTGAGTCTGGAGCTCCCTTGTAGTCCTTGGACCAGAGGAACTGTGGATTGTCAACTGACTCCGGGTTTTCAAATGAAAGGTAAATAAATCCTTCCTCGTCTACCCCAACCTCAATTTCATTTGTGCCTTTTTGTCTGGTTGGCTCATCATCCGAATCACTGGCAATGTGATTTTGAGCATCTTCATTTTCAGAGTCACTAGCATTACGATTATTGCTACCATTTTCTACATCGCTGGATGTTCGCTCCCTAGGTTCATTATCTTCTGAATCATCAGAGTCACGCTCATCTTGAACTGGGGTTGCACTACCATCATCTGAGTCATCCAGACAGTCAGATTGTCCATCGCAAACAGCATTAGTTGGAACACAATTAAGATTTTTACACTGATACTCGTTACTTTTGCACATCTGCCGTTTGCAGTGAACTTCATCACTGCCATTATGGCAGTCCGTGCGACCATCACACCGCCAGAAGGTCGGAATACATTGATCTTCACTAGCACAAACCCACTGCTCATTTTCACAAGTAATCTTCTCCAATTTACGGTCCTTTTCATCACTTCCATCTTTACAGTCTTTTGCACCATCACATTTCCATTCCATTAGCAAGCAATCACCAGATGGACATTTAAATTCCCCAATTTGACAGCGGACGTGTTTAGTGACTGTACAGTTTTGTTCATCTGAATGGTCACCACAATCACTGTCTCCATCGCAGTGCATAGTATAGGGAATACACTGTCCATTAGTACACTGGAACTTGTTACTGCCACATTCCTTATGTTCACAGCCTTGTGCATCAGGCTCATCAATGCAGTCTGATTTATCATCACAGATCCAATTCTGAGGAACGCAGCAAGTCTTTGAAAGACACCGAACAGAGGGATCTGTTGGTCTCCAGCAGTTTTTTTCATCAGATCCATCAGGACACTGTGGCACCCCATCGCAGCGGTATTTCTTCTCAAAACATTTTGTACTACTTTCGCACTGAAAAAAGTCTTCATCTGTACAGTAGATTGTGCAGTCCTCCAACAACAGAAAATTCTCTGCTGGGATTTGTTGGTATCCCAGTTCTCTGTCCCAAAAAGTCGGTATGTTACTGGCCTGACTCCCAGACTCAGTCTGCTGTCTCTGAAGCTGTGTCACAATGGCCTCCATTTGCTGCTGGTGTCTCTGTTCCCAGCCTGCCATGCTCTCTCGGTGAGCCTGTTGTTGAGCTGCCATGCTCTCTTGGTGAGCCTGTTGTTGAGCTGCAAGGCTCTGTTGTTGAGCTGCAATGCTCCGCTGCCAATCTGCATTCATCTGCTGTTGATTTTCATTTGCTTGTTGTTGATTTGCATTTGATAAAACCAGCTGTTTCAGTATCTCCTCCATTTTGGGTTTACTTTAACTGCCCGCATTCTCCACCATATGTGAGGGGTTAGCTCGGTAGCGGGGTGTGTGACCCCTTGAATGGGTTCACCACACACTGAATTTATACAGACTGGCAGTCGAAGACGGTTGAAAACAAAGTTCTTGGTTTATTTTTCCATCTTGCTGGAAAACAATTGCAAGCATCCAAACAGCATAAACAAAATCAAACATAAAGTAAATCCTAGCCACTTTGGGCGTCTACTTTCCACACAGGAACCTATCTATGAAGTCTAACACAGCCTACTGCTGGGTAGACAGTGCTGGTCATACAGCACAAAACAATAGTCTTTTGATTTTTATCACACAGAAAAATCAATCCTCTCCTCACCTCCACCAAAGACCTTCTGGCACTGCTCTCCTACTCACACAGCCTTAGGAGTGATGCAGCCAATTAGTGGTAATTCTTTGGACTTCTTATAGAGGCCTTAATTGCCTCACTCTGAACAGCTGGAGTCTTCCAACGGCCCTTAGCCTTCCTGGCTACATTTTCCAGCCGACGCCTAATAACGATTGGTGTATTGTCTAAACAAGGCAAAAAAGTATGTTCCGTCTGTGACAACACCCACAGATTTACCTGACTTCCTGTCACACAGGTTAGACTATGTTTTCTGCACCCCTATACTTTTGGCCAACTCCTCGAAAGCAACAATTCATCCCTGCCCTTGGTCTGACCATAACATTGCAGCCTTTGAGACCTCCCTTATTGGACTTGCTCCAACCACATTTAAATGGCGCCTTAATGACTCCCTTCTCTCTGACCCCTCCACCTTCCAACAAATTAGATCCCACATTGAGAACTGTTTCCAGGAGAACATCCCTGGAGAGGTGCTCCCCACTTCTATCTGGGCTGGCCACAAAGCAGTCCTGAGGGGACACATTATTAATATAGCTGCAGCTAAACACAAAGCTAAACTCACTGACATAAAGGGCCAGATTCACAAATGAGATACGACGGCGTTTCTCCTGATACGCCGTCGTATCTCTGTTTCTATCTATGCGACTGATTCATAGAATCAGTTACGCATAGATAGCCATAAGATCCGACAGGTGTAATTGTTTTACACTGTCGGATCTTAGGATGCAGTACCGTGGCCGCCGCTGGGGGGAGTTTGCGTCGTAAACCAGCGTTGGGTATGCAAATTAGGAGTTACGGCGGATCCACGATGGTTTTTCACGTTCGCTACGTCGCCGCTAGTCTAGTTTCCCGTCGCAAAGTTAGTCGTTTTTTTTGGTGCCCTAACTTTAGTCAGCAAGTGTATTGCTGTCTAAGGTATGGCCGTCGTTCCCGCGTCCAAATTTTAACGTCGTTTGCGTAAGCCGTCCGGGAATACGGAAGTACGCTACGTGTGTCGCCGTTCAAAAAAAAGACGTCACGGCGCGCAAAGCACGGCGGGAGTTAAGAAACGGAGCATGCGCAGTAGGTCCGGCGCGGGAGCGCGCCTAATTTAAATGGCACACGCCCATTTGAATTGGCCCGCCTTGCGCCAGAGGCCGCCGGCGTAGTTTTCATCGCAAGTGCTTGGTGAATCAGGCACTTGTGATGAAAAATTGCGGCGGTGTAACGTATCTAGGATACGTTACGCCGCCGTGATTCTACGTGAATCTGGCCCATAGTGTCTTACTAGAGAATTAAACGATTTATACAATGAATTGAATTCTTCCCCCTCACCGGCACTGACAGACCTCATTCACTCAAAACGCCAAGCCCTAAATACGTTGCTCTCGGAGGATACTGAAAAGTCAATTAGATTCTCCAAGGCCAAATTTTTGCTACAAGGCAACTCTGCCTCTGCAATGTTTGCCCGCAAGTTAAACCATGACACTAAACCTCCCAATGTATACAATTGAGAGACCAAAAGGGTAATTTTGTTACCCACCCACAAGATGTTCTCCAAATGTTTACCTCTTTCTACAAGAACCTCCTCTCTGGCCCCCAAACTCACCCTAAACCCTCCTCTTTAGACTGGCTAAACTCATTACATCTCCCTAAACTAGATGACTCTCAGGTCTCCTCTTTAAACAAGCATTGTACTGAGGCGGAGATCGCAGATATCATTAAATCTATTAAAACTTCAACAGCCCCCGGATCTGATGGCTTTTCAGGCATATACTACAAAAAAATTGCCTCCTTAATAGTACCAAGTCTTACTAAACTATTTACCATATCCTTCTCGGTGGCCACTTTCCAGAGGACATGTTGCTAGCAAATCTATCCCTGATACCCAAACCACAAAAAGACCATTCTCTACCTCAGAATTTCTGCCCAATTTTGGTTCTTAATAATGATCTTAAACTATTTGGCAGATTACTTGCAAACAGACTATCCTCGGTAATTTCCTCCCTTATTCATGTAGACCAAACAGGCTTTATCCCAGGTAGACAAATTGTTGACAACATTAGATTAGTTACCAACATAGTACAAGACGCAAACCTACATTCCCGCCCTTTATGCTTACTTAGTCTCGATATTCACAAGGCGTTCGACAGTGTAAACTGGTCGTACCTTAACCACCTCCTCCCTATGTTTGGCATCTCTGAAAGATTTATCCATGGCTTTAATGCCCTTTATCACCTACCTAAGACCAGAATCTAAATACCTGGCAGTAATTCTGACTTCTGCCCCCTTAGCAGAGGCACTAGACAGGGCTGCCCCCTTTCCCCCCCTCCTTTTTGCTTTAGCCATAGAGCCACTTGCTCACGCCATCAGACAAAATCCTAACATACATGGTTATCACAAGGACCCCCATCAATTTAAACTCAGTTTGTACGCTGATGATGCCCTTCTATTCTTGACAGATCCCCATACCTCTATCCCTAATCTCCTGTCCGAACTCCAATCACTCCATAAACTTTCTGGCCTGTCCATCAGCACTAACAAATGTTCCATTCTCCCCATGAACTGTCCCCCTAATCTCATCTCTCTGATGAAGCAGAACTTTAATTTTATATGGCCCCCCACGTCATTTAAATATCTTGGTGTTCATATCACAGCTTCGCACAGTCTACTTTACAAATCTAATTACCTTCCCCTATTCTCCCATATTAGTGCTTTAATTAAGGTATGGTCCTCATATCATATTTCTTATTTGGGCAGGATTTGCGCCTTCAAGATGACCATCCTCCCCAAACTACTATACTTTTTCAGGGCATTACCCATTAATATCCTCAAAACCCGCTTAGAAGCTCTACAAAGAGAAATCAACAGATTCATATGGTATGACAAAAAACTCATATGCAGCTACTCTCTCATGCACAGATCCCAACTCAGAGGCGGTCTTGGTTTACCTAGCCTCTGGTCTTATTTTCTGGCTGCAAAAGTATTACAACTGGCACAATGGTTCTCCTCAGATGTTGATATCCCATGGCTCAGATTTGAATCTTCTTCGATACAACCTCTAAACCTTAAGGGCATTCTGTGGTCTAACGTAACTCCATACCATGTTCTCTCCAAGAAGAACACAATAGTTGCTCAGATGCTGCAAATTTGGAGGAGGATCAGGAATAAACATAATCTCTCTTCTCCAACACCTCCCCTTGCTTCATACCTTGGAGACCCCAGATTTCTTCCTGCCAAGACCCCATTTAATGACTGGATTGCCAGAGATCTCACCACACTAAAATCTCTCACTTTCAACTCGTCATTTCTCCCCTTCTCTTCCCTACAAGCCAAGTACAACCTTTCCCCCTCCAATCTCCCTCAATACTCACTAATCCGAGACTTTCTCCACGCATATCTCCCCTCCTAGTACCCTGTTTAAACCCGTCTGCTTATCCTGCCCTAGAGACAAAGGTTTAAAATCTAGTTTTTATAATTACCTAAACTCCTTACTCCAACCAGATAAATCAGGTCCGATGTTATGCTGGGAACTAGAACTTAATTGCTCATTCCCAGTAGATCAGTGGACTGATATGATAGAAAATCCTAGAAAAAGTAACCGTGCTGCTGCCTTTAGAGAAACCCCTCTAAAAATCTTCACCAGGTGGTACATGACCCCAGCTAAAATCCACTCCTTCTACCCTAATACCTCCCCGAACTGCTTCAGGGGTTGCCCCGAGGTGGGTAACTATTTCCATATTTTTTGGGATTGTAAATTATTAAAACCCATATTGCCCGCATTGGTAAATAGACTTGAATCATCCTCAAGAAAGAATCTCCCTTACCCCACATATATGTTTATTATATGCCACGGTCCCAGATGTTCCCCTTCCATGCAATAGATTAATCCACTCTCTTATCAGCGCAGTGCAATGGATGATCGCGTGTAACTGGAAATCACAAAACCTTCCATGGCCCCAGGTTGTATCCAGGATGGAATCCATCAGACTCTCAGAAAGAATCCACCACACTTTATTTGACAGCATGCATATTTTTACTAATAAATGGCTCTATTGGTCTACGCCACCTTAACAAATTTCCCCATCCCCCTACAACAATGTGGTTTTTGATCTATATGCCCTCACCCATATATCCAGTCGAAACTATGTTCATTATTCCTATATGCTTTGTTTATTACTTATGTTTATTTTTAAATATGTACACAAGTATTTTCCCTCCCACTTTGTATGCCCCGTTCTACCAATATCTCCTTCTCACTGATTCCCCTATTTTGCATTCCTTATGTTATTTCTAACCCAATGCATTGCACTGTACTGTACTGTATTATTACTTGTCTTCCAAATAAAACTTTTTTGAAAACAAAAGAAAAATGGGAAAGAGAAACTGCGCTAAAACATACTAAAAAATTAAATCCCAATATGAATGGTAAACAAGTGTATATGTGAAAATAAGAAAGATGCAAACCTGCTGATAAACAAAACAGTGAATAAAGGTGATGAAAATATAGGTTGCGCTAACTATAATATGTCTGCATAAAATTTAAGCAAAAATAATGATTATTTCCACTTGGTGCACATGAATGTGTAAAAACACAAAAATTTATATAATAATCCAGTGAAATCAACAGTGTAATCTTGCATGAAATAAATTGATATTGTGTAAACCAAATAAGTCCAGAAGAAATACAAATCGATAAAATAAAGTCTGTGAAGAGATGGTGAAATAAACTTGAGGCTTGAAACACCTGTGTGAAAACAGTCTCTAATCCCTTCCTCCATATGCTGTGATTCCTTCACAATAAAAGTTGTTTGATAAGATCCACCACCAAAAGAAATGCCTGCTTACCAGATCTCAATGACCCCCCATTACAGAGGATCAAAGACAGCCTTGAATTAAAGCAGCTCAGTCTACTCCAGCCAAATCCAAATGACGATGGTTCAGGTCAGCACACTCACAGGCTCGATGGATTCCAATAGCAGATATCATGCCAAAAAAACAACATAGATAGCTCCAATAGTGTAAAACCGTATTGGATTTATTTAACCACTTCAGCCCCGGACCATATTGCTGGTCAATGACCGGGCCACTTTTTGCGATTCAGCACTGCGTCGCTTTAACTGACAATTGCGCGGTCGTGCGACGTGGCTCCCAAACAAAATTGGCATCCTATTTTTCCCACAAATAGAGCTTTCTTTTGGTGGTATTTGATTACCTCTGCGGTTTTAATTTTTTGCGCTATAAACAAAAATAGAGTGAAAATTTTGAAAAACAATGACAAATTTTTACTTTTTGCTGTAATAAATATCCCCAAAATAGATAAAAAAAGTTTTTTTCCTCAGTTTAGGCTGATACGTATTCTTCTACAATAAGCATTTATTGATTGGTTTGCGCAAAAGTTATAGTGTTTACAAAATAGGTGATAGTTTTATGGCATTTTTATTAATATTTTTTTTACTAGTAATGGCGGCGATCAGCGTTTTTTTTTGGTACTGCGACATTATGGCGGACAATTCGGACACCTTTGACACATTTTTGGGACCATTGGCATTTTTATAGCAATCAGTGCTATAAAAATTTATTGATTACTATAAAAATGCCACTGGCAGGGAAGGGTTAAAACTAGGGGGCGAGGAAGGGGTTAAGTAAGTTCCCTGGGTGTGTTCTAACTGAAGGGGGGGTGGACTGACTGGGGGAAATGACTGATCGCTGTTCATACATTGTATGAACAGAAGATCAGGCATTTCTTCCCTGACAGGACCGGGAGCTGTGTGTTTACACACACAGCTCCCGGTTCTCGCTCTGTAACGAGTGATCGCGGGTGAACGGCGGCAATCACGCGCACCGGGATCAGGGACGAGCGGGGGGGTGCACCTGCGTGCCTCCGGCGGCACGCGCGCCCCTATTGGCTGCTGGGCGAGATGACGTATAGCTACGTGATCTCGCCCAGCAGAGCAGACCTGCAGTTATACGGCGGCTGGTCGGCAAGCAGTTAAAAAGGAGTAAAAAACACACTTACATCAAGTCCATTGACAAACAGTCTTAAACCTGCAGTGCCGGCCGGTCGCCTGCAGGTAAACCCATTCCTGTTGGTAGGTGAAATGGGGAGTGACTATATATGTCCACTTCTAGTGAATCCCTCAGGAATCAAGCCTTGCGAATCCTTTAGACCAAATAATACAACCATCCTTAATCGAGACCCTTCTCCGTGGCCTTGCATTTATAAAATTGAGAACACTACCACCTACCTTCTACTACAGACAGGGCCTCCTGTATGGTTTGTATTTATTTTAAGCTGTTTGTTCTAAATTAAACACTAAATATTAAGGCAAAGAAGACATACAGAACCAAGACTTTTGACTATATGGTTCTTTGTCTTCACCAGCACTCTTGCACATATGCAACCAAATGGCACATCATTTACACTTAGCTGCACACAGTGGGCCAGATCCACAAAGAAATTACGCCGGCGTATCTATTGATACGCCGCGTAATTTCAAAGTTCCCGCGTAGTATCTTTGTTTTGTATCCACAAAACAAGATACGACAGAATGAGGGATCGATCCGACATGCGTACGTCTTAGTACTTCGTCGGATCGTAGGTGTATATGTACGCTGGCCGCTAGGTGGCGCTTCCGTCGAATTCTGCGTTGAGTATGCAAATTAGCTAGATACGGCGATTTACGAACGTACGTCCGGCCGGCGCATTTTTTTTACATCGTTTGCGTTCGGCTTTTTCCGGCCTATAGTTATAGCTGCTATATGGTGGCATACTCAATGTTAAGTATGGCCGTCGTTCCCGCATCGAAATTTGAATTTTTTACATCGTTTGCATAAGTCGTTCGCGAATAGGGATTTGCGTAGAATGACGTCACCGTCATAAGCATTGGGTTGTTCCGGTTTAATTTCGAGCATGCGCACTGGGATACCCCCACGGACGGCGCATGCGCCGTTAAAAAAAATGTTGTTTACGTCGGGTCACTACGTACTTACAAAACACGCCCCCATCACATCGATTTGAATTGCGCGCCCTTACGCCGCCAAAGATACACTACGCTGCCGTAACTTACGGTGCGCCTTCTTTGAGGATTCGAAAAAAAAGTAAGTTACGGCGGCGTAGTGTATCTTGGTTACGCTACGCCTGGCGGTAATATGCGCCGCTGTACGTGGATCTGCCCCAGTGCCTTTTGTTTATCTGTTGTTATGTGACTGTAGGATAATAATAGTAAAAGATAACTGTACAGAATCGTAGCTATTGACTTCCTAATGATAACAACCATTTTTCTACCATTTGCATTTTTGACTTTTCCAGCTAAAATATAGGAAAAAAGACGATATACGGCATTTAATATAACATAGAAATAAAGGGGGGAATCTCGGACCAAAAATAATAAGTAAATACATTTATGAGTAGATAACTAAAAAAGTTGCTATCCCCAACATTCCAGTGCATGGAACCAAAGTAGAAAAAAATATATGAATAAATATATTGATGGGAGCGCTAATAAGATTAATACAATTAATTGTATGAAACAACAATAACAAGAAAATATTAAATATAAAAAAATAATAATATGTGATATTAAAAAGTGAATAAATAAAAGTGATAAAAAATCTGTGATAATTCATCCACTAGAACAAAAAATAAATGAAAACAATTAAATTAATGTCCACAGTGAATGTGCCAAGTATTGCAACTTTGAACATTATGAAAATTAAACGTGCTAAATCCAGGATAGACAGGGCTATGACAGTCCTGATATGTCAACACAAACAAGTCCTTGTGAAAGGTTTCTGAAGTGAATCCTGTGAATCAATATCCGGAAGTGACAACTTGCTATGTTCAGCTTCACCAAAATTGGAAACCAAAACACCCAAATCGTGCTCAAAATAAGGATGGCAGCTTACCAGAAAATATTTACCATTTTAATAAAAAAATAAGTCAATAGCGCTTGTGCAAACCAGTTGCTGGTATACGTGGAGATGATGCATATGGAAAGAAACCCTGCTTAACCATGGGCTTGGATCAGGATATGTGGAAATGAAGATAAAACGGCAATAGTGTAATCCCGTTTAATAAAATCAATTTAAAAAATACAAAATGCCAAATGCCTGCTTACATGAGGGAGTGCCAAAGGACCCGGCACTGAGGCTAGAGAGCGTTAAAAATATGGGCTAGCAGCGTCCCGAGTGGAGGTTCTCTGGCGTGCGTTCCACCTAAGACGGCAGGAAGCCAGAGGGACCGGAGGTGACGTCAATGCGTAACCTAGTAATGCCTCGACAGCTGTTTCGTGTTGCACGTCTTCAGGAAACGTGCTAGGTCACGAAAAGCATACATTTAAATATGCTTGGCAATTAGCTTAACAGGGGAGGGATTAGAAACTAACTCCAGCCTCCGTTCCGAGTCCCCGGTTATAAAAATACTGACATTACAGAAATAATCAATAAAAACACATAACTCCATTGCCTGAATTATAATGAAGTGAATTTATAAAAATGTACAGACAACATCAAATAAATAAATATAAGAAATATAAAAAGGGGGCGTGGCTTGGCGCTTGATGGCGACGGACGCACACTAGAGAGGCTCTGTGAGGAAACCCGGCTCTCAGCCTGAAACCCTGCCTAAACCGAGCCAGAAATGGGCAAAAAGCTGTTCCACACCCCGCAGACCCACTCCAAACGCAGCACAGTAGCGGTGTCGACCCGGAACATCACAGACCTCTTTAAAAACAGCGCGATCTCCGGTGGCAGCATGGCGGGGAAAAAGATGGCGCGCCCACAGCGAGAAGACGAGGAATCTAGCGAGGACTCTCTCTCTGTGGTGGAGGACTCAGGTAGGGGGCATAACCACCCGAACCACCCCCTGACATACGCTGACATGACTGGGTTTGCAGCGGACATTAAAACCACATTTTCTGCAGCCATCACTGACTTAAAATCCAACCTGCTTGTCTTCACAGAGAAGCTCACGGCCGTGGAAGCTGTTGGAAAACACAGGGATAAGAGGCTGCACAGGCTGGAGAGTGCTGTGGTTTCCTCCCACCTCATCGACATAAACCGTCATTTAGAGGACTTAGACAATAGGGGGAGAAGGGCAAACATTAGGGTGAGGGGGATCCCCGAGTCAGTGGAGAACGCACAGATTATCCCAGCCCTGAGAAGAGTGTTCAACAGTCTCCTGGAGAGGCAGGAGGATGCGGCCATTGACTTTGATCGCGCTCACCCTGAGGCCTAAAGGCCCCGACACAGCTCCTCCACGTGACATATCTGTTGCCTGCAGAAACTATCACTGAAAGAAGAAATCATGAATAAAGCCAGGAGAAGTAACAGTGTGGTGTTTAATGGAGAGACTATCATGTTATTTCATGACCTATCCCAAATCACTCTCCGGAACCGCAGGGCGCTGCGGCCATTGCTGGAGGTGCTGAGAGAGAGGGAGCTAACCTACTCATGGCGCTTCCCGTTCGCCTTGGCTGTTACGAGAGCTGGCAGGCAACATATACTGCGCACCCCTGCAGACCTCCCTGAGTTCTTTGAGGCTCTGGACATAAACCCCGTCGCGGTCCCGGAGTGGTACCAGGAGTTTGCCCTCCCCAGGATGGACGGAGGTCCGTGCCGCTCCCCGCTCTCTACACCGGAGAAGAGGCTCCCCAAATGCTCTAAGCCGAACCGAGGTCACGGTTCACAGAATGGCACGCCTGGTCCCAGGCAAGGCCCCTCCAGAGCCCAAGAGGAAGATTAGACGGAGTTCATCTCTCACTGGCGGTTTCAAAATTCCCTTTTTTGTTGTTCCCCCTTTTTTTATTATTATTATTCCCAAGTATCTCCAGCTTCAACCCATGATGTGCAGTTTTAGCACGCACACGCAGGATAGTTCAAAGGACCGCGTTGGTCTACCACGCATTTACAAGTGCTCTCCTCTACAGACTACAAGGTCGCACAACGCCATCTACTGGCCATACAAGATCCTGACACTCACTATGTGACACACTACTGAAAAATGGCGGGGACTCTGCTTTCAGAGACATACGCCGAATGGAAATGTAGGAAGTAGTCTCAGCGTGTCACCTGAGACAAGAGGGGGCCTTTCTCACCCGGCTGGGTGGACATCCATTACAATGTTACTTTATCAGCTTGATGCGGAGGTAGAGATGTATAATGATGCTGGCTTACAGGATTTGATATAAGACTGCCTAATTCGGGGGGACACCTTGATCGAATGTGCTCACTGCCTATGAGTCTTTTTTTGGGCGGATGGTTGTTTTCTCCTTTTGTTATTTTTGCTCCACCAGGAAGACTAGGGCTAATATTGTTCTTTTTGCCTGTTAACCATCTGTTCTTACAGGGTTTCTATACCATGATTCCAGTCCGTGTGCTGCACACGCGAGAGGACTGGACATAAAGCCTATTAATATGCCGGGTTTCCTTTCTTCTCACCTGTGCTGTGAAAGAGAGTTTTATTTTGTTGTTTTGTTATTTTTGTTGTTATACTGCTGTACCACCCCGTTGTTGTTGGTGGAGGTTGTCTCAGGTTGCTGTTCACTGAAGGTGATACAGAGCCCTGAGACGTCTCTTCAGAAGTGAACGAGGGACGTTTGCGTCCGTTGTTGTCGCGCAGTCACACCACGACCTCGCAGAGTGGGTTTCGCGAGGGTTCTTACGCTTGCGAACCCACTACTTACGACTTCGGGGTGCTTGCCACATCCCGGAGTGTTAATTGTGCACTCTCCTTATACCTTCCCCCCTTTCCCTTTTTCCCTTTATTCACGCCTTTTTCTATTTCTTCTCTCCTCTCTGTCTCCACATATTCTACTGGGGATCTCATTGACGAGCAAATTGGTATATCATCACACCAGTGACCCGTCTAACCTGTTACTTCATTTTTAGATCCAGTCAGCTGTGATACCAGGGAATGCCTCAGATGGCGTACTCATCGTTGGGTCAGGGCCCTACGGTCATGTCACATAACGTTCAGGGGCTGAACATACCGGAGAAGCGAACCACGCTACTTAGGGAACTCAAGAAAGGTAAACCACATTTTGCTTTCCTGCAGGAGACTCACTTTCAGACCAACAAGGTACCGAAATTGACTAACACATACTTTACGACAGCCCTACATGCGACCTATGACTTGGCAAAATCTAAGGGGGTGTCCATCTTAATAAGCAAAAACGCACCCTTCCAATTGACTGACAGGTTGACCGACCCCGAAGGCCGATACATATTTGTCAAGGGTAGTTATGCTGGCTCTCCAATCACGCTGGCAAATGTCTACTTCCCCAATTCAGCACATGCAAATTTCTGCCAACGTATGATTCGGGCCTTATCAGGCTTTGCGTCCAGTTGTCTGATACTAGGGGGAGACTTTAATGTCCCACTGAACCCTCTGGTGGACACCTCGACGGGTAAGACGTGCATATCCTACAAAATCCTTAAAAGAATTAAGACACTTCTGCAGTCCCTGCAACTGGTGGATGCATGGAGATTTCTTCACCCATCAGAGAGGGACTTCACGTTCCATTCCGCCCCCCACAATCGATATTCCTGTATCGACCACTTGTACATATCACAAAGAGATCTAACTAGGGTGACTGGGGCCAAAATAGGTCTACAGACCATATCAGACCATGCACCTACGTCCTTAACGATAGTGGAATCCTCTCCCACGGCCCATTCAGCCTCCTGGAGACTAAACGCATCGCTCTTGACGGATCCAACACTGTTACCTCAAATAACCGATAGTTTAGTGAATTTCTTCAAGCAGAATGAGTCTGAGGAAGCAGACCCTATGATGGTCTGGGGTGCTCATAAATGTACGCTCAGGGGTGACCTGATACGTATGGGGGCCAGGCGTAAGAGACTACAGGAGGCTGAAGTCACCAAACTCTTGAACACAATCTTCCTACTGGAGACCAAACACAAACAGTCCTTGTCTGTACAAACAGCTGCAGACCTTCTGGAAGCCAGGAAGAAGCTACAAAATGCCCTTGCTACTAAGACAAAACGTTTCCTATTCTTTAAGAAAAAAATATATTATGAGGCGGGAGACAAGTCGGGTAAACTGTTGGCGAGGGCCCTGCGTGACCCCCATTCCTCCACCCACATTTCTGGGATCAGGAATGAATCAGGCTTACTGGACGTTAAAACGGAAGACATTGCGGCACATTTCCATAAATACTATTCTACACTTTACAACCTACCGTTGCAACACAGACCGCCTGGGTTAGAGGGGACTAGGAATCAGGCCATCCTGGACTATCTGAATCAGAGTGGCCTACCCAAACTGTCGGCTGAAGTCATCTCTGCCCTAGAAGAACAGATTTTGCTACAGGAAATTCATTGTGCCATTAAGGCCTTGAAACCCGGAAAAAGTCCGGGGCCAGATGGCTTCAGTTCAATTTACTACAAGACATTTGGTGACATATTGGCAGGTCCCTTGCAGAAAGCCTTCAACTCATTGACGAACCCTAGACCCCTCCCGCGGGACTTCCACGCTGCACACATCACGGTTATCCCGAAAGCAGATAAGGACCCCGAAACTTGTGCAAGCTATAGACCTATCTCCCTCCTGAACATAGACCTGAAGCTGCTGGCGAAAATATTGGCCAACAGATTGAGGCCACTTTTACCTGGGGTGATTGGTCCGGAGCAGGCAGGTTTTGTGCCAGGGAGGGAGGCAAAGGATAATATCATTAAAGCCCTCTTACTCATGCAGGCAGCGCGTACCCAACAAGTCGAGAGTCTTCTCCTGTCCACAGACGCGGAGAAGGCTTTCGACAGAGTGTCGTGGGACTTTATGTTCGCGACTTGTACTCACATAGGTCTTAGCTCACGTATGATGGCGTGGATCACTTCGTTATACCACCACCCTTCTGCTAGGGTCAAAATTAATGGGTCGCTGTCCGACATGATAGAAATTCAAAACGGGACACGCCAGGGGTGCCCCCTTTCCCCTCTACTGTTTATCCTTTCCCTGGAACCGTTCATCCGTACGGTTAATAAAGACAACTCAATACAGGGGATTTCGGTTCGCGGTAGGATGTACAAGACGGCGGCATATGCGGATGACCTCTTATTTTTTGTGACAGGCCCGCATGTTACTATCCCAAATCTTCTGAAGGCATTCAGCCACTATGGCTACCTCACCAATCTCAAGATAAACCTGACCAAATCGGAAGCAATGAATCTCACACTGCCTGCTCCGACCCTCACCAGGACACAATCCAACTGTCCGTTTAGATGGGAAAGTAAGGCCCTGAAGTACTTGGGAATCTGGTTGACCCCGTCCCTGACATCACTTTATGATGCTAACTTCGCGCCATTACTGCGTAGAATTGAGGACAATTTGAAACTCTGGAATGCGGGATATTTCTCCTGGTTCGGGAGAGCTGCCATCATCAAGATGGTGATGCTACCCAGACTCTTGTATCTGTTGAGAGCCCTGCCCATAGTCCTGCCTAACAGGTTTTTTAGAAAGCTCCAGACCGCGCTTCTGGCTTTTCTCTGGTCTCACAAGCGGGCAAGGATTAAATTTGCCCTCTTGACCAGACCAAAGGAGGATGGGGGAATGGGGCTTCCTGATTTCAGGAGATACTATATAGCAGCACATGTAACGAAGGTCGTAGATTGGCATTGCCACAGAGAGATGAAGGACTGGGTGACCCTGGAGGAGGACCTAAGTCCCTTCCCACTCCTTTTCTCCCCCTGGAACCCAGGTCTGAGAAAACCGCACTTACTGCTTCATCAGCCCCTACAGGCAAATACCCTGACAGTTTTTGCCTTGGGGACCAAATGTTCCTCTATCTCCTCAGTGAAGGGCCCTTTAACACCGCTTTCAGATAACCCAGACTTTCATCCGGGACTCGGATCACGAACACTACATCACCCATCCTCCAATAAGACACTTACAGCCGGAGAATGCTTCCGGGGGGAACATTTGTGGAATATCGGACGCTCAAACAAGTCCTTGACCGCCCCTCCCTGCAGTTCTGGACGTATCTACAAGTACGTAGCTATACCGGTGACAAAGTGAACAAACAACACTTTAACCAGACAGTTGACTGACCATGAAGAGGTCTGTAACAAGGGTGATCTCCTGCAGAAAACGACATCTGTCATTTATAAGTGGTTACAAGTACCCTCTACCTCAACAGAAGATAGATTCCAAAAGGGCTGGTCCAAAGCTCTTGGGAAGACCATCTCAGAGAGACAATGGCGGAGCGCTTGTGTTCTGGCACACAAGTGCTCTATCAGCACAAAAATACAGGAAACGTCCTATAAGTTGCTTACAGATTGGTATGTCACGCCAGCTAAATTGAGTTCCTGGTATGCTCAGACGTCTGATAAATGTTGGAGGTGTGGAGAGGGAGTGGGCACGTTGTTACACATTTGGTGGCAATGTCCTCGCCTAGACAACTTCTGGCAACAGGTCAAGGACCTAATTAAACAAATCACGGAGACCAGCTTGGTACTGGACGCCGCGTGCTGCCTGCTCCACATCTCCTCCTTCTCATTAAAGAGATATAAGAACTCCCTGACGAAGCACATGTTAAACGCAGCAAAGACCCTGATTCCAATCCTCTGGAAGACCACCAGGGTCCCCACGATCACACAGTGGCTGGAAAAGATTTCTGAGATCCGCGAGATGGAAGACACTCTTGCACAGGCCTCAGACAACGTGGATAAGTTCCACGAGACATGGTCACCCTGGTTTGAGTTCCGTTTTTCTAAGGCCTATGAGACACTTATGGGCACTGGCTGAATAATGTTGTATCACTGACCAAGTGTTAGGGTTTGGTACTGAGATAGTACACTGGCTTAGCCAATTTCTGCGCTACACCCTTCCTCTTTCCCCTACTTCTTCTTTCATCTCTGACCCGCTCTCCCATCCCCCCTCCTCCCCTTGCCCTGCCTTTTCTAATTGGCAGGAATGTTTAGCCTCACTCTATGGTATGGTAGTGGAAAGTACACACAAAAGCGTTAGACGACTCTGCAGAAATATAATGTCAGATGATTCTGCGAAGAAAAGGTTTAACTTATGGTTTACACAAAATGTTATATGATCACAGTTACAGTAGAGCAGACTACATTGAGACTAGTTCAGTATGGCTCCAAGTTGTGCCGCGAAACGTGAGCCTTATTACTACTCGCTGTAATAGTTTTGGTTGTCAACCTTGGATTATAAGACCGCTGTGTATGACTGTCATTATCATGCTGTACTGTTTTGTTTGTACATTTTATATTTTGTTCTTGACCGGAACATTAATAAACTTTGGAATGTAAAAAAAAAGAAATATAAAAATAAAAAAAATATATAATTATTTGGTAATAAATACCGGCAATTATACATAATATATAGACCCTACAATAACTAGAGATATCACCAAAGAACTATGATAGTGTCTCATTCCAAAGGAAATTTAATACATAAAGTGATAAATTGATTTTTAATATATAATACTAATTCCACCAACCCCTGTATGGACCTATGCCTAATTGGCAACTGAGTAAAATGTATTCATTGGTAAAAAAACAATTCAGATCCAAATCAATATTGAGTCCATGTGGCTGCATACTGCCCAGTCGATATAGCCACTGGGTCTCATTCTGGGAAATGGCCTTTTTAAGGTCCGTACCCCTCCAATTGTAAATGGCTCTATCAATCCCATAGAAAATAAGCTGACGGGGGTCTTTATCGTGATGCTGTAGAAAATGGCGTGATACGCTGTGATTAGGAAAGCCCTTGGCTATATTAGCTACATGTTCGTTGATCCTGACCCTGAGTTCCCGTGTGGTGCACCCCACATATTGGAGAGAACAGGGACATTCCAAAACATACGTTACATGTTTGGAATAACATGTTATAAGTGTTTTAATTTTAAACTCCTGGGGCCGGATTCAGATACATTGCAGTATCTGTCGGCGCGGCCTAATGTATCACATATTCCACAAAAGATATCAAAAACATATAACCTGAATGAATATATAATGATAAAACAGCGCTTTTT
Source organism: Rana temporaria (assembly GCF_905171775.1). Taxonomy (NCBI): domain Eukaryota; kingdom Metazoa; phylum Chordata; class Amphibia; order Anura; family Ranidae; genus Rana; species Rana temporaria. The sequence goes on from NC_053489.1 coordinate 536,577,006, forward strand.
TAAAAAGTCCAACGTAGCAAACAAAAATTGAAAAAAGTCCACAAGGAGGTCAAAAACAGGCAAAGTTTTGAGAGGTGGAAGAAATATATTCAAGGAATAGTAATGATCCCTCCACCAACATTCAGTCTTCACCCCGCATTACGTGAGGCACACTCCCCTCAGGGTTTCACACTCACCAGATGGCAAATTAAACAGAGCCTTAAGATTAATTAGATCCTCCTGATCTGAACTCCAATCCTCATTCCGGAACCAGCCAAGATATAGATTACAACTCACGAATCATAAAAAGAGATAAGCACTAAATAGTGTAATTCCGCTTTAATGATTCAAAATCAACCCATACAATTGCACCCCGCTTCCTAACTACGTACAATAAAATCACTTGTAAATGAGCATATAGAGTGTATTCACCGCTCTCCTCCGATCCCCGGGGGTCACGCTTGTGCCTAATGCACGCTGCTACAGACACCTCTCCTGGTTACGGTGGTGGAGCGCACTCTTAGTACTTCCTAGATACGCCGTCGTAGCCACGCCCTGACGCGTTTCATCTCATCTGATTTCAACAGAGGGCGTGGCTACTCGGCGTTCATCACACCCTTTTACCATCCCTCTTTCACGGCTATTGGTTAGAACGATCGTGCTTCTCCGCAATTGTTAGTGGTTAAGAAAGCGGAAGAAGAAGCAGACGTCAGTCGTGTCGAATCATAAGGGGTGATAGAAGCATATGATATTAAATTCACAACACACAGAATCCATAATCCTTCATATTATTATACATCAATTCAACATATTGTCAAAGCTCTGCAGTGTTAAAGAATCCCGCTATGATCATATATATATATATATATATATATATATATATATATAAATGACTTGATGAATGTTGACTTTAGCAAACTCAGTGTCATTCAGGAAAAAGAAAATCAGTGTCATTTAAACCACACATAATGTCACAAAACAGACGTCCCCATTATGTTAATTCATATCCAGCTAATAGAGGAAATTGTTAGATATAATCTTTTGGGGCTAAACAAAGTACAGGCAGACAGTCTGTTGTTTCTCTGTGAAAAAATCTGCGTCAGGAGCAGGAACTCTTTTATTACTTATGAGGCATAGACAAACATGAACTCACAAACGTAACACTGCCATCTAGTGATCATACAATGTAGTAGGCACACAGCAATGACATATAGTTGTTGTTTCTCATTAAATACAAACCTTGTATGCTAACAGAAATAATTCTATATAGCAAATGGGCCAATGTTAAAGGTGGTAAGCCACTGGTTATCAGCTTAGACGCTTTGTTTTCCCGATCACAACTATTAACCCCTTCTAGGTAATGGTAATTTAAAACACATAGGGATGTATGTTTTTATGAGAATAAGAATAAGTAGATGTAGTATCACATATACCGTACGCCGCTGTAACTTAGGGCGCAAGTTCCGTATGCAGAAAGAACTTGCGCCCTTAGTTACGGCGGCGTAACGTATGTGTGGTTGCGTAAGCCCGCCTAATTCAAATGGGGATGATGTGGGCGTGTTTTATGTAAATTCACTGTGACCCCACGAATATGACGTATTTTACGAACGGCGCATGCGCCATTCGTGAAAAAATCCCAGTGCGCATGCTCGAAATTATGCCGCAAGTCATCATTGCTTTAGACGTGAACGTAACTTACGTACAGCCCTATTCGCGAACGACTTACGCAAACGACGTAACATTTTCAAAACTCGACGCGGGAACGACGTCCATACTTAACATTAGCTACGCCTCATACAGCAGGGGTAACTTTACGCCGGAAAAAGCCTAACATAAACAACGTAAAAAAATGCGCCGGCCGGACGTACATTTCTGAATCGCGTATCTACCTAATTAACATATTCATTGCAAAACTATACGGAAGCGCCACCTAGCGGCCAGCGTAAATATGCAGCCTAAGATAAGACACTTACGCCGGTCGGATCTTAGGGAAATCTATGCGTAACTGATTCTCTGAATCAGTCGCATAGTTACGACCACGCACACTCAGAGATACGACGGCGTATCCGGAGATACGCCGTCGTATCTCCTTTCTGAATCTGGGCCCTGTTGTGTAACGACCGATTTGAATTTAGTAATTTTCTTAGTATGTCTGGTAGTGGTACGACAGGCTTTACATCTAGTACAGTAATGAAAGCCTGAACCAACCAGAAAGGTTAGAGGTTTCTTAGGGGGGTCCGGAATATTTGGTGCAATTATGTTCCGCAATCCCGGAGCCATCCTATAAATACATTTTGGTTTGGGGGGCAACACTGACTATGGATATTCCTACTACAATCAGGGACCCAACCATTATCCACCTAGGCCACCCAGAGGTAATTATAGAGGGAATTTTAGGGGGATACCCACTCCCTATCAGAATCATTACCAACAGGGGGGGGGGATGGAGGGGATGGAAAGAACAATACAAGATTCCACCCACCACACCCCAATATTCCAAAGAATATATAGAGAAAGAGGTAGAAGAGGGGGAGTCAGAAAGAAAAAGACCAAGGGACAATTAGATGCAGGGATCTTTAACTTGGTAGGTATATCTTTTTCAGAAGACTAAATGCAAGTCCTAGCCCAGGTTTTGAAATTTTCGCCAGATAAAAATATCAATAAATTTGATTTATTCATTGATATTGAAAAATATGTTAGGAAGCTCAATATAAAAAAAAATGTTTTGCTTCCCGTACCACTACTTCTAATTTAGAGGTTGAGCAAACAGAATATCGACATAGTGGTCTAAGGAATAACTCTGTGTTCAATCCACAAAAGGGAACTTACTATCATATAGAGGTATTTAAACACATGGTACAGGATGAAATTAAAGGATTAGAGGTTAAGAAGGCTAATACTAATCGTTCTTTGTTAGAGGGAATCAAAAAACTTGAACAAAACAAGAATATAGTAGTTCGTCCTGCGGACAAAGGAGGAGGGGTGGTGATACTCACCAAAGATAGCTATTATGCAGAGATCCAGCAACTCCTAGATGATACCAGTAAATATAAACCGCTACTACCAGACCCTTTGGTTAGACTGAAAGCTGAATTAACTACCTGGGTTACCAAAGGGGTTACCCAAAGTATTTTGAATAAGAAGGAGGCACATTATCTTATACCTCGGGTTTCCCCCGTACCCCGGCGTACCCCGGTTCTCTATATATTACCTAAAATTCACAAGAACAAAGATCAACCACCTGGCCGTCCCATCATTAGCGGTATAGGTTCACTTTTCTCCAGAGTGGGGGAATATCTTGATATCTATTTACAACCCCTGGTCATTCGGGGGAAGTCATACTTAAAAGATAGTCGACAACTTATCAATCCCCTATCTACCATTAAAGTCTCAGATGAGACTTTGATGGTTACAGTGGATAAAGAGTCACTCTATACTAATATCCAACAGAAAGATGGTTTGGTGGCAGTTGAATTAGCATTGATGGAGGAATCACAACTAAAGACGGCATAGGTGAAATTTCTAGTTGAAGGGCTTAAACAAGCCATGGGTAATAACTATTTTTAGGCCCAAGATAGGTTCTACAATCAAATTAGGGGGTTGCTATGGGGCACGTTATGCCCCAATGTAGCAAACCTGGTACTCAATAAATTAGAAGGGGAAACTATTTATAGAGAGAATCACCAGGCCTTACTATACTACAAAAGATACATTGATGATGTGATTTTGTTGTGGGAGGGATCCCAGACATCATTGGAGGTTTTTCTCAATCAGTATGGACTCAGATTTACAGCTGAATTTAGCTTGGTAACGATTAATTACTTGGATCTCACTTTGGTAAAGAAAAACAATCGGATTGGTACTAAAACATTTTTCAAAACCACTGATAGGAATGCGTTTGTGCCTATTAACAGCTGCCATCATCCCCATTGGTTGGGGGCCATACCAAAAGGCCAATACATGCGCATTCGGCAACATTTTGATAGCATGACAGATTTGATATACAGTCTGCAATCTTTACCGAAAGATTCAGTGAAAAGGGTTATTCTCAACAAACGCTTCTTAGGGCTAGACATGAGGTCTCTATTATGGACAGAGACACCCTTCTAACCTCAAAAAATAAATCTCCTTTTGCCGCGGAGCTAGCCTTCATTTCAGGGTTCTAAAGGAAATTTAAAAAAGTAGAACAAGTTTTCAAGAAGCACTGGCCTATATTACTTAAAGATAGGGACCTTGAATCAGTGTTGCCCCCCAAACTGAAATTTATTATAGGAGGGCTCCGGGATTGCGGAACATGATTGCACCAAATATCCCGGATCCCCCAAAACCTCTAACCTTTCTGTATGGTTCAGGCTTTCATTACTGTACTAGATGTAAAGCCTGCCGTACCACTACCAGACATACTAAGAAAATTACTAAATTCAAATCGGTGGTTACACAACAGGAGTTTAAAATTAAATTAAAACACTTATAACATGTTATTCCAAACATGTAATGTATGTTTTGGAATGTCCTTGTCCCCTCCAATATGTGGGGCACACCACACGGGAACTCAGGGTCAGGATCAACGAACATGTAGCTAATATAGCCAAGGGCTTTCCTGAATGGCGCCAAACTTCGGTACTTACAAATCTCCATAGGCAATGCTTTAATTTTTTTTACAGGTTACCTGTTTGGAGTTACAGAGGAGATCTTGGGCTAGAATTGTTATTTTCCTTCTTAACGTTCACAGCAATACCTCACAAGTATGGATTGAACGCCTTTTACATATGTGGGCACCCACACAGGGATGTTTTATTTTTGTTTATTTTATTTATTTATTTATTTATTACACTAATGCCGCGTACACACGACCGTTTTTAATGTCATGGAAAAAACAACGTTTTCCTCAACGTGATTCTTGTCAAGCTTGCCTTGCATACACACGTTTGTGAAAATGCTTGAGCATAGGGCGGTTATGTACAACACGTATGACAGCACTATAAAGGGGAAGTTCCATTCGGATGGCCCCACCCTTTGGGCTGCTTTTGCTAATTTTGTGTTAGTAAAAGTTTGGTGAGACGATTCGCGCTTTTCACTCTACGTGCTTTTGAGTCTGTTACAGCTCGTCAAATTTGCTATCTCCATTACAAACGCTAGTTTTACCAGAACGAGTGCTACCGTCTCATAACTTGCTTCTGAGCATGCATGTTTTTTCCCGTCGTTAAAGCCTACACACGACCAATTTTCACAACGTGAAAAATGACGACAAAAAATTAGAGCATGTTCTAAATTTTTAATGCCCATTTTTCACGTCGAGAAAAATGCTCTGGAGCCTACACACAATCGTTTTAATGACCAATTAAAAAAATTGCATTTTTCTCATCATGAAAAACAGCCGTGTGTACGCGCCATTACCCTTTAAAATAATTTTTTTATCACTTTTATTCTTATTACAAGGAATGCAAATATCCCTTTTAATAGAAATAGTGCATGACAGGCCCTCTTTATGGTGAGATGTGGAGTCAATAAAACCCCATATCTCTCCTCCAAGCTGGAAAGCCTTAGATTAAAAAAAACTATCTCGGCTTCCCCGCCGCGTACACGGCAGTGTTTACAAATGCCAGGTTGGACGTGACATTATACTCAGGCTTCCGAAAGTCATAGAGACTGCCGGGGACCATTTGGTCCTTGGCATTCTCTACGGTGAACTTCCGTCGTTGGCAAATTCCTTCTCTGGCTCGCCGATAACACGGGCCATCGCACAGGCGTAATTGTAAGAACAATTAAGCCAGTATGATTGTTCTTAAGTCCAGTAAATCGCTGATGGAAAAAAAATTATATCTGAATGATGCCTTGCAGCTGCAGGCATCATTCATTCAGATGTTCCCACTCAAAGCCCAGGATGACATACTGTGGGCGGGAAGTGGTTACATTTCCTATGTATTCCTTGCATATCACTCTAGGATTGTGAACATATATGCATACTGTGTATACTATGTAGTGATGGTTTAATACAAGCAGTGAAAACAGTAACTGAATTCAAATTTAAATCCTTAAAATTACTCACGAGAAAGATGTAGCACAGGCTAATTCTGGCTGGATTTCAGTTTTGCACTGACATGCACTTATATGGGGTGCAATGATGTTATCTGTGGCTTCCTGTGAATTCAGAAGTCATCTCTATTCAGGACCTAGCTGGGTTATCCCTGCCCCCACCCAGAAACAGATCACTGCAATTGTTATCTATTGCTTGTACACTTTATGACCTTTGTCCCTGGCATATTTACTGAATCGCGTTGCGTTTGGCACACATCTGGGAGTATAGGTCCTAATAATACTAATAATTTTGGCAGAGGTATAGCTGTTGGACTTAATATGCTTTCTGATAGTCACCATTTGTAAGGGACAAATCCCTGATTGACTCCCATGGAAGACCCACCTTTCCTACTTTTGCTTGCTTCTGCTCACTGATCTGCTCTGCATGGGTGTTATAAATTCTGTGGCCCACAAATGAGGATTTTACCCTTACCCTTAGATTCACATCCTACATACATTTGCAGGTTGAATTCCAGTTAACCACTTAACGACCGCCGCATGTACATTTACATCGGCAGAATGGCACGGACAGGCAAATGTACGTACCTGTACGTGCCTGCCTAGACGTGGGTCGGGGGTCCGATCGGGACCCCCCCGGTACTTGCGGCAGTCGGTAAGCCTCTGGGAGCGATCCGGGATGAGGGGGCGGCTATTCATTTCTAGCCACCCCCTCACGATCTCTCCCAGCGAATCAGCTTCCTCCTCTGCCCGCCCTCTGCCGGAACTGTAAACACAGGCAGGGAAGAAGTGATGTCATCTCTCCTCTGGCGGTCTTTTCGCCCGGACACACAGGAGAGAAGACATCAGTACAGTGAGTTGCACAAACAGCACACTAACACAGTTACACCCTTTCACCAGTGATCACCGTATAAGTGTCACTGGTGACGCTGGTTAGCCAGTTAGTTATTTAGTTATTTTAGGTTCGCCGCCAGGTTTTTAGAAAGCGTAAGGTTCTCCCATATATTACCTAATAAAGGTTTTAACCCCCTGATTGCCCCCTAGTTAACCCTTTCACCAGTGATCACCACATAAGTGTTACGGTTGACGTTGGTTAGTTAGTTTGCTGTTTATAGCATCAGGGCACCCGCCGTATATAACCCAATAAAGGTTTAACCCCTTGATCTCCCGGCGGGTGATATCAATTAAATTTTAGCGTCAGTCAGGGTCTGCGTCGCCCCAGGCAGCGTTAGGTTAGTGCCAGTAACGCTTACACCCACTCGCAAAGCATACACCCCCCTTAGTGGTATAGTATCTGAACAGATCAATATCTGATCTGATCAGATCTATACTAGTGTACCCAGCAGTTTAGGGTTCCCAAAAACGCATTGTTAGCGGGATCAGCCCAGATACCCGCTAGCACCCGCGTTTTGCCCCTTCGCCCAGCCCAGCCCACCCAAGTGCAGTATCGATCGCTCACTGTCACTTACAAAACACAACACACATAACTGCAGCATTCGCAGAGACAGGCCTGATCCCTGCGATCGCTAACAGTTTTTTTTGTAGCGTTTTCTTCATTTGCTGACAGATCAGGTGCTTTTTTACCTGTGAATCCTTAATAGTGTACCACTAAATTTAGAGCCCAAAATGGCAAAGCGAATGTACACTAGTAAGCAGGCCTACGAGTTTATGAGTATGACAGATAGTGAAGAGGAGGTCACGCATCTGTCAGATTCTGGCTCAGAATTCGATCCTATTTACGACAGCGGCTCCATGCCAGATAGCTCTGACGACGAAGTTGTGGTCCCTGCTAAGGCCAGGCGTACCCAACCCCGTTCTGATGTTGTTGAGCAGCAAGAACCGCAGGACCCTTGTATGGAGCAGAGAAGTACTAGCGCCACCATTCCTTCTGGTGAACTGGCAAGCACCAGCAGCCTAGTACACCCTGGTCGTTCATCCAGCACTGCAGTATCACGTGGTGACGTGGCGAGTCCCATAAGTGCAGTTCAAGCTGGCGAGGTGGCAAGCACAAGTAGTGTCCCGCTGCCACCAAGAAAAAGAAGACAAAGACAGGCCCGTCGTGCCCATAGTGCCCTTCCTGCAGAATTCGCCTATCCTGATTGGGTCCCCACCACTTCTGCAGCACCCATACTTCCCCCATTCACTGGCCAACCCGGTATACAGGTGGATACAGCTAATTTTATGTCACTTGATTTTTATTTGCTGTATATCAGGGAAGATCTCTATAGATCTATTGTGGACAGAGTAATTTATATGCTGGTACCTACATTGCCGCTAATCCCCAGTCCCTTCCTGCCAGAGAATGGAAACCACTTATGGTTTCCGAATTTAAGACCTTTCTGGGCCTTACCCTCAACATGGGCGAGAGCCTGATGCAGGTGTAATAATTTGCTCGCTGTGAAGTGGCGGGCCAATAAGAATGTTTTCGTTCTTACCACCCTTCACGCAGACACGACAGTACAAATTCGTACGGCGACTGGTGTTGTGGAGAAACCCCTCTGTGTCCACAAATATAACAAAAATATGGGAGGGGTGGACCTCAACGACCAGTTGATGGCGCCGTATCATATTGCCCATAAGGCTAGACGTGACACCCGTTATTTTTGTTCCATCTGTCCTGCCGATCCTGGTCTTTGTATTGGTGAATGTTTTGAAAGCTACCACACACGAGTGAAGTATTAGCGTAGGGTAAAACATTTCACAGGCTAGGCACACTTACACAGGGTCTCCCAAGATGCCATCGCATTTTGAGAGACCCAAACCTGGAACCGAAAAGTTGAACAGTTACATTAGGTGGTCAATCTCGCCGAGAAAGGGAGCGATATTGACACAATATCGCGGTCACCCACTGTATATGCCGAAGCATGGGGGCATTAGGGGCGGAGGAGTGATTTTGCTCCTAATGCCACGTATATACGGTCGACATTCCTACGGAGGCTTGCCTGTGGAAAAGTCCGACCGTGTGTACGTGGCATAACTTTTTTTGCGGGAGGATTCCCCCATGCTTCGGGATATATATATATTTTAGGCACAGGTTGCGTTAAAAATTTTTTTATTTTTTACTATGTTTTTTTTTTTGGTATTTGCTTTGCAGGTATGGTATGATCTTACTGTTATATTGTAATGTTACTTTGTTTTAATGTTAGCCATAATTTTCTTAGCAGGTACGCCATTCAGTTGCAGTGCTGATTAGCCGCGTACGGGGCCCCAAAAACCAAGCACCACCTTCAAGATTTCTAAGGACATACATTTTTGATTTCACTCACACAAATCTTGAAGGCGCTGATTGGTTTTCGGGGTCATGTATGCGGCTAGGCTCCCAAAAAGTTCCACACATGTGGTATCCCCGTACTCAGGAGAAGCAGCAGAATGTATTTTGGGGTGTAATTCCACATATGCCCATGGCATGTGTGAGAAATATATCATTTAGTGACAACGTTTTGTATTTTTATTTTTTTTGGTTATTGTTCAATCACTTGGGGCAAAAAAATTAAATATTCATTGGGCTCAACATGCCTCTCAGCAAATAGCTTGGGGTGTCTTCTTTCCAAAATGGGGTCATTTGGGGGGGTTGTGTGCCATCTTGGCATTTTATGGCCTTCAAAACTGTGATAGGTAGTGATAGGTAGTGAGGAGTGAAATCAAAAATTTGCGCCCTTAGAAATGTAAAAGGCGGTGCTTGGTTTTTGGGGCCCCATATGCGGCTAGGCTCCCAAAAAGTCCCAAACATGTGGTATCCCTGTACTCAGGAGAAGCAGCAGATTGTATTTTGGGGTGCAATTCCACATATAACAATGGCATGTGTGAGCAATATATAATTTAGTGACAACCTTTTGTAATTTTTTTTTTTGTCATTATTCAATCACTTGGGACAAAAAAAAATATTCAATGGACTCAACATGCCTCTTAGCAGTTTCCTTGGGGTGTCTACTTTCCAAAATGGGGTCATTTGGGGGGGGTTTGTACTGCCCTGCCATTTTAGCACCTCAAGAAATGAGATAGGCAGTCATAAAATAAAAGCTGTGTAAATTCCAGAAAATGTACCCTAGTTTGTAGACGCTATAATTTTTGCGAAAACCAATAAATGTACACTTATTGCGATTTTTTTTACTAAAGACATGTGGCTGAATACATTTTGGACTAAATGTTTGACTAAAATTTAGTTTATTCGATATTTTTTACTTTTTGTTATAAGAAAAATCATTTTTTTTCAAAATGTTCGGTCTGTTTCCATTTATATCGCAAAAAATAAAAATCGCAGAGGCAATCAAATACCATCAAAAGAAAGCTCTATTTATGGGAAGAAAGGGACACAAATTTCGTTTCAGTACAACATTGCATGACCGCGCAATTACCAGTTAAAGCAGCACAGTGCCAAATTGTAAAAACACCTTTGGTCCTTTAGCTGCATATTGGTCCGGGGCTTAAGTGGTTAAAGGCTGCCGAAATGCTGGCAAACCTAGAGTGGTATTCGCTACTAGATTCACCACTTTTAATACTCATTTATAAATGTGTTAAAAAGACTATACAAAGCTGAGTAGAAATCTTTTTTTTTTGTAACCTAAAAACATGAATAAAAATAAAGTCCCCTGAAGAAGTCACGTGGAATGTGACGTAACGCCGTAGGGAGATTAAGGCCGACAGCGCAGACCGGGAGCAGCGGAAGTCACAGTAAGACAGTGTATTACACTGCAATCATACTCTGCCTGCTTTATACTGTTTAACTGTAAGAGTCCAATTTTTTATTACACATTAAAAGTTTTACCGAAATTACTACACTATAGTAGTCTCCTCTCCTCCTCTTGGGCTTTGGCTGGAGCGATCCCCCACTGCCCCCTTCCCCTCATTTCAGCTACCTGCTTTAGGACACTGTACTGTGGTGATCAGCGGACCACTTGTCTGGACACCCCACAGACGCAAGGAGGCTGTGATTATTCGTATGTGCCTAATATACAGAGTCAGGAGGTGAGAGTTTTGGGAGACAGGTGGAGGATCACTAATATGGTTCAATATTTCCTTGTGAAAATTATCTTTATTTGGTGATTGTAAAGTTACATTGTACATGTAGAAAACTTTTGGTATAGTGAACAAAAGGTTGGCATTCCATATTCTCAACAAATTATATCATCTTTAGAATTAAATGCAAAATAAAACAAAGAAGAGTATAACCAAATACTTCTGGCGACAACTGGAGAAGCTTGAGTATTTAGATGTGGAATGCTTACAGTCTGTCCCAGTTGCCTCGTTTCCAGATTAGCCGTACATTAAAGGCTACAAGTTTCTGTTTAACACAACCTTAAACATATTAATTATGAGTTACAAAAGTACGCTACCATCTCTGCGTTGATTGTAAAAAATAAGAGGATATAATCACATACAATAACTAACCGGGGGAAGGGAAAAAGGGGATAGAATAATAGGGTCTGCAGGGATGGGCTTGGCTCTGTTGTCAATATATACCTTATATAACAAATGTGTTTATTGAGCAAGCTACCATGGCATCATTACTCCTTCGTTAAAGTTTCCTGGTGCTGTGTATTGCGTCCACGGGTACCATATATTTTCAAACCTGGCGATCGTGTCCGTGTCCAATGCCTCCATTTTGGCATGTGACATCGCAGTATTCATTCTATTTTTTGTTTCCGTCACTGAAAGATTTGGGGTTTTCCAGGCTTTAGCAATGGTCTGCTTGGCCGCAGTAAAGAGTTGTGTTAGTAGTTTAAATTGTGCGTGTAATAAGTTACTGGGCTTTAAATTCAAAAGGGCTAATTTAGGGTCTGGAGGAATTTTCAATTTGGTCAGGATATTTGCTATCTTGAAAGTCTTTTTCCAGAACTTCTGTGCTTTAGGACACGTCCACCATGTATGAAAATATGTACCCGCGGTTGTACAACCCCTAAAGCATTGTCCAGAGTAACTCGGTACATATTTGGCTATTCTATCAGGCACCAGGTACCATCTGGTTAACACCTTATAATTCGTTTCCAATGCTAATATGTTGGAGGAGGCAGATTTAGTGTTTTGCCATATCTGGTTCCAGTCAGAGGTATTGACTACAAGATTTAGGTCATCTTCCCATTTCTGTACATATGGGAGTTTTGCCATACTAGTTTGAGTCGTTGCCTGGAGATATATGGTCGATATTGTACCTCTTGCGTGTGGATTTTCCTTGCAAACTCTTTCAAATAGAGACATCAGGTTTTTCGGTGTCGCCGGGATCATGAGCGACTCTACAAAAATTTTTATTTGGAGGTATCTAAACAGTTCTGATTGGGGGATACCATATTTCTTGCACAATGTTGGGAAGGGCATGATGCCTGATGGACCTAGGAATTTATAAACATATATACAATCTCTTTTCACCCATTCCTTGAATGTGTTAGGGAAGATCCAAGCTAGGTAGAATGCAGGATTTTTGTAAAATGAGAGCAATGGATTAAGGGGGGACTGTAATAGGTATTTAGTTTTGAATTTGTCCCACAATGACAGCGAGTGTTTGATAATGGGGTTGCAAATGTTTCTGCGTGACTTGGGGGAGATCCATAATAAGTTAGCTGGTGGGACGGGGTCACATTCAGCCGCCTCTATCGCTACCCAGAGGGGTGCTTCCTTTTTTGCATGGTATTTGGCAAGGGTTGATATTTGTGCTGCTCTGTAGTAGTTCACCAAGTTCGGGCACCCTAATCCTCCGTGTGTTTTGGAGAGGTGCAGTATTTGCGCTTTTATTCTAGGCTTGGAGGAGCCCCAGATAAAGGTCGCCATTCTTTTCTGTGCTATTTTCAAAAAGTATGCCGGCAGTGGGACGGGGAGCACTCTGAAAGATATAACAATTTTGTGAGAATCGTCATTTTGACTGCATTGATTCTTCCCAGCCATGACAGCGGGAGCTGAGACCAGGAGTTTAATAAATTTGTTGTGTGTTTAAGGAGAGGGGGGTAGTTGTGCGAGAATAGGTCAGAAGTGTCAGCGGTTAGATGGGTTCCTAGGTATGGGATGCTTTTATCAGTCCATTCGAAAGGAAGGCCTATTTTCGCTGCATTGAGTTCTATTTTTGAGAGGGATACATTTAACGCTGAGCATTTTTTGGGGTTTATAACTAGACCTGAAAACGTCGCAAATCTATTGAGTAATGGGATGAGATTTGGGCCTGTTACTTATGGGGAAGAAATAAATAAAAGGATGTCATCCGCAAATAAACATAATTTATGCTTAAAGCCACCTATTTCAATGCCTAAAATAGTGGGATCTGATCTAATTTTTTGGGCAAGCGGTTCTATGAGTAGGGCGAATAGTAATGGAGATAACGGACATCCCTGTCGTGTCCCTCTCTTGACATCAAAGGTGTCCGACCCATAACCTGCGTATTTAACATAAGCCTTAGGTTTATTGTAGAGTTCCATAATCCATTTAATAAAGTTCGGGCCAAAGCCCCATTTCTGAAGAGTATAACTTAAATACGGCCAGGAGATGGAGTCAAAGGCTTGTTTGATATCCAGAGAAAGGAAACACGCCGGGATGCCCCTTTTTTTCGCTATGTGTGCTAGTAGGCACGCCCTACGTACATTATCACCTGCTTGTCTGGAGGGCATGAATCCTACTTGATCTCGATGGATCAGGTTGCCAATGAATTTGTTGAGGCGGGTGGCTAAAATTTTACCTAACAATTTTATGTCCGTGTTTAGCATGGAAATGGGACGATAATTGGTGCAGAGTGTGTCGTCTGAATGCGGCTTGGAAATCATACATATCGTTGCTAATAATGATTCTGGTCTGAAAGATGTTTGGTTTAATAAGTCATTGAAGGCTTCTGCCAGTCTAGGAGAGAGTATTTCACTAAAACTTTTGAAGTATTGTGCTGAGAACCCATCAGGTCCTGGTCTCTTGTTTATTTTGAGATCCTGAATGGCAATAGTTACATCTTCTTGCGTGATTGGCTCTTCTAATTGTATTTTTTGTGTTTGGCTTAATTGTGGGAGATTAATTTCTGAGAAGAAGGAATCTGCTTCCGTCTCTTTCCACGTAAAGTGTTTTTAGGTGCGAGCTAAATTTTTGGACTATTTTGATTGGATTGCTAGAAACTACATTGTTAGCTATTTTTAGTTTTATAGGCTTAAAGGTCTTGTTAAGCGAATTTAGCGCTCTGGCTAGATATGCCCCTGGTTCGTTCACGTGTTTATAAAATTTGTGTCTAGTTCTGTTATGTGTTCTGTTTGCTGAATCAGTTAAAAACAAATCATATTCCAGGCGTGCTTTTTCAAGGCAAATTTTATTTCTAGGATTTGCTGAAATGTTCCTCTGAGAACTGGCTTATGTGCTTCCCATAAGGTGAGTGCGGATATTTCAGGACTAGTGTTGTGGTCTATGTATTCTTTTAGAGCCTGCTCAATGATCTGGCAGTGGATCGGGTGTTTGAGCAAAATCTCAGGGAGGTACCAGGTGGGGTCATGGCTTTTCGGAATGACAGAAGCTATTGTGGTATATACAGCATTGTGGTCTGACCATGGGATGGGTTTAATGTTTGAATGTAATATTTCCGGAGCCATACCGATTGTTACAAAAATATGATCTATTCGACTGAATGATTGGTGTGGGTTCGAAAAATATGTATAATTTCGCTTTGTGGGGTTGACTTCTCTCCATGTATCTACTAGATTGTGTTTGGATAGTAGATTGGGGAGAGTCCATTTGGCTTGATGCTTAGGTGGGGTGTAGGGGGTTTTATCTAGGAACGGGAGAAGGACTTGGTTGGAGTCTCCGCAGACGAAGAGGGTTCCTGTTTTGTGCAAATTAATTATTTGGAAGAGATGTGATAAAAAGGGTATTGGATTGAGGTTAGGGGCATAATATGATACTACAGTGATTTCAGAATCCATTATTTGGCCTGTTAAAATAAGGTATCTACCTTCCGGGTCTTTGATTTAAGATTTTAGTGTAAAGGGTGTGGTGCGATGGAATGCGATTAGGGTTCCTCTTTTTTTGACCGAGGCGGATGCTGTATAAACTTGTGGATATGAGGGGTTGAAAAATTTAGGTGTTGAGTTAGTGGTGAAGTGGGTTTCCTGTAGGCAAACAATGTGGGCCCTTTTGGCTTGGAAAGTTCTAAAAGCTTTGGTACGTTTCTGTGGTACATTTAGGCCCTGCACATTTAGAGACAATAAATTCAATGGTGCCATGGTAGCTTTACCTCTCTGCCCGTCTTACCATGATGATTCGTGTGGCAGTTGGCCAGCCCATTTCCTGCAGACTTGGGGAACGGAAGGGGGAGAGGGGGTCCGGAGTAATCAACCTTGGAAAGGGGGAAAAACACAAAACAAATTAGTAGTTGAACAATCAACAGTACACAAATGAAGTACAATACGTTTACCCGTGGCTGGGAAAAACCTTTCCAGCCAAGGGGAAAGGGGATCTCGTCGATTTCCCGCTTAATACTGCGGGGACCCGAGGAGATCATGGTGGGGCGCATGTTGTTTCCGTGCGGTGGGGGACCGCTTTTTAAGTAATCAGTGAAACACCGTGTGAGGTGTTATGTACTTTGTTTAATTTATAAACAAATTTCGAACAGGGTAATCCACATGTCCTGTACTCTTTTGTACAAGCACGTGGCAAGGGGGGGGGGGATTTTGCAGTAAAGCTCTTAACTAGATTGCTGCACATAGATAGATTCTATATCATTCTGACAGTGGTGGTACGTTAGGATATGAAATTGTGTTGGGGTGTTGAGGGATTATTCCTTTGGGATTGCTGGTATCGGGTTTGCTGGAGTACTGATTTTATGCTACAAGAATCTATAAGCTAGGTGGGGGTATGGTTGTGCTAGTTGTAACAAAGTGTTGAATAGTGCCCAATACCCAGTTCTAGGTTGATTCCAGCCATCCTGAGGTAGAAAATAAAAGAAGGGTGCGTATCTTAGATCAGTCCGAGTAAATATACAGTATAGCGAGAAGTGGTGTTGGTTTTGCATGTAGGAGCATACTAAAGTTCTAGGCATTTATTGAGTAAAGGATAAAAGAAGTGGTGGGGTGTGACAGTGAGAACATAGGTGTTAAGGATGAATGATATGAAGAAATTGGATGTAGTGTGTGCTAAGTGAGTATAGGGGGAGAAACAGATTGATATGATTATCATGGATTAGGAAGATCTTAATGTACAAAAGGTCGGCATTGGCTCCCCCCCCCGCCCGAAGGCGAGGAGGGGGGGAGGAGAAAAAAGGAAGGGGGGAGGGAGAGAGACCAAAATAGAGAGAAGAAAAAAAAATAAGAATGGAAATAAGAATCCACAATCAAAAATCGCCAGACTCCTTAGTCCAATCAAACTGTTCATCTCTCCCTATGGGACTCCATTGTAGGTAGGGCAAAAAGTGAATTTGGAAGTTCTTCTAGTAGGTGGTCAGTCCATGGTGTCCTCTTGGTCATGAGGTTGGGGCACAAACCTGCCCCGTTTATTGGCATGCTGTAATCCGTTGCTTTTCTCAGGTTGGGTGGATTCATTGTGGGAAGATGCTGATGCTGATCTTCTGCGTGAGGAGTTATTGGCAGTGGTTCGGTCAATAAGCTTTTGATCCATTAAGGCTTGGTGCAACTGATCAGGTGATCTGCATACTATTTTAGAACCCTGATAAGTGAACCGTAGGGAAAATGGAAATCCCCATTGATACTTGATTTGGTGTTGTTGAAGTTCCATCAAGAGGGGCTTCATTGCACGCCATTTGGTGATTGTCAGCTGAGAAATGTCAGCGAATAACTGGTAGTTGTGCCCCTGAAAGGTTAGACTGTTCTTTTCCCTGGCTGCTTCAAGGACCTGTTCTTTTGTCCTATAATAGTGGAATTTTACAATGATGTCCCTGGGAGGTCCCTCCGCTTTCCTTGGGGCTAGTGCCCTGTGCACTCTGTCAAATTCCAGTCTCTCTACTGTCATTCCCGGTATCAATTCCTGGCATATAGCTAATATAGTACCTGGAAGATCAAGGACTGTCTCAGGGATGCCCCTAAACCTTAAGTTTGACCTCCTGGCGCGGTTTTCAAAATCTTCTAATTTGGTTTGAAGTGCCATGTTCTCCTCTTTGAGTGTTTCTAGTTCAGATTGGTAGTCCTGTGTATAAATTTCTAATTCTTCCATCTTAGTCTCCAAGGTCTCAGTGCGACTACCCAGGTCCCTTATTTCTTTAGTGAGGCTTGAGGTAATTTGATCTGAGGTGCGCTTTAATGCTTTCTTCAGCATCCTCTCAAATTGCTGTATAAGTTCTGAGGGGACAGCTGTGCTTGATGCAGCAGCCTGTGAGGTGTCAGAAAGCTCCTCATGTTCACTATCTGAGCTCAAAGGACTCAGGGAGATGGCTGGCTTCATTAGCTTTGTTGTAATTCTTTTGCCTTTCCCTGCGGTGCGGACCTCTGAGGTGGCTGAGGTGTTTGCCGCTTTTTTAGCTGAGCCCTTTGTGTGCTGGGCAGCGCTGTTGGGGCTCGTTTTTGTCTTATTTCTTGCACCCCCCAACACCATTTTGGTATTAAAATGTTCCCCTCACCTCCCGGGGTGATGTCCTCTCTGTCCTGTTCTTTTGCGGCTCCGGTTATTTATTAATATCTGCAGTAAATTCCCCTCACGGAGCGGAGCACTAGTGCAGCATGTCTGTGCAGCTAGACCCCGCCCACACGCCTCCATGGTTAAATATTTCAACTAAACCAAGGGTGGGACATAATTTGGACTGTCAGGAGGTCTTTCAGCCTCCCATCTATGGGAACAATCTCATTATTTACTATTTTCAATTTATTGCATTATTGAACCATTTGCATCAGGGACATTGAGCCCTGGTTCACACTGGGTACGATTTGGAACGATTTGAGATGCGATTTGACATGTCAAATCGCATCTCAAATCGGCGGCAATTGTCGGCAATGGCACTGTCCTAATCAGTGCGACGCCGCATCTGCGATTTCAAAAAGTAGTTCCTGTACTACTTTTTGCGATTTCGGGCCGCGATTTACATTAAATTGCGGCCGAAATCGCGGCAAAATCGCGCATTTTACCGCGATTTTGAATTCGCAGCAGTGTGAACCTAGGCTGAAGGTCTAGGAGGCATGTGTTGCACTTTTACATAGAGTCGTTGCATTGAGCAACAGTTCACGTTTTCTGTGTTTAAAAACATACCTGTCAGTGATGAGAACAAAAAAGTCATACAAAACAGTCACATTTTCAAAATGAAACCTTGACATATATGCAGGGAGCACAGATTACCAGATTTATATGTTACTTGTATCACTCAAGCACTGATGTATGTAACAGGCGCTCCGGGCGCCTTCTCCTCCTCTGGTAACAGGCGCTTTCAGCGCCGTAGTGCGTTCCATGGGCCGCATGCGTTCCAGCTTGGAACGCGGATGTGCGCTGCAATTCACGGCGGTCATTTGAATTTAGTGCGATGCACTGCACCTGTCCTCTTCCTATAAAGGTATTCACATTACAAAGATAAACCGTTCTATTATTGTCAGCCGTACCGGCCACACTACAATAAGGGGCATATAAAAAAAAGGGGGGAATATTGGGGCAGGGAAATAGCAATTGTTTGCTAATTATATAGGTAGATGCGAAAGTTGCCTATATTTGATCATGTACCCTGTTGGGTATGTTGCTGTAACCAAAAAACATCTGGAAATAAAGGGGGAAAGGACTGGGAAAGGAAAGTGAGCTAAGAGAAGATCACTTGATAGGGGTTACAATTAGCAACAATTAATGATCCTTACTAAGACACGTGATACAACTTGATTTATTCATGTATCATTGAATCATGTAAAAGTGAAAATATCAAACTCAAATAGTACAAAATAGTGGATCTAAAAAAGAACATGAAATTTCATGAACTCAAATGACGAACAGGACATACACAAGACAACACGTAATAGCACAAGTCCGGACGTGTGGCAGTTCAGCCACTGCCAGTACACACCGTATTCAATGGAT
Source organism: Rana temporaria (assembly GCF_905171775.1). NCBI lineage: Eukaryota > Metazoa > Chordata > Amphibia > Anura > Ranidae > Rana > Rana temporaria. The sequence continues at coordinate 536,595,969 of NC_053489.1, forward strand.
ACAGTCAAGTAATTTAATAAAAAATGAAATTGGGTGTCAGAAATTATTCTGGCAGCACCTTCTTTATAAGTACCAATGGGTGCTTTGGCTAGTGGCTGGACCCTGCGGGTGAGGAAGAGGAAGGGAGGGGGGGGAGCAGTGGAGGGAATTGCAAGGGTGGATATTAATCAAGGGGTTAACTCTAGAATTCCTTATTGATTAGTATCTTCTTGGGGGCCATCAACATGCATATGTTAGTTGGTTATCCTGAGAAGTGCTCTAATGAGCTATAATTGATCAGGTCTTGGAAGTTTAGGGCAAAGTATTTGCAAATAAATGATCCTGGATATGTATGTCCAATATATTCTTGGTAACAGAAACTTCAACAATGGTTGAGCAGTCTCGTCACAGTGGTGATAACAGAGATACTGGCAGTAAGAAATATAATTCATAGATATAGAGAGTACCTGATTCCGATGTCCACTGGAAATGATCAAACTGCTGGAGGTTATACATTACCACAATACTGCCATATAGATGTTTGATTAGGCCATATGTTGGGCAGTGCGAGCACCCTATAAAGAGATCAATATAGGCTGGCTTCCGTTACCCAAACAATGGGATCAGGTGGTGAATCTCTCTCCTCAATCCTCGCCTTTGCTGTCCGTGAAAGGGCTGGCGGAGGTAGCATTGAGTTGCCCAATGGCAAATAGCTGTTAGGTGGATTGCTCGTGACTCTCTCTCCCCATGGCTTCCTGCTCATCTCACTCGTAGGAAGCGTCACGTGACTGGTGCGCGGTGATGACGTCAACACGTTTCGCCATGCTGATAGCGTAGCTTCATCTTGGACATTCACCAATCACCAGGGGGCAGGCATATTTATACACCGTCCGACTAGGGATTATCACCATGGGGAAATTTAAAGAAAAATTGTCACAGATGCATGTCAGGTTCTGTTATGCATTTAGATCCACTATTTTGTACTATTTGAGTTTGATATTTTCACTTTTACATGATTCAATGATACATGAATAAATCAAGTTGTATCACGTGTCTTAGTAAGGATCATTAATTTTTGCTAATGGTAACCCCTATCAAGTGATCTTCTCTTAGCTCACTTTCCTTTCCCAGTCCATTCCCCCTTTACTGCAATAAGGGGCATCATTATGGCCAGCTAGCAAAAGACATTCACTGCGTCCAGCCTGCAATCACTGCAAACAACCTGGGAGTTCTTCCTTGCTGATGCCCTGAGTCCCTTGCTGCTAAACACTGAAGCCCTGCAAACGGATAAGTAGAAATTGTGTCACTTGTAGTTCTACAGAAAGATCTGCTGCAAACTTTCTACTTAAAACAATTGCTGTTATTTAGTATGGCTTTTGGCTATTAACATACTACTTGGGATAGACTGTTGTGCCTATGATAGTTTGCTAAGGAATATTTTAAAGGGACATCTACACTCAAATTACCTGAGCTATATTTGCCTCTTATATGCAACTATTAGTTGTCCCTACAACTCCTACTTACTACGGGTACTCTCAAATTACCTGAGCTATATTTGTGTCTTATATGCAATTATTAGTTGTCGTAACAACTCCTATTTACTATGTGTACTCTCAAAGTACCTGTGCTATAATTGCCTCCCAGATGCAACTATTAGTTGTCTCTATAACTCCTATTTACTATGTGTACTCTCAAAGTACCTGAGCTATAATTGCTTCTCAAATGTAATTATTAGCTGTCTCAACAACGCCAATTTACTACGTGCTTGACATAAGTACTACCTGTTTATGGGCCTATGCCCTAACTTGCGGAACATGTTCGCCTAAACTTTTCTATGCTAAGGGTTTCATACCTTCTCCCTTAGAGGCCTAATGCACGACTCTATGTAATACTGATAATCGCTTGCATACAGTTGTGCATTGGAATCTTTAAGTGCATACTATAATTTTAAACGCTAAGCTCTGGTCGCATGTTGCAATGCGTCCAAGCTTAGTAGCTCAACGCCTATCTGTATGTGAGAGAGAGATGATGTAGAGAACCCCCAAATTCCTGTTTGTGTGGAGTGACGCCTGGGGCCTAATACTGAATTCTCACATAAAGAATAGCATTGAAATCCTTGCTACCGCAGTTGTGGTTCACTCCGTTCACCAGAGCTGTTACAATGTGCTTGCACCATTCCACTCCTTTGTTGGTAATCTGGTGATCTAACAATGCCAATTCCTGATGTTAGAGTGAAATTTACACAACAGCAGGTTCCTGCAAATACTAAGACATTTAAGCCTACAATAAAATAAAAAAATTGTATGAATAATTAGAATTTAAATTTTAAATGTAACTGATCATGCAGGAAGCTGAAAAAAGGAAACTTCACAGCAATGGCTTTAGGAATCATAATAATCATGTAAGAGGTAGACAACTCATTAAACCTCAATTGTGCCTCACTGCTAGAGAAACTGTGGCTCAACAGAATTGTTCTCTCATGGACCTTTTAATTCTGTTTTTTTATTTTAGGCTCATCTGTTACTAGTATTGTAACCATTCTGGATTCAAAGTTATCTCTACTGAGAGTAGGCATCAGCACTTGGCCCTCTGAATATCATACCTTTCTTACCCATTTATTCATAACGACCAGGCTATCCATAGCCAGAAACTAGAAACAATCAAAACCTAGTCCATTTTGAAATCATGTACCCCAAAGTGCATCTCATCCAGGACAAATTTAAGCAACTATGGTGTCCTTGGCGTCAAAGTCCTAAGTGTACTATCTCACTTTAATGTAATTGCCCCTGACCTTCTTAGTACTCCATTGTTATCATGCAGGCCTCCTATTTAGGTGTTGATGCCTTTCACTCCAGGAAAAATTTGGAAAACTGAGAGCAATTTATCGTACTTTGAAACCCCTCCATGCATAAACTATTGTGCTTATACTGACTCTTCTTGTATTCCTTACTTCATGTGTTCTCTTCTCTTTCCATTCCTTTATTTTTATCCGGTGTTCATTTGGCTTGCATTCTTTGTATATGGTATACATTTCAAAAAAAAGTTTTATATATATGCCAGACAATTACATTATGTTCTGAAAATGTACACTCAGGGCCAGATTCTCGTAGACTGGCGTATCTTCGCGGCGGCGTAACGTATCTGATTTACGTTACGCCGCCGCAACTTACAAGGGCAAGTGCTGTATTCGCAAAGCACTTGCCCTGTAATTTGCGGCGGCCTAGCGTAAATCGGCCGGCGTAAGCCCGCCTAATTCAAATGTGGAAGGGGGGCGTGTTTTATGTTAATCAACTGTGACCCGACATGATTGACGTTTTTCACGAATGGCGCATGCGCCGTCCGTGGAAATCTCCCAGTGTGCATTGCTCCTAATATGCCGCAAGGACGTATTGGTTTTGACGTGGACGTAAATGAACTCCAGCCCCATTCACGGGTGACTTACGCAAACAACGTACATTTTTTAATTTTCGACGCGGGAACGACGGCCATACTTAACATTGGCTGCGCCTCATAGACCCAGGGGCAACTTTACGCTGGGAAAAGCCTAACGTAAACGTTGTAACTTTACTGCGTTGGCCGCGCGTACTATTGGGAATTCGCGTATCTAGCTAATTTGCATACTCGACGGGGAAATCGACAGAAGTGCCACCTAGCGGGCATAAAAAAAAATTGCAGTTAAGATCCCACGGCGTAAGAGACTTACGCCTGTCGGATCTAATGAATATCTGTGCATAACTGATTCTAAGAATCAGTCGCATAGATACAACGGCGCTAGGCAGAGATACGACGGCGTATCTGGAGATGCGCCGTCGTATCTCTTTTGAGAATCTGGGCCTCTATACCTTCAATGCCTTTGATAAAATAAATATTAACAATAAGCTAAATTCTGAAATCCTCCTTTTACAATCTCTGTCACTCTCAGTATTAATGTATGTGGGCCATGCCCAGGGACAGGTCCATGACATCTGTGACTCAAAAGATGCCCTCAGTCTTCTGCTTTTATGACACTGGGCATCGTTATGTTCAGAAGGCTGGGGGCATTTAGCGGCAGAAAGGAATTATTATAGGGGACATTCCAGAGATGAGAGTATTGTAGCCATAGCTGCTTTTTTGTTTTAAACCCTGGGCTGGTGGACTAAAATGATTAAAGTTGGTCTTTAAGTTAAATTGTGAGGACTTGCATAGCTACAATGTTTGTTGAATATAAATATTAGCTTACTTACAGGGTTCCCATGCTGTGTAGGTTTGGTCATCAAAGATTAGTTTAATAGTATAGATATCACAATATGCAGGATTTGCAATTATAAAATATGCTTTGCAAAATATAGAAGGACGTAAAACATTGACTAAAATTTTATGTGCCTTTCTTCCAAGTTTTTGCTTTTTTTTACTTCATCGTCTGTGCTCTATGCTTTTTTGGGAATACATAACAGATGTGTTAGTGATGACCCCCATGTGAGTGGCATAGCAAGCAGAGAAGTAAGTAATTTGATAGTTGTTTTCTAAAGAAACGTTTTCTTTTGAAATTGTTGCTTTTATACTACTAGCAAAATAAAAATGCAAATTACTGTATCGCATGTAAGTCTGCTATAAGAAAAATATTATTATTATACAGGATTTATATAACGCAAACAGTTTGCATAGCACTTTAGGAGTCAGGAGCTTTGTGGTTTCATTGGTTAGATGGTTAGGAAGGGAGGGTTGTATTTTGGAGATGCTGCAGAGGTTGAAGCGGAATGCTTTGGAAAGTGATTGGATGTGGGGCCGAAAGAAAAGTTCAGAGGATAACACCTAGCAACCTGGCATGCGGGGATGGGTGGATGCTTGTGCCATTTCTCTTGACAGAGAAGTCAGGGGAAGAGGCACATGGGGGAGGAAATATTATGAGCTTGGTTTTGGACAAGTTGAGTTTGAGCAAGTGGTGTGGTATTTAGTAAGTTAGTGATGCATGAGGAGTGAGTTGAAGGGTTGAAAGATAGATTTGGATGTTGTCAGCGTAGAAATGGTATTGAAAGCCATGGGAGGCTATCAGATGACCCAGGGAGGAGGTGTAGATAAGAGAGTATTGAAAGAACAGGATATGGGATTTTAAAGGTGCTAGAGATAATAGTCAATACAACACAAATTATAAAAAATAGAACATATTTTATTAATAACAGCAATTAAAAAACTGATGAATACTATTCATTGACTGTTACAGGCATACATCTAATACCTAACATGTAACAGTGATGGATTGTATACAGTTGAAAGTAGCGTCCATTTTTGTTTGACATTTTCGCCTTTAAGGCTTCATCAGGACTGGACGTGAAGGGATACTTTAAATATTTTTTCAAATGAAATCCAGCTCATAGAGATACGGAGGTCACTACAATGGAACCAATCCTCTCCTGGTCTCTGTGTGTGCACAGAAGTCACGGGAGGACCAGCGGCCCTAAGCAACATTCGGGGTGTCGGCGGCGGTGATCCCATGGTGGAGCCTTCAAAAAAGTAAAAAAATAAAAAAAATAAAAGCAGATAATAACAGGCCAACATGGCCAAACTTGTGTGCCACAAGGCAAAGGGAGGTCTGGACCAGACCGTCATAAGGGCAACAGTGGAAGCACACATAAGCGTCCAAACTTCTCAACAGCTAAAAAAAGTAGCCCCGGTATTAGAAAAAGGTCCATACATCAGCAGCTTCTCCACCTTGGCAAGTAGGTATAAAGGAGCCATAGCAATACAATTTAAACAGTACATCACCCATCAGGAGGAGCACGGTGGCGGTTGCGACCTTCCCGGATCGACTGTTCCTCCCGGGCCATCCATTGTGCGGCCGCAGATGGTAGATCAAAAAAGTGAGGGGTACAACATAGCATACTTTATATCCAGGGCTCTAAGATGACGTTTAACATCAAGGAATTTTGCACATTGTTTCTGCAGTTCAGCAGAAAAATCTGGGAAAAAAGAGATTTTAGCATTATCAACTTTCATGGCCTCTAGTTTAATCCTGGCATTGTGAAGTATAGCATCTCTGTCCTTATAGTGAAGTAGCTTGAAGAGAAAGGGTCTTGGGGGACCCCCCGGCAGGGGAAGCCTAGCAATTACTCTGTGCGCCCTTTCCACAGAAAATAATGGAGTGAACACCTCCTTGCCAAACGCAGCCACCAGTCAGTTCTCAATATATTTTACAGGATTCTTCCCCTATGCTCTCTCAGGCAGCCCAACCAGCCTGATGTTGTTTCTTCTCATCCTATTCTCCAATTCCTCTAATCGAGAGGTGTGCTGTGTGAGGAGATAGTTGTTGTATGTAAGATCCCTCTGCATGGGAGCCATGTCATCCTCAAGGGAGCTCACCCTTCTCTCCACTGCAGAGGTCCTCTCCCTCAATTTTTGTGCATCCTGTCTCATAAAGGATATTTCTGCCTTCACTCCCTTAATATCAGCAGTCAGGGCAGCCAGAGAGGTATTGCAGGTAGTTATAGCAGCAAAAATGTCTCTGAGTGAGGGTTCACCATCCAAGGCAGGGCTGGTGGGGGCTTGCAGACTAGCAGAGCTGCCATCAGGAGTACTCACTGCGCTCCATGGAAACCCCGACCCACCTCCATCCTCCAGGGGAACCGTGTCATCGGCATCAGATGAGCCACCGGGCGACTCCCCATACACCTCAGAATGAGCATTGGGGTCTGCAGCCAGCGCCATGGAGAAAAGTTTCTCTGCTCCCTCCCGGTGTTTTTCCCTGGCCGTGCGCTGGGCCTGAGCGCCATTTTGTTGGGCCATGCTGTCCGTGGCTTGGGCCACAGATTGCTTCCTCGCGGCAGACATCTGACGCGTACAGGGCTGTAAAAGGTATCGGGATACTCGGGGGACCTTCCAGCAGCCAGCGGGTGAAGAAAGCAGGTAAGCCGGGTAGCAGAACAGGATAGATTAGAGGAGATTCGGTGGAGAGGAGCTGAAGATGCGTCTGGCTACATCCGCTGCCTGGCCACGCCCCCTCCCTGGTTTGCTTTTAAATACTCCCCAGAGTATGGGGTTCTGCTGAGAGGGGCTACACAAGGCTGATTGGGAACCTGGGCTTGGAGGTCTTTCTGGCCCGGATGGTTCTGGTCTCTCTATCATCTGACACTATGGTGTTGTCATCACTGTTCTCCTTTGGTGAACACTTTCTGGCCACCAATGTGAGGATAGACGACTATTCATTTGCAATAAGATACATATAACCACTTAGCGATCACCAACTGCCTCTCTCTGGGGTGGTATTATTAGATCCCATTCTATACACTTTCTCCTTCTCTTTTCTTGTTTCCATATCATTTCCTTGTTTTTTTCCTCTCTTCCTTTCTCTTTCCCTTTGTCTTTTTCTCCCTATATCTACAATATTTGGAAATGTTTCATGCCTCGGGGGGTGCAATTCTCCTAATATTGGCAGCCTAGGAGAATGTCTCTGGCCAACATTCAATAGGCACACCTGCCTATTAGCATTATTACATGTGTTTGTGTTGTTTTTTTTTACGCATATGTAATCCTTATGCTGCAATTTCCGATACCTGTATGACTTCTCTATTCTTTTTAATAAACTTGATGCAAAAAAAATGTATTCTGCTACATTTCTTTGGTGAAAATAACCCATATCAGTGTATATTATTTAGTCTGTAGGAACTATGATATATATCTGAAAAATGTATCTAATTTATTTAGGCAGAAAATGCCAGGACAGTACAAATATCCCCAAATTACCTATTTTTGGAAATCAGACAGTTCAAGGCGTTTAGTAAGAGGCATGGTGAGTATTTTGAATTTGCAATCTTTGGTAAAAATTATTTGGAAAGGCAAGAAATAAAAAAAAAATGTCTTCAACATTTTTTTGTATATACTGTCACCAGTGCAGTACAGCATTATCATATAACTGTTGTGGCAGTGATTAGGGACACTGACTGGTGACAGTATGTTTTTTTTTAATTATATTTATGTTTCTTTTTTTGTTACATTTTGTTTTCTAACATGCTACCACACGCTTCCTGATGACGATTTCACATCGAAACGTACGTCGAGGCGCACACTGGTTACGCTGACGCACGCTACTTCCGGGTCCTGTTGGGAGAGCTGGAACGCACGCCACCCACAGATACACACGCGGACCCGCTCTTTGCCACATTCGATACAATCGATACACGCGCAGTAGCCTCAGTGCCGGGACTTTGGCACTTTACCAAGTAAGAGGCCATTTGGCTGTCCTGTCAATTTTATTACTTTTTAAATAAAAAGGATAATATACTATTGCGATCTTTCTTTTGTATTTTGGATGGGATGTGAGATCTGCTATCTGTCTTACTGTTGATCGGGATGTCCTTGCCTATTCAGTCTTCACCTACTCATTCCATGGTTACCATTGTGTAACAAAGCTGATTTGACCTCTTTTTTAAGAAAGGGTCCACTCAAGTTGGTAAGGAGCCAATCTATTTATTCACGTCGGGTGAATGTTATTCTATCGGTGGAGGCTTCAACTGTTTTTCTTCAGGCACAGATCTCACTTTAAGGATTTATTATTTTCTATGGACTTTTTGTGAACACTTGTTATTCATATAGAGTTTCAACAATTTTTCATACACTAATATTTTTGGATCACTTATAATAATTTTTATTTTATTTTCACCAGCACTATTTGGAAGTTTTCATTTATGGACTATTATTCATTTATCACTATGTTTATTTATGTTTATATATGTTTTCTTATTTGTTAGACATAGCGCCCCCTCCCTCACATGTTCCATATTGCTTCAGTCACCTGATTTTGGGGAGCAGCTGTATATATATTTACATTTTTTGATTGTATATTATGATTTGACTTGGTCCTACCCTAAAGTAGGTCCAACCGTGGCGCACAGATTTTCTTACCAACATGCTACCATAGTAACACTGTACTATTCTGGAGAAGTGATCAATATCTTTTTTTTTTTACATATTATGAATGCATATGCCAATGGATTTCATTGGTATAAGCCAGTATTTCTCAAATTGTTTTCAGTAAAAACACCCTTTAAAATGATGCACAATCTCAAGGCATTCTAAAATGTAAAAAACAATAATAATAGTTTTAGGAAATTTAGCAACATCCACAAATGTAGGACAACCAATGTTAGAGGTAATATATTCTTCCAAAGCAAATTCACCTTTACACACTGGTACTGATTAGTATTCCAATGTTTCTCTTCTCTCTGAGTTTCTCTCTCTCACCATGCTAATGTGACCCTGTGTTGACAGAGGGGGCAGGGGCATATAATGGTGCTGTGCAGGTGGCCAACCTCCTCCATATTAACCAATGGTCTAAATGGATGTTAGGACACAGGAACTGGAAGGTTGTAATGGTGCACAATGAAAACCTGTGGCTTTGTTTTACTAAAAAGCAGCCTTTTTCCAACGCTGGCTTGTATACAATTGTTGGGTAACCTTTAGGAATTTGCCAAGGCACCCATGAAGAAACCTTCGGGCACTCCAGGGTGCCTGGGCACCTTGGTTAAAAAAGGCTGGTATAAGCAACCATTTTTACTGAATGAAACTAGTTTATTCAGTGCCTTTTGTTGTGATTAGCAGTGATTGGTCAAAGCTAATCACATGGTTCAGGCTGTGATTGGCCTGTCTGTACCATGTGTTCATTTTGTCCAATCACAGCTAGCAACACAATTGTATACAATGGATGGCATGAAAAGAAGCCATCTATTGTTTACAATTGACATGTGATCTCCTGTGATTGGTCACAGTGGGCCAGTGCAGTGATCAGTCATCGGCTGTGTCCACCGCACATAGCCGATGACATATTGCGCCGCTGCGTGGCTCTGAGAGAGGAACATTCTGGGAAGATGTCATATGATGTCCACCCAGAGCAACATTGCTCCTGCCCGGCTGTTATTTTACTATAGGCTGGGCAGGAAGGAGTAAAATGAGATAAAAATAAACAATACAAAAAATGAAAACAAACAATTACAGTTCTAGAACTTTCACACAGTTAGATAGAACGAGGCTTGGCTAAGGAAGCATTGAGCATGTGCGAGATTGCAGCTAGGAATAGAAGAGAGGGGGCGGAAGTATTTTACATTACAGACTTTGAAAACCACACTTAAAATGGAGCTGGAAGCACCGATTTTAAAACTGCTGGAAAAAGGTAAGAAACATGAGAATGGGGGTTATTATACTGTAGAAGATGTTGTAATAGTTTATTATACAGGTTTATTTTAAAAACAGCATCTGAGGGGCAGAGTTTACTTCCTATTTAAGTCAGCCTACAGCATTTAAATTGATTATATAATGAGATAAATATGTGGATTTTTGTTAGAGAATAAAGGATTGAATTGATTAAAGTGATTTACTCCCTCTGGATTATGCTATAACATCCATAGGAGTGCACAGCCTGTTGCATTAGGGTGTGCACCCCAAAGCCCAAACACACTTGCCTTTCTAGGGCAGTGAATGAATGGGAAGTGATCTGTGCTGAGCGGTTTCCTGTTCATTCACAAACAAATGTTCACTATGTTCATTTAGAAAACGAAGGGGCCAGTAAATTACATATTAACTAGCCCCTTCCCCACTGTCCATCCTGAAACATTCTCTTCAACAGCCAGGGGAGAGGAGAGATAGGAAGCCAGCAGCACTGAGGGGTGGGGGGTTGGCCAACACGGGGGGAAGCCTGGGCAGTAGGGGGAATCAGCACTGCATGTAGTGATTAGGGTGTGCAGAGGCATACCTGGCACACCCCCTGCACACGCCTATGATAAAATTATACAACGTTGATCCATTTTGATTTTTTTTTTATAAAAATATTGGTAGATGTTGCGACATAGTTCCCTTTGTTGCACTTAATTGTCATATATAGAATATGAAATAAAAAAGTGAAATATTTAGAGCAGTATTTAAATATTACTAGAACTTTAGATTCTATTTTATAGGTTGTAGGTGTGACCAGTATAATTATTTTAAATGGCTGTTAAAGTAGTTGTAATCATTTCTAATAACAACACCACAGGGTTGATTAACTAAAAATAGAGTGCCAGATTCACAGAAAAAGTACGCCGGAGTATCTGCTGATACTCCGGCGTACTTTCAAATTTTCCGCGTCGTATCTTTATTTTGCATTCACAAACAAAGATACAACGGCATTTGGCTAAGATCCGACAGGCGTACGGCTTCGTACGCCTTCGGATATTAGGATGCAATACTTCAGCGCCCGCTGGGTGGAGTTCGCATCGTTTTCCGCGTTGGGTATGCAAATTAGCTGTTTACGCGATCCACGAAGGTACGCGCGTTCGTCGCATTCTCTTATGTCGTTGCTAGTCGGCTTTTCCCATCGCAAAGTTACGGCTGCTATTTAGGTGGTGTAAAAATAGACAGCCATGTTAAAGTATGGCCGTCGTTCCCGCGTCAAATTTCAAAGTTTTTTTTTTGCGTAAGTCGTCCGGGAATACGAAAGGACGTAACGCACGTCGCCGTTCAAAACATTACGTCGGGGCAACGTCATTTTGCGCAAAGCATGGCGGGAAATTTCAAAACGGAGCATGCATAGTATGTTCGGCGTGGGAACGCGCCTAATTTAAATGGTACATGCCCCATTTGAATTAGGCGGGCTTGCGCCGGATGGCTTTACGCTACGCCGCCGCAAGTTTACAGGCAAGTGCTTTGTGAATCAAGCACTTACACTGAAAACTTGCGGCGGTGTAACATAAACAGGATACGTTACGCCACCGTAAAAGTACATGAATCTGGCCCCCAGAGTGCAAACTCTGATGCAACTCTGCATAAAAAACAGTCAGGTTTCTTTCTATTAAGGCCTAATTAAACAAGCTGAAGTTAGCAGCTGATTGGCCACCATGCAGAGCTGCACCAGATTTTTTACTCTCTAGTTTTAGTAAATGGATTTTGATCTTTGTTTTTGTTTTTTTAAACTTGCCTTTACAGTACTGTCCAGCTTCAGAACTACAGTTCACATGATTGCTCTCAGTTTCACAGTGATGCATGGACCTACAGTACAAGTGGACGTGTCTAGTGTTAGGGCATATTTAATAAATGTAACTTCCTTAACCATCTGAGAGCAGGGATGGGTGGGAGGTGTGGCTTTGCACTGACTATGGAAGATACAGGTGAATTTATTCATTTCTAACTTTACAAATACTTTTAACTGCTTTTACACTTTTTGTAGTAATACCATTGTATTTTATATTGTTAAATGCAGTTTTCGCTCATATTTTTTCTAAATATATAAGTTACATACAATTTTAATAATTTGCAACAATTTTGGCATAAAATCTTTTTTTAGTCACACAATTTGATATGTGGAAAAAGTAATGGGGCTTTGGTTTTTAATTCTTGTGCACATTAAAGATAATTGAGGATCTATCTTTCTAGGTGAAAAATCTAATTTCAAAATCACAGCCCCACAATAAATTCACACCTAATGCAGTATCATAGGGCCAAATCCACAAAGATTGTGCGTAACGTAAATTTTTCCATTTAAGTTACACTGCCTTAAAATTTCTACCTAAGTGCCCGATCCACAAAGCACTTACCTAGAAATTTTGGGCTGTGTAACTTAAATTCCGCCAGCGCAAGGCGTTCCTATTTTCATGGGGGCGATTCCCATTTAAATTAGGCGCGCTCCCGCGCCGGCCGTACTGTGCATGCTTGTGATGTCATTTTCCCGACGTGCATAGCGCAAATTTACGTTACGCCGAGCTTTGTGGATCGCGTCGGGTCAATAAAGTTGCGTCGGGAAAAAAAAGGTACGGCGGGAAAAATAAAATAAAAAAAATAATAAAAACCGCGTCGCTGGACAGAAGGGTCTGCTTTTACATGGTGTACTAACTTTACACCTTGTAAAAGCAGCCCTAATTTTGCGTTTGCAAACTAAAACTTACGGAGAAAAAACGAAGCTGAAAAGCTTTGTGGATCTCCGTAAGTGCTAATTTGCATACCCGAGGCGGCATTTTGACACAAAATGCCCCCAGCGGCGGATGCGGTACTGCATCCTAAGATCCGGCAGTGTAAGTCCCTTACACATGCCGGATCTTCTGCCTAACTATGGAAAACTGATTCTGTGGATCAGTTCCATAGTTAGGAACAGGGATACGACAGCGTAACAGCAGTTACGCCGTCGTATCCCTTTTGTGGATTTGGCCCATAATGCTTAATGACTTATTTTAATTAAGGATGGAAATTCTGAATGTCATTAACCCATGGCAACTTATCAGAATTCACCCTACTAAAGTCAGACCTGTTCAAAATGAATTGTGAGGGGGTTTGCTATGGGTCAGTGCACTTAAAGTTGACCTTTTTGTACAAAATAAACCTCTGACAAGTTACAATATGTGGTAAGTTTATGATGTTTTAAAAAAACTATTTTTTTTTCATTGAAATGCAGTTTTTGGGCTGCAGTTAGTGACATGACTAAAAGCATGTTACTAAGCATTCTGCTGCAAGCAAAAGAAAACATTTCCTCAGTCTCCTCTCCTTCAGTAGTCAGTATGCAATATTGTAACTGTGTACCAAGTCACAATGTGCAAATCTGCAGTAAAGACTGATCTGTTCCAGGCACCGGTATTTACATGATTTACATTGCCAGCATATCTGTCTAGGAAGTAGATTCTGACCCTGGAAAAAAGCAGGAGTTATTTGGTCCTTGAGAAGTTATATTTTTTATTACTATTTTTATATTCCACTAATACAATACTTAAAACTCATGTTTTAAAAAAAATACAGCATCTAAAGCTAGATCTGCTTTAATAAATAACACTTTAAATAAATCTGTCCCTGTATTTGCAAATTTTAATAGCAAACTGTTTTAGAATTTTGTAACAAGTCTATAGACAATTACAAATTACTATGGAGTTGTATGTTTCTCGAAATAGTCAATGGCAGATAAGATTAGTATTTTCTTTTAATCCCCAGTTACATTTTAGTGTGAGTTTATTTGATTTTTTCAGTGGAAAATTCTTAAATGCAAAATATAAAAAAACATATTTAAGAAACAATAAAAATGTGGAAGTGCATCCAAATACCTTCATATAACACTTACTTTCATTTTAGGCTTCATTTTAGTATATAAATCAAATTTTTCTTCAAAGATATTCTACCACTTCTCGTTCTCCTCTCACTTACAAAAATGTATTTCAGATTACTTCTGTATAATATATCACTTCATTTATTATGTTATTAAAGTGGAAATCCGAGCAAAAAGGTAAATACATACTGTACAGTACTTGAAATAATATACAGAAATCAAATACAGGCATACCCCACTTTTAAGTACACAATAGGGTTTATTTACTAAAGCTGGAAAGTGCAAAATCAGGCTCACTTCTGCATAAAAACCAATGAGCTTCCAGGTTTTTTTCCCAAAACTTAATTGAACAAACTATGGTTAGAAGCTCATTGGTTTCTATGCAGAAGTGAGCCTTTCCAGCTTGTGTATTTTTTTCAGTCTTGTAGCATGAAAACATCTGCCACACTGTATAGCTGGGTAGATGACTTGTTGGACAATAAATCAATATCATCAGTAAGGATGAGCCGAACACCCCCCCAGTTCGATTCACAGCAGAACATGCGAACAGGAAAAAAAATTGTTCGAACACGCAAACACTGTTAAAGTCTATGGGACTCGAACGTTTGAAATCTAAAGTGCTAATTTTAAAGGCTAATATGCAAGTTATTGTCATGAAAAGTAATTGAGGACCCGGGTACTGCCCCAGGGGACATGTATCAATGCAAAAAATGTTTTAAAAACTGCATTTTTTTCGGGAGCAGTGATTTTAATAATGCTTAAAGTGAAACAATAAAAGTGAAATATTCCTTTAAATTTCGTACCTGGGGGGTGTCTATAGTATGCCTGTAAAGTAGTGCATGTTTCCCATGTTTTTTAACAGTCCCTGCACAAAATTAAATTTCTAAAGGAAAAAACTCATTTAAAACTACTCGCGGCTATAATGAATTGTCAGGTCCCGGCAATACAGATAAAAGTCATTGAAAAAAACGACATGCGTTCCCCCCAGTCCATTACCAGGCCCTTTCAGTCTAGTATGAAAATTAAGGGGAACCCTGAACCAAAAAAAAATGTGGGGGGTCCCCCAAAATTCCATTACCAGGCCCTTTAGGTCTGGAATGGATTTTAAGGGGAACACTGCGCCAAATAAAAAAAAATGGTTTGGGGTTCCCCCAAAAAATCCATACCAGACCCTTATCCGAGCACGCAACCTGGCAGGCCACTGGACATGAGGGGGGACAAGAGAGCGGCCCCCCTCCTGAACTGTACCAGGCCACATGCCCTCAACATGGGGAGGATGTCCCCATGTTGATGGGGACAAGGGCCTCATCCCCACAACCCTTGCACGGTGGTTGTGGGGGTCTGTGGGTGGGGGGCTTATTGGAATCTGAAAGCCCTTTTTAAGAAAGGGGACCCCCAGATGTCGGCCCCCCTATGTGAATTGGTAACAGGTACATTGCACCCCTACCATTTCAACCAAAAAAGTGAGAAAAACGAAAAAAAAAAACACACAAAGTTGGGACAAGTCCTTTAATCCAAAAAAAAAATTCCAGCGCTGTAATCCTTCTACGAGTCTGACGTGCCGCTATGAACGATACCTTCTCCATAGGAGGCTCCTGACTGAATAACGCATGACCCGTCTGACAGCTGTTTTATAACTGAGGGCGGGGCCACCTGTGACATGGATGGGTGACCCCGTCCCTTCTGATGCAACAGGGTTTCCCGTGACGCATCAAAGGGGAAGTGGTCACCCGTGACACCACGGGGAAACCACTGGAAACCCCTGTTGCGTCACAGGTGGCCCTGACCTTGGTTAAAAAACAGCTGTCAGACGGGTCGGGCATCATTTGGCCTGGAACCTCCTATGGAGGCGGTATCGCTCGTAGTGGCGGGTTCAGGAGGGGGGCTGCTCTCTTGTCCCCCCTCTTTTCCTGTGGCCTGCCAGGTTGCGTGCACGGATAAGGGATTTTTGGGGGGAACCCCACTGCATTTATTTTTATTAGGCGTGGGGTTCCCCGGGGGGTGTTCGGCTCTCATCCCTACTGATGATGCTGATTTATTGTCCAACAAGTCAGCTACCCAGCTATACAGTTGTGCAGATGTGTGCATACTACAAGACTGAAAAAAAATACACAAGCTGGAAAGTGCAAAATCAGGCTCACGTCTGCATAGATCGGTTTGTCCGATGAAAACGGTCCATTGGTCCATTTTCATCAGGCGAACCGATCGTATTTACAGGGCTTAAGACTACTTAGGGGTATGAATGTATACAATACAATGTAAAGACTGAAGTGATCAGTAGTATGGGGGTGTTTTGGCCTTATGGGGACTCCCTGCCACTAATTTGCTGCTTTTATGTTTGCTATCTGACTATTATGCGACCGCTGCTGGCATCGTCAATTGTGTTTTTTTAAATCTAGACCAACTGCGATGTATCTGTAGACCACCAGGTGGAGACAATTACCATGTCTCTGTTTTTACTTGTTGGCCTATACACTGCTGTCTCCAGCGCGTCTGAAGTTGTTTGCCTATTTTAGGCTACAGTTCTGGGAGACGCATGCGCAGTAGCATGCAGCGGCCGGTCCGGATGACGTCACGCCAGCCGCGCCGGCTGGTGTCTGATAAACGGTCAGGACGTGACTATTTAACATGCTATTCCTAGCGTGCAGCTGCATCAGCCTTTCGGGGGATTCCTTTACTCTACCCCACGCCGTTTTGTAGCTGCACCAGGTTAGTTCTCTTCCCTATAGCCGTTGTTGGTCACTATTATCCATATCATAGATTCTCATGTGGTTACTTATCTCCTCCTAAGTATTAATCTACTGCGTTTTTGTGGAGTCATTGCACTGGTCGTCGGTGTGGCCCTCCTTTCAAACGAATATCCATTATACTTGCCACCTTTTTTAGGCTACTGAACTTCTACTATGAACATGCTGGCTCTATCTTAGCTCCTTTTACACCATATATGAACGCTGAGTTTTTCAATCTATAACTACTGGGTGAGTTAATTAACTTTTTACTGACAGCTTTTTAGGTTGTTGAACTGTGAGATAAGATAACCTAATCTATTCTATCTAATTTTCATTATGATTTTTTGCAGCTGCTTTCTGCCTAGCAAATTTATAGCCCTATTTGTTACATTTGATTGATTCCTTATTGATGGCTGCTTAGATGTTTTCTACGTGCATAATATTACAGCTTTATTTCTTTTTTTTTTATTCTTTATCCCTTTAATCCAAAGTTTGCTGCATCTTTAGTGAGTATTTTTGACTTTATTATTACTATTACTACTTTGTTGTATTCATGTAAGGATTGTTTTTCTTCTCTTTGCTATTGATAGTTTTTGAAAGTTCTATCTACAAGTACCTTATTTAATAGTCCCACTATCCGATCATTTAATATGTTTTTATAACCCATGTTACAATATTTTTCATGTCCCCATAATGCTCAGCTTGGCCTCATTGCTGCTATCTGTGGTTTGGGTGTCACCTCTCTGGCTCCAAATCCCCCCCCCCCTCCCGATCTAGGGCATTCCCCTTTGTGTGTTATTGGTTCGCATACCTGGTAGTGCATAATATGTTGTATCTATGATGACTTATATCTATATGTTTTACAAACATTTTCCCTTTTGATATAGCTTACTTAACGAAGACTTTTGAAGAAGCGTGGATACACGCGAAACATGTCAAGTTTACCCATTCCCTACTCCAACCTACACTAAGTATAAGTGGCTAACCAACTCTCCAAGATTATCCTGCTATGATTGCTTATTACCTTGGAAGTTATATACCACGGTTTTTCCACTAACCCTACTTATGTTTTTTGGTTTATTATTGGTGTATGTTTAAGTATGATGCTATATTAAGACTTTTGGGAATTGTGTTTTTTATGTCAACTGTCTTAATAAATTTTTATATTTTTTCATGAAATATGGTCTATTACTGTGCCTACAAAGTCCCAGAATTAGCTCTTTGTATTCTTTTTCTCTTGACAAACAGTAGTATGTAACATGCAGCAGAGGAAATTGAGCGCAAAGGAATATGTTACATTTAACACAGTAAATACAATTCATACTGCCATGAGTATGTACCATACAGTAAACTGTACAGAGTGCACTGGTCAGGAATATGTACTATACAGAATCTGGCAGCTTGTTTAAAGTTCAAATTTAAAGTTGCTACATATAATACCTCTCTAATTTTTTTTAGGTTGAACTGAATTCAGTGGCTGTATATCAGTTAGGATTAACTAAAAAAAATACTAAAGCATCCATAAAACATCTGCATATCATTTTAATAAACCTGTTTCATTCATATTTGTGTTCACTTTTGATTCTATATATTTGCATTTTTCAATTTAAACTACTGTTGTTTTGATTTATAGCCTTTGCAGCATAAACTAGTACATTTATAGATTCAATTTTGTTGTTTCACAGCTATGAATTCATCTAGTATCCGTGAAGTTGTCATCATGCTCTCCATTTATCAGAAGCAAAGCTACAATAGATTGACATTTGGTCACTCAGGCACTGCTTTCAGATGCGTATTTTAAATGCCAGATGCCACCTGAAATAAATGCAAAGCTAAGAACGTCATGCACATGAATTACAATACACTGGAGACATAGGAATCACTATGGTATAAAGAGAAGTAAACTAATATACAATAAGTTGTGACAGTTATCTTGCAGACTTCAGGTTCATTCGATACCAATTGCATTGCATGTAAAGCTGTATTAGGGTGCAATAATACAGCAATCTGCAAGTAGAGTTTATAATGCGTGTACTTGTGTGAAAAAGAGGGTTCGCCATTACCATGCTGAATTTTTGGAAACAATGCAGTGTTAGAAAATGCTGTTGTAAAAAAGTATATTGTACTTGAGTATTAGGGCAAATCTGTGAAGATTTAACTAGCAAACAGTTTTTCATTGCTCAAAATTTGAAATTTTTACAGCATACTTCATTGAAGCCTATTGGGTGGGTGGGAGGGTTTCTTTTCTTTCTATCCTGGCCATTTTTAGGGCTGAAAAGCAAGCTACAGTCAAACAATTGGCATGGAAACCTGGTCACTAGAGTTGAGCGGACACCTGGATGTTCGGGTTCGGACCCGAACCCGAACTTTGAAAAAAAACCCGAACCCCATTGAAGTCAATGGGGACCCAGACTTTTGACTACTAAAATGTTTTTAAAAAACTAAGGGAAAGGGCTGGAGGGCTGCAAATGGCAGCAAAATGTCGGGAAGAGCATGGCAAGTACTCTGGAAATAAATGTGGATAGGGAAATAACATAAAATAACATAAAAAAATAAAAATAAAAAATAAAATCATTTTGACCTAGGAGGACGAGGTCCATATGTAGTAGGAGGTTGAGGTGGATGTGTCGGTGTAGGTGGAAGCGGCGGTGGAGGAGGTAGCCAACACAGCAGGTTTTGGTTTTTAATTGATTTATTTTTTAAATGAGGGTAAACTCCAAAAGAGTGAGAAAGATCTAGGGTTGCTACCTCATCCCTTTAAACCTGAACACAGAGTAATTACACAGATTCTGGGGCTAATTTAATGTCGATAAGGCACCAAGTAAGTTTAATTAGCATCACCTTAATCAGCCAGAGAACCTGTGTTATTAATATGTTTTTGCTTTTAAAGGGATGAGGTGGCAACCCTAGAAAGATCAGAAAAAAAACAATAGCTGGGTAAGGCCGGCCCGGTGTCTATTCTGCACAAGGTACAGAATAGACACAAGGTACATTTTAATGAACGTGAGCTTGTCCACATTGGCTCTGGACAGGCGGCTGTGCTTGTCTGTGATAACGCCCCCTGCTGTTCAGACAATACACTGGCCGCAGGGCAGGCCAGCACCTCCAATGTGAAAAGGGCAAGCTCAGGCCATGTGCCCAATTTGGAGACCCAGAAGTTTAAGGGGGCATAGCCGTCATTCAGTACGTGTAGGCGTGTGCACACATACTGCTCCACCATGTTGCTGAAATGCTGCGTCCTGCTAAAACGTTCCATATCAGCTGGTGGTGCTGTTTGTTGTGGCTAGTGATGTCGCGAACCTAAAATTTTGCGTTCGCAAACGCCGATTGCGAACTTGCGCATATGTTCGCGAATGCGCGAACCGCCATAGACTTCAATGGGCTGGCGAATTTTAAAATGCACAGGGACTCTTTCCGGCCACAATAATGATGGAAAAGTTGTTTCAAGGGGACTAACACCTGGACTGTGGCATGCCGGAGGGGGATCCATGGCAAAACTCCAATGGAAAATTACGTAGTTGTCGCAGAGTCCGTTTTTAATCCATAACGGGTATAAATCACCTAACATTCATAAATTGTTTGGAATAACGTGCTCTAAAACATCAAGTATGATGTTATATCGATCAGGTAGTGTAAGGGTTAGGGTTAGGGTTAGAGATAGGGTTAGGATAACAGATAGCTTTAGGGTTACAGATAGGGTTAGGGTTAGGGCAACAGATAGGGTTACAGTTAGGGTTAGGGTTAGAGATAGGGTTAGGGTTAGGGTAACAGATAGCATTAGGGTTAGGGTTAGGTTAGGGTTAGGGTTACAGACAGGGCTAGGGTTACAGATAGGGTTAGGGTTACAGTCTGTAACCCTAACCCTATCTGTAACCCTAACCCTAACCCTATCTGTAACCCTAACCTTAACCCTATCTTTAACCCTAACCCTAAACCTATCTTTATCCCTAACCCTAACCCTATCTGTAACCCTAACCCTATCTGTAACCCTAACCCTATCTGTAACCCTGTCTTTAACCCTAACCCTAACCCTATCTGTAACCCTAACCCTATCTTTAACCCTAACCCTATCTGTAACCCTAACCCTATCTGTAACCCTAACCCTATCTGTAACCCTAACCCTATCTTTAACCCTAACCCTAACCCTATCTGTAACCCTAACCCTAACCCTATCTTTAACCCTTACCCTAACCCTATCTGTAACCCTATCTGTAACCCTAACCCTATCTTTAACCCTAACCCTAACCCTATCTGTAACCCTAACCCTAACCCTATCTTTAACCCTTACCCTAACCCTATCTGTAACCCTATCTGTAACCCTAACCCTATCTGTAACCCTAACTCAAACCCTATCTGTAACCCTAACCCTATCTGTAACCCTAACCCTGTCTGTAATAGGGTTAGGGTTCACAGTAAATAAAAAGTGATTCAGCGCTGGAAAATCAATAAAAATTAAACTAAATTGCAAGCCAGCACTGTAGATATAACTCAAAAATATCTCAAAGTGAATATGTAGAAAAATAGTGCAGCGCAAATAATACAATAAATACAATAATAAATCAATAAATAAATTTGGTAAAGTCCATAAAGTGCAAAGTGATAAAAGTGCTCCAAAAAATCAATGATGATCAAAGGTGCAAAAAAATCTTCAACAGATCCGTGATCCACAGGAAAGGGTTAACCTCCACCAAGAGAAAAGGGTGGCCTCTCACCTCAATAATTCGACCTGTGGCTAGGTCAAAAGGCAAGAAGCAAAATCTCCAAAGATTGGTAATCAGCTTTACATGGGTTCAATTTCCAAAGAATCCACCAGATGGCACCAGCGGGCAATAAGCAAGGCAACACTCTCCCATACAGCAATAACATGGACTGTTTGCTGTCACAAATAGCTCAGAACTGCAGCTATTCAATCCAATATGTTGTCACAAGTTGCTCAAAGAGATTGCAGCCAATCCATCCATCTGTGTATATCCACAACACTGAGTACACTGCTCATTAGTAGAGTAGATGTAATAAATGTCCGGTGAAATAATGATTAGTGCCGATATCCGGTGAAACAACGGTTGATGCCAATGTTTGGTGTAACAATGGCTGATGCCAATGTCCAAACAGGATATATAATAATCTCCAGTCTCCAATCCAAACAGTTAAAGCAGCTCCATGCAGAGGGTGGTGATAGTCCTCAGTGTAGACAATTCATGTCTCCATATGATGTCCTCCAGTAAGCTGCATAACGGCTCAAAGTGTAGATATCACTGAGCTAAAAGGGGGTAGCAAAGCTCAACATGTAGGAGGGGTGCCAATCCCAAAGAGTTTACATGTTTTGTTCTGTGTATCTCAGAACTTCGTCAGAACTGGGGAGTCCGGATATCACCGGATATCGGCACTAATCATTATTTCACCGGACATTTATTACATCTACTCTACTAATGAGCAGTGTACTCAGTGTTGTGGATATACACAGATGGATGGATTGGCTGCAATCTCTTTGAGCAACTTGTGACAACATATTGGATTGAATAGCTGCAGTTCTGAGCTATTTGTGACAGCAAACAGTCCATGTTATTGCTGTATGGGAGAGTGTTGCCTTGCTTATTGCCCGCTGGTGCCATCTGGTGGATTCTTTGGAAATTGAACCCATGTAAAGCTGATTACCAATCTTTGGAGATTTTGCTTCTTGCCTTTTGACCTAGCCACAGGTCGAATTATTGAGGTGAGAGGCCACCCTTTTCTCTTGGTGGAGGTTAACCCTTTCCTGTGGATCACGGATCTGTTGAAGATTTTTTTGCACCTTTGATCACCATTGATTTTTTGGAGCACTTTTATCACTTTGCACTTTATGGACTTTACCAAATTTATTTATTGATTTATTATTGTATTTATTGTATTATTTGCGCTGCACTATTTTTCTACATATTCACTTAGGGTTCACAGTGACAGACCAAACTCTGACAGATCAAACTCCCCGTTTAACGCACCGCAAACACCTGCAAACAGTCCATTTGCACAACCGCAAACTCCCCATTTACACAAGGTTGGATATCAAGCTAGCCATGTCCCGTTCCTTGTCCTCACTGACGTCAATGAACGTTTTTGAGATTGCAGGCGATGGGGGTTTTTCAAAGCCTATGGTCGTGCTGAGGTAGTTCAGTGACAGTTAAGTGACCCAGAAAACAATGATTCTGCAGTGTGGGCCCATTGTTGGCCTAGTAGGCTTTAATGATCACCTTAGATGATCACAAAGAAATTTAATGTTTTTTCTATGCAAAATTATCCAGCTGATCGCTTTTGGTCTGATCACAATGAAGCAACGACCTTATCATCTGGGGTGTGCCAGCATTGTCATTGCCAACACACTCATATAGGTGGTCGCTTCATTGTGATACGCAAGCCCCTTCACCACAACAAGGTAGCGATCACGAAGGGGAATTGACACATGTTTGTGCCTTTTTTTTTGTTTTGTTTTTGCAGCCACAGTACAGCACCAGAGGCCAGAAAAATTACACGTCTAAAAAATTAGGTATTGTTGCAGCTGTTGGTGGCGGATAAGCCACGCAATTCATCCGGCGGAGATAAAATACAGCAGCGTGTGGACCATTTGTAGCCCAAGGAAGCTCATCTCATCAGGCCCTTAGTCAAATGTATCGCCCACTGTCAGTCCCTTCGGGATCCATGCCTCATTCATCTTAATAAAGGTGAGGTAATCTAGACTTTTTTGACCTAGGCGACTTCTCTTCTCAGTGACAATACCTCCTGCTGCACTGAAGGTCCTTTCTGAAAGGACACTTGAAGCGGGGCAGGACAGAAGTTCTATCGCAAATTGGTATAGCTCAGGCCACAGGTCAAGCCTGCACACCCAGTAGTCAAGGGGTTCATCGCTCCTCAGAGTGTCGATATCTGCAGTTAAGGCGAGGTAGTCTGCTACCTGTCGGTCGATTCGTTCTCTGAGGGTGGACCCCGAAGGGCTGTGGCGACGCGTAGGGCTGAAAAAGCTCTGCATGTCCTCCATCAACAACACGTCTGTAAAGCGTCCTGTCCTTGCCGGCGTGGTCATGGTAGGAGGAGGATTACTTTCACCTCTTCCCCTGTTAGATTCCCGTTGTGCTGCGACATCACCCTTGTATGCTGTGTAAAGCATACTTTTTAATTTATTTTGGAACTGCTGCATCCTTTCCGACTTCCGGTAATTCGGTAATGTAACGGAACCCCAAATGGGACAGGGGTTAAATCCGTTCACGATGTTCCATTCCACCCAAGACAGCTTATCGACACTCCACAATCAGGCAAACGAACACCACCGATAATAATCCCCCCAGAAACGAGACACACAGCTCTTGTTTGAGGTTCAAAACAGGGAATGAATCTTTATTATCTCCACATGGTAACACATTTCTCTTCAAAATACATCCCTCCCACCCTTGGGAAACAGGGTGGGTTAAATTGTCCAATGACAATGGTGATACAGGTCAGGTGTGTTCAAACTTCTCCTTCAGCAAACAGTCCCAGCAGGGGGGGGGGGGCTGCTGGAGTGATTCCCCCTCTTTCCTCACAGCAAGACACTTTAACATCCCATAATAGGTATGCAGACTGCCTACCCAACTCCAATCCACATAGCAGACTTAATTACCACAATAGACAATGGAATGCAATCACACCCCACCCCTTTCATCACAGCAAGCTTACACACAATATATATACAATATCTGACCGCATTAAATGTAACTAGCACAGACCATAGTGGGGTTCTCATTCACTCTGTGCCCCTAAAGTCACTCCTGTTACATGGCTCCCTCCTTGTGAAACACTCTGGCAGACCCGGCTTGATCCTTTTCGGGTCAACTTGGGGATGTCCGGAACTAGGAGGCCGGGATGATGTCTGTTTGCCGGGATAACCCATCTGCATTGCCATTTTGCTTACCAGGTCGGTAGCTGATGGTGAAGTTATAAGGTTGTAGGGCTAAGCTCCACCGCAGCAACCTGCCATTGTCTCCTGAGACCCGGTTAAGCCACACCAATGGGTTGTGGTCGGTGACTAATGAAAATTCCTGTCCGTACAGGTAAGGGTTCAACTTCTTAAGGGCCCAAACCAAGGCCAAACACTCCTTCTCCACTGCTGCATAGCTCACTTCCCGGGGGAGTAGTTTTCTGCTCAGGTATGCGACAGGGTGTTCTCCTCCATCCTCTCCGATTTGGCTCAGCACCGCCCCCAGTCCAAACATGGAAGCATCTGTGTGAACAAGGAAACGTCTGTTAGGTGCTGGAGCAGCCAGGACAGGGGCATTTACCAGTGCTTGCTTTAGGGCTAGAAACGCGGTTTCACAAGCTGGAGACCACAGGACCTGCCTAGGTAAATTCTTTTTCGTCAGGTCAGTCAGGGGTTTGGCGATGGCACTATAGTCGGGGACAAAATGTCGGTAGTACCCTGCAGTCCCCAAGAAGGCCAGTACCTGAGTCTTAGTGCGGGGTGTGGGCCAGTTAGCTACTGCCTCTACCTTGGCTGGCTCTGGTCTCTGGTTACCCGCACCCTACTCGGTGTCCCAGGTACTGCACCTCTGCCATACCTAGATGGCACTTGTCTGGTTTCAGGGTCAGACCGGCGGTCTGAATCTTGTCCAGCACCACTCCTACGTGAACCAGGTGCTCCTCCCAAGACTCACTGTAGATCGCAATGTCATCCAGGTATGCACAAGCAAAATCCTGGAAGCCGTCGAGGAGCCTATCCACCATACGTTGGAAGGTCGCCGGGGCGTTTTTCATCCCGAATGGCATGACCTTAGACTGGTACAGGCCGAATGGGGTAACAAATGCTGACTTGGGGATAGCGTCCTCGGCCAGGGGAATCTGCCAATAACCTTTACACAGGTCGATTGTAGTTAAATAACGTCCCCTGGCTATACGATCTAGCAGTTCGTCTACCCGGGGCATCGGGTAGGCGTCAGTGGTGGTCTTCTCATTGAGGCGCCTGTAGTCCACGCAGAACCGGGTAGTCCCATCTTTCTTAGGCACTAGGACTACAGGCGAGGCCCAAGGGCTGTCAGAGGGCTCAATGACTCCTAACTGAATCATCTCCTGTATCTCCTTCCGCATTCCTTCTCGGACTGATTCAGGGATACGGTAGGGGGCCTGTCGAAGGGGTGCTTGTCCCGGGGTCTCGACCTTATGCACCGCCAGAGTCGTATAGCCCGGTTTTTGGGAGAAAGTTGCTTGTTTCTCCCACAGAAGCCGCTTAGCCTGCTCCTTCTTTGCGGGACTTAACCGGTCCCCTAGCTGTACAAGGCTAATGAGATCAGTCTGGGGGTCTCTCTCTAGTAAATCCGGGAGGGGTAAATTTTCTGAGTCGTCCGCAGCAGGGGCACATACGGCAGCGACATCCTCCTGCCGTTCCTGATACTCCTTCAGCATGTTCACATGAAAGGTCCGCTGGATTCTTTCATCGGCACAGCTGGCAATAACATAGGTAGTATCACATACCTGGGCTACTACTTTATATGGGCCTTGCCAGGATGCCTGCATCTTGTCGGTCTTCACCGGCTTGAGCACTAAGACCTTCTGCCCAACCTGGAAGATACGCTGTCGGGCCCCCCGATCATACCATCTCTT
The DNA here is from genome assembly GCF_905171775.1 of Rana temporaria. Classification (NCBI taxonomy): domain Eukaryota; kingdom Metazoa; phylum Chordata; class Amphibia; order Anura; family Ranidae; genus Rana; species Rana temporaria. The sequence continues at coordinate 536,622,300 of NC_053489.1, forward strand.
CTGTCTCCCCTGGGCCGCCTGGAGATTCTCCCTTACCATCAGAGACAGTTGCTCCATGCGGTCCCTGAGTTCCAGAACATAGGGCACTATGGGGGTCCCCTCCCGTTCTGTCTCTCCCTCCCAATGTCCTCTAATGAGATCGAGGGGTCCGCGGACCCTTCTTCCATAGAGCAACTCGAACGGAGAGAAACCAGTAGATTCCTGGGGTACCTCTCTGTACGCAAATAGCAGATGCGGCAGAAATCTCTCCCAGTCTTTGCAAGCATCCGAAAAGGTCCTCAGCATTTGCTTGAGGGTCCCGTTAAAGCGCTCGCAGAGACCGTTAGTCTGGGGGTGGTAAGGTGAGCTAAGCAGGGGCTTAATATTGCACACCTTCCACAACTGCTGGGTGAGCACCGCAGTAAACTGGGTTCCCTGGTCAGAGAGAATCTCCTGAGGGAACCCCACTCTAGTGAATATCTTAACCAGGGCATCAGCTACTGTCTCTGCTTCAATGTTGGACATAGCTGTTGCCTCTGGGTAACGGGTGGCATAGTCCACTACGGTGAGAATATACTTCTTCCCGGATGGACTAGGTCTGGCCAAGGGACCCACAATGTCAACGGCTATGCGGTAAAAGGGCTCCCCGATAATAGGCATAGACATAAGTTTAGCCTTAGGGTGGTCCCCCCTCTTACCTACCCGTTGGCATGTGTCACACGTTTTGCAGTATTGTCGCACATCCTGGTTAATATTGGGCCAAAAGAAATTCTGTGTAATCCTATGGGCTGTGCGACGGGACCCTAGATGTCCTGCTAGTGGAACATCATGCCCGATTCGCAGAATCTCCAGCTGGTATTTCTTAGGTACCACCAGCTGTCTTTTCTGTGAAGGGGCCTTACTTCCCTGAGCTGGATTAGGGATCCTATACAGTCTGTCCCCCACCCATTCATAAAGCTCCCCATCTATTCCCTTTTCCTGAGTATCTGCCTTAGCCCTATACTTCTGTAAGGTCGGGTCCCCCCGGGTTTCCCTCCCGAATGCCTCTGGAGTATCCCAGCCTAGGGGCGCCTGATCTATGGTACATGTCGGGGAAGATAGTCTTACCTGGGTCTCAGCAGCAAGCGGGCCGGTTCCAGCATCACGGGCCTGGGCACGGGTAGTCACTGGGTTGGCTTCATCAGGGCCCATCGGGCGTAAGCAGAAACAAGGGGGGCCAAATCATTCCCCAGTAGTACATCTGCTGGCAAATCTTTCATCACCCCCACCTTCACGTGTCCTGAACCAACCCCCCAATCCAAGTGAACACGGGCAACGGGCAGACGGAAGACGGAAGACGGTGCCTCCCGCCACTCTTACGGCTACTGTGTCTCCGGTGTGCTGGCTCTCTGGGATGAGGTTCTTCTGTAGCAGGGTCATGGTGGCTCCAGTATCACGTAACCCATTGGCTACCTTCCCATTGACCCAGACAGTCTGCCTGTGTTGCTGCCGGTTGTCCTGGTTAGCTGCTTGTACTGGATCAGCCTCGTGCAGGACGCTCCAATGTTCTTCCTCCTCAACGCAGTGAGCCGCCGGCATGGATGTGTGGGGGTTCCCCCTTTCTGGCTGTCTCCATGACTGTGACTGCCTGGGTGGATTCAATGGACAGTCTGACTTTTTGTGTCCTAGCTGTTTACACCCAAAACACTTGATGGGTTGTGAGTAGCCCTGGGAGTTGAACCTGGTCTGCTGAGGATAAGTGGCCGCTGGAGGTGGTGCTGTAGGGCGGTACGACTGGGGTTGGTAGGCAATAGCCGGAGGGGGTGCTGCTGATCGATAATCCACCCGAGCTGTTGTCTTGACCCCAGAGTTATCCAGTTTGCGGGCGTCTGTGTATTCGTCTGCCAGGCGAGCTGCTTCAGACAAGGAGAAAGGTTTTCGGTCTCTGACTTCCAGGGAAAGTTTGTCAAAGAAGTGCTCCAGCAGGAACACCTGCAGCACCTCTTCCCCGGATTCTGCTTGGCATCCATCGACCCAGTGGGATGCTGTGCGGTGTAGGCGGCATGCCCACTCGGTATATGAGTCTCCAGTCTGCTTGCTCGTCTCTCGGAAACGCCTCCGGTATGCCTCTGGTGTGACGGCATACCTGGCCAAAAGTGCTTCTTTTACCAGTCCATAGTTCATAATATCCTCGTCTGGGATGGCCCTGAACGCTTCACTGGCCCGGCCAGACAATTTCCCAGACAAAATGGTAACCCATTCCTCTGTGGGCACCCGGTGTAGGGCACATTGCCGTTCAAAATCAGCAAGGTACCCATCAATCTCCCCTTCAGTTTCAATGAAGTTCTTAAAAGCAGCAAAATGTATTTGTCTCCTTTCAGCTGGTGCTGCTGTGACTTCTGCTGCTGCAGAACCTCTTTGCCGTAGCCAATTTGCATCCACAGCAGCTATAACCCGGTCTATGATCTCTGGTGGAGGGTTAGGACCATAGTGTGCCAGTCTTGTGTTCACAGCCCGATCAAAACTTGTTTCTTCGGGTGTCCTGTCTGTTACGCTGGGCCTTTCCGTTATGTTGGGTCTTTCAGCTCCATCCATTTGGACAAGTTCTGTGATCATGTCCATCTTCTTACGGTTGCTGGCCGGTCTGCCCCGGCTCTCCAGTAAGTCCTTGAGGGTGGAGCGCTTCAGCCGTGCATACTGAGACTCCATTGTCCTGTGTCCTTGTAGCTGTTCTTCTGGTGATGGAATTATCCCGCTGCTAGCCACCAGTTGTAACGGAACCCCAAATGGGACAGGGGTTAAATCCGTTCACGATGTTCCATTCCACCCAAGACAGCTTATCGACACTCCACAATCAGGCAAACGAACACCACCGATAATAATCCCCCCAGAAACGAGACACACAGCTCTTGTTTGAGGTTCAAAACAGGGAATGAATCTTTATTATCTCCACATGGTAACACATTTCTCTTCAAAATACATCCCTTCCACCCTTGGGAAACAGGGTGGGTTAAATTGTCCAATGACAATGGTGATACAGGTCAGGTGTGTTCAAACTTCTCCTTCAGCAAACAGTCCCAGCAGGGGGGGGGCTGCTGGAGTGATTCCCCCCCTTTCCTCACAGCAAGACACTTTAACATCCCATAATAGGTATGCAGACTGCCTACCCAACTCCAATCCACATAGCAGACTTAATTACCACAATAGACAATGGAATGCAATCACACCCCACCCCTTTCATCACAGCAAGCTTACACACAATATATATACAATATCTGACCGCATTAAATGTAACTAGCACAGACCATAGTGGGGTTCTCATTCACTCTGTGCCCCTAAAGTCACTCCTGTTACAGGTAACATTTCAGGCACTTTCTGCTTATACCGGGGGTCTAGTAGTGTGGCCACCCAGTACAGGTCGTTCTCCTTCAGCCTTTTTATACGAGGGTCCCTCAACAGGCACGACAGCATGAAAGACCCCATTTGCACAAGGTTGCATGCCGAGCTACTCATGTCCCGTTCCTCGTCCTCACTGATCTCACTGAAGGTCTGTTCTTCCTCCCAGCCACGTACAACACCACGGGTACCAGATAGGTGACAACGAGCACCCTGGGATGCCTGCTGTGGTTGGTCTTCCTCCTCCTCAAAGCCACATTCCTCCTCTGACTCCTCTTCCTCACACTCCTCTTCCAGCGTTTCTGCAGGTCCAGCAAGCGATGCTGATAAGGCTGTTTCTGGTGGTGGTGATGGTGACCACAACTCTTCCTCTTCCTCTCGCTCATCTACGGCCTGATCCAGCACTCTTCGCAGCACACGTTCCAGGAAGAAAACAAATGGGATGATGTCGCTGATGCTGCCTTCAGTGCGACTGACTAGGTTTGTCACCTCCTCAAAAGGACGCATAAGCCTATAGGCATTGCGCATGAGCGTCCAGTAACGTGGCAAAAAAATTCCCAGCTGCGCAGAGGCTGTCCTAGCACTCCGGTCATACAAATACTCATTGACGGCTTTTTCTTGTTGGAGCAGGCGGTCGAACATTAGGAGTGTTGAATTCCAACGTGTCGGGCTGTCGCAAATCAGTCGCCTCACTGGTATGTTGTTTCGCCGCTGGATATCTGAAAAGTGCGCCATTGCCGTGTAGGAACGCCTGAAATGGCCACACACCTTCCTGGCCTGCTTGAGCACATCCTGTAAGTCTGGGTACTTATGCACAAAGCGTTGTACAATCAGATTCATCACATGTGCCATGCACGGGACATGTGTCAACTTGCCCAAATTCAATGCTGCCAACAAATTGCTTCCGTTGTCACACACCACTTTGCCGATCTCCAGTTGGTGCGGAGTCAGCCACTGATCCACCTGTGTGTTCAGGGCGGACAGGAGTGCTGGTCCGGTGTGACTCTCTGCTTTCAGGCAAGTCAACCCCAAGACGGCGTGACACTGTCGTATGCGTGATGTGGAATAGCCCCTGGGGAGCTGGGGGGGTGAAGTTGATGTGGAGCAAGACGCAGCAGCAGAAGACGACTCAGCCAAGGAGGTTATCAAAGAGGATGGAGTAGGAGGAGTAGAGGAGGTGGCAGCAGACCTGCCTGCAAGTCGTGGCGGTGTCACCAACTCCTCTGCAGAGCCACGCATTACATGCTTGTCAGCCGTCAGTAGGTTTACCCAATGCGCAGTGTAGGTGATATACCTGCCCTGACCGTGCTTTGCAGACCAGGTGTCAGTGGTCAGATGGACCCTTGCCCCAACACTGTGTGCCAAGGATGCCATGACTTCCTTTTGCACAATAGAGTACAGGTTGGGGATTGCCTTTTGTGAAAAGAAATTTCGGCCGGGTACCTTCCATTGCGGTGTCCCAATAGCTACAAATTTTTTTAAGGCCTCAGACTCCACCAGCTTGTATGGTAAAAGCTGGCGGGCTAAGAGTTCCGACAAGCCAGCTGTCAGACGCCGGGCAAGGGGGTGACTCTGTGACATTGGCTTCTTACGCTCAAACATGTCCTTGACAGACACCAAACTGTGGGCAGATGAGCAGGAACTGCTCAAGGTGAGAGATGGAGTGGCGGATGGTTGAGAGGGGGCAAGGAGGACAGCTGTTGATGTGACTGAAGATGCTGCAGCAGGAGGAGGATGGTGGCTTTGAGCTTGTGTGCTGCTTGTACTCTTCATCATGTGTTGATCCCATAGGCGTTTGTGATGTGTGATCATGTGCCTTCGCAAAGCAGTTGTACCTAGGTGGGTGTTGGATTTCCCACGACTCAGTTTCTTTTGGCACAGGTTGCAAATGGCATCACTGTTATCAGAGGCAGACACACAAAAAAAATGCCACACTGCTGAGCTTTGCAATGCCGGCATTCTGGTGGTGGCAACAGCATGTGTTGATTGGCATGCTGTCTGGCTGACCCTGGGTGCCAATACATGCTGTCTGACTGTGCCACTAGCTCCCTGCGACGACCTCCCCCTGCTTCCAACTCGTCTCCTCCTCCTCTCTGTCTCCCCATCTGAACTTTCCCCCTCTTCTTCTTCTCTTCGAGCGGGCACCCACGTGACATCCCCGGACACATCGTCATCATCAACCGCTTCACTTGTATCTGACAACTCAGCAAAGGAAGCAGCAGCGGGTACATCATCATCACACCATACGTCCATGTGTGTAATGCTGCCTGACTGAGTCATATCCCTTTTATCTACAACCTCTGGCAATAATGGTTGCGCATCACTCATTTCTTCCAACTGATGTGTAAATAACTCCTCTGACGGATCAAGTGAAGCAGCTGTGATGCTAGTGTTGGTGGTGGTGGCATGTGGGCGAGTGGTAACTTGAGAGGTGCCCGAAGCTGAGCTGGAGGAGGATGGTGTGTCAAGGTTATGAGCAGAAGCTGTAGAAGATTGGGTGTCCTGTGTTAGCCAGTCAACTATGTCCTCAGAACTTTTCGAGTTCAGGGTACGTGGCCTCTGAACACTCGGCATTATTCTAGGGCCAAAGGGAATCACAGCACCACGACCACGATAGCCCCTGCGGGGTGGCCTGCCTCTGCCAGTCATTTTTTATTATTTGTTTAGTTGTACTATGCGTGCAAGCTACTGTGACACCAGATATGAGTGGCACTGTGCACTGGCAGAAGTTGGCAGAGTAGACGCTGTAGGCCTGACACACGCCTACAGACAATTAACTGCTATTCTATTGCAGTCAAAATTGTGTTTTTTCTTTTTAAATTTAATATACTATGCCACCATATATATGAGTGGTGGCACTGGGCAAGTGAGCACAGTTTACACTATGAGCCTGACACACGCTGGCAACTGACTACAATTCTATTGCAGTAAATTTTAGGGGGTTTTTAAATGTTATGTACTGTGCCACCAAGACAGATGGGTGGTGGGTGGCACTGGGCACAGTGTACGCTGTACCCTGACACACGCTGGCAGACAGGCAACTGACTACAATTATATTGCAGTAATAAAAATATTTTTTTTAAATGTTATCGACTGTGCCACCAAGACAGATGGGTGGTGGGTGGCACTGGGCACAGTGTACGCTGTACCCTGACACACGCTGGCAGACAGGCAACTGACTACAATTATATTGCAGTAATATTTTTTTTTATTTTTAAATGTTATCGACTATGCCACCAAGACAGATGGGTGGTGGGTGGCACTGGGCACAGTGTACGCTGTACCCTGACACACGCTGGCAGACAGGCAACTGACTACAATTATATTGCAGTAATAAAAAAAATATTTTTAAATGTTATCGACTGTGCCACCAAGACAGATGGGTGGTGGGTGGCACTGGGCACAGTGTACGCTGTACCCTGACACACGCTGACAGACAGGCAACTGACTGCAATTAAATTGCAGTAATAAATTATTTTTTTTTTAAATGTTATCGACTGTGCCACCAAGACAGATGGGTGATGGGTGGCACTGGGCACAGTGTACGCTGTACCCTGACACACACTGGCAGACAGGCAACTGACTACAATTATATTGCAGTAATAATTTATTTTTATTTTTTAATGTTATCGACTGTACCACCAAGACAGATGGGTGGTGGGTGGCACTGGGCACAGTGTACGCTGTACCCTGACACACGCTGGCAGACAGGCAACTGACTGCAATTATATTGAAGTAATAATTTTTTTTTTTAAATGTTATCTACTGTGCCAAGAAAGATAGATGAGTGGTGTATGGCACTGGGCACAGTTTACGCTGTGATCCTGACACACACAGGCTGCCTTCCTAGCAGGCAACTGCAATGAGATTACAGAGAAAAAAAAGCCACCAAGATAGATGAGTGGTGGATGGCACTGGGCACAGTGTACGCTGTGATCCTGACACACACAGGCTGCCTTCCTAGCAGGCAACTGCAATGAGATTACAGAGAAAAAAAAAACCACCAAGATAGATGAGTGGTGGATGGCACTGGGCAGTGTACGCTGTGATCCTGACACACACACAGGCTGCCTTCCTAGCAGGCAACTGCAATGAGATAAGATTACAGAGAAAAAAAAGCAGACTGATATACCAGCCCTAAAAAGGGCTTTTTGGGGTTACCAGCCCTAAAATGGGCTTTTTGGGGTGCTGTCCTTACAGCAGAGATCAGATGAGTCGTTCAGGACACTGAAAACACTACTCTAGCTATTCTTTCCCTATCAATTCAGCAGCAGCAGCACTATCCCTCCTCTCACTAAGAATGCAGGTTCGGAATGAATCTAAAATGGATGCTGCCCTAGAGGTGGGAGGGTCAGGGAGGGAGGGTATGCTGCTGATTGGCTGGAATGTGTCTGCTGACTGTGAAATTGAGGGTCAAAGTTTGCTCAATGAAAAATAATAGGAGGCTGATCGAACATTGCATATGTTCGCGCGCATCGGCGAACGCGAACGTGCAAAATTTGCCGCGATTTATTCGCCGGCGAACAGTTCTGTACATCTCTAGTTGTGGCGTGCTGACAAAGCTTTTCCACATTTCGGCCATGCTAACCCTGCCTTCTGAGGTGCTGGTGGTGCCCCTGCTGCGTTGGTGACCTCTTCCTCCTCCTCTGCCTTCGCCTTGTCCTTCCACTGTGCCCCCGCTGCCAGGTGGGAATTGCACCAGCAGTGCGTCTACCAGCTTGCGATAGTACTCGCGCATCTTGCGATCACGCTCCAGTGAAGGAATTAAGGACGGTACATTGTCCTTGTAACGGGGATCCAGCAGCGTGGCCACCCAGTAATCAGCACCTGTTAAAATGTACGAAACACGCCGGTCGTTGCGGAGACACTGCAGCATGTAATCGCTCATGTGTGCCAGGCTGTCCAGAGGCAACGAAAAGCTGTCCTCTGTGGGAGGTGTATCATCTGTGTCCTCTGCATCCCCCCAGCCACGCGCCAGTGATGGCCATAAGCTGGTCTGGATGCCATCCTGCTGTGAACATGGTTCCTCCTCATCCATGTCTTCCTCCTCCTCATCCTCCACCGCGTCATCCTCCAGAACTGTGCCCTTACTGGACAATTGTGTACCTGGCCTTTGTTGGTGCACAAACCCACCCGCGGAGCCACTTGTGAATGACTGCCCTGAAAGCCTTGGAAATTATCCTGATTCCTCCTCCTATAGGCAGAGATTCACCTATATATTTTTCTACCTATAGCAAGAAGCAGGAACCTAGCCCTAAACAATGTACTGGACAGACAGTATATCACAGGGGACAGGTGGAGTGCTGGTGAAATAGGCAGAGATTCACCTATATATTTCTCTCCCTATAGCAAGAAGCAGGAACCTAGCCCTAAACAATGTACTGCACAGACAGTATATCACAGGGGACAGGTGGAGTGCTGGTGAAATAGGCAGAGATTCACCTATATATTTCTCTCCCTATAGCAAGAAGCAGGAACCTAGCCGTAAACAATGTACTGCACAGACAGTATATCACAGGGGACAGGTGAAGTGCTGGTGAAATAGGCAGAGATTCACCTATATATTTCTCTCCCTATAGCAAGAAGCAGGAACCCAGCCCTAAACAATGTACTGCACAGACAGTATATCACAGGGGACAGGTGGAGTGCTGGTGAAATAGGCAGAGATTCACCTATATATTTCTCTCCCTATAGCAAGAAGCAGGAACCTAGCCCTAAACAATGTACTGCACAGACAGTATATCACAGGGGACAGGTGGAGTGCTGGTGAAATAGGCAGAGATCTACCTATATATTTCCCTCCCTATAGCAAGAAGCAGGAACCTAGCCCTAAACAATGTACTGCACAGACAGTACCATATTTATCGCGGTATAACGCGCTCCCGCGTATACCACGCACCCCTAATGTTGCCCCCGAAATTCCTGTAAAAATAAAAGTTATATGATTTTATTACTTACAGTTTTGGTGTCTTCCCAACGTCCATCGTCCGGTCCGGCGTCCGTCTGCGGCCTCGATGGTGTCCTCTCGGCTTCTCCAGCACGCGCCTCACGTCGAGTCCCCGCTTCCCGCACTCAGTTTTAACGCCTCCACCGACATATACCGAGTGCAGTACACTCGGGTACATCCGGCAAGGCTCGGCGTCGCTCACGCTCACGCTCTGTGACGTTTATGCGTGAGCACGAGCGAAGCCGAGCCTGGCCGAATGTACCCGAGTGTACTGCACTCAGTATATGTCGGCGCAGGATTTCAAACTAAGCGCGGGAAGCGGCTATCGGCGTATATCGCGCACCCACGATTTTCCCCTTATTTTAAGGGGAAAATAGTGTGCGATATACGCCGATAAATACGGTATATCACAGGGGACAGGTGGAGTGCTGGTGAAATAGGCAGAGATTCACCTATATATTTCTCTCCCTATAGCAAGTAGCAGGAACCTAGCCCTAAACAATGTACTGCACAGACAATATATCACAGGGGACAGGTGGAGTGCTGGTGAAATAGGCAGAGATTCACCTATATAATTCTTTCCCTATAGCAAGAAGCAGGAACCAAGCCCTAAACAATGTACTGGACACACACAGTATATCACAGGTGACAGGTGCAGTGCTGGTGAAATAGGCAGAGAGTCACCTATATATATATTGCTGTCCCTATAGCAAATAGCTGGAACCTCTCCCTAAACTATGTACTGGACACACACAGTATATCACAGGTGACAGGTGCCGTGCTGGTAAAATATACAGAGTCACCTATATATTGATGTGCCTATAGAAAATAGCTGGAACCTCTCCCTAAACTATAAGATGCAGATCTCACAGAAATAAATAGTGCTTGTGTAGATTTCTGAAGCAGGATACACCTCTCTGACACTGTCCCTCAATCAACAGCAGCCTGTCCCTACCCTAGCTAAAGCAGAGTGACGAGCCCTAAACGATAAGATGCAGATCTCACAGAAATAAACAGTGCTTGTGTAGATTTCTGAAGCAGGATACACCTATCTGACACTGTCCCTCAATTAGCAGCAGCCTCTCCCTACACTAGCTAATGCAGAGTGACGACTGTGCTGTGTGCCTCTATCTGATATAGAGGCTGGTCACATGCTGGGTCACATGCTGCACTGGCCAATCACAGCCATGCCATTAGTAGGCATGGCTGTGATGGCTTCCTAGTCACACTAGTCAAACAAATGGCGATTGGCTGCCGTGCAGCGCGCCATAAAATAGCCGAACTCCGAACCCGAACCCAAACTTTTTCCAATTATTCGGGTTCGGGAGCAAAAAAAAAACCAAAGTCCGTACCGAACCCGAACTTTACAGTTCGGGTTCGCTCAACCCTACTGGTCACTATTATGTACCAATGTTAAAGCGGTCATAAAGCCAATTTTTTTTTACCTTAATGCATTCCTTGCCCCCTTGAGTAACCCATGAGTAAGTCATGTGACGAGTGATGCAACACGTAGGGGAGGAGCCTACAGTGACGGGACCATCGGATGCCGAGGCTGTCGGAACCAAGTGAGGAGACTGCACACTGAGCGGCGTATTTAATGCTTATAGCAAGCAGGGATTCGTGAGTGAACACACTGTAGTTTTGGCTCAATTCTGTTCCAGTTGTCTCTGTATATTGCGCAATGAGGTCTGTTTTTCCTTTTTTTACATGTGTTTGACCCTGAGTGCCTGCATACTGGATTGCTGCAGCTGGAGTGCTGGAAGTATTTTTCTGTGTGAAGGAGAGGCACCATAGGATTTATCCTTATCAGGACTTTCCCATTGCATTGCCATTGTGTATATGTCTGGGGATTCGATACACTGTGTATGTTTAAACAGCTTTCAGTTGCACTGATTTCACATATTTGTGTTTTGTTTGGAGATTTGTTTCTCCCTGTATTTTTAAACAGCATCTATTGCACATATGAAAAAAGGGGGGAACTAATGCGCAAATCAACCTAACCAAGGGCAAATTAAGCTAAAAAATAAACAAGTATAGCAACTAAAACTAACCAGCAGCAGCCACGACTAATAGTGCTCACACACTGACAGCAGATGAAATATAGGGGGGTGTAATGGCGCTTGCAATAAATAAAGATAAAATAATATATATATATATATATATATATATATATATATATATATATATCTCTAGATGCTTTCATGATTCAGTTGAACGACAACAATCGGGGGATTGCTCTGTCCTATGAGGCTAGCCCTACCTCAATACACTTCCTCGATCTGGAGATATCGACTACGCATGACAAATTGGAATTTAAAACGTATTTCAAACCCACCGACCGGAATGGTTACATTCCGGTCGATAGCTGTCACCACCGTAGGTGGTTAGAATCTGTCCCTCGGAGTCAGTTCCTCCGTCTTAGGAGGAACTGTACTAGGGACAGTGACTTCCACCTTCAAAGTGATATGTTAAAAACTAGATTCCTTGTTAAAGGGTACGAGCCCGCATTGGTTGACAGTGCTATTAATTTGGTGTCTGCAACGGATAGGACTTCCCTCCTACAGGTCAAACCTAAGATGGCTAAACAAGATAACTTTAAGTGGTCTTTTTTTACCAGTTACTCCATTCAACACAGTGAGATTAGTAAAATCCTAAATAGACATTGGAAAATCCTTCTCAACGATAGGATTTTGGGGCCGTCGCTACCAGATAGAGCCGGCATCATTTTCAGGAGTGCACGCTCTGTTCAAAGCGACATAGCTCCTAATACTATCGACCCCCCAAAGAAGATATCTTTCTCCCCAGAGGCTAATGGATTCTATCCATGTCGCTCCTGTAATGTCTGTGTCACCAACACCATAGTTAGACGTAAGATAGACTCATTCTCCTCTACAGTGACAGGTCGGATATACACTATGAAGCAGTTCACCACATGTTTCACTAGCTTTATCGTATATCTTATAACATGTCCATGTAAATCCCAATATGTGGGACGGACTATAAGAAACTTTTCCATCAGAGTCAACGAGCACATAGCTAAAATCCGAAAGGGTTGTCCCAAACATACAGTCTCACGCCACTATCTCGAGCACCATAACTCCGATCCCAAGGGATCGTTGTTTCAGGTGATCGACAGATTCATCCCTCACTGGAGAGGAGACTCCAGATTAAGGGGCGTCTCGAGACTCGAGACTTTTTGGATACACGAGCTCAGGTGCTACACCCCTTATGGTATGAACGTTGACTGGGACATCAACTGTTTCATTAACCAGGGGTGAGCATCCTGGGCTCGTGTGTCCTTATTATTTTACCTTCATGTTCTATGTCTATTCATTCCTTTATCAGTTGCTGATATAGATTCAATATGGTGACTCTGTTAGTCATGCTGACTCCCTATTATAATTTTGATTCCTCTCACAGTACAGTTCTGCATTGTGGGTGGTCCCCGTTGTCCCAGTCTGGGCGGGCCAATTGGGGCCATCCTCACAATGCATACGGTCTCCTTTATTTATTTTTGTTTATGCTTAAAGGTGCTGAGGAGTCCCACACATGCCTTGTCAATTATTATAACCTCTAGGTGAATTGCCCGTGTACTGTAGTGCTCGTGTAGTTGGAGCACTTGATATTTGTGACCACGCTCGGGGCTGCTCCAACGGCCAGGGGCACTGCCATGTCTCGGGCTGTCATGCCTTGTAGCTTCAAGTACCCCCTCCGTTCGGGGGGCGGGGCTCCGATGTTCGATGCGCTGTCAGGTTCACGGCGCTAGCCTATTGGAAGCCGCGTCCATGTGATTCGTGCCCACCTCCCGATTGGTCTATGGAACGTCTGACCGCTGGTTGGATGGTGCGATCATAAGCTACGCCCCTCCACATCCCATTGGTGTGAGCATCGCTGCACACATGATGGGTGTGGAGGTCATGCTATAGGTGCTCGCTGATTGGCCGCCTTGGCTCTATGCCACGCCCCCATTGCACCTGATTGGTGCACGCGCGGACTGTTAGTAGCAGCGCTGTACCGATCGGTGACAATTTGGGGCGATCATGTTTAATCTATGAGCACAGTGGGGTTGTTTAACCCCAAGGATGAGCGCCCTTACAAGGAAGCAGTCTGTAGATGCTCAGTGGGAACACTTGTCAAAGTAATGTTTGTAAAAGCAACATGATGGCGCAGTGTCCCCACTCATAGAATTATGAGAGGTTCCTCATCTGGTGACACAGTAACAGCTGTGTTATTTATATTTATATTTACATTTTATTATTTTTATCATAGAATGTTGCAGATGATTGCCTCTCATTGATATGATATGTATAATATGGTGGTATTTGTTGCATTTCTATGTGATTGAGGCGATGTTAGTATGTGATGTATACTTGTTTAAAGAATTATTTCCTTTTATATTATGTCTGTCACAATGCACATCTATTACATTATATCCTGTTTTAGGGCACCACCCTGTTGGGGGAGGGTCTTATAACCATTCAGTGTATTTAAGCGAGCAATGTGGGGGTGCATCCTTATGCACCTGTTGAAGGCTTAGTTAGCCGAAACGCGTCGGGTATTGCTATTGAGCACCCCACATTGCCATTTTCTGTACGTGATCACTTTTTATCCTTGTCATATTTACCTATGACTTTTTACAAATAAACCTCATTGGTTTTAATTGACCTGCACTATTGGAGTTCTTTTTCCATTTCATATCATCCACTCCATGGTTTCCTGAGAGCTTTAGCAACATCCTGCCCTGCATCTCCTGATTGATGGTCTAAGGATTATATTCAAAGCTCGTGGTATTGATCCAACACACCATTCAAGCTCTGCTGGTTCCTGTCGTCCATGTCAATTTGGAGTTCCAGTCTCGCTTATGGTCCCATTCCGGTTTGAGTGGTCCCGGTTTCCAAAGACCACTATGTCTGGCTGACTCTTTGCTGTACAGTAGTAGAGTCCAACCCATCCGGTAAGCGTATTTCATCCACTACCTACCTTGATGTGATTGTGATCCTCATAGAGTGCTACAGACAACTTGTGAACCTGTTGTATCCCAATCAACGGATAGCAGCTCATCTGTTTTCCCTGCACCCATCACTCAAATGATGTTTTTTCTACTTTGAAATATAGACTTTTTCTTTGCATCAAGCACTGTTTGAGCTATTTATATTTATATGTCAGTGGTTTATGTAGATGCATTTTTATACTTACCTTGTCACCTCACATGGTGTCACATACTTTGGAGTTTTCGGTTTTTAGCGCTACATTTTTTGTTTACTGTTCCATGTAAATTCTGATCTTCCAAATAATCCAGATAACAAGTGAAAAATTCACATTTGCTGTGTATCCAATACTGTGTTCCACTCCAGATAAGGATCAAAGGTAACCACCCAACATCAATAAATAAATGTGGGGGGTGCAAAGAGTGAAGTATTAATAAAATTACCTATATTCAGGTAATCAATAGGTGCCAATTAAAAGCAATCAAAATGAACCTAGTCAATGAAACTAGATAATAAGATATCGTGAAATCTGTCAATTAAATAAATAACACTACCAGTGCATAATAGCCAAATGGTACAAAAAAAAATTAAATATTACAAAAAATAATAATTATAAAGTGAATGAGGTCCAATAATGTGAGCAAAAAATCCTTCACAATCAAAATGTCCATAGAGCATGCATAGGTGATTAGTGACCAATCAATAATAATGCAGTGTAAAAATTGTGAAATAACCTAATAAATACTATCATAAAAAATACATAAATAAAATGTATTTCAAATGCATGTCCAGTGCACCAAAATGTGCAAAATGCAAAAAAATATATTTAAGTCTTAAAACACAGGAAGAATCAAATCTGATCATAGGTATAAAAAGTGCATGAGTGCTCCAAACAGTCCATAACCACTTAAGCCCCGGACCAATATGCTGGCTAAAGACCCAAGGTGTTTTTACAGTTCGGGACTGCGTCGCTTTAACAGACAATTGCGCGGTCGTGCGACGTGGCTCCCAAACAAAATTGGCGTCCTTTTTTCCCCACAAATATAGCTTTCTTTTGGTGGTATTTGATCACATCTGCGCTTTTTAGTTTTTGCGCTATAAACAAAAATAGAGCGACAATTTTGAAAAAAATTCAATATTTTTTACTTTTTGCTATAATAAATATCCCCCAAAAACATATATAATTTTTTTTTCCCTCACTTTAGGCCGATACGTATTCTTCTACCTATTTTTGGTAAAAAAAATCGCAATAATCGTTTATCGGTTGGTTTGCGCAAAATTTATAGCGTTTACAAAATAGGGGATAGTTTTATTGCATTTTTATTTATTTCATTTTTTTTTACTACTAATGGCGGTGATCAGCGATTTTTTTCGTGACTGCGACATTATGGCGGACACTTCGGACAATTTTGACACATTTTTGGGACCATTGTAATTTTCACAGCAAAAAATGCATTTAAATTGCATTCTTTATTGTGAAAATGACAGTTGCAGTTTGGGAGTTAACCACAGGGGGCGCTGTAGGAGTTAGGGTTCACTGTGTGAGTGTTTACAACTGTAGGGGGGGTGTGGCTGTAGGTGTGACGTCATCGATCGTGTCTCCCCTATAAAGGGGATGACGCGATCGATACGCCGCCACAGTGAAGCACGGGGAAGCACGGCTCTCCCCGTTCTTCAGCTCCGGGGACCGATCGCCGCACTCGAGCGGCGATCGGGTCCGCGGGACCCGCGGTCCCGGAGCTTCGGACCAGGTCGCGGGAGCGCGCAGCGGGCGCGCGCCCGCGACCCACGGCTGGGTACAAGTACAGGACGTATATATACGTGCTTGTGCCCAGCCGTGCCATTCTGCCGACGTATATGTGCAGGAGGCGGTCCTTAAGTGGATAAACAATGCTTCAGTGCAAGAATGTAGATATGCACACGTGGTCCCAGCTTAGGCACTCAAAGGGAGAACAAAGGAAGCCTCCATAGTGTAGTATTAAACAGGTTAGTTTATTAATAAAAACAAGTAACACTCACAAGAACGAGCTGTTACAAACAGCATGCAAACTTCAGCGTGTGTCCCCGCTCTGCGGCCGCGAGCGGATGACGTCACCAGTACCCTCCTAGTCCTCACGCGTATCGTGACAGCCAAACGTAACTTAATCATAGATCCTATGATTAAGCGACGTTTGGCTGTCACGATACGCGTGAGGACTAGGAGGGTATTGGTGACGTCATCCGCTCGCGGCCGGGGACACACGCTGAAGTTTGCATGCTGTTTGTAACAGCTCGTTCTTGTGAGTGTTACTTGTTTTTATTAATAAACTAACCCGTTTGATACTACACTATGGAGGCTTCCTTTGTTCTCCCTTTGAGTGCCTAAGCTGGGACCCTGTGAGGCTTTCATCGTGGGATTGGACTTACTGAGAGGTGTCTGGACACGCATAATACAGCAGTCAAATAGGCTTCATTCTAATGCCGCGTACACACCATCACTTTATGTGATGAAAAAAAACGACACTTTCTGTGAAGTAAAAAATGACGTTTTTGAAACTTCAATTTTCAAAGACGAAGTTGCCTACACACCATCGTTTTCTCACAATGATCTTGCAAAGTGAGGTTACGTTCCACCACGTTTTACCATTGAAGCTTTCTTCATAAGTAGCTTCTGGGCATGCGTGGATGAAAAAACGTCTTAGAAAACAACGTTTTTTGCTACACACGGTAAATTTCTGTGAAGTAAAAAGTGCACTTTTGAAAAACGACACATAAAATTGAAGCATGCTTCAATTTTTTTTGGTCGTTTTTTACAAGACATAAAACGACGTTTTCCCCCACACACAGTCAATTAAAGTGACGTTTTTAAAAACGTCATTTTTTTTCATCACATAAAGTGAAGGTGTGTACGCGGCATAAGCCTTTTGAGGTAATAGGCTAGTGATTACACTCATCTCCACACTAAGGAAAGGCTGGCGGTGGTGGTTTTAATCATGTGTGCATATCTACATTCTTGCACTGAAGCATTGTTTATGGACTGTTTGGAGCACTCATGCACTTTTTATACCTATGATCAGATTTGATTCTTCCTGTGTTTTAAGACTTAAATATATTTTTTTGCATTTTGCACGTTTTGGTGCACTGGACACGCATTTGAAATACATTTTATTTATTTATTTTTTATGATAGTATTTATTAGGTTATTTCACAATTTTTACACTGCATTATTATTGATTGGTCACTAATCACCTATGCATGCTCTATGGACATTTTGATCGTGAAGGATTTTTTGCTCACATTATTGGACCTCATTCACTTTATAATTATTATTTTTTGTAATATTTAATAATTTTTTTGTACCTTTTGCCTATTATGCACTGGTAGTGTTATTTATTTAATTGACAGATTTCACGATATCTTATTATCTAGTTTCATTGACTAGGTTCATTTTTATTGCTTTTAATTGGCACCTATTGATTACCTGAATATAGGTCATTTTATAAATACTTCACTCTTTGCACCCCCCACATTTATTTATTGATGTTGGGTGGTTACCTTTGATCCTTATCTGGAGTGGAACACAGTATTGGATACACAGCAAATGTGAATTTTTCACTTGTTATCTGGATTATTTGGAAGATCAGAATTTACACGGATATATATATATATATATATATATATATATATATATATATATTATTTTATCTTTATTTATTGCAAGCGCCATTACACCCCCTATATTTCATCTATTGCACATAGTACCTTACATTAAGTTAATTTTAGCGCATCTATAATATTTTCACTTGTGCTGTATAGTTTGCACCTAAACGTACTTGGGGGCAGATTCACAAAGATCTGCCCCGGCGCAGCGTATCTGAGATACGCTACGCCGCCGTAACTTACTTTTTTTGGTTTGAATCCTGGAAGAATTTGCGCCGTAAGTTACGGCGGCGTAGTGTATCTCTCGTGGCGTAACAGCGCTTAATTCAAATCGCCGGGTAGGGGGCGTGTTTCATTTAAATGAAGCACATTCCCGCACTGAACTAACTGCGCATGCGCCGTCCCTAAATTTCCCTCCGTGCATTGCCCTAAATGACGTCGCAAGGACGTCATTGTTTTGACGTGGACGTAAATTACGTCCATCCCAATTCACGAACGACTTATGCAAACGAAAAAAAAATACAAATTAAACGCGGGAACGACGGCCATACTTAACATAGCAGGTTTAACTATACGCCACCAAACAGCAGCTTTAACTATACGCTGGAAAAAGGAGACTAGAGACGACGTAGAAGAATGCGACGGCCGCTCGTACATTCGTGGATCGTCGGAAATAGCTAATTTGCATACTCGACGCGGATTACGACGGGAATGCCACCCAGCGGACGCCGAAGAATTGCATCTTAGATCCGAAGGCGTACGAAGACGTACGCCTGTCGGATCTAACCCAGATGCTGTTGTATCTTGTTTGGAGGATTCAAAACAAAGATACGATGCAGGAAATTTGAAAGTACGCCGGGGTATCAGTAGATACGCCGGCGTACTCGCTTTGTGGATCTGCCCCTTGGTGTTTACTGCACTTGTGCTGTTTAGTTTGCACCTAAACGTACTTGGAGTTACTGCACTTGTGCTGTTTGGTTTGCACCTAAACGTACTTGGTGTTTACTGCACTTGTGCTGTTTAGTTTGCACCTAAACGTACTTGGTTTTTACTGCACTTGTGCTGTTTAGTTTGCACCTAAACGTACTTGGTGTTTACTGCACTTGTGCTGTTTAGTTTGCACCTAAATGTACTTGGTGTTTACTGCACTTGTGCTGTTTAGTTTGCACCTAAACGTACTTGGTGTTACTGCACTTGTGCTGTTTAGTTTGCACCTAAACATACTTGGTGTTTACTGCATTTGTGCTGTTTAGTTTGCACCTAAACATACTTGGTGTTACTGCACTTGTGCTGTTTAGTTTGCACCTAAATGTACTTGGTGTTTACTGCATTTGAGCTGTTTAGTTTGCACCTAAACGTACTTGGTGTTACTGCACTTGTGCTGTTTAGTTTGCACCTAAACGTACTTGGTGTTACTGCACTTGTGCTGTATAGTTTGCACCTAAACGTACTTGGGGCCAGATTCAGAGAAGAGATACGACGGCGTATCTCCTGATACGCCGTCATATCTCTGAGATACGATTGACGTATCTATGCGACTGATTCATAGAATCAGTTATGCATAGATAGCCCTAAGATCCGACAGGTGTAACTTGTGTTACACCGTCGGATCTTAGGCTGCAATTCTAGGCCGGCCGCTAGGTGGCGAGGCCATTGCGGTTGGCATAGAATATGCAAATGACTAGTTACGGCGATTCACGAACGTCCGCGATTCCTGTCGATCTAAATTTACGTCATTTCCGTAGCGATATGCGTCGTAAAGTTAAGGCTGCCTCCTAGGTGGTCTAAGCAATGTTAAGTATGGCTGTCGTTCCCGCATCAAAATTTTAAATTTCACGTTTTCTGAATCTGGCCCTTGGTGTTTACTGCACTTGTGCTGTATAGTTTGCACTCAAACCTACTTGGAGTTTACTGCACTTGTGCTGTATAGTTTGCACCTAAACGTACTTGTAGGTAGATTCACAAAGAGTTAGGCCGACTTATCTACAGATAAGCCGACCTAACTCTGAATCTAAGCCGGCCTATGTTTAAGTGTATTCTCAAACAGAGATACACTTAAACATACCTAAGATAGGCTGGCTTGCTCCATTCTATCCTACACCATCGAGTTACGTCGTTTCCGTACGCCATAGGCCGCCTAAAGTTATTCCACCTATGAGGTGGAATAACAATGTTAAGTATGGCCACCGTTCCCGCTGCGAGGTTCGAATTTTTTACGTCGCTTGCGCAAGTCGTCCACGAATCGGCATTTACATTGTTTACGTACGCGTCGAAATCAATAGGCCCGTACGGCCTACTTAGCCGCAATACGCACTGGGAAATGTAGTCGCCTGGCTCATGCGCAGTGTAAAAAATGTCAAAAAACGTGAGGTCAAGCCTCATTTCAATACTACACGCCCCCCTTCCAGTCATTTGAATTAGGCGCGCTTACGCCCGCTCGTTTTAGGTGGTTTGAGAATCACTTCTAACCTAAATAATTTACGGCGGTGTAGCCTAAAAAGAGTAGGCTAGGTCGTCCTAATTTTAGGCGCCCCTACGTGAATCTACCCATTGGTGTTTACTGCACTTGTGCTGTATAGTTTGCACTTAAACCTACTTGGAGTTTACTGCACTTGTGCTGTATAGTTTGCACCTAAACGTACTTGGTGTTTACTGCACTTGCGCTGTATAGTTTGCACTTAAACCTACTTGGGGTTTACTGCACTTGTGCTGTATAGTTTGCACCTAAACGTACTTGGTGTTTACTGCACTTGTGCTGTATAGTTTGCACTTAAACCTACTTGGAGTTTACTGCTCTTGTGCTGTTTAGTTTGCACTTAAACCTACTTGGAGTTTACTGCTCTTGTGCTGTTTAGTTTGCACCTAAACGTACTTGGTGTTTACTGCACTTTTGCTGTATAGTTTGCACTTAACCACTTGATTACCGAGCCTGTTTTTCAGATTCAGTGTTTACGAGACTAAAACAGTTTTTATTGCTAGAAAATTACTTAAAACCCCCCAAACATTATATATATATATATATTTTTTTCTAACACCCTAGAGAATAAAATGGCAGTCATTGCAATACTTTTTGTCACACCGTATTTGCGCAACGGTCTTACAAGCGCACTTTTTTGAAAAAAAAACAATTTTTTGAATTAAAAAATAAGACAACAATAAATTTTGCCCAATTCTTTTATATATTGTGAAATATAATGTTATGCCGAGTAAAATGATACCCAACATGTCATGCTTAAAAATTGCGCCCGCTCGTGGCATGGCGTCAAACTTTTACCCTTAAAAATCTCGATAGGCGACGTTTAAAAAATTCTACAGGTTGCATCTTTTGAGTGACAGAGTAGGTCTAGGGCTAGAATTATTGCTCTCGCTCTAACGATCGCGGCGATACCTCACTTCTGCCCAGCAGAGCTATGGGGATGGGTGAAGGCGATTTTTCCCTCACTCGCAACCCCAGTCAACAGCCGAACAGTCCCGATCGCCTCCGATCGCCAGTCCCGATCGCCTCCGAGGGGGGGCCCTCTCCCGCCACCGATAACGGCGATCTCACGGCGAATCCGCCGCGGAGACCGCCGTTATCGTTTACAGGACCGTTGGCACTAAAGATGGATACCTCGGTTGTGGCAGCAGCTGCTGCCATTCCCGAGATATCCATCTTTAAAAACAGGACGTATTTTGACTAGGGGCCAGTAACCAAGTGGTTAAACCTACTTGGTGTTTACTGCACATGTCCTCTGCAGTTTGCACCTAAAGCTACGAGGTGTGTGTACTGATTTTGTCCTCTGCAGGCCATTATAATGTCTGGAAGGACAACAAAGAGAGGCAGAGAGTCACAAGGGCAAGCATGCTCTGCATCTAGGGGCAACAGTGCTGGTGGTGGACACAGTGCATCCTCTTCAGCACGTGGCCGTTTGACACGCTCGTCCTTCTTTTCGGGAGCTGGCCGTGTTGAGCCTCAACATGCAGAGAAATTAGTAGAGTGGATGACCAAGCCATCCTCATCCTCCTCATCTTCTCTCACCCAGGCTGAGGGTACTTTGTCTGGCAAAGCAACTGCCAAGGCATCCTCTTCTCTCTGCTCAATGGCATCAGTCACTCCTTCCCTAGCCCCACCACGTCCTCCTGAGGAGTCCCCCAAATTGTTTGACACAGGTGTTGGGTACATGCTGCATGAGGATGTGCAGCGTTTTGAAGGCTCCGATGATGGTACACAGCTAGAGGAAGGCAGTAACATGAGCCCAGAGAGAGGGGGTGCCCAAGAAGGACAGCAATCTGGCAGTCATGTTCCCCCAGCTGCAGCATACTGCCAGGTTTTCTACAGTGATGAGGAGGGAGGGGATGATGAGGTCACTGACTCTACGTGGGTGCCTGATAGGAGAGAGGAGGAGGCACAGGCACATCTCCAAAAAGGCAGGATGCCCTCCAGGGGCCAGCTTAAGGGCAGCACACCAACTGCATTACATCGCAGAGCTACGCCTGTGCAGCTGCTGCAGCGCCCAAAGAAGTACTCTCTCAGCCATCCACATGCCCAGCGGTTGAATGAACTTCAACTGCTGCCTTTTCAGTTGGTAGATTCTGCCCCCGTCCGTGAGTTTGTGGAATGTGCGGTACCTCAGTGGCAAGTCCCCAAACGCCGGCGATTCCGGCTCTCTACCGCCATGTGGAAGGCAATGTCCATGCCTCGCTGGACAGGGCGGTCAGTGGTAAGGTGCATATTACCGCTGACTCATGGTCCAGCAGGCATGGACAGGGACGTTACCTCTCTTTCACTGCGCATTGGGTGACTCTGCTGGCAGCTGGGAAGGACGCAGGGCAAGGTACAGTAGTGTTGGAGGTTGTTCCGCCACCACGCCTCCAAAACACTACTACTGGTTGTGACACACCTCTCTCCTCCACCCTCTCCTCTTCTTCTTCCTCAGTGGCCTCTTCCTGTGCTGATGTTTCCTCGGAACCAGCCGTGCTCCGTAGGCGTACAAGGGGGTTATGCAGGAATGCAGGGAAAGAGAAGCCATGCAGTGCTAGAGCTGGTATGCTTGGGAGACAGGAGCCACACTGGGGCAGAGGTTCTGTCAGCTCTACAGGGGCAGGCTCAGAGGTGGTTGACGCCACGCCAGCTTAAGCCAGGAATGGTGGTTAGCGACAATGGCACCAACCTCCTCTCTGCCCTGCGACAGGGACAACTGACCCATGTGCCCTGTTTTGCTCATGTTCTGAATTTGGTGGTGCAGCGGTTCTTGGGCAGGTACCCGGGCATACATGATGTCCTGAAGCAGGCCAGGAAAGTCTGTGCATTTCCGAAGGTCATATAATGCCAGTGCTCGGCTGACAGACCTCCAAAGGGAATACAACCTGCCCAAGAACCGCCTAATCTGTGACATGCCTACCAGATGGAACTCTACATTGGCCATGCTGCAGCGGCTGCACACGCAGCAGAGGGCCATCAATGAGTACCTGTGCCAATATGGCAGCAAAACTGGGTCAGGGGAGCTTGTTTTTTTTCCCCACGCCAGTGGGCCTTGATCAGGGATGCATGCACTGTCCTGTCACCATTTGAGGAGGGCACGAGGATGGTGAGCAGTGACAGTGCATGCATCAGTGAGACTGTCCCTCTTATTCACATGTTGGAGCACACGCTACGTGGAATAATGGACAGGGCCCTTGAGGCAGAACAGAGAGAGGAAGAGGAGGACTTCCTTACCTCTCAAGGCCCCCTTTATCCAGACAGTGTTCCTGCTTGCCCGCCTAGCACACAGGAAGAGGATGAGGAGGAGGAGGTGGAGGAGGAGGAGGATGATTGTATCAGCAGCATGGAGGTGGAGCCTAGCACTCAGCATCAGCAGCAGCAGTCTTCAAGTGATCACTTACAGTCCCAAGGAACCCATGGACTTTTACGTGGCTGGGATGAGGTGGCTGCAGATCCTGTCGTCCTCAGTGACCCAGAGGACTGTGCCCCGAATGCCTCAGCAAACCTACGCTGCATGGCCTCCCTGATCCTGCGAAGCCTGTGTAAGGATCCTCGTATTCGTGGTATCAAGGAGAGGGATCATTACTGGCTGGCAACTCTCCTTGATCCACGTTACAAGAGTAAGGTTGCAAAGCTTATCTTCCCGTCGCAGAGGGAGCAGAAGATGAAACATCTTCGGGAGGCCTTGCAGAAAGGTCTGTGCAACGCGTTCCCAGAACCTGGGGGATTACCAAATCCTGGTCCTGGACAACGTGTTGCTGAGGCTTCGGTGAGTCACAGAAGGAGCGGTGGAGAAGGTGGCCGTCTGACCGATGCGTTCAGACAATTTTTTAGTCCGCAGCCCCAAGGTATGACCGGTTCCAGCAACCATCGCCAGCGTCTGGTTTACATGGTGTGGGAATACCTAGGGGCAAGATCAGACTTTGACACCTTCCCCACCGAAAATCCTCTGGCTTACTGGGTCTTGAGGATGGATCACTGGCCAGAGCTTGCACAGTACGCAATTGAGCTACTGGCTTGTCCTGCATCCAGCTTTCTTTCAGAACGCACATTCAGTGCTGCTGGAGGCTTTGTGACCGATCACAGGGTGCGACTCTCCACCGACTCCATCGATCGACTGACCTTCATAAAAATGAATCAGGCTTGGATCAACACCAGCTACCAAGCACCTGATGCTGATGTAACTGAATATTTTTTTTGAAATGTCAGATCCCTTGGAGACTGCCTATGCTGATGCTGAATGACTGTCCTGTTATGCTGCTGACTGAATATCCTTTTCCTCCTCAATGATCTTGCTGATAGCTAGTAAGAACATTGTTGGTTCTGGCCACCGCCACCAGTGTCTAAAGCCCAATTTTTCTGCCCCTGTTAAACAGGGGCATATATTAAAAATTTTTGATGCAATACTTTGCATGTGGCTCTTTGTTGCACTCCAATTACAGTATCTGTGAGGGGTTGCAGTGTCGTGTTGTGCCTAAGGCCCAATTTTTCTGCCCCTGTTTAACAGAGGCGTATAATAACAATTTGTGATGCAATACTTTGCATGTGGCTCTTTGCTGCACTCCAATTACATTATCTGTGAGGGGTTGCAGTGTTGTGGCTCCGCCACCAGTGCCTAAGGCCCAATTTTTCTGCCCCTGTTTAACATGGGCGTATAATAATAATTTTGGATGCAATTTTTTGCAGCAGGGCTTATTACTGCGCTCCAACTAGAGTATCTGTAAGAGGTTGAAGTGTTGTGGCACCGCTACCAGTGTCTAAGGCCCAATTTTTCTTACCCTGTTCTAGTATTTTTCTTTGTTTGATTATTTTCTAATTTGAGTTTATTCTAGCTTTCTTCTATGTTATCATAGTGTCATGTTTATTTTCCTGTACTAAATACTCATCATTGTCAATGTAAACACCACAAATCTAGATGTGTTCTTTTAGGCAGCATTGATATAATAAAAATAAGCCACACATTGTTGAGTATCCAAAAATATTTATTGTTTCACACTTAAAATGTGTCATTTTTATTTTTTCCAAAAATATCATAATAGAAATTCTTTATTTATTTATTTATTTTTTTGTTGTCAAGAAATATATTTTTGCTTTGAAATATTTGTCTACATCTATTTTTTTTTATCATTTTTTTGTTATTTTTTTTGAGATATCCTTTTTTTTCTTATATATCTTTTTTTTGTGTATTTTCTTTGACAATAACAAAATTAACAAATATCTGGTAAAAAAAAATGAACAATGACCAACTTTTTAGCAGTTGTCATTGTTCATGCGTTTTAGCCAGAAAAATAGAGATTACACTTTGAAAAAAAACATACAGAGAAAAAAAAGAAAAACTTTAAAACTTTTTTTGCTTTTTTTTAAACCCTCCCCAGAACCTCAATTAAATTCTTTAGTTTTGGCTCCACCACTTGTGTTTTCTTTTTCATCTGCCCTAAGCAGATGTTTATGTCCTCAATTTCCGACCTTTAGGACAACACCTCCCCAATTAAGAACTGGGCACTGTAGGTGTCCAATCCGCCCCCAACAGCACGAATACCTCCTGAAATTTGGAAACAAACCATGTATTACAATTATGCAGGCCTACATCTATTACCTGAAGCTGTGCTGTACGACACTGACCTGATGTGGTGGCATTTTCCACTTCCTCCACATCCGGCTGGGGTGGGACTTGGCTCTGTGTGGGGTTTGTCTGCTCCACTACTGCAGCCTGATTACGCCCTATGAGATTGTAAAAAAGGGATACATGAATCAAAAAGATTAGAGGTCTTAAAAGAGGAATACAGGGGGTGCTGACTTCCTACCTCTTCTCCCATGCAGCCAGCGAGGCGGGGTGAAGGGGCAAAAATTACTTCTTACCAGGCGGGGCCTCTAGTAATTTGGGGGGCCCTTCGCAGCTTTGCGGGGCCCTAAGCGACTTGCATAGTGAGACTATAGGGCGGATTGGCTGAGCATACTCTCCTTTTACTGTATATTGACTTAAGTTGGATTATTTAAATCTAGTTAATAACACATCTACATTAAATAAAAAAATGGTCTCACATAAAAAGATCATAAATAGAATGAACGACCAATTATTATGCCCACAAAAATGAACCTTGAGACATCTATATACAACCTGAAAGAAAAAGCACATGCCACAAAATAATAAAAACAAATAATCAGAGTACACATGAAAATTACTTACTTCTTCTGATGACTTTTCTAATCCTCTCCATTTGCTCCGGCTCTCTTAATTTAAGGTCAGACCACCTTTTACGCAACTGTTCCCTTGACCTCTGCACCCCGAATTTTCAGTTTCAATGGTTTTTATTATTTTTTCAAGTAAAGAATATATGTGCCAACAAAGAGAGCAGCGAACAATCCCTCCATACTCTGCACGTAATAAGTCGTAAAAAAAAGAAAAGAAAATAAAACAAAAGGGAAAACAAGCAAAGAAAGGAGTTCCAGAGTGGTGACCTTCTTGGTAGGCCTTTCCTCATATTTTTTGATCACTACACCTCTGCAGCGACACGGTAGTAAAGTAGTTACTGATATTTGGCTACATTGTACTGGGCATCAAGCATGACTGTAAGGGACATTGTATAGTAGTACTAGCAGTATTTAGACCATTTTTGAAGTGTGACTGCTGGATAAATGGATGCGAGCGCAGCTGTGACCCTCCCTCAGACAACATTGTCTTTTTTAATGTAGTTTTGAAGATTTTTTCACTTGTAATTTTGTGGTTATGTAATATGGTGCTTTTTCTATAAATAAATGTATATTTTTATTCAATCATGGTGTTCCACAGTGGTGATCTTCTTTGAAGGCCTTTTCTCCCATTTTTTGATCACTACACCTCTGCAGGGACACAGTAGTAAAGTAGTTACTGATATTTGTCTACATTGTACATCAAGCGTGACTGTAAGGGACATAGTTGGATAGAATCAGAGCCTAGCCACAGTGCACATGTATGCCACAGTTCTTGTATCTATAGAATACATCTTAATTACTGTGAAATGAGACAAGCATTAGAAAAGCAGACTAAGGAACTAAACTATAAATAAAAAAATTACTGAGCTGTAAAAAGCAGGCTCTTCAGTCCTGTGTCATGTTTGCTAAAGCTGTGTCACCATGTTCTAGGTGGGATTTGCTCTACAGCTGACAGCAAAGTATTGTACTGTATATGCACCATTTATTACCTCTACCTTCCCTGTCTTTAGAGTTTATGTAAGCTTTTAGAAAAAGCTTTAAGACTTTTCATAAATACCTGGACACTTGAAATTCCATAAATACCTGAACATCATGGGGCAGATCCACATACATCTGCGCCGGGCGCAGCATATCTAAGATACGCTACGTTGCTGTAACTTACTTTTGTTTGGTTTGAATCCTCAACGAATTTGTGCCGTAAGTTACGGCGGCGTAGTGTATTCAAATGGAAGTGATGGGGACGTGTTTTATGTTAATACGTCGTGACCCGACGTAAACAACGTTTTTTTTTAACTGCTCATGCGCCGTCCCTGGGGGTATCCCAGTGCGCATGCCCGAAATTAAACGGGAAATTAAACGGGAACCAGCCAATGCTTGCGACGGTGACGTCATTCTACGCAAATTCCTATTCGCGAATAACTTACGCAAACAACGCAAAAAATTCAAAATTGTACACGGGAAGGACGGCCATACTTAACATTGAGTACGCCTCAGAACAGCAGCTTTAACTATACGCCGGAAAAAGCCGAACGCAAACGACATGAAAAAAATGTGCCAGGCTGACGTACGTTCGTGGATCGCCGTAAATAGCTAATTTGCATACTCAACGCGGATTTCGACGGAAACGCCACCTAGCGGCCGCCGAAAAATTGCATCTGAGATCCGAAGGCATACGAAGACGTACGCCTGACGGATCAAGCCAAGATTCCGTTGTATCTTGTTTTGAGGATTCAAAACAAAGATACGACGCAGGAATTTTAAAATTACGCCGGTGTATCAATAGATACGCCGGCGTAATTTCTTTGTGGATCTGCCCCCATAAATCTTTGTCCCCAAAAAAAATGGAAATCAGTCTTTTCCTAGTAATGAGTTGCTCATGCACCAATGTTTAATAATAGTCTTATTATCGATACCATACTAGAGCAGGATTAGAATTCAATGACAGGGCATTTTAGGATCAAATTGTGTTATCATGACAAGGCAGTGAGCAATAGTTGTCAGTGTACTGATCTCTTTCAGTCTGTTTCAGCTACTTATTGGCTATCGCTCCATCGTTAGCTGTGTCATTGGTGGGCCATACCTGCCAGGGCTGGTGCAATGATTTTTGACACCCTAGGTGAAACCAAATTTTGCAGCCCCCATTGGTTCCACCCCTGACTCTAACCCCTTTGCCCTGCTTATGTGACAGGAGGCGGCGCTATACACAAAGAATCAGCTCTGCTTCCTCTAGAACTTGCTCCAGTGCTGCGCCTCTAATTTCACTACTGGCCAGATGAATCAGCCTGAGCATGCAGACACGGAGGGTAATCAGCGGCTGGGCACCCCTGGGCAGCGGTGGGCCATAGGCTTCTGCCTAGTTTGCCTAGTGGTAGCACCGGCCCTGATACCTGCATATGTGTGGCAGTATGGCTGCTTGAAGTCTACACCAAGGTGGCATGCGAAAGGTTTAAATGCAGGCACAAAACTGGGAGACAGCTGTTACCCCTTGACAGAAAATGCCTGAGCAATGGTGTTCATGGCAGGATCACAAGATATTATTTTAATGAAAGTTGCAGATATAGAATAATTGAAAGAATTTTTGGACAACTTATTGACATGCAGAATTCACAACTCTACAGTGTTCTATCAATTTAATCCATAAAAAAATGTCTGTTAGATTTTTCAGAAGGTCTGGAAACATCTAAAGACTTATATTTGTTGTCAAATTTGTTTATTGGGTTTAAAGTAAAGAGAAAACAGTAGATACAATTAGCAATAAAAGATTACAGAAAAAGAAAAATGGTCTCATGTAATAAGAGAGTATTTGAAACATAGAATAATCTAATAAATATTTGTAGATCCTATGAGAAATATTAAAAGAGTCATTAAAGCATGTTAAAGTCAAACCAATCATGTTAGTCTATTACATTTGAACTCATATACAATATTATAGAATATTATGATATAAACAGAACCGGATATAATTATGATATGAACTATAGCTATGGAGCAATTGTAATTTTAGCAATGAATCGGTTCAAAAACTAGCCCAAATGGGGGGGGGGGGGAAGGATCTTATTCATGTTAATTATTAAAACAATAGGGGCAAATTAGATATCGTATTTACATATTCACATTTACCATTTTATATAATGAGATAGCTTGAGTTATATTTGAAGAAGTGAGAGATAAAAAGAAAGAAAAAAGGACAGAATGTGGAGTATAAAAAGTGGAAAGTGATGAAAACAATAGGATAGGAAAGGGAGTACAGGATAGAGGAAAGGCTCCGGGATCGTTACATAATAGAGATAGTAATAATATTGATGAACTGTATCCAGAATGTTACTGGCTTACAATATCTAACCAAGGTCTCAATAGAGAATCATCTGGGTTAGATGAAATAGTATAGGTCGCCCATGGGTTCCATATTGTTTCATATATGTCTATGGAATCATTGGTTATGGCTTCTGATTTTGAGTGGAGCATGGCTTGGTGTACTCTATTTCTGGTTTCCAAGCTTTGGATATAGTTTGCTTTGCGGCTGTGGTGATTTGTAGGAACAGTTTAAATTGAGCATAGGAAATACAATCCGGTTTTAAATTTAGGAGTGCGGTAGATGGATCAGGGGTAATGGATTTCTTGAAAACTGCTGAAATCATGAGGAATATTTCTTTCCAGTAATCTTTTGTAACAGGGCACTCCCAGAAAATATGTAAATGTGTTCCCGGATCACCACAGCCGCGAAAACAAAGCGGGGAATAATGGGGAGCAAATTTTGCTATTCTAACAGGAACCAAATACCAGTACATGAGAACTTTATAATTTGTTTCCATAGCAAGTATATTTTGGGAGGACGTTTTAGTATTTGACCATACTTTATTCCAGGTAGATATATCTATATTGAAACCAAGGTCGTTCATCCATTTTTCAGCATTTGAAGGTAATTTTGCCGTAAGCTTAGTACTTAGTTGGCTATATAGTATTGAAATGAGTCCTCTTGAATGAGGATCTCGTTTACATATTCTTTCAAACTGTGTCATGTCACTCAATTTATCTATACCTTGTAAATATGGTGCAAAGACGTTTTTAATTTGTAAATAGTGAACAATTACTGATGCCGGAAGTTTATGACTTTCACGTATTTCTGTTTTTTTTTTAAATGAGGCAGGTGATAAAAAGTCACAACATTGTGTTAGACCCGCTGAAATCCATCTTGTTAAGGTTCTAGGAAATGTGAGGGCTGGGTAAAACTTTGAGTTTCTCATAAAAGATATAAGGGGTACATGTGGGGATTGTAAACCCTGGGTCATTTTGAATCTTTCGCAAATAGAGATTGTATGTTTAGTAATCTTAATGTCGATTATTTTGTGGTTAGAGGAGGTGGACCAAATGAGATTTGGTATAGAGATTGGGTCGCTATCAATGGTTTCAATTACTACCCATAGTGGAATTTCATGGCTTACATGGTATTTGGGAATGTTTGCTATTTGTGCAACATGAAAATAAGTGGCAACGTTTGGGAAACCTACACCTCTAAGTTTAGGGAGGTATAGGGTGTGTGGAGAGATCCGAGATTTTAAAGTGCTCCATATAAATGATTGTGTTTTTCGTTGTAGGTTTCTGAGGAAGTAGGCTGGAATAGGAATGGGTAAAACTCTAAAGAGATATAACATTTTGTGTAATATATTAATTTTTATAACATTTATTTTACCTAACCAAGATAAGGGAAGAATGGATCATTGCTTTAAATAATTTGAAATTTTCCGTAACAGTGGAGGGTAGTTGGCGGAGAAAATATCTTTTAGATCAGGGGTAAATACAATACCTAGATATGAGAGATGTGTCACGGACCATGTTAAAGGGAGTGATATCTTCGCTTGTTGAAGTATATCTGGGGGCAAAGAAACGTTTAAAGCTATAGATTTTTGCATGTTTATTTTTAATCTCGATATATGGGCAAAATGGTCAAGTTTGTTTATAACGTTGGGAGCTGTAATATGGGGGGAGGACATAAACATTTAAATATCATCAGCAAATAAGCAGAGTTTATGGTGGTAGCCAGCCAGTTCTATACCTTTAATTGATGGATTTTTAGCTTGAGCTAGGGGTTCAATGAGTAAGGCAAATAACAGTGGGGAGAGGGGGCACCCCTGGTGAGTGCCTCTGTTAATATTGAACATAGCTAAATTTATATCCTGCATACTTGATATATGCCTTTGGGTTATTATATAAAGATGTGACCCAACTAAGGAAATGTGGGCTAAAGCCCCATCTTTCTAAAGTGAAATGTAGGTAGGGCCACGTTACCGTGTCAAAGGCTTTTTTGATGTCTAGTGACAGTAGACACATATGGATTCTTCTTTTTTTGGCTGCTTGGATCAGTAACAAGGCCCTACAAACATTATCAGTTGCTTGGCGCATTGGGATAAAACCAACCTGGTCGTTACTTATTAAGGTACCTATTATGCTATTCAATCGGGTTGCAATCACTTTTGCTAATAATTTTAGATTTAGGAGCGATATAGGTCTAAAATTAGCACAGGAAGAGTCATCAGATTGTGGCTTAGGAATCATAGATATAATTGCCGTTAGAGGTTTAGATCTGAATGATTGGTTATTAATGATGGAGTTGAATGCTTCTAACATCATGGGAGTTAATATATGTGAGAATTTTTTTATAGTAAAGGGCTGAAAACCCATCTGGTCCCGGATGCTTATTAGGTTTGAGGGATTTGATTGTTTGTTCAATTTCAATGGGAGTGATGGAGCTTTCAAGGCTTTCATAATGACTTTGGAATAGAGTAGGGAGTTTTATTTGTGATTGGTCGAAAGAGCCTTCTTTTTTATACAAGGTCAGAAACTGGAGGATTAAAATGGCCTCTCTTTGGGGTAGCCTGTCTGTTTCCATCAGGGTCAGGGATTGATGAATTTGGAGGAGAGTCAGAAAGGGTACGGCGTTGCGTATTTGCAAATGACTTATTATAAAGCTGAAGTTTTTGCAGCGTGTTCTTTAGTTCTGTAGTGGTTTTGCTGGAGTATTTGAATCCTTGATAAGTGAACCTAATTGAAAATGGAAATCCCCATTGATATGGGATGTGGTGGAGTTGGAGACTTATGGGAGATAAATCCGCAAAAATTTGGTATGTATGTCCTTGGAAAGTAAGAGATTCTTTCAGTCTAGCTGCAGCCATAATTTGATCTTTGGTGCGGAAAAAGTGGAACTTATCAATTATATCGCGAGGGGGGCCATCATCTTTGAGTGACCCTAAAGCTCTGTGGATCCTATCCATTTCCAATCTTTCTATATGAATTGAGGGTGTTAGTTCTTGAAAGAGGGCTGTCATAGACGTATACCTCTTATACAGAGATTTGAACGGCGAGCCCTGTTCTCAAAATCCTCCGAATGGGCTTGCATTGCTGCATTTTCTTCTTTTAGCATTTCAAATTCATTTTTAATGGGTTGCTATGCTAGTTTCAATATCATCCATCCTGTATTCAAGGTCTGCAGTGCGCTAACCTATGTCTCTGATTTCTTTAGTCAGAGTCTCAGTAATTTGTTCAGAGGACACTTTCAAAGCTTTTTGAAAAATGTTCTCTATTTGTTTAAATATTTTAGGTTGTAATGTATCAGTTTGTTTTGACTGGCTTATGGCACTGTGTTCATCATCAGTATCAAAGGAATCCTGTGATAAGTGCTGTTGTTTCTTGTCAGAGCGGGGTTTGACTGCCTGAGGAGAATTTGACCGTGCCATTTTCATATTCCCTTTGAGCGGCTTTTCTTTGAGTGTTTTAGCTGCGGTTTTTCCACGGGTTACTCCAAAAACCATATTGTTTTGATCCCCGGGCTCTAGGGAGTGATATGGTGTAATTTATGTTGTAGTTACCCTGCCATTCGGGTGTCTGTGAGAGCCATTAAGAGCCGAGAAGGACAGAGCTTCAGCAGGACACGTCCATCGCCGGC
This sequence comes from Rana temporaria, assembly GCF_905171775.1. Classification (NCBI taxonomy): domain Eukaryota; kingdom Metazoa; phylum Chordata; class Amphibia; order Anura; family Ranidae; genus Rana; species Rana temporaria. The sequence continues at coordinate 536,655,821 of NC_053489.1, forward strand.
CACTCCCCTATATGTGAAATGAAAAAAAGACTTATATTTAACCTCAGAAAATGCCATTAACAATTCTGAAGTACCATTATCTAGTAGTCCATTAATACCCAGATATCTGCTAATGAGGCCTATCATACATCCCAATGTTTACACAGGCTTAGGTTATAAATGACATTAAGCCGGTTTCTTAGCAACTGAAGGGGAGCAAAATGTTTTGGCCCAGAGTTTTCAAATTGGATACCATGAAGTTACCATATACAAAAACAAAGGGGTAGGTGAAAAGTTTCCCAAGTCGAATAGCAATGACTCACAATCCCATCATTAGATACATATAAAACAAAAGCACATATAAGGGAGAGGGGAGTTCTCTTCCAAATATAGGGATTTTTAAAGTGAGATGCTTATTCGTGGTATTTAAGGTAAGCACACCAAACACGTATGTTTTAGAAAAATATCAAAAAGGTTTAATTTTCATATAAAATATTTCCATATAAAACAAGAGTTGTATGATATGACCACAGTAAATTATAATAGAATATTATATGCAGATTGCCGACTAGTTTCGCACTGTTGTGCTTCGTCAGGGCTTGCAATTCATTCTTTCTGAATTTAATGGTCTGTGTGTGACATAAAAATACGCCATTAGTACATCATGACAAAATACATTGTAATCCATTTAGTAGTCTTGATAACAAGAAAAGATAAAATAAAGTAGCTGTGTGCTTACCAATTCTGTTAACAACTGAGCCAGAGCAACATTGCATATACGCCAACCGATAGGTCCCAGCGAGGTGGATCAAGACAGTACTGTGCCTTGACTAGTGGAAGCCAGATGAAGTTACCATGTCATTTCTAATGTCCATTAGCAGAGATGGCTTATGGCACTTGTAAATAGCTTAGCAGGGAATTGAGGGAATCTATATACTTGTCTGGATATTGCAGATCAAAATGTACACTTTTTTGTAAATCCTGATTTGATAAAACTACATCAATAATAAGAAAATAACTGGCTTTAGAAAATGTTTAACTTAACTTAACTTATTCAATTCATAAGAGCACAAAGTATGATAAAATATGAGTCGCTAGATTGTGGCATGTAATAAAATGGAGAATATTGACATTGTGGGAGGGTCTGCTGGAATGTTAAAGTGGATCCTCACTACATCTGAGAACCACAAACCAAAAACACTTTTTATTTAGCTTTTAATATTCAAAGCAAACTCCCCCATCCATCCATGTCTCTATGTATTTTTTTCCCCTGAGAAATCACTTTGAAAAACAACCCCCTAGCATTTCTGGCTATGAAATGGTCAGGTGACTCATATAGAATTTACTTCCTGGAATCCATATGCCCTTCACTTAAGTATGTATGCAGGAAAGAGTGCTTAGGTGAGAAACTCCCTCCTCCCCTCCTGAAGACTCCTGGGATATATGACATCATTTGCCTAGGCAAGAAACCGTGAAGTAACTGAAGAAATTTAAAAACAAACTTTAGCAAAGTTTAAAACAACTGAAATCTGAAATACTTTATTTACTATTTAGCACATGATGATTAAAAATAATCAATGTTGGTTGGAAGAGTGAAGTTCCACATTAAGCATTACTTTTCCCACTCCTTAAATCTTGTGATTAGGTGAAGGGAGACTCAGCAATGTCCTATAGAAAGTTCACAAAATGCTTGACAGCCTTTTTTTACCATCAAAATGCAATACATCTACAATTTTTCTTCAGGGCCAATGACTCAGAAATATCAATGCAATTTTGGGTTTACCCCACTTACATCACAACTGGGTTTACTAAAAGTGTGTTAATGAAGAGACGTGTAATGTAATGTAGAATAATTTTAGGCTAATGTATCTCTTTAAGAGTTTTATGTATAAATATACATGTTCAAAAAAAAAACATGGCTGTGTATGTAATAACATAATTATCTCACTTAGGATCTATTCAGTTTTTATTCTGGCATACATTAACAATTCAACACTTGCATGTTTTTGATAACTCACACATGTTTTTTTAGCAAACTTGGTTATGAGTTGTTTTATTTTTGTGCGCTTAAAAAAAAGTCCTATTATATTTTAATAATCAAAAACCCTTCAGCACACGTATTCTTTTTATTAGACTTTCCCAAGATATCTATGTGAATTTTTATCAACCAGAATTTTGTACAATGAACTTACTATTGTGTGAGTTTGTTTTCAGTGGAACAATATTGATTTATCTTATTGCTGACTCAGAAGCAGTCACTACAAGGCAATGTGTCCTCAAACCTCAAGGCAGAAGTACTGAATGCATTGTCCATCAACAGCTAAACCCGATCTGCACCCACTCCCAGAACCCAATTGTGTGCTTATATTAGAAATTTGAAGGCTAGAACACTGACACAGAACTGCTGGCAGGAGAAGCTAAGTGAGATGAGCTGCTGATAATGCAAACGTGGACAACTTTATTGCTTCTGCTGTGCAACTGAGAATGATTTTTTTGACAGTGCCTGCAGTTACAATGGTCAGTGAGGACTTTTTTTTTAATTTTTAAATGAGTTTGGGTTGAAGTTATTTAATGCTTATTAAGAATATTTAAATACTAGAATGTCCACATACTGGCAACAGAGTCACTTTAGGGTAAATTGGGTTGCACTTCTGGTAGTATGGAATTCAGTCCATAGATCTTTTAGGATCAGCAGGTAATCAATGTTTGTATAAAAAAAAGAGTACAGCATATTAGTAATATTAAAATATATGAAGATGTACCTAACCTAAATCTAAACATTAAATAAAAATACATTAAAAAATGAACCAAGGTACCAACCTCTTACCTGCATATTGCTAGACACTTTTTTGGGAAGGAACATGTTAGTCTAGAATTTAATTCCATTTATTTTTGGCAGGAATAGGTGACTTGCGTAACTACTAGCCGACCGCGCACCGTCATTCTACGGCGGCAGGTCGGCTCTCCTGGGCGAGAGCACGTAGTATAACGTCTGCTCTTTGAGCCGCCACTCCCGTGCGTGTGCCCGGTGGGCTCGATCGCCGCCGGGCACCCGTGATTGCTTGTTACAGAGCGGGGACCGAGAGCTGTGTGTGTAAACACACAGCTCCCGGTCCTGTCAGGGGGGGAATGCTGATCTTCTGTTCATACAATGTATGAACAGAAGATCAGTGATTTCCCCTAGTGAGGCCACCCCCCCAAAGTAAGAACACACCCAGGGAACATACTTAACCCCTTACCCACCCACTAGTGTTAACCCCTTCACTGCCAGTGGCATTTTTATAGTAATCCAATGCATTTTTATAGCACTGATCGCTATAAAAATGCCAATGGTCCCAAAAATGTGTCAAAAGTGTCCGAAGTGTCCGCCATAATGTCGCAGTACCGAAAAAAAATTGCTGATCGCCGCCATTACTAGTAAAAAAAATATATTAATAAAAATGCCATAAAAATACCCCCTATTTTGTAAACGCTATAACTTTTGCGCAAACCAATCAATAAACGCTTATTGCGATTTTTTTTTACGAAAAATATGTAGAAGAAAACGTATCATCCTAAACTGAGGAAAAAAAACGTTTTTTTATATATTTTTGGGGGATATTTATTATGGCAAAAAGTAAAAAATATTCATTTTTTTCAAAATTGTCGCTCTATTTTTGTTTATAGCGCAAAAAATAAAAACCGCAGAGGTGATCAAATACCACCAAAAGAAAGCTCTATTTGTGGGGAAAAAGGACGCCAATTTTGTTCGGGAGCCACGTCGCACGACCGCGCAATTGTCAGTTAAAGCGGCGCAGTCACGAATCGCAAAAAGTCCTCTAGTCTTTGGGCAGCAATATGGTCCGGGGGTTAAGTGGTTAAAGATGGTCATGCCTTTATTCAGCATTTTTTAACTCAGTTGTATGTAAGTAGGCTCTTTGTGATGTTCTCCATTAATCTTATCTGAGAGATTCAGCTGCTGCAATGTAAGGCAGATAAGCTAGTGAAAGAAATTAATCAGTGCACACAAGCTATTTTAGGTCTATATACATTCCCACTTCCAACTGAATATCAATACAGGTATATTGAGATCAATATCTTCAACGATTTAGTATATGTTTTAAAAGCCGATACACATTTCCCAGACTTTGAGTTTTGTTTCTCATTTGGAGAGTTTTTACTATTTTTCTTAGATAGTTATAAAAACTTGAACAGCCACCGCAGTTAAAATACTTGACATATTTGTAGCCACAGAAGCATAATCCCAGGGATTTTCTATATTTTTTTCACAATTCTGTGTATTAAAGAATCTTAGGGAATACAGCAAGAAAACAATGGTTAGAACATAGGTTGCTACAAACAGAATTTATTCTTAAACTTTTTGACATAAATGTAGGAAATATAGAAAGGCATTGAAGAGTTTGTAATTTAAAACACATTAATTACATAGAATAATGTGACTATTTTAATGTATCTTCTGGTGCCAAAATGTAGACTTCAGGGTTCATAATTTTTACAAAGTAGCACCTTTTTTGCACTGGATACATATATTGGTACAATGTATTTACATTTAAGCAGTATTAAACCAAAACCCAAAATGTAATATATTGCAGCTTACCAATCATAAGATGTGGTGGCTGCATCAGATTCTTCTTTTTAGGCTTTTCCCCTATTTTATCACCTGGGGCACATCACAGAGGGCTGTTAGCTTCCACATCCAATCAGCAGCATCTGCATAATATGGCGGACGATTATCTAGGGGTGAAGAGAAAGATAGAGAGCTTTCCAGTTGATGATCCACTTGATTACTGCGCCATGAGAATAGACCACTGGCCATAAATTGTACAGTATGCAATTAAGCTGCTGGGCTATCCAGTGTGCTCTATGAATGGGCAATCAGTGCTGCTGGAGGTTTTGTTACTGATAATAGAATGCGTCTGCCCACAGACTCTGTGGACCATCTGACATTTTTCAAAATTAATCAGTCCTGGATTACCAGCAGCTATGAAGCCCCTGATGCCGATATCACTGATTAAGTGTTTTTGGAATGTGGAATCTCGGCAGGACTTCTAGTCTGCCTAGCATTGTGGGTGTTGATTTCATCTGGAAGAATTTTTTTGGTGTAAGTTTCATGGGCACAAATAACACCCAAAGACCAATTGTTTGACTGGTGCATATAATTAAAAATTTTGACAGCAAGGCAATACTTGCTTTCATCAAGAGTACCTCTATTGGGTTAAGATGTGAAGGCACCTCCGACACCCGAAGACCAATTTTTCCACAACTGTTACTTACATATATACAAAGTCTGCAGAAGAGACACCAGAATGTATCAAAAAAATCTCTCATCTTGTTTCCGGTGCACTACATTGTGGCCTCATCATACAGATTTGCTCCCCAAGTCTTTGATTACAAAATGCAATTTCATTTTTTGGCTTCATGAATGCAATTATTGCTGCAGCATGTTTCTATACTCAGTACAAATGTGCTACTTTACAGGTAGACTAAGGGGATCCCCCCAGGCACTATATTGAAATGCATTTTTCTTTTTATTGTTATTTCTCTTGTTATGCTTTAATTTTAAGCATCAGTAAATCACTGTTAAAAATGATGTTTTTTACAAACTTTTTTCATTGATACATGTCCCCCAGGGCAGTATCCAGACCCCCATAACCATTGTATGCCCAATTACTTGCATAAGAGCCTTCAAAACTGGCACATTTGATTTTTCCAGTTTGGGTCCCATATACTTCACTGGGATTTGTTTTTCGGTTCCAAACTTTTGAAATGTTCTAAAGTTCTGGTGCAAACAGGGGCCCAACTGAGCTTGATTTTTTTTAATCTTCTATTTTATAAGTGATTCATGCCTCCCAAATAGCTGAAAAGCTAGAGATTTTATCTTGCAAAGTGAAAATATATATAGCAGCTCTTCCATCGTCGCTATGCGGTCGATACGTAGTGCCCATTCTTTTACTGAGGAGACAACGTGGACCTCCAATGCACCGGTATACAAAGCCTAGCAGTGTTTATCAGATGCATCGCTATCAATGTAAAGTATATTTTTGGGGGGATTTTTTAAAAATGAAGGAGGTACTGTGCCGGTAAAAACTTCAATGGGAGTAAAGAGATAGCCATCATCACCTCATGTACCAATACAGCTGGATCAGTGAGCACGACCCCCAGATGTGGAGAAAAGTGCCTAAGTCCTTTGTACATGCCAGCAATGTTCCGGCACCATCACAAAGATCCTATGCAGCAACTCTGGGGTGGTATACCATCTAGTTTTAAGCTTATGCCCATTTTTCTGTGTATTTACATTGAGGGAACCTTTGTGGATATACAGATGAATGCGATCCCAGTTAGCGTCCCCTATCTCCATGTCCAACACTGAATGCATGATTTGAGCGCATAGAGGACTACAGCTCCCCAAACATGGAGGCATATAGGGCTGAAATTTACATGACTTTAGGGCGAGGAGCTGTATTTTTCTCTTTTCGCTGGGACGTCTAGAAAGTGTTTTAGTTGCCCATAGGACCAAGAGGGAAAGGACTAATGGCGCGTACACACGACTGTTTTTCATGACGTGAAATTTTTTTTTTTTTAAATTGGTCATTAAAAATGATCGTGTGTAGGCGCCAAAGCATTTTTCTCGATGTGAAAATTACCATTACAAATTTAGAACATGCTCTAATTTTTCTCCTCGTTTTTCACGTCGTGAAAAACGGTCATGTGTAGGCTTTAACGATGGGAAAACAACGTGTATGCTCAGAAGCAAGTTATGAAACAGGAGCACTCGTTCTGGTAAAACTAGCATTTGTAATGGAGATAGCACATTTGTCATGCTGTAACAGACTGAAAAGCACGAAGACTGAAAAGTGCGAATCGTCTCTCACCAAACTTTTACTAACACAAAATCAGCAAAAGCAGCCCAAAGGTGGCGCCATTCGAATGGAACTTCCCCTTTATAGTGCCGTCATACGTGTTGTACGTCACCGCGCTTTGCTCGAGCATTTTTTTTTTCACGATCATGTGTATGCAAGGCAGGCTTGACAAGAATCATGTCGAGAAAAACGTTGTTTTTTCCATGACATGAAAAATGGTTGTGTGTATGCGGCATTAGTGTTAGACAACGCAGCGAGATCCTGTAGCCGTAGAAACCTGCCTATGTGGAAAAAAGTGGCTTGCATCTCTGCATATGGCCATTCCTTTAACCTCCCTGGCGGTATGATTCTTTCTGGTTTTAGGTGCTGAAAGTGGTACAATTATTTTGCATGGAAATTTGGCGTTTTATATTGTAGGCCTGTAATTTTTCGGGCCATTTCACACGGGGCGGATCAGTAATGATCCGCCTCCATGTGTCCGTAAGCTCAGCGAGGATCGCTCCGTATATCCCCGCTGAGCCGGCGGCTGACAGGGCGGTCCCCGCACACTGTGCAGGGACCGCCCTGTCTTTTCTCCGCTCTCCCGTATGGGTCCTTGTTCATCCGATCCGCAGGCAGAAGAAAAAATAGGGTTTTCTTCTGTCCGCAAAATCGGATCTTTGCGGAGGCGGGTGATTACGGTTATCCGCTGACACCCGCAATCACATAGGGACCAATGTATGTCCCTTTTTCATCCGCAAACGGATAGATGAAAAAGCGGACATACGGTCCGCAGGTGTGAAAAGGGCCTTAGGAATAACTCATTTAAATCTGTCCAAACAAGAGTCTAGTAGACATCCCGAGTATGATAAAGTTTGAAACACAAAATCATAAATTATAATATAATAAATAACTATAAATAATTATAACAAATAATAATGTAATTGGAATAAAAATTATTCAATAATGTAATCAAATCAAAAACACTGAAATTTGCTCAGTTGCAGAATTGTCGCTGTCATTACTTTTTTTGTTTGATGACGAATTTCCCCACAAATCACTATCGCTCAATTCTTTCTGAAAGTGATTCTAATTAATTATTGCTGTTTTCTAGCTGGTCTAAAAGCACTTTTGATGTAAAGGGACACTTTTTGACTGCGTTGGACAATCTCCAGTTTCCAGGCAGAAAGAACAGTTTTTATAACATAAAACTGCATGCTGGACACTGGGCAGACCAATGGGGACAAAGGGGATGTGTAATTATTTGATACAGTACTGTAATTTGTAATATTACAGTATACAGTATGTGTATTGTGTGCTTCACTTTTTGAATTTGGCGCCAAACTTCGTCCCTGTGCGTTGCAATGTCACAGGGAATGGAGCTCAGCACTCGGCATTGTGAATCGAGCGAGGAGACACAGCGGAGAAGCTCGCACACACAGCGGGTACACATCGCAGGATCCAGGGACAAGGTAAGTAACTTCCCCTGTATCCTGCAATGCAATCTAGAGTCTGGCTCGGGGTTACCGCTTTTGGTATTTCAAATTCGCCGCAAGCCAGACCAACCGCTAAGGAGGTTAAAAGGTAGGTGTACGCCAATCAGAGGGAAGTCTAGATTGTCTCTAATGGGGGTGATCGGGCATTCTGTGGCCGACAGTGCATGGACTTTACATACCCTGTCAAATGCCTGGAGAGTTGCCCCTGTAAGGGGATGTGCGTGGAGGTTAGGTGGCACATGTTGTTTAGAGACCTAGGGTACTGAGCCAAGCTCAGATTCCGCAATCTGATGCTTGAGATTTACCCAGCTTTTGCAACGGGCGTGCACTCTCCAATCCACCACCCTAGTCATGTGGACTGCCCAGTAATATCGCTGTAGGTCAGGGAGGCCAATCCGAAGCGAGCTGTTACATGCTTTTTTTTTTAATTAACTATTAATTACCCTAGTATCCCAAGCTATTGTGACACATACAAAAAATAACAGATCTGGCAACAAGTGGGTATTATCCTAACACTGGGACAAACGGTCATCTGGGGAGCAGGAGAGCAATAGTTAATATGATTTCCATTTTATATAATTATTGAAATTTATCCTAAATCCACATATCAAATTAGATCATTTCCTCTATATCACTTCCCCTTTAGGCATTTCCCACTAGAAAAGCAACGCTTGAATCATTTACAACACTTCATAAACATAATGAAATGAATGAATGAATGAATGCTCTAGGAGCGTTTAGTGAGCATTGCTTTGTTCTTCATAATCAATACACATGTGGAAGAGCCCTTTACCCTTCTTCCCTTTACTAAAAAAGGCTTTTACTGCTGTATTTATGTGGAGAGATTTGTAAAAAAATTTTGTGCTGATGACTACACAAACAAGGAAAATGTACACTATTTTGTCCAAATATTAGCAGATATTCCTCTTCAAGTATTACATGTTTTTTTTTTTTTTGTGGATTATATTGTCATTATCATAACATTTGGTTAGTGTGTAAGATAAAAAAATACATATTTTAAGCAATATATTTACAGTAAGTAGTATATTTAAGTATATACAATTGTGACTAAAGTCGATGGTTATCAAGTATCTTTGTATAATTTCTATCTAACTTGGCTGTTAGATAGAAATCTTAGTTTTAATTTTAAACTGCAACCAAAATGTAATTATACCATAAACAGAATAAGAAATGAAAGCTGGAAGCCACATTCTGTCAAAGTAACAATTTAATAAATTGTCCTGTCTAAAATGTAATATTCTTTAAAAGGATAATTCAATAATTTATTAAGAATTAGGTTTCATATTATTAAATGCACTATTTTCATGATTTAAATTTAAATGTTGAAATGTTTCTTAATATAGTAAGAACATTTTTCTAATTTTTAATGGCAAGTTACCAATATGTAATGCCGCGTACACACCATCACTTTATGTGATGAAAAAAAACGACACTTTCTGTGAAGTAAAAAATGACGTTTTTGAAACTTCAATTTTCAAAGACGAAGTTGCCTACACACCATCGTTTTCTCACAATGATCTTGCAAAGTGAGGTTACGTTCCACCACGTTTTACCATTGAAGCTTGCTTCATAAGTAGCTTCTGGGCATGCGTGGATGAAAAAACGTCTTAGAAAACAAAGTTTTTTGCTACACACGGTCAATTTCTGTGAAGTAAAAAGTGCACTTTTGAAAAACGACACATAAAATTGAAGCATGCTTCAATTTTTTTTGGTCGTTTTTTACAAGACATAAAACAACGTTTTCCCCCACACACAGTCAATTAAAGTGACGTTTTTAAAAACGTAATTTTTTTTCATCACATAAAGTGATGGTGTGTACGCGGCATAAGATAATAAAACATTTTTTTTGATCAATCAAAATTCTTTTGATTGGTACTCACCTCTCCGCCGGCTTCCGGGCCTTCAGGGAGTACCATCGGAGATCCGGTAAAGTCACCGGCGGGGCTTTCCGCGTCCATCTGAAGGGCTCCTTTGCTGTGCCTTCATATCTGCATGCCGGCGGGACCTTACTATCTGCCACACGCAAGGGCTGTTACACTTCCCTCTATCACTTCCCTCTATCAACCTGGGATTCTACAGCCATCTACTGGGAGTTGTGATAGTTCCCTTCAAGGGACATCTACATGCCGACGGACTGATGTTAACCTCTCCTCATCTGGATTCAGCAGTGGTATCATTGTACACATTTTTATATCAGTATCATACTTAGCTACATGTTTTTATTAGGGTTGTCCCGATACCACTTTTTTAGGACCGAGTACAAGTACCGATACTTTTTTTCATGTACTCGCCGATACCGATTACCGATACTTTTTTTAAATCTCATGTGTCAGTATTTTTATTTTTTTTACATTTTTTTATTATTTATTTATTTATTTTTTACAATGCTTTATTTTTTTTAAGGGGGTGGGGGGAAATGTACAATGTCAGTGTGTTTTTTATTTCAATTTTTATTTTTTACAATTCATTTTTTTTTTTTTTTTTTTTTTTTTTTAGCAGCACTGTGGGGGGGGGGGGGTCTTTGGTGAGATATCAGGGGTCTTAACAGACCTCTGACATCTCCCCTCTGAGACAGGGAGAGGGACTAGGGACACAAATTCCCCTGTCCCTTTCTCTATAAACTCAGCTGCGCTGAAAATGAAAGAAGAGAAGCCAGCGGCTTCTCTTCATTCATAAACTGAAACATCGTAATCACAGGAGGTTACAATGTTTCAGTTCTGTGAATGTACAGAGTCAGTGAATACTGACTCTGTACATTCTGAAAAGGTAGGAGCCGGGTTTACTGGCTCCTACCTCCGCTCTCCATCCTGACAGATCAGCAGCACGGCGGGGGGCATCACGGCAGCAAGGAGCGGGCCATGACGGCGGCAGCACTGAGGGGGGCATGACGGCGGAAGCAAGGAGGTGGGCATGATGGCGGAAGCAAGGAGCGGGGCATGATGGCGGCAGCACGGAGCACGGAGGGGGGGGACACGGCGGCAGGACGAAGGGGGGCATGGCGGCAGAATGGGGGGACACGGCAGCAGGACGGAGGGGGGCATGACAGCGGAAGCAAGGAGCGGGGCATGACGGCGGCAGCACGGAGCACGGAGGGGGGACACACGGCGGCAGGACGGAGGGGGGCATGACAGCGGAAGCAAGGAGCGGGGCATGACGGTGGCAGCACGGAGCACGGAGGGGGGACACACGGCGGCAGGACGAAGGGGGACATGACGGCAGAATGGGGGGACACGGCAGCAGGACGGAGGGGGGCATGACAGCGGCAGCAAGGAGGAGGGACACAGCACAGAGGGGGAATGGAGGAGGACACAAGGACAGTCAGCGGTGATCGGTGCTTCTAACTCCCCCACCGCACTGATCACCCTGACTGTCCAGGTATCGGGTGAGGCATCGGAGCATTTGCCCGAGTACAAGTACTCGGGCAAATGCTTGGTATCGGTCCCGATACCGATACTAGTATCGGTATCGGGACAACCCTAGTTTTTATGACTGCTTTTTCTACCGTTTGGTATTACTCACATCATTTTTACAGTTTATGTAGCTACATCGATCTTATCTCCAGTGCAATAGTTATTTTGTTACCTACTTGAAGACTATAAAAGTTTTAATGCTATTCCCATCAAGCGCTGCCTTTGTATGTTTTTTGTATCCTGCTATCCATTTTCCCAGTGGTTGGTAGCTGCACTGGGAATCAGCCTGCAAGGAGATCAGCTAAAAGTAGTAGATCTGTATGTGCATTATGATTAATCGAAATTAGTTGATTAAAAAAAATTGATTAATCGGACACAAACATTTTAATCAGTAACAACCCTAGTTTATAGAATTGTATACAATACTATAGCATAATATACAGTGTCTTGAAAAAAGTTTCACTGGCCTTCATGATGCAGTTTGTTCAGTAAGGTTCTCTAACAAGGGCTTCACAGAACAGCTGTATTGAAGAAAAAAAATGTAATTATTTTTAAAATACACACTTGCAACCTGGTATGACTGTAGGCAGTGGAAGTGGAGCAACTGTAAAAAGACCCACCCTCAAATTCCTACCCAAAGGTCATTTACTGACGTGTTTACAGCCCTACCTTTTTCTATTAAAAAGAGCGACTAATAAGGACTCCTGACCTAGAGACCAGAATCACAGTGAAAAGCCATGTTAGTTCACAGGGTCCATGAACTGTGAATGGATTGGGTTAGCTAGAATCCAGGTTAGATCTGAAACACATCCCTAATCCCTTCTTCAACACTGACATAAGAACTATGCAAATAATCCTCCCTTAAAAAACTAAAAAACTTGGGTAAGTGCCATTTTAAATAGAAAGCCTAAAAAAGAATGCCTCTCCCACTGGATTTTTATAGTATCACTTAGCTGATTTTCTGGTTCAGAACACCTGACATACACCTGCTAGATCTCATCAGTATAATACTAGTGTTACTGGTCAGCATGCACAAAAGTAAAAAATCTCTGAAATCTTTAACTGATATTCAGTGGCGGCTGGTGCTTCATTCTTTGGGGGGTAGCAAACAAAGCAAACCGCCCCCCTCCCCACTGTTCTGTTGGTCGTCGATCCCCCAAGTTCCCCACCACCTTGTCACTCAGTCGGTCGATCCTCCACCCACCAGCCCTGCACTTACCCCATCTAGGTCGCGGGCAGCCTAGGCACCCTCCTCCTCAGTGGCTTCCGGCGGCTTTCCCTGCATCTCCTCCTCCTCGATGGCTTCCTCCTCGATGGCCAAACAGTGGCTTCCCCTCTCGGCCAATCGCTTCCTGATTGGACAGATGGAGAACCAGGAAGACAATAGCAAATATTGTCACACAACTGGGTGGGTTCAGGGTGCAGTGCCATGAGCCGACCCTTATTTGAAGCCAATTAGAACCTCAGGCTCCAATCATGTGCATCCAAAAAAAAACAAATTCATTGAAATCCTTGCATCTGGCACCCTGCATGTAGATTAGGGGTCAGGCACATGGATTCAATAGGGGGATTAGGGGGCAGCACCACTGCACCCCTTATGGACAGGCCACCACTGCCTAGTGTGAAAACTAAAGTAGAAATATGATTGGTTATTATGGGGTCGATTTACTAAAACTGGAGATTGCAAACTGGTGCAGCTCAGCATAGAAACCAATCAGCTTCCAGGTTTTATTGTCAAAGCTCAATTGAACAAGCTGAAGTTGGAAGCTGATTGACTATCATGCACAGCTACACCAGATAACCCCTACATGTCACCAAGACAGTGCTTTTGTTAGATACTTAGATATATGGAACATTGAACAATTTAGTTTGATGTTTTTCAAGTCAGTATTTTGATATAACAGCTGTGATATATGCTCTCTTTGGCCTGCTTGCTAACAGTACCACATTTTATACCTGTGCAGTATAAACACAGCTAAATAATGATGAGATTTTACTCTAAACATTTAGAAAAGGTAGGTTTCTTAAGTTTTTTCAAATATCTATAAATCCTTTTATTGATGTAATAAACTTCCCTGGGGTTTCTTTGAACTCCATGATAAAGCAAATCATATAAAAACCATATAGACGTTTTTTTTTTTTAATTTAAACAGCCTCTAGTATATAAATGTTACACTATCCTCCATTTGTGCATAGTGATAGATTCAACCCTGCACAACAAATATGGGTGACTTGGGAATAAAACCAAACCCATAGATAGAAATAAAAAAAAAAAAAAATGTGCCTGAACTTTGGATTAACAAAATCTAGCATCATAATTTACCAAAAAGTGAGCTTCTTCATAATTTTACCTCTAAATGGTCAATGCTGGGTACATACTGGTCCAAACAAGTAGAGAGATATTTTTTAGGGAATTAAAATGTGTATTTGTAATATCTCTAATAAACAGTCTGTACAAGCATGATAACCCACTTTAAACCAAATTATACACCTTTCTTAGCATATACAAACTGTCTGTAAAAGCATAACAACACATTTACAATAAATTAATGTATTGTTTCTTTAGCATATCATTTAAATTGTGAGGTTTTTGTACCCAATATCTTTCTTTAGAGGGTAACATTTTACTAAGATAACAAAGCTGTTTTGTAAGTGGTGAAAGCTCTGAACAAGGCTATAATCATGAGAGCAGCATGGTAATTTTGTATTTTTTTTATGTAAGACTAGCAAAGCATGATTTGTGAGCGGATCATGCTTTCCCACAGAGCACTTGAGATACCTAAAAAAAATACACATTCTCCAAAAAAATAAATGTTTTTATTTTTGTAATATATAGTAGCCACATTGTCCAAAGCCATCATACTTGCTAAAACTGGGCTAATAGCAAGGGGAGCCTATTGCAAAATATAACACCCATTTGCGTACTGATAATGCTGGTTACTCTCTGCTCATAGACTTAGGCCTCGTACACACGACCGTTTTCCTCGACAAAATCCATCAAGAAACTTGATGGCAGAGCTTTTTTGCAGAGGAAAACGGTTGTGTGTATGTTTTTCATCGAGAAAACTGTCGTGGATCTTGATGAGAGAAAAAGAGAGCAAGTTCTCTTTTTTCTCGTCGGGAGTCTCAATTTCCTCGTCGTGTTTATAGTCAGGCTGGTTTACTACGAGAAACACTTTCGTGTGTATGCTTAGAAACCCGCGCATGCTCAGAATAAAGTATGAGACAGGAGCGCACGTTTGGTAAAAGTAGCTTTCGTAATGGAGATACGAGCACATTCGTCACGCTGTAACAGACTGAAAAGCGTGAATCGTCTCTCACCAAACTTTTACTTAACACGCAGTAACATGAGATTAGTAAAAGCAGCCCCAAGAGTGGCGCCAGTGGAATCAAACTTCCCCTTTATAGTGCTGTCGTACGTGTTGTACGTCACCACGTTTGAGAACGAGATTTTGTCTTGACAGTGTGTATGCAAAGAAGCTTGACCAGGAATCTCGACAAGCCTGACAAGGAACTAGTTGAGGAAAACAAATGTTTCTTTTACGACGAGATTCTCGGTCATGTGTACGAGGCCATAGTAGAAGTAGACAGACCAGTCTAGCAGTAGGACCTGAAACATTTTGCAGCAGTATTACAAATGCTGCTAATTGTGACAGTTTCCTGCTCATTCTAATTTTTAGTAGAGATGAGCTCAGCATATGGTCCTTTTTCAGGCATTCATCATACTATTATATATGACAGCTCCCTTCCTGTCAACAGTTGTTAACCACTTAACCTCTGGAAGATTTACCCTCCCTCATGACCAGGCAATTTCTTTGCTATACTGTGTTATTTTAACTGACAATAGAGTGGTCATGTAACGCTGCACATAAATTAAATGTGTGTCCTATACATAGAGCTTTCTTTTGGTGGTATTTGATCACTGCTGGGTTTTTTCTTTTTTGTGAAGATTTTTTTAAAAAAATACCAATATTTTTAACTTTCTGCTATAAAACATATTCAATAAAAAAAAAAAAAATCAAATATGTATTATGGTGCAATTTTTTGGTAAAATAAATCTCAATAAGCATATATTGATTTGTTTGCACAAAAGTTATAGCGTATGCAAACTATGGTATATATACACTGGCATTTTAATTTGTTTTCTTCTTATACTAGTAATAGGGACAATCAGGGACTTATCTGACACTAACTGACACTTTTGACACTTTGTGGGAAATGCAAAAATGCAAAATTAATGCAAAAA
This sequence comes from Rana temporaria, assembly GCF_905171775.1. Classification (NCBI taxonomy): domain Eukaryota; kingdom Metazoa; phylum Chordata; class Amphibia; order Anura; family Ranidae; genus Rana; species Rana temporaria. The sequence goes on from NC_053489.1 coordinate 536,671,812, forward strand.
TGCACTGTCACTGTACTAATGACACTGGCTGGGAAGGGATTAAACATCTCCAATGTCAGTGTCTGCCTTTTGGCCTCTGCACCTCCCCAAGGGTATTTTTGAAAGTCCTAATTGCAATTCAAACTCCTTTAAGGGAGAAGGCCTTGAGAGTATTTCATTACTTGGGTGATATCCTTTTGCTAGCCCCCCAGTCCAATTCAGCTTCTAGAGCACAAAAAAATCTTACTAACAGCTAACAGCTCAGGTGGCTAGTGAATTGGGAAATTAGTCTTTTCACCCTGACCCAGTCAATGATCTATCTAGGGGCATTATTCAACACATCAGTCAGAACAGTAAGTCTCCCTCCCCAGAAGGTGGCATCAATTTCCCAGAAAATGAATCACGTCAGGACACTATCCCACCTCTCTGCTTCGGGTTGTCTGAGTTTGATTGGGACCATATCATCTTGCATCATGATGTGGCTCATTGACACCTGAGATTTCAAGTAGGTTTTCTGACACAGTGAAAGAAAACGGTCACTGTGTCCTGTGGGTGTACCTTTCATATAACCATGAAGAGGAGTCTTCTATAGTGGACAAAGAAGGAATTGATCTCAAGGCGTGGCATTTGTAGTGCATCTCCTGGACCATACTTACTACAGATGCAAGCTCAAGAGGCTGGTAGTGCACTGCAGTCTACTCGCAATCCAGGGGAAATGGTCCTTTCTGCTGCATGGAAAAGTTTCAAACATATTGGAAATTCAACTGGATAATGAGTCTATTGCAACCCCCGTAAATCGATCTCTTTGCCTCATCAGTGAATGCCAAATTACAGAGGTTCCTCTCCCACCTGCCTCATCCCCAGGCGGAAAAAGTGGATGCCACTTTGAGCCCTTGGATTTGCAGGACAACATATGCCTTTCCCCCAAGCCTCTAATCTCAAGGTTCCTTCTCAGGTTATTGAGAGAGTCAGTCATGGTGGTATCAATCCTTCCTTACTGGCCGAGAAGGCTGTGGTTCACCTGGGCAATGTATCTCAGTACGTGTCGCCCCATCAAGGTTCCGATCTTACCTCATCTTCTCTCTCAAGAGAGATTTGGACACCCAGCCCTAGGGATGAGCCAAACACCCCCGTTGGTTCTCAGCAGAAAATGCGAACAGGCAAAAAAGTTGTTCCAACACGCGAACCCTGTTAAAGTCTAGGGGACACGAACATGAAAAATCAAAAGTGACAATTTTAAAGGTTTAATATGCAAGTTATTATCATAAAAAAGTGTTTGGGGACCAGGGTCCTGCTCCAGGGACACCGTATCAATGCAAAATAAAGTTTTAAAAACTGCAGTTTTTTCGGGAGGCAGTGATTTTAATAATCTTAAAGGAAACAATAAAATTGAAATTTTCCATTAAATTTTGTACCTGGGGGTGTCTATAGTATGTCTGTAAGTAGTGCATGTTCTTCGTGTTTTAGAACAGTCTCTGCACAAAATGACATTTCTAAAGGAAAAAAAGGTCCCATCAATACAGTTAAAGTCATTGAAAGTCATTGAAAAAAAAATGAGTGGGGTCCCCCAAAAATAAATACCAGACCCTTATCTGAGCATGAAACCTGCAGGCCACAGAAAAGAGGGGGACGATAGACCACCCCCTCCTGAACTGTACATGGCCGCATGCCCTCAACATGGGGAGGATTTCCCCATGTTGATGGGGACAAGGGCCTTATCCCCACAACCCTTGCCCGGTGGTTGTGGGGGTCTGTGGGCGGGGGCTAATTGGAATCTGGAACCCCCCTTTAACAAAGGGGACCCCCAGATTCCACCCCCCCATGTGAATTGGTAACGGGGTACATTGTACCCTTACCATTTCACAAACAAAGTGCCAAAATGTAAAAAAAAAACACACCAAGTTGTGACAAGTCCTTTAATAAAAAAAAAACTCCAGTGCCGTAATCCTTCTATGATCCCGATCCCGGACCCGCTGCTACGAATGACCCCGCCCCCTCTGACGCAATGGGGGTTTCCCGTGATGCACCAGTGGGGGCAGGGTCATGCGTCACATGTGGCCCTGCCCTCGGTTATAAAAGAGTTGTCAAATAGCTAGCGTGTAATTTGGCCGGGAGCCTCTGGTGGAGGTGGTATCATTCTTAGCGGAGGGTCCAGGACTAGGATCGTAGAAGGATTACGGCGCTGGGATTTTTTTAGGGAGATGGCAGGGGTACAATGCACCCTGTTACCAATTCACATAGAGAGGGGCAGGATCTGGGGGTCCCCTTTATTAAAGAGGGCTTCCAGATTCTGATAAGCCCCCCGCCCGCAGACCCCCACAACCACCGGGCAAGGGTTGTGGGGATGAGGCCCTTGTCCCCTTTAACATGGGGACACCCTCCCTATGTTGAGGGCATGTGGCCTGGTACAGTTCAGGAGGGGGGGCGCTCTCTCATCACCCCCTCTTTTCCTGCGGCCTGCCAGGTTGCATGCTTGGATAAGGGTCTGGATGGTATGGATTTTTGGGGGAAACATCACACCATTTCTTTTATTTTGGCGTGGAGTTCCTCTTAAAATCCATACCAGACCTTTAGGATATAGATTTTTGGGGGGAACGCCTCGCAATTTTTTTAAAAAAAATAGCGCAGGGTTCCCCTTCACATCTATACCAGACCTGAAGGGCCTGGTAATGGAATTTGGAAGAACCCCCACGTATTTTATTTTTTTTATTTTTCATTGACTTTCAATGACTTTTATCTGTATTGCTGGGACCCGACAATTCATTATAGCCGCAAGTAGTTGTAAATTACTTTTTTTCCTTTAGAAATTTAATTTTGTGCAGAGACTGTTATAAACTTGGGAAACATGCACTACTTTGCAGGCATACTATAGACACCACCCAGGTATGACATTTAAAGGAATATTTCACTTTTATTGTTTCACTTTATAAGCATTATTAAAATCACTGCTCCTGGAAAAACTGCTGTTTTTAAAACTTTTTTTTGCATTGATACATGTCCCCTGGTGCAGGACCCGGGTCCCCAAACACTTTTTATGATGATAACTTGCATATTAACCTTTAAAATTAACACTTTATATTTCTCCCATAGACTTTTAAAGGGTGTTCCACAGCTTTTCGAATTTGCCGCAAACACCCCAATGTTCAAGTCGAACTCATGTTCGACTCGAACATAAAGCTCATCCCTACCCAGCACCTTTAAAAGCTGAACCTTCATGTTTGGATGCTGAGAGGCAAAAATTCCAATCCTTAGGTTGCTCATCAGAAGTAATTTTGACACTATTAAAAGCTAGTAAGCCTTCCACAAATTATGTGTACACAAAAATCTGGAACAAGTTCAAATTGTTTGCATCTGGCAGGGATTTGAACCCTGCTGTTCCTTCTTCCTCACTCCTCTTAGATTTTTTTACAAGCAGGCCTAAACCTCGGTCTCAGACTAAGTTCTCTAAAAGTCCAAGTGGCAGCAATATCAGTAGCTACGCAAAAGAGATGGCCAGAAGATATAATTATAATCCAATTCTTCAAAGCAGTTAAAAAGATCCAGTCACCAGTGAAGCAAGTTTTTCCTGCTTGGGATCTGTCCTTTGTCTTGGACTTTCTAACAACTTATACTTTTGCCTCATCAGAGTCCTCTTCTTTATGGAACCTGATGCTCAAAACAGCTTTCTTGATTGCAGTTACTTCAGGTAAAAAGGCCTCAGAACTTCAAGCCTTGGGGTGGAAGAGGAACATATTTCGTTCTTCCCAGATAGAGTGGAGCTGCGAACAGTTCAAGGATTTGTTCCTAAGGTTTCTTCCCGGTCCACTCTCTCTGAATCATTCACACTACCTACCTTCCCAGATCCAGAGTCAGGGTTCTTGCATGATTTAGACATCTCCAAGTGCTAAGATGTTCCCTACAAGCCATAGCGTATTTTAGGGTGTCAAATAAATTATTCATACTCCCTTGGGGAAAGAATAAAGGGAAATAAACAGCCTCATGAAAAATTGCCTCTTGGATTAGTAAAACTGATCCAAACAGCATATAGGGCTAGGGGATGGATCCTCCGGTGCTCAAAGCCCACTCAACCAGGGCAGTTTCTTCATCCTGGGCAGCAAGAGCTAATGTGTCAATGGAGACAATTTGCAGAGCTCCTACTTTGTCTTCTCCGAACACATTCATGCGGCGACACTATATAATTGATCCAGGAGCACTCACTTCGGTGGAGTTCAGAAGTAGGGCAATTGAATCAGTTTTTGCATTTAATTAATGAATTTCTTTAAGAGCATTACCCATCCAGTTTTTCAGCTAGTTATTTATCACAGGTATGCTGCCATGGAGGCACCAGGAAAACGGAAATTGTATCATACTTACTGTAATTTTCGTTTCCTGGTGCCTATCCATGGCAACATACATGCTCTCCCTTGGTATTCAATGTGACAAGAGAATGTTGTAGGGGGATATTGGGTTTTCTTTTATAATATATTCACTATACTGAGGGGAGGAGTACGGAGCCAAGCTTATCAGAGGTATGCTGTCATGGATAGGCACCAGGAAAATACAATTACGATAAATATGATACAATTTTCAGTTTTGTTGTGATAGGTTCTCTTTAATGAGACATCAAAAGTCTTTTGGAACCCTGAGTTCTCACCTTCCCTCCGTTGTAACCAATGAAGTGCAAATCATGCTCCAGTAGCTTTTTCTCAGGCCTGAGATAGTGACAGCTGAACCGGAAGTGATGTAATACACATTTCTCCTGGGTTTTTACTTGGTTAGGGATATCAGAACATGGACATTAGCTGTATTCCCTCTTTACCCAGCAGCACCCACCATGGGGTTTCCAATCCCATGGTTGTGATTTCAGAACCCACAAAACATGGCAGTGGCACACATAGACGGAAAAAGAAAGAACACAGTGGGGGTTATTTACTAAAGGCAAATCCACTTTGCACTACAAGTGTACTGCAAGTGCACTTGAAAGTGCACTTGTAAGTGCAGTCACTGTAGATCACTGAAGATCTGAGGGGAAGCTCTAAAATTAAGGGAAGCTCTGCTGATTTTATCATCCAATCATGTGCAAGCAAAAATTCTGTTTTTTTATGGGGAGCTGCGGTGGCTCAACGCGATTGGCACTGCGCTTACCTCTGAAGCTAGGGGGTCTCAGCTACATGTGAATTGAGTTTGGTGGTCTCAGCCTGGCTCCTGGTGGTTGTGCTATGCGAGGTAAGCCTGCGCTTAGTACGCCCACCCCCCTCCCTCAAAAACCACCACACTTACACGCACTCGAAATTGGGTTAACATGCACGCACTTTGACCACGCGGTCTCTAAAAAGAGAGGTGAAGGACTAACGGGGCTGGTTGAGCGGGCTAGATCCTCTCACTCCCTTATAGGGAGTCCCTCTGCCCCGTTGGGCTTCAAAGCGGAGCAGGTATGGCGGGCTGTGTGGGAGGACCCCCTCACACACCCACCATTGCCACCCGGGGCATGGAGAAAGGTGGCAGATTGCCTCTGGGGGAGGCCTGCCTACTCCCAACTCCTGCAGTCCGGCTCCTCTCTCGAGTACACGCACAAAATACACTTAAAAAAAAATGCTGTTTTTTTATTTTCCTTGCATGTCCCCCTCAGATCTACAGCGACTGCACTTCCAAGTGCACTTTCAGCGCACTTTCAAGTGCACTTGTAGTGCAAAGTGGATTTGCCTTTCGTAAATAACCCCCAGTGTAACCATAATGCAGTATCAGTAATATAAACACTATACTAAAACATAATTGTTTACTTACAAGATGTGTGACATATTACAGGGGGAGCAGGAGTGGAAACTATCCGAGTTGGAGGTGGAGAAACCATAAAAGCAATATCCCAACGTTCTCTCTCCAACATTTTGTATGTAAACTTTTGTCTATTTTTCTGTTTCTTTCACCTTATTCTTATATTTGTTGGACTGGGTTTGAGCGTTTTGTGATGTGCACTTTTAGGTGATCATATTCCTGCACTGGGAAGTATTGTACAGCCGCTCCAATTGCTTTCCCCTGAAAGCCGGCAGTTGACTTGTCAGATGTACACACTTTCCTGACTGGAGTCACGAGTGTGTGTAAACTCCCCGCTCACTGTTGTCATATGTCAGTGCCAGTGAAAGGGTGAAGACACCCCCCCCCCCCTCTAAGCATGTTTTTTTTTTAGTTTTTCACTTTAAACATTATTAAAATTGCTGCTCATCACAAAACTGTATATATATTTTTTTGCATTGGTCCCCCAGCAGTGTCCGGTCCCTCATGCTATTCCTTACCTATTAGCTTTGAAATCGTAAGAATTGATTATAAAACATCAGCTCACATTGGCTTTAACCCCTTTAGTACCATGCTATAGTCCAAAGACAGCTACAACATGGCTCTCTTGTTCTGAGAGGGTGTCCTTAGGACACAACTGATCACAGCCGTCCTTTCCTCATGCGCTGTGCCTGTGTGAGGAAAACATAGCCAATACCTGGTAAGGCTCTCATTACATTGTTTACACTAATAATCAGGACATTGTTCATCAGTGCCCTGATTATCAGTACAGCTTCATCAGTGCCAATCAGTGCCGCCTATCAGTGCCGCCTCAGCATTGCAGCCTCACCAAAGCCTCCTCCTCAGTGCCCACTACTGCAGCTTATCAGTGCCCATTAGTGCCACCTCCTCAGTGTCCCCTCACCAGCACAGCATCATCCCACTAAACTTAAAGGTTTGTAGAGTGAACAGTTTTAGATTTTTTTTTGTCTCTCCTAGTTGCACAGAGATGAGTCATTGCATATTTGATAATACTTATATTGAAAAATATTCAGGTGACAATAGATCATCCACATGTCCTGGAGGAGAACAATTTTAATAATCTGTGGAGAAAGGAATCTATTTTTTTTTCTCACTAGGGCTAAGATACAAAATTCACTTAACAAGGCAAGTAATGGCTGATTCATTGGCAACATTTAAAATAGGTTCATTACAAATCTTGTGATGAATGACATTAATGGTTATATTCAGCAACATCAGAAAATGTTCTTATCCTGTTTTTTAGATCATCACATTAACAAAGTAGTTCAAGTTAAACTTGAAGGACATGATGTTACAACTAATATTTTAAATGAACCCTTTGCACATTGCCATTGTTGATACATATCTAAAAATGGTGTGAAATGTTCAGGAGAGTCAGTTGTGTATACAGGATCATTCTCGGGTCAGCCCCCTACTGTACCAAAAAAATGACAAATATTCAGTGTGTACATATTGTAGCTTAAGGCAAAGAATAAGGCCCCTTTCACATGTACGGATCCTGTGAGGATCCATACATGTCTATTCGCTTGCTCAGCGGGGATCGCTCCATTGATCCCCGCTGTGTGGGGACCGCCCTGTCAGATCTCCCCTCTCCTCTATGGGGGATCGGATGAACACGGACCGTCTGTCTGTGTTCACCCAATCCGCTCTGCAGACGCATGGAAAAATAGTATTTTCCTCTGTCTGCAGAATCAGAGCATTGCGGACACTGATAAGATCGGGTGTCAGCGGATGTTCATCCACTGACACACGCTATCTCATAGGGATTAATGTATGTCCCTTTTTTTTATCTGCAAACGGATGGATGAAAAAGCGGACATACGGTCCGCATGTGTGAAAGGCACCTAACATGTCCAAGATGGAGAGCTTTGTCAAAGTAATTATTCTCTAGCTAGTCCCTATCCTGGCAGAAAAAAAATGTCACATACTTATTTGTATATGATAGAGTTGATTTAATAAATAAGTAGTGTATGCTCACTTTGAAAGTACATTTTGCAATGTATCTTAGTGTTTTAGGTGGAATAATGTATAATCTGCTTTTCATAGAATATCTAATCATGTAAAAGGAAAATAAAAATAAAACGTTTTCTTGCATGCAATTTGAAGGTTGAAGTCAGACCAACTTTATCTAATTTACAAAGTTAAAGTCAATATAAATGCTAGACATATTTTACCTTAATGCATTCCCTGCAGAAAGGTAAAAAATGTCCCAGTATTTGCATTGCCTCCTCACCTCTTTAAAAACCTAAGTCCTATCTCGATCCAGAGCTTTGACTGTCCTTTATCTCTGCTCACAGAAGCAACATTTATTGGCTCTTGCTGCTGTCAATCAAATCCTGTGAGCAGAGAATGGGGGTGGGAGGGTGTAATTGATCTGAGCTGTGTGTTTCTATGGATATGCACACAGCCTGCCTCGGGAGTGAGCCTGTACATGTGTTCCCATAGGAATCAGCTTCCTATGGTGGCATATAGAGAAGAGGAAGAGCCAAGAGTGCTGGTGGAGGAATTGTTGGGACCACTCTGCGCAATAGCATTGCATAGAGAAGGTACTGTATGTATAACATGTTTGTTATTTTAGAAAAAAAGTCTTTATAATAAATGTAAGCAAATTTTATATTTTCAAAGTGAATTTTAGTCTTTAAATCATGTGCAAGCAAAAATGTTGTTTTTTTTCCACATGATTGGGTATTTTTGCACAGTAAATCTTCAATTGGTTTTACTTCATTGTCTAAAAAAAGTGAAAATGTACTATGAAAATGAAAATTCTGTACTCGTAAATCAGGTCAGTGTATCCAAGGACAAGACATTTTTTTAGCTTTGGATACAGTAGTGTTTAATATTTTACATTTATCTGTGTTCCCACTATAGAGATTCGCTATTTTCAAATGTCCTGTTAACCATTGTCATTGGGACTGAAAATGAGTGAACATTATGAATTTAGAGCAAGAGGATCTAGAGGATCAGCCAACCAGTTATTCTAGATACTTTTTTTTAGAGTTTCACAAGTCGTTGAGTGCTATACAGACCTACAATGCACATTTTACATACTATACATAAGATATTAGGATGTCCTTTGCCTGGGTGGAGACATAATGTTGCAAAAATTATCTCACAACTAATATATTTTGTGAGCAAACCTTAGTTCATTTTTTGGAGTAGCACTGCTTTTTAGCTTCCTCTGCAGAAGTTAGATCTGTTTCTAACAGCATATTAAAAAGTCTAGCATCAATGAGCATCAATGAGCCTGCATGGGAACTTTTTATATCTCTCTGTTTCTGCTCCTGTTTCTGCTCCTTGCCAATTGCTACTGTGTGTATGGCCTTCTGCTTTATGTTACAGAATCATTACGAAGTTCCGTTAGCTTGCTCTGCTATAACCACATAACCACATAACAGCCATAGGTAACAGTATATTTCTTAGCCAAAAGTCATATGTTCTCTATTGATTTATTGTCACTAATGACTATAAATGCACTCATAGTTGAGCATATGACAACACAGCTGGCTATGTTGAAAGGCCCCTTTCACACATATGGACGGTTTGTCTGTTTTTCATCCATCCGTTAATGAATTAAATGGACATCAATGCATCTCTATAGAAAAATGTATGTAAATGGATGATAATCCATTTACATACGGTTTCATCCACGTCCGTGAACATCTGTTTTTTTTTAAACGGATGGGAGCCCTATTTTTGTTCTATTAAAAAAACGAACAGAGAAAAAATGGATGCAAATGGACATAAAGTCTGTTGTTGCATCCTTTTTTGCATTGGTCATTAGGATTCGACCCCCACCGGTTCCCTAACAACCAGTCACTCATCTCTACTGTCAGCGGGGATTCCCACTGACAGCAGAAATTAATCACTTCCCGCCCGCCATATAACTCATATGACGTCCAGCAGGATAAGTCAATGGCGCACACCCGCATGGGTACGCAGTTTGGCCAATCGGCTGCTCTTCTGACAGGGGGGTCTGCACTCATAATCAGCGCATTGATTATCAGTGCAGACCCATCGAGGATGCCCACTGGAGACCACCAGGGATGCCTACTGGAGACCACCAGGGATGCCCACTGGAGACCACCAGGTATGCCCACTAGAGCCCACCAGATATGCTCACTAGAGCCCACCAGGGATGCCAATCAGTGCCCATTAGGGATGGCACTTTGTGCCCATCAGTGATGCCTGCCAGTGCCTCCTGATCAGTGCTGAATATCAGTGCCGTCTATCAGTGCGACCTATCAGTGTCACCCATCAGTACCATATATAAGTGTCGACCAATGCTACCTATGGGTGCCCATTAGTGCTGCTTATCAGTGCCCATCAGTGCTGCATATAAGTGCCTTATCATAAGTGCCCCTTAGTGCCACCTCATTAGGGCCAATCAGTACTGCCTCATCAGTGTCCATCAGTGCAGCATCATCAGTGAAGGAGAAAACTTACTTATTTACAAAGTTTTGTAACAGAAACAAAGACAAATTAATATTTTCAAAAATGTTTGTATTTTTTTGTAGCGCAAATTAAAACCCAAGTGGTTATCAAATACCACCAAAACAAAGCTCTATTTGTGGAGAAAAAATATATAAAAATGTTGTTTGGGTACAGTGTTGCCTGACAAATGCAATTGTTTTTCAAAATATGACAGTGCGGAAAATTGGACTGGGCAGGAAGGGGGTGAAAGTGCCTTGTATTAAAGTGGTTAAACAAAAAAAAAAATAATGGAGAGCTGGGGGAGGCACTGTGTGTACTGCAGACAAGTGGGGGGGTTGGGGCAGAGAAAGGCAGGAGAGGAGAAGAGCAGTATATACAGTGAGGGGTAGTCTGTACAGACGGGCTCCCTCCTCACTTGCTGGAGTTGACTGTCATTGTCGGCCACTTAAGGACCAGGCCTATTTTTCAAACTTGTTGTTTATAATGGCGGCTATTGCAATACTTTATGTCACACCATATTTGCACATCGGTCTTACAATTTTTTGGGAAAAAATACACTGTTTTGAATAACAAAAATAACACAACAGTAAAGTTAGCCATTTTTTTTCTATATTGTGAACATGTCATGCTTAAAAATCTGCTGCCATAACCCCAGTATTTAACGTCAAACGGCCGCTATATGATGTGCAGTCCATAAGTAGTTAATTGTAATTGCCATCTCTTTTTTCTTTACTTTAAAGCGCCAGAGCTGTCATTCGGCATTGCCATTGAAGTAAAACATGTTTACTTTAGTGGCAGGGCCTAATGACAGCTGCGTTTCAGCGCTATAAAGTAAAGTAAAACAAGAGATGGCAATTACATTTAAAGCTGAGAATGACAATAAGAGTCGGAAAATGAGGAAGCCTGTCTGCCCCCTCAGTGTATATACTGCTCTTCTCCTCTCCTGCCCCTCTCCTTGCACACACTGCCCCCCCTCCCAAAAAAAGAGGACCTGTAATTTATATGCTAGTCACATAGGTCCCCTATGTGATAGCAATAAATTCAAAAGTAAAAAAAAACACATGAAAAGTAGAAAAACAAAAAAAAATTGAGCCTCCCTATCCCCACCTGCACATGCACACATACAAAAAAAGTAAATTGTGCTACACACACATGCCAGAGTATATAATATATAATAGTTGGGGATTTTAAGTACCGTATTTATCGGCGTATAACACGCACAGGCATATAACACGCACCCTAACTTTAAGAGGGACGTTTCAGGAAAAAAACTTTCCACAGCCCCCCGTATAACACGCAGGCACAGTTTACCCTCTATTTTCAGGGTAAAAAAGTGAGTGTTATATGCCAATAAATACAGTAATCTTCAGGACTAAAATTATTTTTTAATCATGTAGATCAAACATTTTAAATGGAAAAAATGGCTCAATGACAGGTGGTTAGGTGGATGCCAAGAACCGATGTAAAAACTCATGAAAAGCTGATAAATAACTGATGAAAAACTTGTAAAAACGTATGCAAACTGATCCGTTTTTTATTTGGAAAAATGTGTGAAAGGGGCCTAGGGTGGATACATATAAGGAGCATACAACCAGAACATGATGATCCCAAACACTCCCTTCTTTCTTCTGCAGTTAACCAGAGAAATAAAGCAATAGTTCATAGCCATGCAAATACTTGGAGGGAGGATGCACTTGTAGGTAGTTGGTGACTGTACTGGCATGGCCCACCCATCAAACAATTAAAATGGAGTGCCTACTGAAATCCTTATCAATGTAAGTGATTTGCGAGGCAAAACTTCTACCTTGTTTAAGGCCCAATTCTTCCTTAATTCATCTCTGTATACATTTACAGACATGTGCGTTCCCATTCGTAATGAATGGATTTTTGGACAAATTTGTTAGTATTCGTACATTCGGTTCAATTCAAACATCCGAAAAGCTGAAGGGACCAAAATACGAAAATTACGGAAATACGAATAAGCAAAATAACGAACAAGCGAAAATACGAACGTACGATTGCACAATCTTACTAAAATCCGAAACACTGAAACAGCAAAAGAACGAAAATGACATCTATAACAAACGATTTGCATTCCATATTTTAAATCCTTTGTCTGTTCGTATTTTCATTCGTATGTTCGTATTTTCATGTGTGTGTTTTGTAAATCCGTTACTTTGTCTGTTCGTAAATTTGTGTACTCATATCGTTCTTTCGATTGGGCACTGGGCAGTGTAGTTAGTGAGTGATGTATCTTACTTAATATCTTAGCCAATCAGCTTATCTCTTTTGTGCTGAGTCACATTGGACAGTGTAAAGCCTCGTACACACGATCGGACTTCAAATAAACTTTTCCGTGAAATTTTGTCCGAAGGTTGGCCGGACTTTTGAAACCAAAAAAGTTTGTCCGATGGAGCGTACACACGGTCGGATTTTTGGGAAAACGCTCATTTTGAACTTTTTTGGCAAAAAGTCAGACCGTGTGTACGGGGCTTAAGAGAAAGTCTCTTAATATGGATTAGCCGTGTGTTGCGATGTATTTACGAAAGTACAAAATTACGAATCCATTAAACGAAAATTATTATCTAACAAAATTACGAATTTCGAATCAACGAAAATAAATTAGACAGAATTACGAATCATTCAGTATAAACGAACGGGTCTGAATAGGAAAACTTGCATCTTACGAAATACGAGACGAAATGAAACAAAAAAAAAAATGTTTTGTTGTGCACATGTCTATACATTCATCCCTTACCTGATCCCAGTTTACAGAATAGTAGTGGAGACTGTGAGCATTTGTTTATTTTTATACCCAACCACTGCAGGTATTCTACTAAAAGCCTTAGTGACTTCTTTACCATAGCACTCACATACCATGGTTGCCACTACACAGTGAAGCCTCGTACCCACAACGAGGAACTCGACGGGCGAAACACATTGTTTCTCTCGTCGAGTTCCTTGTTAGCTGTCGAGGAACTCGACAAGGCAAGTTTCTCCATTCCCGTCTAGGAAAAAGAAGACATGCTTTGTGTGTAAAAATGTACACACGACCGGTTTCCTTGGCAAAAAAAAAAAAAAATCCCAGCAAGTTTCTTGCTGGTTTTTACCGAGAAACTCGGTCGTGTGTACAAGGCCTGACAGGACTAGCATTCATGTGATGTGAAGGACACCAAATGAGATTCACCCTTCTAATTTGTTCCTTTACATAACTATGACAAGTCTGACAAGTCTAATTGAATTTAGAAAATATGAAGATATGAATGTTGTATTTCTTTAGCAGTTTAGGTTGTAGGTTTGAGGGTCTTCTGGTCCTTGTTATATCTGTTTGGGTAAAAAGTAGATTTTTCTTATGGAACTGTAGAGTCATAGAACACTGATTTATTACATTTTTTTAAAGTGCTAAAACGGGCATTATGTGCAGAATATAATGGACCAGGGAAAAAGTTTTCTGTGAGCAGTAAAGTATGGTTCATGCTTGGGAGCTAAAAGTTTATATATCATTACCCATCAAATAAACACATGTATGTTATAGAACCAAGAAAAAAAGTTAACCCAAACAAATACTGTAAATTTAGTTACCCAAAAACAGGAAGTTTTATAAAATATTCTATTTCTACTCTATTTACTCACCACACAGAACAATGCTTAAAACATTATTTTTTATTCTCTTTCAAGCATTTGTTACATACAGAACATCAACATGGTGTTAATAAATAACAGAGATGTAAATGAGACAGACTAACACAGAGCTTACAAGGTTTACAAGGTTTTATTTCACATGAAAAATGTCTAAAAGAGAAATATATTTGTAAATTAAAAAAGGAAAATAAATCCTGTCATTAATAATGCTTAGAGACTTTAGCCCAAGAAATACCCTATGATTCTGGAGAGATTTAGCACACAACTCGTAAACCTACTTCTGTGTATAGATGGCTACAGCATTTTGTATCTCAAACCTATTATTCAACCTAGCTGCTAACATTTATGCCCTATGTTATTGACTAATCTAATTGCCCATATAGTATTTGTTATTAATGTTAATTGACAGAAAACTGGGGCATTGCTTTAATTTTCCACTAGAGCGATAGTACCTTGAAATACTACTTTAATATCAACCCACCCACATAACTTACTTTCACATTAACTTATTAACGCATGAATGCCCTATGATTTTAGAAAACAACATCTGCCACCTAATTTGGTGATATGGATAAGCCATCTGATTTCCTTACTCCAGATTTTACATGTTCCTTGGATAGATGCAGATAAAGCACTGTTCAAAATCAGTTTGTGTTAATATAAGCAGAGCTAGTCAGATGCATATGAATCCTTGTATGTATGCTATGGAATAGCACAAATAATGAGCTGTTGAAAGTAGATTGGGTGAGTTTGTACTGACTTCAATAAATCAGCACCAAATGTGTTCTTAGGCAGGCAGGAGCTCTGTCCCTAAAATACAGACACATATGCTATTTAATATGCTACTGTATATGCCCAATAGTGTACCTGTACTTGCAAACTGCAACCACATGCACATGCTTTTGCATAACACAAGCATAGCCTGTTTTTTTGTTACAGAATGATCCACTTCCACATCCATGGGACTTACATTATTCTCTATGAATGCTATATTTTTATTCTGATGATTATCTCACATTCTTTATATAACACACACATTGTTATGTCTCAGGATCATTACACAGTAAGCCCACCTTCAATACTTGTGAATGCATTTCTAATTTTTCAAGTTATTGCTATACCTTTATTTCATTTTACAATGCAGTAAAATCCATAGCAATGGTTGCATTCCTATTGAATGATTGGATTACTGTCTGCCCTATGCAAATTGGTGTAATATAATACATACAAACCTTTAGATACATGCAAGCTGACTAATTCAGAGCAGCTTGAAGAGCAATGGTAAAGTGCAACATGGTATAACCAATAGCAAAGACAGTTCATTCCTTTAACTGATTGGACTATGGTAATCTGAAAGCTGATTGGTTGCTATAGGTTACTTCATTTGTACATCATCATTGTTGCTTATAGCAAGAAAATACAAAAGAAAAGATCGGTAATTTTTGTGAGCTTGCCATTCACACAGCTGATAAGGGCCATACAACACCAAAAATATGTGTAAATCTTTGGTGAGGATAACAGGTGTGGGATCAGCCACATGCCTGTAAAAATCAATGACAGGCTGACAAACACCATTGTTACCTCCATGTACTGAAAGATAAGGTGGCCTGGATGCAAACTGTATGGCCCTAATAGAGCTGGTAAATGAGGCCAACACATTTGTTCAGCAGTTAGCACCAGAAAATTGAGACCACTCAATTCTCTTCTATTATTGTTTCTGAATTCATTAAAGTAAATACTACAACAGTCTGACTTGCAGTGTTTGGTAATAGTATAGCTTATCAACTCACAATAGTGTATCACTTACCAGCCAACAACCATTTAAAGAAGGATTTGCAGAAATGTAAAATGACAAGTGAGAAAAACCTGAACAATCCTACTGCAAAATGCTGTCAAAGTCTTTAGAATGAATTCATAGCGACATACTGTAGCTTTACACAGTATTTTTTTTTACCAAATTAAAAGTTTAATTAACTCTGATTTTCTAAAACAGAAAATATCCACCCAATGAATTTGAGTGACTGCATAGAATAAACCAAACATAATATAGCTACATACTACTATATTCTGAAGATAGTCAACAAAATCAAATAGTTATAGTTGATTTTTTGATATGAAGACCTATATGCTTTGGCTTTATTTTTCACAGAGCTAATTATAGCTGTGCTAGAATTGTTTGTAATGTCCCCATTCAGTTAGCAACTGTAGTGAGAAATATGAGATGCACCTAGTGCCATGGGAATTAATGACATGTCTGTTTACTGCAGCCTACCATTTAATTAATTATTTCTAATCTGTTGCTGTGGGATATTACACTTTCACATACCATCATTTTTCTACTGCCTCTTTGAATGACAATAACAGGGTTCACTACTATAAATGTGTCTGGCTATTTGCTATGAAACAGCTTAACCGGCTTAAATTAAAGCAATACAAAGCCCTGGGCTTCACACTGAGTGTATCAACCTCATCTCAAAGTGAAAGTAAAGCTTCAACTACAGCAGTCTCCAGCCGTTGGCCATGTTCCCTGATGCGTTCTACCCTAAATGGGCTTATATTAAAAAAATCACTTACACTGAAAAAATATCTGTTTTGACCAAATTTATGTAGTCACGCACTTCATCTTTTGCGTATTTGTATGGTGTTACTAGTGTTACTAGTATCCTTATATGTGGTGTTCATTTTTGCTGGTTGATTTTTATACAGTTACACTTGTAATCTTGAGGGCTAAAATCTATGGTTGATTCTATTTTCATCTATATGCTGGAAGTAAGGAAACAGTATTGCAAATGGTGGTCTTACCCTGGTATGTGGAGTTATGTCTTTCTTTGTTCCAATGCCAATAATTGTATCACTTCTATGTTTCTACCAAAATTGTATTTGTATTCTCTCAATCACTTATAGAAAATGACCACCCAAGTCTATAGTACTATTTGTCATTGATTTCCTCTAATAGTGCTTATAAGCAAGCTATTAAACAGGGAGCATTACTCATTTCCTATTTTCTGATATAAATTTTCTTTAAATGTACCTGTATGTCTGACACCTTCAGCAGAAGTCATATGATAACATTTGGACCACATTTTCTAACAACACTTGTGAAGCCAAGGATAAGAAAACCAGCAAGGGCAGCTATTGAGAGCACAGTCAATAACAGGAGGAGTACTTTGGAAGGAGAAGTCACAGAAAATGTTTGAGGAGCAAAATAAAATTTATAAACTATAGCTTGGTTACCAGTCTTAATGGGATACTTAAATACAGATTAATAAAATAGATGTAATATTTTTTTCCTGCAGAAAATGCTGCTTCAGGTTACGTCCAACGTTATGTAAATGTCTGATGGTCCAGCCCATTGATCACATGATCTGTGGGGGCAGAGGTAAACAAATATAATCCCTATGTCAGAAGTGACCACAAAGAGATGTTGTTAAACTTTCAGACATATGTCCAGCACTGAAAGAATTCCTTAACTGAGGAAGTATGGAGGCTGTTAATGATGACCACTGTTTCTGTTGCCTAGATGTCAGTGCTGAATTAATGGTTTAAGCAAAGTTCAAATCACTGAACTAGAACAAGTATGCAGATTAGGAATTCTGGCATTTCTGTGACTTACTAGATGCTCTTTCATGTCAGTGAGTTAGAAAGTATTGGATCAACATAGGAGCAACTCTTACTCCTATGTTACTGAGTAGGAAGTCAGAATTGACAGCCTTCACATTCCTCTCAGTATAGGTTTGCTGGAAACCACCATGCAGCATAATTTTCTCCAGGAATGTTGAGTATCATATATCAATTGTTGCCAAGCTAACCCAAGTCGTTTTTATTATTTCCCTCCCTCGCCCCTCTGTAGTACTTTCCTTGTTTTTTTTTACTTACCTTGCAGCAGTCCAGATCTGCATAGGTGTAACCTTCAGGAGGTTTCAATGCACTCCCTTGCAAAGTCAAAATTCTCTTTGCAAAGTGAACATGCTTTACTGCTTTAGTAAATCAATCCCAATGTCTTTAAGTTGAGCAATAGGAACACGCTTTTGATTGTTTGCTAGGTTTTGCTACACCTAAATGCATTGTATTAAATATGGAAACTATGGGGTTAATTTGCCAAAATTGGAGAGTCCAAATCTGGTGTAGCTGTGCATGGTAGCCAACAAGCTTCTTACTTCAGATATTTCATTTAAGCTTTGACAAAAACAAAATGGCGAGCTGATTGGTTTCTATGTAGAGCTAGACCAGATTTTGCACTCTCCAGTTTTAGTAAATAAACCCCTATGTCACCTTTGCTGGTTTTTAGGACAAACACATATATTTTAAACATATGTTGCTTGTGGTTTACATGCTTACTTCTTTGACACAGCATAGATCTATCAGTATTATCTATCAGACTGAACAATTCTGGGTTCATTTAATCATGTAATTTAAAAAAAAAATTGCAACCAGCCAGACATCGGCATCTGGTAGCTATTAAAACAAGAATTGTTCCTGATTGCTTGATGCTGGTAACTTTAAAAGTAACTCCGCCTTTGCTGTGAAAAAAAATCCCTCTGGATGATCTATGTACATTGCAAGCATTTAAAAAAAAAACATTGTTGCAGATTCCTATATTTTGTTATTCTGAAGAAATCCCTGTGTGTTTGTCTGTGTCCATGTGAGCAAGTGAATCTGTATGGGAGTGGTTTTATAATTATCAATCAACTGCTGCACTTGTGTACAGAACTACTCTGGGTTTGCGATATTGCATTTTACAGAAAGTACTGCAGATTGAAAATGAAAGATAATGTTTAATAACATTTAATCACAGTATGGCTTGTATAGCAACTGTATATGCAATGGGTGTAATCCACAAAAGGGATACGCCGGCGCATCTACTGATACGCCGTCGTATCCCTGTTTCTATCTATGGAACTGATCCACAGAATCAGTTTACCATAGATAGGCAGAAGATCCGACATGTGTAATTGAATTACACTGTCGGATCTTATAGATGCAATTCTAGGCCGGCCGCTAGGTGGCGAGGCCATTGCGGCCGGCCTAGAATATGCAAATGAACACTTACGGCGATCCACGAACGTTCCGACGGGCCCGTTGCGCTAAATCTACGTTGTTTACGTCGAGTTACGCCGCGTAAAAATAGGGCTGAGTCCTATTTGACTAAGCCCTATTAAGTATGGCCGTCGTTCCCGCATCGAAATTTTAAACTCTACGTCGTTTGCGTAAGACGTTTGTGAATGGCGCTGGACGCCATTTACGTTAACGTCTAAGCAAATGACGTCAGAGCGACGTCAGTTAGCGCAATGCACGTTGGGTAAGTTACCAGATGGAGCATGCGCAGTACGTCCGGCGCGGGAGCGCACCTAATTTAAATGGGACTCGCCCCATTAGATTCGGCACGCCTTGCGCCGGACGGATTTGAGTTACACCGCCGCAAATTTCCAGGTAAGTGTGTTGTGGATCGATACCTAACTTAGGAAATTTGCGGCAGTGTAACTTAAATCACGTAAGTTACGTTGCGCTGCGGGGCTGTGGATTTGGCCCTTAGTTTTTTATTTTATATGCAATGTTTTGAGTTATCCTTTAACATAAACGCTCATTGCACTAATAATGGAATTCCATTAGTATTATTTCAAGACATATTAATGTGATGAAATATGACAAAATTCATTTTGTGTTACTAAATGGAATAATTAAGGTAAAGGATTATTTGTATTATGACATTTAAACGTGTATGCAGATCTGTTGCACTAAAAGATAAAGACATGCTACCGCAGCAATATGAATTTACCATCTCATGTAAAGGCATACCCCACTTTTAAGTATACATTGGGGTTTATTTACTAAAGCTGGAAAGTGCAAAATCAGGCTCAATTCTGCATAGAAACTAATGAGCTTCTAACCCCAGCTTGTTCAATTAAGCTTTGGTAATAAAACCTGGAAGCTCATTGGTTTCTATGCAGAAGTGAGCCTGATTTTGCACTTTTCAGCTATAGTAAATAAACCACATTGTGTACTTAAAAGTGAGGTATGCCTGTATAGCTGGCCATACATTTTAAGTTTTTTGTTCAGCCAGTGGGAATCTCCTTGACAGTGGAGAGACTCCCCCGCTGTCAGAATACACAAATCAGCACTGCAGCCTACAGCCTACTGAGTAAGTGGCTTTTATCCAACAGGGTGAATACCGATCAACTTCTGCTCAACTGCATCGGCCACACTGGCAGAAGCTGGCTGATTTTCAATCCATTTATGGCTAACTTGTGTTTTTTATTTATTTATTTTATTTTACAGGCAGTCCCTGATTTACAAACAAGACCCCGGCATTCTAACTGTGGGTGTCCAGCTGTGGCTTCACAGCCGGTCGCACACTGAGCATGTGTGAGCTGTGCTGCATGCTGTGAATGACTGGCCAATCTTCTTGGACCTGTGATGTGTCCCCAAAGATTGAAAGATTGCAGGGAGGGGGGGCACTTATTTTCGGTGTTGCGGTGCCAGGGGAGGAAGTGAGAGCTAGGTGTCTGTAAAAACTGGGTACCCGCCCCTCCCCAAAAAAATTACATGTCAGGTGGTCACCAGCACTTAAAGCGAAAGTTACAATTTTGGGTGGAACTCCACTTTAAGTTGAATTTGTATCCGCACAACGAATTAGTGATTCCCCCTTGCACAACTTAACTTAATTTCTTCTAGAGTAAGGGTTTAATACCAATTTTTTTAGTAATTAATGCCATACACAAGGAATGTATAATATATATATGGATTTCTGACCTGTGTCTATGTATTATAAAGCTTTGTCCTATTATTATGATCATATCCTTATTGTTTCTGCCATTTTTCTTGGTAGAATTGTTTTTACAATTGTGAATAAGCTTTCTGAATATGCAAATCCTTGTGGGTCCTGAAGAAGCAGAATACCCACGAAACATGTAGACCTTCCTGTTGTTTCCCTCCATTTGTAAGTATGAGTTGAATGTAAGTCGGATGTCTATAACTTGGGGACTGCCGATATAAGACCCAATACACACTATTAGATTTTCTGCAGATTTTTGTCTTCAGATTTACTAAAACCATATAATATGAGGTCAAATCTTAAGTTTCAATTTGTATGCAATCAGAAAGGCCCTTGCACTACATGGTTTTGGTAAATCTGAAGAGACAAATCTGCAGAAAATCTAATAGTGTAGGGGCTTAAGTCATATAACTGTCTATGAAAAATCTGCACTCACACTAGTATTTTTCACTTTCTGTTATGCATATACATATTTAGTCCACTTTTTTAGAAAGAGCAAGAGAGTAACAGAAAGGAATGCTTGGAATCCAGGTGTCATAGCATATGTGGCCTTCTATGTGAACCAACCAAATGAATGTTCTTGAGTTTCTACTGAGAAACCTAAGCAGAAAAAAGAACAAGGTTTCCTACCTTTTATGCTCTGCCATTTTTCACACATTACTTTCAGTAATAACAACCACCAAAATCACTGGACCTTTACAAATGCGTCTTGTGCTTGGAGGAGCTCCTCAAAAGTATTTTCATTCACAACAAAATGTGTGTGGGCTGACTATTTGTTTTTTAATGATGGTGGAGTGCTATGATGTTATACTTGCCATAAAATTGTATTATCTCTTTATCTCAGCTTGCCCTTTTGGTATTATTCTTATGTTTATTCTTTCTACCACCATTCTCACAAAGAGTAGTGTTGTACAAGTAACTGATACAACATAAACCATTTAAAATGCCAAAAAAAGAACAACAAGGTCTGTTAGCAGCCAGGCAATGGCATTTTGAAATAAATTCAAATGTAAAGTGTAGATCCATAAGTAATATAAAAATACTAAAGTGTAAAATAAGTATATACCCACAAGATATTTCACTACACATAATCATAGATTGATGCTTTTTGCTATTAATTGTAGTAGTATGAAACAATCACCTTGCAACATCCTTAAATTAGAAGTAATACAAATGAAAATACAAATTTACTGAACAATTTGTAATTATGTTTTATACCTGAAATCAGTCCCTGACAAACTTAATTTAAAAGAGAAATGTCAAAAATCTACATGATGTTATGCCAGTAGCACATTCCACTATTATATTTTTAAAAACTTAGTGAAACAAAGTAAGTAATGACATAATTTATGATTTCGATTTATGATAAACAAGTGCTTGGGTTCAAATCACAACATGTACTGGAAACACGTTATAATTTTCCATTTTTGTTTGTTTCTTATAAAATGTTCCACCCAAGGCACAAATCAAACAAGGGACAAGACTGTTTCTAAAAAAAATCAGACATACTTGACTAATGAAACATAAACATGTCCTGATAATTAACTAAAATCATTATTTCTGTTCCTGGAAAAACATTTTGTATTTTTGTTTTTTTAGACATCATTTTATGAAAACTATACAAAGTTATATAATTATACATTTTGTGTGTAGAGCTAATTAGTAAACAGTTAAGTGCAACTCACTAAAATATGAAAAAAATAAAAACCTTCTGGGATCTGCAAAATTATTTTAAAATATGTAAATCTGCAAATGCTTGCCAACCTAAAAGAAACAAATATCCCCATTGGAAAAAAAAAAGAAAGAAATAATGAAAACATTAAGCTGCAAATCCTACGCTTCCTCAACCCAAACAATTGTGTTGCCTTTTTCAACTTCAGTGATCTCACAGTTTAATTTGTTGAGTCTTCCATCTAGAATAAACAGAGAATTATTAGAGGGTGTCATTAAGTATTGTCCAAAGAGGCCACTCTCTATGATAATTCGATTTTTGGAGCTCCATGGCCATTCTTCTAGCTTGACTGGTTCTTTAAGGCTCTTTATCATTTTCACCTTACCAGATGAGAGTTCTACGAAGAGTACATCAGTTTGTGTGCTTGAACTTGCATAGACATTGTATTGATGAGCTTCTATGAATGATGATTGAAAGGCCACATCAGATATATGCAGATTAGTATGAATGTCAAATAAATCCCTAATTTCTCCTTGGACTGTTATTAATTGTACTCTCATTACTCCTTTAATGTCATCAATGCTGACAAGGTAGTGTCCATCTGGGGAGATATATGGGAGACCAGTTACATCCTTGTTATAGCCAATGACAACATCAGTTACACTATCCACTATTACTTGTGGAAGGATAGCTCCTGTTGTATCAGGTTTGCAGTGAATAAAATAATATCCCCCAAGATGGGTGTAAGCCAAAGACTGAGGGATGCAATTGTAATCTTTTAAACTGACTGTCTTGATGTAGGACATAGTTTCCAAATCAATCTTTAGAAGTGCTGCTTCTTCTTTGTGAAGGATGAATCCAAACCTGAAAGAAGAAAGAAAGTGGTTTGGAGAGCAATCTCTGTATTTTAAAAATCCACTCTGTCTTGCATTATGACAAATGTAGCAAAATTATGTAAATGGAAGGTAGAGATATAATTTAATATGAAGAAAGCACTGGTTTGCTCATGCAGACTTTCTTGTTCTGGACTTGAAATTGTTACCATGCTTTTGAATCGTAATGATGACTTTACAGTATGTCTTGTAATGGAAGTGTTGTATTCTGTGACCAATTAAACTGCCGATTTAGACTCCCACTGACTTCAGTTATTAAATCTGTCAGGAACACATTCTTTTCTATGGATGTGGCTCTGTCTGATATTTAATAGCGTATGCTACAGAGTTTACAAAGGATAGTAAGTTGTCAGCTAAACGATTAATACCTAAGGACTTAATGTCTTTGTTCACTGCTAGATAATAGTGGGTTAAAAGTAATGGATTTGTCCCTGTTAGACATTCCATTGGGTTTTTCATATATGTAGCTCACTTTTTTCTTTGCTTTAAAAAGTACAGTTCTTTTTGGTTATATAAGTCACGTGATAAACTTACAATATAATGATTTAAAATATAAATGAACATTTTATCTAATTTTCCTTATGAGCATATTACTCATATTTCTTTAACATTAAATATGTTAAAATATTTAAAAATTTTAAAGGAAAAAAATTGTTTTAAAAAAGATGACCCAGAAATGGCATTAAGTATACCTAAAAATAAATTAGTAATTTGAATTAATTTAGCAGTATTAGAGTCTTGTACTGTGTCAGCCATCAGTTAATGCAGAAAGTGTAGAACTTAATAATACAGGGAGTGCAGAATTATTAGGCAAGTTGTATTTTTGAGGATTAATTTTATTATTGAACAACAACCATGTTCTCAATGAACCCAAAAAACTCATTAATATCAAAGCTGAATATTTTTGGAAGTAGTTTTTAGTTTGTTTTTAGTTTTAGCTATTTTAGGGGGATATATGTGTGTGCAGGTGACTATTACTGTGCATAATTATTAGGCAACTTAACAAAAAAAAAATATATACCCATTTCAATTATTTATTTTTACCAGTGAAACCAATATAACATCTCAACATTCACAAATATACATTTCTGACATTCAAAAACAAAACAAAAACAAATCAATGACCAATATAGCCACCTTTCTTTGCAAGGACACTCAAAAGCCTGCCATCCATGGATTCTGTCAGTGTTTTGATCTGTTCACCATCAACATTGCGTGCAGCAGCAACCGCAGCCTCCCAGACACTGTTCAGAGAGGTGTACTGTTTTCCCTCCTTGTAAATCTCACATTTGATGATGGACCACAGGTTCTCAATGGGGTTCAGATCAGGTTAACAAGGAGGCCATGTCATTAGTTTTTCTTCTTTTATACCCTTTCTTGCCAGCCACGCTGTGGAGTACTTGGACGCGTGTGATGGAGCATTGTCCTGCATGAAAATCATGTTTTTCTTGAAGGATGCAGACTTCTTCCTGTACCACTGCTTGAAGAAGGTGTCTTCCAGAAACTGGCAGTAGGACTGGGAGTTGAGCTTGACTCCATTCTCAACCTGAAAAGGCCCCACAAGCTCATCTTTGATGATACCAGCCCAAACCAGTACTCCACCTCCACCTTGCTGGCGTCTGAGTCGGACTGGAGCTCTCTGCCCTTTACCAATCCAGCCACGGGCCCATCCATCTGGCCCATCAAGACTCACTCTCATTTCAGCAGTCCATAAAACCTTAGAAAAATCAGTCTTGAGATATTTCTTGGCCCAGTCTTGACGTTTCAGCTTGTGTGTCTTGTTCAGTGGTGGTCGTCTTTCAGCCTTTCTTACCTTGGCCATGTCTCCGAGTATTGCACACCTTGTGCTTTTGGGCACTCCAGTGATGTTGCAGCTCTGAAATATGGCCAAACTGGTGGCAAGTGGCATCTTGGCAGCTGCACGCTTGACTTTTCTCAGTTCATGGGCAGTTATTTTGCGCCTTGGTTTTTCCACACGCTTCTTGCGACCCTGTTGACTATTTTGAATGAAACGCTTGATTGTTCGATGATCACGCTTCAGAAGCTTTGCAATTTTAAGAGTGCTGCATCCCTCTGCAAGATATCTCACTATTTTTGACTTTTCTGAGCCTGTCAAGTCCTTCTTTTGACCCATTTTGCCAAAGGAAAGGAAGTTGACTAATAATTATGCACACCTGATATAGGGTGTTGATGTCATTAGACCACACACCTTCTCATTACAGAGATGCACATCACCTAATATGCTTAATTGGTAGTAGGCTTTCGAGCCTATACAGCTTGGAGTAAGACAACATGCATAAAGAGGATGATGTGGTCAAAATACTCATTTGCCTAATAATTCTGCACTCCCTGTACTTTATATTGGCCCCTTAAGTCCCTTTTTGTAGCTCTTCTTTTACAACTACTGTATTTATTGGCGTATAACACTCACTTTTTTACCCTGAAAATAGAGGGTAAACTGTGCCTGCGTGTTTTACGCAGGGGGCTGTGTAAAGTTTTTTTCCTGAAACTTCCCTCTTAAAGTTAGGGTGCGTGTTATACGTCTGTGCGTGTTATACACCGATAAATACGGTATATAAAGCCTGAGAAGGGATCTAAAGCCCTGAATTCTTGCATCTTTGATTACCTAAGTTTTCTAAGAAAGGTATATATATATATATATATATATATATATATATAATCCCCCACGGATAGAAATGCTGCCACCAATAAAATCGGTGCCGCAAAAAGAGGAAAGGCTCACATAGCGTAAAACAGCTTAAAAGCACTTTAATAAACTTTAAAAACAAAGATCCACTCACATTGGTGTAGAAATATAATACCGTGTCAAAAATAGAAAAGCCGGCCATCTCCCACAGCCCGTACATTCTGGGACTCTGAGTGGTATGGTATGCGGTATCATCAGCACGCCGCTCTTCCCTACGTCGTTTTGTCACAGATGACGTCGTCCAGGGGCATCTGGAACGTACGGGCTGTGGGAGTCGGCTGGCTTTTCTATTTTTGACACGCTATTATATTTCTACACCAATGTGAGTGGATCTTTGTTTTTAAAGTTTATTAAAGTGCTTTTAAGCTGTTTTACGCTATGCGAGCCTTTCCTCTTTTTGCTCTATCATATGGGATTGAATGGCGGATTGAGTTTCCATTCCTACTGGGATTCACTTGTACTGGACAATAGAGGAATTCGCTTGGAAAGAGACCTTGGCTGGGTTATGAGCCATAAGCTATTCTCGTTTTTATGAGATCAGGAAATCCGGTAAGCAGCAGTGATTTCATTGGTGGCGGCATTTCTATCCATGGGGGATTATCACATTTTCCTTGGGCGTTTTGTTTATCACTGCTCTATTTTCACTTTCATTTTCATCCCCTACACACTATGCATTTTCACTATAAAATCGCATCACAAAGGGCATTTTTAGTTATTTATATATTTATTTATTTACTTATTAGTTAATGGGTGTGTATACACAATTATTATAACAATAGTCGTGTATCACTAGACACAGACACCTATGAAATCTAATTCAATCTAATTTTATTTTAATGCATTTTTTTATACGGTTTCATTATATTTACAGATAAATTCATATAGTTTCGGTCACTTTATTTAAATCTCTTGAACATGAACTACATTTTGTTATCTATATGAATTTTTTACACAAGAAACATTTATTATATTAATTTTTCATTATATATTTTCCAATAATCTAGACATTTTGGGGTTAAATCTTAGTGATCTCTGAGACCTATTCACACACAGATGATTGTGGTTAGGGATTCAGATCTGGCAACCCTATTGGTCAATTCGTTTTGACCTTTTTAGGGGTTAGCATTGATCACATGTCTTTGAAAGTTTGCTATATATCAGATGTGATGTTTTATAGTTGTCAGCTATGATTAAGCACTAATTTATAGTGCGAAACACGTCAGCTGTTTTACTCCCGTTTTGTGTGCTGTGACTTGTAGTGCATTTTTCCTTTTTTAAATAAAGACAACCATCAATTTCCATATTTTCTTTTTCCATTTGGTGTTTTGTTTATCACTGCTGTTTTTCACAGTTGGGGAGGAATTTATCAGCACTGGATCAATTGGACTTAATTTGGACTTTAATTTCATTATGATTTTTTATGTTTATACAGTATTTTCATATATTTCTTTATAAACTGTACTTTGATGAGATAGTTTCCTGTGAGTGGCCAGTTTGCATCATCAAGGTTCTATTGACAGGTACTGTCCCACTAGGTTTTAGGTTATATCACTTTATTTCATCTACCCCGTCTTCATTTGGAGGGTGGGGTGTAGGTGATCCTAAACACATATAGGGTGTTTTTTATTATTGATCATCAATCACATATTTTCACTCTTTGCTACTTAGCAGTTTCACATCGCAGCACAGCCATTTTTTATTTTTTACATTTGTTCTCCATGACGTATCTCACATGGTTGGTCGCAGCAGCACACTGTGTTTAATACACATTAACACATATTTTTTTCTTATCTAATTCTTTACACTACCACAGCACAGTATTATTTACACTACACACACACATATATATATAAATTCTAAATACCCTTTTCCCTTTTTTATAAGTGATCACATTCCCTCTGTTCTCAGCTGCATAAGAGCTAGGAGAGGAGAAGCAGTGGCACACTGAACTTCTGAGTGAATGGCTGAGCAGGGGAAGGTGTCAGGACAAGTCTGATCATTGGAGGAGAGCAAGTTGAGTTCTCAGCACAGCTAGAGAACTAACCAATGTGTGTTCTACTCTATAGAGTGGTCGGTTTTTATTAGGAAGGCAGATGGACTAGCAGGATTACCAGGGTTTTCACACAAAGGAAGCAATACAAAGAGAACAGGATACTCTGTCATACAAGTAAATGGTACAGCAGGCACATATCAGGAAAATGAAATGTTTGGTTTACATATTCTTTAATTAATTTTTTTTACAAGAACAAAAGCACAAAATGGGTTCGTAAAACTGGAGATACTATTTTAGGGTCCAATAAATGACATCTAGAAGGATTAATCAGTGTGGCAGCATTTTCAGAGGGTTTGAGTAACAAAAGTACAGTGTGAATGCACAGGAACATTGTGAGCACACTTGCTTTGAAAAACATGTACCCAAATTAATTAAAACTCCTGTCTCCTCTGAACTTTTCAAACTAAAATTTTAAATCAATTCTTAAGACTATAATGACTAAAAATAAATTTTAGGCTATTTTTTTCTATAATTATTTACTTTTCTTTAACCTGCCTAGCGGTATTCCCTTATCAGGCTCGGGGGGAATTTTACATACCAAAAGTGGTAAACCCGAGACAGATCTCGGGATCGCATTGCAGGATACAGAGGGAGTTGCTTACATTGTTCCTGGATCCTGCAATGTGTCCCCACTGTGTGTGTGTGCTGTCATCTCGCTCGATTCACACACTGGTGACTGCCGAGTGCCGCCGAGTTCTATTCCCAAGTGGCACGACGCACGGGGGCGAGTTCAGTGCCAAATTCAAAAAAGTAAAAACACAATATAGATACAGTATACTGTAATCTTACAGATTACAGTACTGTATCAAATAATTACACATACCCTTTGTTCCTAGTGGTCTATCCAGTGTCCTGAATGCAGTTTCTATTATAAAAACTGTTCTTTCTGCCTGGAAACTGGAGATTGTCCATAGCAACCAAAAAGTGTCTGTTAATGTCAAAAGTGGTTTTAGACCAGCTAGAAAACAGCGATAATAAATTAGAATCACTTCCAGAATTGAATGTTAGCGATTTGTGGGGAAATTCATCATCAAACACTAAAAGTAATGACAGCGACAATTCTGCAACTGAGCAAATTTCAGTGTTTTTGATTTGATTACATTATTGAATATTTTTTATTATAATTACATTATTATTTGTTATTATTATTTATAGTTATTTATTATAATTTATGATTTTGTGTTTCAAACTTTATCGTACCCGGGATGTCTACTAGACTCGTGTTTGGACAAATGTAAGTGTGTTATTCCTAGGAATTACAGGCCTACAATATAAAACGCCAAATTTCCATGCAAAATAATAGTACCGCTTTCAGCACCAAAAATCTGAAAGAATTATAATGCCAGGGATGTTAAACTAACAAATGAGACAAAAAATACAATTAAAATGCACAGAATGTAGGCATGTCACTTTTTTTTTTCACTTTTACAAACTATATTTAATTTAATATAAATGTTATTGTAATTTCTCTGCTATGTTTTGAATCTCGGACTATGGTATATTTTTGATCAAATATATTAGAATGCTAGCACTGTGACTACAGCACTTGCAGTAGTAAACCAAACATTTTATATATTGCAGCTTACCAACCATTAGTTTTCACCTTGTGATCTGGCCAGTAACACACATCCTGTATTAGAGTGCCCCACTCAAGATGGAGGAGCATAGGGGCACCTTTGAAAAGCAACATTGCCAGTCTGGGGGAAGGAGGTGTTATATGAACACATATAAATAAACCAACAAATTGAAGCCAAACTTCAGCTAATAGTTTATAAGCAGTTACAGCAAATGTGTGTTTTTTTCTTTTTGGATACATGTATTACATAAATAAAAAAAACTGATTATTTGTAAAGACCCTGCTATCGGTAAATGGTTTGTCTCATCTCTGTAACTGATACATATTTCAAGAGAGCTTCTTATTTTGAAAAACAACTAATTTACTGGCCAGATCACTACTTAAAAATAAAAGTAAGAAAGACAAAAACAAGAAAAAAAACTGTATGAAGGCATTCATCACATCTAAGAATTGTTAACCTGCAACATGTTTGCTTTTGTGTTTAATACTGCTATAAAAATATACCAGTAGTGTCAGGGAAAAAAATGATAAAATATTCAACATTTTTCTTTCTATAATTATAATTAGACCGGAAAAAATATTTTAAATATGGTGCTCATTACTCATTCACCACATGTATGCACATTAAAACACACTTGCGGCCAGCTAAGTAAACATTTGTATAAGTTCCAAATCACAGCTAGTATGCACACATCCATCTAGCTTCTGTTGTGCCTTAGCTTGCTATATGCTCAGGTTCCTACAAACAAGAATCAAGTTCCAAGACAAACAATTTACAGCTACCTAAAAGATTTGTGTTACTGTATAAAGTGAGCAGATAAGCAAAAATGAAAATAAACCATATAATTAACAATTGGTATGTTATTTTTATCCCTACATATGTTCGTCTTATTTAAAAAAGCACGATAAAAGCACTGAAGAAAACAGATTTCTAAACAACTTAAACATCTTTCAATCACAACCAAGGAACTCTGTAATGCTGCGTACACATGATCTGTCCATTCGATGAGAACGGACCGATGGACCGTTTTCATCGGTTAACCGATGAAGCTGACTGATGGTCCGTCGCGCCTACAAACCATTGGTTAAAAAAACGATCGTGTCAGAACGCGGTGACGTAAAACACAACGACGTGCTGAAAAAAACAAAGTTCAATGCTTCCAAGCATGCGTCGACTTGATTCTGAGCATTTTAACTGATGGTTGTGCCTACTAACGATCGTTTTTTTCCCATCGGTTAGGAATAAATTTAAAGCAAGTTGGGTTTTTTTTAACCGATGGTTAAATAACCTATGGGGCCCACACACGATCGGTTTTGACCGATGAAAATGGTCCATCAGACGGTTTAACCTATCGTGTGTACGAGGCCTAACAGCTGCTGTAAAGCACCTCTTATGCATTGTGCACACAATCTGAATGTCCGATGGAAAAAGTCAGACGGAATTTTTTCATTGGATATTCCGACCGTGTGTGTGCCCCATTAAAGTTTTTCCATCGGAAATTCTGACGGACTTAAAAAGAGAAGATGTTCTCTATTTTTCTGATGAAAAAAATTTTGAAATTCCGTTCGTCTGTATGGAACTCTGACGGAGAAAAAAACATGCATGCTCAGAATCAAGTCGACGCATGTTCGAAAGCATTGAACTTAATTTTTCTCGGCTCGTCATTGTGTTGTACGTCACAACGTTATGGGCGGTCGGAATTTGGTGTGACAGTGTGTTTGCAAGACAGCTTGAATGGAATTCTGTCAGAAAAATCCGCCTGGGTTTATCCCGACGGAAATTCAGATCGTGTGTACAGGGCATAACAATCAAAATGTCTTCAGCCTAAAGTGGGATCCGCTTCCTCATTTAATTGACTTTTAGAGAAGGAACCTGTTGGAATTTTTTTGGATACACAGCGACTACTTGCAACCAGCCAACAGAGGAATTCATCTATGAGTGCTGTTTAGCATGGATGGAGGAACCTCATATGTGTTAAATGTGCATGGCCAGCTTAAGTTTCCTAAAAAAAAGATATGTATGCTATATTTACCTAAGATAAAAAAAATGATATGCTGTGCACAGGAAAAACAGCAAGAGAAGTGTTATATGCTTAAAGGGGAAGCTCCACTTGTCTGCCTTCTCCCCCATCTGGTGCCACATTTGGCACTTTGTGGGGGGAAGGTG
Source organism: Rana temporaria (assembly GCF_905171775.1). NCBI lineage: Eukaryota > Metazoa > Chordata > Amphibia > Anura > Ranidae > Rana > Rana temporaria. The sequence goes on from NC_053489.1 coordinate 536,703,494, forward strand.
AGATGGTACCTGGTTTTGAGAGGTACCGCTCCCACGTTCTGCTAAGTTTACAACAGCAAACATAAATAACTCTCTGCCACCTGTCATTTGATTACAGAGCCCAACAACTGAAGGTTACATTTACACACAACGTAATAAATCAGAAGAGAGACTCATCTGTTATCAAACACTTTCATCCATGTCTTGAGCCACACAAAACATGCCAGTGTAACCCATTTATCATGTATAAAAAGTATGTTTTTAAAATATAATTTTCAAATTTAAAAACTTAAAAAGAATGACTCAAAGCTATTATAAGGGTCCTTTAACAAAAAAAATATGAAAAAGTCAGTCATGTATGTAAATTTGGAAATGATAAATCTATGAGCTATAATACATTTATATTATCTGCTGAATAATATATTATTCACAGAACCCAAACTATTAAATGTTTGAACAAAATCTCCAAATAAAAAGAATAACAGTAATAATAGTTTTTTTTGTGTGTGACGTTTCATGTAGACGTTATATGATATTTTATAAAGGTCATTTACTCTTGTTTGCCCTTTGCATGCAACGTGTACAATTCAGTTAACTCTGCTTAGTGGAATACATTAAGTATGTATGCCATTTTAATCAATACTAACTATATAATCTCCTGACATTTGAATGATCAAGTGAAAAAAATGTGTTGTATAACTTTAATTTTATCAGCATTCACTGAAGTTTGTTAGCCGTGCATCCATACTGACATTAATTTCCAGGAAAATTATGACAGTTTTGTTATGAAAGAATGGTAATTTGAGGCTTACTTAGAACCAAATTCGTAATACTTTTTGTACCTGATGTGATTAATTATCAGCGTTGTACTCGGGATGAAAAAGTCATCAACTCTGTCAAAATGCTTTCCAACTGGCTGAGTATGGATGGTATGATGTGAAACACTTCCACTTGCTTGTGTAATAACCTGCAAATAGTAAAAAGAATAAATAAGAATGTAACCATCATAAAAGTATGACATAGTCTAGAAAAAATTCAATTGCAGTACATGTTTTCTTTGAGATTTCAATGAGTGTACAATGCCCTTTCATCTTATGATAACTGGCTACATTTGAAGTAATTTAAAGCCTGTAAAACTGTAGGTGCTGCCCACTACAGCTGCTTAGGGGTGTCATTTCATTGTTAAACCACCAACAAAAAGATGTTTCTCTTGTCTCCATTTTAATCTGTTCTTGTAAATCAGTTGTCATTGTATTACTTTGTTAACTTTTTGTTGTTTCCCTTTTTCCAACAAATCAAATATTTTTTTTTTTCATTTTAAATAGTTTCTTAAATTCCCAGTGGGAAAATTCAGATTTTATATTTTACAATTGCATGAATTAAATGGAGAAGCAAAAAGTTTTTGTTTCAAGAATTCTTTAAATTAAACCTTTTGGGCCAGATCCACAAAAACCTGGCGCAACTTAAAAAATCCCATTTAAGTTACACTGCCTTAAAATTTCTACCTAAGTGCCCGATCCACAAAGCACTTACCTAGAAATTTCAGGCTGTGTAACTTAAATCCGGCCGGCGCAAGGCGTTCCTATTCAAATGGGGCGAGTCCCATTTAAATGAGGCGCGCTCCCGCGTCGGCCGTACTACGCATGCGCGAAGTTACATTACGCCGAGTTTTGTGGATCGCGCCGGCTTAAAAAAGTTGCGTCGGGGAAAAAAAATTTGACAGCGTCGCTCGGCATGCATTCCTGAGGGAGAACTCCATGCCAATTTTCAAAGAAAAAACCGGCATGGGTTCCCCCCCCCAGGAGCATACCAGGCCCTTAGGTCTGGTATGGGTTGTAAGGAGACACCCTACGCCGAAAAATCGACGTAGGGGGTCCCCCTACAATCCATACCAGACCCGTATCCAAAGCACGCTACCCGGCCGGCCAGGAATGTGAGTGGGGACGAGCGAGCGCCCCCCCCTCCTGAGCCGTACCAGGCCGCATGCCCTCAACATGGGGGGGTTGGGTGCTCTGGGGCAGGGGGGCGCACTGCGGGCCCCCCCACCCCAGAGCACCCTGTCCCCATGTTGATGAGGACAGGACCTCTTCCTGACAACCCTTGCCATTGGTTGTCGGGGTCTGCGGGCGGGGGGCTTATCAGAATCTGGGAGTCCCCTCAAATAAGGGGGCCCCCAGATACTGGCCCCCCACCCTAAGTGAATGGATATGGGGTACATCGTACCCCTACCCATTCACCTGGAGGCAAAGTGATAGTTATTAAACACACAACACAAGGGTTTTTAAAATAATTTATTAGTCTGCTCCGGAGGCCCCCCTTGTCTTCTTTAGCTCTAATACCAGGGGGGGCTTCTTCCACTCTCCGGGGGGTCTTCTCCGCTCTCTGGGGGTCTTCTCCGCTCTCCGGGGGTCTTCTCCGCTCTCCGGGGGGGTTTCTTCTTCCGCTCTCCGGGGGGGTCTTCTCCGCTCTCCGGGGGTCTTCTTCTATCCTCGCCGTTCTCCGCTGTTGACTCGGCGCACCCCGGTTCTTCTCCAGCTGTCCGGTGCCTTCTCCTTCAGCGCTGGCTGCCTGCTATCTTCGTGTGTTAGCTCAATTACTAGCAGGCAGCCAGCGCGGTCTTCTGTGACGTAATCTTCTTCTCTTCTCTTCTCCCTTCTTCCGATGTTGACTCGACACCTCTTCTCACTGCAATGATGGAAGCGCGCCTTGCATCCCATTTATATAGGCATCACCGTCCCATCATGCTCCGGTAGGTACCCACGTGGTGGGTGCACGTGGGTAGGCACCCACCACGTGGGTACCTACCGGAGCATGATGGGACGGTGAGGCCTATATAAATGGGATGCAAGGCGCACTTCCATCATTGCAGTGAGAAGAGGCGTCGTGTCAACATCGGAAGAAGGGAGAAGAAGAGAAGAGAAGAATATTACGTCACAGAAGACCGTGCTGGCTGCCTGCTAGTAATTGAGCTAACACACGAAGATAGCAGGCAGCCAGCGCTGAAGGAGAAGCTGGAGAAGAACCGGGGTGCGCCGAGTCAACAGCGGAGAGCGGCGAGGATAGAAGAAGACCCCCGGAGAGCGGAGAAGACCCCCCCGGAGAGCGGAAGAAGAAACCCCCCCCGGAGAGCGGAGAAGACCCCCGGAGAGCGGAGAAGACCCCCCCCGGAGAGTGGAAGAAGCCCCCCCTGGTATTAGAGCTAAAGAAGACAGGGGGGGCCTCCGGAGCAGACTAATAAATTATTTTAAAAACCCTTGTGTTGTGTGTTTAATAACTATCACTTTGCCTCCAAGTGAATGGGTAGGGGTACGATGTACCCCATATCCATTCACTTAGGGTGGGGGGCCGGTATCTGGGGGCCCCCTTATTTGAGGGGACTCCCAAATTCCGATAAGCCCCCCGCCCGCAGACCCCGACAACCAACGGCAAGGGTTGTCGGGAAGAGGTCCTGTCCTCATCAACATGGGGACAGGGTGCTCTGGGGTGGGGGGGCCCGCAGTGCGCCCCCCTGCCCCAGAGCACCCAACCCCCCCATGTTGAGGGCATGCGGCCTGGTACGGCTCAGGAGGGGGGGGGCGCTCGCTCGTCCCCACTCCCATTCCTAGCCGGCCGGGTAGCGTGCTTTGGATACGGGTCTGGTATGGATTGTAGGGGGACCCCCTACGTCGAATTTTCGGCGTAGGGGGGGTCTCCTTACAACCCATACCAGACCTAAGGGCCTGGTATGCTCCTGGGGGGGGAACCCATGCCGGTTTTGATTTTACAAATTGCCGTGGAGTTCTCCCTCAGGAATGCATACCAAATGCCGTCGCTTGAATGGGCTTTTACATGGTGTTACTAACTTTCCACTTTGTAAAACCAGCCCTAGTTTTACACTTGCAAACTAAAACTTACGGCGAAAAAACAAAGCTGAAAAGCTTTGTGGATCGCCCTAAGTGCTAATTTGCATACTAGAAGCGGCATTTCGACTCAAAATGCCCCCAGCGGCGGATGCGGTACTGCATCCTAAAATCCGGCAGTGTAATTCAATTACACATGCCGGATCTTCTGCCTAACTTTGGAAAACTGCTTCTGTGGATCAGTTCCAAAGTTAGGACAAGGGATACGATGGAGTAACAGCAGTTACTCCGTCGTATCTCTTTTGTGGATCTGGCCCTTTGATCTTAAAGAAAAACAATAAAACATACTCCTGAAACCCTAAACCACACTCATGAGTCCTTGCTGCTACTTAAGATGCTACCAACCCTCTGTCTTGATTCCAGTGCAGTGCCAAAGCTAAAAGATGATGGTTTACACACTGAATTTTTTTTTTTTTTAAGAATAAGACAAACAGCTGACAAACTGGTCACCTCTAAACGCTTTGATGTAATTCACACATACAGTACAAGTGTTCAATCATACATCTCTTTCATTTTGTCCAGTCTGAGAGTTATTTGTCTGATTCTTAATAAGAAAATTCTGTTGTTTTTCAACTATATGTATGAACCATCCTTTATAGTAAATCTGATCTAGTATGCGGATGTTAGAAAGTTTTTTTTTAATCTAATATCTATAATTAATCAATTAACAAATAATTGAATGAATTGGGTCTCTGAGAACATGTGGTAGTAATTAGTCTGAATTGGTTTCTTCTACCATCCTCACATCGAAAGAGAAAAAAGGTCTCTTATTTCTTAAGATGTAAAAGTATTTTAAGTATAAGATATAACTTCTTTAATATTCCAATATTTCTTTATTTGGATATTAATAAGAACATTTGGTTTTCAATGAATATAATATACATATTAGTATATATATATTAGTATATGATTTAGACGTTAAAAGAAATGTATATTGTATATGTTAAATGATTCTTGTCACAGCTTCTTACATGCCATTCCTCAGAAATTTTAATGCATAAGAGTTTGAATAACTCCCACTCCTGCGTAAAGAAGATGTTTGAAATTTGTGGGCTTTCTGTGGAACTGTAAGGCCGTGTACACACGGTCGGTCCAAACCGATGAAAACGGCCTGAAGTCCACTTTCATTGGTCCAAACCGACCGTGTGTATGGCCCATCGGTCTGTTGTCCTTCGGACAAAAATTAGAGAACTTGCTTTAAAATCGAACCGATGGACGGCTGACCATCGGTCAAAACCGATGGTTAGTATACAAAAGCATTGGTTCAAAACCTGCGCATGCTCAGAATCAAGTCGACGCATGCTTGGAAGCATTGAACTTAATTTTTTTCAGCACGTTGTGTGTTTTACGTCACCGCGTTCTGACTCGATCGTTTTTTGAATTGATGGTGTGTACGCACATCAGACCATCGGTCTGCTTCAGCGGTGAACCGATGAAAACGGTCCGTCGGACCATTCTCATCAGATGGATCGACCGTGTGTACGCGGCCTAAGAGTCAGCAGAACATTAAATCAGCCTCTTTAGAAAGGTGGGGGCTGTTTGGATGGGTTTGAGTTGTGAAGCAAAAGCTAGTCACAAAAAGACAGGTGGGCAGATGCTGACACACTTGGAAACATTGAAGGACGCTGACAAACCTTCTCACACATGACACACACAAGATACATTTATACAATCTTAATTTTTAAGAATAAAAAACGTATTGATGCTATTTTTATATTCTACATTTTGATATTGTTCTTGTAATATTTTTCTATTTTATTATTAAATACATTTTTCAGTTTTTACACGAGAACTAATCGGATTTTCTTGGAACTTTCCTCATCAATATGAATGATTGAATATCGATTATTAATACAGTAATAACTTGATTTAGTACAGTGGATACCTAGATGAGGCCACTTCAATATGTAAGTGTTACCTATGTGTGCTACGGCCAAAGGCTTACTTTAATCTACCAGTGTGTTGATCATTCATGTACCGTACAAATCCAACAGTTTAAAAAGCATTGTTGATAATTTGAATGCAGTGTTCACATTAAAAATGCATATTGCACATTGGAATCAACCATGTTTTATGTATTTTCAGTAAATGGTTTTAAGTAAAAAAATATTTCATACATATATACAAAAATACTACAACAGTACAAACTGGAATATAACATTATATACCAGATAAAGTTTAGGAACATCTATCAGCTTGACACTGGGACACTTGACACTGGGAAAGAGCTTTTAGGCTTGGGTTGTCCATGAGTTTGACCCAAATTCAAGCTATGTGAACTTTGCTGAGAAGGTGGACTAAGTAGGCTATTTTGGCCAAAATGCCAACCAGTCTGCTCAAACCTCCAACCAGGGAGCTGTCATTTAGTGATGGACATGTGGTGGATGAGCGTTACTGCAGTGTGGGTGTCTGCAGGGGTCTTTCATTGCGATTGACATTGGATTTACATCAAGGAAAACATCGTTTTTTTTTATTAATAAAGGATTTTGTAATGGTATGTGTGTATTTAATTTGCCATGTTTTTTACTGAGTAACAAGGGTGTTATGTATCCCATACTTATTCATGTGGGAGTGTAAATATGGAGAACTCCTTTATGCTGAAAGGGATTTCTGATCCTGATAATTCTGCCCCACAGAAGCCCATATTCACCAGGACAGAGATGTAGGGATGAAGTCTTTGTCCATATCAAGGTGTCTTCCAAATGTTAAGAGCATGTGGGCTGGTATGGTTTGGGGGGGGGGACACTAGTTGAATATACTGTAGTTAACCAAAAGTGATTAGTCAACACCTTCCCACCCAGTAGCAGTGGGCCTTTAACTGGGTCTTTACACATGGGGGCAGGACGGCCTTCACAATCATATGATCACTGTGAGAAGGCTGTCCCTCCTGACCCCAATAATAGCCAGAGACTGGGAGCCGTTGCATGTTTGCATTAGGTGGCCAGTAATAAAAACCCATAGGCATGTCTCAGTTCTCTGTGTTTTTCTGATGATCGGCAGGTGCCGGAGGACATTGAGTATTAAGAAAATATAGGAACCACTAGGTACCAAACCCACGCAAATCAATGACCAAAAAACAAACAAACCAGAATAACGAGCTGCGTGTTGTAAACATAGAAAAATAAAGTGAAAAAGAAGCAAAAGAACTGCGCTCCTATATCATACATTGGCGCATATGGGAAAGTTAAAGATGTCATACATAAGGTCACATTAATGAATCCAAATCACTGCTGTAATCCATTCAATATATATAGGTAGCATATTCAAAGCTCCAATGTGGCCATATAGAGAGGGAGAGGAAAGGATACTCTCATGGTGCAGTAATTTTGAATCATTTATTTAAAAAGAAGGTTGTATTGCACTTACATTAAAGAAGACAAGGATCAGCATGTATTGCCGGTAAGCACTCCTCCTGCGTTCCAGCTGACTGGAAATGACGTATCTCAAACACTACCCAACGCGCCAATTTGTCAGCCTATATATGATGTCTTCAGGGGTTCTGAACCCCTGAAATTATAAGCTTGCTTACAAAAGGAGCATGCATTCCTCCCACCACCAGAGTACACCCGCTTGGAACTGTGTTGCAAACATGCCACTGACATCATCCCAACCAGCGCTGCGGTCCAGAGAGAGTTCCACCCCTTCTCCTTGGCTTTCCTTCTACACACCACCATCTTGCCTGCCAGGACGATGCTTCCTGCAGACCTATGCCATGGATGCATCACCGGACTATACACATGAAGATGTGCCTGTCATTTAGTATTAAAATGTGAGTTTTTACTATTGTGGTCTACTATATATGTTACAGTCCACACTCAGAGGTGCCTGCATTCTTTTCTTCTTTTACATATCCTGGATATTGCTTTTGCTTCCCTGCATAAGGCTGGCCTTGACACAGCGGACTACCTTTACTCTCCTTTCTCCTGTTTGCCACAGTGTAAGGCAAACAGGAACTACACAGACTTTTACAGCAGCAGGATCCATCACCGATTTGCATCACACGTATATGTCTGATTCAGATAAGTGTTGGGGCAGAGGAGGTTGAACATGGAGGGTTGAGGAATGTACCATAATTATGTTTCATATTACACTGTGAATATACATGTAACATGAAACATGGTCCCAAAGGTGGATTATGCCTTTAAGGCCTTGTACTCACGACCGGATCTGTGCGCTGGAAACTGTCTGCCCGACAGTTTCCGGCGTACAAGGCTGATTTGTGTTTTGTTCCGCTGGCGTGTACACACCAGCGGACCAAATTCCCGTCGTACCGGAACGCGTGCACGTAAACTACGTACGACGTCACTATAAAGGGGAAGACCAAAGTTAATGGCGCCGCCCTCTGTTCCTCTTTTGCTAGTTACGTGTTTGCTCGTGTTAGTGAAGGTTTGGTTAGAGCTGATTCGCGCTTCTCGGTCTCCAGGCTTTGACAGCGTGTATTCACGGGTTCAGTGCGTGTGCTTGCGGTAACGTAGTTGTCATTCGGCTATAGGCAAGCAGGTTGTTTCTGCTTTAGCAGTTGCATCCTGTGCGCTCGTATCTGTTTGTCACGCGTTTGTCGCAGGTAGTGCTGGATTTGCGAGTGCTTTCTGTTTCAGTGTGTTCTTGACTGACCAGCCGGCCGGTTTGAAGCCATGATGGAGCAGCAGCGTCAATTTTCGCGAGTTGGTGCTGTTTATGGGATGGCTGCTGGATATGTTCATTTGTCCAGTACTTTGGCCAGAAACAGGGGGCGGAGGCGTTTCTGGACCAAGAATTGGTTGCGCCAGCGTGACCAGTTCTCACATATGCCTCTGCTTAGGGAACTCCAGGAGAATAATCCTAATGACTTTAGGAATTTTCTCCGCATGACGGACCCCGTATTCAACCGTCTGCTGGATCTTCTGTCCCCCTATATCACGAGGCAGGACACTGTGATGCGCCAAGCCATCACGGCCGAGCAGAGGCTTATTGCCACGTTGCGGTACCTGGCGACTGGGAGGAGCCTGCAGGACCTCAAGTTCTCGACAGGCATCTCTCCGCAGGCGCTTGGGGTCATCATACCGGACACGTGTGCTGCCATCATCAAAGTTATGCATGAGGAGTATATTAAGGTAAGTTTCCTGGCTCTAATAATGTGGCCAACTAACTTTATTTTTCTTTTCCCAGATATGCTGTGTGTTTAACTAACGTTACCTTTTCTCCCTATGCATGTTGATATCAGTTTTACATGTTTTATTCTTGGCCTACCTGCATATTTGTCCCTTACCCAATATTAACCTGTCCAGCATGCTATCCTAGGGACAAACCCACCTTGCCATTTTTTCAAACAGGACTTTTTGGTTTTTGTGCCCCCCCCCCCCCCTTCAAACTTTTATTGTCCCCATCAGAGGGCTGTGGAGTCTCTTAATGAAGTGGCCCTATATATTTCATTTCCCAAATTCTCCATGCACATTTTTCTAATGCAATTTTAATACTGTGAACTGTCACAAGGATGCTTGTAGGATGTATTTGTTACAAAGTACTAAATCTCTAATTTTGTTTGTCCCCACAGCTACCCTCCACACCACAGGAATGGCAGTCTGTGGCTTCCCAATTTGCCCAGCGGTGTGATTTTCCAAACTGCGGTGGAGCAATAGATGGGAAACACGTCCGCATTGTGCCCCCACCCCGCTCGGGGTCCTACTATTATAATTACAAGGGTTATCATAGTATTGTGTTGATGGCGGTGGTGTCGGCACAGTATGAGTTTCTATATGTGGACGTGGGGAAGAACGGCCGGATGTCTGATGGGGGAGTGTTCGCACGGACTGATTTCTATGATCGTCTCCAAGCTGGTGGTCTGGCATTGCCACCAGATGAAGATAATGTGGAAGGACTTCCGTTTGTGTTCCTAGCGGACGAGGCTTTCGGGCTTGGTCCTCACCTCATGCGGCCTTTTCCCCAGAGGACCCTCACCTCAGAGAGGAGTGTGTTTAATTTTCGGTTGGCCAGGGCTCGGAGGGTAGTCGAGAATGCCTTTGGGATACTCACCAACCGGTTCCGCCTGTTCAGGACATCGATACATCTGGCGGAATATAAATTGGACACCGTTGTATTTGCCTGCTGCATTTTGCACAACTTTTTACGCAGGCACTCCCAGACGTACCTACCCGACATCGGTTCTGAGGCAAGACTACCCTCAGATCCCCTTCCCGGGCTGGACACTGGTCGCGCTGGCTTGGCCCCCCAATCAGCTCGTGAGGTACGCGACAAATATGTTGAGTACTTCATGGGTCGGGGGGCCATTGCTATGCCAGATCATATTTCTTTCTAATTCGGCCCCCAAAGAAAGGAATATTCTAAAAAATAATAAATAATTAGACCATTGGACTTTATACAGTTGTTTGTCATTAATGCTTTTTCTCTTTTTCTGTCTTCCTGGTTCTCTAACTAACTTCTTCAATTGTAATGCATAATTGATTTCTCCACTTTTAGTAACTAACCACATTTTGCACAGTATTCACTCATCTACAAACAGGGTATTGAGTCTAGAAATAAGAAGCAACTCCATTTGTAAATGTTGAGGTCAATTTTTTTTAATTTTTGCTTGTTCATGACCCCAAAAATAATTTTATATTTTTTTCATTACTCCCTGCTTTTGTACTTAGGAGTCTTCAAAATTTTTTTAAAATTTTTTTTTTTTGTTCAGGTAATTCAACCAAAAATATTATGCAGATTATACATTTATTAACAAGTTCACTTTTTTTTTCCTCAAATATAGTTAGATTTATTGTTTACATATATATATATATATAGATTATATTTGGTGGGGTGTTTACCGCCTTAAATTTTTTTTTGGCCATATTTTTTAGGCACAAAAAACAATAATTTTTTTACCATTTTTTTTTTTTTTTGGTGTGTTTTTCTAAAAGAAAATTTTTAGGTGAGAATTTAGAGTCAAATCTCTACTTCACTAAATTCAGTGATTAGAGAGATTTATAATTCTATATATATATTTTAAAAAATTTTTGGCGTTGTTTATTCTTTATGGTCTAAACTTTATAGTATCCCAAAATGTTCAACATGGTCAAAAAGTAACAAAATCCAATTCCAAAAATATAAAAACTCACAACAGCAGTCAGTCATGGTGTGCTTTCACACTGGAACACGCCAAAATTGGAAGATACACACATTCAGTGCAAACTCGCCAAATGTCATTGGTTCAACAGACAAATGGCCACATGTGCTATCTGACATCATGGGTGATCAATGTCTGTGTTTTGTGGGAGCAAACCCTTCCTCTCAACTACTTGAGGATGGAGGAGGGGGTTGGACCCACAAAGCACAGACATTAGATATTCTGTGATGGCAGATAGCACATGTTGGCACACTGTGTGTGTATCTTCAAATTTTGGCGTATTCATTATTCAAACTGTAAAAATGTTTGTGGGGGCGGGGGATGGGCGGGGGGTGTTTCAGTCTTTGACACGGCCCATCATGTCAATAATGTTCTTAAAATTAGATTCGATCACCATCATTCTTTGCCGCATATTGTCCATTTCCGTGCTGCATTCCAAAAGGACATTTGTTACATTCTGTTCCATGAGAAACATCCTTTCACGCATATTGTGCATTTCAGTGCTGCACTCCATTACCTGCTGAATAATTATAGCAGCACTTGCACGTGAAAATATTGGCACACCATCCTCCTCCCCTAAAACAAAAAAAAAAAATGGCATTTACAATATTATTTTTCAATGAGGCCTATCTACATATGTTTTTTTGAATCAAGCTAGGGTGACACTGACCTGATGGGCTTCTCCTTTCCACCTCTTCGACATCTTCTATCACTCCTCCTTCTTCCACCACCTCCCCATCATCTTCAATCACTCCTCCTTCTTCCACCACTTCCCCATCATCTTGGACTCCTCCTTCATCCATCAATCCACCTTCTTTCAATTCGCCAAATTGTTCTTCCGCCACTTGCCCTTCATCTGCTATGACTTCTAAGTCCAAAATTACTTCTTCCTCCTCTCTTCCTTCCTCCTTTCTTCCTTCCTCCTCTCCTTCCACATCCTCCTCTCCTTCCACATCCTCCTCTCCTTCCACATCCTCTTCTCCTTCCACATTCTCCTCTCCTTCCACATCCTCTTCTCCTTCCACATCCTCCTCCTCCTCCACATGTTGAGATGGCAGATTTTGGCCTTGTCTGGCCCTCTCTGCCTCCTCCAAATGCTGGCGACTTCTTTCCCCTGAAATAAACCAAAAAAAATGTAGACTCATCAGCACACAGATATTGGAGAGCATAAATCGCACACATTGCTTAGAAGATGCTTTCATTTAGTTACTTTTATCTTTCACCAAACCTACATTTTGCAATTACTTCTATATGGCAAGCTCTGATCCTGCCCCTTTTTAGCAAAGTGACACACATGGATGTCCCCCCTAAACTGTATTTCTGGGAGACCCTACCAAAACCCATTTTTGATTTGGGGAGACACAGGTGCTCTGCATTGCAGATGTGAAAACATCTGCTTTATTACCACTGTTTTTAGAATGAATCCTGTTTGCCTTTCCCATTCTCATACTTTTTTTTTCTAGAACTAGCTTTTACACAATGTTTACAAACAAAGTTTTTGGCCAGTGAGCCATGTCCAGGTGTGTTGTTCCTGGAATAACCGAGCCTTTCTGATAAACTATGTGATGTTACGTTGTTTACTAAGAACACTGTTTGTAAATATGTAGTTATTTATGTTCTAAAAAATAAATAACAACATGTCTTTAAAATTACAAGCTGGCCAAGGAGGCAGATGGTGAAATATACATGGCAACACATTATTGCAGACAATCACCACCCCCCCCCCCCCCCAACCCCAATATATATTTACTTACTTTTACGCAGAATTTTAAGTATTTTCTTCATCTGATGTGGCTCCCTCAATTTTAAGTCTGACCATCGTTTCCTCAGCTGTTCCTTGGACCTGGTGATCCCAAACATCCTCTGCATTCTCCTCGCCACCTTGTCCATAATATGTGCCTTTCGGCGGTTAGGGGTCTTGTATGGCCCTAATTCCCCATCATAGTCCTTCTTTCGCATGATGTAAACTAACTCCACCATTTCCTGGAACCGCATATTAGTGGCTTTATATCTTCTTTTCCTTGATCGGGACGTCCCTGCCTCTGTCCCTTCACTTGTGGCATGAGAGCATCGTGCCCGCTCGTGTGACATCGCCATCTTTCCTTTCCCACAGAGATTATGGGCGTGGAAAAGATGAATTCTTACGCCATGGGCGGAGAAGAGGGCGGCGTTTAATACATACGCGGAGTGTAGAGAATGCAAACAACGTGTTTACGTCCGTTACGCGGAGAATCTTCGAGCGCATCCAGAACATACACAGTTAACGCCATATTTCCTAAACTCATTGATTAGGGGCCTCGCAAAGGTGACGAGGGCGGGGTTTCATAAATACGCGGAGTGTTTAAAAGGTTTACGCCGTGATTACGCATCTTACGCGGTAATTAGGCGAGCGTGAGAAACGAGGAGCGAGAGACAGGAAGGTAAGGAAATTAAAAATGTGATCAGCAGAGGCCTTGAAAATGTAGACACATGGGATGGGGGTTTGGGCTGTTGGTTGCACCCTTTTTAAGCTATTCTGTCTATGGGGTACCACAATGTTATTTTGGTATCCAAATGCTTTTGGACACCTCACAAAATAGAGATGTGAACAATGCTGTACCTCATTGACAAGTTTTTGAATGGTGTATTCAGATCAGGCAAAGTATTGTTCAAGTGTTGGTTGTACAGAGGTCATTAGGAAGTGTCTTTTATGTCATCCATTGTCAGGGGTATGAGATTTACACATGAAAGAGTGCCTAGATGAAAACTGTCATTTGTAAGCATTGTTTAATTTAATATATTTAAAATATTTACTGCAATGTGAACAATGGCTCTGCATCTAGCAAATCAATGTTTGGTACAAGCAATGCGGCCGAGCTGCCAATCATTGTTTAAACAAGAGAGACTGTGTTTGGAATTAGATATAGGTAATAAATTTGAAGACACATATTAGATCAAGGTCAACGCTGATCCTTTGGAATATTTATTTTTCTGTGGTTTATGTTTTTGTAATCTAGACTCAAAAAGAAATATAATTTTGCTAAAATTGCAATGGACCTCCTACAAAGCAAGGAATCTATAGAGGCCTTACTTCAAAAATACCAGGAGACGCCCATCCTGTGGAATTCAAAACACTCGTTATATTGCAATAAAGAGGTACGAGCGGCAGCACTAGAAGAGCTAGCAAATTATATGCAAACTTGGGTGCCAGGATGCACTGCCAACATGGTGAAGGATAAACTTGCCAACCTCAGAAGCACATACAGGAGAGCATACAAAGCTAATAAAATCAAAAAATCGGGAGCAGCAGCAAGACAAGCAAAGGAACCCAAACTGTGGTATTATAAACAGATGGCTTTTTTGCGGGACGAAATGGAAGGCAGGAAAACGATGTCCAGTCTTTCTTCCAACCTTTCCTCCATGCTACCTTCCAGCGGACCTTCCCCAGATGACCACAGCCCTGCAGAGTCGGAGGAAGAGGGCCTGGCTGACAGAGATGCAGATCTGCCACCCTTCGATGAGGAGGTATAGTAGTTTCCTCTATATTTATGGCGTAAATAATTCTTGGTGGATTAATGATTAGATATTGTAATAAAAAAAACCAAGCTGGAAAAAAGCAAACAAAAAGGTGTACAGACAAATAGGTGTCAGGGATGACAACTGCAGGGGTCAGAAGTAGAGTGTATTCAAGTAATAATGAACAGAAAATACTGAACGAAAAACATGAAAATGAGTGTGGTTTTATTTAGCGAAATTGTAAAAAAATTCTTTTTTTTTCCACACAGGAAGAAGAGATCAGCCAGGAGGTGGCAGATCCTCAGGTGTCTGTCAGCCAGGAGGAGGCCGGGGTCAGTGGCAGCCAGGAGGAGGCCGGGATCAGTGGCAGCCAGGAGGAGGCCGGGGTCAGTGGCAGCCAGGAGGAGGCCGGGGTCAGTGGCAGCCAGGAGGAGGCTGGGCCCAGTGGCCTGCAGCAGGTCCACCCGGCCAGGAGAACCACCACCAGCCAGTCTTCTCCCCCCCAGGTGAGGCCATCAGGCCGAAGGAGGCAGTTGAGGCCTGTGGAGGAGGCAAGCCTCCGCATGATCCAGGAGGCAAGCGCCATCATGAGGGCCCCCCTCAACCCCACAGAGGCCTTCAGTGCCTCATTGGCCCATGATTTAAATGAAGGGGAGGAGGACCAGAGAAGACTGGCAAAGGCCCTGATGAACCAGGTCCTTTGGTGGATGCAGAGGGGCCTGCTGACCCCAGACACTGGGCTATGTGACCCGGCCCGGCTTGCGGAACACCATCCTCCTGCTGCCACATCAACCCCACCTGCAAGACCCCGTGTTCGATCCGCTGGAAGGCTGCCTGGAGGGAAGGCTGGAAAGAGGAGGAAACGTTGATTTTCTGCCTTCCATTTCCTTCCACATAAAGGACATCTTGTTTGTACTACCACAGTTTGGGTTCCTTTGTTTGTGTGCTGCTGCTTCATATTTTTGTGTTTGGCTCCTGAGGCTTGGAAGTTTATCCTTCACCATGTTGGAAATGCAAGTTTGCATATAGTTTGCTATCTATTCTAGTGCTGCCGTTCTTTTTATTTTTTGTGATGACATTTGCCTGAATAAAAGGCCTTTTGCTTTCATTTGAAAACATGTCTATTGTTTGATATACTGTGGGGATTATTAGGCAGCAAACCTTTAATAAATATACAATGGGTAATTTACAAAGGACACACTCCTTGGGGGGGGGGGGACATTTGGTGTGCCAACATGGTTTAATATTCTCTAATGAAACACCAAAAAAAAAAAAAAAAATTTTAAAAAACATGTAAAAAAAAAATAGTTTAAATGGTGACATAACTAGAAACAAAAAAAAAAAATAAAAAAATGAACATTCCTTTACAAAAATGACTACTCTAAATTATGGAGGACCACCAACCAAAACACACGTCTGGCATAGAAAACATTATTAAAGGATTACATCACAAGCAAGAAATGTGACATTTCAGTATGGGACAACTCTATTGAAATTGCATCAGCAAGAGAACGGGGTTATTCTAGCAAGAGAAGAATTAATAAAACGAGGCTTTAAAATGTGGTTTAGTGCGCCTTTTTAAGACATTGTTCTCTTGCTAGAATAAAAGGTTTCTAATGACGAATGTGCCATATCCCAAAGAAACGCGAGTTTTACCTGAACGAGCGCTCCCGTCTCCTCATTTGGACTGAGCATGCGCGGGGTTTTTGTACGCTGCTTTTGTGTACAGACGACCGAACATGTCTGACGGACACGATTCCAGCAGACTGTTTTAAAGCAAGACCAGGAAACAGTTGTTCGTTGGAAAACGGTCTGGCCGACGATTGTTTGCTGGAATTCTGTACGTTACTGCCTACACACGAACGAACATGTCCGCTGAAACTGGTCCGCGGACCAGTTTCAGCAGACATGTTTGGTCGTGAGTACGAGGCCTAAGATGTAACAAAGCATACAAAAAGTATAAACATTCTTCTCTTCCCCCACTCCCAAGTTCCCCAAGATACTCAGATTGTACTACTTAAAGGACATTCAGTAAGAATTTGCATCTACTCAGGCCTACCGATACCTACAAGCCCTACACTTATCTCTCTCTCTATGCTCTATATTAGCATGCTTTACCTATTACAGCTAAAGCACATTGTCGTAGGGATACTATGACTTCACTTTCAAGCTAGCCGGTCTATGTTTAAAGGCCAGGCAGTGCATTTGTTTATTTAGTCTCACTAGTTTCACCATCACATGGTGTCAATTTAGGATTGCTATTTTCATTATCACATGGTGTTATAGGAATTTTGTTCACTATAATATTGTGACACTAGCGCCATTATTTTTTCATTTAAAATACTTTTCACGGTGTATTATGTTGCCAAGAATTTGGTCTGACAAATTCCTGCATTAGTTCACCAGGTCTATGAAGTTTGAACATGCACGATTTGCTGTAAAGCCATAGTAGCACCAAGCCTGAATTTCATACTTACCAGTGAAAAATTACATATCCTAGTAATCCCTCTCAGCTGAATGATTTGTGCTTACCATAATAGTTCTACCATGATAGGGCATGTAAATATGTTATGACATGCACTTTTATGCAATGTACTACATTAAATAAATATTCAAGAATTGCATAATGAGGGAATAGTTCAATAGTTTTATGCCTTGTTATAGTACGCAAAAAATAATGCTTACATTTTGTTAACTTAATGGTCATAGTAAACACATGCTTCACATGATGATGCATTAGGAATGCCCAGTTAATGTCTCCCATGAGTGCAATAGCCTTTGCTGAATCTGTACAGTATCTATTATATGACTCATAATATGCTGCTTCTTTATGTTACTTTTTATGAGGTTTTATTATTTCAACACATGAAAAAGTACAAAGCTATTCTAAGAAAATTATTGATCTGCTCATTGTTTGCATAAAAACTGCCTTGACAAATAAACTTGAGAAACTTGCAAACTAAGAACCTGATATACGCTAACATTTGTTTAAAGGAGTTGTAAACCCTCATGTTTTTTTCACCTTAATGCATCCTATGCATTAAGGTGAAAAAACTTCTGACACTGAACGGCCCCCCAGCCCCCTGTTTTACTCACCTTAACCTGTTCATTTCCTCAGCAGAGATGCGCTTTACCTCTCTGCCAGGGGTTCTCGGCTCTTGATTGGATAGGTTGATAGCAACGCAGCCATTGGCTCCCGCTGGTGTCAATCAAATCCAATGACGTGGGTGCCAGGGAGTGGGGCCGAGCTGGGCATTCTGTGTCTATGGACGTAAATGCTGGACTTGGGATTGTGCCCGCAAGGTAACCCCCAGGGAGATGCGAGGAGGAACTGAGAGCGCTGCCGGGGGACCCCAGAAGACAAGGTTCGGGGCCACACTGTGCAAAACGAACTGCACAATGGAGGTAAGGATGATATTTTTGTCATTTAAAAATTAGGGTTTACAACCCCTTTAAGCTTTTCTGAAATACAGTGTGTGTGTGTGTGTATATATTATATATGTATATATTGTCAGAAACAAGTTTTAATGGCTACTACTGAGGACCATGATTAAACAGCATGATACAGCTGTGCAGATAAATTCTAGAGATAAATAGAAGGTACTAAAACATCCTGCACAGGTGTAGTAGTAAGGCTTAATGCACACTAAGCATTTGTTTAATATTTGAATAATATTCAAGTGGGTTTATGTGAGCAGAGGGCACAGGTGCACCATTGAGCCCTACTGTTGGCAGCATGTAAAAATCTATAAGAGGCTAAAAGATGAGGCAAGCGGACAGGACTGGATTGTGCAGCAAGTAACATTGGGGTTGTATGCACCCAATGACAACTGCCCAGAACTCAGACTTCTTGGATTCTTAGTATTTGTCCCTGGGCTTCTACTGCCCTAAACATTAGTACCACTCAGTGCACCATTCACCCCATCCAGCTGCAGAAACGTTTATACTCTCAAAGAGTTTAATGACACTTTGCTACAATCTAATGTAGTGAGTGTACAGCTTGAGTGAGTGAGTGAATAACTTGTATAGTGCTACAAATTTGAACTGAATCGCCTCAAGGCACTTGGTATCCATTTCCATCCTTAGCTTGTATAACAATGTACATTTTCTGTCCCCTAAAAATAACTCAACACGCAGCAATTAATGTCGAAACTGCTGGCAACAAAAGTGAGTACACTCCTACATTAAAATGTCCCAATATCCCAGTGTGATGTGACTCATTAGTTACAAGGTCTCGGGTGTAAATGGGGAACAGGTGTGTTAAATTTGGTGTTATCGCTCTCACTCTCTCATACTGGTCACTGGAAGTTCAACATGGCACCTCATGGCAAAGAACTCTCTGAGGATCTGAAAAAAAAATATTTCTCTACATAAAGAAGGCCTAGGCTATAAGAAGATTGGCAAGACCCTGAAACTGAGCTGCAGCATGGTGGCCAAGACCATACAGCGGTTTAACAGGACTGGTTTCACTCCGAACAGGCCTCTGCATGGTCAACCAAAGAAATTGAGTGCACGTGCTCAGTGTCATATCCAGAGGTTGTCTTTGGCAAATGGACATATGAGTGCTTCCAGCATTGCTGCAGAGGTTGAAGGGGTGGGGGGGGTCAGCCTGTCTGTGCTCAGACCATATGCCGCAAACTGCATCAAACTGGTCTGCATGGCTATCATCCCAGAAGGAAGCCTCTTCTAAATATGATGCACAAGAAAGCCCACAAACAGTTTGCTGAAGACAAACAGACTAAGGACATAGATTACAGGAACCGTGTCCTGTGGTCTGATGAGACCAAGATAAACTTATCAGATGGTGTCAAATGTGTGTTGCGCCAACCAGGTGAGGAGTACAAAGACAAATGTGTCTTGCCTACAGTCAAGCATGGTGGTGGGAGTGTCATGGTCTGGGTCTGCATGAGTGCTGCCAGTACTGGGGAGCTACAGTTCATTGAGGGAACCATTAATGTCAACATGTACTGTGACATACTGAAGCAGAGCATGATCCCCTCCTTCAGAGACTGGACTGCGGGGCAGTATTCCAACATGATAACAATCCCAAACACACATCAAAGATGACCATTGCCTTGCTAAAGAAGCTGAGGGTAAAGGTGATGGACTAGCCAAGCATGTCTCCAGACCTAAACCCTATTTAACATCTGTGGGACGCCCTCCAATGGAAGGTGGAGGAACGCAAGGTCTCTAATATCCATCATGCATGGTTCCAAATTATGTTCTGCCATAGGATCCTTATACATGTATTCTCAGCATGGGGAATTGCGCCAGGGAATGTTAATGAACAAAACAGTGCACAGGAAGCAAAGTGCCCTGAAAGAGCGGCTCCATTCACCCGAGGGCTTTCACACTGGTGCGGTGCACTGGCAGGGCTTCAGAAAAAGTCCTGCCAGCACTTTGAGTGTGTACACAGCGGCACTACTGTGTAGGTTTTTATATGTGATTTTATCAGTTTTATCTTGTAAGTGTAACTTTTTTTGGGAGCTTTGAATAAATTGGTATACAGAGAACATTAGGGTTTCTGTATTTATCATTACTGAACGCAGTCTGCAGATTGCGGGATTACCCACCATTGATTACTAAGAAGAGGAGATCATTAAGGACTCATGAAGAGACCTATTTATGAGTTTTAACTGTGGCACATTTTTCCCATGTTTAGAACAGTCCCTGCAGCAAAATGACAATTCTAAAGGAGAAAAAGTAATTTAAAACTACTTGCGGCTGTATTGAATTGTCGGGCCCCGCAATACAGATAAAAGTCATTGAAAAAAAATGGCATTGGTTCCCCCCAGACCATTACCAGGCCCTTTGGTCTGGTATGGATATTAAGGGGAACCCTGTGCCATTTTTTTTTAAATGGCGTAGGGGTCCCCCTCAAAATCCATACCAGACCCTTATCCGGGCACACAACCTGGCAGGCCACAGGAAAAGAGGGGGGACGAGAGAGCACCTTCCCCTGATCCATACCAGGCCACATGCCCACCCCAAAGCCCCTTGTCCCCATGTTTATGGGGACAAGGGCCTCATCTCCACAACCCTTGCCCAGTTATTGTGGGGTCTGTGGGCAGGGGGCTTATAGGAATCTGGAAGCCCCCTTTAACAAGGGGACCCCCAGATCCCACCCCCCCCATGTGAATTGGTAACGGGGTACATTGTACCCCTACCATTTCACCAAAAAAGTGTAAAAAATGTAAAAAAAAGACAAGAGCCAGCTTGGGACAAGTCCTTTATTAAATAATAATAATAATAATAATAATAATAATAATAATAATAATAATAATAATAATAATTTGTGTTGGTCTATCAAATAAAATCCCAATAAAATACATGTACATTTTTGGTTGTAACATGACAACATGTGGAAAATTTCTAGGGGTGTGAATACTTTTTCAAGGCACTATATATAGATATATCTATTTATATAGATATATAGATATATCTATTTATATAGATATAGCTATAGATTATCATATTGGCATATTCTTACTAAAGTCTCATTGTAAAAAACGTTATGGGTAGCAAGGTGATTTGACATGGTGTGTGCAAATAGCACACACCATGTAGGAAATTTGCTTTCCTAGTCTGTTCTTCAATTTTTGCTTAATAATAATAAGTCAGTGGAAAACACAGGGGTGTGCAGTAGCCCATAAAAACAATCAGATTTCATTCTTCAGGTTACATAGTCAGAACAATGAAATAGGATCTTAGATTGGATGTTGCAGATATGTACATTGACCATGACCTTGGAAAGGTATTTTTGTGTAGTGTCATTAACCATACATGTTGTTATATATTTAATAGTACAGGTTTTCCAGTATGGATTTCAAAGTCTCACAAAAGCATAATAAAATATGGCAGGCAAATGTTTGTAATATACAGTAGAGTTCACAAAGTATAAACAAAATGTTAATTTCTAACTTTACTCTATCTGATTGAACATTTGGTCAATAGCTCATCATTCAAGGTAAAATGACATACCATTTGCAAAGATCAGTAGTGAGTTGGCAGTAGATGAGAAACAACAAATAAGGTCCTGACACAACCCTTTAACCCTATTATATTACTACATCATGGCTGTACCATTTGCTAGGTTGCTATTTACATACTGTGGGCCAGATTCAGAAAGAAGTTACGCTGGCGTATCTATTGATACGCTGCATAACTTCTAGGATGCTCCGGCGTATGCTTTTTCTGTATTCAGAAAACAAGATACGCCGGAATTTTGCTAAGATCTGACTGGCGTAAGCCTCTTACGCCGTCGTATCTTAGTTGCATATTTACGCTGGCCGCTAGGTGGCGTTTCCGTAGATTTACACGATGAATATGCAAATTAGGTAGATACACCGATTCACAAACGTATGTACGACCGGCGCATTTTTCTACGTCGTTTACGTAAGGCTTTTTTCGGCTTAAAGTTACCCCTGCTATATGAGGCGTACGTAATGTTAAGTATGGACGTCGGGCCACCGTCAAATCTTTTACATTTTATGTTGTTTGCGTAAGTCGTTCCCGAATAGGGCTGTGTGTAAGTTACGTTCACGTCTAAAGCATTGACGATTTGTGGCGTAATTTGGAGCATGCGCACTGGGATTCTTTCACGGAAAGCGCATGCGCCGTTCGTAAGAAACGTCAAATACGTGGGGTCACGATTAGTTAGCATAGAACACGCCCCTAACCAGCCTCTTTTGAATTAGGCGGGCTTACGCCACCCGATATACCCTACGTCGCCGTAACTAAAGGCGCAACTTCTTTGTGAATACAGTACTCGCCTTTCTAAGTTACGGCGGCGTAGCGTTTCTGAGATACGCTACGCCCGCCTAAAGATAGGTGCCTGTACGTGAATCTGGCCCATTATGTAATAAGTAAGTGTCTTGTCCTTTTTCAGCCACTGGAGGTGCAAAATGGGAGCTAATGATGTTGCTTTAGGCTTCAGGCACACTAAGCCTAAAAAATGCCACTGTTACAGACGTTTGTCTTTTTTTTTAGCCTGAAAAAGCAGCTCTATATTAGCCTATGTCTCCATGCACACATAAATGTTCAGAGGTGTAATAAAAGAAAAACCTTTACAGGCAGAAAAAAAATTCACGAAGAGCAAAAAAAACGCTGAACCCTGATTAAATGAGTGTAATTGCATCTAATCATGCCCAACCATTAGATCTGTCAAGTACTTGAGCATTAATGCATTCCAATGGCCAGAATAAATTATTATTATAGCCAATGGATCCATTAACGCTCAAACAAAAGCTAAACAAGCCTAAACGTGTGTGCAATACACAGCTTTAGGCACGTTTTTTAACCAGATTTTTTTTTGCAATTTTTTTTGCAATTCTTTGCAACATTGTACCCAAATAACATTGATGTCCTTTTTCCCACAAACAGAGCTTTCTTTTGGTGGTATTTGATCACCTCTGTGGTTTTTATTTATTGTGCTATAAACAAAAAAAGAAAATTTTGAAAATATGCTATAAAACATATCCAATTAAAAAATGTAAAAAATCTATTTTTCTTCATTAATTTAGGCCAATATGTATTCTGTTACATGTTTTTGTTAAAATCCAGATAGGCGTGTATTGATTGGTTTGCGCAAAAGTTATACCATCTATAAACTATGGCATATATTTATGGACTTTTTATTTATTTATTTTTTTCCACTATTAATGGCTAAAAATAGATTTGTAGTGACTGCAACATTGCGGCAGGCATTCAGACATTAAGATCCCTTTCACACTGCCAGCGCCCGAAAAACACAGATAAAGCACCGCTAAAACTAGCAGCGCTTTACCTTTTTTTTCGGGCGATAGTGGGGCACTTTGAACCCCTGCTAGTGTCTGAATAAAGGGTTAAAAGCGTCCCCAAGCACCGCTTTGCAGGCGCTTTGGCGACGCTGACCATTTATTTCAATGGGAAGGGATGCTTTAGCTCCTAAGGAATTGGAATGAAAACTAATAGTTTGGGCTTTGAAGGCACACGATACAATTTATATGAAAATACTAGAAAATGTATTGGTATGAAATATCATAAAATCAGTTATAAACATAAAATCAACATAGAAATTAAATGAATAGCTGGTTCCACAGAGGTTAACACAGTACTTATATAATCTTAGTGTACAGAAGCTTAAATGTAAAGCAAATTTAGAGATACAATCTTATATTGTGTAACCCAAGTAGTAATCAGGAGGATATGGAGGGCTTGCTCTACATGTTGCGCGCTTGGGAATAGCGCTTCCTCAGGAGCATAGATATTTCAGTCTGATGAAACATATACAGGAAAATAAAAAAAATAAGTTTACAAGTATACATACATTAAAATTCTATACAAATCTAAACATATGCACACAAGTATACAAAATACATATGACATTGAGACATAAAATAATAAAATACAAATTATCAATAAGCATAGATTCAAAGAGTGAATGCGTGGCAGGGCATCAGGGCGAAATGTCACTCATCTCCACATGAGAGGAAGACAAAGAAAATAAAGACAACAAGTAAAAAGCTAGGGGAGAAAGAAAAGGGAAAAAAGAAAAGAAAAGAACAGGGGGAGGAAGAAAACAAAAAAGGAAGAGGGAAGAGAGAAAAGAGAAGAGAGAAGAGAGGAAAAGGAAAAAAGGGAAAGCGAAAGCGAGAAGAGAGAGGAGATGGGGGAGGGGAGGGGGAGAAAAAGAAAGCGGTAGTGAAAAGAAAGAAGAAAAAGGGAAGAAAAAAGAGAAACAGAAAAGGAAGTAGAATAACCAAGATCTATATTTTATAGTAAGGATTACATATAGTGGTCATGAAGACTTAAGGTTAGGCCGCGTTGGAGGTAAACAACGTGCGGTCGTGTGTTATCCCCACAGTGGCTGTGTATTCAGAATATAAACTGATCCAGCCTAGTGTAGGGGTATATTCTGAATACACAGCCACTGTGGGGATAACACACGACCGCACGTTGTTTACCTCCAACGCGGCCTAACCGTAAGTCTTCATGACCACTATATGTAATCCTTACTATAAAATATAGATCTTGGTTATTCTACTTCCTTTTCTGTTTCTCTTTTTTCTTCCCTTTTTTTTCTTTCTTTTCTCTACCTCTTTCTTTTTCTCCCCCTCCCCTCCCCCATCTCCTCTCTCTTCTCGCTTTCTCTTTCCCTTTTTTCCTTTTCCTCTCTTCTCTTTTCTCTCTTCCCTCTTCCTTTTTTGTTTTCTTCCTCCCCCTGTTCTTTTCTTTTCTTTTTTCCCTTTTCTTTCTCCCCTAGCTTTTTACTTGTTGTCTTTATTTTCTTTGTCTTCCTCTCATGTGGAGATGAGTGACATTTTGCCCTGATGCCCTGCCACGCATTCACTCTTTGAATCTATGCTAATTGATAATTTTTATTTTATTATTTTATGTCTCAATGTCATATGTATTTTGTATACTTGTGTGCATATGTTTAGATTTGTATAGAATTTTAATGTATGTATACTTGTAAACTTATTTTTTTTATTTTCCTGTATATGTTTCATCAGACTGAAATATCTATGCTCATGAGGAAGCGCTATTCCCAAGCGCGCAACATGTAGAGCAAGCCCTCCATATCCTCCGGATTACTACTCGGGTTACACAATATAAGATTGTATCTCTAAATTTGCTTTACATTTAAGCTTCTGTATACTAAGATTATATAAGTACTGTGTTAACCTCTGTGGAACCAGCTATTCATTTAATTACTATGTTGATTTTATGTTTATAACTGATTTTATGATATTTCATACCAATACATTTTCTAGTATTTTCATATAAATTGTATCGTGTGCCTTCAAAGCCCAAACTATTCGTTTTCATTCCAACTCCTCATATATCGGGGCGGTGGCACACTCTCAGATCGGTGCATCCGCAGTATCACCCTGCGATTAATGCACGTTAAAATAGGCCAACTTTCTTTCAAATGCTTTAGCTCCTAAAGGGCCTCAAAAAAACTGCTTAAAGTCCTGCCAGCACAGCGCCCCAGTGTGAAAACACTCAGGCTTTTACACTGGGATTGCAGATGAGGCTTTTTTCAGGTGCTTTACAGGCGCTATTTTTAGCGCTAAAGTGCCTGAAAAATGCCTCCAGTATGAAAGGGGTCTAAGTGACATTTTTTGGGGACCTGCGACACCAATACAGCGATCAGTGCTAAAAAAAATGCACAGTCACTGTACTGATAACACTGGCAGGGAAGGCGTTAACAGGGGCGATAAAATGGTTAAATGTGTTCCCTAGGAGTGCTTACTAACTGTGTGGGGGATGGTTGCACTGTAGGAATACAGAGATCCGTGTTCCTGCTTATCAGAAACACAAGATCTCCATCTTCCATACTAGCAGAACGGCGATCTGCTTTGTTTACATAGGCGGACCGCCATTCTGCCTCTTTCTCTGAATGATTTCTAGACCTGCTGATTGGCTCTCGCTGTGTACAATCACAGCGGGAGCGAGGCTCCAGCACCGTGTGCGTGCCCCAGAGCCCTTGAAAAAAAATCACGACAGGAACATGATTTTGTGCATAAATGTAAATGTTCGTGGGGCAATCCTTAGGTGGTTAAGCAGCTTTTGTCCTGCAAAGAGTTCTGGGGTTCAGAGGAGAGAAGCAAATGTCCTGTGTCTTACTTATGCTGCGAACAATAGAGCGTATTCAAAAACTTACTGAATACAATAATGCTACATTCACTTTAATCATTCAATCATTTGTACGAAAAATAATTTTTTGCTTTGTTTTTGTTTTTTTGATTCTTTAAATTATTAATGTGTAAATAAGTGCAATGTCACTATATTTACAGAAATTAAACTAATGTTTGCCTATGGAACATTCTCAAAACCTAAGTGTCTGGGATGTGTAGGGATTGTTGGAAATTAGCCATACATACTGTATGGTGTGCACTGTGCATTCATAAAGATTGAAAAGACCTAAATTGGATAAACAAGCTGAAGTCTAGAAATTGCAATTTTCTAATGGCGAATGTTATTTGTTTGTATGATTTAGAAGTGATTTATTGATTTGCCAAAAGCAACTGTAATTTTGAATGACTGAAATTTGTAAACATAACTGCTAGATCATCAAATAGAATTAATAGGTAGTGTAGGACAAAATATTGCAATTATACATTAGAATCGCTTTTTTTTATTTAAATTCTTTTTTAGGAACCCCATCAAACCTACTGAGAAAAGGTATGATTTCTAGCAGTACTCTAATTCTCTACAGCTATTCAAAGTGTTTGATCTAGCCATGCTTTGAAAACTATCTTCAGGCTTATCCAATATTCTTGAACCACTTTGAAGTAGAACTTTATAAAAGAAACATAAAGAACAATAACTTGTTTTTATCATTTTGCAAATGTTTATAAGGAAAGAAAGATGTGGGAGACATGGACTTGCAAAAAGAAACTTCAGATTAATTGTAGCTTTGGGTAAATTCTAAAATTAGCTGATACTTTTAGACAAATTTAAGACATTATCCATAACATGACTACAAGGGGCCTGTTTCATAATTGGCAATGGTAATGATTTTTATTCACATACCCTGTGGACAAAGGATCATTTATAACCAGAACACACGTGAATAAATAGTTTCCAATGTCCTGAATTGAATTACCATATTTATCGGAGTATTGCGCGCTCCAGCGTATAGCGTGCACCCCTAAAGTGGACCCGCATTCCTGTAAAAAAAACATTTTAGTACTTACAGTTTTGGTGTCTTGCGCGGCGTCCATCGGTGGCCTTGTCGGGTCCGGCTTCCATCTGCGGCTTCGGTGGTGTCCTCCTCGTCGGGTCCGGCGTCCTTCTGCGGTGTCCTCCCCGCTCGATCCCCGCTTCCCGCACTGAGTTTGAACCACTGCACCGGCATATACCGAGTGCAGTACACTCGGGTATAGGCTAGGCTCCTCTCGCAGTCATGTCCTGTGCGTCCGGTACGTCCAGGACGTGACCGCGAGAGGAGCCGAGCCTGCCCGACTATACCCGAGTGTACTGCGCTCGGTATATGCCGGCGCAGTGGTTCAAACTCGGCGCGGGAAGCGGGTATCGGCGTATATCACGCACCCACGATTTTGCCCTGACTTTCAGGGCAAAAAAGTGTGTGGTATACGCCGATAAATACGGTACCTAAAATGCCAATATTTATTTGGTAACCTATTTGTTATTTACTATTACGTTTGTTATAGTGAATTCACAATGAGACATAAAACTGTCCCATACATCATCATAACTAATACCATACACTTGGGGCATTTGATCTTAACTCCCTACTTATTTTGCTCAAAAGTCTATACCACAACACCTGTACAGAAATTGTTTTGTGACCAAGCACGTAACAAGCTTTAAGGATGAACAAAAAAAATCAAATAACATATAAACCTAGATATATGAATGCAGAGAGAATAAATTATATAAAATTATATAAATAAATATATAAAGTGCTGCTGTGCTGCAAACAAGTGACTACAGGTGCAATCACTTGTTTGCAGCACATCAGCACTTTATATAGTTATTTATATAATTGTATATAATTTATTCTCTCTGCATTCATATATCTAGGTTTACAGTATATGTGATTTTCCCCTTCTGAGATTCGCCAGCACTTTAGCACCTTTTGCTACACTCACAATGGACTTTATTTCCATTTGTTTCTAATTCTACACGCATTGTTTTCATTCTAATTATTATGAATTTTTCAATATTTATTATCATTGCACTTTATATCATTGCACCTGTAGTCACTTGTTTGCAGCACAGCAGCACTTTATATATTTATTTATATAGTTTTATATAATTTATTCTCTCTGCATTCATATATATAGGTTTATATGTTATTTCATGAGGGAGCGCAACACCACTATTTGATTTTTTTGTGATTCTTTCGTAGGTAGTGTTTGACCGCTACAGTGTTGGCGGCACCCTTGAGCAACTCTATTTACCCATAATAGCGCAGGAATACTCCCATTTTACATAAGCTTTAAAGATGATTTGCTACTGAAAAGGCGTGTATATACAGTTGTGAAAAGGGGAAAATACTGCGCTAATCTAAAATATCAAGTGAGCAGCCACACAAGCAATATGACAAAAATTGAAAATAAAATAGTGGAAAAATATGCAGCGCTAAAAATTCTTATAAAGAACAAATTATGCATCAATGTGATGATAACACAATAACCTGTGAATGAGTGTCCATTTGGAACAACCAACACAAAAAGAAAATACAAAGAAAAAAGTCCATCAATAGGGGGTGTATGACCACATCCTCATCTTTGGGAAAACTTTCTGCACGGTAGAATCAGAAATAGATGGAATACTCTTACCAGATGACGTGGATCTGCTTGTCAGCGACAACAGATCACAAAGGCATGTAAGGGATCGGCTCGGCTCTGCTCGGCTGGATGATGGTACAGTGGTAGACTCACCACGGGGTATCCTGTTAGATGGCTGTAAGCCTGGACTGGAACCTCACCGTAGGTGTACTTGCTCCCACTCGAATCCGTGGACAGGAACAGAGGGTCCGATTCTTTAAACGCCAACTGGTGATACGAACAGTGGTGTCCACTGATGCAAGGTGCACACTGGTATGGAGTTTTGAAAAAACTTTTGCATCCAAGCAAGTCATGCAGGGAAGAGAAAGAAAACAATGCTCCGGATGGTGCAGGTAAAAGAGGGTAGGTTTTATTGAAATAAAACCAATAACATGAGAGTGATAACTTCAGTATAAAATTGAATAAAAGCAATATGGGGCTTGCTATACCTGCACCCCATATTGCTTTTATTCAATTTTATACTGAAGTTATCACTCTCATGTTATTGGTTTTATTTCAATAAAACCTACCCTCTTTTACCTGCACCATCCGGAGCATTGTTTTCTTTCTCTTCCCTGCATGACTTGCTTGGATGCAAAAGTTTTTTCAAAACTCCATACCAGTGTGCACCTTGCATCAGTGGACACCACTGTTCGTATCACCAGTTGGCGTTTAAAGAATCGGACCCTCTGTTCCTGTCCACGGATTCGAGTGGGAGCAAGTACACCTACGGTGAGGTTCCAGTCCAGGCTTACAGCCATCTAACAGGATACCCCGTGGTGAGTCTACCACTGTACCATCATCCAGCCGAGCAGAGCCGAGCCGATCCCTTACATGCCTTTGTGATCTGTTGTCGCTGACAAGCAGATCCACGTCATCTGGTAAGAGTATTCCATCTATTTCTGATTCTACCGTGCAGAAAGTTTTCCCAAAGATGAGGATGTGGTCATACACCCCCTATTGATGGACTTTTTTCTTTGTATTTTCTTTTTGTGTTGGTTGTTCCAAATGGACACTCATTCACAGGTTATTGTGTTATCATCACATTGATGCATAATTTGTTCTTTATAAGAATTTTTAGCGCTGCATATTTTTCCACCGTGTATATACAGTTGTTGTTTCTATCTGAACTCCATTTATGTTTTTTTACCCATGTAAAAAAACATTAATGAACCAAACACAGTTTAAAACAACTCAAAACAGCAAGAATCACATCAAAGACATTTGGAAGCAACTCAGTAGCAGGTCAAACAACAAACCATAGTGTATTTGACTTGCTCCTCACACATGTATACATTAGCAATGTGCATTCGTTTTCATCTGAATGCATTTTCATCCGAATTTTAGGTATTTTCGTTATCATTTTAACAAACGATAACGAAAGCACAGAAAACGAAAATCGAAAAGATCCAACATAAACAAATGCTTTATTTTTGTTATCGTTGCCGTCGAATGTGCTTAACCTTAACTCTATTATTAGTCCAATATTATTCTACATAAAGAGAAAAGATTCTACATAGAGAGCAAAGATTCGACATTATAGAGATATGAAGAAGAGTCGACATAGAGAGAAAATATTTGACATAGAGAGACATGAAGATTCGACATAGAGAGACATGAAGATTTGACATAGAGAGACATGAAGAGTCTAATTTTTTATTTTTTTTTAAAGATTCTGTCAAATCTTCTTTTTTTTTCTTCTTAGAACATTCGACAGACACCATAAGCCTTCAATGACAGATTCAACCTTAATTTGGATTTTCGGACGAATGCATTTTTTTTACGAAAAACAAAATAAATAAAAACGAATTTCGGGAGTAACTAAATAAATGTATTTTTCAGACGAAAACAAAATTACGAAACAAAATATTTCAGTGTGCACATGTCTAGTATACATGAACTCTAAAATTTAAAATTCAATGTTTTAAAAATTCACATGCTTTCCTTTTTCTTTTATCTCTATTGTGTTTATGGGCACACAAGATCAATAGGATGAGAAATATTGATCAACTAGATTCTTTATCCTACTGTGCAAGAAAGAGAAATATATTGCAGGTACATCAAAGCAATAGATGCTCCAAATTTTACAGTTCATATTCTTTAGCAGAGAAGCCTGTCCCTTGTCAGCTTGCTGGTTGTCCATTTTTAAGCAGTATGTGAATGTGTTTAGCTAAATTAAACTGAACATTTACTTGGACTTTAACCACTTCCCGACCTCCTCAAGGACATATACGTCAGCAGAATGGCACGGACAGGCACAAGCACGTACCTGTACATCCTCTGCTTGACGTGGGTGGGGGGTCCGATCGGGACCCCCCCGGTACATGCGGAGGTCGGGTCCGCTCGGGGAGCGATCCGGGACGACGGCGCGGCTATTTGTTTATAGCCGCTCCGTCGCGATCGCTCCCGGGAGCTGAAGAACGGGGAGAGCCGTGTGTAAACACGGCTTCCCCGTGCTTCACTGTGGCGGCGCATCGATCGAGTGATCCCTTTTATAGGGAAGACTCGATCGATGGTGTCAGTCCTACAGCCACACCCCCCTACACTAGTAAACACACACAAAGTAATCCCCAAATGTTACAGCGCCCCCTGTGTTTAACTCCCAAACTGAAACTGTCATTTTCACAATAAAGAATGCAATTTAAATGCATTTTTTGCTGTGAAAATGACAATGGTCCCAAAAATGTGTCAAAATTGTCCGAAGTGTCCGTCATAATGTCGCAGTCACGAAAAAAATCGCTGATCGCCGCCATTACTAGTAAAAAAAATTAAAAAAATAAAAATGCAAAAAAACTATCCCCTATTTTGTAAACGCTATAAATGTTGCGCAAACCAACCGATAAACGATTATTGCGATTTTTTTTACCAAAAATAGGTAGAAGAATACGTATCGGCCTAAACTGAGGAAAAAAAAATATTTATATATGTTTTTGGGGGATATTTATTACAGCAAAAAGTAAAAAATATTGCATTTTTTTTTAAATTGTCGCTCTATTTTTGTTTATAGCGCAAAAAATAAAAACCGCAGAGGTGATCAAATACCACCAAAAGAAAGCTCTATTTGTGGGGAAAAAAGGACGCCAATTTTGTTTGGGAGCCACGTCGCACGACCGCGCAATTGTCTGTTAAAGCGACGCAGTCCCGAACTGTAAAAACCCCTTGGGTCTTTAGCCAGCATATTGGTCCGGGGCTTAAGTGGTTAATGCAGTTTCAATTCATAGAGACTGAAGACTCACTCATGTGAATTAAAAGAGAATGTACCTCAGTGAAGTCAACATACATATGCAGAAACATTCAGATACAGTACATACCTGTAATGTAGAAGATGTTTTCTCCATGTTGCCCCAACTTAGTACCCAGACTTGGTCATGTGACTTATCATAATGTAGCTTCACTGGAATGGGATCTGTGTTCACTGCCTAGAAACAGAGAAAAATGAGTACATATATCATAAATATATAATTTAAGTCATTAGTTATAAATCAACATAACCTTTCATGCAGTGTTTTCTAGCATGCCTAAAAAGCAAAAGGTGGAGCAAGTCATAATTTGCATTTTACATTAATGGCTTCATGGAATCTAACATCTCATGGTTGCTAAGGTTACCACATTATGGTGGTTTGTACTTGAAATTGCTCTGAAAGTGCACTTGGAAGTGCAGTCGCTGTAGATCTGAGGAAAATAAAAAACAGCATTTTAGCTTGCACATGATTGGATGATAAAATCAGCAGAGCTTCCCCTAATTTCAGATCTACCCCTCAGATTTACAGCAACTACACTTCCAAGTGCACTTTCAGAGCAATTTCAAGTGCACTTTGCACTTGTAATTTGCACTTGTAGTGCAAAGTGTTGCCTTCGGTGAATCGTTAAGCTCTAATCGCCATAATTGTACATAGATATAAATATATATTACGATAATTATAGATATGTCGTGGGGGAGAATTTCTGATAATTTAACTAGGCTGACAGTTAGAGCCTGAATATATCTAATTAGCACTCTCCGTATTTGATATGCATGATTGCTTTGTGAGAAGGTGGCCGGAGACGACCAGTCTACTACATCTTTTGACATACAAAGCAAGTCAGGAAGAAATCTCAGTGGGAAAGGTAGACAATATGGTGTCACCTGGAAAAGACTGTACTCTTCCATGAATAGACATGAAGTCTAACGAGCTAGAGGTAATTAGTGTAAACTTCAAACCTATGCACAGCTAAAGATAGAAGGAAGTTGCCCATATTTGGAAAGGCAATTTTAGCCAATCAGAAGTGACATCGGGATTATAAATTCAGGGGGGGTCTCATCAATAGAATGGGAGAGAGATGATGAGATCTTCCCGGGCCTGGGATGTCAGTAGAGGGATGTCTGTAGCAAGGTAACATCAGAATCTATCTTCTCCCCTGCACTTATATACTTTGTCATAATTAGTTTTCTTAATACTTTTAGTGTGATGTACTTACTTTATATTTGCAAACTAACTTTTACTCCCTTAGTTTAAATACTGTAACTGTATGCAGTGTATTAGATAGCTAATATCTTTTCTCTAAATAAATGTGTGTTATGTTAAAGCTGTTCACTCTAGTCACAGAACTCTCTTATTTTAACCATATATCATATATGCGAGATATTAAATCTTAAATATACAATTACTAAAAGTAACAAAAGTGAATTTGCCTTTAGTAAATAACCCCCTTTGTGTGTTGATGCCAATTATGATTTTATATATAAAAAAATCTAAATTTGCCTTCTATAAACATGACTTTAGTAACCTAGAAATTATTTAATTTAAAGTGTTACTAAACCCACAACAGTAAAACCAGTCTGTATATGCAGTAAAGCATGCTTATTATACTCACTGTGGAACCTAAGGTGTTAATCTCTGCATTGTGTAAAAAGTTTGTTTGATCCTGTCTCCTCTGATCATCTCCTTCCTCCACTGACTTCAGTATATATCCTGATATTTACAGAGCCATGGAAAAGGCTGCACATGCTCAGTTTTGTGTGTATTGCTGGATAGGTTTTTTTGTGCATGTGATCAACACATGGCCAATCAGCACTGTCCAGCCTACGAGTCAGAGGTCCTGCATTTTTATAAATAATCGTAAGAAAAATAAAAATTCCTCGTACAAGCTTTAACCAGGCACTCACAGAAGTCACAAGACTGCTCTAACTGCTGATGAAAAAAAGGTATTTAGCAGTTTATATTTACTAAAATAATTGCATTTGCATGTTTTGTGATCTTTGGGAGACCAGATTTAAAGAATGCAGGGCCCTAGGTTTAGTTACACTTTAAGTGCTATTTTTTTTTAAAGAAAACCTATACAGAAATAAATATGGGGCCTGTCACTGCTAACTTGCTATTGGATAACTATGACAGCCAACAGACACTTTTTTAGAAAGTTTTCATATTTTTATCAGTACAGGATTTCTTTAAGTGTAGTAATCAAGAGCAACCAACCCAATTCAATTGTTTTGCAATCATGCCAATAAAAGATAGATTCTGATCAGTTTCTATGGGTAACTGCAATTAACTACTTCAGCTATCCCATCTATATAACCCCTATAAACTAGAACTAATTTTACATTTAGGATATGGGTTTGTTTATTCAGCCAATGAGGCAGAGTGGCATCACATGGGGCATAGTGGCAAAACTTTGGGCACAGTGGCAGCACATTGGGCACAGTGGCAACACTTGGGGCACAGTGGCAACATTTGGGGCACTGTGGCAATATTTGGAGCACAGTTGCAATACTTGGGACACAGTGATAGCACATGGGGTGCATTGGATACACTTGGGGCACAGTGGAAGCACATGGGGCACATTGGCAATATTTGTGGGACAGTGGCAGCACTTGGGGCACAGTGGAAAAACTTGGGGCACAGTGGTAGCACTTGGGGCGCAGTGGCAACATTTGGGGCACAGTAGCAACTTTTGGGGTGCAGTGGCAGCACTTGTGGCACAGTGGCAACATTTGGGCACAGTGGCAGCACATTGGGCACAGTGGCAACACTTGGGGCACAGTGGCAACATTTGGGGCACTGTGGCAATATTTGGAGCACAGTGGCAATACTTGGGACACAGTGACAGCACATGGGGGACATTGGCAGCACTTGGGGCACAGTGGGAGCGTTTGATGGGCACAGTGGCTGCGTTTGATGGGCACAGTGGCTACATTTGATGGGCAAAGTGGCTGCGTTAGATGGGCCAAGTGGCTGCATTTGATGGGCACAGTGGCTGCGTTTGATGGGCACAGTGGCTGCGTTTGATGGGCGCAGTGGCTGCATTTTATGGGCAAAGTGGCTGCGTTTTATGGGCACAGTGGCTGCGTTTGATGGGCACAGTGACTGCATTTGATGGGCACAGTGGCTGCGTTTTGATGGCTGCGTTTGGTATAGTGGCTACAATTGATGTTTTTTTTTTACAGAATTTTTCAGTTTGTTTGCGCCCCCAAAAATTTTTTAGCACTAGCTGTCTCTGGTAGAGAGTGAAAAGTTACTGAAACAAAGTAGACTCACATGGGTTGATTTATTAAAGGCAAATAGTCTGCTCAAGTTTAGCGAATGTGGTAAAGAATACCCAATCACACGGAAATAAAAAAAAAAATGAATTTGTGTTTGGAGGAGAGTTTCACCTCATTTACTAAAGTTCTGGGGAAAATTTTCTTGCAAAGTTTGGCTTCTTTTCAAGGTGAACTGTCCATTTGTCTTCAGGAAATTAACCCCCACAGATTCTAAAACCACACCTAAACACTCACTGGGGCATAACAGTTGTCAATCAAATGCACTGTTCCAACCTACCGCTTAAAATAAACATTTAGCAACTCAAATGTTCACTTTCCTAGAACTTATTAACCACATGACCTCCTGAGGTTTTACCCCCTTTATGACCAGACCATTTTTTGGGATATGGTGCTGTTTTACTTTAACTGAAACTTCCACACCCCTGCAATGCTGTACCCAAAAAATATTTATGTCATTTTTTTCACACAAATAGAGCTTTCTTTTGGCGGTATTTGATCACTATTGCATTCAATTTGTTTTGTGCTATAATCTAAAAAAAAACGACAATTTTGAAAAAAAATATATTTTACTTTCTGATATAAAAAATATCCAAAGTAAAAAATAGAAAAAAAATGTCCTCATACATTTAGTACAATATGTATTCTGCTACATGTTTTTGGCAAAAAATCCCAATAAGCGTATATTGATTGGTTTACGCAAATGTTATAGCGTCTACAATCTATGGGATATACTGTATACTGGAATTTGTATCTACTTGTTTTTTTATACTATTGATGGCAGCGATCAGTGAGTGACTTACAGTGGGACTGACACTTTTGCGGGAACAAGTGGCACTAATACAGTGATTAGTGCTAAAAATATGCACTGTCACTGTACTAATGACACTGGCTGGGGAGGGGTTAAACATCCAGGGTGAACAAAGGGTTAAATGTGTGCCTAGCCAGTGTTTCTTTACTATGTGTGCTACTTTTACTATGGAAATAGATGGATTCTGGACAATCTGGGTTGGTAATGTTTAATTCAATACAGATATGGCATCTTCAGTATGTAATTCATATACAAAACAGAATGCCAGCAGTGGTAAACAAGCTCCACAGCAAAGTGTCCTTAAAAATGATCTCAAAATAATGAATATATATATATATATATATATATATATATATATATATATATATATATATATATATATATATATATATATATAAACCAATTGTTATGAATGGATTAGACTATTCTTTATTTGCTATTTACTTTATAGGGACAGTTCCGTTCAGCTGTGCCTTGTGCTCCACTAAGTATTGTTTTATTAAATGACAGACCTTGTAAACAAAATTGTGTTCTTGACGATGCAAGGTTATATAAATGGAGAATTAGATGGACATCTACCCAGTATAACATCTCCAGTATTCCTGCACTAAATTGCTTTTCTTGTTTGTCAAAGAAGGTACCAGCTGGCTAATTAAGTACAGCTAATTTAAACTAATGATATAGATCCTCAGGATAACGCACTAATGACTAGTTGAGATTGCTGATGACACATAAGGGTACTCTTGGGCTGTATCAACAAGACTTTCCTATATCCCAGCTGAACAAGCCTTGCAGCTCCCCAAGAAAATAGAACAGTTGTTTATCCTAGACAGGCTTTATTAAATGTACTATGACACCTGGAGCCAGTAAATTAGTTCATTAGCTGGACAGTACTCTTTGTATCTGTCCATTGCTATATGGCAAATGATAAAACATTATATTTTTATGAGTGAGTTTATGTGTATATTAAGCTACATTTTACAAGCTTATCATTCCAACAAAACTCCTACTCAAGGGTGTGCATTGATTTTTATTTACTGGAGTGACGATGGTTCAATATGTTATGATACCTTCACTCACACAAGCCTAGTTGGTGATGATGCAAATGTGGTCTAATTGACCATGTTCAGTGGCAGCCTACTTCAGTTCTGAATTTAAGGTGGCTCCCAAAATCATTAAATAACATATATACATAATATATGTGTCAAAATCATGGTGGTGGGTAATATATCTTTATACCCAATGGTGCTGATTTATTAATGCATTTGAGGATGTCCACTTTAACCACTTGCTTACTGGGCACTTAAACACCCCTCCTGCCCAGAGCAATTTTCAGCTTTCAGCGCTCTCACATTTTGAATGACAATTACTAAGTCATGCAACACTGTACCCAAATGATTTTTTTATCTTTTTTTTCATAAAAATAGAGCTTTCTTTTGGTGGTATTTGATCACCTCTGGGTTTTTTATTTTTTGCGCTATTAATAAAAAAGACAGAAAATTTAAAAAAAAAAAAAAAAATTCTTAGTTTCTGTGATAAAATTTTGCAAATTATTAATTTTTCTTCATAAATTTTGGCCACAATTTATACTGCTACATGTCTTTCATAAAAATAACCCAACATTTTTGGAAATTATTTGGTCTGTGTGAAAGTTTTAGAGTCTACAAGCTATAGTGCAAATCATAAAAAATTATCACATCTGATCACACCTGATGTACTGAAGGCCTATCTCATTTCTTGAGACTCTAACAAGCCAGGAAAGTACAAATGCCCCCCAAATAACCCCTTTTTGGAAAGTAGACATTCCAAGGTATTTATTAAGAGGCATGGTGAGTTATTAGAAGTTGTAATTTTTTCCCACAATACTTTGCAAAATTAAGATTTTTATTTTTTATTTAAAAATGTTCTCAAAATTGTCATTGTAATAGCTTATTTCTCTCACATGGCATGTGCATACCACAAATGACACCCCAAAATACATTCTGCTACTCCTCCTGAGTAGAACGATACCCCATGTGTGAGACTTTTTCACTGCCTAGCCACATATACTGTAGAGGCCCAAAATGCAGGGAGCGCCATCAGGGGTTTTAGGAGCATAAATTGCACACCTAACTAATTGCACAGCTGTGCACTAATGAGGCGGCACAGATGAGCACTGATTGGCACAGATGGGCACTGAGGTGGCACTGATGAGGTGGCACAGATGAGGTGGCACAGATGGGCACTGATTGGCGGCACAGGTGGGCAATGATTGGCGGCACAGGTGGGCACTGATTGGCAGCACAGGTGGGCACTGATTGGCACAGGTGGGCACTGATGAGGTGGCACAGGTGGGCAATGCGCAGATTAGCACAGGTGGACACAGATCCCTATGGGCACTGTATGGGCACTGGGATGGCACTGGGTGGGCACTGATTGGCGGCACAGGTGGGCACTGATTGGTGGCACAGGTGGGCACTGATTGGCGGCACAGGTGGGCACTGATTGGCACAGGTGGGCACTGATGAGGTGGCATAAGAGCAGTGTAAACAGCTTTGTTGAATCTTTAAAAGTACCATTCAATGCCAGTTTGTAAATGTTGAACACAGATCCTAATTGAAGTGTGCCACTTTAAGCAAGCTGCTAACAGGCTTCAGAACATGTGATCAGTTATGACACCAGCCATTTCATAATTTGACAGTTTGATTGAGGATACAAGGAAACGTGACAGTTAGCAATCCCGGCATTCCAGAAATGTAACTATTTTTTAAAACTGTTAATTTGATGGGTTTAGTTACGCTTTATGATTTACTGCTGTTTATGGCCTCTGGGTTTTGGAAAAATGGCAGCCTCCTGCAAGAATAAACCGAAGCAATGGTACCAACTAATGTTGGTACCATAATTATAAATGAGTAATGTATGTTTCTTGCTAAAGAATATATAATCGAGAAAATTAAACCCTGCGTCACCAATCGGGTGCTACGATCAACTAACCAAAACCTTCTCGAAATCCCCACAGCCCGCTACAAATCTAAGGGAGAACGTAGATTTTCAGTCCAAAGACCTCGGCTTTGGAATGCTCTACCCACAACCATTCGCATGGAAAAAAAACATCGGGCTTTTAGGAAAAAAATGAAGAC
Source organism: Rana temporaria (assembly GCF_905171775.1). Classification (NCBI taxonomy): domain Eukaryota; kingdom Metazoa; phylum Chordata; class Amphibia; order Anura; family Ranidae; genus Rana; species Rana temporaria. The sequence continues at coordinate 536,742,695 of NC_053489.1, forward strand.
CCATCTCCTCTGAAGGATCAGCACGACTCTGGATACAAGCGCCTTGAGACAATTCGGTTCGTATTTGTCATTATTTTTTATCAAGTTGTTATGGGTAAAGTTCTGCCCTCTGTATAGAAAAATTATGGCTAACGGGATCCCCTCTCGTTCTGGGATGATAGCATATGAAAATTCGCCCCAGTCTCACTAATCTTGTGTGACCGCTGGGTCATGCAGCACGATGATCATGGGCTAGCCGTGTCCCAGGGACCATCTGTGATGCCAATTTTTGCCTATCAGTGACACCAATCTGTATCCAAAATGAATAAATACAAAATTTCGGTCTTCTTTCATTTTTTTTTTTGCAAAAAACTCTGGTGATTAAATACCCCTAAAAGAAAGCCCTATTTATGTGGAAAAATATATAAAAAAAAGTTAATTTGGGTACAACATTGCATGACCGCAAAGTGTGACAGTATTTAAAGCTGAAAATTGCCCTGGGCATGAAGGGGGTAAAAGTATTGAAGTGGTTCAATATGTACTTGGACACAGGGACACAGCATGCCCGCAATCGTCGTGCTATATGGGCACAAGAGAGAGCTGAGACTAGGGCGACACCATATGTCATTGTCTCAGAACAAGAGGAGATCCTGCCCGCCATCATTTGACTATACAGCAGTGGCGGCTGGTGCTCAAAATTTTTGGGGGGGCGCAAACGAAAAAAAAAAAAATTGCAACCTCACTGTGCCCATCACATGCAGCCACTGTGCCATCAAATGCAGCCACTGTGCCATGCCACCAAATGCAGCCACTGTGCCATCAATTGTCACCACTGTGCCATGCCATCAAACACAGCAACTGTGCCATCAATTGTCACCACTGTGCCATGCCATCAAACGCAGCCACTGTGCCATCAATTGTCACCACTGTGCCATGCCATCAAACAGCAACTGTGCCATCAATTGTCACCACTGTGCCATGCCATCAAACGCAGCCACTGTGCCATCAATTGTCACCACTGTGCCATGCCATCAAATGCAGCCACTGTGCCATCAATTGTCACCACTGTGCCATGCCATCAAACACAGCAACTGTGCCATCAATTGTCACCACTGTGCCATGCCATCAAACACAGCAACTGTGCCATCAATTGTCACCACTGTGCCATGCCATCAAACAGCAACTGTGCCATCAATTGTCACCACTGTGCCATGCCATCAAACGCAGCCACTGTGCCATCAATTGTCACCACTGTGCCATGCCATCAAACGCAGCCACTGTGCCCCTCAACTGTTGCCACTGTGCCAATTGTCACCACTGTGCCCTTAAATTGTCACCACTGTGCCCCATGATGCCACTGTGCCCATTGTCACCACTGTGCCCCATGATGCCACTGTGCCCATTGTCACCACTGTGCCCCATGATGCCACTGTGCCCATTGTCACCACTGTGCCCCATGATGCCAATGTGCCCATTGTCACTCACCACTGTGCCCCATGATGCCACTGTGCCAATTGTCACCTCTGTGCCCTTTGTCACCACTGTGCCCCATGATGCCACTGTGCCAATTGTCACCTCTGTGCCCTTTGTCACCACTGTGCCCCATGATGTCACTGTGCCCCTTTCCCTGTAAAAAACACTTACCTGAGGATTCCATGTGCTCCCTCGATGTCTTCTGCCGCTGTGGTGAAGCTTCAGTCAATCAGGTTCCTGATAACCAGAATCCGGGAACCTGATTGGCTGAAACGGCCGTTTGTCTTATACAATGAGCGCAGATTGCCTGCGCTCAGAGTATAGACAGCTGAGAGCTGGAGAAAAGCCTATCAGAGCCGCTGGCTTTGATAGGCAGTTCCCCTCAGCCAACCAGCTGCCGCTATTCGGGTAACTGGCGTCCCGCATCGGGTTATCTGAATAGACCAGGCAGCGCTGGCAACCAACAATAACATACATTTGTGCATTTATGCACGAATGTGTGTTATTTGCGAGAGGGGGTGGCGCTGCAGCGCCCTCTATAGACGGCCACCAGAACTGCGGCTAAAATGTCAAAATGACATTTTAGCCGAATAAAAGTTCTTAAAGGGCCCGTTTTTTTTTGTTTTTTGTGACTGTGGGAGGGGGGGGGGGGTGGCGCCCGTGCGTCCCTATGGACGGGCCGCCACTGCTATACAGCGGGTGGGAGGTGGTTAAAAACAAACTGAAATTTCAGTGTTTGGTGCAATGAATTTTAAAGCTGAACTCAGGTCAGATTTAAAGGGCACAAACATATCATAGCTCCATAATCATTAAAACATATTTAAATGTATTTTTCTGCACCTGAATTTGACTTGGTATCAGTCTCTTGCAATCCACTGTACAGCATTACAGCATGTATGACAGAGCTCAGAAAAGGTGGAGGGAAGCAGTGCAATCTTTTCACTAACCAAGGATGAAAGGATTGTCTGGAAGGAGATCTTGGCTTGAAAATTAAACTACAGTAGAGAAAATCAGGTCCTTCCTTTTGTAGATAGGACTATGCGGGGGGGGGGGGGGAGTTTTGTAAATTTGGAGGAGAAGGACTGGATAGAGAAATACAAATGGTAAAACACCCTTCATATATGTATTTGATCTGTGTATTTGGCTGTTTTTTAGAGTTCAGATTTAAATAATGTAGCACATGATCAATTAATGGATTTCTGATTTGATTATACATGAGAGTTTAGTGATGTTTTAGTTGCACTCATAAAATTTTACTGAATAGAACCTTCAACCATGTCATGATTTAGGTACTGCTAACATTAACCAAATATGTTTCTCAGCAAAAGAAATTCTCTTTGAAATCATTTGCGTTTGTGGTTGTAACCTGTAATCTTAAGGAGTTTTCTCAATTTCTTTCACATTCTATTACTATGGTTATAAGCAAAAGGCACAATAAATCTCAAAGCATTTATAGGCAGTTCTAAGCTTTAGTCAACAAGAAAGCAGTATTTATGGGGATATAAATTTTATGGAACTGAAATGTTCCAGAACTTAGGCAAACATATTGTCAAGAGCAGTTTAATTAAACAGTTCAACATAAAATAGAAATTCAAAATCGTGTCATCAAAACATCCAGAAATGTCCTATTCACTTAATATCTTAGCAAATAGCAAACAATTTTAAATAGGAAAATACGGGCATGTTCTCAATTTATGATTCAAATAGTTGAGATGATCATAATAAATAAAGAAAAAAATAACAGAACCGTTGAATTATATATTAAACAATACTGTGGGCTGCTACAAAGCACACATATAATGAAGCTTCTCTGTCAATTTTTTTATAGCATGCATTAAACCATAGTCATTAATAAGACAAATTCTTAAAGTGTTTGTTAACCCCCCCCCCAAAAAAAAAAATGGTCCCTCAAAGCAGTTTAAACAGCACAGCACAGTGCTTGTGCTGTGTTATCCGCCCCTTGCTAAACTTAAAAAAACCTTCCTGAACCTGCAGCTTCCTGTATTACCCTCGCTATACTGACCACGTAAATCAGGGCTCCCAAGCACTGATTACCACGGTTAAAATGTGTACCTCAGTCATATGCAGCCTTCTCTGCTCTCATCTCTCCCCCTCATTCCCTCCTCCCTCCCTGTCAACTCCTTGCTGTGTGTCTCCATTTCCATCCCCCTGCTGCTATTAGTACATATCCCAAAAATATTGAATGGTCACTGGCAGCCCCTCCAATATATTAAGGCAGAGCACACTGTATATATCTTTTCCAAAAGCAAGCTTTATAAATAGCTCTTTAGAGTTGTCTTCAGGCCAGTCATGTGACTTGTGGCCACTGTATAGCCATCCATTGGAGTAGAAAAGTGGCCACGGGTCATGTGACTGCCTGAAGACAGCTCTAAATAGCTATTTAAAATGCTTGTTTTTGAAAAAAATATATACAGTGTGCTCTGCCTTAATATATTGGAGGGGCTGCCAGTGACATCAAAGTGTGAATTAACAAACCCTTTAAGCACGTATTTCAGAAAGAAATAGTTAGAATGTCAAGCTTAAAGGCTATGTTTACCATTTGTAACATATTACATGTTACACTCATATTTAGGGTGTAACATGTTACTATACAGCACCTTCCACACACCCCTGATTCCCCCATGACAGTAGGGGGCAGTTCTTCCCGCATCCACTGTCACAAGTTAAAAACATCTCAGCTCTGCAGGGCTCCTCCTAATCAGCCACATCATTAATTCACAGGAATTTGTGAATTAATGAACTACAAATCCTGTCTGCCACTGTAGAAAACAGCTTGTAGTTCTCAATGAACTGTGAAGGTGCTGGTGAGTGCTCTTGTAGTTCATTGACGCTTCTGAGGGCTCCTAAACAGAAAGCCCATAAGGAGGGACTGTCAGAAAACTGTAGGCAGTGTTTTTTCTCTGTTGGCTCCTGACAAAAAAAATGCACATTTTTACCTGCAAAAATACAGTCCTGATCAAAAGTTTAAGACCACTTGAAAAATTGCAAAAAATCATATTTTATATTGTTGGATCTTAACAAGGTTCCAAGTAGAGCTTCAACATGCAACAAGAAGAAATGAGAGTGAGACAAAACATTTTTTGAGCATTCAATTAATTGAAAATAACGATTAAACTGAAACAGGCTGTTTTTCAGCTGATCAAAAGTTTAGGACCACATGCCTTTAAAAGGCCAAATCGGTGCAAAGATGTGGATTCATTGTCATTTCCTGTCAGGTAGTCACACGTTGTGATGGCAAAGGCAAAAAAACTCTCCCTTTTTGAACGTGGTCGGTTTAGAACGTTGCTGAACTGCATAAGCAGGGTCTCTCACAGCGCACCATCGCTGCTGAGGTGGGACGCAGTAAGACAGTCATTTGGAATTTCTTAAATGATCCTGAGGGTTATGGAACAAAAAAGTCAAGTGGAAGACCCAAAAAAATTCCACCAGCACTGAGCCGGAGGATCCAATTGGCTGTCCGTCAAGACACTGGACGATCCTCGACCCAAATTAAGGCCCTTACTGGTGCTGACTGCAGCCCCATAACCATCAGACGGCATCTGAGACTGAAGGGCTTCAAAAACAAAAAACTTCTTCAAAAACCTTGCCTCCTTGAACGCCACAGAACTGCTCGTTTGGACTTTGCAAGAGAGCACCAAACATGGGACATTCAAAGGTGGAAGAAAGTTTTATTCTCTGATGAGAAAAAATTTAACCTTGATGGTCCTGATGGTTTCCAACGTTACTGACATGACAAGCAGATCCCACCTGAGATGTTTTCTACGCGCCACAGTGGAGGGGGCGCCATAATGGTCTGGGGTGCTTTTTCCTTCAGTGGAACAATAGAGCTTCAGGAAGTGCAGGGGCGTCAAACGGCCGCTGGCTATGTCCAGATGTTGCAGAGAGCATTCCCCATGACTGAGGGCCCTCGTCTGTGTGGTAATGACTGGGTTTTTCAACAGGACAATGCTACAGTACACAATGCCCGCAGGACAAGGGAATTCTTCCAGGAGAAGAACATCACTCTTTTGGCCCATCCTGCGTGTTTCCCTGATCTAAATCCAATTGAGAACCTTTGGGGATGGATGACAAGGGAAGTTTACAAAAATGGACAACAGTTCCAGACAGTAGATGGCCTTCGTGCGGCTGTCTTCACCACTTGGAGAAATGTTCCCACTCACCTCATGGAAACGCGAGGCATCAAGCATGCCGAAACAAATTTTTGAAGTGATCAACAATAACTGCGGAGCTATTCATTACTGAGTTCATGTTTGGAAGTTGGGTTTCTGTTTTGGGGGGGGTTTAGTTTTTTTTTTGGAGGTGTGGTCCTAAACTTTTGATCAGGTGAAAAACAGCATGTTTCAGTTTATTTGTTGTTTTCATTAAATTGAATGCTCAAAAAATGTTTTGTCTCACTCTCATTTCTTCTTGTTGCATGTTGAAGCTCTACTTGGAAACTTGTTAAGATCCAACAATGTAAAATATGATTTTTTGCCATTTTTCAAGTGGTCTTAAACTTTTGATCAGGACTGTATGTGCATGTATTATTTTTTTTTTTTTTTTTTTTTAAGGTCAACGTATCATTCCAAATCCGTTTTGAATGAGCAGTTATATGCTGAGCTCAAATACTCTTTTATAGATGGTCTAAAAAGTGTAGTGATGTGACATTTATAATTTGAATAGATTTTGTGAATAGATGGATAACACTGATGGAAAAACTAGGTCATGTGTACATTTTTTTTTTTAGAAAGCTACTTAAAGCTCCTTTAAATTTTAGGGTCCATTCAGACCTATCCAGTACAATGCAGTGAATAGGGTGATTAACATGTTGCATTCATGTGCATGGACTGCTAATGTACCGGAATATGCCTGGTATCAGACCTGCTTGATGATGTCGCACATAGCGGGGAATCCAAGTCCATGTTTGCATGGTCCCCTTTCATTTGCTCAGACTCTTACACACTACAACAGAAAAAGCAAAACAGCTGATACGTTTCGGCAACAGCCTTAGTCGTAGCTACGTCTAAGGCTGTTGCCGAAACGCATCAGTGTTTTGCTTGTCACTTTTTGTAACCAACCATTCAAATTTCTATATGGACTACAGAGTTTCCGGCTCAATAATTTTACTTATATTTAATTTGACGTTGCATTAGGATGCCATGCAAAATGAATTGCACCACAAAGTACTATGGTATGTGGATTGAAGTAATGTACATTTTACTGTGTTACCACAATGTGGTAGTCTGACTGGGCCTTAGTACACTAGTATTACTGTGCAATAAAAGGGCAGAAAAAAAATTAAAATTCAAAAATCTTCTAGTTTGGGCTTCATTTACTACAGCAAAAGAAGACAGAAGTATAAACTGTTAGGTTCAATTGGATCCCAGAACCCCATAAACGCATGGATGTTCACATGCACAATAACCATAACCATGACCAATGAACATACACTGATGTTCAATGTATATGCAGTATGGTCCTAGTTTGTACTGTACACCAAGGGTTTGATTTACTAAAACTGGAGTGTGCAAAATCTGGTGCAGCGGTGCATGGTAGCCAATCAGCTTCTAACTTTAGCTTGTTCAATTAGGCTCTGACAAAAAAACTTGCAAGCCAATTGGTTTCTATTCAGAGCTGCACCCAATTTTGAACTCTCCAGGTTTAGCAGATCAACTTCTAAATATCTCCCTCTGAGGAGTCACGAGACCTTGTGATGTTAAGTGTAGGGGAGGGGCAGATTTGTTTGGCAAGACATTTTTGCATCTTTCATGGAGAGGCACGGAGCAGCTGCAGCATTGTGGTTTTATAAGACACATGCTATATACAGTTGGTGCACTGGAGCATCTTTTAAATGTGAGTTCTATGCACATTTTTAATAAATTTAATATTGTTTAAAATGGTATAAGCACTATTTGGAGCTCTTTCTCTCTCACATATATCGAGTCATAATGGAGGTACATCAATGGAGCAATGAGGAGGAAAGCATGATCTGTTAGTCCAGGCTGACTAAAAAGCTTTATTTGACCAAATTTAAGTGCGAGGTCACACTCTGTGAGGTGAGCACATTTCTTATGGGGGAGCACTAAGGTGAATTGATACAAAGCACAGATTTTTGAGGATTTGTGAAGACTCAACAAGTTAAAACAAATTCTGACATTTATCATTAACTATTTAATTGCACTCAAGAATGGGATTTATATTATAATAAGAAGAAATATACATGAATGTATTATATTATTGTGTTATATTATTGTGTATTCACATGTTATTATGATGGCACTCATATTGGCACAGGATAATTGAGAAACAAAGTAGTTGAATAAATGTATCAATAGGTAGGTTGTGTTCCTTATATAAACCTCAAAAACCTCAAAAGTGTTGTTTTGTTATTATTATTATTATTATTATTATTATTATTATTATTATTATTATTATTATTATTATTATTGATAATAGTGGACATTTAAGAAACTAATAAAATATTTTTTATTATTATTATTATTATTATTATTATTATTATTATTATTATTATTATACAGGATTTATATAGCGCCAGTTTACGCAGTGCTTTACAACATCATTATTTAAAACTAAAATTAATAAATACATATCAGTACAGTCTAGAATTATCAACAAAATACATTACCTGCACAACTTTTTGTGCCTGTATATCAACAAGAATGACCCTGTTTAGTTTAGGCTGAGCCACATAGATAAATTTGTCTTTTACATTAACAGCTGATGCCCATACGCAATTTTCCGTTTCAAGTCCTTCTATCTTTGGACACACTTCATCCTACAACAAAAAACACATTGCTGTTCAACAAAAAAAAACCTCTAATTACATACAGTAAAATTACAAATAACTGTTTTGTAAACAGACAAGCAGATACAAAAATAATAGATAAGAGTCCTAAGCTGGTATCTAAATTTAAGTAAAAAAAAACTTTTTTTGTTTTGGATAAAGTAAGGAAGGGTTGAACCCAGTGTCAAGTGTTGTTTTGTTTGTTTGTTTTTATATTGTCACCTATGTCCTGTTGGGGTGTTTTCATTCACTTCCAGACCAGTAAAAGCAACAGGAAGTGATATTAAATATCTGAAAAGTGAGGGAAATCTTGCCTAGACTATTGTTACCAGAGGATGTACCCCTTATGGGATTGTTTCTATTTCTGTTGTGGTGCTAAAAATTATCAAAATGGTCACCAGGACAAATTTAGGGTAGGACTCAAGTAAAGAGGCATTCCAACCCCTTACCTACTGGCTTATGGTTGCCACTTTAACCCCCCTGACGGTAAACACGAGCGTGACTCGGGGTTGGTTTTACATGTTAGGATCGGCAAACCCGAGTCACGCTCGGGCTGGACGGGCTTACCTTTCGCTGGATCCACAGGTTTGGTTTACTCACCTTGTCCCTGGATCCAGCGATGCCACCCGCTGTGTGAGCGAGCGGGACCTCCTCGCTCGATTCACAGTCCCCGTGTGACGCCGATCTCCGTTCCCTGCGACGTTACGACGCACGGGGACGGAGAACGGCGCCAAATTCAAAAAAGTAAACAAACACATTACATACAGTATACTGTAATCTTATAGATTACAGTACTGTATGTAAAAAATACACACCCCCCTTGTCCCTAGTGGTCTGCCCAGTGTCCTACATGTACTTTTATATAATAAAAAATGTAATTTCTGCCTAAAAACTGTAGATTGTCCAAAAGTGTCCCTTTATGTCAAAAATGGTTTTAGATCAGCTAGAAAACAGCGATAATAAATTATAATCACTTGCAGAAATGTGCGATAGCGATTTGCGGGGAAATTCGTCATAAAAAAAATAAAATAATGACAGCGACAATTCTGCAACTGCAAATTTCAGTGATTTTGAGTTGATTACATTATTGAATAATTTTTATTATAATTATATTATTATTTGTTATAATTATTTATAATTATTTATTATATTATAATTTATAATTTTGTTTTAAAAAAAAAAAATCATACCCGGGATGCCTACAAGACTCTTGCTTGGTCAGATTTAAGTGAGTTATTTCTAAAAATTACAGGCCTACAGTATAAAACGCCAATTTCCTTGCAAAATAAATGTACCGCTTTTGGTACGTAATTCCAGACAGAATCATACCGCCAGGGAGGTTAAGAAAGGTGGGTTCCTCACCCAACATAACTGAGATATGATGAGGATTATGTGATTATGGATTATTAGTAACAAAAGTGTATATAGGGTGGTATTCCCTGCCTTCAATACATCATTGTCCTAATGAATCACAATGCTTTTACAGGGACAGATAATGCATTTCTTAGTAAATTAAAGCAGGAATTCCAATAGTTTACATTTACTAGTTCACAACAAGACAAACATAAACATCCACCCAGTGTAAAAAATATTAGTTAAGTAATTATACACACTTCACTGCATGGCACAAAGAGTAAAAGTACATTTCATATTAGAAATAGAAAATATGAACAAGATTATATTGTTTGTCAATATTTTCAATATACAGTATACATTGCAGTTTGTAACCACTGCCCTATGCTTTAGAGCTGCATTGTGCTTTAGAAGTTTCATTTTTTAAACCTAAATTAAAAAATAGTTCACACAGGACCAACAAAGGCAATGTTTTCTTCAGGGTTTGGTTGTAATTCTACACAGGTAATTTGACAGTAAGTCAATGAAGTCCACAAGGAACCATGGGTTTTGTAAGCACTCCCAAATGAATAAAAATGATGTACTACAATAGAGAGAAAATGGGCAATAAAACTTTAATTTGCTCGGAGAATGGAAAAGTTGACACACATTGGATGTGGCTCATTTTTTGAACCTGTAGTCCTCTATTTTTTTTTCATACCGTCACTATGGTATTATTGCAAGAATAACCTTTAACAACATATTTTAGCTTATTCTAGCTCTGCCTGTTTCATTTAATTTCAGTTACAATTTATTTCATAGCCTGTGAGCATTTTTGTTTGGGAGCAACACAATATGTGTATGTATTTCTAGGTGTATATATGATGCTTTATAAGTTATAATCTGCTTTGGTGTCCAGGAAAACAATTGATATTGACACAGGAATGATTTAACTAACATTAGGACACAGTATAAGGGCATTACTGCAACAATTAATGTATCAATATGAATGAATAAATGAAGACATAAATAATATATATTTTGTATCTTATTTTTCTGCCATAGAACAAATCAATGCAGCTGCATGGCCATTAATGGCCATTTCTGCTAATAAAGTATTAGTCTATTTAGGCAGACTATCACAACCAAACAGGGACGTGTATTCTATATTTGCTTCTGGCATATATTACCTTTACAAATCGTATTAGAAACCCACAAGGGCTGATCTATGTGCACACACAAGGGAACTGATATACTAAAGGAGTAGTTTACATTTTTTAAAAGAGAAGTGATGCTCACATCACATGCTGCTCTGATCACTCAGTTCTCCCCTCTGCTCTGAGCGGAGAGCCGTGACTGTCGTTCACCAGCTCTCTGCTCTGCCCCACCAGCGCTCACTGAAGCGTTGGCCTGTGGTGTGGGTGATAGAGGCTGGCTCAGATTCTCATCCGATCGCTGAGAGGCTGAGCCAGGTGCCGGTCCAGGACAAAATATGGCTGACAGTACTGCTGACAGTACTTTTGCTGGCTGTCTGCTGAAAACAGTGTACAGGAATGCAGAACAAACTGCACTCCTGTGACCTACAGGAGAAATATAGCAAAAACAATTAAAACGTTAATTACTAAACTCAATCAGGCATTTTCTGTTTTTTTTTGTTTGTTTTTTTTTCTTTTTTATAACCTAACTGATTATTAGAAATAAACACATGCCAGTGTAAACATTACCCATTTAGTAAATCAATTTGAAATGTAAATTGATAATAATTATGATGCTCTATGCAAACTAAATATATAGTACATATACTAATAACTCTGCAGTCTTTTAGACATTCTATAAGTAGAAAAGCTTATATTTTCAACATGTATTTACTGTACATAATACAATTACCTGGGTTCCAAAGATTTTTTCTGTCATCTTAATATGTCTTTGATATTCACATTCGACAGGTTGAATGACTTTGATGCCATCATTATTGAACACATAAAACAAGTTTCCAATCCCAAGACCTTTAAAAGAAAAATGTGAATATTTTTTAAATCTATTTTGTTATACAATGGCATAACCATTCGGAAAAGCTGTGTAAATGTCTATTTATCTAAGGTTTAATCAAAATAAGTATTTTTCAAATTTCACACTTTAAAAATTATTACATTTCCCATTTCAAGTCACAAGTTAAATAATGTAGTCTAAACAAGTTCATAATGAGATGTAAAATAAACATTCCAGTTTATAATCTATAGTAAAAAGAAGTATATGTTACTCAGAAATTTGAATATTAAGAATAATGATTACAAAACATATAATTTAGTTCCTGTCTTAGTTTTTATGATTATGGCCATGGGAATGATTTTGGAAAAAAACAAAAGACGGGTTTGTCTATGATGAACCAAATAATGATATTAGGCTGGATTCACACATTTGCAGTTTTGGTGTTTTTTGCATTTTGCAGAATTGCACTTGAGTCCATTTACCATTGTTTCCTATGGAACATGTTCTGTAGTGCAAATCAGCAAAATGCAAAAAGCACTAAAAATGCATAGGTGTAAATACAGCCTTAAATAAGATTGTACATGTACATGACGGAAAATCATTTTTTTTTGTTTTAAACAGAGTAAAGCATGGTTAAGAGCATTGTCAGCTTTGTTTTCTCTGTGTGTGTCCTGTCAGGAAAAATTCTCTTTAATTCTTGTTACAGACATAAAATTTGAAGCAAGAAAAATCTCTCCAAACTGAGGGAAAATCCACTATTGGACAGTCCCTGTTGGAAGATTTCATTTTACCTCTTATGACAACTCTAACATTTTTGATTTCCCATCACCTTGACAACAGTCACCAGGATAATAAAAGAGAATGAATCTCCCTGCTGGGGACACTTCTTTACTCAACCCAAATCTAACTAAAAGGATTTCATCCACATATATAAATACACAATATATGTGTGTATATATATATATATATATATATATATATATATATATATATATATATATATATATATTGTGCAAGTATTATGCAGGTGCGAAGAAATGCTACTTTCAAAGATAACATTTTTTTAATTGTTTCTTTTTATCAATTTACAATGCAAAGTGAGAAAAATAAAAAGTATATCAATATTTGGTGTGACTACACATTGGCTTCAAACCTGCAAAAAATATTACACTTGCATAACTTGTACACTTGCACAAAGTCAGATATTTAGAGTCAGGTGTATGATTAACCAATTATTCCAAACAAGTGCTAATGATAATCAATTTATATGCAGGTTGAAGCACGCTCGTTAACTGAAACAGAAAAAGCTGTGTAGGAAGTTTAAAACTTGGTGAAGAACAGCCAAACTCTGCTACTAAGGTGAGGTTGTGGAAGACAGTTTCATGTCACAGGTCATACACAATGGCAATGGCAAGACTGAGCACAGCAGCAAGACACAAAGTAGTTTATCTGCATTTATCTGAGTGTCTACAGGCAACAGAGAAACATTGTGGAGGATCCGTGCAAGTTGGGGGCTGCAAAATTGAGTTGAAGATTTGGTCAGGATCAATGGTGTCCTCAATGCTGAGAAATACATGCAGAAACGTATCATGCCATACCATTAGGGAGGTGTGTGATTGACCTAAAATGTATTCTGCAGCAGGACAATGACCCCAAACATTCAGCCAGTAGTTAAGAAAAACAAGGAATCCTGGAAGTGATGGTTGACCTCACTGGGCCCAAAATCTCAACATCATCGAGTTTGTCGGGAATTACAGTGCCTTGAAAAAGTATTCATACCTATTGAAATTCTCCACATCATGCTACAAACAAAAGCGTAAATGTATTTTATTTGGATTTTATGTGATTGACCAACACAAAGTGGCACATAATTGTGAAATGGAAGGAAAATTATAAATGGTTTTCAATTTTTTTACAAATAAATATCTGAAAAGTCTGACATACATTTGTATTCAATACTTTGTAGAACCATCTTTCGCTGCAATTACAGCTGTAAGTCTTTTTGAGGATGTCCCTATCAGCTTTGCACAGCTAAAGAGTGACATTTTTGCCCATTCTTCTTTGCAAAATAGCTCAAGCTCTGTCAGATTGGATAGAGAACATCTGTGAACAGCAATTTTAAAGTCTGGCCACAGATTCTCAATTGAATTTTGGTCTAAACTTTGACTGGGCCATTCTAACACATGAATATGCTTTCATCTAAACCATTCCATTGTAGCTATGACTGTATGTTTAGGGTTGTTCTTCCTGCTGGAAGGTGAACCTCTGCCCCAGTCTCAAGTCTTTTGAAGACTCTAACAGGTTTTCTTCTAAGATTGCCCGGTATTTGGTTCCATGCATCTTCCCATCAACTCTGACCAGCTTCCTTGTCCCAGCTGAAGTAAAGCATCCCACAACACGATGCTGTCACCATCATGTATCATGGTGGAGATGGTGTGTTCAGGGTGATGTGCAGTGTTAGTTTTCTGCCACACATAGCATTTTGCATTTAGGCCTAAAAGTTCAATTTTGGTCTCATCTGACCAGAGCATCATCTTCCACATGTTTGCTGTGTCCCCCACATGGCTTCTCGCAAACTGCAAATTGAACTTCTTATGGATTTCTTTCAGCAATGGCTTTCTTTTTGCCACTCTTCCATAAAGGCCAGATTTGTGGACTGCACAACTAATAGTTGTCCTATGGACAGATTCTCCCACCTGTGCTGTGGATCTATGCAGCTCCTTCAGAGTTACCATAGGCCTCTTGGCTGCCTCTCTCATTAATGCTTTCCTTCTGGGCCTGTCAGTTCAGATGGATGACCATGCCTTGGTAGATTTACAGTTGTGCCGCACTCTTTCCATTTTCGGATGATGGATTGAACAGTGTTCCGTGAGATGTTCAAAGCTTGGGATATTTTTTTATAACCTAACCCTGCGTTAAACTTTTCCACAACTTTATTCCTGATCTGTTTGGTGTGTTCCTTGGCCATCGTGATGCTGTTTGTTCACTAAGGTGAACTAACCGTGTTTTCAGGAGCAGTGATTTTAATAATGATTAAAATGAAACAATACAAATGAAATATTCCTTTAAATATCATGCCATTGGGTCCCATTAGTCTGCCTGTAAAGTGGCACATCTGTGCAATGTGGAGAACAGTGCTGCAGCAAAATGACATTTCTAAAAGAAAAAAAATTAATTTAAACTTGCTCGCAGCTGTAATGTAATGTATTGCCGGCTTCAGGCAATATAGATGAAAAATCAAGAAAAAAACAGCATGGGTTCCCCCCCAGTCCATTAAAAAAAATTGGCGTGGGGCCCCCCAAAATATATACCCCACTCTTATCTGAGCAAGCAGCGTAGCAGGCCAAGAAAAGCGAGCACCCCCCCTCCTGAACCATACCAGACCGTTGACATAACTAGATGATCCCACCCCCTCTGACATCACCTGATTTCAGAAGGGGACGGGGCCATTTGGTTATGTCACCGGGTGGCCCCGCTCTTGCCTCACAATCAAGAGACAGCAGTTGCTGGGAGGCCTCTCATCGAGGCAGAGCTTTTTTTTTCAATTTTTCTGGTCCATCGGGTGGCATTATTGAATGATGGATGGACACCACAGGACACTTTTTTATCAATTTTTTTTAAATAAAGGAATTGTCAAAATCTGTCTATGTGGTTTTTACTTTTTAGTAAGTCACTGATTACCACCATTACTAGTATAAAAAAATCCATAAATATATACAATAGTTTGTAGGTGCTATAATGTTTGCATAAACCACTCAATATACGCTTATTGAGATTTTTTTAACCAAAAACATATAGCAGAATACATATTGGCCTAAATTTATAAAGAAATTAAATTGTGTTATATTTTGTTTGGATATGTTTTTCAAAAAATATGTTTATAGTGCAAAAGATTCAAACCGCAGTGGTGACCAAATACCACCAAAATAAAGCTTTATTTGTGGGTAAAAAATTACATAAATTGTATTTTGGTACAGTGTTGCATGATCACGCAATTGGCAGTTAAAATAACGCAGTGTCGTAACGCAAAAAGGGTCCTGGTCATGAAGGGCGGTAAATCTTCTAGAGATCAAGGGCCAAATCCTCAGCCAGGCGGCGTAACTTAACTTTCAGCAGTTAAGTTACACTGACTTAAAGTTTTTACCTAAGTGCCTGATCCACAAAGCACTTACGTAAAAATTTCAAGCCGTGTAAGTTAAGTGCCGCCGTCGTAAGGCGTTCCTCCTCTCCGGGGGGCGTTTACAATTTAAATGAGGCGCGCTCCCGCGCCGGCCGTACTGCGCATGCGTGTGACGTCATTTTCCCGACGTGCATCGCGCAAACGTAATTGACGCCGGGCGGCTTTGTGGATTGCGACGGGACACTAAAGTTGCGACGGGTGAAAAAAAGACGCGCCGGGAAAACAAATAATTCTAAAAAAAAATGACAGCGTCGCTCGGCATGCATTCCTGAGAGGGAGAACTCCATGCCAATTTTCAATGAAAAAAACGGCATGGGTTCCCCCCCCAGGAGCATACCAGGCCCGTAGGTCTGTTATGGGTTGTAAGGAGACCCCCCCTCCGCCGAAAAATCGACGTAGGGGGTCCCCCTACAATCCATACCAGACCCGTATCCAAAGCACGCTACCCGGCCAGCCAGGAAGGGAGTGGGGACGAGCGAGCGCCCCCCCCCCTCCTGAGCCGTGCCAGGCCACATGCCCTCAACATGGGGGGGTTGGGTGCTCTGGGGCAGGGGGGCGCACTGCGGGCCCCCCCACCCCAGAGCACCCTGTCCCCATGTTGATGAGGACAGGACCTCTTCCCGACAACCCTTGCCATTGGTTGTCGGGGTCTGCGGGCGGAGGCTTATCGGAATCTGGGAGTCCCCTTTAATAAGGGGGCCCCCAGATACCGGCCCCCCACCCTAAGTGAATGGATATGGGGTACATCGTACCCCTATCCATTCACCTGTAGGCAAAAAGTAAAAGTTAATAAACACACAACACAAGGCTTTTTAAAATATTTTATTATTCTGCTCCGGATGCCCCCCCTGTCTTCGTTATTAGCTCAATTACCAGGGGGGGCTTCTTCTTCCACTCTCCGGGGGTCTTCTCCGCTCTCCGGGGGGGGTTTCTTCTTCCGCTCTCCGGGGGGGCTTCTCCGGACTCCGGGGGGCTTCTTCCATCTTCTCCCCTCTTCCGCTCTTGACTCGGCGAACCCCGGTTCTTCTGCAGCTCTCCGGTGCCTTCTTCTTCAGCGCTGGCTGCCTGCTATGTTTGTGTGTTAGCTCAATTTCTAACAGGCAGCCGGCGCGGTCTTCTGTGACGTCATCTTCTCTTCTGTTCTTCTCCCCTCTTCCGATGTTGCCTCGTCGCCTGTTGTCGCTGTAATGATGGAAGCGCGCCTTGCATCCCATTTATATAGGCATCACCGTCCCATCATGCTCCGGCAGGTACCCACGTGGTGGGTGCCTACCCACGTGCACCCACCACGTGGGTACCTACCGGAGCATGATGGGACGGTGATGCCTATATAAATGTGATGCAAGGCGCGCTTCCATCATTACAGCGACAACAGGCGACGAGGCAACATCGGAAGAGGGGAGAAGAACAGAAGAGAAGATGACGTCACAGAAGACCGCGCCGGCTGCCTGTTAGAAATTGAGCTAACACACAAACATAGCAGGCAGCCAGCGCTGAAGAAGAAGGCACCGGAGAGCTGCAGAAGAACCGGGGTTCGCCGAGTCAAGAGCGGAAGAGGGGAGAAGATGGAAGAAGCCCCCCGGAGTCCGGAGAAGCCCCCCCCGGAGAGCGGAAGAAGAAACCCCCCCCGGAGAGCGGAGAAGACCCCCGGAGAGTGGAAGAAGAAGCCCCCCCTGGTAATTGAGCTAATAACGAAGACAGGGGGGGCATCCGGAGCAGAATAATAAAATATTTTAAAAAGCCTTGTGTTGTGTGTTTATTAACTTTTACTTTTTGCCTACAGGTGAATGGATAGGGGTACGATGTACCCCATATCCATTCACTTAGGGTGGGGGGCCGGTATCTGGGGGCCCCCTTATTAAAGGGGACTCCCAGATTCCGATAAGCCTCCGCCCGCAGACCCCGACAACCAATGGCAAGGGTTGTCGGGAAGAGGTCCTGTCCTCATCAACATGGGGACAGGGTGCTCTGGGGTGGGGGGGCCCGCAGTGCGCCCCCCTGCCCCAGAGCACCCAACCCCCCCATGTTGAGGGCATGCGGCCTGGCACGGCTCAGGAGGGGGGGGGGCGCTCGCTCGTCCCCACTCCCTTCCTGGCTGGCCGGGTAGCGTGCTTTGGATACGGGTCTGGTATGGATTGTAGGGGGACCCCCTACGTCGATTTTTCGGCGGAGGGGGGGTCTCCTTACAACCCATAACAGACCTACGGGCCTGGTATGCTCCTGGGGGGGAACCCATGCCGGTTTGGAATTTACAAATTGCCGTGGAGTTCTCCCTCGGGAATGCATACCAAATGCCGTCGCTTGAATGGGCCTTTACAAGGTGTGACTAACTTTACACTTTGTAAAAGCAGCCCTAGTTTTACACCAGGCAAACTAACACTTACGGCGAAAAAACTAGGCACAAAAGCTTTGAGGATCGCCCTAAGTGCTAATTTGCATACTAACAGAGGCATTTCGACTCGAAATGCCCCCAGTGGCGGATGCGGTACTGCATCCTAAGATCCGGCAGTGTAAGTCCCTTACAGATGTCGGATCTTCTGCCTAACTTAGGAAAACTGCTTCTGAGGATCAGTTCCAAAGTTAGAACCAGAGATACGACGGCTTACGCCGGAGTATCTCTTTTGTGGATTTGGCCCCAAGTGTTTAAATACTAAAGTAATTTCTGGAATTCTTATTTCAAATATTAACTTCAAATTATAAAGCAAATAATTGACAAACAATTAAAAACATTGGGCCAGATCCACAAAAGGGATACGCAGGCGTATCTGCTGATACGCCGTTGTATCCCAGGTTTCTATCTATGCGGCTGATTCATATAATCAGTTACGCATAGATATCCCTAAGATCCGACATGTGTAATGGACTTACACTGTCGGATCTTAGGATGCAGTACCGCGGCCGCCGCTGGGGGCATTTCTCGTCGAAATCCAGCGTAGGGTATGCAAATTAGCACTTACGGAGATCCACAAAGCTTTTTCCCTTCGTTATTTCTCCGTAAGTGTTAGTTTGCCGTCGCAAAATTAGGGCTGCTTTTACAAAGTGTAAACTTAGTACACCATGTAAAAGTATACCCTTCTTTCCCGCGTCGCTGTCAAATTTAAAAAAAAAAAAAAATTCCCGCCGCATCTCTTTTTTACCCGTCGCGATTCACAAAACTCGGCGCAACGTAACGCAAGGCACGTCGGGAAAATAGCGTCGGGAGCATGCGCAGTACGTCCGGCGCGGGAGTGCGCCTAATTTAAATGGGACCTCGCCCCATTAGATTGGGCACGCCTTGCGCCGGAAAGATTTAAGTTACACCGCTGCAAATTTCTAGGTAAGTGCTTTGTGGATCGGGCACTTAGGTAGAAATTTTGCGGCGGTGTAACTTAAATCGGAACATTTAAGTTGCGCCCGCTGGTTGTGGATCTGGCCCTTTATTTACAGCCTCACTCAAATACATACATTTGCAAAGGATATTAGGCTTGTGTTTTTGGCATGATGTGATTCCCAAAGCAGTTGCTTTCATTAGTTACAGAGCTTGGTCAATTTGAATCCCAATTTAAACCAGCTGTGTTGATGGTTTGTCTTTACTGCAAGACTTTGTATTATATGCCTTGTATAATAAAAGATGTTCTGAGGAAACTTTTTTGGTTTTAGCCTGTTTGCTATGAAAACTAGTCAGCTTGTAAAACAATTCAAAAACATAAGCTCTGAAAACTACTGCATGCCTTCTGAAAACATAAGATAGTTGCATATCATAACTTCCTATGCAAATTTAAAAGCAGAAAGCCTTATATTCCTTATTTTAGGATAGTGGTATGGCAGTAGTTAGCATTTTTACTTCTGTATTGTGACGCAATTTTCTTGTACATTATACAATGATAGCATTCCTTACTTCAAAGAAAAGTACACAATGCAAAGGATGGCAGCAAATTTGGACTTTCTAGAAAAAAATCGGTCCCAGATACAAAACAATGAGCTGCATGTAATGCAAATACAGGACACTTTCTGTCTTTTACTGTGGAGAAAATGCAGCAAATCATATTAACAACCTGCTCTTCAGTTTTCAGTACATTCTGCAACGTCTATAAACTACCAAATAAATTCTACCTGTCTGGCTCTAACTAAACATAAACCAAGAGATCTAGTAAGATGTCCCTATTTTCAACTGCAATTTGTTTTTTTAGAGATATTCCCAATTCAATAACAACTTGCCTATAGTATTGCCACTGAATATGAAAAAAGCTCTCTGTAAAAATAAAAGTCAGCTGTCGTGCAATAGCATATTCACAAGACACAAACAGAGGTGTTAACAGGATGCAAACAAAGAGTGTTGCAAATTCATAGTTACAGTGAATAATCATAAAAGCAGCTAAAGATAGCAAAATTCTCCAAGACACTCAAAAGATACTCAGACACACTAAAGCCCCATACACACTATCAGTTTTCCTGCAGGTTTTCTCTTCAGGTTTACCAAAACCATGTAGTGCAAGGGCCTGCCTGATTGCATACAAATTGAAACTCTTGAGGTTTGACCTCATATTAGATGGTTTTGGTAAACCTGAAGAGAAAACCTGCAGGAAAACTGATAGTGTGTATAGGGGTTAAGACTCAAAAGGCTGACTGTGCCATTGGGCAAAGTAAGTAAGTCTATAGGTCCCAGAGGCTAAGAGGGAGGAAGCTTTTACCCTAATAACGTTTGGCCACACATTATTTTTTGCCATCATCATTAGGAATACTCATCGGATACAGGATTATTTACACATTATCACAATATTCTATGTTAGTTTAGAACCAGGAAAACAAGGAAATGTCCTGTGAAAAGAGGTGATCCATGGGGTGCTTTGGGACTGTTTCTATTAACTAATTCCCCTGTATCCCCCTGTAGACTTTTTTTTTTTTTTTTTACATATGTGTTAAAGTCTGCATTTTGACTATAAATTTAATTAAGACTGCACAAACTTTATTTTTCTTGTGGAAAAAAATATGGTTGCTGCAATGTTTATATGTTCCATAATATTTGTGTAAAATTTGTAATATTTGTGTTGAGTTTTTTTAACAGAATTGAATCCTATACAAAATAAAAGAATAGATAGCATAGAGTTAATAAATAACAAATGTGTCAAGCTTCAAAACTGTGTGAGCCCAAAAAATTACAAAAAAGTATAGTGCCTAAAATTATCAGTATCAGAAAACCGTAAATGAGGTACCTAGAATTACTGCTGTCGCTCTTACACGTGTCACAATCTGTGTACATGAGTGCATTTGTGGATGTGGACAAGGCAGTGGAGTTACTTTATTTATTTTTTTATTTATTTTTTCATGTTTTTTTTTTTTACCTTTATTGCTATCAAGAGGGGGGCTAGCAAGCCCATATATAATAGCATTTGGTAGGTGACAGGTTCTCTTTATGTAGACATTTATTAGACCCCCAATTCCTGCCCTGAACTCCACTGCAGCTAATCAAGTGCACATCATGTTTGCTTAGTTGCTTCTGGCTACCCCAGTCAGGGAATGACAACTCTGACAGGGATATATTTAGAGCTGAGCACTTCTGGCTTCATAAATAGCAGAGGAAGTTGGGGAATGGATGTTCTCTAATCTCTTTCCCTCCCAGGAATAGTAGGAGAGTCCAGAAAACACAGAGGAGGGGGTCATACAGCTGCCTACTCTGTGGAGTTGGTTTTGCACAGAGTGGCCCTGATCCTCCTCTTCTGGGGTCCCTCAGCAGTGCTGGTGGCTCCTCCTCTTTTTGAGAGCCCTGTCGGAGAAGCACTCTTCTTCGGGACACAGACAGCAGGACTCGGCCCCGCCCCTGCATCATTGCATTTGATTGACAGCAGCAGGAGCCAATAGCTGTGCTGCTATCAATCTATTCAATCAGGACACAAGAAACTGGCTGGAGCTGGTGTGTTCATTCCTGTTGCCTTACCACCGATGCCACCCAATCTCCAGTGTGAAGGTAGCCTAAGTGATAGTTTTGAGTTGTTTGCATCATGATACCCTCTCAAACAAAGCAACATACAGGAGTTCATATTAAGCTCTTCAACATGGTTACATTATTATTAGCATATTTTTTTTTATTATTGTCTTTAAAATTAGGGAATCAACTTATTATCCATTCTACAATAATATGTGTTGTCTAAACTCCAAAAAAATTGTATATATAGATAGATAATGAATTAGCCAAGGACAATATAAAAAAGGTCACAGATACATTTTAAGGCAGGGTTGTCCAACCTTTACACCTTTCTGGACCACATATACAATACACTAACAATAAGGATAGCTGATGAGCAGAAAAATCTGGGCAGATCACAAGGTAACGATCATTGATACAGATAATGTACCTATCTGAGTAATAAAACTAGCCCATCAATATCTGTTTTGATGGAGGTAGTAGCAATTTTTAATTCATTCTCAAGGTGCTCATCAGATATTTTATTTCTAATTTTGCCCTTCATGTGCTTCATCCTTGAAAATTGTTTCTCACATATAAAGGTGCGCCTGAAAACTGATGGCATGAATAAGGCATGATTGTGGGATATTTTTGTTTTGGAAGATAAAACATTTAAATATCAAGTAAAGAGACACTGTCCATTTTAAAAAATAAACAAAAAAAATCAAGATTTTTTAAGTAAGTTTACAATTTTGTGTTGGGCAACATTCATAGTTGTCTTGGGCCACATGTGGCTCATTACATATTCAGAGAGCTCCCAGAGTTTTGATTATAACACTGATTTTGTTAAATTTCACTGGAAACATCCTTTTTGGTAGAATATCAATTACACACCATCATTTGAGGTGAACAACCTGAAACACTGTATAAATGGAAACAATTTTATAAAGAAATAAAATGCACATGATAATGTGTAATGCCCTGTACACACGATCGGTTCATCCAATGAAAACGGTCTGATCAGATATCCGATGAAGCTGACTTTCATCAATCTTGCCTACACACCATCAGTTAAAAAAACGATCGTGTCAGAACGCGGTGATGTAAAACACAATGACGTGCTGAGAAAAATCAAGTTCAATGCTTCCAAGCATGCGTCGACTTGATTCTGAGCATGCATGGATTTTTAACCGATGGACGTGCCCACAGACGATTGTTTTTTTCTATCGGTTTTTTAACCATCAGATAATTTTAAAACAAGTTCCTAGTTTTTTCACCAATGGATAAAAAACCGATGGGGCCCACACCATCGGTTCGTCTGATGAAAACGGTCCATCAGACGATCCATTTTGTAGACGATATAACTTTTGCGCAAACCAATCAATCTACACTTATTGCGATTTTTTTACCAAAAATAAGTAAAGGAATACATTTCGGCCTAAACTGTGGAATAAATTCGTTTTTTTTATATATATTTGGGGGATATTTATTATAGCAAAAAGTAAAAAGTATTGCTTTTTTTTCAAAATTGTTGCTATTTTTTTGTTTGTAGTGCAAAAAATAAAAACCACAGAGATGATCCAATACCACCAAAAGAAGGCTCTATTTGTGGGGAAAAAAATGCCCCGGTCAGGAAGGGGGTAAATCCTTCTGGGCTGAAGTGGTTACGTTTTTTCCCCTCTGCTTTCACCTAGTGATCTGGCCAGTAACACACCTCCTGCATTAGAGGTCCCACACTCTGAATGAATGAGCACAAGGGGAGAGTGTAGGATGTACTAGCAGATTTAGATACACAAACAATCCCCAGCTAACACTTTATAAGCAGAGACAGAAAACAGTTATTTTTCCTTTTGGGATAGAGGTTTTACATACATACGGTACACATATATTTTCTGTTTGATTGTTTTGAGATACAAACTTCATGCATTGCTCCATATGAATGAGCAAGCCTTTTTATTTTGTGAAAACGATTTTGTGAAAATTATAGTTGATTCTATATATGACAATATGGAGCTCTTTCTGTTATGTTACATATATAATAAATATACATATTTAATAGAAATGTGTATATATATATATATATATATATATATATATATATATTACACTTTGACTTTATTAATATATTATAAACATAAAACAAATCTTCAACAGTTGTCAATTGCTTTTAATTGTATACATACAGGGCAGCATATGAATGTGTTTCCTATTGAATAGCTTTGTCCATTGCTTTACTGGTGCCCTTATTTCATCTTAGTTCCATTATTATTCCCTGAAAAAAACAGCCTCGTATGACGCGTACACACGATCGGAATTTCTGATGGAAAAAGTCTGACAGACTTTTTCCATCGGATATTCCGATCGTGTGTAGCCCCATCAGAGTTTTTTCATCTGAAATTCAGATGAATTCCATCAAAGTTTAGATATAGAACATGTTCTATTTTTCTCCGATGGAATTCCGATGTGATTTGGCCGGGCAAAAGCCAGATCGTGTGTATGCGGCATTAGTGCCTAACGCGTTCATTATTTTTTGTCATGAGAAGAATACAAATATAAAACTGATCACCAATCAAAATATTGCACATGAAGCACATTAAAAAATGAATGCTAAATCAAAAATGACTACCAGGAGAAGAAAATTCAAAATGGTATTAAAGCAGCACCAAAATACCACATTTCAATGGCTTTTACTGCTAAGACTAAGTATAAAAAATGTATTATTGGAATACCTTCTTTTCGCCACAATATGTTGGACACTGCAGCATGTTGGAAAGAAAAAAAAAAACAAGACACAAACAAAAATAAACAAAAGAAACAGATGAGTACGTGTATATGCAGAACAGTGAATTGTGCTGGAATTATAAACATCTACTGTATGTTAAATAATTGTATGGAAATGTCTGTTCATTATGCAAAATAGCAAACAAGCACTCCATGTTTTAACGCTGAACACATCTACACTTTAAGTTATAAGTATAAGATCATTTAGCTTTACTCTTTAATATACTGTATCTAGATAATATTTTCAAAATATTGCATAGACTGGTATCAATACTGGCTTCTCACACTGTAAATATAAGATACTCATTGCAGTGAAGTGATGAAAAGTTCTTCTACACATTTAAGGGGTCAGCTTAGAACTTTGTCTTTGGGAAGTCCTAAATATCATCTAAAAATATACCAACTTTGGGACTTCATAATAACACAACTGTCAGTTTATAAAATAACTATATATATATATATATATATATATATATATATATATATATATATATATATATATATATATATATATATATATATATATATATACAAAATAAAATACAGTTAGGACACTTCCAGATTATTTCCAACATTTTGCCATTTTAATGTATGTAAGTGAAGTTTATTGTAGCTTGACAAGGCTTGAGGTGCAAATTCCCTTCTGGTCTTCTCCATCTTTGTTTGTTAGGTTTGCATAAAGTAATATTTATATGGAACACTAATACTACAAGGCTCTTTTACTGTGCAGCCTATCCAGAGACACACCACTGGATTAAAGGCTAAGTTCCAGCTCCTCTGTCTACCAATATAACATTAATGTACCTCTGTTGTAGACAAATAAAAGCTTTCTTTTATTTTTAGCACAAGGTTTTACCTTAGCCCCTGGTGCGTTCCACAGAAAAGTTCATGACTTCCTGGTATGTAGATTGAGGATGTAAAATCAGTAAGACACAGAAAGGAGTTCACCGGCTGACCTCATTAGCACACACCCCCTGCACCCAACAACTATGTATGCACAACATCCCCAGCATCTCTCCAAGCATGCGTTTGCCTGGCTTGTTAATGTAGGCTGCCACAGCTGCTATGTTTGCATGGTATCCCCAGCATTCCTTCAGATGGGTCTGGGCTGGATGCTAAACTCTCTGACTCGCGTGCAGGCCATGGGCCGCAGGTTGGAAACCCCTGATGTAGTGCAAGGGCCTGCCTGATTAGATACAGAGTGAATCAATAGATAGGTGGGTTGTATAGTGTATGGACACATTTAACGTCTTGCCGGCCAGCCACCATCATTACACTTCGGCAGATCGGCCCAATCCCGCAAACCGTCGTAGCTGTATGTCGGTCCCTTTAAGCGGGATAGCACAGCGGGGGTGCCAATGTTTGTGGCCAGCTGGCCCAGTTCTGTGAGGAGAGGAGAGAGAGATTGTGAGTTCCTACGAGCTGGGAACCATGATCGCTCATCTCCTATAGTCAGTCTCATCCCCTACAGTTAGAACACACACATGGGGAACACAGTTAACCCCTTGATCACCCCCTAGTGTAAACCCTTCCCTGACAGTGACATTTACACAGTAATCAGTGCATTTTTATAGCACTAATCGGCCTAAATTGAGGAAAAAAATTGCTTTAACCACTTAAGGACCCGCTCATGTACATATACGTCGGTACTTTAAAGATGGATATCTAGGTAATGGCAGCAGCTGCTGCCACAACCGAGATATTCATCTTTTCTTTGAGCGGTCCTGTAAACGATAACAGTGGTCTCCGTCAAAATGTCACTTTCGCCCATGCTTCTTAAAGCAATATTTTCTAGTTGTCATTTTTTCAAATGACAAAAATGTTTTTTTTTTTTTGCATTTAAGTCTAAATATGGGATCTGAGGTCCTTTTGACCCCAGATCTCATATTTAAGAGGACCTGTCATGCTTTCTTCTATTACAAGGGATGTTTACATTCCTTGTAATAGGAATAAAAGAGACCCATTTATTTTTTGTGTAAAAATGTATAAAATAAATAAAAATAAATAAGAAAACAAAACAATTTTTTTAAAGCGCCCCATCCCGACGAGCTTGCGCGCAGAAGCGAACGCATACATGAGTAGTGCCTGCATATGAAAACGGTGTTCAAACCACACAAGTGAGGTATCACCGCGATCGTTAGATCGAAAGCAATAATTCAAGCCTTAGACTTCCTCTGTAACTCAAAAGATGCAACCTATAGAATTTTTTAAACGTCGCCTATGGAGATTTTTAAGGTTAAAAGTTTGACGCCATTCTACGAGCGGGCACAATTTTGAAGCGTGACATGTTGGGTATCATTTTACTCGGCGTAACAGTATCTTTCACAATATAAAAAAAATTGGGCTAACTTTACTGTTGTCTTATTTTTTAATTAAAAAAAAGTGTTTTTTTTTTCCCAAAAAAGTGTGCTTGTAAGACTGCTGCGCAAATACGGTGTGACAAAAAGTATTGCAATGACCGCCATTTTATTCTCTAGGGTGTTAGAAAAAAATATATATAATGTTTGGGGGTAATTTTCTAGAAAAAAAACCTATTTTAATCTTGTAAACACCAAATCTGAAAAACAGCCATGGTCCTTAAGTGGTTAAAAAATAAATACTATTTATTACAGCAAAAACTACAAAATATTGTGTTTTTTTCAAAAATGTCTTTCTTATCTTGTTTATAGCGCAAAAAATAAAAACCGCAGAGATGATCAAATACCACCAAAAGAAAGCTCTATTTGTGGGGGAAAAAAGGACAACAACCGTGCATAACCGTGCAATTGTCAGTAAAAGCGACACAGTGACGTATCGGGCTGAAGTGGTTAAACACCTTAAAGCAGAAGTAAACCCATCCATAAAACAGTTTAATTTTTGACACACGCCGGAAATGTAACACTCCCATTGGTTGTGCTCTCAGAAAAAGTGTCAAACCATCCAATGGCTGTTCTCATAACTGATCACATCATGGAAATTGTAGATTAAACAGAGGCAAAGATTGGCTTAAAATGATTAGGGGTTTACTTAAACTTTAAATGGATTAGTCATACTTTCAGTGCCATTAATTGATAATGGCAACCCAAATGCGGAACCAAACACACATTTTGCTGCATGAAAAACAGTACAACGCTCAATAGAAAAAAATGTGCAAAATGCCGACATGTCCCAGGAGTTACTTTTCTGGATGTAGGGAAACCCATTGAAATCAATGGGCTGTGCTATGCATGTCTCGGGAAAAACTAGCCAAAAGATGCATGGCCCCACTACGTTAGGTGTTACTGGGGCCTGAAAGTGAAATAGGTGTGTTTACACAGGAACAATGAGGCTCAATTCACATTTTCATGTTTCTGTGCAAAAAACACTTGCTTTTCTGCGCATTGTGGAAATGTGCTGCAAATAGCATGGTGCTTGCGTCACCATGAAATGTTAATGGCACCCCAAGCATAGGAATCGGGTGCATGTTTCGCACAACAAACGTATTGCAAATGCACTAAAAAATGAGGTAAAGAAACGCACCATGCTCCACTCAAAAAGAGTTTTGGAGCGTCTTTGGAGCATTTGCCATTCATAGGGAAGTCCATTCAATTGAATTGATTGCCTTATGTGAATGGGGCCTGAGAGCTGAATGTCTCAATCCACTCCCTCATATGTACATCCACCAAACTATGGAATAGAAGGACCCACCTATTTATCCAGTCACTCTGTATCAAATCAGACAGGACCTTGCACTACATCAGGGGTTTCCAACCCACAGCCTGCATGGGTCCATAGAGAGTTTACCCTGTGAGCCGGGCCTATCTGGAGAAAAGCTGAGGATGCCGCGCAAACATAGAAGCTGCAACATGGGTACATTAATGGCATATTGGTACATAGGGGAGCTGAAATTTATATTTATATATATATATATATATATATATATATATATATATATATATATATATAAAAAAGGAGAACTTAACCTTTAAATGAAATGCCTGCCAGAAAATTATCAACCTGCATCTTCTGATGAAGACAGAGGAGCTCAGACTGGTACAGGGAATAATTTTGAAGCTAGTCTGTGCTACCTAGCCACTTGCTGATAAGGCGATCAGTGTCGTGTCACATGTAGCCCATTCCCCCACAGTTAGAATCCCTCCCTATGACACACTTAACCCATTCTCTGCCCGTACTGGTTAACCCCTTCACTGCCAGTGTCATTTACACAGTAATCAGTACATTTTTATAGCACTGATCGCTGTATAAATGACAATGGTCCCAAAATAGCAACAAAAGTGTCCGATTTGACAACCATAATGTCGCAGTCATGATAAAAATCGCTGTTCGCCACCATTACTAATAACAATAATAACTAAAAACAATAACAATAAAAATGCCATAAAACTATCCCCTATTTTGTAGACGCTAGAACTTTTGCGCAAACCATCAATATATGCTTATTGCGATTTTTTTACCAAAAATATGTAAAAGAATACATATCGGCCTAAAGAAATATTGCTTTCTTTTCAAAATTGTCACTCTTTTTTTGTTTATAGCTCAAAAAATAAAAGGTGATCAAATACCACCAAAAGAAATCTCTATTTGTGGGGAAAAAAGGACGTCAATTTTGGTTGAGAGCCACGGCGCACGACCGCACAGTTAAAGCGACGCAGTGACGAATTACAAAAACGAATCACAATGGGCAGCCAAATCCTCCGGGGCTGTTATTATCCCTTTTAATAGTAATATACATGACGGGTCCTCTTTAATGAGAGATCTCTCATTTATGCAAAAGAAAAAAAAATAGTTTTTGCCTTTTGACTTGATAATAATTTGTTTTGGTGTTGGTCTGAGAACCAGAAGTGATGTCAGCGTTCGCTCCGGTCCCCTAAGGGCATAGAGACAAGTGGGGGGCACCTTGTCCTCACTCAACTCTCTTCCCAGCAAATTGCCACATCGGATTGCTTACAGGCTTTACCAATGGCTCTGATAAGCCCGGAAAAACGACCGGGAAGCAGCAAGAAGCGGGGCACTTCTACCGCCATCTCTAAAAGTGATTTTGCGGTGAATGCGTCCAAGGGACCACTTTTATCTGATGCACAATTGCCAATAATAAAAAATAATACTGGGGTTATGGCAGCTAGCTATGGTATTTAATATCAAAGTAATGGCATTTTTTTACTATGGGCCAGTCGGCAAGTGGCTAGACAGGCACATTAAGTGCACCTATACAGTGGGAGCATTAAAGAGGAGCTCCAGGCTCCTCCAAAATATAAAAGCCAGCATTAAAGAGGATCTTCAGGCTCCTCCCAAAAAATTCTAAGGCAGCAGCTACAAATACTGTAGCTGTTGACTTTTAATATAAGAAGACTTACCGGTCCAGGGATGCAGGGATGTCCTCACCTGAATCAATTATTTAATCAGCTTCCGGTGCAGACATTGGCTTCTCTAGTAAGAGAAATAGAAAATGAAGCCTTGTGACTTCACAGCCTGTTTCCTACTGCACATGCATGCACTCTGTGAATGGTCCCGTCTGACACCTGTGATGTGTCCCAGAAGACTGCGGGGGAAGGTGGGGGGCTGAACCTCCAGTTTACATCACTGCGGTGATCTGAGCCAGAAGTGGGGGCGGGTACTTGTCAAAAACAGGTACCCGCTCCCCCCCAAAAAGTGCCAAATATAGCAGTAGATGGGGGGTGCAAACAAGCAGAGCTTCCCTTTTTGGGTGGAGCTCTGCTTTAAAGTGTTACTAAACCTATGACCCTGCATTCACTATATCTGGTCTCCCATAGTACACAGAACATGGAAATGCAATTCTTTTAGTAAATATAAACTGCTAAATACCCTTTCTCATCAGCAGTATTTAACAGTCTTGGGAATCTATCAGTGTCCTGCGGAGCACTGGTTAAAGCTTGTAGGAGGAGATTTAATTCTCCTCTAACTGTCCTATAAGCCTGTGTGACCCCTGACCCTTTGTCTGGACAGTGCTGATTGGCCCTGTGCTGATCACATGCACCCTCCCCCCAAAAAAGAAGAAACTCTTTAGCAATACACACCAAACTGAGCATGTGCAGAGTGCCTCCACCGCTTTGTACTATCAGCAGATGGATTGGGGCAGGAAAAAAAGGGGAGGATCTGAGAAGACTTTTTACACAATGCAGAGGATTAACCCCTTCCATAGTGAGTATAACGTGCATGCCTTACTGCATATACAGACTGATTTTACTATTGGTTGTGAGTGTCACCGGCGCAAAAAGAAAATAAATAAATAAATGTGAACTGTGATCTGCTGCAGTACTGTGTGCCCTTAGTGGGGGTCAATAGTGCTCTAAGAAGAAAAATGTTACTGCGCTGATCTAATTATCCAGAGGTATTTAATCTCTGGGAATAGGGACATAAGTGAAATAGTAGGGCCACAATGTACCCAATCTTAAGTGTGAATAACCTGAATACAAACAATAAAAAAAATATAAGAAATATATGAGTCATACAAATGTGACACAGTGATTTCAAACTAAAATCATATATCTAGATCAGTGTGTCAGCATACAATCCATATGCCACAGTGCTTCTATGAGAAAAATGGCTGTTGTTGCTGCTACTGACCAACCAAATAGTGAAAACAATACGAAAGATATTACAAAAAAATATATATTATATATATGTGTGTGTAAAAACACAATATGCAGTATACCAACTGCACCGTGAGTTGTCCAATAACCGATATTGGAACAAAATAAAATAAATATCAATAAAAGTGAAATAATTATCAAACAACCATACAAATGTGCAATGTGCTGGCTGCACTTAAAAATAGTCCAAATGACAGGCAATCTTGCTCTTATACAATAGGTTCCAGCAAACACAAGGTTCAATGTTGGTAATGCTGTGTACAGGAAAGTGCCGCTATCTCTTCCACCCGACAAAAATGTGCCACCATCACCAATGGTTAAAATCAACACTCACCAGACCCCAGATATTATTAGGCTCCAAAGTGGTGTCTTTTCTTTGTCGGTCAGTGGGTGTTGCCTCCTTTTCCCTTTTACAAGGTGTCATCAATTCCTCAAAAACAAGGGGCTCATCATGGTGTAGTATATTAAAATATGTATTTATTTAAAAAAGGTAAAAAAATATAACACTTACAATATAAAGTGCCTCTGACCGGCACTGAGTGTCTTTGGCAGTGTCAACCGTTAAAAGCCGCTGACCAGCATTTAAGTGGCGTCCTAAGAGGTGTGCTTGCCCCGCATGTATTGCTACAAGGGGTCCGTGCGCGCTGGTGTGCTGCACCCTCAATGTGTGTGTCCAAACAGCATCTACGCGTTTCGCCAGTTGCGTCGTCAGGAGAGCTGTGGACACTACTGTTTAGGCTGTATTTATACCCCTGTGGATTCCCTGAAATGCTGCAAGGTAGTCACAGGAAACAGGAAGTCTTCCGGCCGCCATCTTAGCTGGTGGTGCAGGAAGTTCCTGTTCCACCATTTTGGTTCCTGGATACCTTGCTGTTTGCCAGTCCTGGCCATTCACAGGAAACAGGAAGTCTTCCGGCCGCCATCTTAGCTGATGGTGCCGGAAGTTCCTATTCCACCATTTTGGTTACTGGATACCTGGCTATTTGCCAGTCCTGGCTGTTGTTACTGGGTGTCAGCAATAAAAATATAAATATAAATATGCCCAGCAGCCAGGGTGGCTGTATATGTGGGGCGCTATGTGCGCTGCTACCTCCGTTCGTTTGTGCACCTCCCCCCACCCCCGTGTGCGGGCGCTTGTCGCCCTGTGTGTTATTCCATGTTGTCATGGTCTTACCTCTCTCCTGTCTCCTTCGTTTGACATGTGCTGGCGGCCATCTTGGTTTCTAGGTCTCTTGTAGCCTCCCACCCTGCGGCTCCTCCTTCCCACTGGGAGGAGCTGGATACCTGGCTCACATATATAGGAGGTCTGTGACTTCAGTTCCTTGCTTGGTCCTCCTGTGTGCACATGCTTCTAAGACTGCTGCTGCTTCTGGTTCTGATCCTGGCTTCGTCTGACTTCCCTGCTGGTTCCGGATCCTGGCTTCGTCTGACTTCCCTGCTGGTTCCTGATCCTGGCTTCGTCTGACTACCCTTCTGGTTCCTGACCTCTGGTTTCACCATCCGTTGGACTTTTGCTTTACAGCTTGATTTTCAATAAAGCCTTCTTATTTTCACTTATCTCTTGTTGTACGTCTGGTTCATGGTTCCGTAACATTAGGACCAAGCCATGAATTTTGACGGTACAGAGCCATCCTCGCTACCCACGCTGGTTGCCAGACTTGATCAGCTGGAGTCCCTGTTGGGTCAGTTCGCCGTGGCGTTGCAAACCCTGCTTGAACGCACGGCTCATTTCGCTCCCGTTGCCGATGGGTCGGTCGTCGCTCCTGGGCCCGCTCCTACGGCCGATCCGACTGTTGCGCCAGAGTCTACCTCGACACCTGTTGTTGCGCCTGCGGTGTTTCGGGGTATGTCCGGTTCTGCCCCCCTTCCACAGCGATTTGGGGGAGAGCCAACTCAGTGCCGAGGTTTCCTTAACCAAGTGGGCATTTATTTCGAGTTGCTGCCACATGCATTTCCCACTGAGAGATCAAAGGTGGGGTTCTTGATCTCGCTGCTCTCGGACAAGGCCTTGGCCTGGGCCAGTCCTTTATGGGAGAACAACAATCCGGTGGTTGCCGAGTTTTCCGGTTTTGTTGCTTCTCTTCGGAAGGTATTCGATGTGCCGGCTCGCGCCGCCTCTGCTGCGAAGCTCCTTATGTCTGTCAGACAGGGTTCACGATCCGTAGCCGAATACGCCATTGAGTTTCGTACCCTGGCAGCAGAGGTAGGTTGGAATAATGAGGCCCTGGTCGCTGCTTTCTCTCATGGTCTCTCGGATGCCTTGAAGGATGAGGTTGCAGCTAAGGACCTACCAGTGGAGCTCGAGGCTCTTATTTCTTTCCTGATTTTGATTGACACCAGACTCAGGGAGAGACCTTCCTTTAAGGTGAGCCTGCGGAGGCCTCCTAACAGTTTGGCGCCTACGTTTGCTGTCCCACCCGTGCCTCCCTCTCCTCCCACGCCTCCTGGTGTTGACTTGTCTGGGGGTGAACCCTCGCAGCTGGGGTTTGCTCGCTTGTCCGAGGGGGAGAGGGTACTCCGGAGACGCGAGGGCCGATGCATGTACTGTGGTCTCGATGGGCATTTTCGGTTGGCATGTCCGAACCGTCCGGGAAACGCTCGCACCTGAGATCCTGTCGGGGGCAGATCTTGGGTGGAGTCTCCTCGTCCCCGGTTTCCCGTGTTGATAAACCACTGATCACTGTTGTCCTCTCCTGGGTCGGGGGCTCGGTGACGACCCAGGCGTTGGTGGACTCTGGTGCTGGTGTTTTTTTCATTGATAGTGAGTTCGCTGCCGCCAATTCCATTCCTCTACAGGCTCGAGGTTCCCCGCTGGCTCTAGAGGCGATAGACGGCAGACCTCTCCAACCGTCACACGTGACTCATGAGACCCTTCCAGTGGGGGTAGCCATTGGTGCCGCTCACAGAGAGTCGGTCTGCTTCCAAGTTATTTCGTCTCCACACTACTCGGTGGTCTTGGGGTACCCCTGGCTCCAGAAGCATAATCCGACTTTTGACTGGAGATCGGCCGAGATCCTCTCATGGTCACCACAGTGTGGGGCTAAGTGCATCCATGGGCCTGTCAAGTTGCTGTGTACTTCCTCGGACTCTCTGTTGCCTCCTGAATACGAGGAGTACCGGGATGTATTCGATAAGGTACGCGCAGTTGCCCTACCTCCGCACCGCCCATATGATTGTGCCATTGTGTTACAACCTGGTGCCGTTCCTCCTCGCGGAAAGGTCTATCCACTGTCGGTTGCGGAGAATGAGGCCATGGAGGAGTACGTGATGGAGGCGCTGTCCCGTGGTCACATTCGCAAATCCTCGTCCCCGGCAGGGGCTGGATTTTTCTTTGTGAAAAAGAAGGGCGGTGAGTTGAGGCCTTGCATCGATTACAGGGGTCTCAATCGCATCACGATCAAGAACGCTTACCCGATACCCTTGATTTCCGAGCTGTTCGATCGCCTTAAAGGGGCCACGGTCTTTACCAAACTCGACCTGAGGGCGGCATATAACCTGGTAAGGATCAAGGCGGGCGATGAGTGGAAGACCGCCTTTAACACCAGGACCGGTCATTATGAATCCTTGGTTATGCCCTTTGGGTTGTGCAATGCGCCCGCAGTCTTTCAGGAATTCATCAACGATGTTTTCCGTGACCTGTTGCAGCAGTGTGTGGTGGTCTATTTGGATGACATCTTGGTATATTCTGAATCCAGGGAGGCCCACATTCTGGATGTCAAACGTGTGTTGCAACGGTTACGAGAGAACAAGCTGTTCGGTAAGCTTGAGAAATGCGAATTTCACCGATCCCAGGTAACCTTCCTAGGTTACATCATTTCCGCTGAGGGGTTCTCCATGGATCCTGAGAAGGTTTCGGCTGTCTTACAGTGGCCTCAGCCCAGTGGTCTTCGTTCCTTGCAGCGTTTTTTGGGCTTCGCCAATTATTATCGGAAGTTCATCAGGGACTTCTCCATGCTGGCCAAGCCTCTCACGGATCTGACCAGGAAGGGCAGTAATTCCCAGGTCTGGCCGCTCGAGGCCATCCGGGCTTTTGAGGCCCTAAAATCCGCCTTTGTGTCAGCTCCGATTCTGTCTCATCCCAACCCTGGGTTGCCCTTTGTCCTCGAGGTGGACGCGTCCGAGACGGGAGTAGGCGCCCTTCTGTCTCAGCGTAGGACACCAGAGGGTCCGCTGCTTCCTTGTGGGTTTTACTCCCGGAAACTGTCACCCGCGGAGTGCAACTATCAGATTGGTGACAGGGAGTTATTGGCCATAGTGCAGGCTCTCAAAGAGTGGAGGCACTTGCTCGAGGGCTCGGTGGTTCCGGTTCTCATCCTGACGGACCACAAGAATCTGACCTACCTTTCTGAGGCCAAGAGATTGACACCACGTCAGGCCAGATGGGCTCTGTTCTTGTCACGTTTTAATTACGTGGTCTCCTACCTACCTGGTTCCAAGAACATCAGGGCGGATGCCTTATCACGGCAGCACTCCGAGCTGTCCAGGGAGGAATCTATACCGACTTCGGTCATACCTCCGAATCAGATCCTGGCCGCCATTCGCACCAGCCTGACCTCTCCCCTTGGTGAGCAGATTTTGGAGGCTCAGTCTGGTGCTCCCTCTGGGACACCCAACGGCAAATGTTTTGTGCCTGAGGAGTTGCGCACTCGGTTGTTGCGAACCTACCATAACTCCAAGACCGCGGGGCATCCTGGTAAGAATCAGCTGTCCTGGGCTGTTTCACGTCTGTTCTGGTGACCTTCCCTACGTTCCGACATCGCCGCATATGTAGCGGCATGCTCCGTTTGTGCCCAAAGTAAGTCCCCTCGGCACCTTCCGTTGGGCCTGCTGCAACCCATAGCCACCGGGGAGCGCCCATGGTCACACCTGGGGATGGATTTCATTGTGGACCTCCCTGCATCCCGAGGCCATACGGTCATTCTCATGATTGTGGATCGGTTTTCCAAAATGTGCCACTGTGTTCCTCTCAAGAAGTTACCCTCTGCACAAGAGTTGGCCACGATTTTTGCCCGGGAGGTCTTCCGGTTGCACGGTTTGCCCAAAGAGATAGTGTCGGATCGGGGGAGTCAGTTTGTGTCCAGGTTCTGGCGCGCCTTTTGCTCCCAGTTGGGGATTCATCTCTCCTTCTCCTCGGCCTACCACCCTCAGTCCAATGGGGCCGCAGAACGATCCAATCAGGCCTTGGAGCAATTCCTTCGTTGCTATGTCTCCGATCACCAGGACAATTGGGTTGACCTCCTGCCTTGGGCTGAGTTTGCCAGGAACACGGCTGTGAACTCTTCCTCTGGGACGTCTCCCTTCATGGCCAATTATGGGTTCCAACCTGCCGTGTTACCGGAGGCATTCTCTCCCCAGTATATTCCGGCTGTGGAGGATCACCTTTCTGCTCTACGTGCTTCTTGGGTACAGATCCAGAGGTCCCTTGAGGTCTCTGCGCAGCGCCAGAAACTCCAGGCTGATCGCAGACGAGCGCCTGCTCCTTCCTACCAGGTCGGAGACCGCGTATGGTTGTCCACCCGCAACCTCAACCTTCGAGTGCCCACTCCCAAGCTGGCTCCTCGCTTTGTTGGTCCCTTCCGAGTGCTTCGCAGGGTAAACCCGGTAGCCTATGCCCTTGCGCTTCCACCTGGCATGCGGATCTCCAACGTGTTTCATGTCTCCCTGTTGAAGCCACTGGTGTGCAATCGCTTCACTTCCTCGGTTCCTCGGCCTCGTCCGGTCCAAGTGGGCAATCACGAGGAGTATGAGGTGAGCAATATCCTGGACTCACGCCTGGTCCGCGGTCGGGTGCAGTTTTTGGTCCACTGGCGTGGTTATGGTCCTGAGGAGCGTTCCTGGGTTCCCTCCGCAGAGGTCCATGCTCCTGCCTTGCTCCGAGCCTTCCACGCACGCTTCCCTCAGAAACCGTTTTTTGCACCGCGGAGGAGGGGCCCTTGAGGGGGAGGTACTGTCATGGTCTTACCTCTCTCCTGTCTCCTTCGTTTGACATGTGCTGGCGGCCATCTTGGTTTCTAGGTCTCTTGTAGCCTCCCACCCTGCGGCTCCTCCTTCCCACTGGGAGGAGCTGGATACCTGGCTCACATATATAGGAGGTCTGTGACTTCAGTTCCTTGCTTGGTCCTCCTGTGTGCACATGCTTCTAAGACTGCTGCTGCTTCTGGTTCTGATCCTGGCTTCGTCTGACTTCTCTGCTGGTTCCTGATCCTGGCCTCGTCTGACTTCCCTGCTGGTTCCGGATCCTGGCTTCGTCTGACTTCCCTGCTGGTTCCTGATCCTGGCTTCGTCTGACTACCCTTCTGGTTCCTGACCTCTGGTTTCACCATCCGTTGGACTTTTGCTTTACAGCTTGATTTTCAATAAAGCCTTCTTATTTTCACTTATCTCTTGTTGTACGTCTGGTTCATGGTTCCGTAACACATGTATTATCGCCGCAACCGGAAGTGCTTGTGCGGCCATCTTGCCTTCGTTACCGGAAGTGTCCGTTCCGCCATTTTGGTTACTGCCATCCTGTGTTAGTCTATGCCTATTTTAGATAATGGCTAATTCCCCACACAGGATGTAATATTGGTCATTTTAGCTACTGGCAATAGTCCCTGTGTAGCAGTCACCATCTCTGGTTGACGCTGCCAGGGACACTTTACAAAAAACAACATTTTATCACCTATATTACTGTAAGTGGTCAAAAACTGTGTTTACTAAAAGTTTTATTTACTAAAAATTAATCAACCCCATGAGGCCATAAAAGAGCAGGAAACAAATACAGTTTTCATTTTTCTGCTGCTATATTTTAAGTTTTCTATATAAACCCTTCTCAGTGTATATCATTACTGATATTTTAACCCTATATAATTAATACACATACTCGTTGGTTTCTGATACTTGATGGTAGGTGATCCATCATCAAGTGATCTAGTGCTGTTTCTTAAATGCTGTTTCTTAAAGGGGAACTGCTCTAATTGCATGCATACTAGAAATATTTGATGTTATCAACTTATTAATGAAATGCTTAGGGGGAATGAAGTGCGGAATACTTAAAAAAATAAAAAATCTTCCAAAAAAACAATTTATATCTAATTCCACATTCATTCCCCTAGGCTTTAATGTGTCTAATCTAAAAATCCACTCAGTTTCGTTCCTCGATACTTCCCTTCTTAAATTTATGTTCCTCCAATTCTGTTCAATTTTATCTATGGCATAAAACTTCATTTTACTGGGGTCTCTGTTATGTTTATTTCTGAAGTGTAATGACACACTATGATGTATATACCCTTTTTTGATATTTCTTATGTGTTCTCCCATTCGCACCGAGAGTTTCCTTGTGGTTCTGCCCACGTATTGCAGCCCACACTCGCACTCTATTACGTACGTTACATGTGTGCTGCTGCACGTGATCAGTTTACCCACTTTAAATTGTTCATTATTGGTGTGAGATTGAAACTGGTCAACCTTTCTTGATCCTTTTGTGGTGCGACAAGGTTTGCATCTTCCGCACCTATAAAAACCCTTCTGGTCAAGGAAGGATATCATCTTTTTGGGTGGATCCGGTACATTTTTAACCAAGGAATCTCGTATTCTCTTTGCTCTTCTGTACACAAATTTTGGTCTAGCTGGTAAAATTGTACTGAGTTGTGGGTCTCCCAAAATAATGGGCCAGTGTTTTCTAATGATGTCTTCAAACACTCTGTAGTCTGCATTGAAACCCGTTATGAAGGTGACATCATTCTTTTTAGGGGGTGCAATTACTCTCTTTTTTAGCATATCATCCCGGTTCAGAGATCCAACCTCCAATCTAGTTTGCTCCAACCTTCCTCTATCATAACCTTTATTAGCAAACCTATCAATTAAGATGTTTGTCTGTGTCTGATAGTCGGCCATAGAGTTACAATTTCGTTTTATTCTGATGAACTGGCCTTTGGGTATAGCCCGCTTCCACTGCGGATGGTGGCAGCTTCCGAATGGTATATAACCGTTACGGTCAGTTTCTTTAAAGTGTGTTTTCGTGTGCAGTTCACCTTCGACCTTGAATATTTCCAGGTCTAAGAACTGGGTCACATCAGGTTGTACGTTTACCGTGAATTTAATTTCATAGTGGTTGGCGTTGATATGCTCTATGAAATTACTTAATTGCTCGCGATTCCCTTTCCACACGATTAGGATATCGTCGATGAATCTTTTGTATATTTGTATGTGTGGCCAGCATTTTCCGAATATCTCCTCATTCTCCCACTTATTCAGGAAAATGTTGGCGACACTTGGGGCGTACTTATTCCCCATGCCAACCCACTTTATTTGGCTATAGTACTTATGGTTGTGCCAGAAGAAATTGTTCTTCATGGCCATCCGCAGACCTTCAAGTATAAACCTTCTTTGTTTTAATTTGAGTTCCGAGTGTTTTTTTAGAGCCCATGCCACTGCTGCCAGTGCATCTGCTTGTTTTATATTCGTATATAGACACTCCACATCTATGGTTATTAATAGTGTGGAGTTATCTACAGGTACCTGTTTCAGTGCGTTTATGATGTCTTTGCTATCTTTAATAAATGATTCACCTTTCGCTGCCAATGGCTGTAGGAATACATCTAAGTACTCTCCCAGTCTTAAATGAACGGAGTTTATGCCGCTTATTATTGGGCGGCCGGGAGGTTTCGATTTATTTTTATGTACTTTTGGTACCTGATAGACTACAGAGTGTTTGAAGACATCATTAGAAAACACTGGCCCATTATTTTGGGAGACCCACAACTCAGTACAATTTTACCAGCTAGACCAAAATTTGTGTACAGAAGAGCAAAGAGAATACGAGATTCCTTGGTTAAAAATGTACCGGATCCACCCAAAAAGATGATATCCTTCCTTGACCAGAAGGGTTTTTATAGGTGCGGAAGATGCACACCTTGTCGCACCACAAAAGGATCAAGAAAGGTTGACCAGTTTCAATCTCACGCCAATAATGAACAATTTAAAGTGGGTAAACTGATCACGTGCAGCAGCACACACGTAACGTACATAATAGAGTGCGAGTGTGGGCTGCAATACGTGGGCAGAACCACAAGGAAACTCTCGGTGCGAATGGGAGAACACATTAGAAATATCAAAAAAGGGTATATACATCATAGTGTGCCATTACACTTCAGAAATAAACATAACAGAGACCCCAGTAAAATGAAGTTTTATGCCATAGATAAAATTGAACAGAATTGGAGGAACATAAATTTAAGAAGGGAAGTATCGAGGAACGAAACTGAGTGGATTTTTAGATTAGACACATTAAAGCCTAGGGGAATGAATGTGGAATTAGATATAAATTGTTTTTTTGGAAGATTTTTTATTTTTTTAAGTATTCCGCACTTCATTCCCCCTAAGCATTCCATTAATACGTTGATAACATCAAATATTTCTAGTATGCATGCAATTAGAGCAGTTCCCCTTTAAGAAACAGCATTTAAGAAACAGCACTAGATCACTTGATGATGGATCACCTACCAAGTATCAGAAACCAACGAGTATGTGTATTAATTATATAGGGTTAAAATATTAGTAATGATATACACTGAGAAGGGTTTATATAGAAAACTTAAAATATAGCAGCAGAAAAATGAAAACTGTATTTGTTTCCTGCTCTTTTATGGCCTCATGGGGTTGATTAATTTTTAGTAAATAAAACTTGAAGACTTCCTGTTTCCTGTGACTACCTTGCAGCATTTCAGGGAATCCACAGGGGTATAAATACAGCCTAAACAGTAGTGTCCACAGCTCTCCTGACGACGCAACTAGCGAAACGCGTAGAGGCTGTTTGGACACACACATTGAGGGTGCAGCACACCAGCGCGCACGGACCCCTTGTAGCAATACATGCGGGGCAAGCACACCTCTTAGGACGCCACTTAAATGCTGGTCAGCGGCTTTTAACGGTTGACACTGCCAAGGACACTCAGTGCCGGTCAGAGGCACTTTATATTGTAAGTGTTATATTTTTTTACCTTTTTAAAATAAATACATATTTTAATATACTACACCATGATGAGCCCCTTGTTTTTGAGGAATTGATGACACCTTGTAAAAGGGAAAAGGAGGCAACACCCACTGACCGACAAAGAAAAGACACCACTTTGGAGCCTAATAATATCTGGGGTCTGGTGAGTGTTGATTTTAACCATTGGTGATGGTGGCACATCTTTGTCGGGTGGAAGAGATAGCGGCACTTTCCTGTACACAGCATTACCAACATTGAACCTTGTGTTTGCTGGAACCTATTGTATAAGAGCAAGATTGCCTGTCATTTGGACTATTTTTAAGTGCAGCCAGCACATTGCACATTTGTATGGTTGTTTGATAATTATTTCACTTTTATTGATATTTATTTTATTTTGTTCCAATATCGGTTATTGGACAACTCACGGTGCAGTTGGTATACTGCATATTGTGTTTTTACACACACATATATATAATATATTTTTTTTGTAATATCTTTCGTATTGTTTTCACTATTTGGTTGGTCAGTAGCAGCAACAACAGCCATTTTTCTCATAGAAGCACTGTGGCATATAGATTGTATGCTGACACACTGATCTAGATATATGATTTAAGTTTGAAATCACTGTGTCACATTTGTATGACTCATATATTTCTTATATTTTTTTTATTGTTTGTATTCAGGTTATTCACACTTAAGATTGGGTACATTGTGGCCCTACTATTTCACTTATGTCCCTATTCCCAGAGATTAAATACCTCTGGATAATTAGATCAGCGCAGACTGATTTTACTGTTGTGGGTTTAGCAGAGAGGTAATTTCTCAGTTGTGCATATGTTAAAATTGCACAAATTTGGCCTGAAGATAAAATAAAACCCCCAAAACATTATATATTTATTGAAAATAGAAACCCTTTAGAATAAAATAGTGGCAGTTGCAATTTTTGTTGCCACATGATATTTGCGGTACTGTTTAATAAAGCTATATTATCTGTAAAAAGTACACTCAAATTAGCTTTGTTTTTAAACAAGCACAATGCAATTTTGGTAAAACAATATAAAGATGAGATTGCATTGAGTAAATACATATCAAACATGTCAAGCCTTTAAACTGGTACTAAAAAAAGTGTCTAAGCTTTAAAAAACTTTACAGATCATCAATTTAGGATTAAATGTAAATGATGACCCTAGAATTATTACTCTCACCCCAGCATGTGTGGCAATACCCAATATATAAAGTGAAATAAGGACAAATATTTCTGAATTGTTTCCCTTTTATATGCACTAAATGCAGCCTATTTAATAATGTAAATATAGTGCAAATAGCGCAACACATAACAGCTAGTTAATCCCATGAACTATGTGATCATATTAAAATTAACATATTAAAGGGGCCCGATCCTCATCTTCTGGGGTCCCTCGGCAGCTGTCTCGGCTCCTCCCCGCTAGAGCTAACCCTCCTCTGGGAAGAACTCTCCCAAGGTGGTTAGCTTGCGGGCACGCTCCCGTGTGATACAGTCGTCGGCCATAGCCCCCTGGCGTGCCGCGACATTGATTTGATTGACAGCAGCGGTAGCCAATGGCTGCGCTGCTATCAATCATCCAATGAAGAGCTGCCTCTAGCTGGGGAAAGCATTGTGGGATCGCGCTCACGGAGATTTGGAGCTCAGAGATACGCTACGCCGCCGTACCTTACCTGGCTTTAGTTCGAATCCTTAAAGATTTTGCGCCGTAAGTTACGGCAGCGTAGTCTAACTCTGGCGGCGTAAGGGCGCGGAATTCAAATCGTCGATTAGGGGGCGTGTTTCATTTAAATGAAGCGCGTCCCCGCGCCGAATGAACTGCGCATGCGCCGTCCCTAAATTTCCCGCAATTTCCCGCCGTGCGTTGTGCTAAATGACGTTGCAAGGA
Source organism: Rana temporaria (assembly GCF_905171775.1). Taxonomy (NCBI): domain Eukaryota; kingdom Metazoa; phylum Chordata; class Amphibia; order Anura; family Ranidae; genus Rana; species Rana temporaria. Next base: position 536,785,588 of record NC_053489.1, read on the forward strand.
CGTAATTTTTTTTAACATAGACGTGAATTACGTCCATCCCGATTCACGGACGACTTACGCAAAAAAAAAAAAAAAAATTCTAAATAAACGCGGGAACGACGGCCATACTTAACATGGCATGTCTTACTATACGCGACGAAATACCAGCTTTAACTATACGCCGGAAAAAGCCGACTAGAGACGACGTAAAGGAATGCGCCGGCCGCTCGTACATTCGTGGATCGTCGGAAATAGCTAATTTGCATACCCGACGCGGAAAACGACGTGAACGCCACCCAGCGGACGCCGAAGTATTGCATCTTAGATCCGAAGGAGTACGAAGACGTACACCTGTCGGATCTAACCCAGATGCCGTCGTATCTTGTTTTGAGGATTCAAATCAACGATACGACGCGGATAATTTGAAAGTACTCGCTCTGTGGATCTGCCCCTCTGTGTGTAATGCCATGCAACAATTTATACTCTGAAAATTCTCTTTCAAAATAGTCTTTCATACAGCAACAAAAGGTTTTTAAACAAGATGATATTGAGATGCGTCTTTTTTTATTCCTTTTTTCTCCGGTGAACAAAGATACCATTCATGTACATCCTCACAGGTCCCTTGGCAAAGTCCTTTGGATGAAAGGGTTGGGAGGAGCTTATGCATGCAAATTGTATGCCCACCTACACCAGGAGGAACACAGAGTGGCTGGCTTTCCAGCAGGTCAGAGATACTGTAGCAGGGGTCTTTTTTTATGTTTCCCACCAGCAGTGTTATCACATGCGTGAACCTAGTGGATGAAACAAGACAAGTTAGGATCCAAATGTCATAGGAGATTCATGTGAATCAATTAGTTCTTGGATTGGTCAGGCTATGTGGAGGCAGAGTTTTTGATTGTAAGTACACTGTCTGTTTTTAGCTAGGTCCTATTTGAAAGGCCCATTCACCACTATAGACCCACAAGTGTAAACATACTTGTGTCCATTTACACCCAGCTACCTCTGATCCAATCCAGTACAATCCAATGTCGAATGTTCTAAGAAGATTCGACAGAGCAGCTAGACTGTACGATGCCGCAATCGTACATTTCCGGTCGAATGTTACGCCAAGCTATAGTAGAATTCCAATGTTGTACGACACTAGTAATCATTATATTTATAAATTATTATTACTAGTCAACCAACATTAGAATTCTTTTATAGTCTATGGGCATAGCATTTGACCATAAATGTCCGCTCGAGGCAATTGTATGTTTTTTGCTGCTTTGTCTAATCTTCATGTCTCCATAATGTTGAATCTATTCTCTCTATGTAGAATAATCTTGGACTAATAGAGTTAGGTTAGGCACATTCAACCTTTTTTGCTATTGTCTCGATAATATTGAATCTTTTCTCTGTATGTCGAATCTTTTCTCTGTATGTCGAATCTTTTCTCTCTATGTAGAATAATCTTGGACTAATAGAATTAAGGTTAGGCACATTCGACCACAGATTTGATAGACACAGATCGCTATTGTCAGAGTCATGTCGAATCTTCTATCTGTATCGAACTGTTTCCGCAACGAAAACTAAAATAAACCATTTTTAAATGTCGGATCTATTCGGATTTCGGATTCTGCACTTTCGTTATCGTTTGTTAGAACAATAACAAAAAAAAACAAAATTCGGTCAAAAATGCATTCGGACAAAAACAAATGCACATGTCTAGTGAAGATGCAGATTAGGGGATCTTACTGATACTAACATTTAATGTGTATAGACCTTGCTAGGCCAAAGGTCAATTAACTCCAATGAGTGTGTCAAATTGGGGGTGAGGTTACAAAACTGTGCAGTGGACATACAGTGGTGGTTATGTTTTGTTGGGGAAAAAAAGACACATCACTACATCGTCACCTTCCAATCCTTTTCAGCCAGGGAAGCTGTCATTTAGGCCTCTGTTTGAGCTATAACTTCCATGGTGCTGCTCATCTGATAAGTTATGACACCGGCCATTTGATGGTTTGCCAGTTTGTTTGAGAGCACAAGCAAATGTTACAGTTAGCATTCCCAGTATGCCAAAAATATAACTTTTTATAACCATTAAATGAGTGGGTTTAGTTATGCTTTAAATTATTTGTGTTACTATATTTAATTTTTTTCATACTATTTGTATGCAATATATTAGACTTTAATTTTGAAAGAGAATTGTATGTGTATAGATACATTGTTGCATTAAATTACACTCAGAATGTAAATGCTATTACACATAGAATGATTAGATGTTATTGGTTGTTTATGTTTGTGGGAGCACATATTTGATGGGATTAATTTGTTGCTACTTTATTTGTGCTATATTTAGATTATTGCAATATCTAATATGTGTGGTGAACTCATCATTTTTGTATATGTGCCCAGCATACATGTTTGCATTTCATGTATGTAGGGCCAAATGACTTGTACATTTTTTTTTCTTTTTATTTATTTGATTGAACTTTAATTAAGCCCTTTTACTAGAAAGCTTATTGTAAAAAAAGGTAAAAAAAAAACATTGGGCTGCTATAGGAGCTGTGAGTTTGCATACATGTTGGTGCTGCCACCAAAAAATAACCAACATAAGTCAGTAACAGCAAAAGAGTTAAAGCAAAACTTTTTGGGAGGAAAGGTTGAGCCCAGGTTCACACTGGGATGAGGGAGTGAAGCCGTGAGAGTTCAGCTGAACTCGCACGATTACACTCCCGCTGGCAGTCCCGATTTCGACCGTAATTATAGAGACATCTGTGCAGGTTTCTGCACAGATGTCAATGTAAACCGCGGGCCGAAATCACAAAAAGTAGTACAGAAACTATTTTTTTAAATCGGTGCAGCGCCGCAAATGCGGCATCGCACCGATTAGGAGGGTGCCATTGCCGGCAATTTGCGGCAAATACCGGCATTTTGACATGCGATTTGACATGCCAAATTGCATGTCAAAACGTACCAGTGTGAACCAGGGCTGAACCCTCTGTTAAGACTAGGGATGAGCCCACAGTTCGAGTCTAAGGGCCTGGTATGGATTTTGGGGTGACCCCAAGCTGTTTGTTTTTATATTTTGGTGTGGAGTTTCCCTTAATATCCATATATCCATACCAGACCTAAATGGCCTTGTATGGACTGGGGGGGGGGACCCATGCATTTGTTTCTTTGATTTGTATCTATATTACTGGGAGTCAGCAATATATTACAGCCCCAAGCACGTTTAAATAAAAAAAAATTGCCGCAGGACTGTAAAACAGATCAGACACATGCACTACTTTTACAGGCATTTAAAGGAATATTCAATTTTTATTGTTTCACTTTAGGCATTCTTAAAAACACTGCTCTTGAAAAAAATGTTTTTTTGCATTGATGCATGTCCCCTGGGGCACAGATTGTGTCCGAACTGGGGGGGGAGGGGTGTGTTTGGCTCATCTCTAGTTAAGACTATATTGTTGTCTGTGTACCTGCTGTGGAAAATCACTTCCCTGTTTGTCCTGTCTATCCCTGAGTCAGAAACTGGGGGTAAGTCAAGCAATTCTTTGTGACAACACTATATTATGGTCTTTAGGTCTGTCTTCCAATTGGCAGCTCAGGCCCTAACATTGCATCCTGGGAGAAAGACGCATGTAGACGCCCCCCCATATCTGGAAGTACTAAGTATTTCCAAATCTCAAAGAGAAAAACAGTGGAGCGATAGAGAGTAAAATATTGGTGAGGGTTCCCTAAATGTGAAAGTGACAAAAGGCTAAAACAATTCTAATGCCTGAACACAATTTTGCAACTTTGACATGTTTTAGTAAAACTATTCATATTAATGAAACTACTTTGTGTATCTGTGTGAATTATACTTTGTTTTTTGTTTTTTGCAGGATAATTTGGGCTTTCATTTTGTGGTAAATGGTAATGGAAAAATGGGCCCAATATAGTAAAACTTTTTTTTTTAATGTATCTGTATTTTTCTTGCTATTACCTTACCCTACCACCAAAGAACAACCCAACATAAATTCTCCTACTCCTGTTGATCACAGTGATACTGCATATGTGTATGTTATTTGTTACACATAGTACTGCTCAGCAACAATATTTTTTTTTATCCTACCCAAAACACACTGGGATTAACACTAACAATGATAATTATTTAAATTGTTTTTTTTTTTAAACCCTACCTAAAATATACATTTATTTATGTTTGCACACTTTTTATTATTTCCATGTTTCTCTTTTGGCAAGGAAAGAAAAATACAATGGCCCGGATTCAGAGAGAATTTACGCCAGCATATACATAGATACGCCGTGTCGCAAGGACGTCATTTGAAGCAATGCACACTGGGATATGTACACGGACAGCGCATGCACTGTTCGTAAATCACGTCAATCACGTCAGGTCATCACATATTAGCATAAAACATGCCCCCCCTTCCACATTTGAATTACGCGGGCTTACGCCGGCCCCATTTACGCTACGCCGCCGCAACTTACGGAGCAAATGCTTTGTGAAAACTGCACTTGCTCCTGTAAGTTGTGTCGGCGTAGCGTAAATACAATACGCTGCGCCGCCGTAACATAAAGCGCAGCTACCTGAATCTACCCCAGGGCATCTTCCTCTCCATTCAGAGGAGAAAAAATTTGCTGGGTAGGATTTTACAATGATTAATCACTATGATAACCAATCAGAAGCTATCACAGCATTCAGGTGATTAGGAACCAAGTTTTCCAGTTCCTATCCTTAGTACAGGACCAGGGGCTCACAGTGAAAACCTGGTCCCTGTGCAGCGCACTTCCAGCACAAAAACATGTACACATATATGCAGCCTCACAGAAGAAGACCCACTTCAGTGAGGATGCATATATGCATACACATGGCTTAAAGGGGTTAAGGAAAGGGTAAAGAAAAGAAAAAAAGAAAAGAAAAAAAGCCATGCTAATTACAGTCCGTGATTAAATAAATTGTTGATTGCAGGGCATAAGCTTAATCCAATCATTCCAAGGGCAGATGAATTCATTCAGTATTACACACCCCAGTGATTGATTCACAAGCAAGTGCACCGCCACCTCATAGAAAACTTGCTTACCAGATAGCTAGCAAAAAATGTGGCTATGGCCCAGCCAAGGCCTTTGCTTGTATGGAAAAATCCCAGGAATTCTATATGGATAGTGGTAGTGACTCACAAGCCGGTAACCATAAGCTATGTAACATATTTTTCAGTAATCAGCCCAAAAAGAGAAGATAGACCATAGCGTGATACTGTCTAAATCACAATTTATTGTTCAATACAAATAGTTGCACTTACATATTGAAGCTTAAAAATCACGCATAAATATAAGAAAAGGGTATTTCCATTGTAAAGAACACTAAACCCTCACAGAAAATCATGATACATGAATTTTCTTTTCTTTATTATTGGGGTCAATATACTGCATGTAGTATTTTCCTAAAACACACTGCACTATAGTACAATAATGAGGACAAGCTTCAAGAGAATTGTTTTTCATTATGGTTAAGTAAAATGCATATATGTAATCAGGTGATTGCACCAGATTCTCATTTTGAAATAATAGTCTACCTTCCCATCAGACCAAATTTCCCTTATAGAGCAGTCTAAATAAGATTGATACTTTTTTAAGATTGATACTCTTTTATTAAGAGAGCAATACTGGCTGATGGTGGTTTCCTTAATATAAATAATGTATACTTTATGTCAATTTACAATGCAAGCATAAAATTTGAAAGATTAGGTATATATGCCTTTTTTATGGATATTTTTCTTTTTTTTTCTTCCAGTTCCAGTAAGGAAGCATTTTAATGTCCTTGTCCTCTTGGCAGAAAGCTTTAATTATATAATTGTACAAGAGCTACTAATATGTTTTGTACCGAATTACAGCAAATGCTTTCTTGGATCTGTTCAAAATATGACATATGACAAATAGCATTGAATTCATGTTATTCCAACTTAAATAAGCAATTTTTGTGCAGCGTGGTATAATATTTATTAAATATACCATATTTAAAACAACATGTACTTTAAAATATAAGTCTTTAATTAATTAATTTAGTAAATAAATAATTATATTTGTACTGTAATGACTTGCATGCATTATGTATATCTCTCGAATTGGAGGAAGACATGCTTTACCTTTTTTTCTCAGTACAAGTTACATTTTTAATGCATGTGGCAAAAAGTGAACTGACATGAATAAATTAAACTAAAAATCGACATGTTTGCAGACTTTTCAGCTGTGGGTTGCCTCTCTGAATAATAGCCCACGCTATTGTCAAAAATATAGCAAGCTAGGGGGGAAAACCTAATAAAATAAACGTTATTATAATTATAATTTAAGAACAAAACAGTTTGGTTTATTTGTACAGATCAGTATATAAGTTATAAAGGATCAATCTATACAAAAGTGATATTTACATGTTATATAAATATCTGCAGGTTGAATCATTCACTGTATCCTTATATCTGTCAGGTCTGTTAACTTGACAGAGTTTTCACAAGATGTGGAAATCCCACTTTGTCTCTTTGGCATTCTTATTTGAATTATAGAATGATGGAGAGAGACTTAAGCCCTGCACACACGATCGGTTTGTCTGATGAAAACAGACTGATGGACCGTTTTCATCGGACAAACCGATCGTGTGTGGGCCCCATCGGTTTGTTTTCCATTGGTGAATTTTTTTTTCCTATTGTTAAAAAAACCATAGAAAAAAACGATCGTCTGTGTGGAAGTCCATCGGTCAAAAATCCACGCATGCTCAGAATCAAGTCGACGCATGCTCGGAAGCATTGAACTTCATCTTTCTCAGCACATCGTAGTGTTTTACATCACCGCGTTTGGACACGGTCGGAATTTTGACCGATGGTGTGTAGGCAAGACTGATGAAAGTCAGCTTCATCGGATATCTGACGAAAAAAATCCATCTGATTAGATTCCATCAGATATATGAACGTGTGTACAGGGCTTAAGAAGGAAGATAGAGTCAGGAACCACAATACTGAGATTTCATCATTTACCAGCAGGTGATTCAAGTATCCAACTAGTAACAAAAATGTTTTTTTTCCAGTGAGAGCTGATAAAGCGGAAGTTTCTCCAAAAACTAATTTTTAAAGCGGAAGTAAACTGACGCAGTACAGATACGCCGTTTACGTAACACATTAGCAGGCCTAAAGTTATTCCATCAAATAGATGGAATAGTACTGTTAAGTATGGCCGCCGTTCCCACGTCGAAATTCGAAAATTTTACGTCGTTTGTGTAAGTCGTCCGTGAATAGGGATTTACGTCGTTTACGTCCACGTCGAAATCAATAGGCCCGTGCGGTGGACTTAGCCGCAATGCACACTGGGAAATGTAGGCACACGGCGCATGCGCAGTTCCAAAAAAACTTCAATCACGTCGGGTCAAGCCTAATTATAATAAAACACGCCCCCTCAGCCGAATTTGAATTAGGCGCGCTTGCGCCCGCCGCATTTACGCTACGCCGCCGCAAGTTAGGAGGCAAGTACTTTGAGAATACAGGGCCAAATCCACAAAAATCGGCGCAAATTTTGTTTTTCAAAACTTATGTCATTTAAGTTACGGCGTCCTAATTTGGTATCGTAAGTGCCGTATCCACAGCGCATTTGCGCCCAAATTTGCGCCAGCGTAACTTAAATTCGGAGGCGTAAGGCGGGGTTATTGCAAGTGGGAAGGAAGTGGGCGTGCTTCATTGTAATGAGCCGTGACCCCATGCAAATGAGGCGCCGGCCGTACTGCGCATGCGCGCACGAATCTGGACCTCACTGGGCATATGCAGAACTTGGCTTGGCGCAATCAGTGAGATAGGTAAAAGGCCAAGCGTACTTAGTTTGAGGATCGCCCTGTGTATAAAAAGCCCCAGTCAAACACACTTCTCTTGCAAAAGTATATCCCAGTGTTTCCCTTCCTAGAGCAAGTTGCTTCTGCTCTGAACGTTTGTTGGTGTTTGTTGGTAAGTTGTGTTTGTGAGAAAAGTTTTTGAGGAGTTGGAGAGTATAGTTGGTGTTTGTTTTTGATAAGTGTATATTTTTTTTTTTTTGTGATTGTATTTTGTGATTGTTTTTTTGTGATTGTATTTTTTTTTGTGTGTTTGTTTTTTAATTTCATAGTAGCTGTCTGCTTGTGTGTTTAGATTTTTGTTTGTTTTTTCAGTGAGTATTTTTGTTTGTTTGTTGTGTGTGTATTGTTGAATGTTTGTTGTGTGTGTATTGTTGATTGTTTTTTGGGTGAGTTTCTTGTTGCTGGGTGGTGTCTGTGATGGCCCCCAAGCGCAGGAAGCTGAATTTTACCCTGGGAGAGAAGCAAAGTCTTGCTCGGGGCATCGTCTGATATGGGCGTTATCTGCATGGCCCTGAGAGCCGGAACACCCCCCCGGCCAGGAGAAAGGAGATAATTTAAAAGATCACGGATCAGATCAATGCGGCGGGGGGGGAGACCAGGACCCCCGCTGGCATACAAAAGAAGATAAATGATCTTAGGAGCCTGGTCCGGAACAAGATGGCAAGGATCGATGCCCATACCAGGGGCACTGGAGGAGGGGGACCCTGCCCCGTCAGGCTGACTGAGGAGGAATGGGCAGTGGCCCAGTGTTTCCACCCACAGCAGGTGGTGGGCCTGCCTGGCTATCAATCTGATGTTCCTGTGAGGACAGGTAAGTTTTTGGTTTTTCTTTCTGGTGATTAGCATGTGTGCGTGGGGGAAGGGAAGATGTGCCAAGTGTGTGGATCCTCAAACCTGTGATTGTTTTGTGTCCTCCACAGATAGCCAGGAGGTTGCAGGCCCATCAGGCAAGGAGGTTGCAGGCCCATCAGGCCAGGAGGTTGCTGGCCCATCAGGCCAGGCTGCTGCACCACCCCCAAGACAGGCTGATGATGAGTCCCAAGAAGGGCAGGATTCCCCAGGGGAGGGGAGTGGCCAAACATCCCCTCATGAGGAGGTTGAGGGGGAGGAGGTTAAGGGGGAGGAGGATGAGGGGGAGGAGGATGAGGGGGTGGAGGAAGAAGATCTGCAGCTTGGCAGGGAAATCCTGTTGGCCTCTGATAGGGTGACCATTGAGGCTTCCCCTGAGGCTACCCCTGAGGCTGGCAGCAGTCAGGCCACCATCAGGGGTAGCCCCTCCCACTCCTCCCCCAACAGGCCACAACCCACAAGGGTCACTCTCTCCCCTCCTCCCAGGCCACAAGCCTCAGGGGCAGGCAGGATGGCGACCCAGGAGACCAGGGGGGTGGCCGAGCGTCTGCCGGTCAGTCTGCTGAGGGACAATGCCCGGCAGACCCACACTCTGGCTCAAATGAAACAAAAAATGACCCAGATGGAGCACAGCCTGGGTGTAATGAAGGAGGCACTCGGTGATGTGGCCACCAACTCAGTGGCGGTCATCACATGCTTGAATGACCTGCATACCGCCACAACAGGCGTGGCCCAGGAGGTGAGTGCCCTGACCCAGGCTGTGCAGGAAAATACCAGGTCTGGCCAGGCCAATGCGGCTGCCCTCACTCTCTGTCTTACAAGGATAGCAGTGACCTTGGAGGGCAGGCCAGCAGGAGGACAGTCACCAGGGGAGGCTCCTCCTTCCCCTGCTCACCCCCCCAAGAGGATCCTCCTTCCCCTGCTCACACTTCCCCCCATGAAGATACTTCCTCCCTTGCTCACACCCCCCCAATGAAGATCCTCCGGTTGGCCATGGCCGCGCCCGTGCCCGTGGCCGTGCCCGTGCCCGTGGCCAGCCCAGGCGTAGCACTCGCCGCCACAACTAAATTAGCAGGGATACTTTTGTTTTTTTATTTTTATGATTTTTATTTTTATTTGTATTATTTATTTTGGTATACTGTACTTATGATTTGTTTTATGTGTGTGAATGATGTGTGAATGTGGGGGGGTGGCATTCCTGATAAAATAAGGGTGTCACCCTCAGTTTTGGTGGAGAAGGGATCCCCAGGACCTGGGAGAAGTGATCCCAGGTTCCTGAATGGTGTATGAATGCACAGTGACATAATCGGAGCCGTGGCGTGGCGTTACTGCTCCCAAGTACCAAAGGGGGGGGGGGGTACTTGGATCTAATCCAATTCGATGTGCATGTGATATGTCTGTGCTAGGGACCACAGTGGTGTGCATTCATGCATTCTCATTGTGACATAATTAATGTGCGTTTACTGTGAAAAAAAACATTCTCATTGTGACATAATTAATGTGCGTTTACTGTGAAAAAAATGCATTCTCATTGTGACATAATTAATGTGCGTTTACTGTGAAAAAATGCCTTTTGCGAGGCGTCTCCTGGCTGCTGTGCATTCAGCAGACCGGGAAGAGTTGGTTAGGGGGGAATGTCTGGGTCGGGGGTCAGGTCATCACGTATGTCAATCTCCAGGCCCCTTCTCACTGCAAAGTTGTGCAGAATACAACATGCACCGATTATCGGGCACACAAAGTCTGGGGAATACAACAGTGTACCCCCAGACTTATCCAGGCATCTGAAGCGGGACTTCAGGAGGCCAAATGTGCGTTCCACAACTGCACGGGTACGAATGTGAGCCTCATTATATTTTTGCTCTCCTGGGGTTTGGGGGTTCCGATATGGGGTCATCATATGGGGTCCCAGTGCATATCCAGAGTCACCTGGAAGGGAAAAGACAGGAGGATGTTAGTCATGCATGTGCCCCTCGTGATGTCTGCATCATGGGGGGGGACAGTCATACATGACACCCATGTCACTCACCAATCAGCCAGCTGTCCCCATAGACGTTCAGTTCCAAATCTCTGGAGATGTTGGTCTGCCGGAAGATGTAGCTGTCATGGCAGGATCCAGGGAATTTCGCACAGACGTGCCATATGAGGGATTGTGCATTCACTATGACCTGGACATTTATGGAATGCCAGTGCTTCCTATTACGGAACATGTGCTCTGTCTCATGGGGGGGCTGTAGTGCCACATGGGTACAATCAATGGCCCCGATGGTTCGTGGGAATCAGGCAATGTGGTAAAAGTCTGTCATGGTTTTCAATCGCTGGACCTCCTGAGTGGGTTTGTGGAATTGATTGGCCATGCGTCTCAGTATTGCAGGGACTACTTGGTGCACACACCTGCTCATGGAGGATTGTGCCATCCCAGCCAGACCTCCACATGTGCGTTGGAAAGAGCCAGTGGCAAGGAAATGGAGTGTTGCCATTACTTTGATCAGAGGGGGCAGGGCATGGGATCGTTGTGTTGGGGTGGTGAGATCATCCTGCAGGATTCTGGTTAATTCCAGGATGGCTTCACGGTTGAAACGGAAGTTGCCATAGACCTCAGAAGCAGTCATGCCAAAGAGATCTCAGCGTGGGCGGTATACCCTCTCCTGTGCCCTCCTCCTCCTCCTCTGTGCCCTCCTCCTTCTTTGCGCCTCTAAAGTAACGAGTGCAGTTAGGATCATGGATGGCCCTGGCATGTTGGCAGACAGATTGTAGTCCAGCAAATATGTGTGCTCAGCTCTTCCTCAATGCTGTTGCTTCAGCAGACATTTACACGGCATGTGTAAAATTAGGGCTGCTTTTATAAAGTGTAACTTCCCGCCGGGAAACTAACAGGTGCGCACAGGGCGTAATCTACGGCGCACACACTTAATTTTGTGGATCACCCTATCTCCCTCATTTGCATCTTTGCCTATCCAAAACAGCGGCGTGACTAGCGTAATTTGCGTCCGTGGAAGCGCCGGTGTAATTTTTTTAGGTAGGACGGAAAAACCTGGTTTTAAGGCGTATCTCGTTTTGAGGATCGGGCGCAAAGATACGCGTGGTGTAAATTTAGAAATCTCGAGTTAAGTCGGCGCATCTGCTTTGTGGATTTGGCCCACAGTACTTGCCTTTCTGACTTAAGGCGGCATAGCGTAAATACGATACGCTATGCCGCCTTAAGGTTGCGGCCATCTCTGTGGATCTACCTAAAAGATGGCAGCTTCCTAGGCCTAAAATGATAGGGGGGTTAACTTTATGGTGCCTTTGCAAGTTGACAGGAGTATAAATGGCCTTCTATTATCTCTCAGCTGTCGTATTTGATCCTCATACCAGCGTTTCTGGGGTGCAATATTTTAATTTATCCTGATTTTAGGTGTATTATTTTAAGAAAGGTATCACTATGTAATTTTTATAGTTCCATGTGTACCCTCTTTTGTTATGGATTTAATTTTTTTTTTGTTTACTGGCTCTTTCTCCTCAAGACAGGATTTTGGGGTGTTTGTTTATTCATATACAAATCTCTTGAAAGACACTGGATAATGATGGTTTGGTAGAAAGTGATCTGAGTAAGGATAAGTTTCAATATAAAAAACTTTCAGTCCCAGTGTATTAATAAGGAAATTCATCAGATCAAATTTTTTTTAACCATAATGCATTGCATGGTCTTTTAACAGCTTTTTTCAAAGGGCTAATAAAGGGTTTTAAATAAGCCAGCCCTATAAGAGGGTGTGGTCACAGCAATTAGGCATGTGCAAAAGGGAAAATGTTGTTTTGTTTCGTTTTAATTCGTTATTTAATTAATTTCGTTAAGTTAGGTTTGTTACATGTGTTAAATTCGTTTTCGGAACTCGTTCGTTTTCGACCGAATTTCGAAAAATCTGGTCGAATTCGAAAGTATTTCGACTGGATTCGACAACAAATAGTCTCTTTTCGAATATAATTTCGAAATTCGATTGGAATTCGAAAAACAAAAAAAAATTTGAATTCCAAATCGAAAACCCGCGGACGAAATTCGATCGGAATTCGAAAAAAATAAATAAATATCAAATTCCGATCTAATTTCGTCCGCGGGTTTTCGATTCGGAATCGAAAACGTTCGTTCGGATTCGGTAAATTCATTAATATTGCAATTCGGGAATTCGTATGCATCCGAATGTCCGAATAATGAAAAATTCGTCCGAATTTCGATTCGGAACAAAACGAAATGCACATGCCTAACAGCAATCATATTGACAATATGTGATAGGGAAAGCATAGGGATATTTAAACCTTTAACAAATGTCATGTAGATAGTAAAATGGTAGCAAAATGCTGTGCGTCTTAGACAGCCCATAGATGATTTAATTTTTTTCGCTCAACCAGCAGGTTGAACACATAAACTGACTTGATTCCCTCATCCACATGCTAAGATTTTGTATTCTGACAGAGGGGAGGCTTCTCCTCTATCACAATACACTGATCAGCACTGACAACTGTAGCCTGCAGTGCTGATCGAGTAGGGTGGGTGAACAAAAGTTGGTCTATAGAATGACTTCTGTACAACCCCTGCCCATTTCCTGATGAACTGGCCCCATTTTGATCAATGCATGTCCAACTTTAGAGAATAGGAGAGTAGTGGGGTATCTTTTTATATGGCATATTTTCTATTTGTGCTGGCTGTTTTTTTCTTGTTTAAGTGGTGACATCAGGGGAATATGCCTGCACAATGTCACTTAGCACAGCAGCTTTTGGTTTCCTTTGGGAAATTCTAAATGATTTATGATTTTATATGCTAAATCAGCTTTCCAACTCACATTGTTGTTTTCAGGATGTGTTGTGTTTATGGGCTCCACTAGTAGGGCAGGAGACAGGTACCACATGTGATATGAAGGAGTCCCCATTACCATCACCCAATGACACAACCCCATCACAGGAAGGCCAAGCACGCAGCTGTAACCAGATCCTGGACAGGAATCCTATGGGGATGGTCCACCACATTCCTCCTATGGGCACACAATTCAAATAGGCTCCACTAGAATCTCCCATACATCATAAGGGAAAAAAAGAATACACCTCATCATGTAGTATTATGAACCCAACTTATTTCAGTAAAAAATATTGCACTCACTTCAGTTTAAGTAAAAACACACCCCTGACAACGCCATTGATGATTAAATGCGTAGGGAGGAAAACTGGCATTCAGCCATTCTTAATATAGAGTAAATCATCTAGATGTGTTAATCACTGGGATAATAAAAAAAACATTATATAGATGGTATATGACTCCATATAGACTTTCTAAACTTTTTTCTGTATAGCGACAATATATATAAGTAGATAATTCTTGGGGGATGCAAGAATATTCAAAATTTTCTGGTTGTCAATTTCAGTGCCCTAGGTGCCACATTGAGAGGGGTGCTACCAGTCTAGGGTTCATGGGTGTGCTAATGCACTTCCATAAATTCTGTTAACACCACCAATCAGCAGCCACCATGTTAAAGTCTGAATTAAAGTTGTTCCCAAGTCCTAGCTTAAACATTAGCAGCAGCTAGTCAGGGAATTAATGGTGCAGCGGGTCTGCGAAGGGATCATACAGCCGTGTTTTCCAACACTCATTCTAAAACACCCCAGTCAGTCCCTGGCAGAGTGATATACACTCTGCCTCTCACATGCTTGCTGTAGGGGAGCTTGGCTATTGGGGATGTTCTTCCACTGATATCACCAAATGATTGCTACATGGTAATCCCTCTCTTTTCTCACTGAGCTCTCTCCACTGCCATCAACTCGCTCTCCCTCCTGCCGCGTCACTACACCTTCTTTGTGAGTTACTTTCACTTCTACACTCCTCTCCACTGATTACTTTATGTCCTGTCCTGTCTCCACACTAGTCCACATTTATCTGTCTTGCACCCTTTCCAGCCCAGCTCACTTTTAATCCCTGACAAAATGTTTTTCCCCTTCAGCCAGCAGTCTAAATGAAGAACGGATTCCCGCATACACACACTGTCCGCACCAGCACATTGTATTCTGACATCAAGATCTGGCAATATCAGAATACACTGATCATTAGCTGCACTTAAAGCGGTAGTAAACTCTCGTTGTTTATTTTTACCTATAGGTATGATTATAATAAAGCTTACCTGTAGGTAAAATGAATATCTCGTAAACCTGCACCATTTAGGATATATTCTAGCAAGCAGCAGACAGTAACATCACCAGTGCATGCGCTCTGAAGGAACAGAATGCACATGCCATTCCTTTAGAGCTGTGTGCCATGGACAAGACGCCATTGCGGCTAAGCCAATCAAGTGGCGCAAGCCCACAAGCACAGAAGGAAGACCAGGTGAAGATGGAAGCCTCTGTATCATTGAAAAAATGCCACTGGAGGGTTTTCAATTTAAGGTAGTTTCCTCATAATCTGCAAGTATGCAGTGCATACGAGCATATTATGCTTTTGCCTTGCAGGGGGAAACATTTTTTAAAGTGTTTACTACCATTTTAAATGGGTTGCAGGAAGTACTGTCCACTGAATGCAACAGGGAGAGGAAGGTGTCGGAGAGGGAATGTTAGTAAAATCAGGTCCTAACCACCTGTGTTTACCACAACCACAAGTCTAAATGAGGCTGGTAAAAGCAAACAGTTGAGCCATGGCTTTACCACTCTGACCACCCATTTCAGGGCTGTACTCATGTAATAATATTTCACCATAACCACTTTGCAGCCTTGTGCAATGCACAAGGTTGCAGCACAGTATGTCAGTTGTCAGCATTTTCAGGGTTAACACATGCATTGAGGAGGTGACATACCACTCCCTCACTGCCTGTCAAAACCAACAATGACATCAGAAAGCCCTTAAAGCCCCTATTAAGCCCCCCTTCCCCCTCACATCCCCTCTAGATCCCTTAATTCAATGCAACAACTCATTCCTAACTGGGGAATGTGTTTTTCCTCAGTCCCTTCCTTGGTCTCAAATGTAAGACTTCAGGGGTCTGTTTGGACCCCTGATATTTCACCAAAGGCGCCCCAACAGCACTGTGAAAAAAATGTAATAATTTGTTAAAAAATGGTAAAAAAAATAAGACTAAAAGCATATTTTAGCCACAACCACTGTTTGCCAAGGTCACCATCTCCCTTATAGGAGCCCCAGTGCATTACTTTGCTCAGAGGTACATGATGCTATTAAGATGGCACTGACATCTCTGATCTCTGAACTTTGCACCACTTACCACTGAACCGCTGTACTCTGCTTCTATTTTAACCACAGCTAATATTCAGCACAATAAAAACCACACCCAATTTGTATTGCAGTGCGCTGCACACGCCTCACTTTCTTGTTCTTTCTCAGGACTAAGGAGGGCCCAACTTATGATCCTGCACATAGGCCCTATTACTTTCTATATCACTGTTACCACATATTTTACCTCAGGATAGAATGATGCATCCCACACCCTACTCTCCCAACCCACCCCCCCCCCAGTTAGTGGCATATCCACCCTTACTTTACCTTGCCCCACTATGAGGGGGCACCAAAATGAGTCTTTTCCCCGGGTGACAGAATGTTTTAAAAAAGCTGAACATTAGATCAGCTTCTGCTAAATGGTGCTGGAGTCTCTGCTGTCACAATACAAACGTGCAGTGGGATCACTGCATCTACATTGTTTATATGAATGCAGGAGTCTGTGAGCTTTTTTTTCACTCAGCCAGCTGGCTGGGTATACCCAGCTTAAGGTCCCTTGCAGATGGAAACAACATTTTTCATTATAAGTTTCAGGCAATTTAAAGCCGTTCATTTGGCCTCAAAAATATTTAGCTTTACTGGCCCTGAAAAACATCTGCACAGCATGAAGCTACTACTGCCATGCTTTGCAATTGGAAAGGTGTTCTCTGCATGATAATCAATGTTGACTTTCTGCCACAAGTTACACTGTGTGCCAAAAAGTTACATCAACAATTAAAATTGTGGTTTCACAATTTCAGACCACATTTTTTCAGATTATTGAGGTGTTATGCCACGTTGGGATTTGTTTCTAGCAATAGATTTCTCTCTTCTCCATAAGGCCTAACCTTGTGAAGAATACAGGTTATAGTTGTCCCATGTATTCTATCTTCCATTTCAGCTGTTGATCTCTGCATCTCATTCAAAATCATGCCCTGTACACACGATCGGTTCGTCTGATGAAAACGGACCGATAGACCGTTTTCATCGGACGAACCGATAGTGTGTGGGCCCCATCGTTTTTTTTCCATCTGTGAAAAAAATAGAACCTGTTTTAAATTTTTCTAATGGTTAAAAAACCGATGGAAAAAAACAAATGTATGTGGGGAAATCCATCGGTCAAAAATCCACGCATGCTCAGAATCAAGTCGACACATGCTCAGAAGCATTGAACTTCATTTTTCTCAGCACATCGTTGTGTTTTACATCACCGCATTGGACACGATCGGATTTTTAACCGATCCATCGGTCTGTTTTCATCAGACGAACCAATCGTGTGTACAGGGCATAACTGTTATGATTTTGGTTGCTCATCTGACTAATGACTTCCTTACCTTATCACAGAGTTTTGGTAGACAGCCTTTTCTATGCAAAGCAATATTATCTTCATGTTTTAATAATAGATTTAATATCCAAGGTATGTTCAAAGCTGGGGACTTTGTATAAACCAATCATAATTACTACTTTTCCGAATTTTTATCTCCAACCTTTTTGATAGCCGTGTGTCTTCATGATTGTGTTTAAATGTTTTTTTCTAACAAGCTAACAGTTTAATTGAAAACATGTGCACTCTATCCAGCTAAATATATTGCTTCATAATGCAATCTATCTACAATCAAGACTTTTCAGTTTTTTTTTATTGGAAAATCTTTTGAAAAGAGATAATATACATTCCCAATAAAATCCATTCCTGGATGTGACAATACAAAATGTACAAATGTTGAACAATTTTGCAAGGCACTGAATACCTATTTGTATACAAGCTGTACACTCAATAATTTACATTGTAGAAAAGTGTAATTTATTCAGTGTTGTCACATAAAAAGATATAATTTTTTTTTTTTAAATAATGTGAGGGGTGTACTCACTTTTGTGATATAAAGTAACTGCACAGGTTTGAATCAAGTCCCTCACACCAAAGGTTATTTAGCAAGTCAAGGAGCAACAAATGTTCTATTGAATTTAGATCTGGACTCTTACGATACTTGAGCATTCCAGGACATTAATAGCATCGTTGTTTTTTAATCAATTCTTGTGTAGTTTCTTTATTGCTATGATAATTTTCTTGCTGAAAGACAAATCTTCTCCGAAAGCTCAGGTTTCTTGCAGACTGAATCAGTCTACTTCCTACTAACAAGCCTTGCAAGGCTTGCTGCAGAAAAACACCCCTAGTGCTACCACCAAGCATCATGGTGGGTATGATTAATTTATAATGATATCAGGCTCACCCCAAATAATGTGTTTGGTCTAATTTGTGCTAGAAAGTCTCCTGCATGCTTTCTGGCAAACTACATGGGGAGATATCATGTGAGTTTTGGTTATTAGTGGCTCCCTTTTCCTCTGCACCATAAAGCTGCAATAACTGTATGAATTGTCTCTCCAATCATAGCCATTGAGGCCTATAACTCTGTAAGAGTGGTCTTAGCCCTCTGGGGGGGGGGGTAGAGAAAGGACGCGCCACCTAAGTGCAGTATTAAAGAGGTTCTTTTAATGACACATTGTACAAAACACACTTACAAGAAGGTAAGGAAAGAAGGCTCATCTGTAACATCCTGTAGTCCTCGTCCCGGATCCATGGGCTGCTTAGAAGTGATGATCATCATGTGCAGATGAGCCTTCTTTCCTTACCTTACCTTCTTGTAAGTGTTTTTTGTACAATGTGTCATTAAAAGAACCTCTTTAATACTGCACTTAGGTGGCGCTTCCTTTCTCTACCCCTCTTTTGTTTACCACAGAGTCAGCTCTCTGAGGACAGCAGCCGCCATTGAACAGCCAAATCACCTGCATTTTTAACTATTGAACTGCCTGTTACTGTTATTTCTAATGGACTAATCACCATACCCCTACCTATACATGTACTTTGTATCTGCGCTGACAGTTACCTCTCCTATTATTAGCCCTCTAGGGGACCTCTCTCACTACTCTCCTTGTTGTTCAGTCAATCACTTTTTAGGGAATATCATCTTCCTCCGAGATTTACAGTTTTGCTATACAAGGGATATTAAATGACTTGGAAATGTTATTGCATCTATCACCACTTTTCAATTACTGTTTCATGTAGTGTCCCTCTGTATTCACTGTGTGGGTTATGCCATTAAAGTAACTCATCAGAAGCTGAACTTTCTAGACACACATGTATTTATACTTCAATCACTTGAAACTCCTTGATTACACACAGGTGATCTCCATTTAATTAAGGATGTGACCTTGGAAAAGAATTGACTGCACCAGTGATGCATTAGATGTGCCATATTAACCACTAGCTGACGGCCGTACGACTTTGTACGGCCGCAGAGCTGCTCTCAATCTCTAACAGGCCGTCTTTTTACGGCCGCCCCTTTGCTCGTTCCCCGCGCTCGCTCCCGAGCGCACAGCGGGGAACTGCTGTGCTGGCCATGTCCCTTGGACACAGCCAAACACGGTAAATAGCCAATCGCAGCGGCTATTTACAGCGCGATCTGTGCGGCCAATGAGAGATGATCTCATATGTAAACATATGAGATCATCTCTCATTGCCGGCTCTCCCATCCTCACACAGACACCGTGTTTGAGGAGGGGAGAGAAATCAAAGTATGGTAACCAGCAAAAAAGAAAAAAAATGTCTAACCAGTGCCACCACCTGTGCCCCCCACAGTACTACAGTGCCCCACACAGTGCCCCCCACAGTACTACAGTGCCCCACACAGTACCCCCCCAGTACTACAGTGCCCCCCACAGTGCCCACCACAGTGCCTGCCACAGTGCCCCCCACAGTACCACAGTGCCCCCCAATACCACTGTGTGCTCGCCAATACCACTGTGTGCCCCCAGTACCACCGTGTGCCCCCCAGTACCACCGTGTGCCCACCAGTACCACTGTGTGCCCACCTGTGCCCACCAGTACCACCATGCCCACCTGTGCCTACCAGTACCACCGTGCCCACCAGTACCAACGTGCCCACCAGTACCACCGTGCCCACCTGTGCCACCGTGCCCACATGTGCCCACCTGTGCCACCAGTACCCCCCCCCCCCCAAATAGCTCAGTGGGAAAGATTCACATTGAGAGGATATTCAAGTCCTAGTTAAACAAAAAAAAAGAATATTATATGACGTGCCTTAAACCAGAATGTCAAGTTGTGAAGCAATATGATTTTCCCCTTTAAAAGTAATTTTTTTATGCAAACACTATTGCCACTAAATCTTCGATCCCTGTGATTTTTTTTTTATAAACAAACAGGCCAAGGATCGTAGCTAATGTAATTGTTAGAAAATCACATTTGGTTGATTACATAATTTCCGCTTTGCTGAAGCAGGGGGGTTAAAATAAGGCTACTGCTTTTATAAGTAAAGAGTGGAATTTGCCAACATTGTAAGTACCGGTACTTTAAACCTAAAAATATGCTTGGATTATAAACAGAGAACGTTGCAGAGTGTTCCGCAAAAACAGTTTAAACATAGGAGGGCATATAAGGAGACCGAGCGACTTTGATGGATACCGAGACATTTAGTAGCTGTAAATGATTCAGTGTGACTTTGGACATTTCTTTGGCAGCAAGAGACATAGATATGACATAGCTGGAACACCCCAGGCAGAAAGCAATTGTTACACAGTGGTGTTTTGTTTGGTCTTGGAGAACAGAGGATGCACTGTTCCTAGAAGTGTGTTTTCCCAGCACTGGATTATAAAGAAGAACAATTACAGTTTTTCCTTTTTCCTTTTCATTTTAGGGAAGTTTTTTTTATAACACTTTTTTTTAAGATTAAACATTATTTATTAATCATTTTTATGTTACAGATTCACACTACTTGCACTTTATGTGTACTTTAAAGTATTGTTTTAAAGGTGTTTATGTGCACATTTTTACTAAGCTGTATTTAGTACATTTTACTACATTTTACTAAGCTGCATTTTTATAAGGTTGATAGTGCAAACACTATGGGGCAGATCCACATACATCTGCGCCGGGCGCAGCGTATGTAAGATATGCTACGCCGCTGTAACTTACTTTGAGTTGGTTTGAATCCTCAACGAATTTGCATCGTAAGTTACGGCGGCATAGTGTATCTCTCGCGGCGTAAGGGCGCGGAAATCAGCGAGTAGGGGGCGTGTTTCATTTAAATGAAGCGCGCCTCCGCGCCGAACGAACTGTGCATGCGCCGTCCGTAAAAACTCCCAGGGTGCATTGCTCCAAATGACGTCGCAAGGATGTCATTGTTTTCGACGTGAACGTAAATGGCGTCCAGCCCCATTCACGGACGACTTACGCAAGCGACGTAAAATTTACAAAATTAGACGCGGGAACGACGGCCATACTTAACATTGAGTATGCCACCATATAGCAGCTTTAACTATACGCCAGAAAAAGCCGAACGGAAACGACGTAAAAAAATGCAACAGCCGTGCGTACATTCGTGGATCGTCGGAAATAGCTCATTTGCATACTCGACGCGGATTACGACAGGAACGCCACCTAGCGGCCGCCGAAAAATTGCATCTTAGATCCGACGGCGTACAAAGACATACGCCTGATGGATCTAACCCAGATGCCGTCGTATCTTGTTTTGAGGATTCAAAACAAAGATACGACGTGGGAATTTTGAAATTACGCCAGCATATCAGTAGATACGCCGGCGTAATTTCTTTGTGGATCTGCCCCTATATATTTAGAAATAGCTAGAACAAGATTGGGGATTTTAGAGTGCAGGGTGATCATGGTTATATAGTTGTGCATGTGTATATGAGATCTATATGTAAACAAGCCTGCAGGGATCTTCAGTGATGTCATGGAACAAATATGGTCAGGACCATATTTGGTATATGACATCATCTAGGATACCCATTTGGTAACATACAGAAGCCAGTGAAGATCTGTCATGTAATTTAGTCAGAATTACAGAGTTATAAGTACAAGAAGGGCTCAGGTGGGGCTCAACCCAAAACCAAAGCTCATCCCTCATGGTAAAATAGATAATATGAGCGTCTTTTTGCAATACGTTGTCTGTGCACCAATTGATCCCAGGGAATCTCAAATTATCTGTAATGGTTTTATGGTTGACTTGTTTAAAGGATTAGTTCACCTTTACAAAAAAACTGCCTATGCAGATAAGGGGTATCTGTAGATAAATACAAAGGGCCAGATTGAGGTAGAACTTACGCCGACGTATCTGTTGATACGCCGCGTAAGTTCTATGATGCGCCGTCGTATCTATGTGCCGTATTCAGGAAACAAGATACGCCTGAATTTTGGCTTAATATGACTGACGTAAGTCTCCTACGCCGTCGTATCTTGGGTGCATATTTACGCTGGCCGCTAGGGGTGCTTCCGTTGATTTACGCATCGAATATGTAAATGACCTAGATACGCCGATTCACGAACGTACTTGCGCCCGTCGAAGTAAGCTACACCGTTTACGTAAGGCGTACGTCTGGCGTATAGTTATCCCTTATAAAGCAGGGGTAAGTCATGTTAAGGTATGGGCGCGGGAACAGCATCGTATTTTACGTCGTTTACGTAAGTCGTACGTGAATGGGGCTGGGCGTAAGTTACGTTCACGTCGTACGCATTGAGCCGTCGTTTCTTAGGGAGTATATGCGACGTGATTCTGAGCATGCGCGCGCATGCGCCGTTCGTTCGGCCATTCATTTACATGGGGTCACGGTTAATTATAATACAACACAGCCACTACCATCCAAATTTGAATTAGGCGGGGCTTACGCCGGCCCATTTACGCTACGCCACCGTAACTTAGGGAGCAAGTGCTTTGTGAATACTGCTCTTGTTATGAGATGCGCTACGCCCGCTCAAACATACGCTGCTGACTGTGAATCTGGCCCAAACTATGCAGCTTTGACGGAAATTAATGCCATCAAATAAATAAAATAATGCTATAGGTGTAGGCCATTTACATACCTCAGACTGACTGGAAAACTCCCAGGACATTGATAGGACATTGTAAAGAGAGGCCCAGTTTTACTGTTCACCTTTATCATCACAGGCGTGAGCTCTTAAAGTGAGTTCAGAATTACTGGATCAGGGGAGAAAAAGTGCATGTGAAGGGGTTTGAATCAGAGAAGGAACTTACTCCTGTGATGGTGAACAGTAATAGCTGGATGCTCTCCTTTTATAAATCAATTAAGAGGAAGGGATTGCCGGTATAAAGTCTGGTATACCATGGCAGATGTGTTGTGTTACAATACATTCACTTCCAGAAACATCAAAGAAGTCATTCTCCTAGTTTCTAATATCCAATCCTTAACTACAAAATATTTCAATAGAAAATAGAAATATAATTCCTTTGTTTGTGGAGCCTGCAAGCTAAATACTCATCTGGCTGAATTACTGGTGGCCCTAGTTGATCTGGTAGCCTCTGAACTGTGAAGAAATAAATAACTAAAGCTAATGTGAAATTATCCTTGTATTCCCCAATTCATGGCACTATATAATTCTTGAGAGGCAACTAGGCGTATAAGACGACCTCCTAGTTTTTGAAGTGAAAACATAGCTTTTGGGCTATGCACACTTCTAAGACTACCCGCTTCCAAGGAAACGCCATTTAAAAAAAAAAAAACATGGATTCCACCACATATTCACCACCGACCTAAATGTAGACACATGGGCTTACTTTATATCCGCCACAATATTTATCACTATTCCAACAGGTGTTAAAGTCACCTGTGCCCCCATTGCAGCCTCTGCTCACCTGTGCCACCATTGCAGTCTCTGCACACCTGTGCAGAGGATCATTACGAGGAAGAGAAAAGCCACGGATCACAGAGTGGATAGTCGGCTGTTACAGCAGAGGTTACATTATAAATGCCTCCTCTCCGCTCGAGGTTACACACAGCCCCGCCTCCTGACCTTGCGCCTGTAACATAGACAGAATGCCAGTCCATTGCTGGGACGTGTTCTGTATATCTTACGGCTTTTCTCTTCCTCCATGCTCTATTCCCCTGAAATCCTATGTGCAGCATTTTAAACCCGGCATATACGATGACTCCTGATTTATGGGCATTTTTTTTTAAATGTAAAAGGCCGTCTTATACGTCGAAAAATACGGTATAACTTGGGAGGCAAATACAATTAGTTTATTATGTGTTATGCCGCGTACAGACGGTCATTTTTTGTGATGAAATAAAATGACATTTTTAAAAATGTCAATTAAAATGATCGTGTGTGGGCAAAATGTCATTTTATGTCTTCTGAAAAATGACAAAAAAAAAATTCGAACATGCTCGAATTTTTTGTGTCGTTTTTCAAAATGTCATTTTTTGTGTCAATGAAAATGATAGTGTGTGGGCAAAACAACGTTTTTAAACCCGCACATGCCCAGAAGCAAGTTTTGAGACGGGAGGTAAAACTACCATTCATAATGGAGTAAGCACATTCATCACGCTGTAACAGACAAAAAAGCACGAATCATCTTTTACTAACAAGTAACCAGCTAAAAGCAGCCTCAAGGCGAATAGAACTTCCCCTTTAGAGTGCCGTCACTTTGTTCATCATTTTTCAAAATGATGGTGTGTATGCTACATCGTTTTTGAAAATGAAGTTTCAAAAATGTCGTTTTTTTTCATCACTTCAAACGTAATTTTTTTTTCATCACAAAAAATGACCGTCTGTATGGGGCATAAGGATGTTAAAATGGTCTTTGATTACTCTTCTAAAAATACTGTCCTTGGAAATTACAAAGGATCCTCCCTTTCTAAAGCTGCAGTTTTCCAACTCATTGAAATTCTACTCTGCAAATTTACCTCCTTCTGCAGCATTACATGTTGCAGAAAAGTAGGGAGCATGTCAACAGATTAGGCCCTTTAAAGAGGCAACCAGATTTAGTAGAAGGTAGAACTGTGACATAACTAGTCACCTTTTCCTATTAGAGAAAGTACCAACATTAACAAAACAAGGAAAGAAGCAACTTTACTCATCGTCATGTTGTTAATGAGGAACCTTATGGTGGAATACTTAGCAGAAGAAAGTTTAAAAAATCACATGCTTAGTATGAATGTCTGGGAGTGGCATAAGATGAATCCAACTCTAAAGATTAAAGATGAAACTGGCTAATATCTTGCAAACATGCCAGCATCGATCAACGTGATAACAGGGATGATGAATTTAGTCAGTTGTGGCCCCATACTCATACAAGGGTGGAACATTGGCTGATTAACCTGCTTTAAACCATCTCTATTAACCAAAATGTGGGAATTCTTGATATTTTGGAAAATACAGTTAAATTTAAATACTATCTCACAGAATGCAACAGCTTCAACGAGGACTTCTACTGCTAAGTCCTGCTTCTGAGGATAGGGCCCCTCTTCAATCTCTACTGTTACACTGCCTCTGCATGTGGTGGCAAAGATGTCAATAATGGTTCCACAAGCAATGAATTGACACAATGAAATTGTTTTTCGATCTGCCATGTTACATTTGGATTGTTCAGCAATTACTTTTCTTTAAGCAACAATACTGCCCATGTAATAAAAAAACAACATACAGTACATCTTTACAAATTCTCTGTTGTGTCTCAACATGCAAACTCGCAATGAAACTATCAATTAAAATGATAATAATCCTAAACTATTCACCCTTAGGAATGCCAATTATAAGTAAGGTAATATCAGCAAATAACTATGCTTTAAATACAGAGGATAAAGACACTCTGATGGATCTGGTAGGATTTAATGTTAATGATAAAGTTTGGAAAAGAAACATGTTCAGTTTTTCCCATTTTACAGTTCACTTGAGTTAATACAAAAAAAGAAAAAAATAGCGATCTGAAGAAATTTTGAATGACAGAGGTGAAGGATTGAAAAATTAGCAGAGCTGAAATAATGTAATAGGAAAGATGGCGTTCATCTTGAAAGCAGCTTTGCACGTTCCAAGAGTCAATAATGGGGAAAAAAAGAAAATGAAGAGGTATAGGTGAAATGAGTTGGCACATGAGCCACAGACCATAAAAAATATGGAAGATTTGAAGAAGGATTGTATTTATAGCATATGTGAAGGTTTCAATTTTTATACAGTGATTCTAAAGTTTACAAAAATGCCCTTCAAAAGACCTAAATGTTCTTGCTGAACTACTGCAAACTTTTAAATGTATTTAGCACATTTGTAAATTTTAAACGTCAACATTTTTTGCTGATGAAATGAACACTCAACTAAACAATTAAGGTTGCACACATTTATATAAAACATATCAGTGTAATTTCTCTAAGCTGGCTAGAGGAGATTTTACTAATAATGTACAAGTAAGCAGGCTCCTTTAAACCAGCCCACATTTGCAACCCTCCTTCTCTCAACACCCACCATGTCCACTAAACCTGCACCCTCTTGTTTTAACATCCAGTGTGCTCACACATCTCTCTTCTCTCACTTCCACCATACCTGCATTCCCACCCCAGCTGCAGACCTACTTTTCTTAACACCCACAACATCAGCATATTTCCTTCTGTCAGCACACATTCGTTATGGAGCCCCCTTTTTTAAGCACCCCCCCTGTACCACCACTTCACCCATTACCACCAATCCTGTGCTATCCCCCCCCCCAAGACCTGAATATGACATCATCTCCTTTTCTATCTCAACCTTCCTACTTCACTCCTAACTAAACGTCATTCTGCAGCCATCCTTGATCATGAACCCAGTACACCTGCACCCCTTGCTCTCATAACCCATCACACTTCCAACCTCAACTTTATCACCATCTACTGTGCCGGTAAACCCCTTCTCTCACCACCACCACCACCAGCTCCACCTGTACCCTTTCTTTCAACACTCACCACTCCTGGTGCCTCCTTTCTCTCATTACCCACTGCAACTGCACTCCACTTGTCTTACCACCCATTGTGCCTGCACCCACCATCTTTAATCATCTATCATGCAACTCACCATTCCTTAATGTCCTTCTCTCAGCACCCACCACAGATGCAGACACCCTTTTCCTAACACCCACCATGCCAGTAAACAAACCTCCTTCTCTCTTTACACGCTTTTCTGCACCCCCTTCTCTTTTATGCACTCACCTTCCTGAATCTTCTCTTACTACCTGATCTTGCACCTCCCCTTCTCTCAGTGCCCACTGCATCATACCCCCACTTCTTTAAGAATCCATCATGCCTTTAGACTTCTTTCTCTCAGCATCCATAACCCCTGCAGCCTTCCTTCTATCATTACCCATTGCACCTGCAAATCCATTCTCTCACCATGTTACACCAACTTTCTTTCACTGCACCCCCCATGCCCATGCCTGCAGATATATTTCTCTCACCAACTATTGTGCCTACTCTCCTCCATTTTTCAGCGCCCACTACACCTGCAGCCTCCTTTCCCTCAGCATCCACTGTGTCTGTAGTCTCATTTCTCTCAGCACCCACTGCAAATGCACCCTCCTTCTCTCACCACCCTTGATGCCTGCATCCCCCTTCTTTCTTTCTCTTATGACCTACTGTGTCTGCATAACTCCATCTCTCAGCACCCTCAAAGCCTGCATCCATTTCCCCTATTCTCGCCACTCACGATGCCTGTCCCCTTCTTTAACCCCCCCCCTTGCCTGCATCATTATTCTTTCAATGCAATCCACACCACTACACTGCATCTCTATGCTCTCACACATTCCTGCTCTTACCAACTTACACTCATCACTGTGATTTTAACTTTTTTTCCCAGCAATGCACTTTTTCTACCACATCCTTACCTGTAGACTGCAAATAATACTTGCACAAAGTGTCTCCCCCCCCAACACTGTACCAGCATGCCCCCCCTTCTAACTACCACAGATGTGCATCCCCGTCACCACTGCACCTGTATGTCTTCTTTCATCAAGTCTTGGCCCATTTCTTCCTGCTTTCCGTCCATGCCCACCCTTCTGTGATGTTATTCTATGCCTGCCAGAAGCACACACACTGCACTCCACCACTGCACATGCAAACCATTCCTCCCATTCTAAAACCACCTTTTTTCTAGTCTTTAGAATACAGGTAATTTGTGCAATGTTAGAAAAATCCCCATCATTACTGGCCCCCAACTGTAATGTCAAAACGTCAGATTTCTTGGTTAGTAGTATTCAATTACATTTAACTAGATGTGTTTTTGCTGAACATATTTTACAGCATATCCAAGCAGCTTGTTCACTCCTAATGACAAAAACCCAAATACAAGCAAAGTAATTTGATATATGCATATGTATATATAGAATGTAAAGCTTAGTATATCAGGGAGATAAAACAGATCAAAAACTTTCTTAGCAAATGGAAGATCCAACTTAGCAGTCTTCCTATACTTTATTGAAAGTAAAGCCCTGTACACACAACAGACAGATGAACCGTTTTTATCAGACAAAACGATCGTGTGGGGGCCCCATCGGTTTGTTTTCCATCGGTGAAAAACAATAGAACATGCTTTAAAAATTTCCTATGGATAAAAAAACGATATAAAAAAACAATCGTCTGTGTGGAAGTCCATAGGTCAAAAATCAAATCGACGCATGCTCAGAAGCATTGAACTTCATTTTTCTCAGCACGTCGTAGTGTTTTACGTCACCGCGTTGGACACGGTCGGATTTTTACCGATGGTGTGTAGGCAAGACTGATGAAAGTCAGCTTCATCAGATATCCGACGAAAAAATCCATCGGATTAGATTCCATCAGATATCTGATCGTGTGTACAGGGCTTAAGACTTTCAAGGACAGTGAGGTAAACATTTTAGACAAAGAAGACAACTGACTTTCATAACATATCTTGTTCTGCTTTCTGCCAAACAATATGGTTATACGGTTCATGATTTCTAACTATATATTCCCTTGGATAATAAAGTGCATGTGCACCTGAGATGACCACGTTTTTTGTCATGAAGGTAAGGAAGTTCATTTACTAGGCACAATGAATTGTGTATGATGTCCCCATTAGGATTATTATGGTTTCTATAATGATTTATGTACTACCTCTAATGTTATGCAAGATATTACTTTTTGAAGAATGGACATGCTGTAAAGTGTATGCCCTGGGAAATATTATTAAAGATATCATTGGTATAAAAAAAATCATAAGAAAAATTGTATTTGCACCCTTAGTATTTCTTTTGTGATGGATATCATTTTTTAAAGGAACAAAGCGAGGTTTAGTGTTTGAACCACATGTTAGAACTGCAGGACATTCAAGTCAAGTAGTGGGATAGCATTTGTTACACACAGTTATTCTTTATTTCAGTAGATTTCAACCTGGTAGAGATAACTGTATTTATTTTTACCAGGATGAAACATACTGTGTATTTTATCTCCCTTTTTTTTCTTTTTCAGCTTTATCCCGTGCATTGATGACAGGGAGACAGGCAGATAAGTGGATTTCCACTCCATTTAAACACTGGAAAACATATAATGCAAAGAACATGGAAGAACACAAGAACCAACTTTGTTATATATAGTGCTCATATTTAAGGGCCTGGTAATTGAATTTGGGGGGAATCCCCACGCATTTTTTTAATGACTTTTCTCTGTATTGCTGGGAGCCGACAATTCATTTTGGCCGCGAGTGGTTTTAAATGACTTTTTTTCCTTCAGAAATGACACTTTGTGCAGGGACAGTTCTAAGCTTGGGAAACAAGCGCTACTTCACCGGCATACTATACACCACCCCCCGCTACAAAATTTAAAGGAATATTTCACTTGTATTGTTTCACTTTAAGCATTATTAAAATTACTGCTCCCGAAAAAACAACAGTTTTAAAAAAAAAAATTGCATTGATCCATGTCCCCTGGGGCAGGACCCGGGTCCCCAAACACATTTAGGACAATAACTTGCATATTAGTCTTTAAAATTAGCACTTTAGATTTCTTCCATAGACTTTTACAGGGTGTTCGGCGGCTTTTCGAATTTGCCGCCAACACCCCAAATTGTTCGCTGTTCGGCAAACGGGCGAACAGGCAATGTTCAAGTCGAACATGAGTTTGACTCGAACTCGAAGGTCATCCCTAGTGAGGAGTACAAAGACAAGTGTGTCTTGCCTACAGTCAAGCATGGTGGTGGGAGTGTCATGGGCTGGGGCTGCATGAGTTCTGCCGCCACTGGGAGCTAAAGTTCATTGAGGAAATCATGAATGCCAACATGTAAGGTGACATACTGCAGCAGAACATGATCTCTTCCCTTCGGAGACTGCGGAGACTGGGCCACAGGGCAGTGTTCCAATATGATAATGACCCCAAACACCTCCAAGACGACCACTGCCTTGCTAAAGAAGCTGAGAGTAAAGGTGATGGACTGGCCAAGCATGTCTCCAGACCTAAACCCTATTGAGCATCTGTTGGGCATCCTCAAAGGGAAGATGGAGGAGCCCAAGGTCTCTAACATCCACCAGCTCTGTAATGTCGTCATGGAAGAGTGGAAGAGGAGTTGTGAAGCTCTGGTGAACTCCATGCCCAAGAGGATTAAGTCAATGCTGGAAAATAATGGTGGTTACACAAAATATTGGGCCCAATTTTGACATTTTCACTTAGGGGTGTACTCACTTTTGTTGCCAGTGGTTTAGACATTAATGGCTGTGTGCTGAGTTATTTTGAGGGCACAGCAAATTTAGATGGTCATACAAGCTGTACATTTAGTACTTTACATTGTAGCAATGTGTAATTTCTTCAGTGTTGTCACATGAAAAGGTATAATAAAATATTTACAAAAATGTGAGGATTGTACTCACTTTTGTGAGATACTGTATATATATATAAAAACAGTTGTTTACCACTCACACAAATACACTTCTCTGATGTGTCCTAATAAGATTTTGCAGCTTTTGGGTTTTGTCTTCCATCCAGTTGTGTAATGTTCTGACTTCTGACTTTTTTTTTTTTTTACAGAACACACATTTTTGGGTTTTCATAGCATAACACAAATCCAGCAAGTCATAATACAATTCCCATATACCCTAAAATAGGAAACAAGGCTATACAGGAAAATCAGAAATGTTGATCCCTTGCCACAGTGGTATAGTGCAAGGAGTAATAATATAAAACAATTTAAATAAATTAAAAGGTTGGTGGCTTAACAATCCTTCTAGGCCAATAGGCTGTAAAAAGAGTAAACTACACAAAAAGTACACATGAGGTTGGAATATAATTGTAGATGGGGCAAAAGTGAGGGTAAGCAGAAAGAAACAGGGAGAAGGAAGAAAGAAGTAAAAAAAGGGGGTGGTGGGGGGTGCAGGAACACAAGGTGCCCTGGGCAAATAGGGCAAAAAGAAAAAGAAGAACTGAGCCGTGGAATCATGTTCAGTTTGTTACAGAGATATCAAGGCATCTTTGAATGTCAAGGAATCCTTGTAAATGATTCTGGTGTTCAAAGGATTTATATAAGTTTGTATATTGATCATAGGGCCGGGCAGTCAATTCCTCCATACACTGGAGGAGGGATAGTTCAGTAACCTATTCCTACATTGTAGGAATATGTGTGGTCTTCCGGTGTCAGGGGACAGTTGCCCTGGTGGCTAACATGAAGAAACAGAAAACATGTGTCACCTAAAAACACAGAGAGACGTTCTATTTCCAGATACATAAGGATGTTCCATCCCATTATTTCCTTGTATGTGGTGAAGACACAAGACTAAAAAGTTTGATCCAGTAGCAAGACCACCAAATATGTAGCATAGATCTGATCTCCCCCTCACAATGCCAACAATACATGGAATTTCAATTTGCAGAGAAAACCTAATTGTGTGCAAGGAAAAAAAAGGTTTTAATTGCACATGATTGTATAATGGAAGTTATCAGAGCTTAACCTAAATCACTAAGGGCCAAATCCACAGCCAGCGGCGAAAAATAATTTTTTCCTAACTTATGTCATTTAAGTTACGGCGTCCTAAGTTGGTGTCGTAAGTGCCGTATCCACAGCGCATTTGCGCACAAAATTGCGCTTACGTAAATTAAATTCCGAGGCGTAAGGCGGGGTTATTGCAAGTGGGAAGGAAGTGGGCGTGCTTCATTGTAATGAGCCGTGATCCCATGCAAATGAAGGGCCGGCCGTACTGCGCATGCGCGCACGAATCTGCACCTCACTGGGCATGTGCAGAACTTTGCTCGGCGCAATCAGTGAGATAGGTAAAAGGCCAAGCATACTTAGTTTGAGGATTGCCCTGTGTGTAAATAGCCCCAGTCAAACACACTTCCCTTGCAAAAGTATTTCCCTGTGTTCCCTTCCTAGAGCAAGTTGCTTCTGCTCTGAACGTTTGTCAGTGTTTGTTGGTGAGTTGTGTGTGATAGAGTATTTGTGGAGGAGTATTAGATTGTAGTTGTTGTTTGTTTCTGATAAGTGTATTTTTTGTTTGATTGTTTCTGCTAAGTGTTTTTTTTTTTTCTGCTTGGATTTTGTGTTTGTTTTTTGGGTGTTTGTTTTTGACTTTGTAGTAGCTGTCTGCTTGTGTGTTTTGATTTTTGTTTGTTGTGTGTGTATTTTTGTTTGTTTGTGGTGTGTGTATTTTTGTTTGTTTGTCCTGTGAGTTTTCTTGTTGGTGGGTGGTGTCTGTGATGGCACCCAAGCGCAGGAAGCTTAATTTTACACATGTGGAGAAGCAAATCCTTGCCAGGTATATCATCCAATATGGGCGATATTTACATGGGCCTGAGAGCCGGAACACCTCGCCGGCCCAAAGGAAGAAGATCTATAAAAAAATTACGGATCACATAAATGCAGCGGGGGGGGGGGAGACGAGGACCCCCGCTGGCATCCAGAAAAAGATCAATGATCTGAGGAGCGTGGTCCGCAATAAGGTGGCAAAGCTCACTGCCCATAGGAGGGGCACTGGAGGAGGGGGACCATGCCCCATCCGGCTGACTGAGGAGGAATGGGCAGTGACCCCGTGTTTCCAGCCAGAGCAGTTGGTGGGCCTGCGTGGCTTTGACTCTGATGTTCCAGTGAGGCCAGGTAAGTTTTGGGATTTTCTATCTGGTGATTAGCATGTGTGGGTGGGGGAAGGGAAGATGTGCCAAGTGTGTGGATCCTCAAACCTGTGATTGTTTGGTGTCCTCCACAGATGACCAGGAGGTTGCTGGCCCATCAGGCCAGGAGGATGCTGGGCCATCAGTCCAGGCTGCTGCACCACCCCAAGGACAACAGGCTGCTCAGGAGTCCCCAGGGGAGGGGAGTGGCCAAACCTCCCCTCATGAGGAGGATGAGGGGGAGGAGGATGAGGGGGAGGGGGATGAGGGGGTGGAAGAAGAAGATCTGCAGCTTGGCAGGGAAATCCTTCTGGCCTCTGATCTAATGACATTTGAGGATACCCCTGAGGCTACCCCAGAGCCTACCCCAGAGGCTGGCAGCAGTCAGGCCACCATCAGGGGTAGCCCCTCCCACTCCTCCCCCAACAGGCTGCAAACCACAAGGGTCACTCTCTCCCCTCCTCCAGAGCCACAAGCCTCAGGGGCAGGCAGGATGGCGACCCAGGAGACCAGGGGGGTGTTTGAGCGTCTGCCGGCCAGTCTGCAGAAGGACAATGCCCGGCAGACCCGCACTCTGGGTGACATAAAAAAAACTCTGACCAAGATGGAGCACAGCCTGGGTGCAATGAGGGAGTCACTTGGTGATGTGGCCACAAACTCTTTGGGGGTCATCACATGTTTGTGGGACCTGAAGACCGCCACAACAGGCGTGGCCCAGGAGGTGACTGCCCTGACCCAGGCTGTGCAGGACAATACCCGGGCTGTGCAGGACAATAACCGGGCTGGCCAGGCCAATACGGCTGCCATCACTGGCTGTCTGAACAGGATAGCAGTGGCCTTGGAGGGCAGGCCAGCAGGAGGACAGACACCAGGGGAGGCTCCTTCTTCCCCTGCTCACTCACCCCCCCATGAAGATACTCCCTCCCCTGCTAACACCCCCCCCCATGAAGATCCTCCAGTTGGCCGTGCCCGTGCCCGTGCCGGTGCCCTTGGGCAGCCCAGACGGAGCACTCGCCACCGGAATTAATTTTCAGGGGTACTTTTGATTTTTTTTTTTCATGATTTTGTTTATTATACTGTATTTATGATTTGGTTTATGTGTGTGAATGATGTGTGAATGTGGGGGGGTGGCATTCCTGATAAAATAAGGGTGTCACCCTCAGTTTTGGTGGAGAAGGGATCCCCAGGACCAGGGAGAAGTGATCCCAGGTTCCTGAATGGTGTATGAATGCACAGTGACATAATTGGAGCCGTGGCGTGGCGTTACTGCTCCCAAGTACCAAAGGGGGGGGTACTTGGATCTAATCCAATTCGATGTGCATGTGATGTGTCTGTGCTACGGACCACAGTGGTGTGCATTCATGCATTTTCATTGTGACATTATTCATGTGCGTTTACTGTGAAAAGAAACATTCTCATTGTGACATTATTCATGTGCGTTTACTGTGAAAAAATGCCTTCTGCGAGGCGTCTCCTGGCTGCTGTGCCCTCAGCAGACCAGGTAGAGTGGGTTAGGGGGGGATTGCCTGGGTCGGGGGTCAGGTCAGCACGTATGTCAATCTCCAGTCCCCTTCTCATGGCAAAGTTGTGCAGAATACAACATGCACCGATGATCTGGCACACAAAGTCTGGGGAATACAACAATGTACCCCCAAACTTATCCAGGCATCTGAAGCGGGACTTCAGCAGCCCAAATGTGCATTCCACAACTGCCCGGGTGCGTATGTGAGCCTCGTTGTAGCGTTGCTCTCCTGGGGTTTGGGGGTTCCTGAATGGGGTCATCATATGTGGTCCTAGGGCATATCCAGAGTCACCTGGAAGGTAAAAGACAGGAGGATGTTAGTCATGCATGTGCCCCTCGTGATGTCTGCATCATGGGGGGGGGGACATACCTGACACCCATGTCACTCACCAATCAGCCAGCTGTCTCCATACAGGTTCAGCTCCAAATCTCTGGAGATTTTGGTCTGCCGGAATATATAGCTGTCTTGGCAGGATCCAGGAAATTTTGCACAGACGTGCCAGATGAGGCCATGGGCATCTACAATTACCTGGACATTTATGGAATGCCAGTGCTTCCGATTCCGGAACAGGTGCTCTGTCTCATGGGGGGGCTGTAGTGCCACATGGGTACAATCAATGGCCCCGATGGTCCGTGGGAATCGGGCAATGTAGTAAAAGTCCGTCATGGTTTTCAATCGCTGGTCCTCCTGGGTGGGTTTTTGAAATTGAATGGCCATGCGTCTCAGTATTGCAGGGACTACTTGATGGACACACCTGCTCATGGAGGATTGTGCCATCCCAGCCAGACCTCCACATGTTCGTTGGAAAGAGCCAGTGGCAAGGAAATGGAGTGTTGCCATTACTTTGATGAGAGGTGGCAGGGCATGGGATCGTTGGGTTGGGGTGGTGAGATCATCCTGCAGGATTCGGGTTAATTCAAGGATGGCTTCCCGGTTGAAACGGAAGTTGCCATAGACCTCAGAAGCAGGCATGCCAAAGAGATCTCGGCGTGGGCGGTATACCCTCTCCTGTGCCCTCCTCCTCTGTGCCCTCCTCCTTCTTTGCGCCTCTAAAGTAGCGAGTGCCGTTAGGATCATGGATGGCCCGGGCATGTTGGCAGACAGATTGAAGTCCAGCAAATATGTGTTCTCAGCTCTTCCTCAAGGCTAGACCTTTACACAGCATGTGTAAAATTAGGGCTGCTTTTATAACGTGTAAATTTGCGCAGGGAAACTAACAGGTGCGCACAGGGCGTAATCTACGGCGCACACACTTAATTATGTGGATCGCCCTATCTCCCTCATTTGCATCTTTGCCTATCAAAAACAGCGGCGTGACTAGCGTAATTTGCGTCCGAGGATGCGCCGGTGTAATTATTTTAGGTAGGACGGAAAATCCAGATTTTAAGGCGTATCTCGTTTTGAGGATCGGGCGCAAAGATACGCGCGGTGTAAAATTAGAAATCTCGAGTTAAGTCGGCGCATCTGCTTTGTGGATTTGGCCCTGGGGAAAATTCAGTTTGCAAAGTGACCTGTCTATATACCTTTAGTAAATCAATCCCAGACCCTCCTTATCAAAACACAGTTCTTCATTGGAAATAAGGTCACTATAGACCCCACCTAATTTTTTTAATTGATACAGAGATGCCTGAAGCAGAAAATATTGTAGCTCTAGATAGGACAGGGGTCTAAGGCACCCAGTATCAAGGCCTGAAAGATGTGGGTAGGAGGCCATGTCCATCAAAGAAACAGAAGTACTATGAAGCCCTGCGAAAAGTCAGGTTCCCTAAAATTTGGGTGATAACACCAATATCACCAATACGTGATTTCTTTCAAGGGTCAAAAAAAATCATGTGATGAAACCGGTCCGGAGGAGCCAGTGACACTACCCACAGTGCTTGAATGTGCTGAATGTGGAGGGAGAGGAATTCTGCTGTCTGCACTGACCGCTCTATAAGCATTACACTATCAAACTAAATGTCAGTTTAGCTATCCAAATCTCTTGTTCTATTGTCCCATAGCAAATTTGTGCATTGATGATGTCCTAATTTTTCTTTGAGAATGACTGCATTCGGAGAAGTCATGATATATTTATGCACTATATATGAAGATTATCAGTCTCTGATGTGAGCTTCTATCTGGATAGTACTTCTCTCAATCAAGATAGATGTGTGTGTTTTTCCTTTCCTTGGCAATCAACTAATTAACCGTTAGGTGAGCAGTACACCCACTAACTGGTCGTGGTGATTAATTGTTCACATATTAAACTTTCATGGCTGCATTCTAAATTTACACGTATTGGCCCAGATTCTTGTACACTGGGCGTATCTCTGCGGCGGCGTAACGTATCCGATTTACGTAATGCCGCCACAAGTTTTTCAGGCAAGTGCTTTATTCACAAAGCACTTGCCTGTAAAGTTGCGGCAGCGTAGTGTAAATCACCCGGCGGAATTCAAATTCGGTGGGTAGGGGGCGTGTATCATTTAAATGAAGCGTGTCCCACGCCGAACGAACTGCGCATGCGCCGTCTGTAAAATATCCCAGTGTGTATTGCTCCAAATGACGTCGCAAGGACGTCATTGTTTTCGACGTGAACGTAAATGATGTCCAGCCCCATTCACGGACGACTTACGCAAACGACGTAACTTTTTAAAATTTCGACGTGGGAACGACGGCCATACTTAACATTGACTGCGCCTCATATAGCAGGGGCAACTTTATGCCGGGAAAAGCCTAACGTAAACGTTGTAACTTTACTGCGTCGGCCGCGCGTACGTTCGGGAGTTCGCGTATCTAGCTAATTTGCATACTCAACACGGAATTCGACAGAAGCGCCACCTAGCGGGCAAAAAAAAAATTGCAGTTTAGATCCGACGACGTAAGAGACTTACGCCTGTCGGATCTAATGGATATCTATGCGTAACTGATTCTAAGAATCAGTCGCATAGATACGACGGGTCAGATTAGAACTTACGACGGCGTACATGGCGCTGCGCCGTCGTAAGTCCTTTAAGAATCTGGGCCATTGTTTTTATGCCATTGGAATGTGTATACATTTATGTAATATTGGAAGGTTGATTTTAGCGCATTATTACTTTATTAATATAGTAAATAAGAATATATGGGTGAATGAGATCAGCCTGGATCTGTCCCATAGATATATACCCAAGTGAAAGCCTGGTGAATGAAGCCAAGTGAAGGAGAGGTATTATATGGGGAGCCACTAGACTCCCTGGAAAAAGCTAATGTAAAGTGCAACACATTGATTGGTATTAAAGGGGTTGTAAAGGTACAATATTTTTACCTAAATAGCTTCCTTTACCTTAGTGCAATCCTCCTTCACTTACCTCATCCTTCGATTTTGCTTTTAAATGTCCTTATTTCTTCTGAGAAATCCTCACTTCCTGTTCTTCTGTGTGTAACTCCACACAGTAATGCAAGGCTTTCTCCCTGGTGTGGAGTGTCGTGCTCGCCTCCTCCCTTGGACTACAGGAGAGTCAGGAAGCCCACTAACACACTGCTCCTTTCTCTATCTGCAACGTAGAGAGCGTCCTGACTATCCTGTAGTCCAAGGGATGGACTTGTTCCAAATACAGTAAGAGTGATTTATAAGGTGTTATTCTACTGGCTATGATTTTTACATAAATCTTTAAATTAATAGTAAGGCAATTTGATGATAGCCCCAACACTGAGTAGAATATTTTTGATCCTTCAGAATCACAGTGACGTAGACCTCTTGTGTCCATTTGAGAAAAGATGTTAATGGAGATGCAGATTTAAAGGTGTCTTTTAGGATTGGTGAGAGGACTGTAAAGTTTTTGTAGCAGGTTATGTAAACCCACTAGGGCCAGGACTCTACCAGATAGGAGGGAAGAGATAGTATGTTGGATTTCTGCAGTAGAAAAGGGCAGTTTAAAGCACAGAGTTATGCCATGTAGAGAACTAAGTGTACTCAATATATTACAGGATTATAAAACTATTGCAGGGTGGTAGATCAGTGTCCTGGTACGATCTAAAATATGTTAAAATCTATGTAATAACTTTGGAAGGCTTGAGCTATGGCATGGGCAATGGGTCAAACAGTGGTTAAAATGTTGGTTATCAATATTAGAGATTGTTTTGCCCAAACAGAGCATGTCAGGAACGTGTTCACGGATCAATCTATAAAACAGTTTTAAAGCAAAACTCTGGGGATTCAGGCATTTATCCTAGGTGTTTCTCTAAAAGCAGGCCTTTACTCTAGCTCTATGGCTCCTTATCCCCGCTGCATTCTGAAAAGCCACCTTTTTTTGTTTTTGCTGTTCATCTTTTTTTTTTCCTGGGCCCTGCCCTCACCACTATTCTCACCTAGGTGAGAATGATGTGCCCTGTCCTCACAGTCTCCTGAGATATCTACATAACATATCCTATGAGGCAGCAAGAATGGGATTATAAGTGGCCAGTGGGTGCAACTGGAACATGTCATCATGGGCTGGCTATCCAAACCTGGGATAAGCAGCCAGCTCAGCATGGTAGGGGTGGACCATGATAGTGTCACAGGAACCCCACTGTCACGCTTAAACGGAGGATGGCTGCAGGAAATGCTACATGACAGCAAAAAGTGGGTAAAAAAAAGGCAGAGGTAAGTGAAGTTCCTCTTGGTGAAGTTAGTCACAAACAGTAACAGAAAGAGATGTCTACCAATTTAACCATTGAAATGATTATCAAGTGTCCATTTGTTTTTGTTTAAAATGACAGTGAAATTGGTACTGGGATAAAAAAAAAAAAAATCCCTTAAACAAGTATTTGATCATTTAAAGTAAAAGTTCCATTCTCTCATTAAATGACTGCCCATTATATGTAAAGATGTTTGTGTACCAAATGGTTGTAATTTATTAATTATTTTGACTCTAACGTCATAAAAGCTCTTTAAAAAGATGTACTATGTTTCAGAGATTTTCCATTGCATATATTAGTGTCTCTGTAAGCTATAATGCAAAAATTATTTTGTTTACACATAGCATACAAGCACAGACATAAAATTAAGTGCCTGTTTATATTATATCTTTGGAAATTAACAAAAAAGGCATTGTTAAGTGCTAACATGACAGCTTTATTTTTTGAAAACAAGTAAAAAATATAGAGAAATAGCAGCAGCTAACACTGAGATTTTTTTTTATTATTATTTCACATTAGATAAACTGCTGATGCAGTTATATAAATACTGTAAAATTTAAAATTTCTAGCTACAAAAACAGTTTTAAATATATTGTAGATATAAATCCATTTTTTGTTAGTATGCTTTAGCGTGATAAACCTTGGATAGCTACTGTATCTGTAAAGAAAATAACCTGGACACATTAAGATTATTATGGTCAATATGCCCCTCTGTACTTTCTTTGCACTTTATTGAATGATGTAAACAGCTACTAGAGCCAATTAAAATTCAGCGTTTACTAAATGCTATTTCCAGGCTAATTAAATAAGTCAAAAAGCAACATATACATTTCAAAGAAATGCTAAACCTGAAAAAATGTAATATTTCAATAATCAGATTTTAGCTTCCTACTTTAGTTTCCCACCTATCTTTTAGTGAAATGAGTTAAAAAGCAACATATACATTTCAAACATTTGCTAAAACCAGTCAGATCTCATCCTTCCTAATTACATTTTGTTTCCTGCCTTCAGCACATAACTACTCTTTATACTGTGTGCCACAAGTGTTTCCCCATCTTCCACTGCATGCACTAATAACAGTTTATGCTTTATAAACCTTTTGGGTGTTAAGGAGTAATTAAAAAGTAGTCAACTGTGCCTGTTTAATTTAATTATAAGTATGTGCTAAAAACATATAATTCATCTAATTTATTCATTTTTTTATTTATTTAAAAAAATGACATAGCTGGCAAATTTGCATGTACATTTGTTTTATGAAAATTGGGCAAAACCAAATGTAATTAATAGTTACATGTATTTGCTATTTCCCTCTAGCATCTAATATTGTTACATTGTATCTCTTGTTAGAAAAATGTAAGTATTTTGTATGCTCGTCAGCTCTATCAAGTTACCATAATTTGGTATTTTACTACTGTCCATAATAAAAGAGCATTGGTTCAAAAGAGAAAATAGCATAAAGAACAATCTTTTTTGACCAGTTTGAACAATTCTTTGGACAAATAATTATGTGAATTGTCTATATATAAATCCCTTACAGTCTCTTAAAATGCCTATTCAAGATGGAAAACTGAACATTTAATTGGCTAGTGGCATCAATTATGGGAGCGTTACACAAGAATTTCCAAATCCAATTTCATGAGAACACATTACGGTAACTCTAGCTATATTGGTAAGTATTAGGGATGATGACAGCTCTTTTTTCTCGGTTACACTTTTTTGTGTGTATAAGTAGGGGTGCTGCGAACCCAACACACATTCAAGTGGGGGGGGGGGGTTGATATCTGGGGGCCCCTTTTAATTTAAGGAGAGGGAATAATGCTCATCCACCCTTTTCTGGCCTATTGCTCTGATTAAGATTTTGGTATTATTACCAAATTATCCTTGGTATTATTAGTGTGATTTTTCCCTTTAGGCCCCGTACACACGACCGAACATGTTCGATTAAACTGGTCCGCGGACCGTTTTCATCGGACATGTCTCCCCGTGTGTACAGGGACTGAGAATTCAGACCAGACTCAAAGGATCAAAGGAAAGTATGTATTTAGGGATGGAATGCTACACAATTTTTTTTTTCATTCTTGCTGCAGAACAAGCAAAAATAAATTTACAAACAAAAAAAATGCTGGCAAATTACATGCGTTGTCAGCTTATTTAAGAAAAAACAAAGAAACCTCTCCAAAGGTATCCCAACACATATAGAAGAATCCTGGAGGGGTCTCTATTCTTTTTTTTTTTTTTTTTTTTTTAATCTGGCACTGACAGCTGTCAAAGTCATTTGCCAAAAATTTTTAAACTTTTTGGGGAAATGTCAGTACTACAAAAACACTGCTCCTGGCCAACAGTTTTTGTGCATTGTCATATTTCCCCCAGGGCAGCCCTCCACCCCACATCCTGTTTATTTTAACTCTATTTTACACATAAATCCAGCAAATGGGTATTTTTCATTTGGCAGATTTGGCACCCCTTGATTTCAGTGTGGTTTGGGTTTGGCATTCAAACTTCTTAGAAGTGTGCAGGCCCCCTGCCGAACCAAACTAAACCTAGGGAAGTTCAGCTTGTCACTGGTGACTATAATGACCAGTGCTTGCTATCAAGATGTTAACTGGTATTTATTCCCTTCAAATTGGGATCAGCGGCTGTGTCTGAGTCCTGCATCCCAATTCATATGAATGGGACTGACTGCATGAGGATGGATGTGAACAAGACCATAGGCAGTTACATTTTTTGGTGTATTTACAAATCTGTTATTT
This sequence comes from Rana temporaria, assembly GCF_905171775.1. NCBI lineage: Eukaryota > Metazoa > Chordata > Amphibia > Anura > Ranidae > Rana > Rana temporaria. The sequence continues at coordinate 536,827,285 of NC_053489.1, forward strand.
TGAAAACTTGAAAAACAGTCCTCCAGATAAAGAAGGCAATGGATACTAAAATATATTTTTGTCTGCCAAACTCATCTTGGTTGAAGAATGAAGCTCTCGGCATTCTACACTTCCAGGTGTGTCAGATGCTGGAGTCCCCACTGTGCTCTCTCCTTTGCTTTATTGGCTCCTATGCCACTACAGGACACAGGAGCTAGTGGACAGACAGTGGGGCAGCCAGGTAAGATGAGTTCATAGGTGAGGAGAGCAGGATAAGCAAGGATTAATTGCTTTCTTTTTTTTATTAGAAACAGAATAACTATACTTGATACTGCAACATGGATTTAGTAGTACAGTTTAATGTGACAAAGTAGTTTAATATAAATATACACTGTCTTTATTTCTGACTAGAAGACCAAAGTAATTCTGCAAATGTGACAATGCCTAGGCCCACACTGTTTTTCAAGTTTGGTAGGCATGCTCTGCCCACTTGTGCTTCTGATTACTGGATTACATTGACAGTGTCATTGATAGTGTCGTGAAACAGGAACATTTTGGAAAGATATTATGCAATGGCTCAAAAAAGTGGGTCCTGGAAAACAACCGATATGGAGTGTTTAATGTAAGTACTGTATCCTTTACTTGAGTCACATTGTAACAAGCATAAGGTTTTCGATATTTAGATCCACTTTAAATGACTGAGACTATTCATATTTCTAAATTTTGTCATCTACGTAACAGCAACATAACTAAAACTTAACAGTGATCTAGTAATGTTTTTTTTTTTTATCTGTGTAATGATATTACAGCATATATATTATTATTTCAGCATTAAACCAAGGCATTAGTGGGTTATGACTAGCATAGTGTTTGTTAAATGTCTTTGAAATATGAGCTAACTACACACCTGCAATATGCAAGCCACCAGCCAGGCTTAAAATAGAAGTATGGTTTTCTTTTTTACCCCCCCAACATACTTACCTAAGTGGATGGGGCATTAGTCCGATGCTGCATCTGTCCCCCAGTGCCTCTGCACTGAAAACCGAGCTATCTCTGCTCTTCTTTCTCTTTGCTCATTGGAGCACTGAGCTGTGGTGGGGGCAGAGCGGCCATCTCAGGCTCTCAGCGTCTCGCTGAGAGGCTAGAGGCTGAGATGGGTATCTGTCCAGGCACCTGGCGGATCCAGACTTCCATTGTCGGGATGACACAGTGCCTGGACTGAAATCAGCAGAGAACGAACTTTGGCCCACTCTCTGCTGAAAACGGGTCATAGGAGTGCAAAACAAATTGCACTCCTGTAATCCGTAGAAGAAGTACAGCCAAATGAGCTTTGGCTAGACTTCTCCTTTAAGAAGATAAATGATCTTAACAAAAAGTAACCTGTATGCATAGACAGTCTGTATAAGGATATACATGCAATGTAAACAAAAGGATTTTCAAGGTTAATTTTCAGACCTAATAATGTGCATGATTTGCTCGTACAACCTAATGTATTTTTTGATATGTGTTTAGTTCTTTTAAACTTATTGCCATATTACTTTCTGTCCTTTGTACATACGTGTCTTCCTTGCAGAGTCTTCTACAAAGAGAGAAGAGATGTCTTCATCAACTCCGGCTGTGTTTTTTGCTATACATGTATATGCCCCCGTGTCTTCATAGCGGACATTACTGATGTGAACCTCACTCCCATTTGCTGAAAAATAAAGTAGTGTATTTTAAAATAAATAGCTAGTTAAGTTTGGATTTCTTTTTTTTTTGTTTACAAAAGCTTTATTTGGAAGACTAGAACAAGACAGAATTACCTTACATACAGCGTAAATTATATAGGGTGATCTTATAATGGGCAAGTGTTATACAGTTGAAAGAGTACAGACATAAGCTAAACAATATAGTGCAAGGTTGGTAGGAGATATAATGTACAACATCTAGGGATAACGCATAGGACATACAAATGGGGGTACAAGCATAAGGTTACAGGGCAACATGTTCCATGACCAGATTAAAATAGTGTGTAGAAAAGTAAGTTTGGATTTCAATGCAACAAGCTGACTTTTCACAGTAAATCTATCTATCTAAATTTATTCTGCTTGTAGTATTATTTTTGTAAATTTACACAAAAAAAAAAAAAACTAAGATCATAAAACATTAAACAAGCTCAGATATACCTCTACACTACCATACATTTTACAGTTATACTGTAGATGAGTGCTATAGTCTTTTGGAGAACCAATGATCTAATTAGTATACTGCAGAGAGTCAAATTTGTATTTGTCTCATTGAAACACTCTCTCTATGTGTATACTGTATGTGTAAACTATATTATGTATCTATTTGTAGGTAATTTCTAATTTTTATAAAGTACACAAGCCATTGGTTTTATATGTGAGCTGATGTTTGGCAAACATTTTATTACTTAGTAAAGCACATCAAGAATTGAACAATGTTTATATACTGTATATTTTATTAACTTGGTCCCAACCATTTCCCATTCTAAATGTACAGAAAAGAGCTTAAATACATTTTTTAGTTTGGATGTCCATACCTTATACAAACCCTTTGTGAACTAGCACATTGTACATCCTTTGATGCACACCCCCTATACTGCCATCTCATATACTACTTTGGCTTAGCAATGCAGAATAAAGCCTAGCCATTCATGTACAGTGAATTGCATAACTGTAATTGCAGATTTTATTATCAGTGAACCCCAGGCAATGGAGGAGAGTGGTTACCCTATGTATCATTATGTAGAGTTTTTCAAATCAATGCAGTTTCCCTGCTTTCTGAGGAAGCCTTGGGCTTTTACACTCTAGTAAAAGGCAAATTCTGTAACCAGCGATATGATGATTATTATTTATTATTATTATTATTATAGTGCTAACAGTTTGAGCAGTGCTTTACAACTTGAGGGCAAACAGTACAGTTACAATACAATTCAATACGGCTTTTCTCTCTTTTTTTGGAAAATCTTTAACTAGTTTTCTCGAGCATCTTTAGCTGCAGGTGTCATCATTCACCTCCATCAAGCCACTCTCAGGACATAACAGTCTGCAATCCAGTTTTGCACTCTTACAGCAAAACTTTCTTAGAATAAGGAAACTCTTACGGTTGCATTCTGGTAAGATTTTAGCAGACCACATCAAAGATGAATTGGCAAGACTTGTTTTCCTCGTTGTACAAATAGACACCCATGTTCAAGAATGTACAAGAAGGCTTTTCACACCTTCACTCCTCGACTTGCTCTCACCTTTCAACCTTATACCACTATTTCTCACTTCATTACTCTGAAACACACCAATGCCATTGGGCTACTCATATCTCTCTAAGGACAAAACTCAACATTTGTCTTGAGGCCTGTGTATCTACAGGAGGACATTTCCAGAAGCAATGCCAATAGCACCAGGGCTGCTTCCTCATCTAGTGCACCTATAAGGGGAAATACTAAACCATTACTTTCACTCTATTCTCATTGTCCCTTAGTTTCTGTGAATCTGCAGTTTACAACTCCCATTGCCACAAAGAAAACATTCATTGATTCTGGTGCAACTGGAAATTTTGTCTCTATTTTTCTACTTTTTGCCTAAACCTCTTCTCCAGACTTTACAAGTATTTGGTGGCATCGTTCTTGCTTCTGGACCAATAATTTCCTGTGCCACTCCCATCAAAATGTCTGTGAATGTGCTCCACTATGTGACCATCACCTTCTTGCTACTGCCCCAAGCTTATTCTAAGCTTGTCCTGGGTCCCCCTTGGTTGCAACAGCATTCACCAGTGTTGAATTGGTCTTTGTTGCTCTTGCTAGCTTGGGGTCCAACCTGTAACTCTAGATGTCTTGCCAAGGTGTTTTTAATTAAAACACTTCCTTTCGCTTTCCCTAAAGTCTCTACTCTCATGCAAGCCCATTATATGGGCTTTCCAGGGTGTTTTTCGCTAAATGCAAGTTAAATAAGTTTGCATCTCATAGGCTGTAAGGTTTCACTGACTTAACCCTGGGTTCCAGCATGCCAAGAAGTCAAGAAACCAAAATTATATGAAAAAATTATGCAGACAACTTATAAAAGGGGGTTATTTATTAGTCCTCTTCCACTGAAATTGGATTCTCTTTTGTTGACATCAATCAGGCTAAATCAATCGGTTAAACTCAATACCTCCTGTGGCTAATTACTGAGCTGTTCAATGGTATTTGTGAGGCCCAGATTTTCACCCAACTGAAACACCTACAAGTAGATTCATATAATAGAGGGAGGTGTGTGTAAAATTGCATTCAACACCCAGATGGCCACGATAAATATCTAGTGATGCCTTTTGTAATGCCCCAGCAGTTTTCTAATACTTTGTTAGAGGTGATTGTAGCCGTATTAATGCACTTAGTGCAACAAGAACAAATAAGTACTGTCCATGATACTTTTTTTTATTTCCACTTTTCCAAACATACACATTTTTGGGACAAACTTTCAGATTGTGTGTCCCCTTCAACGTCCAAGCAGTATTAATACACAAAGTTTTAGCAGAATGTTAAGTAGGACAATCTCTTAAAAATAGGGGAAAAAACATAAAAACAAACGTACACAACAATGATGGGGGGGTGGTCGTAAACCTGTAGGATAATGATTTAGAAAACAGAGGTCCACATTTAGTCTTTTGTGTCAAATATAATTATCAATCTTAGTTCAAAATTTTTATTTTCCTGAGTAGTTTTGAAGTACACAACATTATGCAACATTACCAGAGGTATACCTGTATGATATTGTAATATTGATGGTCAATTTTGTGGGTGTGACACTTTTGGATTGATTTGGCTGCACAGTTTTCAGTGTTTTATGTTGCAGTGATTGGTTCCTTTGTAATGTCATAATCAGAATAAAGTTCCCTGCTGATTAGTTTATGTCTGAGGTTGGGTGGTTGCCTGAAAGCTAATATTGGGGGTTGTTGGAATATTTCTTTCAGCGTTTCTTCCTCTGTTATGATGGGTTTTAAATCTTGGATGATCTTTCTTATCCCTTCCAGTGCTGGATTATATGTGGTTACTAGAAGGTTTTCTAGTGGTTTTCTCTTTGTATTGAAATAGGTTTTCTCTTTGGGTTTTCAGGGCTGTGATTATGCATGTAATAATGGTTTTGGTCTTTTAATCTTTCTTATGGAAGGAATCTGCTAGTATTTCGCAGATGTTTATTTCTGTCTTCTGGGTCTGAGCATATTTGGTGGTATCTGATGGCCTGGCTATGCATGATTTGGTGTGTCGGAGGTTGGAAGCTGGAACTGTGGAGATAGTTACATCTGTCAGTGGGTTTCCTGTATATTGAGGTGTAAAGCTTTTCCTGCTTGATGTACATTGTGGTGTCTAGAAAATTGACATGTGTATTTGAATAGTCCATATTTAGTTTAATTGATGGGTGAAACGTGTTGATGAATGAATACAATTATTTTAGATTTTTTTGACCTTCTGTCCACATGATGAAAATATCATAAACATAACAATAGTATTTATATGGTTTTTGTTGTATGCTGTTCAGGTAGTTGTTCTCCAGGTCAGCCATAAATACGCTTGCATATTGGGGTGCCATTCTGCTTCCCATAGCAATAGCCATACACTGAAGAAAAATATCAAACATTGAAAGTAAAGTAGTTGTGTTTAAGAATTAATTCAATGACCTGTGCAACATTCTCTGTGCTGTATTTGTGGTTTGGTGAGGATAAAAATCTTTGGCATGCAGCAATCTTATCCTTGTGACGAATGTTGCTCTACATCAACAGTGACTAGAAGTGTATTTGGTGGTAATTGCTGTATATTGTTGATCTTTTCATTACATTAATAATGAGATTTTCCTTGACCTACATGTATACCGGATGATATATGATCTTATTCTTCTATTCACAGATGTCATGTCCACCCTGTTCTGCACCATCTTAATGACAATGGGTTATGTGCCACAGCAGAAAAAAATACTTTTTAAGCTTCCATAGGTGCTTTTTCTGGGCTACATTGTTTCCAAAGATGGCCTTCCCATGAATTCTGAGAAGATTGGTGGTGTCTTTAACTAATCTTTGCCACATTCTCTCTCTCTCTCTCTCTCTCTCTCTCTCTCTCTCTCTCTCTCTCTCTCTCTCTCTATATATATATATATATATATATATATATATATATATATATACAGTGCCTTGTAAAAGTCTTCACCCCCTTGGCTTTTTACCTACTTTGTTACATTACAGCCTTTAGTTCAATGTGTTTTTTTTTTATCTGAATTATATGTGATGGATCAGAACACAATAGACTAAGTTGGTGAAGTAAAATTAGAAAAATATATACATAAAACTATTTTTCAGAAAGAAAAAAAAATGATAATTGGCATGTGCGTATGTATTCACCCCCTTTGTTATGAAGCCCATAAAAAGCTCTGGTGTAACCAATTACCTTCAGAAGTCACATCATTTGTGAAATGATGTCCACCTGTGTGCAATATAAGTGTTACATGATCTGCCCCAGAGGCTGCAACACCAAAGCAAGAGGCACCCTTACCAAACACTGCCATGAAGACCAAGGAACTCTCCAAACAAGTAAGGGACAATGTTGTTGAGAAGTACAAAAAAAATATCCAAATCTTTGATGATCCCTAGGAGCACCATCTGTACGTAGGACGACAATAAGCCATACGCTCGCTCAATAGAGTTGGGCTTTATGGTAGAGTGGCCAGAAGAAAGCCATTACTTTCAGCAAAAAACAAAATGTCAGGTTTTGAGTTTACAAAAAGGCATGTGGGAGACTCCCAAAATGAATAGAGGAAGGTGCTCTGGTCTGATGAGACTAAAATTTAACTTTTTGGCCATCAAAGAAAATGCTATGTCTGGCGCAAACCCAACATATTACATCACCCAAAGACTATCATTTCCACAGTGAAACATAGTGTTGGCAGCATCATGTTGTGGGGATGTTTTTCAGCAGTCGGACTGGAAACTGGTCAGGGTTGAGAGAAAGATGGATGGTGCTAAATACAGGGATATTCTTGAGCAAAACCTGTACCACTTTGTGTGTGATTTAAGGCTAGGACAGAGGTTCACCTTCCAGCAGGACAATGACCACAAACACACTGCTAAAGCAACACTTGAGTAGTTTAAGGCGAAACATGTAAATGTGTTGGAATGGCTTAGTCAAAGTCCAGACCTCAATCCAATAGAAAATCTTTGGCCAGACTTAAAGATTGCTGTTCACAAGCGCTAACCATCCAACCTGAAGGAGCTGGAGCAGTTTTGCAAGGAGGGATGGGAAAAAATCCTAGTGGTAAGATGTGGCAAGCTCATAGAGACTTATCCAAAGCGACTTGGAGCTGTGATAGCCGCAAAAGGTGGCTCTACAAAGTATTGAATTTAGGGGGGTGAATAGTTATGCACATTGACTTGTTCTGTTATTTTGTCCTATTTGTTGTTTGCTTCACAATAAAAAAAAAACATCTTTAAAGTTGTGGGCATGTTCTGTAAATTAAATGATGCAAATCCTCAAACAATCCATGTTAATTCCAGGTTGTGAGGCAACAAAACATGAAAACTGCCAAGGGGGGGGGGGGGAATACTTTTAATATAAAATATAAAATGTGTGTGTGGGTATTATGAGTCTCCATGTAACGTGCCAGCTTGTGCATATTAGTAAATATAATCTCCAGGACAGATGTGGATGTCTGGTTGTGTGGGGGTGGCTTTTTTGCATTATCTCATGAGGCAGGGATTGCTGTGGACTATTATCATAAATGGGGCAGAGTTTGGCAGGCTCTATTATTTCTATGTTTGTGTCCCTGAAGTCTGCACCCCATTACTATGGATATTGCTGTGTGGGTGGTAGAGCTGAACCAGCCTACTATGTTGTCGGACTCCGGTCTGTGTTTGTGCCATTTTAGTTAGCCATGCATCCCAAGTGGTAACAGGTGATGTTGGCGGGCTGTCTACACACATGAAGGCATGGACAAGGTAACCACTTTGCAAATAAAGGCATCAATATTGGATTGCTTTTAAAGCACTCTGTCTGACACATAAGTGCATCCATGGAAAGGCACCGCAATATATATGCGAAAAGATAAAAGGTCACAATGCCAATCGCGTCTTGCGATCCACCGACCAAAATTTGGTCCAGATACCCAAAGCCAGATACAAGTCCAAGGGAGAAAGAAGGTTTGCGGTACAAGGTCCTAAACTATGGAACGCTTTACCAACCAGCATTCGGTTGGAGGAAAACCACCTAGCCTTCAGAAGACAGATCAAAACTCTGCTTTTTTGATGCTCTAGAAAGACAGCAACAACTAGCGCCCAGAGGCGATTCAGTTTGCATGCGCCACGCTATATAAGTTTTTCATTCATTCAATATGTTTGTATAACACTGTGATATACAATATATGAGTATATCCACAGGGTCCACCCTGTGTTCCAGCACTATGGTAAGATAATTGAAATGATACATAGCCTTCTTGTGACAATGTAAAGGTACGATATGTTGAGACCATATGGTGTAAACATACCATTCCATGTGGCTTTAACGTGTGATGAATACAGTAAAATTAGGTACACCCCATAGAAACTGATACATTTTTTTCAACATATTCAAACAGGCAAATATTAGATCTATATGCAAACAGTGCCTACATATATAAAGTATTTTTAATAATTTTATCAAAAATATCAATAGATATAATGGCGCACAGAAGCTGGTATTGCACCTTACTACTTGTAGGCGTTTTCATAAGTGTCCACAAGTCCCTGATATCAAAATATAAATTTTCACCACTTCTACATGCAAATTTCCTTTAGTTGCAAGATGTTTGTAAGTGTCCTCTCATGAACTGCCTGTTTCAAATCCCCCCTACCAGATTGCAAAGGAAATTAAATCAGGGCTTTGGGAAGAACTCTCTATTTCTTCTTTCTGAGATTTTTTTGGTGGGTTTGCTATTGTGTTTCAGATCTTTTTTTGTGTTAAAACACCCATTTCTGGTTCAGTTTCAACTTTTGGACAGATGGCCTGCAGAATGTACAGTTGACTTGATGATTGCAAGCTTGCCAGGACTTGAAGCAGTAAAGAAATCCTGAACCATAACATTTACCCCATCATGCTTTACAGTAGTTATACCGTTTTTTATCCTGAATTGGTATCTTTAGTTTGTGGTAAACATATAGACACTTACTGTGAAAAAAACACTCTATTTTTGATTGATCCATCTTCAACGCAATGTTCTAGAGCAGGGGTGTCCAACCTTTTAAAGAGCGAGGGCCACTTAAGCGACTTAGTAACCAGTCGTGGGCCATGAGTGGAGTGGGCGGATGACAGGTCCATGTCCAGCCTGCATATGCAGAGTGGATACAGACATGGTTCGCTCTACTCTATGGGCCCTCCGATCTGATTTGCCCAGATGGAAAAGGATGAACCCTTTTTGTTTTTTTTAGTTGATTGGAGGTAAGTGGGTGTATACGGCCACAAGTCTGTTTGCATCTGTGGCTCAATAGAGGTGAACCAAGGGTCCTTTTGGGCCAGACTGATCATGACAACTGCGCTGCAGTTTACCCATACCGCAGTGGCTTCATTAACACTGATGCTCGAGGATGGCGGGTCGGCAACCCACCATCCCAGAACAGGAGGTCGCGGGCCACATTAGATGGCTCCATGGGCCACTGGTTGGGCACCCCTGTTCTAGAGGGTCTAGCCTTTGTCTTCATGTTCATTGGCAAACTATGATTTTTTCTCCAATATTATTTTTGGGCAGTAATTGCTTTTTCTTAACACACCTCTCATGCAGTTGAAATTGGTGTAATCTCTTTCTGATTGTAAATGCATGCACTTTGACCTCAGGTGTTTCAAGAGTTACTTTAACATTCTATGATGACATTTTGGGATTTATGGAGACTTATTTTAGCATCAAACAGCCAGCTCTTGGGCTGAATTTGCTGGACCAGCCTGACCTAGAAAAATTAGCAGTCATTTGAGATCTACCAGTTTTAATTTAATATTTGAGTAACACCACCCACATCATCTGAGTAAAACTTTAGTACAACTTCTGAGGATGACATTGCTGAGAGATAGGTATAGACATTTTTTTTAAAGTGCCATCTTCTGCTTATGTGTTTGCACTTTGAACATGGCAATTTTAACTAGGCTCAACAAAGAAGGTAACTACAAACAACAGTGCTCCACTGCAGACAGTCTGGCAGTATACTTCTTTTTTCCATCTAACTCCATTTCTCTCTCAGTCTACTTCCTACTCTCTTACCCATAACTATGCTCTCACTAAATGTCCGTCTGACAATGGTTCTCTCAATCCTTTACTGCTTATCTCTACCCAACAGACGATACATATCACTCTCACTCCTGGCATCTTCCTACTCGTTTACGTATCACCTCCTGAACACCATCACACAATGTCACAACCACCAAGGATTTGGGGCATATACCCTAATATAAATCTCTTAGCCTTCTTCTTAATTTTTGGGATATATCCCCTAACCCTGGCTTTCTGTCATCTCACTTTCATTCCCAGAACCAGCACCTTCCTTCTTCTGGTATCAGCCTCAACCCTCACACTCTAATTTCAATTATCCTGCTTCCAAGAACCAACCCTCTCTACTCATGTGCTCTCTGAAATGCCCACCCCATCCACTCAAACTGTATAAAAATTGCCTCTGTCAACTTTTTCAACCTACTTGCTCCTACTGAAATTTGGCTTTAGGAATGTGACTCTTTTTCTCCAGCTGCCTACAATGAATTTCACTGGACTCACCCACACCATTTCAAGAGCCCTTCAAGATCTTTTTATACTTCTCTCTCTGACTCTTTTCTCTTTTAAAGCTCTCTATACTTGTCTGTGTTCTATACAAATCTGCCCTCCTAAGATACAATTCCTGACTCTGTGCTGCTAAAAAATCCTACTTCCTCATTCTAATTAACATTCTCTCATCCAGTCCACTCAACTATTGTCTACCCTTAAAGGCATTGTTCACCTTTTTTTTTCCAGAGGTAAACAATGCCATTGCTATAGATGTAGGCCATTTATGTACCTGCCTGGTGCTAGGATATTGCAAAGAGACTCCCAGATATTACTGTTCACCCCCACCATCACAGGATCAAGTGCTCTAAAGCTAAGCAGAACTACTGTGTCAGGAGTGAGAATGTGAGGGGGTTTAAATCAGAGAAAGCGCTTGCTCCTGTGATAGTGGAAGTGAACTGGAACTCTCTTGGCAACATCCTATGAATTAGCCATAAGGCTTTGCACACCATTGTTGTTATCTACCTGTTATATACAGTAATGGCGCACGCTTAATAGAAGATGTAATACAGTACCAATAAAGTCCTTTGAGCAAAAGCTCTAGAGTGAGAAAACAGTCTTAGGATCTGGGCAGCCTTGCATGGGGAGCCGAAACCGAACTCCAAACATGTAACAGAAGAAACAACAAAAACAGTACCACTTAGAAAACTGTAAACTTTAACTTTAACTGAAAACTGTAAACTTGCTTCTCCATATGCAGCACACGCGCAGCGAACGGAATCTACAGCAACTGCAACAGGGGACTTCACAACACGACTGAGAATTGACTGTTTTCCGGACCTCATCTACATGCCTGTATTCAGTAACTTCCATGTGAGTGCTTTGATGCTGATTTTATATTAAAGTTTACCGTTTTCTAAGTGGCGCCTGTTTTTGTTGTTTCCTCTGTTGTTATCTACCTGAAATGCCTTTAAAGAGTTTGTTGCTCCAACATTTCATATTCCTGAAATGTGCCGGCTGTACTGTGTACTGGTATGAAAAAAAGTATCCTGTTCTCTTTGTATTGCTTCCTTTCTGTGAAATCCCTGGTGTTCCTGCTTGTTTCTCTGCTTACCTATTAATAACTGACCACACTAAGCAGGAGAGTACACCATGGTTAGTTCTCTAGCTATGCTAGGAACTCAGCCTGCTCTTCTCCAGTGATCAGACCTGTCCTGACATGCCACCCTGCACAACCTTTCACTGAGAAGCTATGTGTACTGTAGCTTCTTCTTCCCCATAGCGCTTATACAGCTGAGAACAGAGGGAACAAAGTGAATGTGATCACTTATAAACAAAAGGGGAAAAAGGTGTTTATAATGTTTTTTTAATATCTATACACAAATGTTTAGCCTCTCATTTTCTCTTTTAAACTGAATGGGTTGTTTTACAAGGTGATCATTTACAATCACTTTAACCCAGGGCTTTTTTTCAGGTGGAACTTGGTGGAACTCAGTTCCACCACCTCTGGCTCAGATCCTTTGGTGCCTGCTCACCACATTCACTTGTAAACACAGAAGTCCGGTTTCTGTGTTTACAAGTGACAGCTCTGCACTCTCTGTATGTAATGCAATCCTGGTATTTAATGCCCCTTTAAGACCCTCCTACTGTTTGTGAAATCTGACCACACCCACTATTTGGTGTGATTTGGAGTGTGTTTGTGGGGGAGGGGTTTTGGAGGGTTGTGGTTGAGTTCCAGCACCTATTGTTTGATAAAAAAAGCCCTGCTTTAACCACTGGTAACTGAAAATGCAAATAGGCATTAGTATTTAAGCTACATCAAGCAGGCCCTTCTGTGCTGCTATGTGGAGGTGGCATAAAGATGCACAGGATTTCCAGTTTTCTGGCAAATAAAACTTTTTTATTAACATTACATTTATTTTCAAGTTCTAGGTACATGATTCCAAGGTTTTAAGCTTTCTTCTTTGTTGATTATACTGACATAATAGCTTTTATCTAATAAAACTATTATCCATGTGCTTTTTCCAAAACTTTAAATAATTTTAAACAACCATGACAATAAAGTCTATGGATATTATATTATTTAAGTTTACTTTCTCACTAACATCTGGCATATGACAGGTCCTAAGTTTCATTTGTTGTAGAGATTAATACATCTTGGACTATGTATCAGTGTTGTGTAAGGAAGCAGCTGAGCAAGAAATTAAATGAATACAATTTGCATGAGCTCTAAGAGTTTTGTAATTACCTGTCAATCAGTTTTAAGGATTTTTTTTGACAAAATTTGTTTCAATGATAAATTCTTCACTATTAGGAATAAAATGTGCTTATTTTAACTTATGATGGGTGGTTTTCCTTCCAAAAAGAATTCCAGAAAGCAATTCTATATTTAAAAAAAAAAAGGTCAAATAATTTTTAAGGATTTTTTAAGACCTTGTTCATGCCATGTGCAGAGACGTTTTGCATGTGTCCTGTTAACACCATAGGAATAGTATCACACGCTGTTTTTGCCTGCGAGGGAATCTGCAAAGTGTATGCAGTATTATGTGACATCAACACAGTGGTGTAAACATAGGGTTGCCAACTGTACAGGAATGACCTGGACAGTACGGGTCTTGACACTTGTGCCCGGGTTTCTGTCCTCCTGAAACCCAGACACAGCAGTATACCTCCTGTCTCAGACAGTGTGGGAACTCAGTGGGGGGTCCATACCTCTAGTCCACATGCCCTCCTATATCATTCGAATCAGTGCCGCTAATTAATTCTGAAAGCTGCAGCTTCACTGCTGAGTGCTTTCTCTCTCCCTAGTATCCTTTAATACAGGCTGATGAATAGTGCTGGCAGACAAGGACACAGGCAGGTTCAGTAGAGAAGATGTGTGGCTGACGTTGCCCGGGTCAGAGCAGAGCAGGGCATTGCAGGAGACAAACAATCTCTTAGTGCCTGGTATAGGAGGTGGGGGGCCTGGGTGCATGGCAGTAGAACGTGTCCTGAGGATTATGGTCACCATTATAGATTTGCTGTATGTATATACATGTGCTGGGATAAATACTTGGCACAGGACAAGCCATTACTGGCCACATCAGACCTCATGGGGAGAGCCCCAATGCCTCTTTAAGCCCTTTTCACAGTTAACGTAATTTGTCACACCCACTGTTCGCCATGGCACGCTATGAGTGCCACATTACTACTTCCCTGGGAAACACAGAGGTGTCCCAGTTATTTTACGGTCCCGTAATACATACTACAAGAAAATGCTAGTGTGTGTTCGTGTTTGGTTTGACGAAAAGGTGGCAACCATAGGTAAACAGGGCATATAACTGACACGCATGAAAACTGATGTCAACTTGTGTAAAAACTCACTGGAACACACATGAAAACTGATATAAACTAATGTGAAACTGATGTAAACTCATGCAAGTGAAATCTGCACAGTTTTCCCTTCAGTGTTCATGCACATATGGTGTAAACAAGTCCTAGGACTAAAATATAAAAAAGGAACAGTACATGAACAAACTAAACTATACATTGTGTACTAATCACAGTACAGGCTAAACAGTGTTTAGACTCCAAATGAGCTAGATTTTACAAATATTTTTTTTTTTTAAATACACAAAAGTTGACACGTTGATTTGAAGAGCACAACAATTGCATACATCAAGGATATCTGTACTCCAAACTGGTGCAAAATGTAAATTATAAAGTATCTCTAAACTCAAAAAATATGGCATTTTGCTATTGAACTATGTACAGGGTCACTGATAGGGGGGTTCCACTTATCCTCCTGTACGGGGCCCAGGCCCCATCAATTTAAAAGTGGAGCCCTGGTACTTTTAGTTACATAAAATGTACAGACAGTATTCAATGTTTGACTGGCTCCTAGATTGTCTAATAAATAAATAACAATTCCAGGGGCCTCATGATTTCATCAATGTGGCCCAGTAGGCGGCAGCAGAACAGAAACTCTGGGCCAGATCCACAGCCAGCCGCCGTAACTTATCTTTTCCCATTTAAGTTACACTGCCGGAAAATTTCTACCTAAGTGCCACAAAGCACTTACCTAGAAATTTTCGGGTGTGTAACTTAAATTCCGCCGGCGCAAGGCGTTGCTATTCAAATGGGGGCGAGTCCCATTTAAATTAGGCGCGCTCCCGCGCCGGACGTACTGCGCATGCTCGTGACATCATTTTCCCAACGCGCATAGCGCGGTTTTACGTTACGCCAAGTTTTGTGAATCGCGCCGGGTAAAAAAAGTTGCGTCGAAAAAAAAAAAAAGATACGGCGGGGAAAAAAAATAACAGCGTCGCGGGTAAGAAGGGTCTACTTTTACAAGGTGTAAACAGTTTACACTTTGTAAAAGCAGCCCTAAAGTTACGCAGGCAAACTAATACTTACGGAGAAAAAACTAAGCAGAAAAGCTTTGTGGATCTCCGTAAGTGCTAATTTGCATACCCGAAGCGGCATTTCGACTCGAAATGCCCCCAGCGGCGGATGCGGTACTGCATCCTAAGATCCGGCAGTGTAAGTCTCTTACACATGCTGGATCTTCTGTCTATCTCTTGGAAACTGATTCTGTGGATCAGTTCCAAAGATAGAAACAGGGATATGACGGCGTATCAGTAGATACGCCGGCGTATCCCTTTTGAGGATCTGGCCCTCTTTTTTTAAATGTTGTGGTGTAGGCGGTACTTGCCGATACTCAGTGTCTTGCACTGCACAGGTAACCCCCTACCAAGGTACATATATAGTGTAAGACACACAGCACAAAAGAGTATCATTCATGGATGCAGCCATAAATGGTACACACAGGAACACATCACCTGTACTGTGTGATTGTCATCACATAATGATGATGATTCGATAAGCACAGTGACATACTTCCTTTCTGTCCTCATTTACAATCTATCATCATGTAAAAAACATATTCAATTTTTTTTAATTTTCACTTGCATGTTATTCATAATTCAAAGTTAAAGTGGTAGTAAAGTGATGGAAAAATAAAAAAGGCCACCAGCAAGAAGTTATAATGTGCTAGTATGCATCAACACCAAATTCACTATATGGACCACTTATGTATTTGTACATGTTGATCATATCATCTCCCCCAGTCAGTCCCCTCCCCCACAGTTGGAATCACTCCCTAGGTAATACATTTAACCCCTTGATCGCCCCCTAGTGTTAACCCCTTCCCTGCCAGTGACATTTATATAGTAATCAGCGCAGATCACCACCATTACTTGTAAAAAAAAATATGCCATAAATCAATAACCTATTTTGTAGGTGCTATAACTTTTGCGCATACGAATCAATATACGCTTATTGAGATTTTTTTTAACCAAAAATATGTAGAAGAATATACATCGCTGTAAACTGAGGAAGAAATTTGTTTTTGTTTTTAAAAAAATTGGGATATTTATTATAGCAAAAAGTTAAAAATATATATTTTCTTCAAAATCAATGCTTTTTTTTTGTTTATAGCGCAACAAATAAACACCACAGAGGTGATCAAATACCACCAAAAGAAAGCTCTATTTTTGGGGGAAAAAATATCAAAATTCCATATGGGTATAGTGTTGCATGTCCGTGCAATTGTCATTTAAAATGTTACAGCGCTGAAAGCTGAAAATTGGCCTGGGCAGGAAGGGGGTGAAAATGCCTTATATTGAAGTGGTTAATCTCCTCTTCAGTTCAGTTCCTCTAATCTTTCCTCATAGCTGATCTCCTCTACTCCTCTTTTCAGTTTGGTTGCCTTTCTCTGCACTTTCTCCAGTTCCCTGATATCCTTTTTGAGAACTGGGGCCCAAAACTGAACTGCATATTCCAGATGAGGTCTTACTAATGATTTGTACAGGGGCAAAATTATATCTCTGTCTCTGGAGTGCCATACATCTCTTAATACAAGAAAGGATGCAGCTTGGCATTGCATGTTATTATTAAGCTTATGATCTACCAAAGCCCCAGGATTTTTCTCCACTATGGATTCCCCAGTTGTATTCCCCCTAGTATAACTTTACATTTATCAACATTAAACCTCATTTACCACATAGTTGCCCAATTAAACCGTGCATTGAGGTTGGCTTGTAAGTTGGAGATATCCTGTAAGGAAGTTATTCCACTGCATAGCCACGTGTCATCTCTAAAGACTGAAATTGTACTTTTGATCCTAGACCCAATATTATTTATAAAGATATTAAAAAGTAAGGGTCCTAACAATAAATAATGAACAATTTGGTAAATGAACCCCCAATAAGACTTAATGAAGCTGAAGTTTAGCCCAATTTTTTTTCTTCTCTAGTTGCAGTCACATCAATTACCAGTGCTGAGAGAGCTATTAGTGTCAGGGCTTAAACGAGCTTCAGTTAAAAACGTCCCACAGGGACATATCAACATTGACTATTTTTAATCACTATACTTCTAGGATAGCAAATCGATAGGAAGGTATATTATATTTACTTGTTTTAAACATTTAAACATAGGCAAATTATGTCATGCATCCCAGGAGTCTTCAGGAAAGGAGGGGTTTTCTCAGCTAAGCAGCCCCCCCACCTGCATGCCTAAGCTAAGGCAGATAGATTCAAGGAAGTAAATGCTACATGAATCATGTGCCCTTACATAAGATGGCTACTGCCAGAAATGCTAGGGGGTGGTTTTTAAAGCAGGGAGCCATGGATAGATGGGAGAGTTTGCATATTAAAAAAATAATTAAATAGTGTCTTTGATTTGTGGTGTTAAGAGGCAGTATAGTTTCACTTATACCCCTTTCACACTGAGGAGTTTTTCAGGCGGTAGAGCGATAAAAATAGCGCTGCTATACCGCCTGAAAAACTCCTGCCCAGCAACCTCAATGTGAAAGCCCGAGGGCTTTCACACTGAGGCGATGCGCTGGCGGCAGACCAAAAAATCTCCTGTCAGCAGCATCTTTGGAGCGGTGAGAGGAGCGGCGTATATACCGCTCCTTCCCATTTAAAACAATGGGAACCGCGGCAATACCGCCCGCAATGCGCCTCTGCAAAGGCGCATTGCGGGCGGTATTAACCCTTTATCGGCCGCTAGCGGGGGTTAATACCGCATCGCTAGCGGCCGAATTCCACGGCAATCCTGGCGGTATAGCCCCGCTTTTTTTAGCGGCGATATACCGCCACCGAGCCTCCCGCCCCAATGTGAAAGGGGCCTTAAAGTAAATTTTCTCCTGTGGGACACACATCAATATAAGTAAGTGATGTGACTGCATCTATAGGTGAACAATAGGATAGAAAACTTCAGCTTTAAGCAAGACATTAAATGCTTTCAGTAAAGCTTTCTTACATGGGTGTTTTGCTATATGACAGATTTTGGGTGGTGTTAATGTTTTTCAGTGAATATGAAACAGATTTTCAGATGTAATATGTGAAGCAATGTAAATTACACAAACAGACACATTATGGAGCCACGTTTACAGTTTTTCTCCAATATTAGTGTATAAAATAGGTGAAGCTAACAGCACTTTTCCAAGCTGTTACATAGAATGTAATTCATTCATATATAAATTTAGAAGAAATAATAAAAATATTACAAGAGAAAAATAAAAATGATAAATGATTATAAAAGATAAAGCACACCGCCTTGGAATCAGTTTCTAACCACAGCACTTGTAGACGCTGAGTGGAAATATATTCTTTAAAGATGCAAGCTGGTCAGATATAGTACATTTGGAGGAGTCAGTAAAGAAATCAATAATTTAGAAAAAAGCTTTATAGAGAAATATATTTTCAAGTGGAACTTATAAATTGAAAGAGGTGTTTGAAGCATGTTCAGCTGAAGAAATCCCGTAAGAAGAGAGCGATGAGTTTAAAAGGATTTAGGACATCAAAGACTATAAAGAAAAAGTGTACATAGATGAAACATCTTTGGTGTGACAGTAGAAGAGTGAGTTTGGCTACATTGGATTATGTTTATGGAAGAATATGGTAGTGTATATTTTAATGAATGAAAGGTTGCTACAGTAGCAAGCTGCCAGTGGATATCTGCAACATGAAAGCTATCCCACCAAGCAAGAAAAAATAATTGCCTTAAACAAAGTTGGTGATACCTTCAGGAATGAGAAGATATCTGCAGGAAGTCTAAATCAGCTTACTAATTGACCTTAATAGAGTAAGGTATCTATAAACATTAGATGATTGCTATCTTGTTGTGCCAGTAGCAGGTAACATGACTAGAGAGCATTACAGATCTCAAATAATAAAGGCTGCTAGATTTGTGTTTCTCAAAAAAGAAACAATGGGGCAGATCGGTAGATCGGCGCATTATTTCGCCGGGCGTAGCGTATCTAAGATACACTACGCCGCCGTAACTTTTTTTTTTTCGAATCCTCAAAGAATTTGCGCCGTAAGTTATGGCGGCGTAGTGTATCTTTGGCGGCGTAAGGGAGCGGAATTCAAATGGCTGTGATGGGGGCATGTTTTATGTAAATACGTCGTGACCCGACATAAACAAGGTTTTTTTTAAACGGCGCATGCGCCGTCCGTGGGGATATCCCAGTGCACATGCTCAAAATTAAACTGGAACAAGCCAATACTTCCAACGGTGACGTCATTCTACGCAAATCCCTATTCGCGACGACTTATGCAAACGACGTAAAAAATAAAAAATTTGACGCGGGAACGATGGCCATACTTAACATTGAGTACGCCTCATAATAGCAGGGGTAACTATACGGCGGAAAAAGCCGAACGCAAACAACGTAAAAAAATTCGCCAGCCGGACGTACGTTCGTGGATCGCCGTAACTAGCTAATTTGCATACTCAACGCGGAATTTGGCGGAAACGCCACCTAGTGGCCGGCGGAACAATGCATCTACGATCCGACGGCGTACTAAGACGTACGCTTGTCGGATCAATCCGAGATGCAGTCGTATCTTGTTTTGTAGATACAAAACAAAGATACGACGCAGGAAATTTTAAATGACGCAGCGTATCAATAGATACGCCAGCGTAATTCTTTTGTGGATCTGCCCCAATGACTTTAGGGTTCTCTGCAGTGTCCACAATCATTATAAGAATTTGAATGTTTGTATGCTTTCTATTTGGAGGAGAATGTCTTTTAGAGGTCTGTTTTGTGAATGTTAATTACCGTAATAATGTACATTTTAGGTTTACCCAAATCTTTTTGTTCTCAGTTTTAGATAGAGTGGGGGAGGGCTAAAATCACTGTTAAATTATTTGTTACTTTTCTGTCACTACAAGTACTGGAGTACTAGTACAAGTACAAGTACTAGGAATGTGCAAGTACATTGTGTGTCTGTGTATGCTTTGCTCATGTAAAAAGTAGATATCTTGTGATTACCCACAAATCAACCTGTTAATTAGTTAAAATGGTGCCGTAAGTTAAAAAAGATCTAAATACTCCAAACATACTGCATATGCAAAAAAAAAGTGTGCAACCTATGTAAATGAATATATTGCTATATATGATTCTCTTCAAGAAAAAAACACATCTGAAAGTGTCAAAAAGAGAAAAAACTCCATAAGTACTCTTATTGTGAATTCAACAATAAAACATCTGTGCTTTAAATGGTGCTCTCTCCCACTAGAAAGGAATTGTGTGCCTCTTACCAGAAGGAATGGATCCGAGATGATAGGGATCTCACATGCTTTGTTATAATTAGAGACCAGCTGTGATGTTCCACTCCAGAACTCTGGAAGGAATTCTAGCTTAGTGAGATATGGTTCCACCTGCTATGAGTGCTCTCCAGCACAAAGATATACCAAAAAGGGAGAAACTTCATGGTGCAGTATGTAAAAACTGGCATTTTATTAAAAATATCATATTGCACTTACAAGAATTCAGACGTTTCCCCATAAGAGGCATTGACTGCGAACAGGGGCAGCCTCTTACGGGAAAATGCATTGGGCGGGGCTTTATTCTGTGATGCCACCACGTACCAGCCTGGTCTGAGGCTGTAGATGGTTTATTTGCCTTTTTACATCTGCATTCTTGTAAGTGCAATATGCTATTTTGAATAGTATATTCGTTTTTACATACTGCACCATAAAGTTTCTTCTGTCTTGAGATCTCTTTGAGTTGGAGAGCACTCATAGCAGGATGATCGGTGGAACCAGGAAATCTTGTATCCAGGTTATATCCATATAGTATAAGGAGTGTTCCTACCAGAGTTTTAGAGTAGAACATTGCAGCTGGTTTCTAATTAGAACAACGTGTGTGAGATCCCTATCATCTGGAATCCAATCCTTCTGATAAGAGGTGCACAATTCCTTTCTTGTGGGAGAAAGCACCATTTAAAGCACAGATGTTGCTGAATTCACAATAAGAGCACTTATGGATTTTTTTCTCTTTTTGATGCGTACATGTTCATGCTCGCAGAGCAAGTGCATTAAAGTGATTAATTCATGTTATTGTTCAATAACTTTAATAAATCAGGCACTGAGTCTTAAGTTATGATACTTAAGTGGACTTTTGAAAGAGTTAATCCATTTTTTTGGCTTTACTTGTCTTGTCTGAGTCTCCCAATTTCTTCATTAAAATACAAATCTTTATTATAGCTGCTATTGAAGAATCTAATTCCAGGATTAACTTTTACCATGTAACATCTGCAGCCAGTGTTGAAAAACAATCACATACTTTGATGCATTATATGATACATAAAATACCTAATTTACTACCTAAATTATTCAGCTCACTGATAAGATATTAGCTTACCTTGCAATGTTAGCTGCTTGGATAATTTTGTAGTAATGTCTATTCCATTTTTAAGCCAACTAAGCTGGGGCTGTGGGATTCCGTCAGCATGACATCTAAGACTGGCAGTCACACCTGGCTCTCTGGCCTGGCTTTCTGGAAAGACTCGAATAACAGGTGGAACTATAAGAGAAACAATAAATAATGTAACATACAAAAATCAAGGTAATACATTTAATGTGGATCATCATAAATTTATAGTGTAAAAATGTCAAGATAAACTGTAAGTCAAAATATATATATATAAAGCTTGATATATAAAGAAAGTTCTGCTTTTATCTCCCCGTAGCTATGCAGTTTATGCATATACCTTGGGACTATCTAACTGTAAAATACATAATTTTAGCAATGTATTTTAAGGCAATGAATACATTAGAAAGTGAAAATGGATTATATTTATAATACTTACTGAATAATAGCAATTTAAAAACCATATATCCATTCACATGGCACTCTCCAAAAGAGGGGAAGTAGACAGATATAAGTTAATCAATTTGGCAGGTTTAGTTTTTAAATCAGAACGGACTAATCTGCAGCTGGCAGCATGTAATTAATTTTTAATCCATACACCTCCTTTGGCCCCCCTGGCACAATGGCCTTTAGTGTACCCTAGTGAATTAAAGTATTTAGTATATTAGTCCCTTCATTAGAAACACCCTCTGATATTCCATAGGCGTATGTATGTATTGCCATTCAATGGAGTCGTGTTAATAGGGATTGTCTTTAAAACCAACCTCTCCACTCAGTTATCACACCATCACAGTGCTACCTTACTGTCACTTCTTACATCGCAGCTGCCAAAAAATACAGTAGTGGAAGTTATAACAACTGGAGCAGCTAGAATTTGGATTAGCTGTGCACAACAACCAATCAACTTCTAACTTTCAGTTGTAACGCTTAACTGAACACGTTGAAGTTAGAAACCTATTGGTTGCCATGCACAGTTTTTCCAGTTTTGATAAATTCCCAGCCTTGTGTATAGAGAAGTATGTCACTTGATGCAGTGCTCAGGTCTAATGACCAAGTTCTAGCTGTGATCACTGTCTCTATTCAGAAGGCTTAAGTCATCGCTCCCAGTAAGCACAAACATCTGCCAACACCTGGCATTTTAAGTCAGTTATAATGGAGAAGGGTAAAACAGCATTGGGAGGGTCAGTATGTCTAAGCTAAGGAATGGGCTTTAAATAGACTATATAAGTTAGCCCTGAAGGGACATGGTGGCAGAGTGTCTTAAAAAAATTCACCAATTATATGAATACACGTTTTAAATAAAACATCACTACTTTATTATAAAATATATCTCAGATTCTTTAAAATATTTTTTTCTTCATTTTACTCCTCCTTATTACATATTTCTGGTTAAGTTTAGTATGACTAAATCACTGGGGAGTGACTTGACTGTAGTTTTCTGAGAAAGTCAACATGCTCATTTTTATTATGGTTTTATTCAAAGTAACACATAGTTGATACAACTGGGTTGATGAGACTGATAGAATCTGCTTCACGTTATGTCACCACCTTAAACAAGCATGGACACTGGGCATTTATTTCTAAGAAAGTTGAAGGGACTCACAGCTCTTTTTTGTGAGTGGGTGAGGTGTTATAAGCCTTTGTAGCTTATGCAATTACACACTAGATGCTTTTTAAATGCACCAAGCTTTTTTTCTAATTAATAGTCAAATAACAGGGCTTAGAAAAGCTGTTGGATACTGAACCTAACCTGTACAGCCAACTATCCATTTTTTTTACACACGTCTTAGAAGATAAATGCCAACCTAATATTGTATTAGCACATGGATAAGCAGAAATATATTTGAAATTAATGGAATGAATACTACATTTTGCATCAAAATATCGATGGCTTTAATGGCATAATTATTTTGGTCTAAATAAAGTAAAACTATGGACTATGAAGCAAAAGACAATATTGAAACAATCTTATATTAATAACCTTAACTTCTATAAATGTTATTATGTTATTGTTATCAAATCACTTAACTTCAACAAAATCAAATATACGTACTATTCATAAATATACAATATATTTTTCAACCTTTTTTAGGCTTTTAAACATCTGTCCCAACACGACTTGCTATATTGTTTTCCTCAGTATACACTTTTAGGGCTCATATACACAAGTTTTTGTATCTTAGTTGCTTAGTTGCTTTGAGGTGCTTTTATGACTGCAAAAGCAGCTCAAAAGTAGCTTAAAGCCCTGAGAAAATCAGAGGCAAATGAAGGTAACTCAAATATAAGTCAAAGTAGTTCAGAAACATATGAAGTAAACAGCATTTGATTTTTCGATTTCCTAAGTCTGATGCTTATACGCCTTTAGTAGGATAACACCTTTAACACCATAACTTAGAGCATTTGTAAACCCTAAAATAAAACATCCATACATGCTTTCAATTATACCTACTGCTTTATGAGATATGCCTGTAACTTTTTTATTGAGAAGGTTGCTGCAAAATACCTGGTCATTCTGCCAGTTCCCTGAGTTCCTGTTTCAAACTGACCACGCTAGCCATGAAGGCAGATCAGTCTTAGCATGGTCAGTTTGCATCCCTTGTGTACCTGCTAGGAGATAGTGTGGCCAAACCTACGCAAGGCATCCTCTATCTACTGTAGTCGGTTTAGTGTCATGCCCCTCCCAGCCCTGCTCTGCTCACATACAGCAGCATCTCACTGCATACAGCGCACACAGACAAGGAGCGTTCTTACCCTCTGTGTCTGACCTCTTATCTAAAAGAAAAATATGAGAATGGTGCGCTTATTCAATAAAATTCCAACTAGAGCCCAATGGTAGGAGTCAGTTCATATAAAGGTAAAAATCTCATTGGGATAACTTGATAGAAGAAAAAACAGACAAGCATCAATCCAAACATTGCCTGTTAAATGTATGAATTGGCCACTCACCTCCAACAATAACCCAAGGGTCAAACAGGGCTCATCAGATAGTCAGATAAGGAATCCTGCTGATGGAACTGTAAAGGCATCCAGGTCCCAGGATGGACCTGTATAAATGGTGCTCAAAGGAAACAAAGACTAGCCATAGTGCAATATTGCCAAATAAAAAGTAAAATTATTAGTAAAAGAAGCTGCTTACATCAAGTAAGAATAAAAACCAAGGAAAAAACAATGGGAGTAGTGACACACTGGTCACGTGAGGAAGTCACGTGACCAGTGATGCAACTCGTTGGGTGGAGCCTTGTGATGTCAGTTCTGGTGGTGTTTTACGTAAGTGCGGTGAGGAAGTGAGTGTGTCACTACTCCCATTGCTTTTTACTGCGTTTTTTTACCCTTACTTGATGTAAGCAGCTTCTTTTACTAAATAAATTTACTTTTCATTTGGCAATATTGCATTATGGCGGTTTCCTTTGAGCGCCATTTATACAAGACATGTCATTCCTTGGAGCGAGCTGTTTCCTCTATATATGGAATTACCCAATATGTTTTGATGCCAATTTTGGATGTAGTTCTTCATCTTCACCTGGGACCTGGATGCCTTTACTGATCCATCAGCAGGATTCCTTAGTTGACTATCTGATCAGCCTTGTTTGACCTTTTTTGTCATTGTTGGAGGTTAGCGGCCAATTCATAAATTTAACAGTCGATGTTTGGATAGATGTTTTGTCTGTTTTTTCTTCTATTAAGTTATCCCTATGAGATGTTTACCTTTATATGAACTGACTCCTAGTTGGACTTTAATTCACATTTATTTATTTGTATGTTTGAATACTCATCATATTCATTCTTTGAGTATATTACTTTATGGCACATTATTGAATAAGCGCACCATTCTCATCTTTTTCTTTTACATTTATTATGCAGTGTTTTTTGAGTACACTACTAAGTGGTTGCAGCTAATTCACGGTCACTATACATGTACTAGATTTTTTTTTTTTTTTTCACCATATTCACTGGATGCTGATTGTGTATTTGCTTAAAAATTAGAACATAGTAGCGCACAAGTTTTTTTCCTTACTACCTGATATCTAGTAATCACACATTCCCACCAGATGGATTAGGATCAGTAAAGAAGCAGTTGTAAACTGTAGAAAGTGTGTTTATAATGTGTGTGAGAAAGATTGAAGCTGTTGTTACAGGTTAGGGAGGACTGCAGAATGAACAAACTGTCAGCTGGAGTGAGTGTTTTTAGGCCACTTTTTGAGGTAAAGAAAGCTGAATTTCAGGTGATGGGAGAAGTGCTGCCAGCTATTATCAGAATCCAGTATATGTTGGGGCACGGTGTGATGTGGAGGTCAGCTGCAGGAGAGAGGAGCTGGCCAGCAAGTGATTGCAGATGGGGAAGAGCTGAATGCTGTTTAAATCAGGAATACAGATATAGGACTGCTTTGCAGACAGGGAATGTGCGTCCCTGCTGTGTGTGACATCAGACCAGTGATGTCTGGTGTTAAGATAAAACCTCATAAAAAAGGTACAAGAGGTTTATTTTTCACGCAGCTACATTTGATTATAGTTATAAAATTTTATTTTTCACATTAAAATTTACTGTGGGTGTACCGTGTTTACATATTCTTTAACAACAATTGGTAAAAATCAGTGATCAGTGATACAGTTTGTAAAAATCAGTGATTAGCATTGTGTGATAAAAACCAATACCTATTTATTTGATTTCCTCTGTGACTACAGTGTACATGCCCATCAGACATCTGTTTACATGTCATAATTGGTCATGCTATACAGATTAGCTTTAATGCATTATCCTCATCATGAAGAACTATTTTGCCAAGCTGAGATGTGCTCAGTTTATTGATGTTTCAGATATGTATGATTAACTAATTTGTTGTTTAGCAAACCTTTTGCATGGCTGTTATATGTTGGTTAGTCTCTGATGGAGGATTTCTCCTTTGAAAAATAGTGCTCCCTGTCTGTATAATTTACAGTTTTTCGGCTAAAAGGCAGGATTCTGTCCTGATGGATCATTCAAGTGCATCTCAATTTTTTTATTATTTTTTGATAAATGGCAGAAGAAGCTCACTGCAGGAGGCAGTAGAACATTTTCAGTCCAAGAAAACTACATAAACCCCTCTCCAACATCTCTGCAGTTTCTCCTGGGCAATCAGTGTTTTGGATAACACAGGGACCATCAGGTCTATTCTACTGTTTGAGCAGTATTTCTTGTTAATTTAAGTTTAGTTTGACAAAATCACTGGAGAGTTACAGAACACTGTTTTAAGCCTCCCTCTAGAAGCTGCCACCCAATGTGTACACATAGGGGTTGAAAGGGTGATAAATGCTGCACATGTAGGAAAGATCAGGAGGAACTTACATTTTAACTTAAATACATCATAGTGATAGCATCAA
Source organism: Rana temporaria (assembly GCF_905171775.1). Taxonomy (NCBI): domain Eukaryota; kingdom Metazoa; phylum Chordata; class Amphibia; order Anura; family Ranidae; genus Rana; species Rana temporaria. The sequence goes on from NC_053489.1 coordinate 536,854,060, forward strand.
AAAGGAACAAAATATATTCCCAGTGCAGCAAACAGATACTAAAAGTGCTGGCAATGACACAGCAGTTGAAAATTCAAGTTCACGTGACTCGACAAAGGAGGATTGACTGCGAAGCGCATTGTATTAGCAACCACTGATGCCCTCCCACCCGTGTATGTAGAAGCTCATTCCATGCTTCTCCATACAATAACCGCACTGATTCACTGCTATCCAGGGCTTTACAGCCTGTGGCTAGCTTAACAGATTGAGCCATTGATATTTCCTGGATCCTGTCCTTTGTCCAAAAACATAGATGAATCTGTAAGTCCTATTTTCACATTTCATAATGGCTTTTTCCTGTGGATGCAGTTTAACCCCTTTACCACTGATCTTAACAACATTCCACTGTGCAGCTTAAACTATGCTCATATGCATAATGATTTGCCATTCCTATGCAGGAGCACAATTACAAAGCTGTTTAATTCTAGCAACTGGCATAAACTTTAACCCGTTCCCTTCCACTTGTATCAGTATTTCAACTTTTAGGCTGATGTTCTTGAACTTTCCACAGTTTTGTTTTCAATACTTTTAGTATCTATTTGCCGCACTGAGCATATCTGCTGTTCTTTTTTTACATTAATAAGCTAAGGGAAAACTCTCCTGGAAAATGAAAATGTCCTTGCAGATTGAACAGCCCATTTGCCTTTAGTAAATCAACCACATTGACTCAAAATAATATGGAAATTATTTTCTTTTTGATGTGTCTTAGTACATTGGGCAAGTCTTTTTTCAGAGGGATGATATGTAGTCCTTTAAAAACATTATTATGGAAGGTGCATGTGCACGGCAACTGAGGCAGGACCTTTCCTTATCACTCTTTAAACCTCACAGAAACCGAACAGGTGTTAGCATTTATCATACACATATTCCAACCCCAACATTACTGCAGCGACTATCTGCATCCTGCCTGCAACCCAACCATGCTGCTACTGAACACCCGGAGCAATCTTGAGAGCTGGGCCAACAGACAGCAGACCCGGTGTCCTGCATGGATGTGGCCTTGGGGAGTGATGACAAAGATTCTGACACCCTTAGGGAAAATAATGATCAGCTCCATGCTAAACTCAAGCACCTAGAAAATAGGTTATCGTAGTGTAATCTCAGCAACCATGGGATCCCTAATACAATCAAAGACCACCATCACTGCTCTGCTAAAATAATTTGTGCCTTCAATACCTGTGGGAAAAGAGTTTAAATGCATTCATCTGGCCCTGAACTGCTGAGTTCCACTAGGGAATATTATCATTAAAATCTTGTACTACTATACCAAATAGGGTACTCTGCGTGTGGCTTGTTACAGGGAAGTGGTGAGCTTTCAGGGGCATCACTACCAGGTATTTTCTGACCTGAAATCTTCCACCATTGTCAAGAGTTTGGAGTCAGAATTGCAAATTCTACAACATTGTCATGTAGCTTACAGGGAGAGATTCCCCTTCCATATACTCTCCTTCGTATATTGTGGCAGCCACTGCCATGGCACAAGCATATTGTAAATTCAACACCATATTTAGGAACTTTGCCTCAGGGACACTAAAGCCCCTGTACACACGATCAGAAAATTGTACAAAGAATACCACTTTCGAAGCAATCGTGCTATAATCTGATCATTGGTACAAAGCTTTTGAGAGCCGACCAGGACAAGTCATGTGAAATTAACCAATGGAACAAGTACAAAAATCTTGCTTGTACGATACCAGATTGTATGCTTTTTGTTTAATCAGCACAGTCTGTGTCCAAAAATACTATAAAAATACAACACGTTACATCACTTCTAAATTTTTATTCTGTTGTACGAGAATTTTCATAACTTTTTTAACCTCTTAATTTTCAATATGGAGACTAGCATGCAAAAAAAAAAACAATGCGATCATTGTCCGTTAATTTTATCATGTGCACCAGGTTTTAATCACCAAGTCTTCTCCAACAACAACTGCAATGAAGCATCACACTATATTAAACACCTTATGTCAGGGTTGAGTTCATCTGCTGGTGGCACTGGGATTCACTTTACAGATGGCTGCAGTTCCAGTGTCCACCAGCTGGTGTCTCCCAGAAGCCAGCAGGTTCTGATCAGCCACACCGGGCTCCAGCTACCAGGTGGATATTTAAGGCTGCTCCTCCCTTCCCCCAGGGTGTCACTATCCTGTCTGCTTGCCTCCTTGCTACCAGCTAATGCCTGATAACTTTCACGAACCTTCCAATGTCCTGATCTGACCTGCACCCCTCTGCCTTGTTCCATGCCCTTGTACCCAGTCGTGTTTCCCCTCCTTGCATCCCTATTGCCTTTGTCCCTTATGTTGTAGATATTGTATATAGATAGCAGTTAGGTTCATTCGTTTTTCTGGTTCTTGTTTGCTGGAGTGGTTTATGCTTTCACTGGTTGCTGTGCATGTTTATTGGTGTGTGTTCACTGTAAATAAATATCAATTTAATGATAAATACTTTGTTTGGTCTCAGTTCCTCTGTGTAGCTACGTGTCTGGTGGTCTTAGCTGCTGATCTTGACACCTTATGGTCTTGCTCCAAGTCACCAGGCTGATGGCTACTTCTACTAAAGGCTGATCTGGTAGTTTGTTGCGATTATAATAGAGGAAACTGTATACGTGCTTGGAGATTGTCATCCCCCTTGTCTTTCCCCTTCTCTCTTTTTGTTACCTCACACCCATTGAGTGCTCTCTGTTTTCCCAGGGATGTTCTTCCACCTACCTGATTATATATTGATTGCCTGATACTAGTTGGGGCACTTCACACCTCCAAACCCTTGTCTTTTTTGTTCTTGTTTTTACACTGTTAAACCATATTCCAACCTTCCACCTGTTACTAGGCCAGATAGCAAAACAATTGGGGTATGAGACTCTTTATACCAGCTGGAAATACCTAACTGTTGCTAATGATTCTGATAACGAGACCCCCAAAGACTCACAATTGGACCACAGATTGGATAGTGAAAAGGCAGAAGTATGAGCGACCAGGGGGCAAGACTTCAAAGGAGACTGAGTGGGGAACACAGAAGTGTTCTCATAGCCTTCCACAGATCAGCTTAGTTAGCCCTCAACTTTTAGTTTCTGGACAGACCATGATGCTGTTGTTCTTGCGCCCTCCTCCTTTTGGTGCACTGATCCGAATGCAGACACTGTGCGTTCGGACATATGCATTCCTTCCTGTCGGCATGTCAAATTTTTACATTTGACTATGTCCATGAAGCTGCTGCGTCCCAATTGACTTTGACTGGACGGTCTGCACAGGGATGCACAGAACACCAAGAATACACGGCCATCACTCTGGGCATGGATGCATATGCTCCATGTGAATGAGGCCTAATTGTCATGTAGGCCAGATAGCAGGAAAGATAAGATGTCGCGTATGGGGATTTTTTTTTAATCACACATACATAGGTGGATGCTGTATCTGTCCTCCTGCCGGCCCTCAGGCTGAGAACTGAGCAAACACCAACGATCACTCAGTTTTTAGTGCTCACTGATGACTGCCAGTCTCTGGCTCTCTGCTCGCCCCCCCCAGACTCACTGAAACACTGGGCTGTGAAGGGGGCGGGAGCAGCTGGCTCAGGCTGAGCTGGTGCCAGTCCAGGCATGTGAGTGGATCCTGACCATAAGGTTGCAACCGGCTGGACCGGCTCTGAGACAGCAGCCGACAGCCTGCTGTCAGCTAAAAAGGTTAACAGGGGTCACAGGAATGCAAAACAATCTGCACTGATGTGCCCCCACTGCACCCCCAGTCCAGGGCCTCCTATGAGCCCACCCAGTCCAGGGTCTCCTCTGCACCCCACTCAGCCCAGGGCCTCCACTGCACCCCCAGTCCAGGGTCTCCTCTGCATCCCCCCAGCAAACCACACATTTTACTTAAAAGGTATCAAGCAAGACACTCTTTTAGTTACCCAACTTCACAAGCTGAATCCCACACAAAACTGTTACATCTCCAGCAATCTAATGGTACTAAAAACAATACTCCATCAAAGGTAGTTTTTTGAATTTTCATCGCATCAATGTTTTCTAAATTCCTACCAATTCTATTTCATTGGCTTTAGTTATCAGTATACTTTCCCACATTGCACTTCCTCAAAATCAGGACATGATCCTGGAAGTCAGGGTTCACACAAGTTCTATAAACATCCTGGCCCTCATGCATTCATAGTAAATTAAAACATGAAATATGAGGAACCTCTTTTCCCTATGCTGGCAGATGCTTTCAATGACCTACAACAGGAAGACAACTTTCACTCAGAATCCCTGTTGGTGATAGTATGTATGATCCCGACACCTAAAACCACTTAGTCTAATGGGCCACTTTTCACCCTATATCATTACTTAATGTGTATGTCAATTTACTGGGCCACATTGTGGCAATTGAAATAACTTTCATACCAAAAATACTATACTTTTTTGAATGTTGTTTTTTGGGTTCCTTTGTATGTATGAACTCCAAACTCTGAATTGCCAGATTTATCACTTCCTATGGAAATATCCCAAACCCAGACTTATTAGGCACACCCTAGTTCAGTGTAGGCTCCATGGTGTGCTGAGGGTTCCCCACCTACAGAAATACTTTCAGACTGCCCATATAGACTGTCTCCCTAAATACTGTCACTGTCACTGAAATTACCATAGAGATATCTTTTGGGAACACATAATTTGCTATGAGTCCTCCTGAAGTACAGATCTTTTTTAGCAGAATATTTGGGATGACTTCAATTACTCAGAAGGCCCCTTGTCATTCTTCTCATTCCTTAATGTTCTGTTTCAGGAACCCTTCTTTTTACCCAGGTTTTGAGGAAACCACAACATTTTGGAAAACTACTAAATCATGCTTCCAGAATGTTCTAACCTTGGAAACTATTAATAAAGGTTTATACCAATGGTATGTAGTAAACACTCACCTTGCACATTTCACCCTAGGCCACAATAAAAATAGTACACAAGAAAAAGAAGAAAAGGGCGCACCAGCCTAGTGCATTATCTTTTGAATAGATTTTTATAAAAATGGATAAAAAGAAAACTACTCACAAACATAGGTGAATGACTCGCAATGTAAATTTTCTCCACAAGTAGCAGCAAAAAGTCGTAACCAAATACAATAAAATGTTCTGCTACTTGTGGAGACTATTTACATTGCAAGTCATTCACCTATGTTTGTGAGTAGTTTTCTATTTATCCATTATTAATAAAATCTATCCAAAGAATAATGCACTAGGCTGGCACGCCCCTTTTCTTCTTTTTCTTGTTTACTGTTAGGACACTCCTATGCCTGAGGGAAGCAAGGCCAGTGACATGCACCATCATGACATACAGACTGTCTGGTAATCCACGTGTGTCCAGGAGTATTTGTTTTCTGTTATCACATAAAACAGAGTTACTGTGGTAGATATATGAACCTACATGCATGTGTGGCAGACTTGTTGGATAGCTCAAGAGCTATGAAAGCAAGTATATGACATGTTAGTCACCCCTATCCCCATGCTACCAGGTGAAACACTACCTAACCTCAAACTGGATGAACCTTTGAAGCATCATATTAAACGAATATGCATGTTTTGGTGACAAGTAAAAAAACATAGCAAAAGCCTGCCTCCCAGACTTGCTCCCATAGTCTGAGGTAAACAAATAGACTTGACTGGACTTTCTCTAATGAAAGAATGACAGAAAAACTCTCTGATATAATGTCCAAAATTATGAAATCTGTGGGTTTCATATTTACTACCAGCGCATATTGACTGTCGCCTAATGAACCTGTGATGTTGATATACAGTACTTTTCCCTTTGGGCCTGATATAACTTACTTTGGCTCCAATGTACTCAATTCCTTTCCCATTTCTTTCCCTGTACCTCTCTCACTAACTCTTATGCATTCTTAGCTGCTTAGGTTTACAATCATAGTTGAAGGTTAGACTCTCACAAGCATTTCTTGCTTTGTACACTCTTGATGTCATCCTATTATAAATTAACATTATTTTATATTCAAGTCGATATCAGTACTGTGGTTATCTAAATACCTGAATGCACTGGTGGAGATTTACTAAAACTGGAGAATGCAAAATCTGGTACATTACTGCATAGAAACCAATCAGCTTCCAGGTTTTATTGTCAAAGCTTAATTGAACAAGCTAAAGTTACACGCTGATTGGCTACCATGCAGAGCTGCACACGATTTTGCATTCTCAAGTATTAGTAAACCTCCCCCACTGTCTTTCTATAAAAAATATTGAACAAAATAAACAAAACATTATTTTACATGTGAAAATAAATGTGGAAACAGCAACTTTTTGTATGTAACATTTCTTTGCTTACCATTCACTTGAAGGATATGAGTTTGAAAAAGCTTATCATAGCCATCAGCATGACAGCTGTAATTCCCCATGTGGATTGTGGTAGCCTTGGTAATGTATAAAGATCCATCATCTCCGAAATCCTAAAGGAATAATTTTAGAAAAACAAGGTTACTATAATTATTGTAATAATGCAACATTAATTATATTCTCCAATGTGGCACAATCATTGCAATGCAAGACACTCATTACAATCAAGAATGATAAATAGAGTCCTTATACAGATCCAACTTAGAAATGAAATAAGTGTGCATACTGTAAATGATAGCATTATAACAAATGTAAACAGAATATAATGACCTCCAATAAAAACTTTTTTTTCTGTCAATACAGCCCATTCCTTGCGTTGTACGAAAATTCTTAGAACATTCTCAGAACATTTAAATATTGTTTAAAAGATTTTGTTTGCTTTTAACATTTGATTTTAGAATGAATGGACGTTACTGAATGAAAACCACATACACTGTTAGAAATACATTTGCTATAAGAAAATTTTTCCATCCTGTTCCTTTAAATTTTCCTCACTGCAGTCAAAAATGAACACTGGTATGTCTCACTAATGTTTAGAAAAATGAACAAACTTTCTTAGAACATTGCTTTTGTAAGAATTTACATCTAATGCCAGCTTAAAGATAGATGCATAAAGCATAGATGGATCGTAATTTGGCCAATTCAACAGGGACGGGCCAAATTTAGATCCATATGCTTTAATTTTTAGCACCTTGCTTTCTGACTATTTATAAGTGTCGTCAACTGTAAGTGTGTGTTTTGCCCTTAATTATCTTCAAGTATGAAAGTCCCAAGACCTCTATTCTGAGTTTTTGCTACAAATTGCTGCTTCTGTTGCAGACACACATCAAGTGTCACAGTGAATATAAGCTGCCAAGCACAGACAATTGTCTTTGGTGTATCCACACCAAGTTTAACCCCTATTTACTATGCCTTTAAAGCAGAACTAAAGTATTTATTTAAATGCAAATATTCCAAAATTTCAAGTTTACAATGTTGATGCATGCATACTTGCAAATTCATGTTACCTATTGTATGATTTTATCCATATTTGATATTATTGTGTGACATTTTTTTTTTTTTTTTTTTGTAAACTGGTCTACTATGAGGAAGGAGAACAGACTGTTTGGCTATTGGAGAAAATTGTTACTGCACATCAGACCTTTACAACCAATGTTGGTACTCAGAACTTCTATAGATAAATTGCTTAATTCCCCTGATAAGAATATGACAGAAATGGTGGTGTTCTATCTAAACCTTTCTAAGTCAAAAACCCATTCGACCCTAGAATCTTTGAGTTCCTCCAAATGGTAGATCACCTTACATTATCTTCTTCTCAAAAATAATCCTTAGATTCCCGAATAAAGTTAGAGGAAGTCTGGCAACTAGATCATTTCTAAATTGTAAAGCCCCAGAATATGATGGTCTACCCATAGAGGTCTATGAACAGTATGCTGAGAACATTTTGCTACATTTGCTAAAAGTATAAGAAGCAGCATCTGAATAAAGCAGTTGGCCTCCCTCCATGTTTAAGGCCCACATAGTCCTCTTGTTAAAGCCAGGTGAGCCACCAACTGATCCTGGCTCCTATAGACTGATATCTCTTTTAATGGTAGATGTTAACCTTTTTGCTAAAATCTTGGTGAATAGACTAAATAAGGTGATTGTAAGCACTGCCCAACCCAGATCAGTCGGGTTGGGCAAACATTTATCTTGTGAATCCAGTTACTATGTCATACCCCCACAGCATCAATCAGAGAATGGGGAAGGCTCTCATGATCATTTGAGTTGGAAGTGGTGATCAGGCAAGGAGCTATACCCTACATACACCCTGATGCAAAAGGTTTGGACTAAGCATAAACAGCCACAGGGAGTTACAGACCCATTTTGCATAAAGTGACATATCCAGAAGTATCTAAAATAACATATACGAGGTGAAGTATCACCCATCTCTCAATTTTTTTTTCAAAATATGACCCTTCTACCCTTCTCAGAGCTGCAGTCTAGATATAACCTCCCATATACTATGCATTTATACAATTTACCACTTATGCATGCAATTCAGGCACAGAGATTGTACCAGGTCTAGCATCTCTCACCCACTCCTGCATTTACCTACAGTATTACTACCTGAAAAATGTCTCTAGGACTAAAGGCTTCATCTCTAGATAATGAGATGATGCTCTCCTCTTAAATAGGGTATTATCCATGTAAAGCCAGAGAGAGTCGGGAGTGAGGTGAGATGTTGGCATTCTTGATCAAGACCAGTGGGAGAGTGTCATATAGTCAGCACTCTTTAAATACTTCACAAAGGCTCTCGCAATTATACATACTTTTATGTGCCCATTATACTCCACTCAAACCAACATGGGCCTATCGCAGATTTGTCAAAAGGGATCTTGTGCGATTTCCCAAAATCCTGCAAGTTCTCTGGGATTGTATTATTTTAATTGTTTATATGTTGCCATGACTTCAGCAATGCAAGCTTGGTCTGGCATAAAGAGGACATGACAATGTATAAAAAGTAATAAACCATGGCAGATCTCGTAAATCACATGCTTGAGATCTGGCGCAGACACCATTGCTGGGCAGAAACAAAAAACAAGGAAGAAGTCATTGATGATGTATGCTTTTAAAATGGCCGTGAGGTTTTATGAGAAAGGGAAAGAAGGACCAGTGGGACTAGGTAAATAGATGCCTCTTTAGTCTTGTAACTGTTATTTTAATAGACACATTTCATTAATGCTTGTAGATTATTGACTGTGTGTGTGTGTGCGTGTTCAGGCATATTTAGTAGAAGACCTTTGATACATATTTCTGCTGTTTAAATGAAAATTATGGAGACTGTTTGCAGATCTTTGAACGCATATACAATCTTATAATTGAAAGCATCAATTGAAAGCCTATTGAAAGCATCAGTGCACAAACACTCTGTGGAATTTAAATCTACATGTTTCTTGTAGACATTCTGAATATGCTAAGCACTTGTCATTGGGATGTTTTCTATTAAATGTCTTCTTCTGAACACAAGTCAGACTCATTTTAACCTATCTGATCTTTTGAACTTCTGTACATATTGGCAAAGAAGGGAAGCAAAGGAGCATTCAAAGGCACATTACACAGATGGCAGAAAGCCATACGGCTGCATAATTATGCATATATTGATGGCTACAGAGAGAAGATAACAAAACCATGCACAGAATGTCTGAACCTTTTTATAACAACAAAACTGAATATTCCTTACAAATGATCAGAATAAATATTTTAGGGACACCAGCAATATACCAAAACAAATCTAAATTGATTTGGGAGGGGTAAATATTTTAAAATCAGTCTCATCCACCAGATTAGCCTGATTCTTTCCATGCACCCAGTTACGTTGTAAAGCCAGCCATAGTGTAACAGGCGCCTCCCTCGTCGTATTGCGTTCCACACTGGAACGCATACGGTGACCGCCCAATGATGTCATCGCCCTGCGCCTTGTGCGTTCCAGCCTGGAACGCGGAAGTGCGCCGTGGATCACCGCTGTTTTCTCCAGCCACCTGTCTGCTGCCTATAAAGGCTTCTAGCCCCATTCAAACGGGGTCCTATTATTGTCGGCGGTAGCCAGCTTGTTTACTTCTAAACTAGAGCTACTGTCTTTCCCTGAACTGGGAACCAACCAAACCTGGATCTACACTGTCAACCTTGCTACAAGTTGCTGCGGACACCTCCACCAGGAGACCTTTAACAAATGAATCCCATTGGTGCTACAATACTCTGTTTACTGGAAAACTCTCATCCCTGCAAAACGGATAAGTACCATTACTACATCACATTTGTTACTGTACAAATACCCGGTTCATTTATAGCTTTATTAAGTACTGTATTTGAATCTGGCTCTAGTAATTACTATGATGCTGCTTGGGATGACTAATGGTGCCTTCATGTAACAGTTGTGGACTATCTTAAAGGGACATACACTTTTTTAAGGCATTTAAAACTGAAATTGCCTCTCACAAGTTAATGCTACTTGCATACAGTATTTTCAAATGCTACGTGCTTGACATTCGTTGTTATTTGTATACGGGCTTCCGCCCTAAAATGCTGAACATGTTCACTCTAACTTTTTTATGCTAAGGATAGCAGGTATTTTATACCTACTCCCTTAGTGGCCTTTAACACACTTGTGCTTACTTACATTTATTGTAATATTTCAATGCTAAGGCTTGGTGGCATGTTGTAATACCTCCTCCCTTAGTAGCTCAATGCATTCCTATATGTGAAAGTGATATGATGTAGAGAATGCTCAAACTCCTGTTCTTTGATTGGAGTGACGCCTGGGGTCCAATACTGAAATCTCACATAACATAGAGATGTGCATTGAAATCTTTTGCTAGCCGCAGTTGTGGTTCACTCCCGTTCACTGTAGTTTGTGACACATAGACGGATAGAAACTTGGAACCGGCTAAAATGAATCTATCCATGGACAGGCTGGTTGTACTGAAGTTGATCCATCAATCAACTTCAGTACAACCAGCCTGTAGGGTTCTTTTGCCTGTTCTTTGCTGGCTGTTATAACTGCTCCCTGCACTCAATACCAGCGGAACACAATAGCGCTGCAGGAGAGATTCCCCAATCAATGATGACTGTGTTGACACTGAAATTGGACCATATTCTTTCCTTTACCCAATTAAGGAAATACAATTGCATAATATATGGCCTGCTTAAGTTGTGTCTATTTTAAATATAGGATTTTTATGAGTTAAAGTGATATTAAATTATTTTTTTATTGTTTTTTTATTGTTAAAAATAACAAACATGTTTTACTTACCTGCTTTGTGTAGCCCCGATCCTGCTCTTCTCGGCTCCTCTTCGGTTGCTCCTGGCCCCTCCCTCCTGTTGAGTGCCCACAACAAGCAGTTTGCTATGTGAGCACCCGAGCCAAGCTACAGCTCCCTGTGTCCATTCAGACACAGAGCCAGGGCCCCTTTCTCTCCTCATTGGCTGACTGACTTTGATTGACAGCTGCAGGAGCCAATGGTGCCGCACTGCTTTCTGAGCCAATGAGGAGGGGAGTCCCGGACAGCCAGGATACTCCTTAAAAATTGCTGGATCTAGATGGACCTCATGTAAGTATTAGGGAAGCTGAGGAGGGCTGCTGCATAGAATGCATTAACATAAAAAACCTTCTGCCTTTACAACCACTTTAATTTAATTATTATGGAGATATTTTATAAAAAGTGATCTCTCAAGCCTCTCAATGTGTTTGATAAACAGAGCCGATTTAAGTGTATAAAATGTAATCTTAAGGATCTGAATATTTGCAAACAGGAACTACCATGTATACGCAGATTAAGATTCATACATTGTTTTAAGATAATATATCAAGTGAAATGCCGTGCACTTTTTATTCTGGGTTTATAGCACAATATCAAAGCAAAGTATGCTACTCTATAGACTTTAGAGGGTGGATGGATTGTGCAGAGAAAGCCATAAACTTGCAAGGTGAGCTCAAGTTGCTATCCATAAAGAGGGAAAGAAAATGTGTGAGCATACACTGGAGTAAGAACCTTTCTCTGGAACAAAAAATAATATGTTTTTAACCCGTTAAACTGATAAAATGTTAATTGGTGAGTCTCTGCATTCCCTCAAAACATAAAAAATGCCAACGAGATTGTATATTTGGCATTTCATGTCTAATGGCTCCTTGATACTGCATTGGAAGTTAAAGTCCATCACTTATTCCTCTATCTGGCTCTAATTGAAATAAATGAATAAGTGCTCATGCTTTCCTGTTATAAAGCTGACAACAGGGTAGAGATGTTTTAGCAGCTCAAAAATATTGTGAAACTCTGGTTAAAGATAATATACGCGCCCCTTTACCTTCTCAAACCACCACTGCGCACATTAAAAATAAATGCACATATATATATATATAGTGTATATATATATATATATATATACTCAAAATATATATATGCCTAAAGCTGCTACTTGAAAGGTATGATATATATGCAAAAATGTGCATGAAAAATTTGTAGCGCTGTGTTCATAAATCATATAAACATATCTAAAACATGTAAATATAAACTAAATCACCATGTGAAAAAGTGTAAAAAAAAATATTAAACATGAGACAAAAAAACATTTAGAAAATATATACTGCAAATTATATATTATCTCTAAACAAGTGTTCATAAGTGGTCATCCAAAACCCACACCTAAAGGGCCAAATCCACAAATATCGGGCGCAACTTAAATCTTCCAATTTAAGTTACACCGCCGCAAAATTTCTCCCTAAGTGCCCGATCCACAAAGCACTTACCTTGAAATTTGCGGCGGTGTAACTTAAATGTGTCTAATGGGGCGAGTCCCATTTAAATTAGGCGCGCTCCCGCGCCGGACGTACTGCGCATGCTCCGTCGGGTAACTTACCCGACGTGCATTGCGCTAACTGACGTCGCTCCGACGTCATTTGCTTAGACGTTAACGTAAATGGCGTCCAGCGCCATTCACGAACGTCTTACGCAAACGACGTAGAATTTAAATTTTGATGCGGGAACGACAGCCATACTTAATATGGCTTAAGAGAACTAGGGCTCAGCCCTAGTTTTACGCGGCGTAACTCGACGTAAACGACGTAGATTTAGAGCGACGGGCCCATCGGAACGTTCGTGGATCGCCGTAAGTGTTCATTTGCATATTCTAGGCCGGCCACAATGGCCTCGCCACCTAGCGGCCGGCCTAGAATTGCATCCTTAAGATCCGACAGTGTAATTCAATTACACATGTCGGATCTTCTGCCTATCTATGGTAAACTGATTCTGTGGATCAGTTCCATAGATAGAAACAGGGATACGACGGCGTATCAGTAGATACACCGGCGTATTCCTTTTGTGGATTACCCCCAAAGTGTGGAGAGAATAAAAAAAATTCAAGTCCATAAATTGTAGTGTTTTTCCAAGTGTTTCAAACTTAAACAATCTTCTCAAAACAACTTGATATAATGCTTCCACCACACCACTTGTGTTTAAGGGGGCGGCGTCACAGAAACACAAGTGGTGTGGTGGAAGCATTATATCAAGTTGTTTTGAGAAGATTGCATGTTTGTTTAAGTTTGAAATACTTGGAAAAACACTACAATTTATGGACTTGATTTTTTTGATTCTTTCCACACTTTAGGTGTGGGTTTTGGATGACCACTTATGAACAATTGTTTAGAGATAATATATCCTTTGCAGTATACAGTATATTTCCTACATTTTTTTTTGTCTCATGTTTAATAATTTTTTTACACTTTTTCTTGTGGTGAATTAGTTTATATTATTTACATGTTTTAGATATGTTTATATGATTTATGAACACAGCGCTACCAAATTTTTCAGTAAATTTTTTGCATATAGCTCAAAAATATTACTTACCTAAAAAGAATACAGAACGTACTGTATATTTCAGAAAATACAAGTAAATAAAAGTGTTTATTTTATTATATGACAAAGGACTGAAATGTTCTTGTAACCTAGTTTACAGAAAGAGTTTAGCTTTATTGTGTTAAAATGAAATATCTCACGGGGGAACACATCAAGATAAGATCCTGAAAAAGCAACAAGCTGAGAAAGAATAGATAACATTATCCAACTGAGACTTGAGGATAAAACAAACACGTGAGGGGAAAGAAACAGTGGGAAGAGAAGAGATGCTTCAGATGGCTAGGTCTAGGAGGAATACATAGTAATAGTGGATGCACAGTGCAATAAATATGCTGGGCCGGTAACATTGATGGGCTGATGTCATGTTTGTGTTATATTACTACGAAGGTCAGACAGAACAGACCAAACTCCCATGGCAAACACCTTCTCTTGTACAGATGTTATGGAATATCTCAGGCTTCTGCCTAGAGAGTACTGTCAAATCATTTATAGTTCATGAGTTACTGTTCTTTGAAAAACTTTCTAAGGGTGAAGCACATCTTTTTATATCGCAATACATAGCTATTATAATTAAAATTGTATAAGAATAAAAAAAAACAGTGTCTAATATTTAAGTGGTTAAATTGATACGGCTCAAAACGTCACCATCTTTGCTGAAGCATAATAATTAACAGCTGCCTTAAGTTTACGTAAATCCTCTGTTACTAATGGCAGGTGCAAATTCTTCCAAGGCAAAGTCTAAGGAATGGCTGCAGTTCATACATTTAACTCACAGCTCTCAGGGTAACCTTACTGGCAACAGATAAAAAAAGTAGCTATCTGCAATCATGGCGAATGTAGTTCATTGGTGTTTGATCACAGACAAAAAGCAAAGACTGGTAGAAGACAAACAACAAATATCAGAGAGCAGGTTGTTCCATGAGATTTCAGCTGGATCAGAGTATTTTTACTGAAACTTTTTAAAGAACAAAATCATTTTATTTCAGGCAGTGACTTAGCACAGATATTCTGTTGACATTGACACTCACCTATAATAAAAAAAAAAGAACTTGAACTGCCATTATTGGCCTCCTTCTTGAAATGCTAGCTGCCTTACTTTGTTTGACTGCAAACTTTAGAGTTACAAACACATAACAGTCCTCATTCTTTGTGTCTATACCAGTTCTGATTCAGTGATTCAAAAAACATTGAAATCAAAGTTGTATATTTAAAAAAAATTGAAGGAATGTCAGAGGCATTCATGCAAGCTGAACAAAATGTCACCAATTATTTCAAGAGAGTTTAATGCCTGTATTGTAAGCTCCATTTGTTGGCCAAATTGCTGTGTCATTTTCTGATATACAGTTGTGCTCATAAGTTTACATACCCTGGCAGAATTTATGATTTCTTGGCCATTTTTCAGAGAATATAAATGATAACACAAAAAAATGTCTTTCACTTGTGGTTAGTGTTTGATTGAAGCCATGTATTATCAATCAGGTAAATTGGAACAATGTAGCGGTAATACCTGTGGAAAGATGTGGAAAGAACCCACATCTAAAGATAACAAACCAAATCATAATGAGGCTTGGATATGTACATCCATACATCTATTGGTTCCGTTGCCAAGCCTCGTTTTCATAGCGAGGCTTGGATGTGTGCCAGGCCTTGTTTTCATAACGAGGCTTTGATATGTACATCTATACAGCCTTTGGTCATGTTATGTGTAGGCGGAAATTATGTCATTCTGTCCCATCCATAGCAAGGCTTGGTTGCGTCTGACACTTCCTGGTATGACAGGAATGGTTTTTGCATCCATTTATTTGGACTGAAAGGTAGTTTGACATGTTATTCCCTTTATTTTCTTTGTGTTTGGGAGTGTGATATGTTTAACATATGCCACACTATTGCATATATAGGTGAAACATTTGCCATTATTATTACTTCCGGGTTTCTAAACCGGAAGTGATGTCACATCCTGTCCGGCATCTTGCCCTTTCCAATTTGGGGGTCATTATCTTTCTTATAAATAGCGATGCAGTGGTGGGGGTGCACACCCGAGATGATGACAATTGGTTTTAGTGAAAGCAAACTATATAATACCTAATTGTTGGTAAAACATAAAATATGATGTTATGCCTAGTAAATATATACCTAACATGTCCCGCTTTCAAATAAATTGCGTACATCTGTGGAATGGCACCAAACTATCTCCATAGGCAACACTTAAAAATCCTTTACAGGTTATGATTTTAGAGTTACTCACAATGTTTGGTGCTAGTGTTATTGCTCTTGCTCTGACATTCATGTCTATAACCCACATGTGTGAAGTGATTACTATTTACATATGAGTGTGGGACCTATTTGCACATTTGAATTTGTGCATGAGCACAGGGTGCTTTCATTTTTTTTTTTTATTGTTTATTTGATTTCATTCGTTTTTTTAAATTGTGCCTTTGTCCTCTTAAATCTAATGAACCTCATCAAACTGTCATTGGTTTAATCAGATGCTTTCACAAGCCGAGATCGGCATACATTTGACCAGAACTGGAAGTGGCAAATCATTGTCCCTTCTGGTTTCTGACATCACACAGTGGGGGAACAACATCAGTTCCTCTCCCTGTGTCTAGGGAAGTGGATGCCACCAGTTGGCATCATTAACCATGCTCCCTGATTGGACGGGTGAGCCCAATAAAGGTGGTGGCGGGAGGGGATTCCCCTTCCACCACCTGTAAAAGTGATCCAGTGGCTCTATAGTTACTCAGATCCCATTTACATTGTTAGGGAATCGTCCGCTGAGAAAAGTGATACTGTTATCATAGTTGTACATTCAACTATGATCCGGTATAACCACTAAAACCTTAGGCCATTTCTAAACAGCCTAAGGACAGGGAGTGGTTGAATCCATAATTTGTTACCACTGCCCAAGTAGTGAGCAAGTTGAAGTGAAAAGCTGCACATATAAGGGGGAGGGGAATTCAGTAAAGAAATAAGACTGCTTTTTGGTGCTACGGACATTTAAAATGGTCATTTAAAATGGCCTGTACCAAATTCAAAAATCTCTACCGCATGTTTTGGTAAACACATGTGGCAGATTCAGGTAGATCTTAACCTCTCTGGTGGTATGATTATGTCTGATTTTTGAAGCTCAAAGCGGTACATTGTTGTGCATGGAAATTTGACGTTTTATTTTGTAGGCCTGTAATTCTTAGGAATAACTCTCTTAA
Organism: Rana temporaria; assembly: GCF_905171775.1. NCBI lineage: Eukaryota > Metazoa > Chordata > Amphibia > Anura > Ranidae > Rana > Rana temporaria. The sequence continues at coordinate 536,871,065 of NC_053489.1, forward strand.
ATCTGTCCAAACAAGAGTCCAGTAGACATCCCAGGTATATTAAGGTTTGAATAATATAATAAATAACTATAAATAATAACTATTAATACACTTTATTCAATAAATTGTATTCAATAATGTAATAAAATAATTACATTTGTCCAAACAAGGGTGCAATATTACTAGACACTGCATAATGGTTTAGTAAACATCCCGGGTATGAAACATTTTAAAACATGTACAAAGTCCAACGTCACAATTAGGACAATGGAACCTGGTTTCCTTTCGGATTTTCTTTCCATTGCCATTTCACTTTGAGCAACAAACCACACACATCCTTGTAGGTGCTGACTTTTTCTCAGTTGGTGGGATATTGTCCATGTAGTGAAGACCAGTCAGGTGTATCGGGTTGACAACGCCAGCAGCGCAACATCCAGCTCTATTCATATTCACAGCTATTGGTGTTTGGTGGTTCACAAAGATCAGTTTGACAACTTTCCAAGTAAAGTCAGAATGAATCACAGGCTTGTCACTTTTTTTTCTGAGCAGAATGTAGGCATTCCACAAGCATTGCTAAAGAAGATGCCTGAAGATCTTCTGTAAATCTCCATCAGGCTCCATTCCCAGGTTCGGAAATCCCTCACTGCTGCATTCTCTGTTTGACAGGTTCACAGCTTTACTGCGGCAGCAGATGGGAGAGAGTGCTGCTGTACCTAGGTCACTGTGTCCATCTGGACACTCCATGTTCAGTGTGCCTCCACACTTTGTGCACGCCCCTGATTCAGATTCTGTACAACAAGTACCTGAATTTTTGGCCCACACTGACACTTGTAATGGGGAGTTGCATTGGAATTCTAAAAAGTGTCCTAAATACTCTATGAATTTGAAACATACTGTTTTGGCAGGCCGATAAATAACTAATGCACATATGTGTACTAAATAATACTTTTGGAGAAATAAAGAGGTACTAACTCAAAAGATCTGACAATACCTAAGGTCCTTCAATACCTAAGGTCCTTCCATTGAGATCACATGACCTTACTTTCGTTTGGGATAAAATTTAATATAAGACTTTGGGACCTCAGATACCGAGAATCAATCACAATTGTTGCCTCACTTTATTAATTTCTGTGTTTGAGAGTCAGATGGTCATGGTAGGTATGGGAGATTCTATATAAACACGATCAAACCTGGGCATAATCAGACACAAAAAAAAAGTATTCCAGAGGTAGAATAATAATGTTTCTAATAATCATCATATCTATTAACCCATAGAACTATGCAACAATCTTGTTCTTTATAAAAAGAAAAAAAAAGAAAATTAATTATTTGAAATATACATTTAAACTAGCATTTAAATGTGTGAACTGTGGTGTTTTAGCAAGAATTCTAAAGTATGCTTCAAGAAAGGAAAAAAAATATTTTATTGAAATATTACCACGGAAGTTGATATTCTATATATTTCACAAAAGAAATTTAAGAGCATCTGCACTCCCTCCATAAGCATCTGTGATATTCAGAAATGAATTCATGTAGTACAGAGTATTAACACAGAAACAGTGTCAGAGAAAGCAGCTGCATCTGATGAGATAATCATAAAGCATTACAGCCCAATCATTCACTAGCAAGCTGGCACCAAGTTTCTCATTTCTGGATATATACTTATCTTTAGATCTACAGCACCTGTGATTGTGTATTAAATTACACGCAGGCAAAAAATCTTGATTAGATAGCTAGAAAAATAAAATTAACCTGTTTTACTTGATTTGTCGATTTCAAAGAATCACTTTGGAAGATTGAATAATATTGCTTGGAAACTGTTATTGTTACTATATCTCTGTGGGATACCTGGTGCACAGGGATCCAATAAGGACAAAGCTGTGCTTCTGTGATCAGAAATAGGGGGAATAGAATTAAAATCAGGAAAATCACTGGTTCTAAGATTAAAGTGTGTGTCTGGGAAAAAAATAAAAATAAACGATTTAGTGCAAATCTTATTGTCTCGTTTGTTATGTCCCTTTGCAATTCTGTTTTTCCTTACATATATTCAATAAGTTTCTTTCTGCAGTGCTTTCACTACAGTATTTTCAGCTTTGACCAGTTCTCTTTCCCTCGACTGCAGAAAACCTTCCTCTAGCTTAATCTCCATAATATAAATGAAAAAAGGTGATGGTGTCTGCGATGTTTAACAGAGACAAGGGGGGGGGGGAGGGGAAAGGAGATAGATAATATGACTATAATACACTCTATGGGCCGGATTCAGCAAGAATTTACGCTGGCGTATCTATAGATACGCCACGTAAATTCATAGCTGCGCCGGCGTATCTTTTTTCTGTATTCAGAAAGCAAGATACGCCAAAATTAGGCTCAGATCCGACTGGCGTAAGTCTCTTACGCCATCGTATCTTAGGGTGCATATTTACGCTGGCCGCTAGGTGGCGCTTCTGTCGTTTTCGGCGTAGAATATGCAAATTACCTAGATACGCCGATTCGCAAACGTACGTTCGCCCGGCGTAATTTTTTTACGTCATTTGCGTAAGGCTTTTCCGGCGTAACATTGCTCCTGCTTCTATGAGGCGTATGCAATGTTAAGTATGGACGTTGTTTCCGCGTCAAATTTTGAATTTTTTACATTGTTTGCGTAAGTCGTTTGCGAATAGGGCTGGACGTAATTTACGTTCACGTCGAAACCAATACGTCCTTGTGGCGTACTTTGGAGCAATGCACACTGGGATATGTACACGGACGGCGCATGCGCCGCTCATAAAAAACGTCAATCACGTCGGGTCACCACCCATTTACATAAAACACGCCCCCCTCATTCTCATTTGAATTAGGCGAGCTTACGCGGGCCCCATTTACGCTACGCCGCCGTAACTTAGAAGGCAAAGTGCTTTGTGAATACAGCACTTGCCTCACTTACTTACGGCGGCGTAGCGTAAATACGATACGCTACGCAGCCGTAACAATGCGCAACAATGCGCAATGCAATGCGCAATTCTACCTGAATCTAGCCCTATATGCATAAAAAAGTGTCTATATAGACTACCAAATATTTCAGATCTCTGCCTGGATCGATAAGTGAAACAAATATCTCAGAAAAAACATAAATTACAATAAAGTGAGTGCCACACTATACACAAACAAATAAATAATGCATACATATATAGACTTAATATAATAAATAAATGAGTCAAGCAAAGTCAGCATAGACTACGTGCAAAAAAAATATATATTATATATATAATATATATATAATAATATAATAAATAAATAAATAAATATATATAGGAAAGTCTCTGAGTGGTGGTCCCAAAAAACCAAGTGTTGAGAAATGCTTCAGTGAGCAAAGGACACCTCTTGTGACTTCTTAGGCCGGGTACTCACGACCAAACATGTATGGTGAAAGCGGTCCGTCGGACCGTTTTCACCATACATGTCTGCCAGAGGGCTTCTGTACGATGGTTGTACACACCATCGTACAGAAGTCCGCGCGTAAACAATACGCGGGGCGTGTCCGCGGTGTCGCCGCGTCGATGACGCGGTGTCGCCGCGACAATGACGCGGCGACGTGGGCGGCCCGCCTTTAAAATGCTTCCACGCATGCGTCGAAGTCATTCGACGCATGCGAGGGACGGCGGGCGCCTGGACATGTACGGTAGGTCTGTACTGACGACCGTACATGTCCGAGCGGGCAGAATTCCAGCGGACTGTTTTAAAACAAGTCCAGGAATATTTGTCTGCTGGGAAAAGGCCCGGCGGGCAAATGTTTGCTGGAATTCGGCCCGCTCGCGCCCACACACGACCAAACATGTCTGCTGAAACTGGCCTGCGGGCCAGTTTCAGCAGACATGTTTGCTCGTGAGTATGGGGCCTTAGCAGTTTTACCTCACAGCTGTAGCTTTAAGGACCTGATAATTCTCAAGGGATACACATCCGATAATATAATCAGCCAGGTGGTAGGAAACCCAAACTCGTGGGGACAAGCCCGCTATTCATTGTTCCATGTGAGTGCAGCAGTGTGTTTACCATCTGAGTCTACTTTTCGGTAACAAAGTTACACTACATACATCCCTTTTCTTTCCACATGGTATCATCCAAGAGTGATTCCCCTAAACCGCATATGAGCTCATTGCAGTATCTGCTGTGTCACATGAGGTGCTATAAGCTGTCATTAAAGCAGCTTTGAGGTAAACTTCTTGGCATCACTGTGCACTTTTGGAGTTTTTTACCCCCCAACACGTGTGCTGGTTTCCTGGATCCACCACTCAGAGAATCTCTCTATATCTGCTGGGCATTTAGTCTAGCTGGTGTAAGAGCTACAGTAAATTAGATACTCACTGGTTTGGGTTTCCTACCACCTGGCTGATTATATTATCGGATGTGTATCCCTTGAGAATTATCAGGTCCTTAAAGCTACAGCTGTGAGGTAAAACTGCTAAGAAGTCACAAGAGGTGTCCTTTGCACACTGAAGCATTTCTCAACACTTGTTTTTTGGGACCACCACTCAGAGACTTTCCTATATATATATTTATTTATTTATTATATTTTAAAATATAATATATTTTTTTTGCACGTATTCCATGCTGACTTTGCTTGACTCTTACATTTATTTATTATATTAAGTCTATATATGTATGCATTATTTATTAGTTTGAGTATAGTGTGGCACTCACTTTATTGTAATTTATGTTTTTTCTGAGATATTTGTTTCACTTATCGATCCAGGCAGAGATCTGAAATATTTGGTAGTCTATATAGACACTTTTTTATGCATATAGAGTGTATTATAGTCACATTATCTATCTCCTTTCCCCCCCCCCCTTTGTCTCTGTTACACAGCGCAGACACTATCACCTTTTTTCATTTGACACATTTTTTCTATTTAGGATAGATCACTAGGTGTCTGCAGCAGTGTCCCCTTTAGCTTAAACACCGCCCCAGTTTCACTTAGTAGGATCTTCTGACAGCGCGGGAGTACCTCTTGTCTTCACATTTAGCATAATATAAATAGAGATGCTAGGAATTACGGTAACTGAAATTCCAGCAGAATCAACAGGCATTTTTTTAAGCGTACAGAAGCAAAAAAAAAAAAAATAATAATAAATATTCATGCCATTTAAAGATGTAGTGCATTTGTTTTTTTCCTCAGACATACACTTTAGCTTCTTGCTCTCTGGAAGATTTACCCCCTTCATGACCAGGCCATTTTTTAGATACGGCACTGACAATTGGGTGGTCATGCAATGCTGTACCCAAATTACATGTTTGTCTTTTTGTTTCTCACAAATAGAGCTTTTTTTTGGTAGCAGGGCCGATCCTCCCTATAGGCTCACTATGCAAGCCGCTTAGGGCCCCGCAAAGCTGCAAAGGGCCCCCCAAATTACTAGAGGCCCCGCCTGGTGAGAAGTAATTTTCCCCCCGCTTCTCAACTTTCTTTAATGTGACATGTCACTGTCGTCAGCGCCCCCCGCTTCTCATTTTTAATGTGCCATGTAATTTTGCTTAGGGCCCCAGGGAGGTCAGGATCGGCACTGTTTGGTAGTATTTGATCACCTCTGGGTTTGTTTTTTTTGCACTATAACCAAAAAAGAATGATATATATTCTGCCTTCTGCTATAAAACATATCTAATAAATAAAAAAATAAAGCATACATTTCTTCAAATTAAATTTAGGTCAATATATATTCTGCTACATATTTTTGGTAAACAAGATTCCAATAAGCATATAGTGATTGGTTTGCACAAAAGCTATAGCGTCTAAAAGCTATGGGATGTATACTGGATTTTTTTTGTATATACTAGTAATGCTGGCAATCAGCGACTTATAGCCAGACTGTGATATTGTGGTGGACAATCTGACACTAACTGACATGTTTGACACTTTGTGGGGACCAATGTCACTAATACAGTGATCAGTGCAAAATATATGCACTGTCACTGTACTAATGACACTGGCTGTGAAAGGGTTAAACATCTAGGACGATCAAAGGATTAAATGCATGCTCAACCAATGTTTGTGTGTACTGTATGTGCTGTGTTTACTAAGAGACTTTGCAGAGAAAGAAAATCCATCACTTCCCCCATCAGGACAGAGCTCCATCCAGCCACTCTCCTTAATGATCAGCGGGTACCAGCGGATATCCATTGACCAGCATCACAGCAGAAGCGGCGTGCCGGCGGCGGGTGCGGCCCCTATCCTACCCACAAATGTTATGTTCTCCATAAGAATTACTGGATTTCTGTTTCCTGACTTGAGACTGCGGAGTTCTGTAGATAAAAATACAGTGGCCCTGCTGGTTGTTGGCAAACCACAAGAACGGTGTTACACAAAGCAGTACCATTTGAATAGAGAATTTCCTATTATTCTTGGAAACCTCCTTTAACTGTAGTGCTGGCCACATAACCTGTAATTTTTAGGGAGTATACCAAAAACTTTTTAACAGAAAACAGATTTTACAAATTGATAAATGCAACAATCAATTTTTATAAGCACCATAAAACAATCTAAACACTAGTCTAAAGGAAATTATGCAGAACAAACAATTACTTTTGTTTAAAATGATTTTCTAAACAATGTGAAGCTATCTTAAAAACAGTACCTCTGGGGTACTTTATGGGTTACAGAACTTCCCCACCAGAGCAGAAGAATAAGGGGCAGATCCACGTAGCGCGGCGCATTCCTCCATCAGACGTAGCGTATCTCTGATACACTACGCCGCCGTAACTTACAGCTTTTTTTTTGTATCCTCAAAGAATTCGCACCATAAGTTACGGCGGCGTAGTATAACTTTGGCGGCGTAAGGGTGCGCAATTCAAATAGATGTGATGGGGGCGTGTTTTATGTAAATACGCCTTGACCCAACGTAATTGACTTTTTTTCAACTGCGCATGCGCCGTCCGTGGGGGTATCCCAGTGCGCATGCTCGAAATTAAACCGGAACAAGCCAATGCTTACGGGGGTGACGTCATTCTACGCAAAGCCCTATTTGCGAACGCCTTATGCAAATGACGTAACATACGTTTGTGGATCGCCGTATCTAGCTAATTTGCATACTCAACGCGGAATACGATGGAAACGCCACCTAGCGGCCAGCGTAACTATGCACCTACGATCCGACGGCGTACTAAGACGTACGCCTGTCGGATCGAGCCCAGATTCAGTCGTATCTTGTTTTGTGGAAACAAAACACAGATACGACGGGGCATTTTAAAAATTACGTGGCGTATCCATAGATACGCCGGCATAATTTGTTTGTGGATCTGGCCCTAACTGTCTAAGACAGGTATACAAGATGATTGGTACCTTCTCTTTCTGTTCTTGTGACATCTCAACATTTTGGACTGTCCAACTACTTTCGGTACCAAACTCATGAAGTGAATCTCCCCAGCAGGGATACAGACAGCATTAAAAATCTGACAGAGGCTTATCCGTACTCTGTGCATTAATGAAACAAAGTTTTGGTTTTAAAAAGACAGAGTCAGAAATAACCCAGGAAGCGCTAAAATTCGTTATGATATAAACTATGGGCTAGATTCAGATAGGTTAGCGGATCTTTAGATCCGCGTAACCTATCTCATTTACGATACGCCGCCGCAAGTTTTTGAGGCAAGTGCTTTATTCAGAAAGCACTTGCCTGTAAATTTGCGGCAGCGTATCGTAAATTCCCCGGCGGAATTCAAATTCCGCGGGTAGGGGGTGTGTAAAATTTAAATCAGGCACGTCCCCGCGTCGAACGAACTGCGCATGCGCCGTCCGTCAAATTTCCCTGCGTGCATTGCTCTAAATGATGTCGCTAGGACGTCATTGGTTTCGACGTGTATTACGTCCATCCGTATTCGCGAATGACTTACGCAAACAACGTAAAAAATTCAAAATTCGACCTGGGAACGACGGCCATACTTAACATAGGATACGCCGCATATAGCAGGGGTAACTATACGCCGGAAAAAGCCAAACGCAAACGACGTAAAAAAAAGCGCCGGGCGGTTGTTCATTGCCAAATTGCTTATATATGATTTAGTTCTAGTTGAGTCACGTTTGCCTTACCCCCCCCCCCCCCCTCCCCAAAGACAATATTCTTCAGTAAATAAAAAAAAATGATGTTCAGTTGCTGAAATCCCATGATGCTAAGTGTTTGATACAAAATGCGTGAGATTACACAACAGAAGAAACGCTGGTACAGAAGTCAGTTAGACTATCATAGATAAAAAGCTTTTGCTCTTGGCTGCCTATAGGCATAAGCTTTGTCTGGCTGATTATGAATCGAGATCTGCTCTTTTTCTTTCCATTCAAAAAAGCATAACTTAGGGCTTGTCTTTGCTTCCAGGCAAAATAATACAGATTTTATCAGCTGAAAACCTATTGCCAATTCTGCCAAAATATCATGGCTTTTTAACATTGCTAAAATCTTAAACTTTGAATATTTACTTTGCTGCAGTTCAGACTTTTGAATAAAAATAATGGATAGATATGAAGAACAGTTTAAACGGCTTTGCAAATAGATATCTACAAGGTAGAAAGAATTAACCACATGCCGACCAACGCACGACAATATACGTCGACACAGTGGCTCGGCTGGGCATATGGGGGTACAGGTACTTCTCCTTTAAGATGCGGCATTATGGGCGCACGCCGCGAGCTCCGTGAGTCCGACCGCAGGTCCCGCAGACTCAATGTCTGCCTGGATACCCGCGATTGTCTCATGGAGAGGAGGAATTGGGAAATGCTGATGTAAACAAGCAATTCCCCATTCTTCCTAGTGAAAGGACACTGATCGCAGCTCCCTGTGATCGGGAGCGGTGATTAGTGTTGTGTCACACATAGCCGTGTTAGACCACATCCTGGTTAACACCTTCACTGCCAGTGTCATTTTTACAATAATCAGTGCATTTTTATAGCACTGATCGCTGTATCAATGACAATGGTCCCAAAATGGCATCATCAAAAGTGTCCGATGTGTCCGCCATAATGTCGCAGTCACGATAAAAATTGCTGATCGCCGCCATTGCTAGTAAAAAAAAAATATGAATAAAAATGCCATAAAACTATCCCCTATTTTGTAGACGCTATAACTTTTGCGCAAACCAATCAATAAACGCTTATTGCGATTTTCTTTACCAAAAATATATAGAAGAATATGTATCGGCCTAAACTTAGGAAAAAACGTTTTGGGGGGATATTTATTATAGCAAAAAGTAAAAAATATTGCTTTTTTTTCAAATTGTCGCTCTATTTTTGTTTATAGTGCAAAAAATAAAAACCGCAGAGGTGAAGAAATACCACCAAAAAAAAAGCTCTATTTGTGAGGAAAAAAAGGACATCAATTTTGTTTGGGAGCCACGTCGCACGACCGTGAAATTGTTAGTTAAATCGACACAGTGCCAAATCGCAAAACATGCTCTGGTCTTTGGGCAGCCAAATGGTCCAGGCTGAAGTAGTTAACCACTTGAGATCCGCGCTATAGACAAAATACGTCCGCAGCGCGGCTCTCAAGTGCCAAGTGGCCGTTTAAACACGGCCTTTTATGTGCATTACCCGCGCGCGCCACTGGTAAAAACTGTCCCGGCGCATCGCCGAAGACCCGATGCGTGTACCTGGCGGCCGGGATGTCCGCCGGGTACACGCGATCGTCGGTGACACGGCAGGTGACAGCAGGGACGTGGAGCTCTGTGTGTAAACACAGAGCTCCACGTCCTGTCAGGGAGAGAGGAGACCGATCTGTGTCTCTTGTACATAGAGACACAGCATCGGTCACCTCCCCCAGTCACCCCCCTCCCCCCACACAGTTATAACACACCCAGGCTACACAGTTAACCCCTTCCTCACCCCCTAGTGTTAACCCCTTCACTGCCAGTCACATTTATACAGTAATTCGTGCATTTTTATAGCACTGATCGCTGTATAAATGTGAATGGTGCCAAATTTGTGTCAAAAGTGTCTGATACGTCCGCCGCAATATCCCAGTCCCAATAAAAATCGCAGATCGCCGCCATTACTAGTAAAAAAAATAATAATAAAAAAAATCATAATTCTGTTCCCCATTTTGTAGGCGCTATAACTTTTGCGCAAACCAGTCGCTTATTGCGATTTTTTTTTTTTTTTTTACAAAAATACGTCGAAAAATACGTATCGGCCTTAACTGAGAAAAAAAAGTTTTTTAAAAAAAAAATTGGGATATTTATTATAGCAACAAGTAAAAAAAAATATATTTTTTTTTTAAATTGTCGCTCTTTTTTTGTTTATAGCGCAAAAAATAAGAACCGCAGAGGTGATCAAATACCACCAAAAGAAAGCTCTATTTGTGGGGAAAAAAGGACGCCAATTTTGTTTGGGAGCCACGTCGCACGACCGCGCAATTGTCAGTTAAAGCGACGCAGTGCCGGACGCTGAGATTTCGCCTGGGAACGAAGGGGGTTTATGTGCCCAGTAAGCAAGTGGTTAAAGAGTATTTTTACAATCTGTACAAATTCTAACTGCCTTTTCTAATAAATAGATTTTATTTGAATGTGGTGTAATCTAAAGCAATCAATCAGAACTGAATTAAAATCTGTTAAAATTATACAGTACAAAATAGATTCTGATTGATTTCTATGGGATACTACACTTAAAGTGGAACTAAATTCTCTCACTCAACATTGACTATTTCTAATCCTTGTGCTCCTAGTCTTAGTTAATAAATACAAAGGTATATTTAATTTACTTGTTTAAAGCGGAGATCCATCCAAAAGTGGGACTTCCGCTCATCGGATTCCTCCCCCTATGGAGCCACAATTGGCACCTTTCAGGGGGAGGGGGGCAGGATATCTGTCTTTGACAGGTATCCTTTCCCACTTCTGGGAGTCCGGCCGTGGCCCGTGACATCAGCGCGGGGCTCCCTCCTCTTCCCTCTTTCCTCCCCCGGCCGCCGAATCAGTAGGAGCGCCTCTCACGCATGTGCAGTAGGGTTCCCGGCGTGAAGCCAAAAGGCAAAACTGCCGGGCACCCTTACCGGCAACTGATGGAAACATCAGCTGCAGGTGCCGACATCGCTGGACTCCAGGACAGGTAAGTGTCCATTAATAAAAGCCAGCAGGTGCAGTATGTGTAGCTGCTGGTTTTAATAAAAAAAAATTGGGCGGAACACCACAGGTTGGTTTCACAATTATGTGAATTGGATGACAGGAGACTGTGATCAGCTCTCAATGGACCCGATTCACATATCCCCGGGGCAATTGTGGAGCGGAGTCCTGTGCATCTTTGGCTCTGTTTCAGGTCTGAATTCAGGCAAAAATCGGGGCCTGATTCGTCCCTAAAATGGACACCTGCTGTAAGCCGCATCCAAATTCAGTGTGAACCCAGCCTAAAACTTTTTTTTTACATTTCTTCAGCTACTTCTTGGTTTCTTGCCTATGCCAAAATTATGTCATACATCCCATGCATTTCATTTGGAAAAGTGAAGAAGGGATCTTCTCAGCTAAGCAAACCCTCTTGCCTGCATGCCTGAGCTAAGTATCCTTACTTAAGATGGACATAGCTAGAAAGGCTAGAGGGATGTGATTTCTCAACAAAATAAAGCATGGACACATAGATGGATAGGTGAGTTTGCTTTGAATATTAACCATTTGCCTACTGGGCACTTTCAACCCGTTCCAGCCCAGGCCAAGCTTTCATTGCTGTCACACTTTAAATGACAATTGCACGGTCATGCAACACTGTACCCAAACAACATTTTTATAATTTTTTTATACAGATAGAGCTTTCTTTTGGTGGCATTTAATCACCACTGTTTTATTTTATTTTTTGCTAAACAAAAAAAGACAGAAATTTTTGAAAAAAATAAAAATAAAATTATCCTTCTATGTGTGCTAATGAGGCTGCACTGATATGCTGCATTCATGATCAGTGCCCTGATTGTCAGTGCAGATGTCCCCTGTGTGGATTTATCGATTTTCAGCTCTCCTCGCCTCATGTGCTGTCAACTACAGTAATCACGTAGTAAAGAGCCGCCATGAACGGCTCTTTACCGTGGTCTGTGATCAGCTGCACCGAAAGGATCTAGCGATCACAAATCTCTGCCGATGCCCGCTGCAGGTGGTGCGCAGGCAGCGCGAGCACAGGAGGGGATAAAAGTTAAGCAAATTGCATTTTCAGTTAGTAGTGCTCAGATACTGTTTAGTTTCACTTTAAAGCATAACTCTAGTGTATTGGGTGGGAGCACTTTCAAATGCATTCTTGTACGTCGTGAGAAACACACCTCATGATTTTCTGCATTTAATTCTGACTTAAAGCGGTAGTTCACCCCCCCCCCGACACATTTTACCATCGAGACAGGCATTGTAGCGTGAGCTACAGTATGCCTGTCCCGATTTTTTTAACCCCGTACTCACCTTGTAGTCGCCCATCGTAGATTTCGGCTCCCGCGGGGAATGGGCGTGCCTATGGAGAGGGAGGATGATTGACGGCCGGCCCTGGCACGTCACTCTCCCCGAAGACAGCCGGAGTAGGTCTCGGCTCTTCACGGCGCCTGCGCACAGGCTATGCGCACGCGTCGTGAAGACCAAGCCTATTTCGGCTATTTCCGGAGAAGCGTGACGCGCCAGAGCCGGCCGTCAATCATCCTCCGTCTCCATAGGCACGCCCATTCCCCGGTATCTTCGATGGACGACTACAAGGTGAGTACGGGGGTAAAAAATTCGGGACAGGCATACTGTAGCTCGCGCTACAATGCCTGATTTTAAGGTAAAAGAAAAAAAAAAAAAAAATTTCCCGTCGATAGGGTGAACCCCCGCTTTAAGCATTAACAAGAGAGAGTGGGGGAATAAAAAAAAGGTTTTGCATCACTTTACTAGCATTAATTGCTCTTGTTAATGTGTTATTATTAGGGTTGTCCCGATACCACTTTAATGCAGCCATGTCCCCCACATATGCAGCCATGTCCCCCCACATATGCAGCCATGTCCCCCCACATATGCAGCCATGTCCCCCACATATGCAGCCATGTCCCCAAACATATGCAGCCATGTCCCCCACAGATGCAGCCATGTCCCCAAACATATTGCAGCCATGTCCCCAAACATATCCAGCCACGTCCCCCCACATGCAGCCTTGTCCCCCCACATGCAGCCATGTCCCCAAACATATGCAGCCATGTCCCCAAACACATGCAGCCATGTCCCCCAACATATCCAGCCATGTCCCCCATATACGCAGCCATGTCCCCAAACATATGCAGCCATGTCCCCAACATATGCAGCCATGTCCCCAAACATATGCAGCCATGTCCCCCACATATGCAGCCATGTCCCCAAACATATCCAGCCATGTCCCCCATATACGCAGCCATGTCCCCAAACATATTGCAGCCATATCCCCAAAATATCCAGCCATGTCCCCCCATATGCAGCCATGTCCCCAAACATATCCAGCCATGTCCCCCCACATGCAGCCACGTCCCCCCACATGCAGTCATGTCCCCCACATATGCAGCCATGTCCCCAACATATGCAGCCATGTCCCCAACATATGCAGCCATGTCCCCAACATATGCAGCCATGTCCCCAAACATATCCAGCCATGTCCCCCATACGCAGCCATGTCCCCCACATATCCAGCCATGTCCCCCCACATGCAGTGAGGTCCCCCCCATATCCAGCCATGTCCCCCCACATGCAGTGAGGTCCCCCCCATATCCAGCCATGTCCCCCGTACCTACTGTAAATGATGCCGCCGCCGCTGCCGCGTTAATCACCGTGCGGGGAACATTACAGTCAGCTTTCGTTTGAATAAGCTGTTTTCCCCGCCGCGCTGTGTATAGAGACACTCCCCCTTGCTCGCGATTGGACAGATCCGTCCAAGGGGGAGTGTCTATGCGCGGCGGGGAAAACAGCTATTCAAATGAAAGCTGACTGTAATGTTCCCCGCGCCGCGGTGATTAACGCGGCAGCGGCGGCGGCTTTGCGACACACGACGGCGGCGGTTGCCGTGGCGGCATGGGGGCTGGGTAGGGGGGAAGTATTATATTTTGGCATCGGCTGTATTATCGGGAGTACGAGTACTCCGGCTAATACTCGGTATCGGTCCGGTCCAAATACCAATACTGGTATCGGTATCGGGACAACCCTAGTTATTATTATTATTATTATCATACAGGATTTAAACACCGGCAACAGTTTACGCAGAGCTTTACAATATAAAAAGGGAGACAATACAGTTTTTTTTTTTTTTATATGTAACCAGATGAGGTACTTTAATCTGAAGACAGCGGCTGAAGCACAAACCATTACCATTCTGCATTTATAGCAAAATACTACAGGATTTGTAGGAAAAAAATTGTACAGTGAGTAAAACAGACAGGGCCAGATTCACGTACCTCGGCGCATCATTAGGCGGGCGTAGCGCAACGCAGATACACTACACCGTCGAAACTTAGAGAGGCAAGCAGCCTATTCAGCAAGAAAATGCGCGCTGCGATGCGCCATCGTAACTTAATTTAGACGGCGTAACCCGACGTAATTCAAAGTGGGAAGGAGGTGGGTGTGATCCATTTAAATGAAGCGTGACCCCATGCAAATTAAGGTCCGAACGAACGGCGCATTCGCCGTCACGTGATCGCATGCCCCGCATCCCACTGCGCATGTGCCCCAATTCGCCTATCGTATTCCCCCACGATAACCCAGCCCACCGTTTCCGCCCAGGGCATAAATCCGCCCAGACATGCGCCAGTCAAGTGCAAAAGTACACCTGCTGGTTTTGGTCGTTTGGTGTGGCTACTTTTGCCTTGTTCTTATCCAAAAAGATGTCTGAAGCTGCGTCTAAAGATAGGAGGGATAAAAACTTTAGTAATGAGGAGAAGGCGGTCATTATTGATGCCATGACAAAATATAATAAGTTCCTCCACGGCAAGGAAAGTGGCTCGACCAGCAAGGTCCGTAAGGATCAAATATTGGCACAGATTGCAGCGGAGGTGAGTGCCCTTGGCTATGCCAACCGGACCCCAGACAAGATAGCCAAGAAGATCAACGACCTTCGGCGTCTTGTGAAGGAGAAGGTGGCCAAGATCAAGAAACACAGAAGGGGCACCGGAGGTGGACCAGCCCTGAAGATAAGACTGACACCTGATGAGCAGGTCATTGCCAGGTGCCTGGAGAAGGAGCAGGTGGAGGGCCTGGAGGGCTTTGAGTCAGTTGATCAGCCCTTGAGGACAGGTGAGTGTGTTTTATCTTTTATCTGGTGTCTAGCATGTGGGGGGGGGGGAGTGAATATGTGACAAGTGTGTGGGTCCACCAACATGTGAATGTTTTGTGTCATCCACAGATGTGCAGGATGAAGCGGGCCCATCCTCGGCTGCTGGGCAACCAACCCCATCCCAGGATACCAGTGTCCACACCTCTCCATTAGAGGAAGTGGAGGAGGAGCACGGGCACCTGGATGATGGCATATATCTGGGGGATGAGACCACCGTCGCTGGACCCTCCCATACCTCCACCTCCATAGGGGATACCCCCCCAAGGGACTCCAACTTCATGGGAACCCCCCCAAGGCCCTCAAATGTGGGATCCCCCCCAAGGGCCTCCACCCTTTTGGGAAGCCCCCTAAGGGCCTCCGACCTTTTTTGAAGCCCATCCTCCCTAAGGGAAGTGCCCTCAGGGGCCTCCCCATACTGTAGTCCACAAGCCTCACCTGCACCCAGGAAGGCAACTAGGAAGACGAGGGGTGATCCTGACGCATTAGAAGCCACTTTGGCTATGGACCTGGCCAGGCAGACCCACCATGTGGGTTCTGTGGCATGTGATATGCGCCGGGTGGCAGCCAGCCTGGCCTCCATGCAGCAGACCCAGGCTGCTTTCACTGCCGCCATGACCGAAAATGTGCAGGAGGTCAGTGCCAACAGCACTGTGTTGGTGACCTGCGTTAGGGACCTGGATGACACAAATTCAGGCCTTGTGGCAGAGGTCAGGAGCCTGGGAGTGGCCATACAGGCCAATACAGCAGCCATTGAGGCGGTGGGGAATCAGACCACTGCGGTCCTCACCCACATAGCCCTGGCTTTAGAGGGTATCCAGGCAGCCAGGGAGAGACTGGGGGATGTTCCTCCTCCCAATGACCCACCCCCCCCACCCGCGGCTGCCCCCAGGCAACAGAGGGCACGGAGCCTTGGCACTAGGCGTAGTCCACGTCGGGCCAGATGAGTGCCAGTTAGATTATTTTCTTTTTATACTCAATATGATTTTTTTTTATTAACTGATACTCATGAAATGAGTCTGCTTAATTTGTTATGATACTCATGATATGAGTGATATTATGTTATTATGATACTCGATTGGAGTTGTATTTATTTTATTATTATTCGGGATATATTTTTTGGAAATTATTTTCAGAAAAAGATACAGCAACATAATTGGAGCCTTGACGTGGCGTTGCTGCTCCCAAGTACCGCACGGTGTACTTCGGTCTAATCCAATTTATTGTGTTTTGGGGGGGGGTGTGTTAGGGACCACAGTGGTGTGCATGCGTGCATTCTCATTGTGACATGTTTCATGTGCGTGTTGCACGTGAAAATAAGCCTTCCACGAGGCATCTCCTGACTGCTATTCCCTCAGCAGACGGGGGACCCTCGGTTGGGGGGGAAATTTCTGGTTCGGGGCTCAGGTCATGACGGAGTTCAACCTGCAGGCCCCTTCTCATGGCGAAATTGTGCAGAATGCAACATGCACCGATAATCTGGCACACAAAGTCTGGGGCATACAACAGTGTACCCCCAGACCTATCTAGGCATCTGAATCGTGACTTCAGGAGGCCAAACATGCGCTCCACCACTCCCCGGGTACGTATATGAGCCTCGTTGTAGCTTCTTTCTCCTGGTGTTTGTGGGTTCCGGAATGGGGTCATCAGGTGGGGTCCCAGGGCATATCCAGAGTCACCTGGAAGGGAAAAGACAGGAGGATGTTAGTCATGCATGTGCCCCTCGTGATGTCTGCATCATGGGGGGGACAGTCATGCCTGACACCCATGTCACTCACCAACCAGCCAGCTGTCCCCATACACGTTCTCTTCAAATTGTCCTGGGATGTCGCTTTGCCGGTAGATAAAGCTGTCATGGGTGGCCCCAGGGTGTTTAGCACAGACGTGCCATATGAGGCCTTGAGCATCGGTTATTACTTGTACATTAATGGAATGCCAATTCTTCCTGTTACGGTACATATGCTCAGCGTCACGGGGGGGGCTGGAGTGCCACATGAGAACAATCAATGGCCCCCACAGTGCGTGGAAATCTGGCTATTTTATAGAAATCGGTTCTTGCCTTCGCCTGCTGGACCTCCTGGGTGGGTCTCACAATGTGGTGGGACATCCGTCTCAGGATAGCGGGTACAACTTGGTGCACGCACCTACTTATTGTGGATTGGGACATCCCAGCCAAATTTCCACTGGTTCTTTGAAATGATCCACTGGCTAAAAAATGCAGGGTTGCCATGACCTTGAGCAGTGGCGGCACTGCTTGTGATCGATGTGTTGGGCTGGTGAGGTCATCCTGCAGGGATCGTACTATTTCCATGATGGCTTCAGTGTCAAATCTCAACAAGCGAAACACCTCCGATTCAACCATGCCAAAGAGGTCCATGCGATCTCGGGGTACCCTCTCCTGTGCCCTCCTCCTCCTCCTGCGTGCTTGTAGACCCCGTAGTACTATGACCACGGCTGCCCCTGACATGTTGGCACACAGATGTGTTGTCCTGCAAGTGTTCTTGCTCAGCTCCTCTGTCACGCTGCTGCTGTTGCTGCTCTCCAGCTGACCTGTGCAAGTCCGTTGCAAAGTTACCCCTGCTTTTATGAAGGGTAACTTTAGATCGGGCGAGCAGCTTACGCGCACCGCGCGTAGCCTACGACGGACAATCGTACGCATGTGAATTGGCATTTCTCCCTCATTTGCATAATTGAATAGCAAATCAATGGGAACGAAGAATACACCTAGCCTAAATATGCGCCTAAGTTTCGCCGGCGGAGGACAGTTGCGTTGGACGGGTGAAGCCTAATTTCGCGTGTATGTGCTTCTGTGGGTACGGCGCATCGATACGACGGCGCACATCTACACTTACGCCGCGTATCTCGAGATACACCATCGTATCTCTTTGTGAATCTGGCCCAAAAACTTCAGGACACACACACACACACTTCTTTAAAAAAAGTCTGTAAGGACAGTCAATCAGTCAAGCATCTTCCATGAAATGACTTGTGTCCGGATGTTAACAGGAAAAAAAGGTATGTCTCCACACTGGAATGTCCACACAGAAGGCTCTGCCATAGCTAGATGAAAGATTGAGGGGAATTTCATTGCCCCCTTCAGCTCAGAGTCCTTTCAGTTAAGGGAGATGGCTTGAAATTTGAAGGAGACGAGATTAAAAAAAAAAACTCTTCAGTCATCAAATTTGATTCTCTTTCCTTGCCCTTGGTTTCCACCTCTGAATCCTCCACCTCCTCTTCCTTTAAAACCTCCACCACGGCCGCCGCCTCCTCTGCCTCCAAAGCCACCACGACCGCCTCCTCTGCCTCCAAAGCCACCAAGACCGCCTCCTCTGCCTCCAAAGCCACCACGACCGCCTCCTCGTTGACCTTCACCCTTAGGCTTTGCAAAATCTAGGGTAACTTTGTTTCCATCTGTCTCCCCATCTTCCATTGCTTCCTTTGCAGCTTTAGCATCTTCAGCAGTGGAGAAATATACAAAGCCAAATCCCTTTGAAGCTCCAGTGTCTCGATCGGTTACTATCCTAGCATTTACAGAGCCATCAAAAGCCTCTTTTAAGGTTTCTTCAGATTTGTCTTCAGAAAGTCCTCTGACAAAAAGTGTCTTTGATTGATTGGCTGTACTCCAGTCTTATCGTTCTTCCTTCAACCTCTGT
Organism: Rana temporaria; assembly: GCF_905171775.1. Taxonomy (NCBI): domain Eukaryota; kingdom Metazoa; phylum Chordata; class Amphibia; order Anura; family Ranidae; genus Rana; species Rana temporaria. The sequence goes on from NC_053489.1 coordinate 536,889,921, forward strand.
ATTATTACAGAACTCCAACGCTTCCTTTGCCTCCTCTACAAAAGGGAATTCTATAAAGGCAAACCCTTTTGGCCGGCCCTGATTATTCTGTGGTATCCTAATAGAAGTTGCCTTTTCAAAAACTTCTTGCAAACTGTCTTCGGTGGCATTATAGGACAGGTTGTTCACAACAATTACCTTTGACTCTCCTCCTGGTGCCGCTTTTCTGCCTGCAGAATTATGACTCTTTTCTCCGGTGTAATCTACGAAGATAGCACGGCCTTCAACCTCTGCACCTTGTTTTTCTTCAATAGCTTTATCTGCCTCAGCTTCAGTGGCAAATTCCACATAGGCAATCCCTTTACTAGTACCATCTTTTGCAGTTGGAAGACGAATGTCTTTGGCATTATCAAAAATCTCTTGCAAGTCTTCTGAAGTTGTGCTATATGGGATGTTCTTAACAAACAGAGTTCGTGCATCTCTCTCTTTTTTTGATCTCTGCATTTTTTGATTTCTCGGCAGGAGTGTTGGCCTTCTCTATTTTAACCTCAAAACCAAGAACCTTTTTTCCATTCAATTTCAGTGCATCTTCCACTTCTTCCGCAGTAGCAAACTCCACATAGCCAAACCTCTTGGAGGCTCCAATCCATACATCCTGCACTGGCAAGTTCTTCTTAGAAAAAACTCCCTCAGAGCATCTTTAAGTTCATCATAATCTTTTGAACCATTCAGATTTGCAATAAACACTGACAAACCTTCATTTCCTTCTGTCTTCTGCTTCTTTGCTTCAGGAGCAGCTTTATTCTTGGGCATATCTTTTTTGCGCTTTGCAGAATCGTTTATGCCCTTTTCTTCATCTTCCTCCTCGTCGTCGTCATCATCCTCCTCCTCCTCATCATCATCCTCTTCCTCCTCATCATCATCAGATTGCTCCTTTTTGGCAGGAGCAGTTTTTTTTCCTTTAGCAACAGATGGTGTCACTTCCATTGCTTCTTCAGATTCAGATTCCTCTTCATCAGACTCCTCTTTTGCAGGTTTCTTAACTTGAGGCTTTTTGGCAGGAGCTTTCTTGGCAACAGGTTTTTGCTCTTCTTCAGATTCATCTTCTTCCTCATCGTCATCTTCTTCCTCTTCAGATTCTTCTTTCTTTGCTACAGGTTTTTTGGCAGCAGGTTTCTTGGCAACCGTTTCCTCTACAGACTCTTCTTCATCATCGCTGTCTTCCTCATCTTCACTCTCTTGCTGCTTTGCACGTTTTCCATTCTTTGCTACTGCTGGAGTAGCTTTCTTTCCTGGTGTGGCTACAGGCTTCGCTGGAGTGGCAGCCTTCTTCCCTGGAGTTGCCTTAGCTGGAGTGACTGCTTTTTTGGCTGGTGTATTCTTCACTGGGACCTCCTTTTCACTGCTTTCCTCTTCCATTTCTTCATCCTCCTCACTGTCTTCTACTTATTTTGGAGGAGGTGCCTTCTTAGGTTTTCCTTGTGCTTTTGCTCCCTTTGCTAACTTAACCATGTCTGCAGTCGGATCCGATGGATGGAATGTCACGTGGGTCTGTTCCGCTTCTAAAGGGCGTTACGGGCTTGTGGACAATACAGTTATAATACAATAAAACACAAGATAATTAAGAAGGCCCTGCTCAGAAGAGGGTGGGGCAGGTGGTAAAAAAGGTTGTTACTGTGGGGAATGAGCTGATGGAAGTGGTAAAAGATTAGTTGGAGACGTGATAGGCTTCCCTGAAGATATGCGTTTTCAGGGATCGCCTGAAGGTAGCAAGAGTAGGGGATAGCCGGACGGGTTGAGGTAGTGATAATAAATGTATTTAGTTACTCCTGAAATGCGTTTTTATTTATTTTATTTAGTTAAAATGCATTTGTTGGAAAATTTCAGGCTTATGGTGTCTGTCAGATGTTCTAAGAAGATTTGACGAAGCAGCTAAACTGTACAACGCCGTGATCGTACATTTCCAGTCGAATGGTGCCCCCACAAACTATAGTAGAATTCTGGGATGATTTCAAAAGCATTGAACCAGATTCAAGTACAAGTATTAGATAGGATACTGAATTTGGCACACGCTGTACCACTTTTAGAATGCCTGTGACACATTTTAGCAAACTCTTTCTGTGACATTCTTTATGAATTGAAGGAAGTGTCTATTAATAACTCATCTCACCAGAAGTGTGTACTCACTGATCCTTGCTCCCTCATTGCCTTCCCAATGCAGGAGTCCATCTTGGGTAAGCTCCAGTGTGAGATGGTTTCAGAACTAACATTAGATCAAAATATTACTCCCCCCTATGTCACCTTGTTCGGATCACACACTTCCCCATACCCCAAAGCCCCATTCCAAGGACTAAGTGCTTTGTCAGGGTGGGGAGGGGGCTCAGGTGCATGGATTGGTAAGTATACCTTGCTTGGGGGGTGGGGGGTGGTGTAGTTGGACTATCATAAACACCATGTCCCAAATGGGACATAGGGCTTGATTTACTAAAACTGGAGAGAGCAAAATATGGTGCAGCTGTGCATGGTACCCACTCAGCTTCCAGTTTTTTTTGTCAAAGCTTAATTGAAAAATCTGAGGTTAAGACCCCTTTCACATTGAGGAGATTTTTAGGCGGCACAGTGCTAAAAATAGCGCTGCTATACCGCCTGAAAACTCCTGCCCAGCAACCTCAATGTGAAAGCCAGAGAGACAACAAAAATCTCCTGTCAGCAGCATCTTTGGAGTGGTGAGAGGAGCGGCATGTATACCGCTCCTTCACCTCTCCTTTCCATTGAAAACAATGAGAAACCGCGGCAATACCGCCCGCAATGCGCCTCTATAGAGGCGCATTGCGGGCGGTATTAACCCTTTATCGGCCGCTAGCGGGGGTTAATACCGCACCGCTAGCGACCGAATCCCGCGGCAATCCCGGCGGTATATATATATATTTTTAGCGGCGTTATACCACCACCGCGGCTCCCGCCCCAGTCTGAAAGGGGTCTAAGAGCCCTTTCACACTGGAAACGCCTATAGCGGAGCGTTAAAATAGCGGTAAAACACTGCTATTTTACCGTGATTTTAAAGCGTTTTTACCACGTTTTACATCGTTTTCAATTCATTTCAATGGAGGGGCATTTTTGGAGCATTTTAATAGCGCTATTTTTACCGCGAAAACACGGCAAAAATGCTGCAAAAATGCACCAGTGTGAAAGGGCTCTAAAACCTGGTTCACACTGGTACGATTTGAGATGCCATTTGAGATGTCAATTCGCATCTCAAATTGGCGGCATTTGCCGGCAATTGTCGGCAATGGCACCGTCTTAATCTGTGCGACGCTGCATCGATTTCAAAAAGTAGTTCCTATACGGAAACCTGCACAGATGTCTCTGAAATCGCGGCTGAAATCGGGACTGCCAGCGGGAGTGAATGAAATAGTGCAAGTTCAGCTGAACTCGCACAGCTTCACTCCCGCAGCCCAGTGTGAACCTGGGCTAAAAGCAGATTGGTTACTATGCACAGCTGCATCAGGGTCTGTGTGAAGGTAGCTAATCAGCTTCTAACTTCAGCTTATTCAATTAAACTTTGACAACAAAAAAAAAACTGGAAGCTGATTGGTTTCTATGCAGAGCGGCTGCAGATTTTGCACTGCAGTTTTAGTAAATAAACCCCAGTATGTCTTTGAAAGAACAAACTTTATTGAAAAGGGATATAGTGTGTATATATATATATATATATATATATATATATATATATATATATATATATATATATATATATATATATAACAACGATCTATTAGGATGAAAATTTGAACAAAGTGTGACAAACAGCCCCGTCAAATGTAAATGGAGTATATCTGCTGTATAGGATTTTATTCAGTTCATAAGGGAACTGGGAGGCAGGGAAAGGGTTGTAGTAGGCTGCAGGAGGTCAATCACTGACCACACCTTGTTGTCCACCTGAAATATAATTTGTCTTCCCCTGTGTTAATGCATGCAAGCAGGCTGTGAAGTAACATGTCTGTAGCTCTGAAGCAGACCCAGTGGGGTCTATTTTACTAGCCATGAGGCTTAAAAATGTTTTGCTGGCTATTTTGTTTTGGACTGTGATTCTTACCTCTGCAATGTAATCTTTTTTTATTTTGCTGTTTTTGCTGTGCTCTGATCAATAAACACAGGCAGGGAGCCCTTAAAAAAACACTAAAGTGATTTTTTTTTGTAAAAAAACAAACATGTTATACTTAGCTTCACTGTGCAGTTCGTTTTGCACAGAGTGTCCCCGAACCCTGTCTTCTGGGGTCCCTCGGCTGCTGTCTCGGCTCCTCCTCGCAAGAGGTTTCCTCCTTCATGCGAGCGAGCTCGCATGGTGGAACACTTTTGCGGGCGCGCTCCCGTGATACAGCGTCGGGCGTACCCCCTGACTGTATCACTTGGCCCCGTCCCCCGGCACGCCGCATCATCGGATGTGATTTATAGCAGTGTCAGCCAATGGCTGCGCTGCTATCAATCCGTCCAGCCTAGCCAATCAACAGCCAGGCTGGGAACCGAAGAGGATCACGTGGACGCGCGTGAGACTTTCGAGGGGTGAGGTAAGTAAAACAGGGGTTTGGGGGGGCGGTACCATCGGATATTTTTTCCCCTTAATGCATAGGATGCATTAAGGTAAAAAAACATTTACCTTTACAACCCCTTTAAACCTACTTGCCATGTGGATTACCTCTCTGCGAGCTCTCTCATCTGAGGTTGAACCCCCCTACATAAGAAATATCTACAGTTGCATCCATAGTGCATGTAAAGATTTAATAGATGAAGAAAGTAAAGTGATGAAATGCAGCTGTGATTCTCTATGAAATCATTGTGCGTTAACCTCTAGCTGCCCAAGCCATGTAAAAATCTGCATTTTCTAACTAGATAATTGCTTAGTCCCCCCAAACATTGTATATTTTGTGAAAGCAAATGCCTGGGAGAAAACACATTTTGGTTGTTGCAGTTTTTGTTGCGTCATGATAAATTTGCAAAGTGATTTTTTCAGCACACAAATATTTTGAAAAAAATATACTTTGATACATTGTAATGTACAGAAACACAATATAATACCCATTGCTTTTGTAAAATATAAAAGATGATGTTACACCAAGTAAATAGATACCCAACATGTTACACTTATCTCTATAGGTAACACTTTAAAAGCCTTTAGAGGTTATCATTTTAGAGTTAAATGGGAAGAAACAAAAAAACTCTGCTTAGGTGGGTGAATCCAGATAGGTGAGTAAAGTGAATTGAAGGACTCCTCTCAAGGGTGTTAGACACGGCTCGATTGCCAATGGCAATGATTAAGCGCATGATACTGTGTGAAACATGTCTGCCTTGATGCCTTGATTGTCGTTTTTCCTGTGGGGTGTCACTTAGATTGATCAATAAAGAACTCATATTCATCATCTTGGAGTGCAGCCGTTTCTTCCTTTTTGCATGTTAAAGTTACACAGACGGTCTGGTGATAGAAATATTGCTCTTGCTCTGACGTTTGTGGGATTACCGCACATGTGTGGTGCGCTTGCTGTGTACATATGCGTACTGCACTTACGTACACATTTAACTTTGTGCGCTAACATGGGGGGTGGGGTGATTAAATGAAATGTTTTACCTTTAAAAACTAGACAACAGCGCAGGCACACGTTACAAATGGCGATCATGCCATTTCTAAAGGAGATCATGCCATGACTGAGCGGCTCCCGTGTGTATGTGTGGAAGTGACGTCATCGCGGCTCTGGCCAAACACAGTGCCGGAGCTGCGATACCCAGAAGTAACCCCCGCGAGAGATGTCGGCCATCGGAGTGGTGTACGAGGATGGTTGCTGCGGGGGCTTTGATTTCAGGTAAGTAATTCATACTGAGCTAGTATCCTATTCATACTAGCTCATTATGCCTTTGTCGTGCAGGGTTTTTTATTATTTTTTTATTCGCGTTTACAACCACTTTAAAGAGCATCGCCGGTGTCTTGCCGAAAATGTTCCCCCGGCGGATAAGGACCCCCTTGTACTGCGCAGGTGTCAACTGAGCCTCCGAAAATAGCTGAATATGTAGAGCTGAGAGTCATCTCTAGATGGCGCCTGCGCACACCAATGTCCAGGCTCATTCTTAAACATCCCCGTGGACATGAAGAACGTTAAAAAAAGAGCCAGGAGGCCGAGCGAAGCGAGGACGTGAGGCCGACTGGCCACTTGCAGCGAGGTCCACGTTGCCCTGGACCTGCTGCAATAACTAGTTACATTGACATTTCAAAAGCACCTGCCCGTCATTGCACAGATGCCATCTAGAGCTGACTCTCGGCTCTACGTTCGGCTTTTTTTGGGAGCTCAGTTCACACCTGCCTGCGCAGTACAGGGGGGGGTCCTTATCCGCCTGGGGGAACTTATTTGTCAGAACACCGGCTCAAATAATAAGATACTGGGGGTCATGACTGCCGCTGTAGCCATGACTTTGGTATAAACACTTAAACATCATAAAGGTTATATAGGCTTCACAATCCACTGTGCTGGTTGTTATTGAATGTGTTTAGTTAATAATGCACTAACTGACTTGTTCAACTGGGAATAATTTACCTTCCTTTTATAGTCAACAGAACTTATCACATGCTACAATTTCTGGACAAAGTGGCTCCATTTCAGCTTCTGTTCATCTTCAGAATGAAGCCAAGCCAATCTTTCTTTGCAAAAGCGTTTGTTTTATTTTCCTCACAGCCTGTTATCTCTGACTTTACACAGTGCAGTTCATTAGGTGCTGCACAAGCACACAATGTAGTAGTTAGTGTGAAGGCGAAGCTAGGTTACAAGTAGTGGTTCTTTAATATGATGATTTTGAAATGATTTTAGAGTTTTTTTTCAATGCTGAGAGAACACACAGTAAGATCCGTTTTAATACATGTACCTTGTGTGTTTATTTCTTTAGATTTTGTGTATGCCTGAACCTTCTAATGTATTCAGGATCTTCTAATAAGTCTGCATCTATTATCTTTGATTTTTCTAATGTGTTAGGCCATCCTAGGAGACTTTTCAGTGCAGCATCTTTTAAATGAAGAAGGATTTATATGAAATTTCCTCTAGTCTATTACTCTACATCCTCAGTATGTGACCTCTCATTTAGTATTCATTTTTCTATTATCTTTTAATATTCTTCAGGCATTTGGAGTTTCCATCACAACTCCCTTACTTCTCTGTTCAGCTAAGTAGACAGGATGCATTTTAATTAACATTTTCTACTTGCATGCACATTCTTTATCCCTTTAAAATATTCACAAGTAAATATAATTATTTCAGCAGTCGTTCTTCTGTGAAGTGGGAATTAAGGACAAATTACACTAATTAATAAATTGTCATGTGAAACTAATATATCAAAAAAGAACAATATATAGTGTATTTATGAAAAATTTAAATGAGCACAAGGGTAAAAGTTATGGATTGGATTAGTGATTAAATAATACATGGCTTACAATAATACGTTTTAATCTCTGGCATTCTAAAGAAAACAAAATAATCAAAAAATAAAACACAGTTATTTATTAAAATATCTGAAATCAAGTTGGGCATTTCCACTTACAAAAAATATCCAAAGTAAGATTTGAGACTGAATACATTTATTAAATATAGCATTTAAAGGGGAATGCCAGGGGAAGTGGGCATAGGTAACCTATTTAGGGCTTTATCATTTCAAGTGCCTTAGATATTATTGGGGGGCGGGGGTCTTGCTGTTTAGAAGGGTGCTCTAAAATATGAAGATCCCCTATGTTACCATACAGGGTCGATCCTAGAGTCACAGACGCCTGGGTGCAAAAATATTTCTTGCGCCCCCGCATGGGCGTGGTCAACTTACCAACTAACAAATGTTTCTATGGGAACGTCCCGAACATGGACAAGGAGAACAAGTCAGGAACGGACTGCCCCATGGCGACATCACTGCACGGCTGGTCTCTCTCCACACAGACAGCCGTGGCTTCGCTCTCCTCCTATGACAGGAGGAGGAAGGGGGACATGTTTTTTGCAGGAAACACAGTGGCTGCAGCTGTGACCAGCGGAGAGAGCCGCCCCTGGACACGGACAAGGAGAGGAGGGAAGGGAGCACTCTGGCGCTTCAGTGCCCCCGCTTCTGTGGTGCCTGGGTGCACTGCACCCCACGCACCTGCATAGGATCAGCCCTGTTACCACATCTAGGAGTCCCAAGCATATACAGTAATTGACATATACTCTTGTTCATATGTATCTTTACATGGACAATATAATGTTTTTATTTATTTACTAATATATGTTTTTCAGTAGTTGTATACAATATTTCACTGTATACTTGCTAAATGCTTCCTATTAAATGAAACTCCAACAGTTCCATAGGTTAGTAAGAGTAGTTGGTGTTCCTCCTCTGACTCATTTAGCTATGTTTATTGTGAACAGACCTGAAGAGCAAGAAACACATTAAAAAAGTTATGCAGGGTTTGCAAGCTTAGCAGTACAGTAGTAAAGTGAACCTAGTAAAGACCTGAACATGTAGCCTCTAGTATGACACCTGTTGAATGCAAGTGGTAAATGTAAAATGTTAATCTGGAATATGTCATATTTACTTGACTAAATAAGCCTTAAACACAAAGTATAAAGTTTTACAAAGAAGCACACAATATACTCCTCTTTAGGAAAACTCCATGCTATGGATACATTTTCTGAGCCTGTTGTGTCTAGTGTAAGATTTCAGTGCTTAGTTAGCAAACATGCCTGTTTCCAAGGTGAACTCAAGCTTCTGTAATGATTCTGGTAGACATTAGTTTAAATCAGATCGTGCAAACCAAAGTCTTCCAACTGGTTTACAGATTATGAAACACGAGTGATTTATGTTAATCAAAACCTTTTTTTTTAGCAAAAACAGTATGAAGGAAAACATACATTTTATATTGTTGTAAGCATAAATAAACATACTTGTGCATAGAAGGTCACTTTAGCTTCTATGCAACGACATATTAAGTAGATGAATTAAAGGAAAAATGGATTTTGTGCTGGCTGGGTGCACTGTCACTATGGCAACTTAGTAAACATGCAGGTATTAGGAGTTGTCTAATGACAGCCGCATACAGCACTACTCCTCTTCTGTTGGCAATGAAGATAATTCTCCAGCTTCACTGAATATACAATCCAAGAGTAAAAGAATATCAGTACTGATCAGGATTTCCAGGAATGCCGGAGCAATAAGTAAGTGAGATCTTGCTGTGTGGACAGCAGAAAAAGGGCAGTGCCATATAGGGTTGTCATTATACAGCCCCATACAGCCACTCTAGGGCACAGGGCTCATGCTGTTTTCATGCTGTTGATTTACTGGCTATAAAGTATGAACTTGACAGGTCACCTAACCCAGTGGTCATCAACCCTGTCCTGCAGGGCCCACTAACAGGCCAGGTTTGCAAGATAACTGAAATACATCACAGCTGATATCATTTGCTCCTCAGTGATTGCAGTATTCTAGACTGCATCTCCCCAAGGTAATACATAAAACCTGGCCTGTTAGTGGGCCCTGCAGGACAGGGTTGATGACCACTGACCTAATCAACTTTCAAATGCAAACATGAGCAAGACAGGAAGGAGTGGGGACAAGGGGATAGTGGCTGAGACTAACCCTGTAGCGTCTCCACCCAAAATATTACTGGACTATCTCGGTACTGGTGATGACAGAATACAATATAATATAAAAGGAATTTGTTTATTATAAATAAAAAACAAATATACAGTTAACAAGAGACATCTGTGATTGTCGATTGATAGATTGGTCGGGGTCTCGACTAGTTTCGCGGTTAACCGATTCTTCAGGAGAACCAATCTATAGAACAAATAATACAGTAAGGACATGTAAACATAATAATTACAAATAACTACAGCGAATAATATATAAGTACAACCAGGTAGCTTACCCGATGAATGAAAAATAGTGTGCGAGCCGTGGTCGCCATAAAAGATCCCCTGCGGCGGACAAGGGGGATATGGGTGGATTCCTATGATATGAGGTATAACAGGTAAAAAAAGTAAAAAAAATGGTACAAGGCAACCATAGAGAGGGAATAGGGGGCGTTGGAAGGGAGGGGAAAGGGGGGGGGAGAAGGGGGGAAGAACAAGGGGTACAGGAAAAAAAGAAAACCAGAAAAGACAAAAACCCTTGTTTGTCTTTTCTGGTTTTCTTTTTTCCTGTACCCCTTGTTCTCCCCCTTCCCCTTTCCCCTCCCTTCCACCCCCCCTCCCTCTCTATGGTTGCCTTGTACCATTTTTTTTTACTTTTTTTACCTGTTATACCTCATATCATAGGAATCCACCCATATCTCCCTTGTCTGCCGCAGGGGATCTTTTATGGCGTCCACGGCTCGCACACTATTTTTCATTCATCGGGTAAGCTACCTGGTTGTACTTATATATTATTCGCTGTAGTTATTTTTAATTATTATGTTTACATGTCCTTACTGTATTTTTTGTTCTATAGATTGGTTCTCCTGAGGAAGCGGTTAACCGCGAAACTAGTCGAGACCTCGACCAATCTATCAATCGACAATCACAGATGTCTCTTGGGTGACCCCTGAGCGTCTGTTTTTTTCTTTTTAATAATGTTAAATGTATATTTGTTTTTTATTTATAATAAACTAATTCCTTTTATATTATATTGTATTCTGTTATCACCAGTACCGAGATAGTCCAATAATCTTTTAGGTTGGAGACGCTACAGGGTTAGTCTCAGCCACTATGCCATTATCCCCACTCCTTCCTGTCTTGCTTGAGTAATTTGGATGATGGTACGTTGCTATTTATTACTATGCCTTTTAAATGAAGCCATACTCCAATTTTTGCAAAATGCAAACATGAATTAAAGCAGAATTTCACTGCATCTAAGTACCATAAACCAAAAATGCTATTTATTTTTATTTTTTTTGGTCAAAGCAAACTCACCCATCCATCCATGTCTCCACGCTTTATTTAGCTGAGCAATCACTTTATTTAGCTGAGCAAAACACCCCTCAGCATTTCTGGCTGTGGCCATTTTGAGTAAGGACAGATGACTCATGTAGCATTTTCTTCCTGGAATCCATCTGCCCTCACCTCAGGAATGCAGGCAGGAGGGTGTGCTTAGCTAAGAAAACCCCTCCTCCCCTTCTAAAGACTGCTGGGATGTATGACATTACTTGCCTAGGCATGAAAAGCAGGAAGTAACTGAAGAAATGTTAAAAAAATGGTTTAAAACAAGCAAATATAATATACTTTCTAGCTATTTAACAAAGCTAGCAGCATAAGTAGTAAAACTAGTCAATGTTAATTGAGAGAGTGAGGTTCCACTTTACATACCACACAACACTTCAATGCTAGAGGCCATATTAGAGTTCCTATCAGCCAGGGATGCTGTAATGGAGTTAGCTTCTAATACTATATGAAATCATTCTGGAAAAAGAAGACATTTCATATATTCAATTGAGCTATACAGTAAATCCTTGGATTGCGAGCATAATTCATTCCAGAAACATGCTTGTAATCCAAAGCACTTGCATATCAAAGCATTTTTTTTACAGGGTAGAAAAGAGACGAGAGGCACCTCAAAGTGTAGCAATAAGTTGCTAAATGTTGTACCTTCATTAAATGTAACCATATTGCTACACTTAGAGGCTCCTGTCTTCTCTTTTATACTCAGTTGTGACATGACGCTACTCTTATATCAAGACATTGCTTGTATATCAAGACAACATTTATTAAAACATTTAGTTTGTCTTGCAAAACGCTCTCAAACCAAGTTATTTTCAAACCAAGGTTTTACTGTATAGCCATATCCTCTTTTCTTAGAAAACTCTGATGTGGCACAAACAAGGAGGAGGTAAACAAATGATTCCCATGAAAGAACATATTATCTGTGCAAACCTCCAATGTTGCTATTCCCCAAAGGACAAGGGAAATGCCTCATTGTTGTGTGCATGGCTCATGCTGGTACCCTACTTAAATGCTGATCACCAATGTGCCTGTGTATTAAGACTTTAGCAAAGTTAAGATGCTGACAAACTCACTCAGTATTTTGACATAAGCAAGGCACCTATCACTACAGCAAATGTTTTCATAAATTAAATACAAGTTTAGTCAATTAATTTCCTACATTATGGGGTTGCTTTACTGAATCTGGTGCAGCTCTGACAACTATCAGTCTCCAGGTTGTATTGTCAAAGCTTAACTTAACAAGCTGAAGTACGTATAAGTAAGTATAAGGCTGATTGGCTACTATGCACAGCTGCAGCAGACTCTGATTGCTCCCCCCCCCCCATAATGTTACTGTAAACCTTATGTGGCAGGTGCCACAGAAGACAAAGAATGCATGCCTGATGAAAATAAATGCTTTAATAGAGACTGTAAGTAATAGAGGTGCTAACAGACACACAAGGATGAGAAAATAAACTGTGCAATGTAGATCAGCGATGAAGAAAGAGGCTTAAACATTATGTTTACCTGCAGTATCTATTACTGACCATTCCTACAAAGAACAAGTGGAAACCCTAATTTATACATGTGCCCTATTTAGATTTTCAAAATATTAAAATTCTTCCCGCCCCTTCTCCATATTTTACTTTCTTTTGTTTAAAAGTTAATCGTGCCTTCTGTCCAACTTTCAATTGTGTGGCTCCCTTTTCTATCCTCTGCCTGCCTTCCTTCTCATACTTGCCATCCTCTTGTCTCTCACTTGCCATGCCTCTTTTATTCTCTCTGTTTTTATTTTTTTATTATTTTTCTGTTTTGAAAATATGTAATACATAATATATTAGATAATAATTGTAATATATATATATATATATATATATATATATATATATATATATATATATATATATATATATATATATATATATATATATATATATATATATATATATGTGTATCTCTCTCTTTCCCTCTCTCTCTGTATATATATATATATATATATATATATATATATATATATATATATATATATATATATATATGAAACAGGAAGAATGTTGCGCTATTAATAAAAACTAAACTAGACAAACAGTTGATAACAGAAAGATATTGAAAATGTTATGAATGCAAAGAAAACCCCTAAATGAAAGAGGAATAAAAACAATAACTGGCAAAAAGAGTCTTTGTGTCAATCAACAATCGTTACAAGCAAGTTCTTCAATAATGAATAGACTGTTGAAAACATAAACGATAACCGACACCACTAGGTAAAAAAGTGGAGGCTTACCAAATGGCAAGCAATAACCAGCTTGCGGCTGCAAACCCCAGCCAGGGCCTTTTGATGATCCTCGTAGGGGGATGACAAGGGGGTAGATGTTGAAGCTTCCCGCTCCAAGAGCCACAAGATCACGGCGTGTCACACACAAAAAGAAGGAACTCAATGGTGAAGTACAGCAGGACCAGTATGTACAAGTTATTCGTGACTCAAGGGACCACCACCACCAGAACACCCTAATTTTAAAAGGCTTACCAGAACGTAGGCAATATAAACATGTGGCTAAACCCCTAGCCAGGGCCTTTAGGATCCTCACGCGGTGATATATCCTACAGGTCCTCCGGTATGTAGAGGTCAGTGGGTGCATAGAAAAAACGATAATGCCCACATAGTGAAGTATGCAAGTTGAGGGATTTAATATAAAAAATAGTACACTTACAGGTTAAAAGCAGAATAATAGATAGAAGCCGGCCGGCTCTAACAATCGCCCGTCCACACGGAACGAAGAAAACGTCTTGCGTCAGCACGCTACCTTCCCGACGCACGTTTCGTCAAAAGTTGACGTCATCAAGGGGCACCATGATGACGTCAACTTTTGACGAAACGTGCGTCGGGAAGGTAGCGTGCTGACGCAAGACGTTTTCTTCGTTCCGTGTGGACGGGCGATTGTTAGAGCCGGCCGGCTTCTATCTATTATTCTGCTTTTAACCTGTAAGTGTACTATTTTTTATATTAAATCCCTCAACTTGCATACTTCACTATGTGGGCATTATCGTTTTTTCTATGCACCCACTGACCTTTACATACCGGAGGACCTGTAGGATATATCACCGCGTGAGGATCCTAAAGGCCCTGGCTAGGGGTTTAGCCACATGTTTATATTGCCTACGTTCTGGTAAGCCTTTTAAAATTAGGGTGTTCTGGTGGTGGTGGTCCCTTGAGTCACGAATAACTTGTACATACTGGTCCTGCTGTACTTCACCATTGAGTTCCTTCTTTTTGTGTGTGACACGCCGTGATCTTGTGGCTCTTGGAGCGGGAAGCTTCAACATCTACCCCCTTGTCATCCCCCTACGAGGATCATCAAAAGGCCCTGGCTGGGGTTTGCAGCCGCAAGCTGGTTATTGCTTGCCATTTGGTAAGCCTCCACTTTTTTACCTAGTGGTGTCGGTTATCGTTTATGTTTTCAACAGTCTATTCATTATTGAAGAACTTGCTTGTAACGATTGTTGATTGACACAAAGACTCTTTTTGCCAGTTATTGTTTTTATTCCTCTTTCATTTAGGGGTTTTCTTTGCATTCATAACATTTTCAATATCTTTCTGTTATCAACTGTTTGTCTAGTTTAGTTTTTATTAATAGCGCAACATTCTTCCTGTTTCTTACGTGATTTGTGTTTGTATGACACTGTCATGTTGCAGCTTAGTTAGTCATTTTAAATGTTAAGCGCGGTATTTTCTTTTTCATATATATATATATACATATATATATATATATAGATAGATAGATAGATAGATAGATAGATAGATAGATAGATAGATAGATATACAGTATATAGCTATATATATATATATATATATATATATATATATACACAGGCATACCCCACTTTTAAGTACACAGTGGGGTTTATTTACTAAAGCTGGAAAGCGCAAAATCAGGCTCACTTCTGCATAAAAAACAATGGGCTTCCAGGTTTTATTACCAAAACTTAATTGACAAAGCTGGGGTTAGAAGCTCATTGGTTTCTTTGCAGAAGTGAGATTTATTTTGCACATTCCATCTTTAGTAAATAAACCCCATTGTGTACTTAAAAGTGGGGTATGCCTGTATATATATACACAGCATACATTGTACATACACATTGCTAAATGAAAAAAAAAAGAATCTTGGCTGAAAAATTTAAGAGAAAAAATATCACTTGTCTGAAACAGTCACATTAGATATAAAAACACTTCCGAAGTAGGCTGTTTCTCCATGAATTGCTTACAGAGAAGAGAGAATGGATTTTGTGTTATAGCACAAACAGCTATCTTTTGATGAACCACAATTGGTAATAAAACAAATTCCAAACTTGATCAGGTATAAGCAGATTTGAATCAATAGCATGAAATAAATGAAGAGATGAACACTCACACTAGTAAAAAATATTTTTTTCTCTTCTAAAGTATCACATGGCAGGCAGAACATCTGTTGAGGTGCCAGGGGAGAAGGTTTAGTGAGACATTTCTCACAGGAAATCTTTTCTGCAGAAACACCCTTCTTCAATAATAATTAGACAAGGTTGTGTGTATATGCTTAAAAAGACCATATCCCTAGTATCTCCCCTCAGAATTTTTTTTAGGCTTAGGGAATGTGCAAAGGTCAGGAATAATAGTATTACATATATTGTATTTATTAGTAGCAAAAAAGTATTTAAAACAAATTAACCATATAAAACATACATACATACATACATACATAAACATACATACACAAAACATGAAAAATGTGGTCTGTGACCACAAGGCAAAAAACAAACAAACACTAAATGTGAGTACAAATGTTGTATGTAAACCAATCGCTTTTCAGAGTCCTTAAAGCTCCTTATTCAGGGAAGGCCTTAACACTTGTAGTGCATATGGTCTATAAAACAAAACATACATTAGAGCATTCTTTTTTTTTTTTGTTACTTACCATTTAATATGTGTTTTTGCATTACGCTTTTAGATTCATATAGCACCTTTTTTATGAGATATATATATATATATATATATATATATATATATATATATATATATATATATATATATATATATATATATATACAGGGCTTTTTTTCAGGGGGAACTTGGGGGAACTCAGTTCCACCACCTTTGGCACAGACCCTTTGGTGTCTGCTCACCACAATCACTTGTAAACACAGAAGTCTGGTTTCTGTGTTTACAAGTGACAGCTCTGCATTCTGTGTGTAACCCCCCAAACTCTGCACTCTGTATGTAATCCAATGCTGGTATTTAATGCCCCTTTAAGACCCTTCTACTGTTTTTTAAATCTGAACGGGGTCGTGGTTGAGTTCCTGCACCTATTTTCTAAGAAAAAAAGCTCCGTATATATATATATATATATATATATATATATATATATATATTCCCTCTCCGTCAATGCCAGGTGATCCCAGTGTGAACCCAGAATACCAGGTGATCCCGTGATTTATCCTGAAGGGCTGTGGAGGCATTTCTGTCTTTTCCTTTGCTTCACATAATCACCACCTTTCATTGATTGACTTTCACTGCTTCCACTGTTTTTATCCCATTGCTGGCTGTGTGTTGACAATTTTCATTAAGGCATTGTAAGTACCCTTATCTTTGTCCCACCCGGACCATGTCATACATATGTGAATGAATGATGATGAAGGCTCTAATGTATGTTTTGTTTTTTGGACCATATGTACTATGATTGTTAAACCTTCTCTGAAGATGGAGCTTTAAGGACTCTGAAACTTGTTGGCGATTGGTTTACAGACAACATTTGTACTCACACTTAGTGTTTTTTGTTTGCCTTGCGGTCACAGACCACATTTTTCATTTATTTTGTATGTATGTTTTATACTGTTAATTTATTTTAAATATGTTTTTGATAACAATGAATACAATATATTTAATACTATTATTCCTGACCGTTGCACATTCCTTGAGCCTAAAAAAATCTAATAGTGGAGGTTTCTTTCTTCACCCTTCTTTAATAGATCACTGCCCAGGATAGTCGTTTTACAAGAAAAGTTGGGAAAAGTTAATATAATTTTTCAAAGTTTTTTTAAAGCTGATATTAACCACATATTACTCGGTCACTGTATATAAGGCTAAGCGGGACAAGCGTCATTCCATGTCCAGAAGCACTCCTCGTGCGTGTCCTCAGTGTGATCTGATCAGGGTACAGGGAAACTATGTTTGGCCCCGGTACCAAGTGATCACTGTGATCAATCACAGTGATAACATTAGCAGTAGTAAACAATAGATTTAATTCATGATGCCATAGTTAACTACTTTAATCGCTGAGATTGGTAAAATTATTTACATGGTACAGGGCCAATAACAGTGGCCCTGTACATGTGATAGTTGTGGCCGCTTACAGATATCACAGTAGTTTTCAATGGCTGTAGGAATGCAGCTGAACAGTGTCCATTAATGAAGTGTCATTGTTATTGTGTAAACAGATTAAATTCACTTTCAGAACACATTCTCAAAGTTCTTGTTTGTGCATCTTTTTCCATGTCATACATAGGGCAGTCAATTCATTATAATGGGGATTTTAATGGGGTGCCTTACATGCAGCAAAGTAGCTCATGGAGCACAGCAGAATGGAGTGTGAAACAAAGAATCAGTATAAGGAGCCAATCAATTAATGTGCATACAAGCATAATGCTGATAGGAGGTGAGAGCCAAGCGGCATATAAATTAGTTAATCACTACAATGCTTCTCCTTCCATTGCCCAGTCACTAGCTTAGATGACCTGGGCTCAGGGGAAGTGGTTTTAATGATACTGGCCATCAATCTGAGGACAACTAATAACAAAAAAAAGTGCTGTAGTGGAAATCTCTGGGTTAAAGGTGAATATTGCAGCAAAAGTTGGTCTTACAATTTTATCTTTTCATTAGCTATTCATTTTTATTGTGATATTTTGACATTTCTGCTTTAAGATTGTGTCTATCCAAAATGTATATGATTACTATGGTTCCTTACTTTGTTTCAATGCACCTGGTAATTTTGAAAGCTTTTACCGACATGGGTGTTCAAGGTATATTTTCCATATCCAACAATGAGTTAAAATAACAATGGCCACAGCAAGTGTACACCCATAAACTCTAGCATTGCAATTTCACCAACAGAGTTCCTTAGAGAGATACAAATCTGCTCAGTGGTTAAACTGTCCAGCAACTACAAAACAACTTACCCTTTAATGCATCATCTTGTAATAATCAGACAGGAACAACTATCCCTAAACAGTAGTGGAGGCCTTTGACACTACCTGTCACCCATATATTATGTTCTTTAACCACTTCAATACAAGGCACTTTCACCCCCTTCCTGCCCTAGCTAATTTTCCTCCTTTAGTACTGTTGTACTTTGAATGACAATTGCTCGGTCATGCAACACTGTACCCATATGAGATTTTTTTATAACACTGGGGTTTTTATTTTTTTACTACACAAATGAAAAAAGACTGGTATACAATTTTGCAAAAAAAGTAATTTTACTTCTTCACTGATGTGTGCCAATGAGGCTAAACTGATGGCCACTGATAGGCTGCACTGATGGCCACTGATGAGACTGCACTGATGGGCACTAATGAGGCTGCACTAATGAGGATGCACTTATGGGCACTGATAGGCTGCACTAATGGGCACTGATGAGACTGAACTGATGGGCACTGATGAGGCGGCACCAATGGGCACTGATAAGCTTTACCTTTGAGACTGCACTGATAAGGTGGCACTGATGGTCACTAATAGGCGGCACTCATAGACACTGATATATGGCACTGATATGCTGCACTGATGTGCTGCACTGTTATGCTGTACTGAAAAGTACTGATTGGACTGCACTGATAATCAGGGCACTGATGATAATTTTCCTAATTATCAGTGTAAATTCCCCTGTAACTGGAAAGCCAGTTAACAGCTTTTTTTCCCTCAGACAATGAAAGTGCTGAGGAAAGGAAATGCTTATAACCAACATTTGCTTGAATGTGATCATCTGTGATTGGACATAGCTGATCATATGGTAAACAGCTTACATCATTTGCTCTTTAACCTGACCTGTGATGCGATGTGTCCAAGGGACACAGCTCACCACTGATCATGGCGCTGTGAGCCCCCGCTGGCACACATGTGTGGCAGCAAGGGGAGGACATCATATGACGTTCACCCAGAGGGATGAAAGGCTGTCATACTTCTATAGGCAGGGAGGGAACTGGTTACAGATCTTTACCCAGGCAATTTGACATTTACATCTTCAAACATTTAACTCAAACAATTATCACCAATTCCAGACTTTGCGACACCAAGGTAATATATGAATAAGAAAAAATAATGATTAGGTTCTTCAACTATCCATTATTTCCACTGACACGTTTTATGAGAACATGTTGAACTGAACAACACACTTAGATGTGGTAAGTGGTGAAACATCTTCAATACTACTTAACAAGTTCAGTTCAATGTGATTAACAACTACTAGTAATAATTATCACAAAGCATGTTATAAAGCAATTCAAAATGAACAAAAAACTTTACATGACCATACTTTAGTCAATGTGTTTTCCATATCCACTTGCCGACCCGCGTATTGTAAATGTACGTCCTCTTTTTAAAGATGGATATCTCAGTAACGGCAGCAGCTGCTGCCACAACTGAGATATCCATCTTTTCAGCGGGCGGCCGTGTAAACGATAACGGTGGTCTCCGCGGCGGATTCGCCGCAAGATCGCAGTTATCGGTGGCAGGAGAGGGCCTCCCGCCGCTGTTCCGCGCCCTCCGCCGCTTACCGTAGCCGTCGGTAGCGGCGGAGGAGATCGGATGCTGCAGCCTGAGCGGTGAGGACTTGAGTGAGGGCAAGATGGCCCCCACCCGTCCTCATAGCTTTGCTGGGCGGAAGTGACGTCATAACGTCAGTCCCGCCCAACGTCTTAAAGAGACATTTTTTTTTTTGTCATTTGAAAAAATGACAGTTTCAATTTTTTTTTTCTTGCATTTAAGTCTAAATATGAGATCTGAGGTCTTTTTGACCCCAGATCTCATATTTAAGAGGACCTGTCATGCTTTTTTCTATTACAAGGGATGTTTACATTCCTTATAATAGGAATAAAAGTGATCAATTTTTTTTATTTTTATTTCAGTGTAAAAAGTAATAAAAATAAATAAGAAAACAAAAAAACATTTTTTTAAAGCGCCCCGTCCCGACGAGCTCGCGCGCAGAAGCGAACACATACACGAGTAGCGCCCGCATATGAAAACGGTGTTCAAATCACACAAATGAGGTATCGCCGCGATTGTTAGAGCGAGAGCAATAATTCTAGCCCTACTCTGTAGCTCAAAAAATGCAACCTATAGAATTTTTTAAACGTTGCCTATCGAGATTTTTAAGGGTAAAAGTTTGACGCCATGCCACGAGCGGGCGCAATTTTTAAGCGTGACATGTTGGGTATCATTTTACTCGGCGTAACATTATCTTTCACAATATATAAAAAAATTGGGCCAAATTTATTGTTGTCTTATTATTTTATTAAAAAAAGTGAATTTTCCCCCAAAAAAGTGCGCTTGTAAGACCGCTGCGCAAATACGGTGTGACAAAAAGTGTTGCAATAACCACTATTTTATTCTCTAGGGTGTTCTAAAAAAATATATATAATGTTTGGGGGTTTTAAGTAATTTTCTAGCAGAAAAAACTGTTTTAGTCTTGCAAACACCAAATCTGAAAAACACCTAAGGTCTTTAAGTGGATATAAGTAACCACCCTCCAAGCCTCCTCCTGGCAGTAGGACCCTTCCCCCCTCACCCTTATGGTTTGCATAGTTGCAGTAGGTCTTCAGTGTGGCATCATTTTATGTTTGTGTCATTATAAACAATGACAGTGGCAATGACAATGCATAGAACTGTATAATTTATATCTACACTAATACTATGTTTTTTTTTTAAACTAACACTGATTAAAGTATCACAAAAGTGTTCTTTTATCTAGATTGCACAGAATTTTTTATAATTTTTGCAAGACAATGGGGGTTATTTATGAAATGCAAATCCACTTTACACTACAAGTGCAAATTTCAAGTGCAAAGTGCACTTGGAAGTGCAGTCGCTGTAAATCTGAGGGGTAGATTTGGAATGATGGGAAGCTCTGCTGATTTTATCATACACTCATGTGCAAGCTAAAATGCTGTTTTTTTTTTTTTTGCATGTCCCCTTCGGATCTACAGCGACTGCACTGCCAAGTGCACTTATCGCTTGTAGTTTGCACTTTAAGTGCAAAGTGTATTTTCCTTTAGTAAATAACCCCATTGTCACAAAAGAACAGCCTTATTTGTACCAAAAATATTATTAATGTATTGCTTTGTTATCTTAATGCCAAATAAACAAGCCCTGAGAGAAAAAGTCTCTGGTCCATAAGGGGTATACAGGTGTGAGAGCTGAAATGGTTAATGAACATTAGAGGTCGTCATTTTCTATGTTTAAAATTTTAAGAATTACCACCAAACTCAGTATTTACTGATCAACATTTACTTGAATCCAGCCAATAAATACAGTTTTGCCAACGTCACGCAGCATTATTTCCATATACCCACATAAATCTCTAGTAGATATATATGCTCACAATAAATAAATATTATTTTCTTGGGGATAACCAAGGATTCTTGAGAATAACCAAAATGCAATGTATTTTCTCATGTCACTGAAGGAAAATCTAAATCACTTTCTGGACAAGTAAGTATTGCAATGTCTCGGGAAGCAATTTGTTACATCAGTGTTGAGTGAACAAGGTAGCTTGACATGATATTCTATAGAGAATTGATGAAAAAGTTCAAGCTTCAGGTGGGTCTTGTATGGAGACAAAATATAGCTTTCTTTTCAGTGATGATCTAATTACTTTCTACACTTCACATTTAGAAGTGAGGCTTGAAAAGCGGTTTCCTACTAAATCATACAAAAATATTGCTACATATAGATTCACAGGTTTCGTATAACTGTTTGTGCAAAGAAAACATGATATTGTTTTATCTAGGCTATTCAAAACAATAGTTATTTACTTCTGTGTGCTTCTACCTGTGTCACATTGAACCACTGCGCCTTCGGCCTAGAACAGAACCTTGAAGTATTTGACAGCTGATTACAGAGCAGTGTTGTTAAACAGATTTCATTCTCTGGTGTTAAATTTAATCCTGAATCTTGCACAGTGTCAGACATTTTGGGCCAAATCCTCAGCCAGGCGGCGTAACTTAACTTTCAGCAGTTAAGTTACACTGACTTAAAGTTTTTACCTAAGTGCCTGATCCTCAAAGCACTTACGTAAAAATTTCAAGCCGTGTAAGTTAAGTGCCGCCGTCCTAAGGCGTTCCTCCTCTCCGGGGGGCGTTTACAATTTAAATGAGGCGCGCTCCCGCGCCGGCCGTACTGCGCATGCGTGTGACGTCATTTTCCCGACGTGCATCGCGCGAACGTAATTGACGCCGGGCGGCTTTGTGGATTGCGACGGGACACTAAAGTTGCGACGGGTGAAAAAAAGACGCGCCGGGAAAACAAATAATTATAAAAAAAAATGACAGCGTCGCTCGGCATGCATTCCTGAGGGAGAACTCCATGCCAATTTTCAATGAAAAAAACGGCATGGGTTCCCCCCCCAGGAGCATACCAGGCCCTTAGGTCTGGTATGGGTTGTAAGGAGACCCCCCTTCCGCCGAAAAATTGACGTAGGGGGTCCCCCTACAATCCATACCAGACCCGTATCCAAAGCACGCTACCCGGCCAGCCAGGAAGGGAGTGGGGACGAGCGAGCGCCCCCCCCCCTCCTGAGCCGTGCCAGGCCGCATGCCCTCAACATGGGGGGGTTGGGTGCTCTGGGGCAGGGGGGCGCACTGCGGGCCCCCCCACCCCAGAGCACCCTGTCCCCATGTTGATGAGGACAGGACCTCTTCCCGACAACCCTTGCCATTGGTTGTCGGGGTCTGCGGGCGGAGGCTTATCGGAATCTGGGAGTCCCCTTTAATAAGGGGGCCCCCAGATACCGGCCCCCCACCCTAAGTGAATGGATATGGGGTACATCGTACCCCTATCCATTCACCTGTAGGCAAAAAGTAAAAGTTAATAAACACACAACACAAGGCTTTTTAAAATATTTTATTATTCTGCTCCGGACGCCCCCCCTGTCTTCGTTATTAGCTCAATTACCAGGGGGGGCTTCTTCTTCCACTCTCCGGGGGTTTTCTCCGCTCTCCGGGGGTCTTCTCCGCTCTCCGGGGGGGGGTTTCTGCTTCCGCTCTCCGGGGGGGCTTCTCCGGACTCCGGGGGGCTTCTTCCATCTTCTCCCCTCTTCCGCTCTTGACTCGGCGAACCCCGGTTCTTCTGCAGCTCTCCGGTGCCTTCTTCTTCAGCGCTGGCTGCCTGCTATGTTTGTGTGTTAGCTCGATTTCTAACAGGCAGCCGGCGCGGTCTTCTGTGACGTCATCTTCTCTTCTGTTCTTCTCCCCTCTTCCGATGTTGCCTCGTCGCCTGTTGTCGCTGTAATGATGGAAGCGCGCCTTGCATCACATTTATATAGGCATCACCGTCCCATCATGCTCCGGTAGGTACCCACGTGGTGGGTGCACGTGGGTAGGCACCCACCACGTGGGTACCTGCCGGAGCATGATGGGACGGTGATGCCTATATAAATGTGATGCAAGGCGCGCTTCCATCATTACAGCGACAACAGGCGACGAGGCAACATCGGAAGAGGGGAGAAGAACAGAAGAGAAGATGACGTCACAGAAGACCGCGCCGGCTGCCTGTTAGAAATCGAGCTAACACACAAACATAGCAGGCAGCCAGCGCTGAAGAAGAAGGCACTGGAGAGCTGCAGAAGAACCGGGGTTCGCCGAGTCAAGAGCGGAAGAGGGGAGAAGATGGAAGAAGCCCCCCGGAGTCCGGAGAAGCCCCCCCCAGAGAGCGGAAGCAGAAACCCCCCCCGGAGAGCGGAGAAGACCCCCGGAGAGCGGAGAAGACCCCCGGAGAGCGGAGAAGACCCCCGGAGAGTGGAAGAAGAAGCCCCCCTGGTAATTGAGCTAATAACGAAGACAGGGGGGGCGTCCGGAGCAGAATAATAAAATATTTTAAAAAGCCTTGTGTTGTGTGTTTATTAACTTTTACTTTTTGCCTACAGGTGAATGGATAGGGGTACGATGTACCCCATATCCATTCACTTAGGGTGGGGGGCCGGTATCTGGGGGCCCCCTTATTAAAGGGGACTCCCAGATTCCGATAAGCCTCCGCCCGCAGACCCCGACAACCAATGGCAAGGGTTGTCGGGAAGAGGTCCTGTCCTCATCAACATGGGGACAGGGTGCTCTGGGGTGGGGGGGCCCGCAGTGCGCCCCCCTGCCCCAGAGCACCCAACCCCCCCATGTTGAGGGCATGCGGCCTGGCACGGCTCAGGAGGGGGGGGGGGCGCTCGCTCGTCCCCACTCCCTTCCTGGCTGGCCGGGTAGCGTGCTTTGGATACGGGTCTGGTATGGATTGTAGGGGGACCCCCTACGTCAATTTTTCGGCGGAGGGGGGGGTCTCCTTACAACCCATAACAGACCTAAGGGCCTGGTATGCTCCTGGGGGGGGAACCCATGCCGGTTTGGAATTTACAAATTGCCGTGGAGTTCTCCCTCGGGAATGCATACCAAATGCCGTCGCTTGAATGGGCCTTTACAAGGTGTGACTAACTTTACACTTTGTAAAAGCAGCCCTAGTTTTACACCAGGCAAACTAACACTTACGGCGAAAAAACTAGGCACAAAAGCTTTGAGGATCGCCCTAAGTGCTAATTTGCATACTAACAGAGGCATTTCGACTCGAAATGCCCCCAGTGGCGGATGCGGTACTGCATCCTAAGATCCGGCAGTGTAAGTCCCTTACAGATGTCGGATCTTCTGCCTAACTTAGGAAAACTGCTTCTGAGGATCAGTTCCAAAGTTAGAACCAGAGATACGACGGCTTACGCCGGAGTATCTCTTCTGTGGATTTGGCCCTTTGTGCATAGTAATACAATACAAAGAATAACAGAGTTTCTTCGTATTTATATTCTATACATGTATTACGTATTTTATTACGTATAATGGACAACATATTAGTCCAATCTCAAGGATGACTTATAAGCCAAAGACAAAACATCTGGGGCCAGATTCATGTACAATTCCGGCGGCGTAACGTATCCCATTTACGTTACACCGCCGCAAGTTTTCAGCGTAAGTGCTTGATTCACAAAGCACTTGCCTGTAAACTTGCGGCGTAGCGTAAATCCGTCCGGCGCAAGCCTGCCTAATTCAAATGGGGCGTGTATCATTTAAATTAGGCGCGTTCCCACGCCAAACGTACTGCGCATGCTCCATTTTGTAATTTCCCGCTGTGCTTTGCGCGAACTGACATAATTTTTTGAACGGCGACGTGCGTTACATCCTTTCCTATTCCCGGACGACTTACGCAAAAAAAAAAAATTTAAAATTTGACGCGGGAACGACGGCCATACTTTAACATGGCTGGTCTAAATATAAGCCATGAAATAGCAGCCGTAACTTTGCGACGGGAAAAGCCGACTAGCGATGACGTAAGAGAATGCGACGAGCGCGCGTAGCTTCGTGGATCGCCGTAAACAGCAAATTAGCATACCGGACGCGAAAACGACGCAAACTCCACCCAGCGTGCGCCAAAGTATTACACCTACGATCCGAAGGCGTACGAAGCCGTACGCCTGTCGGATCGAAGCCTAAAGCCGTCGTATCTTGGTTTAAGAATTCAAACTAAAGATACGACGTGGCAAATTTGAAAATACGCCGGAGTATCAGTAGATACACTGGTGTATTTCGACTGTGAATCTGGCCCCAAGTGTTGTAAAGCTCAGGAAAGAGCTCGGAAATGCCATATTATAAGCAACTGAGCACAGGCAGGGTGCTGGAGTTAGTAGGATCAAACAATCACCATTTATTAAACATAGTTCACTTACAGGATTCAAATATCTGAATCCAGCCTAAAATGGCAGCCATGGATATAACAGCAAACAATCAATGTGTCAGCAATCCCATTATACTGCAGCAGAAGTATATTCAGCACCAAAACAGACCAGGAAGGCAGACAAGCCGGCAGTGTCTACAGCCGCAACTGAGGCAGCACACATTCAAACAGAGAGGATGATGTTGGATGTGGGTGAGACACAATGCATTTCATGGGCTCTACCCCCTTTGTCAAGCATGGAGAGACTGGCATTTAGGCTAGGGTGACCAGACATCCCCGGTTTCTGGGGACAGTCCCCAGATTGAGGACATTGTACCTGGACCAAGTCTGTCCCCGGTTTTGTCCCCGGATTGGATTTGAACAGGGGCTGGGGCAATTTCAAAGACAGTCAGTGCAGAATTAAAAAATAAAAATATGAATTACACACCCCCCTCTGCTGCTCCCACTAGCTATGGGGGGTGTATTTTTTTCCATTATCTGTGCCCCTTTCTGAAGATCATGTGCTGGTCAGAGCGGAGGGAATATTTCTTCAGTTTCTGACGCATGCCCATTCAGCTCCGCTCGCATGTTCTTCTGCCTTAGCTCAAATCCCAGACAGCTTCCTTATCTGCTTATCTCCTTGCCTTCCCCGGTGGAGTGATCTTCCTCCATTTGCCACCCAGTAGTAGCCTGGGGGCCCAGAGAGTAACACTTGACAGACTGTAAGGCGGGCGGCGACGGGCAGAGAGCCGCTGATTTCCGCCATTACCAGTAAAAAAAAATATGTCCCCGCATTTCATTTTCAAAATCTGGTCACCTTAATTTAGGCTGAGCAAGTGGGAGGGGGCATAGATGAAAAATGAATGGAACACTTTTTGCAATAAAAATGGGGGAGGAAAGAGGAAGAGGCTGCTGCTGAACTAAGTTTTACCCTGAGTGCTGAACCTCCAGACTGTGTGTCTGGGTTCAATGTGCAATGTCTATGGGGAGGACAGTTTGGTCTCTTGGCTATGAAGGTCATGACAGTATGCAGAATATGTACATATGTGCAAATATCCATGCACTTCCTGGCTGGCTCCACATCAGGGGTTTCAACTAGCTAGGGAATGACCAGATAGAGGCTGATGCACTGTCACAATATGAAAGTTGCACTTAACAATTATATTATACACAGAATCAGTTTTTGTGCCACCAATTAAAAAACATTCTTAAACATGTGGACCCAGAGAGCTGGTCCTTTATGTCTGGACTGGTCATCACTCAAGGCTGGTGAGCATTGCAGCAAGTAGATATATTTTATAACTAAAGTGAATACTGGCGTTTGAGGCCCCGTACACACGACCGGATCGATCAATCCACAGAAACTGGTCGTGTGTAGGCCTGAGCGGACAATTTTCCCGCGGATCGGACAGTTTCCAGCGGATAAAAATTTCTTAGCATGCTAAGAAATCTGTCCGCTGGAATCCCGTCCGTCGGACGTGTTCGGTCGTCTGTACAGACTCACCGGACACGTCCGACCGACCGCCATCCCTCGCATGGGTCGTACTGATTCGACGCATGCGTGGAAGCATTGAACTTCCAGGGCCGCGCACATCGCCGTGTCATCGTTGCGGCGACGGCGCGGCCACGTCCCGCGTATTGTTTACGCGCGGATTTCTGTCTGATGGTGTGTACAACCATCAGACAGAAATCTCCGGGCGGACATGTCCGCTGAAAATGGTCCGGCGGACCGTTTTCAGCGGATTATCCGCCCGTGTGTACGGGGCCTGAGTGTAATGCTGCGTACACACGATCGGTCCATCCGATGAGAACGGACCGATGGACCATTTTCATCGGTTAACCGATGAAGCTGACTGATGGTCCGTCACGCCTATACACCATCGGTTAAAAAAACGATCGTGTCAGAACGCAGTGACGTAAAACACAACGACGTGCTGAAAAAAATGAAGTTCAATGCTTCCAAGCATGCTTCGACTTGATTCTGAGCATGCGTGGATTTTTAACCGATGGTTGTGTCTACTAACGATCGTTTTTTCCCATTGGTTAGGAATCCATCGGTTAAATTTAAAACAAGTTGGCTTTTTTTTAACCGATGGTTAAATAACCGATGGCGCCCACACATGATCGGTTTGGACCGATGAAAACGGTCCATCAGACCATTCTCATCGGTTTAACCGATCGTGTGTACGCGGCATTAGGGTAAGCCTACAGGTTAGGTTTAGGAGCCAATGGACTTGTTTTCAAACCTTGCACTGAGAACTAAGGGGTGCTGAGTTTTAAATGTCAAAATCAATATTAGTTTATTCATTTTTCTTATTTATTTTTACTTTTAAAATAGAAATCTATTAGAAAATGTATTGTACAGTCTGTTCTCATGTATGGTAAAACATAAAATATACTGGGAACATTTGCTCATTACATGACACCTTTTGGTAAATGTAAACTGTGATTTAAAATGATGACATTCCTTATCCGTTTTCATCAGGTGGAAAGTTATCATTAATCAGGTCTCCAGTGCTTTCCCTAAGACTACAAATCTTGAATTTTGACATAGGCAATGAGATAAAAACTTGTACGTAATTTCGTTATGCTCAGTTAATTTATTCTTTGGGGACATATGAAGCTTTTGCTTACTGTATAATAGAAAGTTCAGGTGTACACAAATAAATGCATTTGCATTTATAATTTATTGATTACATTTTTTTTATTTTTTTTATGTTAATATTTTGGTTACATAGCAACAGTCTATTTCAATAATATGTTTAAAGTGGTAAGCTATTTTCTGATTTTATTTTGGTCAAGGAAAACGGGCACTCAAAAATGTCTTTGCTTTCCTGTAAAAATTCCTGGAATTCATAAAGAGAGTGGTAGACACTCTTTAGAATTATATTGGGCCTCAGCACCACAATTGTCAGTGTTTGGGACAGACTTATGTACCTTTAGGTTACAGGTCCAAATCGGATGCTCCTTCCTCAGTGTAGCTCAGTAAAACTCACGGCTCGGGTATTTTGTCGTGGGGTGGCGAAGCATGATGGGGAACTTTGAGAGACTAGTTCCCCATTGAATCCACCATATTAACAATAGATGGCAGTGGTTGGATTCAGACAGACCAATAGCAGATATGAAACCAACCCACTGCCTTCCAAAATAAATCTTAGGCAAGGCAGATCTGATAGGTAACTAGTCTCAGAGTTATCCATCAGGCTCTGCCAGCCCAACAGGCGCAGCGATCTTGGAGTTATGTTGTTGAGTAGGCAAAGGTTGAAAGTTCTTAGACTAGTTCCTTATCGAGTTTGCCTTGCTTGTGATTGACAGCAGTAGGTGGATTCTGCAGCCGCTATTTAGTCCAATAGTGACTATGAATTCTGCCCACTGCCAACTGCTGTAAATCACAAGAAAGGAGCACCTGATGAAGAGCTAGGGCTGGATTCAGATACCTGTGCGTATCTCTCTGGCCGGCGTAACGTATCCTAGATACGTTCCCCCGCTGTAACTTTGGGCGCAAGTTCTGTATTCAGAAAGAACTTGTGCCCTAAGTTACGGCGGCGTAACGTATATGGGCCGGCGTAAGCCCGCCTAATTCAAATGGGGATGTGGGGGGCGTGTTTTATTTAAATTTTGATTGACCCCGCGTATTTGACATTTTTTTTTTGTACGCGCATGCGCCGTTCGTGAAAACATCCCGTTGCGTATGCTCAAAAATCCGCCGCAAAACGTCATTGCTTTCGACGTGAACGTAAATTACATCCAGCCGTATTCGCGAACGACTTACGCAAACGACGTAAAAAAATTCAAAACTCGGCGCGGGAACAACGGCCATACTTAACATAGAATACGCCGCACATACCCCTCATATAGCAGGGGTAACTTTAAGCCGGAAAAAGCCGAATGCAAACGACGTAAAAAAAAAGCGCCGGGCGGTCGTTCGTTTCTGAATCAACGTAAATAGTAATTTGCATATTCCTCGCGTAAACGAACGGAAGTGCCACCTAGCGGCAAGCGTAAATATGCAGCCTAAGATCCGGCGGTGTAAGACACTTACACCTGTCGGATCTTAGGAATATCTATGCGTAACTGATTCTATGAATCAGTCAAATAGATACGACCAAGCGCACTCAGAGATACAACGGCATATCAGCAGATACGCCGTCGTATCTCTTTCTGAATCTGGCCCCTAGTCTCTGAGCATCCCCAGCATCCCCAGCAGACTCTGTCAGTGTGTTCACCCCAAATATTTGGTTGCTAAGTTGCTGATGGCCTGTGTTCTAGCAATCAATGAAGTAAATACAAAACACAAATATATAGTATAACACACAATCCCTCTCCCAAACACAAACATCTTTGCCTATAGGTATGCCATCTTTGAGTTGGTCTTAATTACCACTATTTTTGTTATCTAAAAATTAAAGATAATTCTCTTTGAATTTGTTACAGCCATAATAACACACTTTAAACATAGAAAGAAATAGCCCAGCTGCCACACACCTTGTCCGGCTCAATCAGTTAGCAGGTAAAAGCTGTCTCAGCTAGATTCATCTAGGCTATGCCCCCAGCACAGTTAGTGGCCTTGAACTCATTGCACCTTGTCAGCCTGAGTGGGGGCCTCTAAGCATTTAAAGTGGGTCACAGCCATAATAACACATTGTAAAAGTGAAGCTGTAAAACTGTGGACAGCTGTAGACAGGGAAGTGCAACAAGAGCTGAAGCGATTCCATTTACATTTCAGGGAGCATACCCAACAGCTTCAATAGGCTGAACAGCATCCTTCTTGGAGGATGAGTTCCACCATGCCTCAACTGCTTATTCTGCACATTTTACCATGCAACAAACCCTCTTGGACAAATTAGATGGCATTAAAAACTGATGCAGTCCTTCTCCCCCTGGTATCAACAGCTTGTCTGTCTTAAATCTTTTAAAAATGTTCTTCTTGTCTATTTTTCTTCATCTAAATAGCCTAATATGCATATGATATCCTGGGATGTAAAGGGACTATGGCCCCCTCATGAGCACATGATCATTCTATGACACTTGAAACACTTGGGAGCAGATGTGGCTCTCCTTCAGGAGACACATCTTCCTGCAGCGGACTTCCAACGTCTCTGAAAACTTTGGGTAGGTGGGCCATAGAGCTGATGTAATCATCTTCCTTCATAAAAATCTTTCCTACACCCTTAAAGGGTCACTAAAGGAAAAAAAAATTTAGCTGAAATGACTGTTTACAGGGAATAGAGACATAAAAGTTAACTGATTCCTTTTAAAAATGATTAAAAATAGATAAAAAACAATCATATAATGTGCCTTCAGTTTAGTTTCGTTTTTGCTGTTGTTTGCTGGTTCTCTGATTTACAGAGAGCCACTAGAGGGAAGTCAGCCAATAGAGAGCAGTGATACTTTGTCTAAAACTCCTCAGCACCAATCCAGTTTCGTTTTACACACAGTAATCACACCTCCTTGATTAGTGACCACCGTGAGAAATCTCCCAGTACTGTGGTGATCAGGAAAGAGACAACCAGGAAGTGTCCAGAAAAGAGGAGAATTACAGCAACATCAAAGCAAAAACTAACAATGAGGACATGAAACCAGGACTGCAGTAAGGTAAAGGAAGCTATTTAGCTAAAAAAAAAAAATTCCTTTAGTGACCCTTTAATTCTGTGAACGGAAACTCACAGTTTATCTATCTATAGCTTCTTGTAATATCGCTATTACGAATCTCTATGCTATTAACTTTCCAGTTTTGCAAGCTCCCGAAAGCTTGTGCCTCTTTGGTGGTAATTTTAACTACATTATGGATTCTGTAGAAGATAGATCTTTTCAACAACTCCTCAGACCCAAAAAACAAGAATCATAAACAATAAACCAGCAAAAGTCCATATAATCATGAATGTAGCACCCAGCCGACTGAGTGACCACCTCACAGAGAATAACCTTCTTGATCCCCTTCAGTCTGGATTCTGCCCTCAAAACTCCACAGAAAGTGCTCTCCTAAAACTCACAGACAATTTGCTAACCGCTAAATCCAATGAACACTAACCTGTATACCTACTCCTGGACCACTCTGCCGCCTTTGTCACAGTGGATCACCCCTTCCTCCACAAAAAACATTACATCTTTAGTTTACGTGACTGTACTCTTTGCTGGTTCTCATCCTACTTATCCAACCTCACATTTTGCATTACTTCCTCCTCTCCTCTCCCTTTCTCTGTCGTGGTGCCCTAAGGTATTGTTCTTGGACCTCTCTTATTCTCCACCTACCCCACTTACCTGGGTTGGTAATGGCCTCCCATGGCTTTCAATACCATCTCTATACTGATGACACCAAATCTATCTCTCTACCCCTCATCTCACTCCTTCAGCCTTCTCATGTATCACTAATTTACAAACAGACATATCAGCCTGGATATCACACCACTTTGTCAAACTCAATCTATCCAACACCAAGCTCATAAGTTGTCTTTCCCCATATGCCTCTTCTCCTGATTTCTCTGTCAAGATCAAAAGCATTACTATCAGCCCGTTCCTCCATGCCAAGGTCCTAGGTGTAATCCTGGAATCAACTATACTGTTGGCCCCAGATCCAATCATTGTCCAAATGTTGTTGCCTCAACCTCTACAACATCTCCAAAATACACCCCTATCTAACCAATGACAGCACAAAGCTCCTAATTCACTCCCTGGTCATCTCTCACCTCGACTACTGCAACTCCCTCCTTATGGGATTACCTTTACATAGACTATCCCCCAGTCAGTCCATTATGAATACTGCTGCCAAGCTCATCAACCTTACCAAGTATTCAGTGTCTGCTACTAATGTCTGTCAATCCCTCCACTGGCTTCTACTCATGGATTAATGTCAAAAACAATGTACAAAGTCATCCACAACTTGGCTCCCAGCTACATCACTATCCTAGTCTCAAAATACCAACCCACTCCTCCTATGATCATCTAAAGGTCTTTTCCAGAATGTGGGGACGTCTCCCTGCCAGAACACAATAGCTCAGCAGAGGATATCGCTATACAAACATTTGATTGTTAATTAGGGTTGTCCCGATACCGATACTAGTATCGGTATCGGGACCGATACCAAGCATTTGCCCGAGTACTTGTACTCGGGCAAATGCTCCCGATGCTTCACCCGATACTTGTCCTGTGTCCTCCTCCAGCCCCCCCTCCCTTTTTATGCAGTCTCTCAACCTCTGTGCCCCCCGCCGCTGTTTCCTTCTCCCTCTGTGCCCCCCGCCGCTGTTTCCTTCTCCCTCCGTGCCCCCGCCGCTGTTTCCTTCTCCCTCCTGTCCCCCGCCGCTGTTTCCTCCTCTCCCCCGTGCCCCCCCTGCTGTTTCCTTCTCTCCTCCGTGACCCCCGATGTTTCCTCCTCTCCCTCCGTGCCCCCCCGCGGTTTCCTTCTCTCCCCCGTGCGTCCTGTTGTTTCCTTCTCTCCCCCGTGCGTCCCGATGTTTCCTTCTCTCCCCCCGTGCGTCCCCCGCTGTTTCCGTCTCTCCCCTGTGCCCCCCCCCCCGGAACTGTCAGGATGGAGAGCGGCGGTAGGAGCCGGTAAACCCGGCTCCGTACTGTTCCGAATGTCCATTCACAGAACTGAATCATCGTAACCTGTTGATTACAATGTTTCAGTTTTATGAATGAAGAGAAGACGCTGTCTTCTCTGCATTCATTTTCAGCGCAGCTGATGCTGCTGAGAAAGGGACAGGGGAATCTGTATCCCTAGTCCCTTTCTCTGTCTCAAAGGGGAGATGTCAGAGGTCTGTTAAGACCCCTGATATCTCACCAAAGCCCCCCCAACAGGGTTGATTAAAAAATAAAATAAAAATTGCAATAAATAAAAAAAATAATAAAAAAAAATGTAAATGGTAATAAAAAATTCAAAAACACACTGACAATCCACTACCCCCCCTCTAAAAAAATAAAAAATAAAACGCCACTGTAAAAAATAAAAATAAAATAAAAAAAAGTAAAAAAAAAACAAACAAAAGAAAAAAACGCCACTGTCACATCACATTAAAAAAAAAAAAAGTATCGGTATTCGGTATCGGCGAGTACTTGAAAAAAAGTATCGGTACTTGTACTCGGTCCTAAAAAAGTGGTATCGGGACAACCCTATTGTTAATACAGCGGCTCCAAACTGAGCTGTCAGTTTTTTTTTTTCGTTCAACCTACTGGGTTGAATTAAAAAAATATAGGGGCAGATCCACATACCTGCGCATAATCTTCCCCCGGGCACAGCGTATCCAAGATACACTATGCTGCCACAACTTATTTTTTTATTTTGAATCCACAAAGAATTTGCGCCGTAAGTTACGGCGGCGTAGTGTATCTTTGGCGGCGTAAGGGCGCGGAATTCAAATGGATGTAATGGGGGCGTGTTTTATGTTAATATGTCGTGACCCGACGTAAACAACATTTTTTTTAACTGCGCAATGCGCCGTCCGTGGGGGTATCCCAGTGCGCATGCTCGAAATTAACCCGGAACAAGCCAATGCTCACAACGGTGACGTCATTCTTCGCAAATCCATATTCGCCGTAACTAGCTAATTTACATACTCAACGCGGAATTCAACGGAAACGCCACCTAGCGGCCGCCGAAAAATTGCATCTAAGATCCGACGGCGTACTAAGACGTACGTCTGTCGGATCGATCCCAGATGCCGTTGTATCTTGTTTTGTAGATACAAAACAAAGATACGACGCGGGACATTTAAAATTATGCCGGCGTATCAATAGAAACGCCGGCATAATTCTTTTGTGAATCTGCCCCATAGTGTGTACAAGGCTTAAGTCTGTATTGTCAGCTTTTTCTCTCTCTCAGTGCTGTAAAGCCATGCCCCTAGGCCTTTTGTCATAGTGACATCATCAGGGGGCCAGATTTTAATTAAATTATCTGTCATATTCTCTTTCTTTTGTTAAAAAAATAATCTGTCATATATGTCAGAACATTTTAAACGGATCATACTGCCAGAAAAATGTTGCTTATGCTTTATTGAATTTCCCCTAGTGTTTCCTCGTACCCTGAAACTGCTGATTACCTGCCAATAATGTACCTTATGTCTTGTGGAATACATGTCCAGTGTCTAGTAGCTAGATTCAGTAAGAGTTAGGTCGGCGTATCAGTAGATACGCCGACCTAACTCAGAATCTGCGCCGACCTATGTTTAAGTGTATTCTCAAACAGAGATACGCTTAAACATATCTAAGATAAGATGGCTTGCGCCGTCCTATTTTAGGTTGCAATATTGAGGCTGGCCGCTAGATGGCGCTTCCATTGCGGTCGGCGTAGAAGATGTAAATTAGTAGATACGCCTATTCACGAACGTACGCCCGGCCGCCGCAGTACATTTACGCCGTTTACGTAACGCATTACAGGCCTAAAGTTATTCCATCAAATAGATGGAATAGTAATGTTAAGTATGGCCGCCGTTCCCGCGTCGAAATTCGAAATTTTTACGTTGTTTGCGTAAGTCGTCCGTGAATAGGGATTTACGTCGTTTACGTCCACGTCGAAATCAATATGCCCATGCGGCGGACGTAGCCGCAATGCACACTGGGAAATGTAGGCGCACGGTGCATGCGCAATTAAAAAAAACTTCAAAAACGTCAGGTCAAGCTCCATTAACATAAAACACGCCCCCTCAGCTAAATTTGAATTAGACACCCTTACGCCCGCCCGCTTTAGGCTACGATGCCGTAACTTAGCAGGCAAGTACTTTGAGAATCATGTACTTGCTTTGCTAACTTACGGTGGCGTAGCTTACATGCCTTAAGCTACGCCGCCTTAAGGTTGCGGCCATCTATGTGAATCTGGCTAAACATCACTAGTTCCATGACCTGGCACAGAAAAATATATTTTTTGTAACCTTTTCAGAATGTCATGCAGCTTGAATACTACTGTAAAACTATAAGAAAGAGTTACCCATAAAAGGGGTAGAAAGCAGGGGGTTTGGGACCTTCCGACTCCAGAAGGCGCTGCTTGATTTGTTTTTTGCCTTTTCCATCATGGCGACTGCAGCTTCACCCGGGACCAGAAGTAACGTCATGACTTATGCTCCCGCGCACCATGAGCGACACCACACGCAGCCATTTTCGTGATCTGAGACATAGATAGGATCCCCAGGATTAACACTCCCTCACACCTTGGCCCCCTTTATTGGCACCATTTATGACCTTATTAATTGGACCACTCACCACACGTGATGGTGTTTACCTGCTTTTTGTACTAACCTCTGGCTCCCTCTCTATCTCCTGGTGGCCGAGAGTGGAGGAGGTTGCACATGGGCTGGTCACTATCCTTGCTGATTCTCCATTTGAACACATAAGGATCTAGTTACACTTAAGCCTCATACACCCGATCAGAATTCCATCAGACTTTTCTGTGGATTTTGGTCCGAATGGGCGTTGGCCGTAAACTTGTTCTGCATACACACGGCAGGACATTTTCAGCCAACTTTCACCAAATCACATGGTTTTTCATATCTTTACCGCCACCCTTTGGGCAACGTCTGCTATTGTTGGCTGATCTTTAGCATTGGTTCTGAGCATGCGTGTTTGTACTTTGGACTTTAGTCTGATGGACTTGTGTACACACGATCGGATTATCCTCCATTGGACATTTGTTGCCGAAAAGTTTGAGAGCATTCACAGCGAACATTTGTCCGATGAAAAAGCGAAAACAATTGTCCGATGGAGCATACACACGGTCAGATTGTCCGATCAAACACATCAATCGGACAATTGTTGTCAAAAAGTCTGATTGTGTGTATGGGCCTTAAATCTTATTTGGTAAGGCTTATGCACTATGGTCCATTGCTGTTTATTTTTATTTTATTTTTTGATATTTATTTTTTGATATTTAGAGCCTCGCGATATTTGTGCAAGTTTTTATCAAAACAATATGTTTGCTAAAACTACACTAAAATCATTATTAATGGATTCATACTTGGCTAAATCCTACTAAATTCCTACTATATATGAAAGTTAAAATTGTATTGGGTTAATTAATAATAAGAATGTGTACATTTTAAATTTCACCTTTTTGTGAAATGGTGAAAACTGAATGGCGCAAAACAGTAAATAAAAACAATTTACCATTTTTTTTTTCATTCATACGTTTTTACTAGCTTTCAAAATCTGTAAAAGACCCCTAAAACCATAGCGTTTCTGAAAGCACATGACCTATAGAATTAAAAGAAAATATGCTGCTGATTTTTTTAGGTCCCGCAGTAGTTGCACAAATGTTCATCAAATTGCAATATTATTAAAAATACACTAAAATCATTATATGTATGGATACATACATGGCAACATTTACAAAATACCTGCTAAATTCCTACTAAATAAAAAAGACCAAACTGTATTGAGTTAATAGAGAATAAATATTTGTAAATGTTAAATTGCGCTTTTTTTGTGAAATGGTGAAAAGTGAAGATACGCAAAACTGTAAATACAAATAATTTACTCTAAAAACCCTGAAGTTACCATTTTTCACTTAACCACTTCAAAACCGCACGCCGTCATATGACGTCCAAAAAGTGGATCTCTTATCCCGGGTGGACGTCATATGACGTCCTGTAATTTGTGCGATGATATCTGAATGATGCCTGCACCTAGAGGCATCATTCATATATCATTTTGTTCCGGCGGCAATCCTGCGCACCATAAGAATGATCATAGCGGCGGTTCCACCACTTGATCGTTCTTATAGGTTGCAGGAGGGGACATCCCCCCCTCCCGCCGCCATCCGGTGCTTCTCTGGGCTCTCCCGTGCCATCGGGGGCCTGGAGAGATGATCCCTGTGCGGCAGATGGGGGGTATAGAGATGACTGGTGACCAGATGGTCACCAGTCATCTCTATGACCTTCGGAGGCCCGGCCCGTAAGTAAACAAACCGCAATTGCGGCTAGTAAGAATAAGATCTGCAAATTTGTTTTCACAATCTCATTCTTTCCAGCCTAAAGAGGACCTGTCACACACTATTCCTATTACAAGGGATGTTTACATTCCTTGTAATAGGAATAAAATCGATCGAAAAAAAAAAATGTAAAAAAAGTGTAAAAAATAAATAAATAAGTAAAAAAAAAAATTATAAAAAAATATAAATATAAATATAAAATTAAAACGTCCCTGTCCCCGGTAGCTCGCGCTCAGAAGCAAACGCACACGTAAGTCCCGCCCACGTATGTAAACTTCGTTGAAATCACACATGCAAGGTGTAGCCGTGTGCGTTAGAGCGTGTGCAACAATTGTAGCACTAGACCTCCTCTGTAACTCCAAACTGGTAACCTGTAAAAAAGCGTCACCTATGGAGATTTTTAAGTAACAAAGTTTGGTGCCATTCCATGAGTGTGCGCAATTTTAAAGCATGACATGTTAGGTATCTATTTACTCGGCGTAACGTCATCTTTCATATTTTACAAAAAAATTGGGCTAACTTTACTGTTTTGTTATTTTTTAATTCATGAAACAATTACAAAAAAAAAGTGTTTGAAAAATGATTGCGCAAATACCGTGCAAGATAAAAAGTTGCAATGACCACCATTTTATTCCCTAGGGTGTTTGCTAAAAAAACATATATAATGTTTGGGGGTTTTGAGTAATTTTCTAGCAAAAGAATGATGATTTGTACATGTAGGAGAGAAGTGCCAGAATAGGCCCGGTATGGAGGTGGGTTTTAAAGCCCTGTATTGAAGTGGTTAAAGCTTTCAGAATTTGAAAATACTCTCCAAACCATACATGTTCTAAAAGCACATGACCTGTAGGATTTAAAAAAGTGCTACTGTATTTTTGGGCCCATAATAATTGTGCAAATGTTGTTTATCAAATCACTATTTTCAATAAAGATACAAAAATTCATTATTAGTGCACACAAACACAACATAATTTACAAAATTCCTGCTAAATTGCTACTACAGCATTGTTCACATGTGGCATACTAAAGTATATGCTCTTGGAGGACCATGTTTACCTGCATGTGGATGCACATGGATGCACAGGTGTTCTGTGCATCCCTGTACAGCAGTGTTTCACAACCTTACTAGTGCCGTGACCCCTTGATAAAATTTCCCAAGTTGTGGGGACCCCCTAACAGTAGAATTATTTTCATAGCGTGGGTTATCAGTAGGCAAGGCAAGTAATTTGCGCCATTAACCCACGGACATTTAATGCTCCCTGAGGCCCCTTCACTCCGCATTTTAGGATGTACCGCTCTTTCTCTTTGTTCTCCTTTCTTTCCCTTTTTTCTCTCTCTATCCTAATTTCTTTTTTTTTCTCCCTTCCCTCTCTCTAGTCATCTTTCTTGTTCTTTCTCTTATTCTTTCTCTCCCTTTTTCTTTGTTACTCCCCCTCTTTTCCTCTCCCTTTCATGTATTCTCTATTTTTATTCCCTCTCTTACTACTTGTTGAGGGGGAGGGAGATGTGACGAGTAGCAGTGCTGAGGGGAGTTCTGATCAGCCAAATTAGGTGTTCTTGATCAAGGTCATCTGCTAATCTGGCAAATCATAATCACAGTCAGTGTTTCTCACTGTGTCTCTGGCTTTGTGATGTCTCGCAGCAGTGACCTCTATGCTGAAATCAGGAGATAGTGTCTCCTTCAGCCCCTCCCACTTCACATTCCTCACCAGTCAGCTGAACTTTAGTCTCTGACCCCCTTTCATGCTGTGAACTGGGCAGCTCCGAATAGGCTGAGTGGGCGGCCGTGGGCTCCAGGAACAGCCCTTCTGGGTGGCCGTGAAAAGGCTGGGAGAACGGCTCGCGCTTCAGGAACAGCCCGGGATTCAGTGACCCCTGGCAAATTGTAATTCGACCCCCAAGGGGGTCCCCACTCCAGGTTGAAAACCACTGCCGTACAGGCAGACCTATTTATGTAAATTTGGATGCAACAGCTGCACAGGCATAGTCGCTGCTCCCAATCTAACACTCGTGTGTGTGTGGACTCAGAACTTCATGGTCAAATTGGGAGCAAGGGCTCCAATCGCACAGTTGCTGATCCCAAGAGCCTGCTCTGCTTCAACGGATCGGACAAGGACCTGTCATCCACATGCTCAGCGGGAATCAGCAGACAGATCCCCTTCTGACCAGGCGATCTGCTTGATGAAGCCCACTCCATGTGGGGCCTATTTGTTTTTATTTACATTTTTTTTATCTTTTAAATTGTTTTTAATTTTTTGTCAATTATATTTTTACATTTTTTTTGTGCTTTTTTTGTTTCTTAGGTGCTTAGGAGAGATATCAGAGGTCCCCAATGTCTATTTATGAGACAGAAAAAAGCACTGAAGATATGAAGATAGACCCTTTCTCTGCAGCACATTACATGAATGAATAAGGAGTCTATTTAGAGACTCCTTTTAATTCATAAACTGATACATAGTAAACTCAGTTTACTATTCTCAGTGATCAATGGACACAGGAGCAATCTGTAGTGATCGCTGCCCGTGTCCTTTGTAGTAAAGGGAAGAGGCTAATATTTACCTGGCTCCCCAGCCCCAACCTTACCCGCTGCCACAAAGAGCTCCCAGCCCCCCCCCTCCCCCGCTCCTGCCTGTCAGCTTGATGGAGCTGAGTGCCGTTCAGCAGCTGCAGGTGGCGAGAGGGGTTATGCTGCCCAGCAGCAGAGGATCCACAAGGTGGGGCCATTTTGGGGAGAAGATTAGGGTGATCCTCTCTAATCCACTGCAGCACTTCAAGCCAGTGGGAGATGCAGAGGAGGGAAGCCAGCTTCTTGAGGGAAGCTGCAGGGGATCGGGTTTGTGGGTCGGATCAGTGTGCAGGAAGAAATTGGTGCAAAGGGGGGAGGAAGGGGGATAAAGGAGATAGAAAAGAGGGGGTGTACCTTTTTACAGAAATAGTAGCAGCAGGAGATGGAGAGGCTGAAGACAGGGAAGCTACAGCATGGGGCGGGTGTCAAATTTGAGCTGAATAACTCTGATCAGCGCATTGTAATATGCTGATCAAAGCTATAGAAGTGTGCAGTAGAGTCTGATAAACAATTCTGCTATAAGTTTAGGCTGATTTAAGTGACCATGAACTTAAAGCAGAAGGAGGAATGAGGTCCGCACGATGTACAGACCTGGTCAGCTGGAATCACTGTACGGACCTGGCAGCAAAAGGGCTAAGGCCTTATACATACAGGGACTCACATCTGTGACTCACAAATGATCACCTTGTTTACAGTAGGTGACTGCAATATTGTGTCAATCTCGCTCCCTTTCTCGCCGAGCCGGCTCGCCGCCATGGGAAATAGCGGTCATAGAAGCAACGGGGATCCGACTGGGATTCCTGCCAATTCTAGCCGCGGCGTTTGGTATGAATCATGAGGGGGAACTCCACGCCAAATGTAAAATAAAAAAACGGCATGGGTTCCCCCCCAGGGGCATACCAGACCCTTAGCTTTCGCTACCAGGTGCTGCATGCAAGCAGCCAATTCATGTCTATTGAGGTGCAGTGGCTGCACAGACAAAGCCATCCCAACTTGACAGTCAAATTGGTGAGCTCTGCTGAATTTCATCATCCATCCAAGTGCAAGAATAAATGCTGTTTTGTTTTCTTGCAACAAATGGGTGTTTTTGCAAAAGAAAACATGACTTTTATAAGCTCTGGGAAATATTCCCTTGCAAACTGTAAATATCCTTGGAAAATGAAGAGTTTATTTGACTTTATAAACTTACCCCACTGGGTCTAATCTGTAATAAAATGTCCTCCTGCTCAGAATTTCTACTTAAGGCTGGCTTCACTCATATGTGTCTTCAGTTTCAGTGCGGCAGTCCGGTGCGGTTCTGTCCACTGATACAGGTGCAATATAGGTGGAAATTTTTTCCTGAAATCACACCTAAACTAGACCCAAAAATGCACAGGACCCTTTTTAAAACCCGCGCATGTGTGAATCAGCTCCATTGAAAACCGGTCCGATTCACATGTTATACGAATTAACCGCATTCCATTGGCATTCATGTGAACCGAGCCTAAGGCCCCGTACACACGGCCGAGGAACTCGACGTGCCAAACACATCGAGTTCCTCGGCCAGTTCAGCCCTGAAGCCGCGAGGAGCTCGGCGGGCCGAGAGCTCCCATAGAACAACGAGGAAATAGAGAACATGTTCTCTATTTCCTCGTCGAGCTCCTCGTCGGCTTCCTCGGCGAAATTGTACACACGGCCGGGTTTCTCGGCAGAATTCAGCCAGAAACTCGGTCGGAAGCTGAATTCTGCCGAGGAAACTGGTCGTGTGTACGGGGCCTAAATGTTCTTCTGTAATGGTATATTTAGCAGACCAGAATGGGGAAAATAGAGACAATTATTATTAGGGTTTACATACACTCTAATGATATTTAACTGTCTGAAGTTAGTCTTTTAATTGGATTTGCTTTATTATTACTGTGCTTTAAATAAAAAATATTGAATTTATGGAACTAGAGGAACATTTTATTTATACCTGAAAAACTGATTCAGCAAAAAACTAAAAAAAGAAAAGGCATAGGTATTTGACTATAAAATATGCCTTTTTTATTATCATAAGAATAATCATTACATTTTTAGAATGCTTCTGAAAAGTGTTCTGGTGTTTGGCATTGTCATTGAAGTATTTCTCTAATGTATTCACTTTGTACAACTGTTTTTCATTCCATCATGTTAGATACTTAACACCATTGATACAATGTAAAAAAAAAGTAGTAGGGAAGATTAAGCAGTCCATTAACTGATAATTACCGTGTGTATTTAGCTACCCTACCTTGACACCACTTATTCTATTGTCTGGGAGAATAATCAGTTTATAAATAGAAACCTTTGTTCATGCTACTAACAATTTTGCTAACAACACATGTAACGCTGCTGGTTAAGAAATGTAGCATTGAAGGCTACTAAGACTAAAGAATGGGTGGCCAAAAATATCAACATAACTTTAGATCACTAGTTGTCAACTTATAATGTACAGTGTAAGTGGCCTCAACTGTGGCCCCTAACAGCATGAAAGGGCCACACATAGTATTCAATATATGACAGAAGACTGTCAGAGACATCAGACATAAAAGAGGTGACTGCAGAGGTGCAACAGGGCTGGTTGGTGACTGAAGACACATCACAGGAGATAGAGGGAGACTGGAGACATGCTACATAAAACTGCTATATCACTGTCACTATAGCCTCTTTACAAATGAATTATTCCATTACTGACTGCTGAGCTATGTAAAGGGCTGTACAGCAAGTACCAAAGGGCCGCAGGTTGGTTACCAGGGTTGTAGATTGAGGAGATGTGTCAGAAGACAACAGTCCAGACTGAAGAAAAACAGCCAATGGCAAGATAGAGACAGGATCAACACAATCACCTCATCCAAAGATTCAAGTTGACATTCTCTACTACCTATAGTGAATAAGCACAAACTTTTTTTATTTGTTTGTTTATTTATTTATTACCAATATTTATATTATGCAGCGCTTTACATATTGTACATTCACATCAGTCCTTGCCCTCAAGAAGGTTACATTCTAAGGTGCCTACCTCACATGCATACATACCCACATTAGGGCCAATTGAGTCAGGAGCCAATTAACATACTATCATGTCTAAAGCAGGGCGGGATCCACTGGAAGAGGTCAAAAATGAATAAATTACAAGTCTATCTGCCACCATGCCAGATGGACTTGTAGTTCTCAATAAAATACAAGTGAAGTGGTCTTCATACTCATAGTGAAATGAATCGTCCTCTAGCTTTCCAACTAAAAAGCACATACCAAGGTACGGACAGAGAGCTGGAGGAAAAGTCTGCAGGAGCGTGGTATTGCACCCATGGTTCACTGATCATGGGTGTAATGCTTTGCAGTCTACTGTGATAAGTAATAACAAATGCACATTTTTGCTGCAAAAATGTGTGCATTTATTATTATTTTAAGGTGAACCAAGCTTTTAAATAGATGGATAAACCTTACAAGCTACATTCTGACTCTTACCTGACTGATAAATCAAGGAAAGCTGGCAAACAAGACTACGGTAGTCTCTGAAGAGGCATGATAGCAGTGAAAGGGGATAAGACAGGAACTACAATAGCAAAAACATCCTCAGCACACTTGGGCACTTAAACAAAACACACTTAATCAAAAAGCAGAACCATTTATTACCACAAACATGTGGTGCAATGTTTTGAGGCCATAAAGGAACCCTGAGACACTAGTGGTCCCCACTTTTTGCATATCTTTGGTGAGCTGGACTAAATTTAGCCTCCATGGCTGTGCTGGGAGTAACCACCAATGTTCGCCTGGGGGTGTTATTGCCAAGGGTGGCAGCATCAGACTCATTGTGTATTGAGTGTCCCCCTCGGCCAATCTTAAGAAAAACACCACCAAGCTTTGATACATAGTTTTTAGTGAACAAGTGAAAAAGTTTGCACATGAATGCATGATGGAAGTGAACAGCTTCCCCCTCATTCACTAAGCTCTGGGGAAAATCCCCCCCCCCCCAAGGTAGTGAGACAGTCAACAGTAAATGCCTTCAAACATGCTTGGAACAAACATAGATCTATACTTAGACTGCCTGTCATTGGCATTCCTTCAACTTGCCTGCTCCATGCATAACCTGCTCAGCTGGCAACCTCAGGCATCTATTGGATACCAAATTTGGTCGGATAATTTTCCACTTTTTTTTCGATTACTTTACCACATTTCTCTAAACCAATAGCTTCTTGGAGGTTGAATTAAACCCTCCTAAAAGTTGAACTGACCTCTGAGGCAGTCAGGTGTTTTGCAGGACATGATACCTCAACCACTCAAATGGGAGGCCTTGAAATGTGTCATTAGAGGGACCCTCATTTCAGAATATGCCCACGCAAAAAAGAATGCTCTTTGATTATCGCACAGCTTTTACAGAAAGTTCATACGCTAAAGCTTGCCCATAAATTCACACCTGTGGCTAATCTTTTCCAACAATTGGAAAGGAAAAGGAAGGATCTCCATCGGCTACTTGACCAGGTGTACTATCAACATAA
The DNA here is from genome assembly GCF_905171775.1 of Rana temporaria. Lineage (NCBI taxonomy): Eukaryota > Metazoa > Chordata > Amphibia > Anura > Ranidae > Rana > Rana temporaria. Next base: position 536,934,796 of record NC_053489.1, read on the forward strand.
GGACTGTATATGTAGAACTATTTACGAGTTTGGTAATAAGGCTAGCAGACCATTAGCTAACTTCATTCGTACAAAATTAGGACGCACGTATATCTCTAAACTTCACTGTACTAAGAGGGGGCTGGTGCAATCATCTGGGGATATTACTTTGACATTTCATGAGTACTACACGATTCTTTATAACATCTTCAATCCTCTCACAGCCCCCAATAATACGCGGGGATGAGAAAAGCTTTCTCAATACATTTTGACAACTGCCCTGCCTAAGCTAGATCAGTCTTCCTTAAATATACCATTTACCATTAAGGAAATTCTTGGGCAAGATCCTGGGCCCAGATGGCTTTTCAAGTATCTTCTATAAACAATTTCAAGTTTTTCTAGTCCCCATTTTGATTATTACCTTCAACTCAATCTCTGACTTGTGCTTCTTTTTCTTGCCAATCGCAGAAAGCCCACATTACTCTTATCCATAAATATCAGAAGACCCTGCCAAATGCTGCCGCCCAATTTCTGTAATTAACGTTGATCCTAACCACTTAAGACCCGGACCTTTAGGCAGCTAAAGGACCTGGCCAATTTTTGCGATTCGGCACTGCGTCGATTTAACTGACAATTGCACGGTCGTGCGACGTGGCTCCCAAACAAAATTGGCGTCCTTTTTTTCCCACAAATAGAGCTTTATTTTGGTGGTATTTGATCACCTCTGCGTTTTTTTTTCCGCAATAAACCAAAATAGAGAAACAATTTTTAAAAACATGCAATATTTTTTACTTTTTGCTATAATAAATATCCCCCAAAAATATATAAAAAAATGTTTTTTTTTTTCCTCAGTTTAGGCCAATACGTATTCTTCTACCTAAAGAGAAAAAGAAAACTGCGCAAATTTTCTTGTCTCCATTATAGTCTTCTTCTACCTATTTTTGGTAACGATTTATTTTACTACTAATGGCAGTGATCAGCTTTTCATGACTGCGTCATTATGATGGACACTTCGGAGAATTTTGACACATTTTTGGGACCATTGTCATTTTCACAGCAAAAAAAATATTAAAAATGCATTGTTTACTGTGAAAATGTCAATTGCAGTTTGGGAGTTAACCACAAGGGGGCGCTGAGGGGGTTAAGTGTGATCTCATTTGTGTTTCTAACTGTTGGGGGTGTGGCTGTAGGTGTGACGTCATTGATTGTGTTTCCCTACAAAAGGGAACACACGATCAATGACGGCGCCACAGTGAAGAAAGGGGAAGCTGTTTTTACACACAGCTCTCCCCGTTCTTCAGCTCCGGGGACCGATCGCGGGATTCCAGCTTCGGACCGGGTCGTGGGTGCGCGCCCGCGACCCACGGCTGGGCACTTAAAGAGGACGTACCTGTACATGCTTGTGCCCAGCCGTGCCATTCTGCCGACGTATATGTGCAGGAGGCGGTCCTTAAGTGGTTAAAATATATGCTAAGCTACTAGCGGATAGACATCAGTTGGTTATTCCCTCTATCATTAGTTAATCATGAGAAAATACTATTAAAATAATGTCTCTTATCTCTTCATTGTCAGTCACGAACGGTCCCTCTTTATTTTCTTTCAATTGATGCTAAAAAGGCATTTGATCGTCTAGACTGGGCATTCCTGAAAGCAACACTGAAACAAATTGGCCTATCTCCAGATTCCATCCATAAAATAATGGTGATGAGGGTGAATGATTTACTTTCAGATCCAGTCCATATATCTAACGGGACCCGACAAGCATGTCCTCTTTCACTGCTTTTGTACATACTAGCAATGGCGATGCATTCTAATAACTCAATAAAAGGTGTGGACATTGCCAGCATACAATATAAGATTATCCGATTTGCAGATGACCTCCTGCTTCATAATACCAACCCGCTAATAGCTTTGCCTTTGCTATTAAAGGAACTAGAAATACAAAATAGAAACTAGAAATATTCGGCACCTTAAAGTGTAACGCCACTTTGTTGAGAAAAAACATTCCCCCTGGGTGATCTATGTACATTACAAGGATTATAACAACATTTGTTGCAGATTTCTACCTTTTGTTATTCTGGTGAAATCTATGTGTGTTTGGCTGTGCCTCTGTGCTAAGTAGGTCTAATGGGAGTGGTTTCATAATTATCAGTCAGCTACTATCAGATACCTAGGAGTTCAAATACTTTTGCAACTTCATAAACTGTATAAGTTTAATTACTATATCGCTGTGGCTCTGAGGAAGAGCGTACGCCCTCGTAATGCGTAATTGATGCTCCAGTCATCTGGTCCAGATTGCAGGCGCGTAGAGATATCGTGTGCAACTGTTGGAGGGTTTTTAAGCTGTATTTTAAAGCTTGCTTGTGAGTATGAATGGTATCATTATATTTTATGAATAAACCTTGCCATTGGTAATTTGCTTACGTCAGTGCGCCCCCCTTTTCTTTTTATTTGTTTCAGCCTCAAGAATACCCATTGTTCTGAGGAGGCCTGCAAGACACTAGTTATTCCATATTTCATTAGAAGGCTCTGGTTGTGCCACTTGGTGACTGGGCTCCCGAGCGTAGGAGATAGTTTGTGAGTTAAATTACTGCCTGTTTATGTCCACCATGTAGCAGCGCCTTAAGACATGGTCATCAATGCAACACTCCTGGCTGGGACAGATGTCCCTCTTTAAGATGGATATCCTCCCTAGATTTCTCAATATCTTCTAAACAATTTTGATTCGGGTCCCACACTTATTTTTTTGATTGGTGCACTCTATATTACCTAAATTCATTTGGCCTAGATCTACGGCTAGACTTAGGCATGATATCCTGGTGAGGAGGCAAGACGCTGGTGGCGTAGGTCTGCCCCATTTGGAACTATACCATACTGTGGCACTACTTAGAAGAATATTGGACTGGTTCCATCACGGTTCTCTTAAGCAGTGGGTCACTCTTGAGTCGGACTTATCACTGTTACAATTGACTTCTCTTCCATTGGTGGTTCCTGTAGACCCTCGCCTTTTACACAGCTAACACTCCAGCTTTCCTTTACGTTTATATGTCTGGGACAAGGTCATTACTACATATAGTAAATATTGTGTGCCTCTTACCCCGATATTGGGCAATATAAGGTTTTTATCCGGGCTGTCAGATAAGGGCTTTCTGTGTTGGCAACCACCACATCCATCTCCAATCCAATACGCGCTCACTCCGAAGGGCCTGAAACCCCTGAGTGATCTTAGCTCCCTCTCTTGCGCCGACTGAGGAGATTGGCTTTAATATTTCCAACTACATAATTTCTATGATGGATTGGACAAGGAGCATGTTTGAGGAGCTGTGTCTTTATGATCAAAAATGCCTACACGCTCTTTCTAAAATATATGGAACCCTCCTGTCCAATGCATTCCTCTCTTCCCCTAATATACCTGAGACTGGGAGCGAAAACTAGGCAAAGAGTTGGCTAATGAAGAATGGGATAAAGTCTTCTTACTCACATATAAATCAACCAGGAGCCAGATTTTTAATTATAACCAAATGGCATCGCTGTCCAGCCCTATTACATAAAATTAACTTGGCTATACCAGACCCAGACCAATGTTGGAGATGTGGTGAGCTGAGTGGTACACATCTACACATGTGGTGGCCCTGCCCGATAATAAAACCATACTAGTGATATCAAACAGGATTGCTTTGATTATAGTGCCACATTTCTCAAGAATGAAAAGCAGTCATGCAACACTGGACCCTCTAAACACTTCAATACCAGGCACTTACACCCCCATCCTGCCCAGGCCAATTTTCAGCTTTCAGCGCTGTCACACTTTGAATGACAATTGGCAGGTCATGCTCCACTATACCCAATTTGTTTTTATCAATTTGTTTCCTTAAATAGAGCTTTCTTTTGGTGGTATTTGATCACTGCTGGAGTTTTTATTTTTTTGCGCAACAAATAAAAAAGACCGAACATTTTGAAAACATTATCCTTTACTGATGGGCACTGATGAGGCTGCACTAACGGGCACTGATAAGGCGGCACTGATGAGGTGGCACCAATGAGGTGGCACGGATGAGGTGGCACTGATGGGCACTGATGATGGGCACTGATTGGCTGCATTGATGGGCACTGATAGACAGCACTGATAGGTGGCACTGATATGCAACACTGATGGGCATTGATAGGCAGCACTGATGGGCACTGATATGCAGCACAGATAGTCACTGAAAGGCTGCACTGATGGGTACTTATGGGTGGCACTGATAGGTGGCACGAATGGGCACTGATGGGAACTGATAGGTGGGCATGAATGGGCACAGATGGGCACTGAGAGGTGGCACTGATGGACACTGATAGATGTCACTGATGGGCATCACTGATGAGGAGATATCTGGCAGGTATTAGTAGTGGGCAGTTACTGCCACCATTTGTGGGCACTGATTGGCATATTTTGTGCATTATGTGATATCCCTGGTCTCCATGGGGGGCATACCTGGTCATCCATGTGTGGTGGGCATCCCTGGTAGCCCTGGCGGCATCCCTGGTGGTCCAGTGTGGGCATCCGCGGCGGGCTGCACTGATAAACAATCAGCGCAGACACCCCTGTCAGGAGTGCTGCCAGTCGGCTCTCCTCTACTCTCGTCTTTCAGACTAGGGTGAGGAAAAGTCGATAAACAGCTCTTCCTGTTTACACTGTGATCAGCCGTGTCCGTGGAGGCTCTTTACCGAGATCGGTGTATTGTTGTGTCAGAATGACACTCCGCGCGACCGATCGTCGTGCTGCGAGCCCCCATGGACGCACGCTGGCAGTTATCCTGCTGGGCATCATATGACGCCCAGTCAGGATAACTGAATCACCGTTCAGACGTCATTTTGCTATAGGCCGGGCAGGAAGTGGTTCACAAAATTATATTCAAAACAAATCTTTAGCAGGAAGATTATATAATTATTTTTTGATAAATGTATAATACCTGTGCTGTGAATTCAGCACTGTGTGCAAGTGGTTGCATTTGTAGACAAATTTAGACTTTTTTTGTAGCATCGCCATTTGGCTAACACTCAAGTATTGAAATTTTAGAATATGTTGAGAACATCCTTAGGCTCCATGCGCGCTGAAAAAACATTGCTTCTACAGGAGTTTTGTGTTCTGCCTGCAGCAGCTACTCAATGTTATTCTATGTGTACATACACATTAGGACAATTATAGGTATATTTTGAGCTCAATGTTTAGAGGCAGGAAAAAAAATACCTCTGGTTCGCGTTTCTGGAACTTACTGGCAGAAAAAACATAAAATACTCCAAAACTCGTCTAAACTTTGTACAAAAAATGCTCTGTATTAGCGTTTTTTTACTGCCAAGAGAATAGACGTTTGTTTAAGCCCATTGTGCATGGAGCCTTACAGTCTTTATGGGTTTACCTATTCTTATATGCTGGTTTAATGAAAGCACTTTCAATATTTATTTGATGTTCACAAAACTTCGGCTAGAAAACAAGAGTCAAAATTATTATAATTTCAAAAGATAAAAAAACACAGGTGGTGAATATGTAAATTCAACTGATAGACACTACAATGGAAAAAATAAAATACAAGTTTATGTATTTATTTCTATTATGGCAAACAATTTTTATTCAGGGAATTCAGTGGGCAGCTGCAGAAAGTCTTACAGTGGAGACCAATTATTGGTAAATATCCGTGAAGTTAGACAATGTTTTGCTATGCCTGCAGCCTCTTCTTTATTGCAAGTGCTGAGGAATGCATATCATTGTAGGAATTTGCTATAACACTCTAGACAATGTTGAATAAACTATCTATGCCATTATAAAACTCAGTTAAAAACACAGTGACTGCCTTCATTTACAGAATCTGATTCTCAGGCCCCGTACACACGGCCGAGGAACTCGACGTGCCAAACACATCGAGTTCCTCGGCCAGTTCAGCACTGAAGCCGCCGAGGAGCTCGGCGGGGCGAGAGCTCCCATAGAACAACGAGGAAATAGAGAACATGTTCTCTATTTCCTCGCCGAGCTCCTCGTCGGCTTCCTCGGCCGAAAGTGTTCACACGGCCGGGTTTCTCGGCAGAATTCAGCCAGAAACTCGGTCGGAAGCTAAATTCTGCCGAGGAAACTGGTCGTGTGTACGAGGCCTAATAGTTTCTTCCAATGTTACAAGAGTGATGAAAAAGCCAGTGCTATGGTAAAATTGACAGGCTGCTAGCAACAATAATGCCCCGTACACACGATCACTTTTTGTCATGAAAGAAAACAACGTTTTTCATCATGAAAAAAAACTAAGTTTTTCCAACTTCATCATAGACGTTGCCCACACACCATCGTTTTTTCAAAATGCTCTAGCAAAGCGCGGTGACGTTCAACACGTACGATGGCACTATAAAGGGGAAGTTCCATTCGCCTTTGGGCTGCTTTAGCTGATTCCGTTTTAGTAAAAGACGATTCGCGATTTACTGTCCGTTACAGCGTGATGAATGTGCTTACTCCATTATGAACGGTAGTTTTACCAGAACGAGCGCTCCCGTCTCATAACTTGCTTCTGAGCATGCGCAGGTTTAAAACGTCGTTTTAGCCCACACACGATCATTTTTTACAACACAAAAAACTACATTTTCAAAAACGAAATTGAAGCATGTTTGAATTTTTTTTTGTCGTTTTTCAGAAGACGGAAAACGACAAAAAAAGCCCACACACGATCATTTTAAATGATGTTTTTAAAAATGTCATTTTATTTCATGCCAAAAAACGACCGTGTGTACGCGGCATTAAGGATTGACATACCAACCCTGAGAAATATGTGTAAACATGTATTTGCAGCACCAGAAAAATTATAAATCAAATGTGAATCAATTCTAAATCCACAGTGCATGTAACTAATGCATCCAATGAAAAACAAAAAAAAAAAAAAAAAAAAATGTAATTGTAAGTAAGCAAATTTGCACCAAATAAGCAAAGTGAATGTGTTCAAAATAAAATAAAACAAATGAAAAAATTTAAATGAATTAGGATTACAATTAAATTAAAATAAAACAAATATCAGAATCACAATATCAGAGTCCATCCAAGTGCTCCAAAAAAGTAGTGTATCATCAACCACCTAATCCAATGGTGCAACAGATCTTCCAATGTATGGCCACACAGCACCACTTAGTGAACTGCATACTAATCAGAAGCATAGCCTGCAACATGTGCAGCAACACAAGCCTGATTGCCCAGAAGGGATCACTCATTCCTTGCTGTACAAACCACAATCTTCTGGCAAGTAAAACGTCTTTGTTGTTTCCATACTCCAGGATCAAACATCAGCATCAAAAGATAGATGCCACAACATTTCGGAAGGATGTTCCAACGTCACCACTCTCAGGGATGCACAACTTGGCTGGAGGTGCAGTCATTTTGTGTTAAGAGTGAATAGAGAGAGAGGTATGAGTGGTGCTGCTTAGTGTTGATGTGTAGTATCAATGATTTTTTTCCATAAAAAGTGACTGTGTATTGCCTCTTTAAATGTGCTAAAAGAAATATGTCTTAATCAATTGTGTCACCTAATAAAACATGATGTGACTCTAAAACCAAAATATAAATAAAGAATTCATACACACTGGGGGTTATTTACAAAAGGCAAATCCACTGTGCAAACTACAAGTGCAAAGTGCACTTGAAATTGCACTGAAAGTGCACTTGGAAGTGCAGTCGCTGTAAATCTGAGGGGTAGATCTGAAATGAGGGGAAGCTCTGCTGATTTTATTATCCAATCATGTGCAAGCTAAAATGCTGTTTTTTTATTTTCCTTGAATGTCCCCCTCGGATCTACAGCGACTGCACTTCCAAGTGCATTTTCAGTGCAATTGCATGTGCACTTTGCACTTGTAGTTTGCACTTGTAGTGCAAAGTGGATTTGTCTTTTGTAAATAACCCCCACTGTCTCTTTAGAAGGTGCTGCATGCATCCTGATGATGTCATTCTGACAAAACACACAGGACGGCCTCATCACGTCACCTGGTTTGCGAGTCTTCGGTCTATGGAACACAGGGCATACCGGACACATTCTTTTCTTTAGCTATTGTAATTTGACAGCCAGAAGGCTTCCCCACCATCAGAATACACTCGCCTGCGGCACAGATCAAGCGAAAATTTTCCAACAGGTTGGTTACACAGTTATTCTTGTTGAAAAAAGACACAAGTCCATTTAGTTCAACCAATATGATCTTATGATCAACTTCTGTACAATCACCCTCCCCATAGATGGACCAAAATTTGACCTTTCCCTGCTGAACCAGCTGAATTTTGACCTATGACTGGCTTTAGTCCCTTAATATTACATAAAAACCTTTTTTTAAATTCTGTACCTTCACTTTATTCTCTGGCAGTCTTCATGAACAAGATGTAATGGCATAGAACTTATTTGTATGTACCTATGTTATCACACATTTTATGTTTTCCTTGTTAAAAATAATTATGTGCTAATGAAATTCTGGTAGAATTTACAGTATTTCCTTGCCGTAGAGAAATAAGTTGGATATATAAAGAAATTCCACTTTTAACTTACATTGATGTCCTCCAAGTCCAAGTTGTTTAGAACGACATTGTTGCGTTTCCAGATGATAGGAGGTCTCATATTCCCTTGTATGCCACAGATCAAGACAACGCTTTGCCCAACCGTTACTGTTGTATAACTTACTAACTGGTCTTCTGGAAGGCTCAGCTGAACAATTCCTGTAATAGGAGGAAGTTGCTTAGAATAAAATGATGTATTTGTTTAATCAGTTTAAAACTAATAAAGTTGTATCCTAAACAAATATAGCTTTTTCTACATGGTAATGGAAAGGTCAACATGACATTTCTATCAAAGTGAATGACAATTCCTATCACTAGGAGGATAACATACACATTACATTTAAGAGGGCTACAGAGACACATTTCTTCTAAGCATGACAGATTTTACCTCCAGGAAACTAAATTATTTAAAGGCCAAACTACTATTTCTGCATAATAACAGTGTGCTCTGGGATAACCAACAAACTTGAATATAGATGCAATTCCTAATAGGCAAAAAGTATGTTTATTGATTAAACATTTCATTATACTTTATGGAAGTTTATAAAATGTATGTACATCAGAAAACACAAAAGACAGCTCCTATCAAATTGCATCCCACCAAGTTCAATCTTTTTTATGCAAGTTTAAGACACTATGGCAATTAGAAAATTTGACTTACTGTAATTAGTACTTAAAAAAAATGAGAAAAAAAATGATTAGGTTTAGACTTGTGTCACTGGTTTAGCAGGATGGAAACATTCTATAACCTTAGCATGCCATCCCTCAGACTCAGATTTATGAAGTGTCTGTTTATGAATATGTATTGCAACCATAATGTTAGATTTATCTTATATGTTGTGCTTAAATATCTATTGTGGTTTCGTATAGCTGACTTTAACATCCAAACGTGCACAAAAAAAATCCTGTTTTTTAATCTTTCTTGTGTGTAATTGGGCATTACTTGCAAAGTGAATTCACTAAGCTAGGTGAAAATGCCTTTGAAAAGTAACATTCTCTATTTTTTGATTAAATAAACCTCACTTATTCTAATCTAACTCAACGTTCCATATTTGTTGAGGAAAAATGTTCCCTATTTTGTTCAGATGTGGTAATTTATTACCATGTAAGTTTCCTTACCCAGGATGGCCAGGAGGAAAATTGCAGATAGGTTGAGTGGTGGATAATGGGGGATAATTAGACCATGATGCCGCGCACACATTTTTCGGGATGTAAAAAATGACATTTTTAATTGTCTAGAAAAAACAATGTTTTTTCAACCCGATTATTGTTAAACCGACCTTGCCTACACGCAAACATGAAAAAAAAATGCTCTAGCAAAGCGCGGTGACGTACAACACGTACGATGGCACTATAAAGGGGAAGTTCCATTCGGATGGCGCCACCCTTGGGGCTGCTTTTGCTGATTTCGTGTTAGTAAAAGACGATTCCCGCTTTTCAGTCTGTTACAGCGTGATGAATGTGCTATCTCCATTACGAACGCTAATTTTACCAGAACGAGCGCTCTGAGTATTCACATTTTTTTCACGTAGTTAAAGCCCACACGCGATCATTTTTTACGATGTTAAAAATGACAACGTTAAAAACAATGTGAAAATGTTTTAATGTCCATTTTTTACGTTGTGAAAAATCTTCTGGAGCCCACACACGATCGTTTTTAATGACATAAAAAAAAACGTCATTTTTTACAACACGAAAAACGGTCGTGTGTATGTGGCATTAGAATACAAAAATGGTTAGTGTGTAGAAGACTATGGGGTTTATTTGCTGAAGACAAATAGGGGGTTATTTACAAAAAGGCAAATCAAATTTGCACTACAAGTGCAAACTACAAGTGCAAAGTGTACAACAGTGTTGAGTGCAAATATAAAATACATGTTACCCAATAACAGTAAAGAGATTTGAAAAAGCATCTAAATTATTCTTCAAAAACAAATTTAGCTTACAATGATCACATTGTTTAGTGTTAAATGCAAGCAAACTAATAAGGTCTAAATAACATTTAAAAAAATATATACTATAAGACTATAATGAGAGAGAATGAGAGAGAATGATAACAATTAATTTTGATGTATATGTAATGATGTATATGATGTAAATGTATACACCATTGAAATTATCGCATTATATCTGTGCAAAAAAACTTGTTGATTATGCCAGAAATCAATCAAGTGGTGTCCAGTTCCCTGCACACTAGGCTATCAGGAAGTGCTTTATAAGAGACACCTTCTGCTATATTAAAGAAGTGAGGAGAAGGGGAGGTATTCTGCAGTCCTAACACAATTCCTGTCCTAGAGTGAAAAGGCCATCCCTCCATTATTACACAACAACGAGTGAGAACTATACCCCTAGAACAGAATCTGTGTTAATCAGAAGAGTTGGCTAGGTTGGGAATGCTGCTTCTCTATAGATACAGTATAGTTAGTGGGTGAGAGCTGTCATACTATGATGGCGGATCAACAGGTTAAAATAAAAATGAGGCATAATACAAGTAAAACGAATGCCCTGACCACATTTAAGAGCTGGTAAGCTGCAGTATATTACACTTTTGATCTTGGAATCTAGGGCCTAAAGGGTTTGAGCAGGTATCGCAGGTGTTACATTTGAGTCACTGCAGCAACTCCAAAAGCTGAAAGTTTATGACTAATGCCCTGTACACACAATCGGATATCTGATGGAATCTAAACCGATGGATTTTTTCATCAGATATCCGATGAAGCTGACTTTCATCAGTCTTGCCTACACACCATTGGTTAAAAATTCGATTGTGTCCAACATGGTGACGAAAAACACTACGATGTGCTGAGAAAAATGAAGTTCAATGCTTCCGAGCATGCGTCGACTTGATTCTGAGCATGCATGGATTTTTGACCGATGGATTTCCCCACAGACGATCGTTTTTTTCAATCGGTTTTTTAACCATAAGAAAAATTTAAAACAGTTTCTATTTTTTTCACCGATGGGAAAAAAAACGATGGGGTCCACACACGATCGGTTTGTCCGATGAAAACGGTCCATCGGTCCGTTTTCATTAGACGAACCGATTGTGTGTACAGGGCATAACAGATGTAGCTTGAAGGGTCAAAGTGTGGCACAGGACATATGCAATAGGTAAGGATTTGCGGCTTTGCAGGGCTCACACAGAACACAGCCTGCTTATGGTTCATGGATAGACCAAGCTTCTTGGCCCATTTGCCCACCTAAAACTCCTGGAAGCAGTATTACTATTGCCTTTAAATGCAGTGCAGGCTGCTAGCATCATTGGTTGCCTAGACTATATTGGCCAAACATTGTCACTGGTTGCTAATGCACAGGCAGCAACCTCTATCCTGCTGCCTTCCAGCGTGTTACAGAGCAAACAGGCATCCCAGGTAATGGCATGGATCAAATATCATCTAGACTGTATTTGGTCACTGACACAAGCCAGCTCCCAGCCCTTTGTTTACAGCTTATTTAGCTGTCTCCAACGTAGAGTCAGCTGAGAGAAAGTTTTTTTTTTTCTTTTGGCGGGTCGTTGGGATCGTTGCTCATTGAATGACTAAAGTGGATCTACAATACTGGATGATGCTGTTTATGGATTAAAATCATATGACTTTTTTTTCATTAACCACTTGCCATCGCCGCACCGTCGAAATACGTCCACAAGGTGGCTCTCCTAGGCGAGACCACGTAATATGACGTCCTGCCTATTAGCCGCCACTAGGGGCGCACGCGCGCGCGCCCCCCGCTCACCCCCGACGCCCGTGCGTGTGCCCGGCGGGCGCGATCGCCGCCGGGCACACGCGATCGCTCGGTACAGAGCGGGGAACGGGAGCTGTGTGTGTAAACACACAGCTCTCGTTCCTGTCAGCAGGGGAAATGCTGATTTTCTGTTCATACAATGTATGAACAGAAGATCAGTGTTTCCCCTAGTGAGGCCACCCCCCCCCCCCACAGTAAGAACACACCCAGGCATACTTAACCCCTTCCCCGCCCCCTAGTGTTAACCCCTTCACTGCCAGTGGCATTTTTATAGTAATCTAATGCATTTTTATAGCACTGATCGCTATAAAAATGCCAATGGTCCCAAAAATGTGTCAAAAATGTCCGAAGTGTCCGCCATAATGTCGCAATACCGAAAAAAAAATCGCTGATCGCCGCCATTACTAGTAAAAAAAATATTAATAAAAATGCCATAAAAATACCCCCTATTTTGTAAACGCTATAACTTTTGCGCAAACCAATCAATAAACGCTTATTGCGATTTTTTTTTATGAAAAATATGTAGAAGAATACGTATCGGCCTAAACTGAGGAAACAAAATGTTTTTTATATATTTTTGGGGGATATTTATTACAGCAAAAAGTAAAAAATATTCATTTTTTTCAAAATTGTCGTTCTATTTTTGTTTATAGCGCAAAAAATAAAAAACGCAGAGGTGATCAAATACCACCAAAAGAAAGCTCTATTTGTGGGAAAAAAAGGACGCCAATTTTGTTTGGGAGCCACGTCGCACGACCGCGCAATTGTGTGTTAAATCGACGCAGTCCCGAATCGCAAAAAGTACTCTGGTCTTTGGGCAGCAATATGGTCCGGGGGGTAAGTGGTTAAAGATCTTCATCATTGTGTTGTGTGTTTATTTGAATTTTTATTTTATTTTTCTGATGAATGAGTAACTAGCAGTACTATGTATCCCTTACTCATTTTAATTCATATTATCTTAAATGGGACTTCCAGGTTCGTATGCCCTTCCCCCCACACACCCCAACATCCACCAGGCTAGTGATGTTGGGTATAGGCCTTTAACATAAGGGTAAGGTATTTTGGTAGGGGTGTTCCTCCTGTCAAGCTATCTTAAGGGCATATGACCTGCTATGATTTAGGAAGAAGGAGGAGGCTGCATGTTTATTTTCCCATCACTTTCATGGCCATCCAGCCAGCATGCTCTTCTTTTTCTTCTGCTGTTCTTGTGTTTTTTCCTTGTATTTTTTCATGGGGCCCTATATAAAATCCATAACTGACCCTCATCAAAAAACAAAAAAACAATACCAGGTCTTTATCCTTGATTAGAGTCAGGTAAGGAAGTTTAGGGGGACCCCAGACAAGCAATGGCATAGGATCCCTTCAAAATCTCTACTAACCTGGAAAAGGGAGGTAGCGAGAGTGTGCTCCCCTTCCTGAACCATATCCAAACACCGTAGCAAAATCACATAGTAAATAACAATCCAAACAATCACAAAGTAAATAAACACACTGACACCATTCCATTATTCTTTAACAAAAAAGTCCTACAATGTAAATCTATCTTAAATCATGCAATCCAGCGATGCAGATGTCATTCATGATGAATTGATGCCTGCTGATGAATGCCCACCAACTGACACATTGAGGTTGATTTACTAAAGACAAATAAACTGTGCACTGTAAGCGCAGTTGCTCTAGATCTAGAGGGGAAGCTCTGCTGATTTCTATTGTCCAATCATGTGCAAGCAATGTTTGCTGTTTTTTTTTCTTGCATGTGATTGAGTATTATTTGCAAAGTGAAGTTTTACCTAATTTATTAACTGCTTGCCGACCAGCCGCCGCAGTTTTACGGCGGCAGGTCGGCTCTGCTGGGTGAGAGCACGTAGCTCTACGTCATCTCTCCCAGCAGCCAATAGGGGCATGCGCCCCCGCTCGCTCCTGACTCCAGCGCGCGTGCCCGGCAGTTGCGATCACCGCCGGGCACCCGCGATCGCTCTTTACAGAGCGAGAACCAGGAGCTGTGTGTGTAAACACACAGCTCCTGGTCCTGTCAGGGGAGAAATGCATGAACAGCGATCAGTCATTTCCAATAGTGAGTCCACCCCCCCTACAGTTAGAACACACCCAGGGAACATACTTAACCCCTTCCCCGCCCCCTAGTGTTAAACCCTTCCCTGCCAGTGGCATTTTTATAGTAATCAATGCATTTTTATAGCACTGATCGCTATAAAAATGCCAATGGTCCCAAAAATGTGTCAAAAGTGTCCGAAGTGTCCACCATAATGTCGCAGTACCGAAAAAAAATCGCTGATCGCCACCATTACTAGTAGAATAAAAATATTAATAAAAATGCCATAAAACTACCCCCTATTTTGTAAACGCTATAACTTTTGCGCAAACCAATCAATAAACGCTTATTGCGATTTTTTTATGAAAAATATGTAGAAGAATACGTATCGGCCTAAACTGAGGAAAAAAGCTGTTTTTTTATATATTTTTGGGGGATATTTAATATGGTAAAAAGCAAAAAATATTCATTTTTTTCTAAATTGTCGATCTATTTTTGTTTATAGCGCAAAAACTAAAAACCGCAGAGGTGATCAAATACCACCAAAAGAAAGCTCTATTTGTGGAAAAAAAAGGACGCCAATTTTGTTTGGGAGCCACGTCGCACAACCGCGCAATTGTCAGTTAAAGCGACGCAGTGCCGAATCGCAAAAAGTGCTCTGGTCTTTGACCAGCAATATGGTCCGGGGCTTAAGTGGTTAAGCTATGGTGCAAGTGTACAGTATATTAGCCTTTACTAAATCAAACCCGTTTGCTCCTTCTGACCCTCCACCTGACTGGGTGATGTCACTGATCAAATATACACATAAAGGGGTTGATTTACTAAACGTGGAGAGTAAAAAAAACTGGTGCAACTGTGCATGGTATCCAACCAGCTTCTAACTTCAGCCTGTTCAATTAAGCTTTGACATAAAAAAAACCTGCAAATTGATTGATTTATATGCATAGTTGCACCAGATTTTGCACTCTCCAGTTTTAATAAACCCCAAAACACCATATAAATGAATAGACAAGGTTCATGTCTGGTTTCACAAATGTCTAAAATATATTTTTTAATGTATTTTTTTTGTAAAATTATTTTTATTGAATTTTTCAAGACACATATACAATAACAGGCCACAAACGCGACCAACAGTTACCGGTCAAAACACAGGGATCGGTGTACAAAACAAAACACAACCAAAAGAAAAGGGGAAGGAGGGAAAGGGAAGAAGGGAAAAAAAGGGGGGGGAAGAGATGAGGGGGGGGGAAAATGCTTGCAGTAGACATAGTCAACATTGGTCGAATGGAATGAGATGGACCGTAATTAAATGAAGTCCAAGCATGACTGGTCCCCCCTATACAATACAAATAAAACCTTTTTGCCGACTCCCGACCCCAGTGCTGAGCTAAGAGACAGGTGTTCTCACTCCCTCCCAAAGGACCCAACCACAATATAATAGACAACAACTAGTACCCCTTCCAAAATGCACAATTAACATGAGACATGCCGTGCAGTGTTCCATCATCCCCTCCAAAGATTTCCCTGACCCTCTCAGCTGTCGGACCACATATACCTCCACCAAACTAGCTTAATCTGACACCGTATCCACGGAGGCCATCCAGCCCCCCCATACCTTATCAAACTTGGTCAATGCCCCTCTATTCAAGTATGTTGCCTTATAGAATGGGATGGATTTGTTGACTAACACCTTCCAAGCTGTCACCGTTGGGGCTGAGGAGCTTTTCCATGAAAGGATGATTATTTTCTTGGCATAAAAAAGCAAAAGAATAAGAAGAGTCCTTATAGCCCTGGTCGTAGCCAGGGGTTCAACTAGCTGCAGCAAACACACCTCTACAGTCATGGGGATTGAGATAGAAGTGACCGACCTAATGCAATCCACCACCGCCTGCCAGTATGCCCTGACCTGGGGGCAATCCCAAAAGACAGGGCATGGAGCACCGCCAGCAAGCAGATCCCTGACCTCCGAACATTCTGGCCAGTCTGGCCGGGGTCAGGTATATCCTATGCAAAAACTTGTAATGTATAAGTCTGTCCCTAGTGGAAACCAGGGCCTGGAATGCCGCCCCCCAGACTAATGTATTTTTTTTAATAATCACTAGGACTACAAAATATAATATACACTTTTAGAGAAAT
The DNA here is from genome assembly GCF_905171775.1 of Rana temporaria. Taxonomy (NCBI): domain Eukaryota; kingdom Metazoa; phylum Chordata; class Amphibia; order Anura; family Ranidae; genus Rana; species Rana temporaria. The sequence goes on from NC_053489.1 coordinate 536,951,247, forward strand.
ATGAATACTGTAATATGAGAAATAGGACAAACATTTTTAGTATTTTTTTTTTTCTCATTTAGAATGTATGTAATCTCCTAGATTATATTTGACATTATAATTAGTACAATAGCGAACATAGATACACTAGAATTAATGAAACTCTCTATAGAATATAACAAAGTAATTAAATCTGTTTAAAATAGATTTAATAAATGTATGCAGAACAAGCACACAGTTATTGCAGTCTTGCAATCACCAGTTCATCATTTAGAAGATTTTTTTTTTTTTAATCCACTGTTTTTTTTAATCTACCAATTTACAGAGTATATTTATTTTACAACATATAATGTTACATTTAATTGAAATTCATTGCAAGGGTTAAAATAAAAATATAATCAAAATCTGCTGTTTGTAGAGGAAAATAAATTAGGTGTATATTAATTTTCACTGTCTCATCTAAGGCAGATAAAACATTTGTAAATGAATGCATGTTCATTTAGGATTAGCAATCTTCTGTATCGTTATTAAGTCCGCAAATGAGAAATTCTTTATAGCTTCAGCCTCTATAAAAGCAGTGGTGGCATAAGCATTAACATGCATCAAAATGTCTTTATTTGTACATACAGGGATCAGATAGATTCTGGTGTTGGTGTGATTGCATTAGATCTGCATTGCTCCTTTTTTCATTCATGCACCTTAACTAATGTGGAAATCCTCGCAAGGCACCCTATGAAGGGTAATATTGTGACGCGAGTTTCACAACTCGCATTCGGCGCTCTATAAGTATTTATTCCAATCCAATCCAATCCAAGATGCATCTGATCTTCCTGTCACAATAAAATGGAGGTGGAAATTTCCATCCAGCTTTATGGGCCTGGCACCCGCTGTATTTCCTTCATATGCATGAATGACAGTCATGTATTGTGTTACAATCATAGCAATGCCAAACTGTGAACATTGGTACATAAGCATCTGCTATGTATTTTTGGGGGGAATGCCATTTTTTTCAAAACCGTCATTGGTTGTCAGGGTACATCATAGCAACTAAGGATTTTTTTTATTTTAAGCACTTTAAACAGAGCTGTACTCAACTAAATTATATTTTTACTACGTTTTTTTGCATTGAAAATGGCAAAGCTTTTCAGCAGCAAAGAACTGCTTGGGGATTACTGGAGACACCACTAGACAGCATACAGATATGCTTCACACTCTCTCTGTTGAGGTGAAAACTCTTCAATCCAGAGTAGAGGGCACTGAGAAAAGAAATGGGTGCAGTAATCTTTGCACCTTGATGCTCCCGGATGGAGCTCTTTTTCTCAAAAAAAAAAATGCAGTGTACCCACCGCATGCTACCCTGACATGGTTTGCTCCTCAACATATACTTTCTTTCTGAAATTGCTGAGTTTTTATGACTGAGTTCCTATACTTGGAGAAGCCAGACATAAAGTTGAACTGCAGTAGATAAAACTGATGATGATCCCCCGATTATTCCTTGAAAACCCAGAATCAACACTGCTCTTTTTGAAGCAGTCAAAGTCAGACCCTGTGCTAAAAACATAGAATATACTGTAGCATGTTGTTTCTAGACAAGTTTCGGGGTCCAACATGGAAAGAAAGCCCTCTTTTTACTAACTCTGAAGCTGTTGCCACATGACTAGATTCAGCAGGTTACATATAATCCTGTGTCACTACATTCTGATCTGCTCTCTAAGTAGATAACTTTCAACATTACTTGCCTACTGGGCACTTTTACCCCCTTCCTGACCAGGCCAGTTTTCAGCTTTCAGCACTGTCACACTTTGAATGACAAATACGTGATCACGCAACTCTGTGCCCAAACACATTTTTTATAATTTTTTGGAGACACAGAGCTTTTTTTCATTGATGTGTGCTGATAAGGCTGAACTGATGGGCACTGATGAGATGGCACTGATGCGCACTGAGGACATAACACCGAAAGGCAATGATGAGGTGGCACTGGTGGGGAGGTACTAATATGCAGCACTGATAGGCAATGATTGGTGGCACAGATAGGTGGCACTGATTGGCGGCAATGATGGGCACTGATGGGCGGCACTGATGAGCAGGCACTTATGGGCACTGAAACCAGCACTGACTGTCTGCGCTGATGGGCACTGATCAGCCTCACTACTGGTCACTGTGGGGGCTGCTCTGATAATCAGGGCACTGTGCCCTGATTATCTGTGCAGATCTCCAGTGTGAGGAAATGCAACTAATCGTCTCTCCTCACACGCTGTCAGTGTAAGGAAAAGAATGCAGATAACCGGCATTTGCTTGTTCATGTGATCAGCTGTGATTGGACACAGTTGATCACATGGGAAAAGTGCCTTGTCATTGGCTCTTTACCAAGATTGGTGATGCACCGTGTCCCAGGGACAAAGCTCACAAACGACTGCCTAGCTGCGCCCCCCCCCCACCTGGACGTGCAAGCGTGGCAAGAGTTGGACGACATTATATGACATATGGACGACATTATATAACATATGTCCCAGAAAGAGAAAGCTACTGCTCACCCGTAAATTGACATTACGGACAGGATGTGGTTAATATTGCTTCAGGCATACTATTTTCATCTGTCTCCCTTATGCCCCTAATCGAACTGCAGATGAACAGGATTTCCTGCATTATCAGCACAGAAAACCCAAGAATCACTCCTGCCCTGTTTGGAAATGCACCCTTAAGCATGACTTTTTTTTTTCCCCACTTCAGACTCCACCAAAAACTAGAGACTTGCTCATGTTTTTTTGCTTCAATCGTCTCTTATAACGATTTCACATCATTTGTGGGTTTTCCTTTATGCTTTCTTTTTTTTTTCTTCAGTTTTAAAAATCAAGTGACCTTTGTAAATCCAGTATTGGCCACCATATACATGTCTTTCCATACATTATTCCCACAACCTCCTCCATATGTCCCTCCCCCCTCCCCCCTCATGACTCCAGATCTCCTTATTTTGACAGTTTTGCCTTTCTTCCTGTTTATCCTCTTATCTCATTCCCCTCAAATTTTCCGCATAGCTCCAGTTTTTTTTTAATATCTCCAGTTTTTCCATTTATCTTTAAAACAATTTTTTCCTCTTCAACACTATCCTTCAGCTCCTCCATCCTGTATTTTTCCTCCACTGTCATCGCTGTCTTAAGAGCCAACACTCTCACCGGAAGTAAAAAGGTCACTATGATCTCTGACTTCACATAGCATCCACCCGCACAGCGCATGCGCATAGGTGGAACGCACGCGTAGAGCGCGCGACGCACATACACTGTGCGCTCCAAACGTGTGGTCCACGAGTGTATTCTGCACGTGCTCCGTGCGTCCCTTGCACGTCTGTGCATTGCACGCTCTACGCGTGCATTCCACCTATGCGCATGCGCTGTGCGGGTGGATGCTATGTGCGTGCGCACATTACCAGGGGCGTGCGGACCCGAGGTGAAGTCAGAGATCATAGTGACCTTTTTACTTCCGGTGAGAGCTTTGGCTCTTAAGACAGTGTCCATGTCAGACGCTGCCTTGAAGAGAAGGAGACACAAGTTTGTATTCAGCTGTCTGTTAGCATATATATTGTGCACTGTATTGGATGGTATATCCTTCATTTTGGAAACTTAATACCAGCTTTATTATTCCCAGGTAAGTATCCCTCTTCTCCCTTATACTCGCACAGCTTTGTAACTCAACTTGGAATCCATGAGTGTATGGGGGTTTTATTGCTATTGCCATCTCATTAATATCTTGTTTTATTGAACCTGCTGTGCTATTTGTAGTATAATTAAAATTCCACTGACTAGTATTTGTTCAGTGGACAGGGAGATTATAAATAATGAGTTATAAACAATGGGTTAACATGAGAGGTTGTTATGTGGAGCAGCGTACTGAGGGAATATCTGGTATATGATTATATATATATATATATATATATATATATATATATATATATATATATATATATATATATATATTATATACCCTTTATATCTTATATCTCTCTGATTGATTGTATGGTATTTTTTCTATCTGTTATCCATTCACCTGCTGCTCCATATTAGTTCTCTCTTTATTCCCTTCCTTATTTATTTATTTATTTATTTATTTATTTATTTACTTACCTTACCATATCCCAGTGCACTTGTTTATACCCAAATATGGGAACTGGGTTATGCACTATATTGGTCTACTTTTTGGCACTTATTAAGTTGGCTAAATAGGTCCCCGGCCATTTATACCTCTGCATGTAGGTTAAATTAATCTAGCTGTATCTATCTCACTATGGTTATCATGTGTAGACATATACACTTTACCTTATTATCTTGTATTTTAATAATTTACAGATGCTTGTCTGGCTGCCGGGTTCTCCAAATGCTCTAATATCTGCACATCTTCTGACCTAGTGGACCTGACTACCACTGGTCAGTGTCTTGGCAGCTTGTTCCTCTCGCCAGTAGGACCCCTGGGTTGCGTTTTGGTACACTTGACTCGGTAATTAGCAGATTTGTTAAGCACACAGTAATCTCTCTTTTTTACTGATATGAATATGTAATGTGCTATGTTATATTATATGTTGTGTATTAATGGCGCATTTTTTATGTCATACACAGACTACACTATTCAAAAGAAATGTTTCAAGGCCCTGACGAAGCACCTTTGTGCGAAACTTGTTGGCTACCTGAATACTGTCATATACCCTGCTTTTGTACTGTGGTCCATGTTAATCGTTGGAAATTGTTTTTAACAATTATTATTAAATTTTGATATATTTTCATAAAACAATATGTGTTTAGTGTGTTTGCCTTTTTATAGCATTTGACACCTCTCACATAAAAAATCCCCAAATTTGGGGGAGTTTCTCTCCCAATTGTTCTTTTTTCTTTTTATTGTACTTAACCACGGGATTGTGAGATATTGTCATTTGTATCTGGAAACAATCCCACCATCCCTATTTTTTATATCTTGTAGAGGGTCGCCGGCTGAAGAAAAACAATATTGGGGTTATGGCATATTGCTGCAGTCATAATTCCAATATTCCACTTGACGACCAGGACATCATTTGTCTATGGTCCAGTTGGCAAATGGCTAAAACTTGTCTCCTTTGTTAATTATTTTCTGCTGCCCACACCAGCAGTGTGTGTCCAGGTGTAATGGTTTGGACATCTGAAAAATGCAGTATACAACCCAGTGCTGACATGTCACTGTGCTGATCAATGAGAATCTCACTGAGGAGCCATCCCAGCTTCCTGGAGGAGATACGAGTTCAGAAGAGCACCACTTTCAAATGCTTAGACTGCTACATCATGTGCGCAGTGAAAGATAATCATCCAAGGAGGTAAGTGGATAGGGAACTGGGGATGTTTTGAGGGTGCTGTGAGTTTGTTCACTATTTTATGTTTTGGGAAAAGGTTAAGTAAACCTTTAACATTCTTTCCTGGAAAACACAAGGCCTTAATTCTAAACTGAAAAATGTTGCTAGTTTTCACTTTTATCCTAAATCATATATGTCTCATATTGGTCTTCCAGGAAACACATCTATATGACAGTAACATCCTAGGCATTAAGAAGATTGTTAGCCATTTCACACACTTCACCCACGCTAGAGGGAACCCCAAGTTCCAACACCTAAATGTGCCATCAGACACACATATATGGTCTAGAATAGGCATTAACATGCTTGTGCTTGATACAAACTTTTAAGCAGGTGGACAATGCGTTTATGGCCTCCCTGAAGGGATAGTCTTCTGATATGGTCCAACATGTGATCAGATCTCAATTCTCACTACTACCTTCCCTCCAACAATATCTACTGAAAACCTGGTTGATGCCCTTCTTATGACTACATGTTCCAAATCAATACCCTATTCCATAAATAGAAAAGTGACATTTCTACTCTTACAGATGACGATTGGGAAGTTGGCATGGCACAGTATACCAAATTGATTATCTCTGCTAAATAACCATTTGAAAATGTTACATACAAATTTCTATACCCCCTTAGACTGCATTGTATCAACCCCACTATCTCCCTTACTTGTAACCAATGCTAAACAAACAAAAGAACTTTGTATCGCATGGTTTGAGGCTGTCCTTGAATCATTAATTATGTCTGGCTGGTGGTAGCTAGATCAACAGCAGTATTAGGTTTAATCTTTTCATTACATATACTGGTTTTCTTACTGGAAATTCAAGTTCATGTTAAACACATCCCTTCCTAAGCAACTCCTTTATCCCCCCCCCCCCCCCAATGGTGTACTACTATTCAAAATGTGCTTCAGATATACCAATTGACATATAAAAGTATTGTCTGCCCTGCTACTTATGAAGGAATTTGGTCCACATTGATAAACTCTATTGCTAACTAATCCCCCTTCCTTACCCTCATTCACTCTCTACCCCTTAGTTACTGTCCTTGCAGCATATTATGTACTATCAGAGAGTGACCACCATTTTGTTTCCAATCAGTATCTTTTTCTATTTCAGACCACTTTCTTGTTCCTGATTATGACACCAAATATACCGTATTTGCCGTTGTATAAGGCGACCAGGTGTATAAGACGACCCCCTAATTTTACAGTTTTTTAAGATTTTTTTGCTTGTACTCGCCGTATAAGATGACCCCCCCCCCCCCCTTCCGAGGCTTCCGACGCTTCATATTTCCTCCTTCTGGAGCCATATTCTTCTTCCTTCTTGCTGGAGCTGGAGCCAATCATGGCGAGCGATGTATTCTATTAATGAATACAAAGCCTGCTTGGATTGGCAGCAGCTGTAACATCATCAGCCCGCGCCTTTCTGACACTCAAAGCAAATCCGAGCAGGCTACTATATGTAGCCTGCTCGGATTGGCAGAGGTTGTTACTCCAATCCAAGCAGGCTCTGTATTCATTTAAATACATCGCTCACCGGGATTGGCTAAGCGGTATATACTGTATGTAGCCGAAGCTACATACAATATTACCGCACATTCAGCAGGCATCCAAGCAGCTGACCCGGCGTATAAGACGACCCCTGCTTTTTGGACAGTTTTTTTAAGTGTAAAAGGTAGTCTTATACGCCAAAAAATACTGTATCTTCCTAAAATGTTTTTGGGACAGTCTTGGTTATTATTTGTTCACTTATGTCCACCTATGCTGTTCTGAATGTGATGCTTATGTTTTAATTCCATAAACCTTAAACAAAGTTTAATGCCTCGTACACACGGCCGGACTTCCCGAGAAAAAAAGTCAGGCTTTTTTTCTCGGAAAGTCCAGCCGTGTGTAGCCTCCATCTGCCTTTTTTTGTCGGAAGTCCAACTGACCTTAGATAGAGAATCTGTTCTCTTTCTTTCTGTCGGACTTCCGATGGACTCACGGCAGACTTTTGCATGGTCAAAAGTCAGACCGTGTGTACGAGGCATTACTGTCAAAAATGATTATAGCTCACCTTCATTTTAAACAAATCTATAATGTATAGCAAACAATTCATATGGTCACTGGAATCCTGCATAATTTAGCAAAATACAAAGTTGGAAACTGGGCTTGTATATTATTGGTTGTGTAAACTGTACATAATAATGTGGACATATAGTTATCTAAAATAAACTAAAAAAAAATCTGGGGTGCTTTATCATGTGTTTAATTTTAAACTACAGAAATCATTTCTTCCTACTTGTCAGCAGTGAATACACACTCGAATAATAATAATAGTATAAATATTAGTATTAATCTTCAAGCCAAGAGTGCACTAAAGCAATGAGTAAACAAACAAACCTAATACAAGAGTAATTGAAGTTTTAATCATCATTCTAACCATGTACAGCCTAGCATGACATCCAGCAAATCTAGAAATAGACTGTATTTTTTTAGAGAGCCAGTGTAGAGCGGAGAGCTAAGACAGAGATAGATGGGTTTGGTCTGGGGTCTATTTTGTCAGAGTGGTTTCAATGTTATGAACAAGCTGCAGGCAGTATAACTTAGGCCTTGTACTCACGGCAGGACATGTCCGATGAAAACGGTCTGCAGACCGTTTCCATCGGACATGTCTGGCCGGGGACTGCCCGGGGACTTCTGTTCGATGGCTATACACACCATCGAACAGAAGCCCGCGCGTAAACATTACGCGGGGCGTGTCCGCGGTGTCGCCGCGTCGATGACGCGGTGTCGCCGCGACAATGACGCGGCGACGTGGGCGGGCCGCCTTAAAAATGCTTCCACGCATGCGTCGAAGTCATTCGACGCATGCGAGGGATGCGGGCGGCAGGACATGTACGGTAGGTCTGTACAGACGACCGTACATGTCCGGGCGGACAGGTTTCCAGCGGACTGTTTTAAAACAAGTCCGGGAAACAGTTGTCCGCTGGAAACCTGTCCGATCCGTCCCAAAATGGTCCGCTCGGGCCAACACACGGCCAAACATGTCTGCTGAAACTGGTCTGCGGACCAGTTTCAGCAGACATGTTTGGTCGTGAGTACGGGGCCTAAGTGTAGTAAACTGAAGATCCAGTTATGAAATAATGCAGTAAAGTTCACGTTAGCAAAAAATTAAAAAAACTAACAGTTTCACTTTTATGTATTTATGAAGCAAAATCCACAACATGGAATCTTCATAACTTTTAATATCTGTTGAAAACATATACATACATGTATATACAGTATATGCAATATATATCAATATAGGAAGGCCAGTATGATGGCCTGAAATTATGGGAGGAGCCCAGGGGTATTTAAAAAGACCACCCACAATGGTGTTTGTCAGTTCCAGTGCACGGTATTACTAACAGCTCACTGCATGTTCGTGAGTCTGTGTTTTCGAATTCCAGGGTGTTGCAGTTCCCCATCCGTAGGTTTTCATTGATTTTTTCATGCTCTTTGTCGCAGGTAGAATTCGTAATTATCTTTTTCTACACAATGGGCAGCGTCATCGGAAAGTGCCCCCCAATTGTGATGCAACCACAATAAGCCTTTCAAATAATTTCAGGCCACCATACTGGCCTTCCTATACTTATGGGGGGCTGCAGCCCGGTATTCTAGGTAGGAATGTTGCGATCTGTTTATTGACGTATGTTCGGCCTGCTAACGCTTGCACTGCCAGCAAGATTGACGTTGAGCGGCCTTGTCTGCATAGGTGAAGGGTCGCCCTTCGAAAACAGAGTGTAGTGCACACCTGGGGGCTCTGGTTCACAGGTTTGTGCCGAGCACAGATGAACACCTGAGCTATCAGTTACCTGACCAGTCACCTCCTAGCTCACCTCGGTTGCCATGCACTCTTTTGAGTTTTCAAAATTTACATTCAACAGCATTCGTACGCAAATCGGATTTGTTCAATATGCCTGTCATTCCTTTTCCTGTCCTCTTTTTTTCTCCTTTGTTTCCATGTTTACCAACCCAATACATCTGTCCCCTCCTGCCTTTACAACTTATCTTAACATATGCATTTCCCCTCTCCATGCCTTTTAGCTGAAGCCATGTCGCAGGCCGACAGCAAAGACTTTGCCTCTACCCCACCGTCACCCTCCGTGGGTTCAGAAAGCAGCAGCAATCAATCTCCCAGATCTTGGACCATCTTCAAGGTCACAGAAGAGCTGTGGCACAGAGGTATTTCCTACCCTGCCACAGCGTGGAAAGCCAAGCTTTTTAGGCTGCTATTCCCACCGCCAGCGGCAGCCCAACCAGACACCCAGGCATCTCTGCTATTGCTCAACTCCACTCCGTGGTGACTACTAGGGATGAGCCAAACACCCCCCCCATTCGGTTCACACCAGAACCTGCGAACAGACCAAAAGTTTGTGTGAACTTTAGAACCCCATTAAAGTCTATGGGACTCGAACGTTTGAAATCTAAAGTGCTCATTTTAAAGGCTAATATGTTATTGTCTTAAAACGTGTTTGGGGACCCGGGTCCTGCTCCTGGGGACATGTATCAATGCAAAAAATAAAAAAAGTTTTAAAAGTGGCAGTTTTTTCAGGAGCAGTGATTTTAAATGACATTTTATTCTTCAGAAATGATACTTTGTGCAGGGACAGTTCTAAGCACGGGAAACAAGCGCTGCTTTACAGGCATACTTTACACACACCCTAGGTACGAAATTTAAAGGAATATTTCACTTTTATTGTTTCACTTTATGCATTATTAAAATCACTGCTCCCGAAAAAATGGCAATTTTTTTAAAACTTTTTTTTTGCATTGATACATGTCCCCTGGGGCAGGGCCCAGGTCCCCAAACACTTTTTATGACAATAACTTGCAAAAAGCATTTAAAATTAGCACTTTAGATTTCTCCCATTTTTCCAGGGTGTTCTGCGGCTTTTTTAAATTTGCCCCGAACACCCCAAACTGAACTGACTCAAACTCAAAGCTCATCCCTAGTGACTACGCTGTCCACTGCAGTCATCGACATCTAGGCCAGAGTGGGAGCACTGGAGGTACACCCTGATGCGGCCCTGCCAGACTCGGTCACCATCGCTGTCCAAATTAGACATGTGTGGTTCGTTTCGTTCCGAATTAATATTAGGACATATTTTTCATTATTTGGAGATTCGGAAATGTCCGAATTACAATATAAACAAACTTTACCGAATGCTCTGAATAACGTGATGAAATTAGTCCGAATTTCATAAATTCGGACTGAAATTCAAATCAAATTTTACATTGAAATCCAGTCGAATTATCACTACACATATTGCTGAATACAAAGCCTGTGGGGGTTATTTCCGAAAGGCAAATCCACTTTGCACTACAAATGCAAACTACACTTGAAATTGCACTGAAAGTGCACTTGCAAGTGCAGTCGCTGTAGATCCGAGGGGGACATGCAATAAAAAAAAAAAAACATTTTAGCTTGTACATGATTGGATGATAAAATCAGCAGAGCTTCCTCTCATTTCAGATCTACCCCTAAAATGTACAACGACTGCACTTCCAAGTGCACTTTTAGTGCAATTTCAAGTGCACTTTGCACTTTTAGTTTGCACTTGTAGTGCAAAGTGGATTTGCTATTTGTAAATAACCCCCCGGTGTGTATGTTATTAGAATATCATTTCAAAATATTTTCTGTTTTTGTAAGCCAAAGATGATTTAAAGAGTCATTGTAATCATTTGATGAAGATTTTTCCTTTGTTTACTTTGCTGCATTTGAATTGAAAACAATATAACACTTTTGTTTCGACCGATTCGAAAATGTATCGATTTGATCATTTTGAATTGAAAAAATTGCTAAACTCAAAGACAATTCAAAAATTCCGAATATGAATTCCCGAAAAACAAATTGAACGAATCAACTGAATTTAACTAAACAAAATAACTAGATTAACGAATCAAAACGAAACAAAACTAAACAAATCTTTGCGTCATGCACATGTCTAGTCCAAATGCCTTCACCTACAGGTACACCCGACACCTGCATGACTGTCTTCTCTGCGTACCTCATCCCAGCTGGCATCAGGAAGGACATCTTGTATGGCAAGGATGTTAACCTAGCATCCGTCCTCATATAAGTTCACGACATGGTCGACAACAAATCGTATAGCTTGTGGGGTGTCTCATTCGCTAAAGACCCTAGGCCGCTTAACCGCAAGCTCCCTGTCACTGAGTTTGTGCTAGCCTTTGGGATGGTCAGTGTCAGAGAACTCATACAGCAGGTGCTCATTCTCATGCAGCAGCTGTTAATCTCTGTTCTGCTAACGCCAATGCGCATGCGCGGAACCTTAGAGTGAGACGAATAGGGTTCAGAATGGGCTTGCGCAATGGAGCATCCATGCGAACGTGTGTGTGCTAGTGTGCACTCTTCCATGAATCCTGGTGCACGGGCCCTATATAAACAGAGAATCTGCCCAGTATCAGTGCTGGATTGTCTTCAGCTTGTTCCTGTGTTCATGTTACTCCTTGCTTGATTAACCCTGCTCCTGAAATACCTGGCTTCCCTCTGACCATTCTTCCGGATTCTCCTTGTCTGTCTACCTGCCTCTGCTTACTAAACCGACCTTGGCTTGGACTTTTGACTATGGCCCTGCCTTCTGATTTTGTACCCCGCTGCCAATCTGTTGCCAACTTCTGCTTGTTCCTGTTTATCCAACCTGGTTCTCCCTGAACGGATCTGGTGTCTGGCTTCTACATCTTCTCTACAGAAGTTCCTATGTCTCCAAGCTTCAACTTTAACCTGCAGGCACCTGCACCCTTTTGTGCCCCTGCACTCCCTGTATCCACCACCAGGGGTGTTTGGACTAGAACCGTGCAAGAGGACACCCTCACCCTCTCGGACTCTGCTGTAAGGTACATGACAGTCAGAGACGTTCTTTGCATGGCCAACCCCAGCAGGAGGAAAGAACTGGATCTGTAGCTAGATGTAGTGGTGGATTTGGGTCACAAGTATGAGGGGTTTTCATTCTATGACTACAACCAGTAATTCTCAGCTAAGGCAGCAGCTAGACTCTCTCAGTTCCAGATTACCACCAACTGGAGCACCATCGACACAGAGCTATTCTGCCCCTAATTTGCTGGTCTACGCTCTCCACTCTGTATTAATTGCCAGTTTTCCACCCATATAGCAAAATAGTGCTCCTAGATAGGTGGCAGACGCCTCCCCAACTATCCCTCTTCTGGTACCACTCAAAATTTGCTGGCTTTCACACAATCATCACAGGTGGACAAGTTAGGATGACCGATCCGGTCAGTGGGGGGCGCGACTATCTGCAACTATTTAAATTTAGGGACTTGCAACTATGCTCCATGTAAGCTCCTTCATGTTTGCCTCTCATGCCATAAAGAACATCCCAGAGTCACGTGCGGCATCAAGCAACTAAATTCCTCATGACTAGGCCGCATGCACGTCGGCTGGCTCAGGTTCTACCTATCCTCATACCTGACTCCCTCCCTGGTCACCTTCCTCGTGCAGGGATTCACCTCAGGATTCCACACCGGCATCATCACGCTGCCCCACACGACTCAGAAGTGCAAGAACCTACTCTCAGCTGCCACCGATGAGTCAGCCATCAGCATCTTGTTGCAAACTTAACTGGACCAGGTGTACATGATCCACCCCTTTTCCAAGTCACCTTTGACTGTCTGGAGAGTCAGCCCTATTGGACTTGTCAAGGGCAAGTTTTCCAATAAACTTTGTTGAGTGTATTATTTGTCCGTGCCTCATTGTTCTCACAGTTTAAACCCCCTAATACCCTCAGAGGAATTTTCCCTTAAATATTCATCAGTCGACCTAGCTATTCAAGCCATTATTAGCATAGAAGTAGGCGCTTGGATGCCTTCAAGTTATTGCCCACTGAGCCATCCCTCTGCCGGTGGCATGGAATCAAATGGAAAGGCTTTTACTATTTTGCCACCACATTTACATTTGGCTCTAAAAGCAGCATGTGGCTGTTCGATATGTTTGCCCAGTCCCTTTCCTGGATCCTGTTGTATCACGCACATTGTCAGAAAGTGATTCACTATCTCGATGACTTCCTGCTCATCGAAAAATCTGGTGAGCCCCCAGTAAATTTAGACAGTTTAAGAGAAGTATTTAGTAATCTTAATGTATCCATAGCAAAAAATAAGTGGAAGGCCCGACACAGTCCATCACCTTCTTGGGTGTCACGCTCAACACATGGTCCATGCAGGCCAGCCTGCTTCCGACAAGTTGACCAGCATCAGGTCGGTCATTAACACCTTTACCCTTACTCGACGGTGCACCAAGAGACAACTACAATCTTAGCTTGACATGCTTAACTTCACCATGAGGATACCTCTTGTGCCTCTTAGTTTTCCTCTCGCAGGCGCAAGATCCCGAACAAATTCTTAGGCTAGACACTGCAGCATTAGCTAATTTGTTCATTCATTTAGCATCCTCTTCTTCACCTCGGGTAGTCATGGACGTCGCAGCCTCTACAGGCTTCGCAGCAATTTTTGGCCATCATTGGTTTGCAGGGTCAGTCCTCCTCATTATTCAAACTCTACCCCATGGCATCTGGGGCAGCACCTGGGCAGGGCAAAGGGTAACGTTTGCCACAGAAAATCAGGCCACAGCCAATATCATAAATATACAGCAAAAGCAGGTCCAAATCGCTAGCCATCGTGTCCTTCCTGTGCAGGCTGGTGCGACTATTCCTGCAGCACCAATTCAATGTGCACTGCATCTATATCCTGGGCAAGAACAATATCTCGGCCGATGCACTATCCTGCTTTAATTTGATTTTTGCAGGAACCTGGAGCCGACCTGGCCACATCTCTTATACCAACTTGGTCACTCCCCCCTTGTCAGAATTCAATAGCTCAGCAGGAGAGATCTTCGCATCACACATCATTGTGTTGATGCAGGGATCCGCCAGTTGTTGTTTTTTTTGTTCTATCCGCTGGTTGAATAAAAAAAACTGAAAGTGTATATCCAGCTTAAGGAATAGTTTAGACTCTTTTTAATTTTTATTTTTATTTTGAGTCCCATCATAGTTACGTCCCTTAATTGCCACAGACATACAATAGGAAGTAAGGAAGCAAGTAAGCTTGGAAAGATGTCCCCATTTGAAGAATACCTCTGTTCAACACTTCAAGACTTAAAAAAAGACATTATTATTACACTTTGTTCTTTTTCTCATGAGCTTTCTTACATTTCTCTGCTCTTACTCCCATCTTTTTTTCCTTAATTTAAAAATGTATTTTATTTTTGTGCTGTAGCACAATATATGTTCCAATGCAAATTCAGTGTTATTTAAGTTGTAAAAAAGGTTTTTATTTTTGAGATATATCTATTTTTGTATTGCACAATTGAATTGAGTGTGTTTAAATTAAGAAAGGGATTAATGGTCATGTGGGATTATTTCATGTTTCTATGTAATGGTGTATGGGTAGTGGTTTTGACATTCTTTGAGAATGCGCTGTGCCTAGATCAAAACATGTCAGAATAGAACTTGTTCCTGCTGGCTTTTTTAATAAAATAAATTTGTTTTCAATGTGATTTGCAGCATTTCCTTTGCAGATACAATTGATTTGTTTGGTGGAGATGAGCCAAGCCATCACCTAAGATGTGACAGGAGAGTGTAGAGCCTTATCTGGCCTGGAGCAGCATGTGAAATATTTGCAAGTGTAATAAATATGTAAATAAACACTTCAAAAAATTGATGGCACTATATAAGTAACAATGTAATAAATAAACAAATAAATACATTAATAATGTAGCTAACAGCTTTTAACTTGCAGCTTGAAAAAGTACATGAGCTTCTTTTGAGCTAAAAACATCAAGCATTTTTGCCCCCAACAGACTTCAATGAAAGCACCAAATAATTGCACAAACGTGCAGAAAAAAATGTGGAAATGCACACATTGCATGTATTTTTCCCTCTAGAAACAAACTTTTCATTGGCTAAAAAATATTTAAAAAAAACAGCTTTAGCCTCATATGGCCACAACAACTGCTGTACAAATGTCCAAAAAAAAACAAAACGACCAACAACGTCCAACTCAAGTGTGAATGCAGCCTAAGCCATTAAAGTGTTATACAATTGTTTTGTACTATTTGATTATGTTTACTTTATTACACTGCTGCTTTTCCATACCTTGGTATTTTACAATATAAAGAAAGGGAAGAATGTTTGTGGTTTTTCAGACACATTGAAACATGACTTGTTTATTTTATTTTCAAACCTTTTTTTTATTAAAATGCACTAAGTGCATACACATTTAGGTTAAGAATTGTGGTCTAATATACTGAACATCAGCAATATAAAACTCACTTGAATAAAGTGTTATTTATACAGAATTGAAAGTATGTTATATTAATGTACCCGAGCCTTCAATAGTGTTATTATGCAGCCATCATTTATTTAATTTCGAGCTTACTTACTATTTCATACATTGTGAAGTGAATTCCATTTCTATATCTTTCTTGGTGAAAGAGTTAAAGAGAACATGGATGGAATTCAGCATTTTCCCAGTTGAATACTATCATGTATAGCATGTGAGAAATTCTGTCTGACTTAAATAACTGACCTGAATTCAATTACTATAATCTCTTCCAATGCATTTTTTTTAGCAATCTTCAAAAAAGAAAATGATGTTATATGTTAAAAGTGTACAATGCCATAACTTGACCTAATTTTAAGAAGCAATATTGGAAAAGAAAAAGTTTTTTTGATTAGTACATCTTTGGCAGATTCATGAGGTCCATGGTTAAAGCAATTATATGATCCATCATATTAGGTATTATAACTAATATAGTATTGCACACAGTGACGTAGCATGGGAACCCCATGGAGTCATCTCCCCAGAGTGCCCTATGTCCTTAAAGCGGTATTAAACCAAAAATGTAATATCTTGTAGATTCCCAATCATTAGATGTGGTGGCTGCATTAGTTTATTTTTTTTTAGTTTGGTTCCCTCAGTTTTCACCTGGTGATCTGGCCAGTAATACACTCTCTGCATTATAGTGCCCCCACTCTGGATAAAGGAACACAGGGGTACCTTTTGACAGCAGCTTTATCAGTCTGGGGGGGGGGGGATAGTGCTAGATGTACTAGCAGATTTAGATATACTAACACATTAAGCCAAATGCTAGTTCACACTTTATAAGCAGTTACAGTGCCAGTTTTTTTCTTTCATCGCTGTAACTGATATATCTGAAAGAAAGCATGTTCTTTGGAAAAAAAACAACAGGCTTACGGAAACAGATTACCGGATGAAAATAGGAGAAAGAAAAAATTTATGGAATGCAGTCATCACATCTAAGAATTAGTAAGCTGCAATATATTAAATGGTTGCTTTTTGGTTTAATACCGCTTTACAGCAGAACTTAACTCACATTTTTAGCACAGTCTTCTAATCCCCATCCTTTTCTGTTCCCTCCCTGTTACACATTTGTAAATAGATTTTTTTATTTAGTCAAGGGTAATGTTGAGCCTTGACTATCTCCCCCTCCCCCCCAGGGAAAGCAGCCACCTAGGGTCACACATCCCTGAGGGCCACAGGACCAATCTACCCCAGCTGGCTGATCGTGGACAGTAGGGGGTGGACTGTGAAGCGGTGTACACATGACCAGTTTGTCCAATGAAAAAAGACCAATGGACTGTTTTCATCGGACAAACCAATCGTGTGGGCCCCATCAGTCTTTTTTCCATCGGTGTAAAAAAATAGAACATGTTTAAAATTGTTCCTATGGATAAAAAAACGATAGGAAATTCTGATCGTCTGTGTGGAACTCCATTGGAGAAAAATCCATGCATGCTCAGAATCAAGTCGACGCATGCTCGGAAGCATTGAACTTCATTTTTTTCAGCTCGTCGTAGTGTTTTAAGTCACCGCATTTTTTTCTGATAGTGTGTATGCAAGACTGATGAAAGTCAGCTTCATCTAATATCCGACGAAAAAATCCATCGGATTTGATTCCATCAGAAATCCGATCGTGTCTACACGGCTTTAGGCTCCTGAATCCAAGATGATAGCATGGGAACCTAATTGAAGACTTTAGGATCTAGAAAGACTCCAACTTATTTTGTTTTGATTCACTACCTAAAACATAGGTTAACCAAAATCTACCTTACTGTCCCTGATATGTGTGTAGCGCCCTGCTACTGTTCATAGCTGGTGCAAATTTAGAGGGTGGTCAGAGAGTTAGTTGCCTCTGACCGTGTTTATTTGGCCAAATTCAGGGCCTCTGTTCCAGCTTTGGCTGTACTGTATGTGTCCACTGTCGTTGCCTGGGGAGCTGGTCCCACCCCGGACCAACAGGTGGCAGAAGTAGGGTCAAGGTAGTGTAATATTCTTCCCCGGCGTCCAATCAGTGGGGGTTGATCGCCTCGCTGTGCATGCTGGAGAGGGGTATTTAGGGGGAAGAAGTTGCCGCCATCCGCCTGGGCAGTCGTCCCACCACCCCATGTGTGGCCCTCCTGGCCGGGGTGTGTGTTTCAGTGTTCCTGGCTCCGGGACCACGTTGGTCCGGAGCAAATCTGCCTTGTGGGCTCAGTGAGTTGAGTCCTGTTGTCCTGTGCTGTTCGCCCTGAGGGAGGAAGCCGAATGATGAAGAACCTGTCTGAGGGAATACAGAGCACGGGGCTAGTATCTCAGGAGAGTCCTACTGCTTCATCGAAGGATACATTGTTTCTGAGAGGCTGAATGATGGTCGCCGATCAGTTCTGAAATAAAACAAGCTGTTCAAGGGACATCCGGGTGCTTAATCCAGTGTTGAGAAGAATTTTGGACCGATAATATTTCCACCTTTGGGAAGGTCTGTGGCAGAGGCTTTGCTAAAGTTCAGAGGGACACTCTGGCTGCTAGTCTGGTGAGAGTGGCCTATCCAGATGCACTATACCCACTCTGGCTAGAGTGGCAACGAAAGTTGTCGTTGGAAGCAGGACTGTTTCCGAAACCCAGTTATACGCCTGAATCCATTACCTACCACTTCTTCTATCCTCTTACCTACTACTACGTTTACCATTTTTTTACCCCGTTGGATAATAAAGCACAGAAAAAGATACCTACAGTGTGGACATTGACTTTCTTACAGCTCTCATTAAGTACCCTAGACGGCGGAGAATTAGAGGTAACATGCCACCCAAATCAAACCAGCAGCTCCTTCGGGGGTAGTGCTACATGTGCATGCCTTGTTGTTACTTTGGCAGCAGGGACATTGTACAAGCAGTGTAGCAGTGTGAATGGCCACGCACACCAAGTATTAGAGGTGGCTGCTAACATGACAGCTGAGGTGAGCAGTGTAAGGGGGGTGCAGGTGTGGAGGGGTTCAAGGGGATAAGAATGCAGAGACAATCAGGGTAACAGGGGTGTGGGGGATGCAGAGGTGAGCAATATATGAGATGTGAAGAGGGGGTGTACAGTTAATCAGTGTAACAGGGATCATCAGTTAAAGTGCAGAGGTGATCACTGCATGCAGGGGGTGATGTCAAAGAACAACCCCTTCTACCCTGTGCCTTTACAACCAATACTGTGCCATATTGCCAAACATATATACTTTTTCATCCTAGGTACAGTGTTACACACCCCTGAAGAGCGAGCTGGATCTTGCGAAACTAGTCTAGTCGGGTAGTACGATGCCCGTGTTCTCTGTCCAATATAATATTTATGTACCAATAGTTATTGTTTATGTATCTTTTCAATTGGCAATTGTTGGTGTTATCTCTGTATGTAACAATTTTACTTTACGCATTTAAACAATTTTACTTGAATAAACTATTTACTGTATAACTACTGTTATTTTTACTGGCGGAAACGGTACCAACTTCATTTAAAGTCCCGGGGCGAATCCTTTGTTTTGTCCAAGAGGGGGTTGTACAGTAGATCAGTGTAAGAGGGGTGCAGAGACCATCAGTTAAAGTGCAGAGGTGATCACTGCATGCAGGGGGTGATGTCAAAGTGAGCCGTGTGAGAGAGGTTTAGAGGTTAACACATGTAAGGGGTGTACAGTTGTTCAGTATAAGAGGGGTGCAGAGATCATCAGTTAAAGTGCAGAGGTCATCACTGCATGCAGGAGGTGATGTCAAAAAGGGGGTGTACAGTTGATCAGTGTAAGAGGGGTGCAGAGATTATCAGTTAAAGTGCAGAGGTGATCACTACATGCAGGGGTGATGTCAAAAAGGGGGTGTACAGTTGATCAGTGTAAAAGGGGTGCAGAGATCGTCAGTTAAAGTGCAGAGGTGATCACTGCATGCAGGGGGTGATGTCAAAGCAGGGGTCAAGTCCTGGGAAAAAAAGTGCGGGAACTCACCCAAGATTCCCCACACCCCCACCTCAAAAATAAAAAAGTGTGTGTGTATATATATATATATATATATACTCTTTTTTTTAACAAATAAACTGCAACATTTATTGTGAAGTGCCAGTTTACAAGTCAAGGACACATCTAAAATTCACATGCATTAAACAAATAAATATAGCACAGATATAACTACAAAATAATTTAATCTGTATGCTATACTAACAAAAAAAACACCACGCTGTGTGATAATGGTTCCATCGCAGGGAATTTCTAAAACAAGTTGCAACAACTGGGGGGCCCCTTCTGCACTATATTTCTAATCTATGAAGGGTCCAATATGTGGGGCCCCTGCTGCCCCAAGGTGTCCGCATACATGTGTTGGTCTGTGCAGAGGAGTGAGGCAGTGATTGCTGAGCATGCTGGCCCAGGTCCCCTCTCCTCAGGCTGCCTGTATTGATTGTGCAAAGTGGGGCCCAGGCCCCCGGGCCGCTCACTCCTCAGTGCCCATCAAATGCAGCCTGATCAGTGCCCATCAAATGCAGCCTGATCAGTGCCCAGTAATGCAGCCTGATCAGTGCCCATCAAATACAGCATTGCCAGTGCCCAGTAAAATAGCCTTACCAGTGCCCATCAAATTCAACTCCATCAATGCAGCCTGATCAGTGCCCATCAAATGCAGCCTTACCAGTGCCCATCAAATGCAGCCTTACCAGTGTTCATCAAATGCAGCCTGATCAGTGCCCATGAAATGCAGCTTTATCAGTGCCCATCAATGCAGCCCGATCAGTGCCTATCAAATGCGGTCTTACCAGTGTCCATTAATGCAGTCTTACCAGTGCCTATCAAATGCAGCCCGATCAGTGCGCAGCAATGCAGCCTGATCTGTGTCTAGCAATGAAGCCTGGCATGTGTCTGGATCTGGGATTTGAATATCCCAGCGCGACCCCGTCCTCCCCTCCCTCGGTCCGCCGCCTCCTCCTCCTCCAGTGGCCGCTGTAACAAAGTCCCAGCACCTATAATTCACATCACACTGATTCAATTTGCCATTGGATCAGTGTTCCCCCTATCAGGGCCGATCCTAGGGTCACAGACGCCTGGTGCAGAAATATTTCTGGTGCCCTCACATGGGCGTGGTTATCTTACAAACTACTCCCCTTTACACATGTTTTTATGGCAACGAGTTAAACACAGAGATGCTCCTCTAAGAAGTATTTGTTACCCTGGGATCATCCCATGATCTTTTAACAAGAAAATACAGGAAGAGTGTAAACTAATGAGACCTGGAGGGGAGTCTCTCTAATGCACACAGAGAGTGCTTCTGTTAAAAAAAGCCCCCAGACATAGTACAGGAGACGTCAGAGACTGCAGACATGATACAAGAGACGGTCAGAGACTGCAGATAGGATACAAGAGACGGTCAGAGACTGCAGACATGGTACAGGAGATGGTCAGAGACTGCAAACATAGTACAGGAGATGGTCAGAGACTGCAGACATAGTGCAGAAGATGGTCAGAGACTGCAGATATAATACAGGAGATGGTCAGAGACTGCAGACATATTACAGGAGATGGTCAGAGACTGCAGATATAATACAGGAGATAATGGTCGATCGGCCCTCTCACCTGACCCAGCGATACAGCAACAACGGTTTCTCTGATCAGGAGTCAGCTCACTCCGAATTGCCCATGGATACTGCGCTGGGTAGAGTCCAGATCTGTATTTTGGCAATGACTCCATTCCTTTCTCTGCCAGGGATGGTACCAGGCTGTGTGGCTTTTCTCTTTGGTGGTGCAGGGCAGCGGGGTTCTCTCTCTGATGGTGTTCTCTCAGCACTCTCCTCTGACGTTCCCGTGTTACAGTGGGGCTGCCAGTCCTCAGGACTATATGTCCCACAATCCTCTTCTCTGCTCCTTTATCTATTCTATTTCTTCCCTGGCCAATATGAAGGTGGGGTAAGAAAAAAATGTAGGCGGCTGTGCTGGCAAGCGCTTCTCACTAGTACAGCAGCGCGAGGAGAGGGCGAGGGAAAGAAGACCCTGTGGCTGCAGTGGCTTCACTAGGGTTGATGTCACCCCCTCCACCAACTATAGTCTCCCCTCAGTAAGTACAAACTCTCCACTAAGTATAAACCTCTCCCTCAGTACAGACCCCGCTCCATTAGTATAGACCCCCCTGGACAAACCACCTCCCCTCCCCTCCATTGATACAGACCCCCCAGGACAAACCACCCCCTTTCATTAGTACAGACCCCCCTCAGGACAAACCATCTCCCCATTAGTACAGATCCCCCCTCAGGACAAACCACCCATTAGTACATACCCCCCCAAAAACCACCCTCCCATTAGTACAGACCCCCTCGGGACAAACCACCCCCTCCATTACTACAGGCCCCCCCACAAACCACCCCCTCTATTACTACAGACCCTCCACAAACCACCCCCCCATTAGTACAGACCCCCCTCAGGACAAACCACCCCCCCTCCATTAGTGCAGACCACCCCACAAACCACCCCTCTCCATTATTATAGACCACCCCACAAACCACCCTTCCGTAATACAGACCCCCTCCATTAGTATAGACATCCCACAAACCACCCCTCCATTAGTACAGATCCCCCTCCATTATTAGTACATACCCCCTCCATTAGTACAAACCCCCCCTCAGGACAACCCCCCCCCCCTCAGGACAAACCACCCCTCTTCATTAGTACAGATCACCCCTCCATAAGTACAGACCCCCCTCCATTATTAGTACAGACCCCCCTCCTTTATTAATACAGATCCCCCTCCATTATTAGTACAGAACCCCCTCCATTATTACAAACCCCCCTATCAGGACAAACCTTCCCCCTCAGGACAACCCCCCTCAGGACAAAATCCTCCCGGGCGGCAGCTGGAGAGGTGTGGAGCTGCACCACCCGGGTGGAGAAGAAGATCGTGGCAGAGAGAGCAAATGTATTGTCGGCAATGTCCTGCACTGCACGCCACCGACCGCCCCACCCCCAACAACGTCACTAAGCGAGTCTCTCCGAACAGAGACAGCCGCATTGATCTCCTATGATAGAGGGGCAAGGGCAGGAAACAGCGCCGCGGTGCAGTGTCCAGAGGGATGCCGTTAAGGAGAGGAGGAGGAAGGGGAGCACTCTGGCGCTTGAGCGCCCCCACCTCTGTGGCGCCAGGGTGAACTGCCCTGCCCCCTATGCTAGAGCCGAGACTTTGGAGGAGGAATAGGCTGGAGGGGAGGACGGGTGCACCTTGCTAACAATGGGAACGACATTCCTGCTGTGGAAGAAGTGGGGGAACGTCGTTCCCATGCGTTCCCACAGGACTCGAGCCCTGTGTCAAGGTGAGCCGTGTATGAGAGGTTTAGAGGTTAACAAATGTAAGTGGTACATAGGTCAGCAGTGGTGATAAGGGAGAGCAGTGCAGAAAAAGGGGTGAGGGTGAGTCTAGAGATGTGCAGTGATAACATTGTTGGATATGAGATTATTGTAAGTGCTTTCAGTTTAAAAGAAAAAACTTTTTGAAAAAAAAAGTGTCATTTATCACTAAAACAGCCCTGTTTACATTTTTTCACTTAAACATTTCAGAAATGGCCAGTATTTGTCTAGTGTGGCAAACGCCTCCTTATGTGATATCTTTTATTATTCACCATAACAAATAGGGGTCCGGATTGAGCAAGACAGAATTCTCTAGTGTGCTGCTAGTAACACCGTTCTAGCAAACTGGTGGAATTCAGACTGCATTGTTTGCTAGAGAAGAATGTGAAGATGTAAAAGGGAGAGCATTGTTTCCCAGCTTTTTCAGCTTAAATTAGTGTGACTCAGTACATAAATCAGTACATAGAAAAAAATGAAAACAGCCTACATATATTGTGCTCATGGAAAATCTGGTTATAACAATAATGAGATTGTTATAATAATCTCTAAGTACAGTATATCAAAGAACTCTTGTTTTTATTGTATTGGCATCTTGCAATATAACAAAGTCCAGAATACAAATGAAATGTAAAATCAGGCCTGGAGGAAGTAGGGCTGGGTAGTGTAGAATAATATGTACAAATAGGCATGATGTAATACAGCTTCTAAATTGATTCAGCTATGGCTAAGAGACTCTTGAGACAGGAAAAGTTTTTTGATTAAAAGACATTAGGTGCAGAGAGGGGAGGTTGGAATATACAAATGCATAAGTCATGATTAACCACTTCAACACCAGTCACTTTCACCTCTTTCCTGCCCAGACCCTTTTCAGCTCTCAGCGCTGTCACCCCTTGAATGCCAATTACTCAGTTATGCAAACACTGTACCCAAATGAAATTTGTATCATTGTTTGGAGACAGGTATAGCTTTAATTTTTTTTTAATACTGTATAAACAAACAAATGCCAAATAAAAAGAAAAAAAATCTTAGTTTATGTTATAACATTTTGCACATAAATAAACTTTCTTTATACATTTACAAACATACAATATATATTCTGCTACATTTCTTTAGTAAAAATAATCCAAATCGGTGTATATTAATCAGTCTTTGTGAAAAGTATAGTCTATACTCTATGGTATATATATTTGAAAATTGATCAGTCCTAAGGTACTGACAACATATTTAATTTTCCTAAGGTCTAAAATGGCCTGGACAGTACAAATATCCCCAAAATATCAAATTTTTGGAAAATAGACACCCTAAGATATTTAGTAAGAGGCATATTGAATTTTTGGAAGTTGTACATTTTTTGTCATAATTTTCTGGAAAATAAAGGAACTAAAAACAATTTGTTTTTCTTCACATTTTTTTTTACATACTGTCACCAGAGCAGGGCAGCATAACCATATGACTGGTGTGACGGTGATCAGGGTAACTGACTGGTAAAAGTATGTAAATAGGAGAAAATGTTCTTTTAATTTTTCTCTTTTTTTTTTACCATTTGTTTTATATGTTGTCACCAGAGCAGTGTTACTATACAGGCACTGTACTGCTCTGGGAAGGTGATCAGGATTTTTTTAATACTACGGTTGCTTACTACAGTGATGATCACGTATGAGAAATAATTTTTACTTTGTTAATGTCATCCATTTATGTGAAAATGTGTATTATTGTGATACAGCTATCACATGGTACAGGCCTACTGTGATTGGTCATGAACCATGTGATCACTGTGACCAATTACAGAGATCACAATAGTACACAATGATTGGCTATTGTGTACAACTGACATGTGATTGCTGTAATTGTTCACGGCAATCACATGGTACCAGAGCAGGACTGGTACATTGATCTGTGTTCAGCTGTGTGCAGTGGAAACAGCAGATCATCGAACATGTTGCTGCATAACCCTTAGTTTGTGTATGAGGTCTGCAACTTGGAAGACATCACACAATGTCCACCCATGATAACAGTGCTCCCGCCTGACCGTATTTTTATAATAGGCCAGGTAGGAGATGGTTAACTATTTTCTTAAAGCGGTTCTAAACCCGCATATAATTTTTATTTTATTTTTTTACACCTGCAAGGAAAAAGCCATAATGAGCTAATATGCACCGCATATTAGCTCATTATGAAATACTTACCTCGGAACGAGGTAGGTAACTTACCTGGTCCACGCTGAGCCGACCCTCTGCGTGTCTTCCGGGTATCACCGCTCCAGCACTGTGATTGGCTGGAGCGGCGATGACTTCACTCCCGCGCATGCGCGCGGGAGATTTCCTTTCCGGCATGGGTCGGCGGGGCCGGCCATTCAGCCGAGGATCCCCCCTGCACATGCGCCGCTGCAATCAGCAGCGCATTGCGAGGGGAATATCTCCTAAACCGTACAGGTTTAAGAGATATTCTTTATACCTACAGGTAAGCCTTATTATAGGCTTACCTGTAAGCAAAAATGAAAAAAGTGGGTTTACAACCACTTTAATTTCTAACTATGCTAAACTTTTTTGACACTACAAAGGATGAAGTTCTTAAGCAGTAACACCCACGGGAAGCTAACGTTAAACAGTACAAGCTATCAACTTCAGAGTCATACTTTACCTTTTGACAGGGCAATCTATCTGGGCCTGGGCTACGGGCCTTGTGTAAATCTACAGGAAGGATTCTGATGTACAAGAAGCAAAATGTAAGGTTACAATGAACCTAAGCACACATCGTGATTACAGTATACATTAAATTAATTCCTAGATTCATCCTGGAAGTTTTTAAATTTATTTGACATAGGATGTTTTCCTCATCCAGTTACTTTGTTGTAATGTCATCTGCTTTTTGAAGGCCCAGAAGGCACTGTGAGAACTGATATCCTCAGATACCAGTCAACATTCAGGCAACATTCAGTATTGCAGTGGAAGGTTATTTTTTTATCTTTTAAACCGAACTTGCCATTCAAATAATATATAATGTTAAAGCTTTAGCCTCCATATGATTAAAAGTGAACCTGATCTATAAAAATAAAGATTTACTGGATTTTAGGACACATCTAAAAAAAAATATGTGTGCCTAGGTAGTATCCAGAATATGTATAGTTTGTTTTTGTGCTTTTCCTGAGCCTCATTGCTGTATATCTGAAGTGTAAAATCAATTTTTTTTGCCTAGATGAGGATGATAATTAGAATGAAATTATGTGCGTTCACTACTGTGTTGCTCACTGTTTTTCTTGCTGAAAAGGAAACTGTACCTGAGGCTTGCAGTGCAAGAGTCTCCCTATTACTGCTTCAGTGATTCTTTAGATCTGGGCTTTCTCCACCTCACCTACTACCTACTAAATATTTCCTCAGCAGTCATCAGATCACCAGTCATCAATGGACCGGCTCTAGCATGAGAAAGAAAAGCTTTGTCTCTACCAAAATGGTTGCCTCCACTCAGCGATTCAGCTGTGGGGGATGGGTGGGGGGACACAACCAATGCTGACCATTCATTTACCCTATGTTTGATTTTTTTGGGCACAACTTTCACCATTTAGGTCCTCTTTAAGATGTCAGAAAACTATGGCATGTTCCAGGGAAGTTCCTGGATTTGAGTACAATGTTAACAAAAGCATACTGTACTTTTACTCCACTTTTCCATAGCATATTAAACAATCTGTTAGCAACCAGTCACAATTTGGAACAAAGTTTTTACTATATAGTCATCATTTCTATTATTCAGACAGAATGAGAAAAATATTGTAGTGGCACACTTATTATTTTAAGCAAGTTATTCATCTATGTTACATTGCAAGTTTAGAGGTTATATTGTTTAATGCTCCCCTACAAGCCTTACAAAAAGCATGGCAACTATTGATGTGATTTGAAATAAATTAAATGCGGTGTTTTAAATCTAAACTTTCACAGCAACAATTTTCTAAGTAAAGTTTAATAGAAAATGTCCTAAATTACCTTGAATAATCACCTCCTGTAGTCTAAAGTACTCATTCAGAATTTTTTAAAGAAATGTTTAGACTCAAAATGTTTAGACTAAACTATCTTTCTTTCACATTATATGAAAATAGATTGTGCAGACGTTTTGATTAATCCAGACTTTATATACGGTGGTCATGTTAGACTCTGGATTCAGAGACTTATATCTTCCTCACTGCAGAGGAGGAGGGTCTTTCTATAGGTGTCCACCTTGCTGCCTGGGTGCTGTAGACATTGCCATTCCTTCACTGTCCAAGCACAAGCTGGAATCAGAGAGGTGATTGGGTATTGCTTTACTGCAGTAGTAAAAGTCAGGTCACCAACCTCACTGTGCTGTCTGGTGAAGCTATGCAAATTTTAGGACAAGATGAATAGAAGTATAAATCCCTTTGCAGATAAAACCCTTTCCATATATGTGTTTTACAATGTAATTGTATATTAAGCTGGTCAACTTTGAAGGGACACTGTCATGAGAGATTATTGGAGGCTGCCATTATTGAACTCTCTTTTCTCCTTTTTGCCTGGCTGTCATTCTGATGCTTTGGCTTTATTTCTGTCCAAGTTGATGACCCATAAAGGAGAAAGTGCTAACAAGGGATGTACTGCCTGGGTGGTGTCATCACCCATAGGCTTACTATGGATCACCTGTTATGAAGTGTCCATCCTCTCCTCGGGGAGGGAGCCAATTACATGACTGAAACTAAGCGGCCTCAGAATAGGTATTATCATCTTCCTTTTATAGGGTAGTTAGTATAGTAGTTAGTATATGTATAGTATATTAGGGGGTTTTAAAGTGATATTAAAGTATTTTTTTCTTAAAAAATAACAAACACATTATACTAGGTTTTGCACAGAGCAGTCTAGATCCTCCTCTTCTCGGGTCCCTCATCGGTATTCTTGGCCACTCCCTTCTGCTGAGTTTTCCCACAGCAAGAAGCTTGCTGTGGGTGCATCCAAGCCAAGCTGCTCCTCTGTGTGTCCATTCAAACACAGAGCTGCAGCTTTGCCACACCCCCCTCCTCATTGGCTTACTGACTTTGGTTGACAGCAGTGGGAACCAATGCCTCCCATTGCTCTGTCTTAGCCAATAAGGAGGGAGAGTCCCGGAAAGCCAAGGCTGTCATGCAACATTGCTGGATCGAGATGAGGCTCAGGTGAGTATTAGGGGGGTGAGAGGGCTGCTGCACACTGAAGATTTTTTTAACAGTATCTTAATGCATAGAATGCAATTAGATAAAAAAAAAACAAAAAAACGTCAGCCTTTAGAACCACTTTAGGCTTAAGTTAGTTCTGACTTGGAGTTTACTTTTGCTATAATATACAGTACCTTCCACAGTAAAACACACATGTACAATAAGACCAGTTTAAGTGGAGCAGTTTAACCTATGGCTATGTAATTGAGTTGTGGGGGAATTTTTGTTTTAGATGTTATGGAAATTCAGAGAAATACTTGGTGAAAATTACACCAGAGCTAGAAGATAAGCACGTAACCACAGCCACTATACTGACCTTTGCGCTTAATAAGTAAACTCTTCTGGCATCTTGGGATAACAACATGCTATTAACTGAAATGTTCACAATATACTAAACCAAATCACTTCACTGACTGGCTGCAGCAAAGTTTTACCACCTATGGCATAAAAATTTATAAATCTGGAAAAAAAATTATGATATGGAATATGGACATAGCCTTTTATATGTTGCTTACTACAATAATTTTGTTAAGAATCTGTGTAGAAATGTCTGTCAGAGATATTAACATCCTGAAAAGATCATTTTAAAAACAGATAAAATGAAATCTCTAGGATTAAGTAAAAAAATGAAGAATGATTACTCTGACAGAATACTGATGTAATATGAATTTCTTGAATTGTTCAGGCATTTTAGAGCTTAAATATTTAAATGCCAGGCTTAAAGTACATCATCATTGTTTGAACTTAAAAAAATCACAGTCAAATTTTATTGCTTGAATGTGTAAGTAATAATCTGTTCCTAGGCAACTAACACTAATTCTGATATTTGAAGCTCTTTTCAGCAAAGAAAAAAAAAAAGATTTTGAAGGGCTAGAATTAGAACACTAACCTTTAAGAGTATAAAGAGGTGACTTAATGCTAACTTTTTCATATGCCAGGTCTTTAAAGAGCACACATGCCATAATGTATACAAAGATGTTAGTGGTATTATGTAACCCCTTCAACGCTAAGGGTATTTTGTGTTTTTTTTTTTTTAGCACCCTGTTCCTAAAGAGCAGCTGTAGTGTTTGTCTGAATTGTAAATAGTTCAGATTTAATTGTACAAAGTTAAATTAGCTTCTGTTCCAATTTTGGCTATGTTGTGCGCATTTCTCACTTGCCAGTAGGTGTTACTGTTACTACATGTCGGTGTGAGAAATGCAGCAAGCTGAAGTGCATTGACTATTCTTTCCCCAGAAACAGCCCAGTGGGAGTGTTCTTATTACTGTGCATTCTGGGAGAGGATATTTAAGGGGCAGAAGCCATCTGATCTCTCTCTGTCCTCATGGCCCTGCTGGCCTGAGGATGTGCTAATTCTCTCTTTACCTCAGGGCCTGCTGGCCTAAGGCTGTGTTACTGCGAGTAGGCCCAGAAGCCTGTCTGGGGCCTACTAATCTGGAGGTGGACCTGGCTGTCTTGCCTGCGTGGAAGAAGCCATCAAACTGAGAAGATCCAGGGGAGGACTCTTGCTGGACAGAACCGGGCTGAAGGCTGGTTTCTCAGGAAGTGGCCTGGTGACTCATTTGGAGGACACACCTAAACTGATCTACCCTCACAGTACTGCCAGATGGCTTAAAGGTTCTGGTACTGTGCAGCTGTTCTGCAACCAACTAACTGCTGGTTACAAAATCCTGTGGCAGAGGAAAGTTGAAAGTTGTTTGTCTTTTGGATACAAGAAATTCTTCAGTGATCTGCAATAAGGTATCTGAATCTCCCCTAACCCTCCATTCCTCTACTACTGCAAGTTTGTTTATTAAAGCATTGGAAAAAAGTGATTGGCGCTCACATCTGTCTGACATTTCTTATCATAGACTCTTAGTACTGGGGCGGTGAAAGGTGGGGTAACGGCAGGACCCGAAAATGTATCCAGCGGCCCTCTAGGGGGTAACGCTACATTTTGATTGGACTCAAGTGATTCTACTCTTTTGTTCTTGAGCTGTCTGGCATGCTATACCATCTCTTTTTTGTGCGTCGTAATGGCTACAGATGATCGGAATTTCCGACAAGAACTTTTGTTGTTGGAAAAAATTAGAACCAGCTCTCAAACATTTGTTGTCGGAAATTCCGACAGCAAATGTCAGATGGAGCCTACACACGGTCGGAAAATATCCGACCAAAATGTTACATCAAACATTTGTTGTCAGAAATTTCAACCATGTGTACGCAGCATAAGGCTTCATTTCCACTGACGTTTTTACAGCCACTTTTCTGAGCGTTTTTTACAGCTTAAAAATGCCTGTCCATGTTATTCTATGGCATCATGCCCACATAGGCGTTTTTGAGCTGCAAATGGCATAGACGTTTTTGAGCTGTAAAAAAAACGCATGACCAGGGCGTTCTGAAGCTCCAGAGTAGAGCTGTAAAAACGCCAGACGTTAAAAAACGCTCAAAAACGCTCAAAAACGCTACCGCGGCGTTTTTAAAGCTCCAGCTCACAAAAAAAAATATATATATATTTTTTTTTTTTTACAAAATAAACATGGACAGGCGTTTTTAAGCTGTAAAAAAGGCTTACAACAGTGGCTGTAAAAACGCCTGTGGAAATGAAGCCTAAGTCTTCTTTTTTCAAAGCAACCCTGTAGTTTGACAAAACATATTAAAAGATACCTAAACTAAAAGTAATATACAGGCATTGCTTTACTAAAGGAATAGTCTGTTAACATAGTAAGGTGAATGTAAACTTTGTAAAGTACATATTTCTTTGCAAAATTTATGTCAGTAAATAAAGTGAACTTAAGGTGTATACATTGAATACCCAAGTAACCCATCATCCACTAGCAAAAAAAAACAAAAAAAACTCTTGTGTACACGATTGTGTATGCAATATAAGCACAGGTATACCTTATTTACCAACATTCATTCTGCAAAGGGAACATTCATTTGCTTCTTGAAATAAACCCCAATAACTATCATTGCTGACTGTACATGAAAACGACCTGTTTGGCTGTCTGTGGCTGCAGTACTTACAACACAGAAACAGGAATAAAACAAGGGCAGTCAGAATGAATTTTCCAGGTAAAAAAAAAAGCCATGGATTATTATGACAGGAAGAAAACTAGTGTTCTAAGGAGAGGTCAGCAGTGGCAATGTCTATATTTCTATTTATACCCTACTGAAAAACACAGGAATAGAGAGAGCAGTAAAAAACAGTAATGTAAAGATTATATTTGGAACCTTTGTGTACCTACTATCTAGTGCTTAGCTTAGTTTAACATGGTCTGTAAGCCTACAGTATTTCTTTAACCACTTAAGCCCCGGACCATATTGCTGGTCAAAGACCAGAGCACTTTTTGCGATTCGACACTGCGTCCATTTAACTGACAATTGCGTGGTCGTGCCGCATGGCTCCCAAACAAAATTGGCATCCTTTTTTCCCCACAAATAGAGCTTTCTTTTGGTGTTATTTGATCACCTCTGCGGTTTTTAGTTTTTGTGCTATAAACAAAAATTGAGCGACAATTTTGAAAAAAAATAATATTTTTAACTTTTTACCACAATAAATATCTCCCAAAAATATATATAACATTTTTTTTTTCCTCAGTTTAGGCCGATACATATTCTTCTACATATTTTTCGTAAAAAATCACAATAAGGGTTTATTGATTGGTTTGCGCAAAAGTTATAGCGTTTACAAAATAGGGGGTAGTTTTATGGCATTTTTATTAATATTTTTTTTTACTAGTAATGGCGGCGATCAGCGATTTTTTTCGGTACTGCGACATTATGGAGGACACTTTGGACACTTTTGAAACATTTTTGGGACCATTGGCATTTTGATAACGATCAGTGCTATAAAAATGCATTGATTACTATAAAAATGCCACTGGCAGGGAAGGGGTTAACACTAGGGGGCGGGGAAGGGGTTAAGTTTGTTCCCTGGGTGTGTTCTAACTGTAGGGGGGGTGGACTCACTAGGGGAAATGACTGATCGCTGTTCATACATTGTATGAACAGACGGTCAGGCATTTCTCCCCTGACAGGACCGGGAGCTGTGTGTTTACTGTAACAAGCGATCGCGGGTGCCCGGCAGGGATCGCGACTGCCGAGCACGCGCGCGGGAGTCAGGAGCAAGCGGGGGCACGCGTGGGCGTCTCACGCGTGCCCCTATTGGCTCCTGGGAGAGATGACGTAGATCTATGTGCTCTTGCCCAGCAGAGCCGACCTGCCGCCATAAAACTGCGGCGGCTGGTCGGCAAGCAGTTAAAGGCTTGCTTCACCTGTACCAAAAAAACTGTCTATGCAGATAAGGGGCGTCTGTAAACAAACTGTGAAGCTTTGACTAACGTTGAATAATTGAATAATTTTCATCAATTTACCCACCTCATGAAGCCTGACCTGAAAACTCCCAAGACATTGCTAGGACATTGCTAAGTGAGGCCCATCTATTACTGTTCAACTTCATATCACGGGAGTGATCTCCAAACTCTTACCTAATGCATTCAAAATATAGTGCACCAGCAATGACTTTGGGATAAGTTGCTTGTATGGTATTCATCAAGTAAACAATCTTTGCTACAGGTATGTTTTACAGACAGTCTCTTTTTCTTTATGGGATTGTAGAGACCTTAAAATCGACAAATGGTAACACTGACCAATTGACAGAATTACAAAGTGGATATCATTTGTCAGCATAGCACTTATCAAAGATCGGAAAGCATTTGGATGTCAATTTCAACAACTTTCATTTCTGAATTGCTTGTTTGCTTGTCTCTAATTACTTCTGTCTTAATAAATTGGAATTGTTTAGTTATGTAGATAAGACGTTCTATGGTTCATTATAGAACTGGTGAATCGCTGAGGCTGATTTCCTAAGGGAGTTGAGAATGCTCACACAATAAATTGTGTGAAGATTCATTTCAATTATCATATCATATGGAGCTGAATTGAGTAAACAGAGATTTTCTTCACATGATTGGATAATTGAAGTGAATCTTCATGCAATTTATTGTGTAAACAGTCTTAACTTCTTTAGTAAATCAACCTCATTATTTATAACCCTTTGCAAGTAAAATGTAGTATTTTTTTTGCATGGTTTATCATATTGCAGTTTTAATGAGGCATTGCAATTTTCCCGAACTATAAAAAAGGTTTTTAAATTGGTTTCTTTAATCAGGTTTTTACCTACGTAATGCTAAAGAAAATGTTTTAAGAATAGTGGGCCAGATCCTCAAAAGGGATACGCCGGCGTAACTGCTGTTACGCCGTCGTATCCCTGTTTCTAACTATGGAACTGATCCACAGAATCAGTTTTCCATAGTTAGGCAGAAGATCCGGCATGTGTAAGGGACTTACACTGCCGGATCTTAGGATGCAGTACCGCATCCCCCGCGGAGGGCTTTGTGTCGAAATGCCGCCTCGGGTATGCAAATTAGCACTTACGGAGATCCACGAAGCTTTTCAGCTTCGTTTTTTTCTCCGTAAGTTTTAGTTTGCAAACGCAAAATTAGGGCTGCTTTTACAAAGTGTAAACTGTTTACACCATGTAAAAGCAGACCCTTCTGTCCAGCGACGCGATTTTTTTTTTGTTTTGATTTTTTTTTTCGCGCCGTATCTTTTATTTTTCCCGACGCAACTTTATTGACCCGTCGCAATCCACAAAGCTCGGCGTAATGTAATTTCGCGCTATGCACGTCGGGAAAATGATGTCACGAGCATGCGCAGTACGGCCGGCGCGGGAGCGCGCCTAATTTAAATTGGAATCGCCCCCATGAAAATAGGAGCGCCTTGCGCCGGCGGAATTTAAGTTACACAGCCAAAAATTTCTAGGTAAGTGCTTTGTGGATCGGGCACTTAGGTATAAATTTTAAGGCAGTGTAACTTTATGGGAAAAATTTCGTTACGCCGGATCTTTGTGGATTACCCCCATTATGAATAAGGGGGGAAGACCAGAGGCAAAAGTTGAAGCTTGTGGGCCAAGGTGCAAAAGTTGACCTGAGCCCCCACTACCATACACCACTTCCAAGATACTCCCATGACCCCCCTCCCCCAAGTCTGCACAAGTCCACCCCTTCAGTCTGCATAAGCTCTCCCGAGTCTGCTAAAGTCCCTCATATCTGCACAAGCACCCCCCCCCTCAGTCTGCACCAGCCCCCTCCCTCATTGTCCCCCCAGTCTTCAGAAGTTTACCCCCAGTCTGCACAAGCTCCCCTCCCAGTCTGTACAAGTCCCACAAGTCCCCCCACAGTCTGCACAAGTCTCCCCTAGTCTGTACATGTCCCCCTCCTTCCTAAATTTCGGTGGATAACATCTGCACCCCACCCCTTCCAGAGATGCAGTTTCTGCCCCCAAACAGCCACCCAAAGCTCTAGTAAGAAATATCTGTGTGACTGAGAAGCAAGTCACACGAGAACGTTTGACAGGAGCTAGAGATCGGGCAGTTATAGCCGCAACCTAAGCCCCTCAGGCTTGTCTTATCCATGGGTGCACTGCACACTTTGCACCCATGGATGATATGCCACTGATAAGGCTGCACAGGTCCCCTGGAACATGGCTGGGGTTGCAATTGCGACCCCTATTGCTACACCCATGGGGAAGACTGCTGATGCAGGAATGGAGCTTTTTATTTTAAATTTCCTTTTGTACAGCATGCAGTATTTGTGTACAATACCCCTAATATTTCCCACACTAGGAATGGTAGTAGATTAACAAAAGCAAACTTAAGGTAAGGTAAAGGTTCATACTTGTTTCCAGAAGGTGGACACAAACCTTGCACATATAAAAAAACACATTCTGTAAATGGTCAAGGGGAGAGAACAGATTGGGTAAGTGACAGGATGACTTCAATGTATGAGATCCACAGATCTCATAGCCACAATGGTGGAAGGTTGGTGCTGGATGTAGCATGAATTCATTATACAGGCAATATGAACATTTTACACCCAAAGACAAGAGGTATTTTTTTCTGTGTCTCAAGAAATTATAAAGCTGTCTGTGATTGAACACCTTAGGAGTAAGTAAACAG
Source organism: Rana temporaria (assembly GCF_905171775.1). Lineage (NCBI taxonomy): Eukaryota > Metazoa > Chordata > Amphibia > Anura > Ranidae > Rana > Rana temporaria. The sequence goes on from NC_053489.1 coordinate 536,986,460, forward strand.
TGGGTACAGAATATTTGAGGGAATCATATCAGTTTGCTGAAGTGTAACTTTGTTGAGATATATGATATCTATATAATATATGTTTAACCACTTCAGCTCTGGAAGATTTGGCTGCTTAATGGACAGGCCATTTTTTGTGATTTGGCACTGAAAAAAACACAATGGGGTTGATTTACTAAAGAAAAATCCACTTTGCACTACAAGTGTATTGCAAGTGCACTTGAAAGTGCACTTGTAAGTGCAGTCGCTGTAGATTGCTGTGGATCTGAGAGAAGCTCTGAAATGAGGGGAAGCTCTGCTGATTTTATCATACAATCATGTACAAGCAATAATGCTGTTTTTTTATTTCCTTGCATGTCCTCCTTAGATCTACAGTGACTGCCCTTCCAAGTGCACTTGTAGTGCAAAGTAGATTTGCCTTTAGTAAGTAAACCCCAATAATTTTTTGCTATAATATCCCAATAAAAAAAAAAAAAAAGTATTTTTTCCCTCAGTTTAGGCCAATATGTATTCTTCTACATATTTTTTGTAAAAAAATCACATTAAGCGTATATTGACTATTTTGAGCAAAAGTTATAGGGGCAGATAGATCCACGTACCTCTGCGCCGGGCGCAGCGTATCTAAGATACACTACGCCACCGTAACTGTTCTTTTTTTTTGAATCCTCAAAGAATTTGCGCCTTAAGTTACGGCGGCGTAGTGTATCTTTGGCAGCGTAATGGCGCGCCATTCAAATCTCTGTGATGGGGGCATGTTTTATGTTAATACGTCGTGACCCGACGTAAACAACGTTTTTTTTTAGCTACGCATGCGCCGTCTATGGGGGTATCCCAGTGCGCATGCTCGAAATTAACCCGGAACAAGCCAATGCTCACGATGGTGACGTCATTCTACACAAATCCCTATTCACAAACGACTTTAACTATACGCCGGAAAAAGCGGAACGCAAACAACGTAAAAAAATGTGCCGGCCGGTCGTACGTTCGTGGATCACCGTAACTAGCTAATTTGCATACTATTCGACGGAAGCGCCACCTAGCGGCCACCGAAAAATTGCAGCTTAGATCCGACGGCGTACTAAGATGTACGCCTGTCGGATCTAGCCGAGATGCCGTTGTATCTTGTTTTGAGGATACAAAACAAAGATACAACGCGCAAAATTTGAAATTACGCTGCGTATCAAGAGATACGCCGGAGTAATAACTTTGTGGATCTGCCCCATAGTGTCTACAAAATAGGGGATAGAGTTATGGCATTTTTATTATAATTATTTTTGTTACTAGTAATGGTAAAAATATGTGATTTTTATCGGGACTGCGATATTGCGGCAGACAGATCAGACACTTTTGACACATTTTTGGGATCAGTGACAATTATACAGCGATCAGTGCTATTAAAATGCACTGATTACTGTATAAATGTCACTGGCAGTGAAGGGGTTAAAACTAGGGGGTGATCAAGGGGTTAACTGTGTTCCCTGGGTGTATTCTAACTGTGGGGGGATGGGACTGACTAGGAGAGATGACAGATCGGTGTTCATACTTTGTATGAACACATGATCAGTCTTTTCTCCCCTGAGAGAACCACACACAGATCCTGATCCTCGCTCTGTCACTAGCGCTTGCGGGTGATCAGCGGTCATCGCGCCCGCCAGGCACTTGCATTGGCTCCGGCAGCAAAACATGCGTGCGTGCCTCCGGCGTGTGCCTGCACACCCCCTAGTGGCCAGAAGACAAAGTGCCCAGGGGAGCCAACCTGCCGCAGTAAAACTGCAGCGGCGGGTCCAGAAGAAGTGAATGTAGTGTAACAAAAAAGTACTGTGACAATTTTCCACAAGGATTATACAAGGCTTCTCTTTGTACGGTCCGTGTTCATCCGACCCCCCCATAGGGGAGAGCAGAGAAAAGACAGGGCGGTCCATGCACAGTGTGCGGGGACCGCCCTGTCATCCGACAGCTCAGCAGGGAACAACAGAGCGATCCCCGCTAAGCATACAGAGCATAAGGAGGTGGATCATTACTGATCCGCCTCATGTGAAAGGGGCCTAACTAGCTTAAACTGAACCCAGGAAACAATGCTTGTAATTGAAAGGATGTAGGTAACTTACTTCTTGGGATTACAAATCTTATGTTCTCAAACCATGTGCTCCGCCTGCCTGGGCATAATCCTGGACACTTAACACTAATTAACCAACAGGTATCAGCTGCCATCAAATCTTATTTCCACCAACTCAGGAATATTACAAGAATATATTACAATAACTAAACATCTTATTCCAACAGAGTATATCCAAGTATGATCCATGCTTTTGTAATATTCAACTCCCTTTACCGAGGCTTCCCTGAGAAAAAAAACACCACCTACAGCTGGTACAGAATAAAGTAGCCAGGCTGCTTACCCACCAACCAACATCATCACTGCCACATCACCCCAAGTCTTTGCTCCCTAAACTGGCCTCAATTAATAGGGGGATATCTTTTAAAATTGTTTTACTTACTTTAAAGCCCTACATAACCCTGTTTTGAACAGAACTGCTAGTTACCCATACACCTCTATGTTGTCTTGTAGCACCCACAATGTGGAACCCACGGCCTACTATTGTCTGCAAAACACCCTCTCTGGATGTTTATAAAAGCAGACGCAAGACACAACTTCCCACCCAGGCTCATAGCAATACCAGACAAACTGTTATTTTTAAAGATTTTACAACCAATTGGATAAATACTTTGAGCTCTCGGGAAAAGAAGTGCTATAAATATATTATTATTGACATTTTTCAGGACAAGCTTTTAGAAGATCTACCCCCTTCTCCTGGTCCAAGAAGTACTCATACACAGAAGTTTAGCAAAAATCTATGTGTAATGCCGCGTACACACGATCGAAACTTCAGACAAAAAAAAATGTGGATTTTTTTCTGACGGAATGTTGTCTCAAACTTGTGTCGCATACACACGGTCCCACAAATCTTGTCAGAAATTCCGACCGTCAAGAACGCGGTGACGTACAAAACGTACAACGAGCCGAGATCAATGAAGTTCAATAGGCAGTTTGGCTCTTCTGCTTGATTCTCGGCATGCATGTTTTTTTTGCGTGTCGGAATTGCATACAGACGATCACAATTTCCGATAGGAACTTTTTCCGTCGAAAAAATAGAGAACCTGCTCTCAATCTTTTGTTGGTGGAAATTCCGACAGCAAAAGTCTGATGGGGCATACACATGGTCAGAATTTCCGACCAAAAGCTCACATCTGACTTTTCTTGTCAGAATTTCCGATCGCGTGTAAACGGCATTACAATACTGCTTTGAAAGCATTAAACTCTGTTGTTCTCACAAGCGCACTAATACAGCTTACATTCAAATTTGAAATCATTTTGAAATTAATTTTATTAGACATAAAGGGCCAGATCCACGAAGCCCGGGCGCAACTTAACTTTTCGGATTTAAGTTACACCGCCGCAATGTTTCCAAGTTAGTGCCCGATCCACAAAGCACTTACCTGGAAATTTGCGGCGGTGTATCCTAAATCCGGCCGGCGCAAGGCGGGCCAATTCAAATGGGCATGTGCCATTTAAATTAGGCGCATGCTCCGTTTCCGAACTCCCGCCATGCTTTGCGCGCCGTGACGTCATTTTTTCGAACGGCGACGCGCGTAGCGTAATTCCGTATTCCCGGACGGCTTACGCAAACGATGTTGATTTTTAAATTTTGACGCGGGAACAACGGCCATACTTTAGACAGCAATACACTTGCTGACTAAAGTTAGGGCACCAAAAAAAAAGTGTAAATTTGCGACGGGAAACTAGACTAGCGGCGACGTAGCGAACGCAAAAAAACGTTGTGGATCCGCCGTAACTCCTAATTTGCATACCCGACGCTGGTTTACGACGCAAACTCCCCCCAGCGGCGGCCGCGGTACTGCATCCTAAGATCCGACAGTGTAAAACTATTACACCTGCCGGATCTTAGGGATATCTATGCGTAACTGATTCTATGAATCAGCCGCATAGATAGAAACAGGGATACGACGGTGTATCAGTAGATACGCCGTCGTATCCCTTTTGTGGATCTGGCCCAACATATTTAAGGATTAAAGTATAACTTTCAGAGATTCTTTGAGAATGATCTAGGCATTTGATAAATAAAGTACTCCATACAAAAGGATAATTATTTTACTGCTCAAACATAGGATTTTAGATTTTTTTATAATGATATTATAGCCTGATGGTTGTCCATATTGGTAGAATTACTGGAGAATTTGGGGAGGATTTTTTTTAGGACAGGCTTATATAGAAGTAGGTCATCTGTGAAGCCATTGATCTTGAGTGGTCTCTTACTAAATGGAATTACTTTAATTTATGGTAAACTGTCCAACAAGCTCCTGTCATGTGCATCTCTTTTCATTGTTACCTAGGATAGCTGATTGTTGTTATTCAATCTAGTTTGGAATTAGAAGTATTTGATACCATGACAGAGATTTAAAGTGGAGTTCCACCCATAAATATAACATTACATCAGTAGTTTTAAAAAAATGTCATTAGTCCTTTAAGAATTTTTTTTTTTTTTTAGATGCCTTCAAAGTGTTGTTGCTAGGCAGAATAGTTAATCGTCCCTCTTCCTGCACCTAGGTGCTTAAGCTTCCTAACCTACACCGCACAGACTCCTGGGAATGTAGTGGGTGTAACTTTCCAGGAGTCTGTGCATTCCCCAGTCTCGAAGAATCATGTGACTTGGACAGTACAGGTGCTGAAACCTGATCTGAAACCTATTACACTGCTTGTGCAGCACTGAGCATGTGCGAGATCTGCAAGGCTGAAATCCAGAAAGTCATACAGTCTGGCTTCATGATGCCCACACTTAAGATGGCCCCAGTCAATTTCTTTTTTTTAAAGTGTCTAAATGCTGTAACAACTTAATAAAATGGACCTTAGTTTACAGACTAACTTTACTAGAATACATTAAGCTTGTGTATTACAGGGGTATTTATATTTAAAAAGTGAAATTGTGGCCAGAAATCTGCTTTAAGTTATTCTTAAAAATTGTCCAAACTTTTTATTTTCTGATATAGCTGTTTGCTATTATGTTGTAATGACAGCTTGTGCTGTCTTATTGTTATTTTGTAACTTTCTTTACAAAAATCTAAAATAAACACCTTTAAAAAAAAAAAAAAAATTGTCCAAACTTTTCCATAAATAATTTTCTCGGAGATGTTTTTTCAGCAAGGGTGGCAAAACGTGAAGATGGTTTTGTATCATGTTACCTATATATTGCACCTTTGAATTACCAAATTGAAAAACAATAAAATAAATAATAATTAAAAAAAAGAGTATATCTAAAATTATCTATGTACCCCTGTCAGTAGTAACAGACTTACCGACTAGGTTCCTTTGCCTATGTTCTCCATGTTTGGATACACTGAAGTTGTTACATTTGACACATTTTAAATACCTCTGCGGGCTATTGACTATAAACTATTAAGAATTGAACTAGTTTGGAACTCTCCTAGATACCTAATGTTCCTTTTAAAAAAAATATTGTGTGTTGATTGGCTGAAAGGAAAGAATGCTGCTGCATCACTGGTGGGAAAAATGCTCTTGCATTTGCAAGGTCATTGGAAGAAAACAAAAGGTCACTGCATCAGTGTCAGTGGGGCAAGGAATTTTTGCTGCATCTAAATCTGATATTAGGACATACATATATGTCCCCTGATTGGCTATTAAATAAACATCCACATTGATCATCCTATTTCCTCCTATTGCCAGCAATCCCTTGCTCACCAGAGTGCACACATACTGAGATGGATGTCTTCCTTCTCCCTACTTTCTTCTGTCCCCAATAGGCTGCTTTTGGTGGATAGAGAAAGCAGTATCCTCCCTCCAGAAGCTATTATTACCACCTCTGCTCTGCCTGACAGGTCTGACCCCACTGTCACTTCTGTCAAACAGCAGGCAACCATAGAACAGATCCCATGCAAGTTCCCAGTATTAGTGAAGAGGAGGGCACAGCTTGTTATGTAGTGTCTCCCCCCTCCCCTCTCCCACAGGAAAACATTGCATCCAGGGCAGCTGTGGCTACTGCCTCTTACAAACCACATCCCAGCCCTGTTCTTGCAAAAATATTAAAGGTTAATCACTAATCAGAAACATATTATGGGCATAATACAGTTTTAATCAAAGAGCATTTATATACCTAACCAAATATCATAAGAGAAATATATTTACAAAGTTTTATATAAAGCACTCAGCAGGGTCCAATATTCTGAAATTGAATTTCATGGCAGGTTTGTTTTATAGTTCTCATGAAAGTGATGCTAAATATGTCTTTAACAACATTCATAGATCAGTGTTCTCCTATTTCCAGTTAAATTCACTGGTGCTGTGGCCACAGAAATTAATTTTAACTTTAGATCTGTGTATGATCTATACCAATCATTTTTAAATAGGTTTGATGCAACTTTCTTGAGATATATCATTTTGACAAATTTTCTCTGCAGCCAAATGCTTCAAATGTGTGATTTGCTGCTATTTAGAGCACACTGGTTGGCTTTTTCCTTTAATGCAGTGGTTCTCAACCCTTCTAGTCCTGTGACCCCTTCATAAAATTTCCCAAGTTGTGGGGACCCCTAACAGTAAAATTATTTTCATAGCGTGGGTTGTCAACACCCGGGGCAAGACAAGTCGTTTGTGCCCCTAACCCACAGACTTTTAGCAATCCCTCAGTCCCTTCCTCTCGTACAGTATTAAAACCTCATATGGTACATTTTAGGATCTAACACTCTTTCTCTTTGTTCTCCTTTCCTTCCCTTTTATCTCTCTCTATCCTTTTTTGTTACCCCCATCCTTCTCTCTAGCTGTCTTTCTTGTTCTCTTACTCTTTCTCTCCCTTTTTCTTTGTTCTTTTTCTCTCATTTCCATGTATTCTTTATTTTTATTCCTTCTCTTACTCCTTGATGGGGGGGAATGGTCTCTGCCACCCACCATGCCGGGAACAGAATGCGAAGAGGCTGAGTGTAGACGACTGCGGGCTCTAGGAACAGCCTAGCTTGGCTTCCACAAGCTCCAGGGAGACAGCTCTGCTTAATGGATGGGAAAAGGCTGGGAGAGTGGTGCTGGCTTCAGGAACAGCCCAGGATTTGGTGACCCCTGGCAGATTGTCATTCGACCCCCGAGGGGGTCCCGACCCCCAGGTTGAGAACCACTGCTTTAATGCATACAGACAAGGTATATTAAACGATCATTAAAACACATACACTTACTGATCCCATTGATAATGGTATTGCTCTACGATGTATGTCATTAAGCAACATCTTTTGTTTTTGAGACAGTCAGACATCTTGTTGTGGGTTTGCTGGAATATATCATTCTTTGTCATTTCTGTTGGTAACTATGCTATATATGATATGATCCCTACAGAATATTGTTTTCTGTTTTTGTTTTTTTTATTGTATGATTATTTGATTTGAACACGATGTTCCTTTGGTACTCCATGTGCCCCTAACCTTGAAAAATTGAATCTCTTTTTCCCATGTGACTGGCTGATCCACCCCAAATACAGGGGGAAGGAAGATGAAGGACCATATCAATGGAGGGCCTCCTATCCTTTACCTTTTCCTTTTCTCCCCCACCTAACATGCCTTTGATTAAATACTTCCCTTTCATTCTCTACCTAGGCACCCCCTCTTATTTTTTACAGCCTTGCCCATGCTCCTTCTTGCATGCCCCCCATGATCCTTTCCCACCCCCCATAATCCCTTTCCATTCTTCCTCCCTTCCCCTCTACCTTCTTTTTTTTGCTGGTGCCACTCAAACCCCAGAACAGTATACCAACAGGAGGACAACATTGGCCAGAGTGTATTTGGAAAATCGAATGCCTTGCAGCAGTGGTTTCTTTAGAACATATAGGGGATCAACACATACAGTAGTAATTATTTACAACCACTCTTTGGAAAATAAAGAAAGAATTTAATTTTTTTCACAAAAATTTCATGTTACGTTTTTTCTTATACACGGCAAAGGCATACTGGCAACTACATTCCAAAATACATTCTGCTACTAGTCCCGAGTATGGTGATACCACACATGTGAAACTTTTTCATATCCTAGCCACATAGAGAGAACTGTCAGACATTATCAACTTTAAGACCAGGCCTTTTTCTGACACTTTGTTTACAAGTTAAAAATCTATATTTTATCGGGGGAGTGGCTTGCGCATGGAGGAGTGAGGGAGTAAGATGGTGAGCTCCCGTCCTCCACAGCTCCAGGACTAAACTATTGGTTCCAGGGGACCGCACACCGTTGGCCCTGCAGAGGAGAACGTGAGGAGAGCCGCTACGAGGGGAGACCGTGCAGCCTGTGCAGTACTTACTGGCAGTAGTGGAGACAGAGCAGTCCCACCGCGCCACCCACGTGGAGAATCGTGAATCGGGAGAGCGGAGCGCGACGCGGCTGACAGGTCAGAGGAGCGGGACGGAGCTGGGTCACAGCGGCGGATGTGGAGGCTCTGAGCGCAGCTTGCTTACTGGCTGCTCCGTACCTGCCGACACCCGCCTGTACGGGGGGTCTGCCAGGTCTGGAAAATAAGTGTATTTGCCTGGGATAAACAGGGGTAAACAGCACTGACAGCCCCCGACGCTCTCGGCGTCCACGTGGAGAGACGTGAAGAGAGGAAAGCAGCAGACTGGGCACCCTGCTTCCTGGCAGCTGTCAGCTAATGTTACTGTAAATCACCTGAGCAATACTGAACATTTAATTATACTCTCGGCACCGGATCTCTGGGACTTTTCTGGGACTTTCCCCCCAAAGCTACTGTGGCTTTGGAGGAGGGGGGAGCCGAATACCCGGATCGTGGGGAGCCCCGGCTACGGGACCAGACAGTAGCAGCAAGGAACACAAGGGATGCTCCCGGGTAGGCAGCGTGAGAGTCGGACATCACGCAACGCGGCTCTGACCGCACAGCCACAGACTACCCATATATCGAGACCTACAGAACAGCAAGAGATCCAACGGTACTTCCCTGCAATTCAGGGGGGGGGGTCGCCTCCCCGAAGGTAAGAGCGGGGTACTGGACGGTAAGGGGCAGACAAGTGGTGCCTTCAATAGGACTGTACCTCAACACCAAATGTCCATTAGATCGGACATGGAGGTTCTACAGGCTCCCCCACTGAGCCCTTGTTCTCCGGCAGCTTTACCGGGGGGCCCAGCGTCTATCCCCCCACGAGAGGTTGGGGGGCTCAAGAGTGAGATCGATGTTCTGAAAACCCTGATCCAAGCTCTCCCCACTAGGGCCGACATTACTGACTTGATCATTAAAGTGGAAGAGGCACATACCAGGGACTTTGAACAAGTGCAGGGTGAAATTCAAGAGTTAGAGGCCCGTACATCTGCGGGGGAGAGCGGGCTGAAGGCTTTGGAGGCACGGGTGGGGCTACTAGAGGGCGAGAGAGATATGCACAGAGATGTGTCAATCTCTCTGCAACTACAATTGGAAGAGCTCCAGGACAGAAGTCGTCGCAACAATATACGGGTTCGGGGAGTCCCAGAACCGGCAGACCAGGAGGACTTACAAGAGATCATTAAGGGTATTTTGCAGAATTTGATGAATGACCCTAAACCAGTAGATTATGAGATGGACAGAGTGCATAGAGCCCTGGGCCCTAAATCAAAGGACAGTAGACGCCCGCGGGATGTGATCTGTAGATTACATTATTTTTCACACAGGGAGACAATCCTTCGAAAGGCATGGGAGGCCAGCTCAATCGATTTCCAGGGAGCCCCCGTGAAAATCCTACCTGACTTGTCTAACGCCACCCTCCACAGAAGAGCGCTGCTCCGTCCGGTCTTGGACCGGGTGAAGGCCTGGGGAGGGTCGTACAGATGGAGGTTCCCTATGTCAGTGCTTATTAAAAAGGGACAATCATCCTTCTGGTTGCGTACAAGGGGCGACCTCCAAGGACTTTATACATTCCTGGAAACGGAACCATTTGCGGTCCCCGACTGGTTACAATTGAACCCCAGAACTGTAGATGTTAAGTAACTCTAAAATAGGAGAGGAGGGGGAGGGTGATGGAGTAGAACTGGACTAACTTACTTTTTTTTACCCTTTTTTGGGTTTCGTTTCTTGTGCTCCCCCCCCCACTTCCCGGGGTCTCCTCCTTTTTTTTTTTTTTGATTGATTCCTTTCTTTGGGGGGGGGGGGGGGGGGGGGGGACACGAGAATGAAATGTCAGGTTTACCATTGGTCTAAAAGGGATGTTATAACTTGAGGAAAGTTTACTTTTTTTTTTTTTTTTTTTGCCTTGCCCGGATGGACATATGGATAAATGATATATTGTCATGTCACATTTTTTTTTTTTTCTTTCTTTTTTTGTGGGGGGGCTTTGTAGGTTTGAGGTTCTCGAGGTAGGTTGATGGGGAAACGAGAGTAACACACTAGCAATTTGCTGGTAAGGTAATATGGGGACTCTGGGGGGGTTAGGGTTAGGTGGGGGGGGGCGGGGAGGTATAATGTACAGTAGTGGGGGGCACTAATGGTATAGGATATAATGACAAGTATATTTTTTTTTTTTTTTTTTTTTTTGGGGGGAAGGGGGGGTCACAGGGAGGGAGGAGGGAGGGTGGGGAGGGATGAGTATACTATAGGATACGTGAGGTCTCAATACGCTACAATACGTATAAAAGTGATATATAGCATGGTATATGGTATGGTCTAAACTTATAGTCTTGAGATGTGACAGTAGAAGAGAGCTGTCTTTATTTATAATCTTTGTTTATAATTTGTTTATAATTTCTTCCCTCTCGCCATCTCGGGTAGAATGGCAGCGCCAATTTTTTTTTTTTTTTTTTTTTTTATCTTTTCTTCTTGATGCTCCTTGGCCGATATCAAGAAACCAGTGACTTAATTAGATACCTAGGGCTGGGATAAGTAATAGGGGTGGGGGGGGGGGGAAACTTCACTTACCTTTTATTTTTCATTATATATATATATTCTTATATATATTTTTTTCCTAATGCACAGAGGTGGCATGTTTTAGGGAAGGCAGAAAAGTAGGAGGCTACATTAGAGGGGGAGGATATATCACTCGCTATGGGAGGGGAGGGTGGGAGGGAGTCACTCAATATAGTATGTAGAGGTTGGGGGGGGAGGGGGGGAGGATGGTGTTTATGCCTCCCCAGGGCCTCCCTCCCATTAGGGGGCGAGGGGTATTATAAAACAATGGTTCTCTTTTTTTTTTTTTTTAAGACACTGTTATAATCCAGTTTATTTGGGATCCTGGTCGTAAAGAATATCACATGATGAGCACGGGGATATATGGGGGGGTGGGGGAGATGGAGGATATCAGTGGGATTATAGGGTCAGTAGGGGCCCACCCTGAACTCAGCCAGAGGGACTGATAAAAGCAAATGTTTTGAATTTACTGGGCGGGGAGCACAGGGATGCCTGGATTAATTCACCAAGGGGATGGATTTTTAGTGACTATAATTAGTACTAACTATTACTGTTGCTATTTTTAATGCCGGGAAGAATAACGGATATGAAAGGCCTTTGTAGGGGGCTAAGTCTCAGGGGTAATATAGGGCGTAAAAGTGGGAACCTAGGGAAAGGGAGTATCCTGGGGAGGGTATTAGGAGGGGCACTAAGGGGTGGGGGAAGAAATTATCACTACCTTTTTTTTTTTTTTTTTTTGGCTGACATTCTTGGTTGATATTACAAGGCAAGGTTAATGTTTGTATCCAATACTATGATGCAGTTCTACTTGGAAGTTTTTTTTTTTGGTCTGTTTTGGTCTGGGGGGATCTCCCCCTCTCCTCCTCTGTTTCCCCCCTCTTCCCTCCCCTCTTTCTTATATTAGGAGGAAGATATAAGTCCTGAGAGGGCTACGGGGAGTGAGAGGGGAAAACTGTTTACACTCCTTTTTTTTTTTTTTTTTGATAGGGGCGGATAGATGGAGCTGGATAGGGGGACGAGGAGGATCCCTCACTGAGGCGTGCGCAAGCAATCTCCCCCGGTTAGGCCAACACTCAGGGGGTGTAGGGGGTTAAGAGTGTCCGAAGCTTTGGCTTGTTGATATCCCTGGGGGGGGGAGTATAAGATCTCCTCCCCGTTGCTAGGCGATATCAGCTTAGATTAGGGGGGTGGTTTAGGGTTTATTTATTTCTTCCTTTTTTTTTTTTTTTCCTCCTTTGAGTTTTTTTTTTGAGGGTTTTTTTTTTTTTTGGGGGGGGTCTTCCTTTTTTTTTTTTTCTCTCCCCCGCGTGGATTATCTCCTCCACGGACCTCTCGGTGTGTTATATTTTGGTGGCCTAGGTTTTGGAATATTTGGGTGCCCCCGGTAGGGACTGTATTGGCTTTAGAAATGGATCCATTGATAGTGATATCAATTAATGCCAAGGGCTTAAATATACCCGAAAAAAGGAGGATATTAGTGCAGGACTTGAAGAAAAGGGGATGTAACATTGCCTTGGTACAAGAGACCCATTTTAGGACAGGGGGGCCCTCTTTTCTTGCAGGTAGACCCTTCCCGCTGGTATATCACGCGACAAACCCAGAGGCTAAAAGAGGGGGAGTGTCTATCTTAATATCGAACAACACCCCATGGTCACTGACAGAATCCTTGGTGGACCCCGGGGGCCAATATCTGGCCCTGAAAGGGAATATAGGTGGCAGGGTAATAACCCTTGCCACTTTTTACTCCCCCAATATATACCAAGACCGTTTTTTGAGAAGGTTCCTAGATAAACTGGCAGGATTCCAGGAAGGACAGTTGATAATGGGTGGAGATTTGAATATGCCACTTGACCCAAAGCTAGACACATCCTCGGGTGGTTCATCAGTTATGGGGGGGACTCGGAAGAGAGTTCAGCAGATGTTGCAACAGGCAAGGTTGACAGATGTATGGAGACTGACGCATCCAGGGGAGCGAGACTATTCTTTCTACTCCATCCCGCATAAGAGCTATTCACGTATAGATTATTATTTTATCCCACATAACCAGTTGCACTCTGTAAAGGAGGTAGTAATCGGTGAGATTACATGGACAGACCATGCACCAATTGTCTTAAAATATACGTTGGGAGACTCGGGGTTAGGAGGGAGGGGGCCCTGGAGATTGAATGAAAGCCTATTGCAGGAGGTGGCTGTATTAGAAGATGTGCGGAAGGAACTGAGGTGGTATTTTGAGGCTAATATGACCCCAAATTGTAATATGGGCGTGGTGTGGGAAGCCCATAAGGCGGTAATACGGGGGGTTCTAATGAAACATGGGGCAAGGATAAAAAGAGAGAGAGAGCTGAAGGTAACAACCCTCATGACAGAAGTGGCAAATCTGGAGACAAAACACAAACACAATCCCAACCCCGCGCTGGAACGTGATCTAAGGGCAGCTCGGAGAGAAATTACTGAATTACTTCTACAGAGGGCTAAATGGGTAATTCAAAATGGTAGAAGGCAGAATTACGAATTCGGTAATAAAAGTGGAAAACAACTAGCTAGTGCATTAAAGGAACAACAAACTAAAACCTATATCCCGTCGATCCAAGGTACAGAGGGGGAGAAAATTGTGCTGCCTAGAGAGATAGCAGGGAGGTTTGGGGATTTTTACAACTCCCTATATAATTTACAAACAAACCCTAAGGACCAGGCGGAAATGGGTAATTACATAGCAACCTCAGGTATCCCGAGCCTAAGACCAGAAATGTCCCAGGAAATGGAAAAACCAATCACATTGGACGAATTGCAGCAGGTAGTAAAAACGGGGAAGGGAGGAAAGGCACCAGGGCCGGACGGATATACCACTCAATATTATAAAACCTTTATGCCTGAACTGGGTCCATTTATGGTAAATCTATTTAACGGTCTAGGGGAATCAGGCGCTTTTCATAGCGAGTCATTAAAGGCGGTGATAGCGGTGATTCCTAAAGAAGGAATGGACCCCTCCCAATGTGGGAGCTATAGACCAATTTCGTTGTTGAACGAAGACCTGAAGCTCTTTGCCAAGGTCTTGGCGGGGCGGATACAGCAGAACATACCAGGGCTTGTCCATAAAGATCAGGTGGGATTCGTGCAGTTGCGGGAAGCCCGAGACAATACAGTCAAGACTATGAACTTGATCCATCTGGTAGGCACCACCCGAACCCCATGTGTCTTTTTAGGTACAGATGCAGAGAAAGCATTTGACCGGATCAACTGGCAATTTATGTTTTCAGTGCTAAGGCACATGGGGTTCGGGAGAAAGATGCTGCAGTGGATCGCAAGCAATTACACGCAACCAACGGCACAGGTTAGAGTGAATGGAACACTGTCACCACCTTTTAAACTATCAAACGGGACAAGGCAGGGATGCCCCTGTCACCGCTCTTATTTGCCCTGACGGTTGAACCACTATTGAACAGGATCCGCCTGAACCCGGATATCAAGGGGGTGTCTCTGAGAGGTACAGAATATAAAATTTCAGCTTATGCTGATGACATGATGTTCAGTTTGACCAGCCCGAGTGAATCCCTCCCCAATTTGGAACAAGAATTAGGTCTGTACGGTGAGTGGTCAAATTTCAAGATTAATTACGATAAATCGGAGGCGATGGGAGTGGCGATCTCGGGGAGAGAATTAAGGATGTTGAAATCAAAATTTAAATTTAAATGGTCTGATACTGCCCTTACATACTTGGGAACCTCCATACCGGCGGACCTAACACAAGTTTTTAAACTTAATTTCTTGCCCCTGTTGTCCAAAACACGGGACCTCCTGGATGGATGGCACAGGGGGTTTCATTCGTGGCTGGGGAGATCAAGCATAATTAAAATGAGTATATTACCCAAATTTTTGTACCTCTTTCAGACCCTCCCGATAGCAATACCCAGATCTTTCTTCAGGCGGATACAGGCTCTCATTAATAAATTTATTTGGGCAAATAAACGCCCAAGAATTAAGGCTCATATTATATCACTGGCCAAACGGGACGGAGGAATTTCGGCCCCAGATATTTTTAGATATTACCAAGCAACATTACTGGGTCGACTTATTGACTGGAGCCGACATACTGGAGAAAAGCTATGGCCGGGGCTAGAACAGGACCAATGTGACAGTGTCCTACAGCGGGCAGCATGGTGCTACCGGACTCTCCCAATAGAAATGAAAAGACATCCACTGATAGGACCCACCTTGCGGGTGGCACATAAGCTATTTGTAAGGGGGGTACTATCGACGGAGGACTCACCCCTTTTTCCTATCTTGGGAAATCCGCAGTTTGTACCAGGGTCATTGAACGGCCCCTTTAGTAAGTTAATGGAACAGGGGTGGTTTCAAGCATCGCATTTCTTGAGGGAGGGCGCTTGGATCCCCAGGCAGGAAATGGAGAGGAAAGACTTGCCCTACCAACTAGACTTTTGGAGATCCTTACAATTGTACCACTTCTTAGACACTCTAAAACCACCAGCTAGATACTGCCGAAGTCTGACAATGTTTGAGAGGTATTGCAGCGGGCAGGGGACTTTACGGCACTCCCTCTCAAGAATCAGTATGTTACTTAATACTCCATCAGTGGACTCTCAGTTGCCCTTTTTTAATAAATGGGAACGGGAACTAGGAAGACCCTTTACAGAAGATCAAAAAACCAAGATAATAGGGAATATTTTCCAAACATCTATGTGTATAAAGACACAAGAGATGAATTATAAAATCTTGTCTCACTGGTACCGGACCCCCGAGATCTTGAGTAAATGTTTCCCAGACATGACAGACAGATGTTGGAGGTGTGGGCAGGAAGGAGGAACCCTAATGCATATCTTTTGGGCCTGTCCTAAGATTCTAAGCTACTGGAGAAGGGTCCGGGAAATTACACAAAGATTTAGTAGGGAACAATTACCAATTGAGTGGTCTTTTTTCATACTTCAGGATGTTGGAATTTCAGTAAGGCGTTACAGGAAATCAGTGGTGTGTCATCTTCTGAATGCGGCCCGGGCCTGTATTCCAGGGCTGTGGAAACAGACAAGGGCCCCATCCATTAAGATGTGGCTTAATAGAGTTGAAAACTTGAATAGAATGGAGGACATAGTATGGACCTCAAGGCAGAAGCGGAGGGTTTACTTGGAAACATGGGCGGAATGGAACATATTCAGATATTCGGAGGAGGGGAAAGCCTTGATGGATGCAAACTGAAGGGGGGATGACTGCTGCGGGGTCCGTGGGGGAGAGACAGACAGGGGCGCTGTTTTTTTTTTTTTTTTTTTTCTTTCTTCTCTGTTTCTTTGGGCTTAATGGGTATTGGGGACGGCTTGGGGATTGGGGGGGGGTTAAATAAAGTAAACAAGGAGATACAGGGGAAATGTCCCAATCATGGCGGGATTTTGGATCCCCGCTATGAAGGGGACGAAACCGAAACGGGATAATAAAGGTGTTACCAGGGTTAGAGCCACGACTTTTGTGGGGTGAGGGTCCCATCTAATATAAGAATATTTAAAATGAAATTTGTTTTTCCTTCCCCTGGTTATAAATTAAGAATAATTTGATGGGGAAATGGTTTTTGAAATGTCCGTTCTCTTTCCATGGGTAATTAAATGGATATTCCTGTTATATGTGATCAAAGGGGGTTAAGCCAGAGGAATACCCCTCGGGTTTGGTTTCTTTTCTTTCTTTTCTTTGGATTGTACTCGTGAATCTCTGTTTTCCTTGTTGTTTAAAAATCTATATTTTTGCTAGAAAATTACTTAGAATGCCAAACATTATATATGTTTGTAGCAAAAGCCCTAGAGAATAAAATATCATGTTTTGCAAATTGTTATGCTACACAGTAATTGTGCAGCGTTTTTTTAAACTCAATTTTACACACTAATACAATTAACTGCATTTCAATGCACGCAAGGACACATGTTGTAGTCATATAGGGCAGGTTTGGATGGTATAGGGCAGGTTGAGGTGGTAAAGGGCAGGTTGGGGTGGTATAGGGCAGGGTGTGAGGTATAGAGGTATAGGGAAGGTTTGGGTGGCATAGGGCAGGTTGGGTGGTATAGGGCAAGTTGGGGTGTTTTAGGTCAGATTAGGAACTATGTAGTGACAGTGTGCAGTAACGTACAACATGCCTGCAGATGAAGACAACTAGGGCTGCTGTGTCACCTCTTTCTCCTTCTTCAGCTGCAGGATCAGCCAGAGTGGGAGGAGTGGATGAGGCAGCCACACCCCAGCTCCGCCCACTAACTTTGGCTGCCTCAGGAGATATTGGAGATCCCAGAGGGACAGCTTAACCTGACTGGGAAGTCATACAGGCAGCCTCCCCTGCACGGCTTGGTGTTCTGCTAGCATTGCTACGCTGCAGCTTTGCAAGTGCAAGCAATACAGTACAGTGTGTAGTGGCAGCCACACTGTCACCCCTCTGGCGGGTGTCACCCAGTGCGGGCCGCCACCCCCATAGCAACGCCACTGGGTTACACTGTACATAACATACTCTGGACCACCAAACTCTATATGCTGCACTATCAGGTATACAGTATACATTAGATCATATATTGTGATGTACCCTAATTTTTTTTAGAGCTCCGCACACTCTTTAGAATTACAACAGAAATATGAACACACCTCTAATAGATAGAAAATAATCAAACATTTCTGGAGTTTCTCCAAAGCAGGTTGTTGTAGATGGGTACATGATTTTGGGGCACACACCAAGTATGAAGGCACAGAGATTGGGAATGTTCATACAGATACTTCACCCTCAGTGCAACTGTGCTTTCTTATGCCACTGCACCTTTTAAGCAGTACAGTGGCTGGGAGTTTTGTTTCCCATCAAGTCTGCTCCCCTTGTGATTGATAGGGGATAGTGGTTGGATCCTTAGCCAATAGACAGCCTGCTATTGGCTAAAAAAACTACCCACTGCCTGCTGTCAATTATAAGGTGAGGGCGGATCTGACAGGAACCTGGAGTTTAAGCTTCCACATCAGGCTTCACACACTGCTAGCTAGCTAGTGGCGGCCAATATGCTACTCTGCAATACCGCGTACGGGGACTGGCACTCTGCTGGTCTTTGTATGAAAATTAGAGCTGGTCATAGTTACTTCCAGTTTTGTTAACTACAAACGGGAAGTACATATGTTTTAATTTGGTGCAGTAATGGTGCCACTTTGTAAATGGCTCTATTAACCAGTTAGCAACCGCCCTATAGACGAAATACGTCTACAAGGCGGTTGCTTAACTCTGGGAGGGCGTCAATGTACGTCCTCCCAGAATCGCGCTCCCGCGCGCCCTGTGGGGCGCGCACACGGGAGTCTCCGTGACCGCCGGGTCCTCCGGACCCGGCTGATCACGGATCACGGTAAATCGCCGCTGATAGCGGCGATTTACCACGTGATCGCTCCGTCCAATGACGGAGCGATCACTAGTAAACAAACCGGCGTCATGTGATGACGCCGGTTCCTCCCTCTCCTCTCTGTACCGAACGGTACAGTGTGAGAGAGGAGAGGGGAGAGAGCGGAAGCAGCAGCAGCTGCTGCTGCTGCTGCGGGCTGGATCTGTGACACATGCAGTCACAGATCCAGCCATCCATCCATCTCTCCCTGTGCAATACTCTGCAATGTCCCCATACTCTGCAATGTCCCCATACTCTGCAATGCCCCCATACTCTGCAATGCCCCCATACTCTGCAATGCCCCCATACTCTGCAATGCCCCAAAATACTCTGCAATGCCCCAAAATACTCTGCAATGCCCCGCAATACTCTGCAATGCCCCGCAATACTCCGCAATGCCCCGCAATACTCCGCAATGCCCCGCAATACCCCGCAATACCCCGCAATACTCCGCAATACCCCACAATACTCCGCAATACCCCGCAATACCCCGCAATACCCCGCAATACTCCGCAATACCCCACAATACCCTGCAATACTCCGCAATACCCCACAATACCCCACAATACTCCGCAATACCCCACAATACTCCGCAATACCCCACAATACTCCGCAATACCCCACAATACCCTGCAACGTCGTCTATGGGGATTTTTAAGTAGCAAAGTTTGGCGCCATTCCACAAGCGTGTGCAATTTTGAAGGGTGACATGTTGGGTATCTATCTACTCGGCGTAACTTCATCTTTCACATTTATGCAAAAGAATGAAGAAAAAATACTAAATTTGCCAAATTTTATAACAGAAACAAAGAAAAATTATTATTTTTTACAGAATTTTCAGTCTTTTTTCTCTTATAGCGCAAAAAAAAAAAACCCAACGGTGATTAAATACCACCAAAAGAAAGCTCTATTTGTGTGAAAAAAAGGATTAAAATTTCATTTGGGTACAGTGTTGTATGACTGAGTAATTGTCATTCAAATTGTGAGAGCACCGAAAGCTGAAAATTGGTCTGGTTATTAAGGGGGTTTACGTGCCCAGTGGTCAAGTGGTTAAGAAACATATCTGAATCTACTGCTTAACTGTACACAGATTCTGTGTCGCTCTGCTCTGTACACTGCTGTGCAAATCATACTTTACACTACTAATCATCATATTGTCATTATGTATAAAGACGAACATTTTTTAGCACTAGCAATTTTTAGGGCTTGAAATTGCACTGTGGGGGAGATTTACTAAAACTGGTGTACACATAATCTGGTGCAGCTCTGCACAGTAACCAATCAGCTTCAAACATCATGCTTGCTCATACAGTATGAGTAATTATGGACAGCATGTAATACAGCATGAACTGACCCTTGTAAATTATGTGGGTTTAAGGACACTTTAATGAACTCTGTTGGTTGAGGATATCTGCTGAATCCTGAAAGACCTATAGACATATAATCAGAGGCCTTTTATATGACATGCATTGGTGTGTAAAAATGTATTTTGAGTATCTTTCAATAGAAATGCTGGACATGAAGTCAGAAGAGTGTGGAACATTTAGAAACGGTTGCATATGTGCAGTATTATAACATGTTATGTGAAAAAATTATATTTCTCTTAACTGTGCCTCCTGTGTTAAGTCACCATGTGTTAGTTTGTCTACTGGTCATTATGGTGGTGAGATTTCCTTGCCATAATTCCTTGGAGTTTTGGTTGTACCAATCTTAGTGGGTTCCCGCTTCTTACTTATTATTACTTATTCATAATATAAACTCACTTATGGACAGTGGGACTTCCTTGTACAGGTTTTCTGCACTAGTAGACTTGGGTGTACAGACCTTTTGGTTACTATTTTTTTATTTTTTTAAGTACAAGTATTAATTCAGGTGCAGTGCCCTTTTTAACCCCTTTGCTGCCTTTATGCACTCCTTGTTGCTGTATAATTCATGCGGCTTTCTACTGCAAGTGATTTTTGGCAGCTGTATGTCCACCCAGTTATGTTCACACACACTGAAACTTGACTCTCCCCCCTCTACCATGTATCCCAAGCTCAGCTTCCTGTGGGCTCATGGTGGATGTCAGTGGGTAGAGCCTAAGGAGATCAGTGATCAGCTATTCAATGATCTCCTCTTCAAAGGGAAAGAACCCAGAAGCATCACACATTTCAACACTTAATGTCTAAGCGCTGTAAGTGGAGACATTAGGGGTTTAATAGACCCAATATGTCTCATTAAATAAAAGACCTCACTGTGCTGTGTGTGCTATGATCTGGCTCCCTACACTGAACGATGAGCAGCTCTATTTATAGAACGTATTGGGAAGTTGATGAGACTATTGGAATAGAGGGAGAGTAGATATTGAAGATGAAGGTTGGTGACCATGCCTTGATGATTGTGTACATCTGATTACCACTTAAATTGGGGAACAAGTGCTCCTCCTAGACCTATGATATATGTTTATGTAACAGATACAGGTCCACCCTTGTTTTCACTGTGTGGTGGAGCACTGGAAAAGTTTTTTTTTTACAGCACTGGGACTTTCTTTGGAAAAATGTTCACAGATTAAGGAGTCACAACGAGTGGGCTGTTTAATTTAACCAATTGTTGGAAAATATTATTATTAACAGTGACTCAGACACATCATTGGACTATATATGGTTGAACACTTAAAGTGTAAAAGCCTGGTAATTTATTTATTTTTTTAGGTCGGCAGCTACAAATACTGGAGCCGCTGACTTTTAATAGAAGGACACACCTGTTCAAGGAGGCCGCAATGTCCCTCTACTACAGGTGCAGGCGCCAACATCCTTACTGAGGGAAACAGTAAGCAAAGCCTTGCAGCTTCACAGCCTGTTTCCTACTGCACATGCGCAAGCTGCGCTGCACATTCTGAATGATCCTTACTGTCTTCTGTGTGTCTCCCTGAAGGCAGCAGGGGGGAAGGAGGAGGGACCAGACATTGGGTAGTATGCTGCACAAAGTGCAGCGATCTTTCCATTGGAAGTGGGCGCAGATACCTGGATTTAACAAGTATCCACTCCCCCCTCCCCCTCTGAATGGTGACAAATGGGGCACCGGAGGGGGGGGGGATTCCAAATCACAGAAGTTCAATTTCTGTGTGGAACTCCACTTTAAGAGTACATCTCTACTTAGAGGATTTTATTTTGAGTTTACACTTGGACATAGTGGGCCATATTCTCAAACAAGTTACACCGGCGTATATGGAGATGCGCGGCGTAAGTGTAAAGATGCGCCGTCCTATCTATGCGCCGTAGTCACAGAACCAGATCCGCCAGAAATCAGGCTACTCCTGTCCGTCTTAACTAGTTTAAGTTTACGCAGTGTAGGCGTATATTTCAGCTGATGGCATCCTAGGCTGCCATAGAATTAGTATTCAAATATGCAAATGATGTAGATGCGCTGATTCCCGAACCTACGCGCGATCGGCTTAGGCTACGCGCTGTGCGCGTAAGACGATTGTCCGGCTGAAAGTTACCCCTTATAAAGCTCGGTTAACTTTGCTCCAGACCTGAGTAAGTTAGCTTGAAAAAAGCAAATACAGCAGCACCATCCCGGACGAGCTGAGCAAACAAATTTTGCGGACAACACATTCGTATGCCAACATGCCAGGGGCAGGCGTGGTCTTAGCACTGCTAGTGTGTGAGGAGGAAGAGGCACTTAGAAGGAGGAGGGCACGGAGGAGGGCACGTGAGAGGATCTACCCACAGCGCATTAGCCTCTTTGGCATGGCTGATGTGGATGTGTTTCACCGTTATAGATTCAGCCCTGATGCCATACTTGAAATTACCAGAGCCCTGAAGAATGACATCAGCAGCCCAACACAACGATCCCATGCAGTGCAGCCACTGGTGAAGGTCCTGGCAACATTGCATTTTCTTGCCACAGGCTCTTTTCAAAGAACCAGTGGAGACGTGGTTGGGATATCCCAAACCAGCATGAGTAGATGCGTGCACCAAGTTGTCCCCGCAATACTCCGACGCATGTCACACCACATAATCAGACCCACCCAGGAGGACATGCGGCTGAAGGCAATGACAGATTTCTGCCTAATTGATGGTTTCCCACGCACTGTGGGTGCAATTGATTGTACCCATGTGGCAATACAGCCCCCCCACGAGACCGAGCACATATACCGCAACAGAAAACATTGGCATTCTATCAATGTCCAAGTGATCGTGGATGCACATGGCCTCATATGGCACGTCCGTGCAAAACACCCCGGATCCAGCCATGACAGCTTTATATTCAGGCAAAGTGACATCCCAAGACAATTTGAGCAGAATGTGTATGGGGACAGTTGGCTGGTTGGTGAGTGACATGGGTGTCAGGTATGACTGTCCCCCCCCATGATGCAGACATCACGAGGGGCACATGCATGACTAACATCCTCCTGTCTTTTCCCTTCCAGGTGACTCTGCCTATGCCCTGGGACCTCATCTCATGACTCCATTCCGCAATCCGCAAACACCAGGAGAGAGAAGATATAACGAAGCACACGCACGCACCCGTGCAGTGGTTGAGCGAACATTTGGCCTCCTTAAGTCACGATTTCGATGCCTGGATAAGACTGGGGGTACCCTGCTGTATTCCCCCAACTTCGTGTGCCAAATCATCGCTGCATGTTGCGTGCTGCACAACTTCGCAGTGAGAAAGGGCCTGCAGATTGACCTACGTGATGACCTGACCCCCCAACCACCATGTCCCCCCCTAACCGAGGCTACCCCGTCTGCTGATGGTACAGCAGTCAGGAGATGTCTCGTGGAGCGAATCTTTGAACGTTAAACACAAACATTAAACATGGCACACAGAAAATGCACGCATGCACACCACTGTGGTCCCTAACACACACCCCACATGCACAGAACATTGGATTAGACCGAAGTACACCGCACGGTACTAAGGAGCAGCAACGCCGCGTCAAGGCCCCAATGATGTTGCTGTCCATTCATACGTCATTCATACGGACCTGGGGAGAACTTATCACCAGCGCCCGAGGGTGACACCCCTTACTGGCAGGAATGTCACCACCCCACATTCACACACCATTCACACTGTACTCTGCAACACTGCCTGTGTGCAGCACCCAAACTAAAAAAAAAAGCTCTTAACCAGAGCAAATAATAAAATAAGCTCTTAACCAGAGCAAATAATAAAATAAGCTCTTAACCAGAGCAAATGAACAATAAATAATCACTTGCCCCGGCGCGGGCTACGCCTGGTGCCCAGGTTCCTGGCCCTCACTTGCCTGGGGGGAGCTGGGGCATCAGGTGGAGGAACATCTCCAGGTGGAGGAACATTCCCAGGTGCCTCCCTGCCTGCCTGTCTGCCCTCCAAAGCTAGTGCTATGCGGGTGAGCAATGACTCCTGGGTAGCTGTCTGGGCCTGAACAGCCCTTCGCAGGCACCTGACCTCCCCCACAAGTTCGGCAGTTGTAGTCTGCAGCTCACCCAGGCTGGTGATTGTGGCTGCGCAGTTTCCAGCCACATCTTGCAGAGCATCTGGTACTGCTCCCGAGGAGGCCAAGCTGTCGGACAGGCGCCTCAACTCCACCAAGATTTCACCCATATGACGGGTTTGCTGGTCCTGCTGCCTGGCCAGATTCTCATGAAGCATTTCTGCCGCACCCCTTGTCCTGTGGGTAGCCCTCCTGGGGACAGGAGTGGCTGGGCCCCTTGCATAGAGTGAGGACCTGGAGGGGCTGGAGATGAGGGGGATGGGACGGGAGGGACTGGAGAGGGTGTTGGAGGACCCTGAGGGGCTGGATATGCGGGGGCTTTGTGATGGTCCTGCCACCACATGCGACTCCTCCAAAAAAAGGAAGACCTCCTGCTCGCTGTGGACCACCTCTTCCTGGACCACCTCTTCCTGGACCTCCTCTTCCTGGACCTCCTCTTCATGGACCTCCTCCTCAACAACCTCCTGCGCGGAGGACTGACCACTCCCCTCCACCAAGGCCTGTTGGCTTCCCAGGAGGTCAGTCACAGAAGCAGACTGCTCAGTGGATGATGGTCTGTGACGGCCACTGGCAGCATTGGATGGCCCCGCTTCATCCTGCTCACCTGTGGATGACACAAAACAGTCACATGTTGGTGGACCAACACACTTGTCACATAACCCACCACCCCCACCACACATGCAACACACCAGAAGATAAAACACACTTACCTGTCCTCATGGGTGGCTCACTTGAGTCATGGCCCTCCAGGCCCTCCACCTGCTCCCTCCGAAGGCAGTGGGCAATCACTTCCTCCTCTTGAGTGAGCCGGGTAGAACAGGGTGGCCCCCCTCCTGTGCCCCTGGCATGCTTTGCAATGATGGCCATCTTGTTCCTGACCACACCACGCAGGTCATTCATTTTTTTCTGAATTTCCTGGGGGGTCCTTGCCTCATGGCCTAAGGCATTGACCTGGGCAGTCACTTTCCTAAGGATCTCCTCCTTTTTGGTTTTACTTGTGCTGCCACTGTCAGCACCATGGAGTCTTGAATCGTATCTCTCCATGGCAGAGACTACGATGGCCCTCTCATCTTGGCTGAAATTCTTTTTTCTCCTTTCCTTCCTGGGTCCAGGCATTGCAAAGCTAAAGAGAAAAATCTCCACCAACAGAATCAATGGAGTCACTTTGCACTCGTTGGGCGCATGTGGTGACGCATTTATACACTGGGCCGGCCCAACTCAGCAGGGATTTACGCCTACTGTTGTTTTGCGCATGCGCAGAGGGCGGGGCACGTCCGGCGCATGCTCCGTTCGGTCTGGACATCATTTGCATGGGGTCACGGTTCATTAGCATTCTTCACGCCCACATCCCTCCTACCGTCACTTGCGCCTACTTACGCCGACACATTTCAGCTCCGCGAGCGCAACGTAGGACGCATGTGGTACGGGAATATGGGAGAGCTCTCTCCAAGTTAAGCCGGCGTAGCGCAACTATGATGCGCTACACCTGAGTAAATATGCGCCGATCTACGAGAATATGGCCCAGTATCATTAAGTTTAAACAAATTTACACCATATATGGAATATTGCATTTTGCACAAAGATATCTGTCACTGTTAAAGTAGCGCATCACATTCACTTATACTTCTCATTAAAGAAAACCTGTCACGCCATACCTGCTATCACATATTGGGCTGTCAGATAAGTAGAAGGTAAAACAAGGTACACAAAATCAATAAAAAACAAACACAATTAAGCATTGTTTAAAATAGCTCCAGGTGAACATTGCCATGCATGCTGGAGTAAGAAAAATTATTCTAGGGCCATCATTCAAAGTTAATTCTATAATTTTACTATCATTGGTCAACTGTTAGATATAGTGGCTTTTCAGTTTTCAATAACCAAAGCTACAGCTAGATTAAAAAAACATTTTTTTATTATTATTAAATATTTTTATTTATTTTTAATACAATACAAGTACACATTGAAAAATCTATATATAAAAAACATTAAAACTTGTAGACAATGCAAAAAGGAAAAGCGATGACATACAAAAATGTGTGCATCCTAAATCCTTGCTATTACCACAACAAGGGAATAGTAGTAGAGGGTCAACACCCAGGCCACTTTTCATAAGCATAATCTATACTGTATATAACATAATTTAGCATTGTTCATGGTAATTGTACCACTGCTCATTGCAAATAATTAGCAACATTGCACTGTTCACAATTTTTTTTTGCAAAGTGAAGTAAGCCAGGGTAAGCAAGGCATGAGTTTTCTGCAGAAAAGTATTGAAAATGTCACTTTTTTATGTAAATTGAATCCATTTTCATGCAACACGCACCTATAATTACACCCTCTTGCTTGTGTTGACCCTAACTAGTATATGACTGTATGACGCTGCTGCTGTTCCATTCAATTTGGTCAGTGGACTAAAATTTTACTCTTCAGATATAATATTGCCATCATCCATTAATGCATGAACTGAGACATTGGGTTTCAGACATAAAGTGTAGAGGATCAATGTTAGTATATGGGGAAGTCAGGCGTTTCTAAGGTATTTTTTGTAAGCTGCAGATTTACTTTGATATGTGAAATAAGAAATATGGATTCTTGGTGACACATACCCTTTAAAAATGGTAATAACGCATGGTACACCAATGCTTTACTTCCCATACACTTGTGAAATACATGATGGAAACTGATAGAAGAAAATATAACCTATTGTATCTGGCACCCTTCAATGTCCATCAAAGGCTTCACAACAGATGTGTGCTCTACAATTCTTTCAGATAAGCACTATCTCATTCCTGCACTGAGCTTGCCTAGTCCAAAACAGCACATACTGTAATGCAACACACAAGCATGTAATAGTACCCTTGGTAATAAGCACTATGTATTTGAAATGAACTGAGCCTACAATGATTTTTGAACAGCAAAACTATGAAAAATAAGCTAAATCCTAAGATAACCTAGTCTTCAAATCACATTCTCTATTAAATATACAATGTACAGTATTGGTATACTTGCAGTGTAATCAATTTACTGCGGGTGCTTGAGAAAGTCCAAAACCTTAGATACAAAAACTCCTAGATCACAGCAAAAATAATTTTATGTCTACTGAAAGACATTTTAGCCCCATGATATTAAGAACGTATTTGTCATCCACACCTCAAACATTAAATGTAATCAATGAAAAATGTATATTTTATATCTGCATTAAATAATTTGATGAAAATTTGGAATGATTTTTGGGTTGCTTTAATACCATCATATAATTTACTGGAAAGAAAAATAAATTAAAGGTCAGACTGCGGGGTAGACATAAGAATCATTACACAGTTAATGGACCTCATTTGCAAAATATATGTAATTCAATATTGATATTCTTCTAAAGAGAGTTTTCTACTTTTAAAGTGTCTCCTGTAATTAATGTTTGCATTCCAGAGTAGCTTTTACAATCCAACCAATATTTGCAATGTGCAGCCATTCCAGTATACCAATAAACATGATGTTTGTTAATAGGCACCAAGATGTATGCTGTTACTTAATAATGAAAAGAGAAAAGTTTACAGGGCAGTAACCCAAAGCTACCATGCAAAAAACAGCTTTCATTATTCTGATTAGGATAAGTTCACTTTTAAAAAAGGTAAAAAAAATGCATTTACACAGTACTCTGTGAATGAATGATATGGCTGGGCACCCAGAGCCCCGCACAGCCATGTTTTTTTTTTAATTGTGACAGTGAGCGGGTGGAAGAAATCTCCCACTGATTGTCACAATGGGGTATCAGGGGGGCTGGTGCTACATGCTACACTCTGAATATGGGTGTCACACATTACAAAAAGTGAACGTATTCTTTAAAAGTCCATGTGAAAACATTTCTGACAGGTCAAAATATACAGAAGCCATAGTTTTTTTTTCTGAAAAACTCTACCTTTAACAATTAAAAGCAGTACTTAGGTTGTACTTGAACTCAAAAAGTGTAGATTTGCTTTTTTAATCGATAACATTTAAAAGAGTTAAATGTGCCTAAGCAGTATTTCATAAAAAATCGACCTCAAAAACATATTTTCTGATGATTTACAATATATTATACTGTAAGGGCTAGATTCACAGAAGAGATACGACGGCGTATCTCTGAAACGCCGTCGTATCGCTCAGAGTATCTATGCGACTGATTCATAGAATCAGTTACGCATAGATAGCCCTTAGATCCGACAGGTGTAATTGTCTTACACCGTCGGATCTTAGGATGCAATACCTCGGCCGCCACTGGGTGGAGTTTGCGTCGTATTCCAGCGTCGGGTATGCAAATTAGCAGTTACGGCGATCCACAAAGGTTTTTCCCGTCGTTACGTCAGCGCAAGTCTTAGTTTGGGAAAAAGGTGGAAATAAGGGCCGTCTAATTGAGCCACCCCCACTGCGCGTAACTGGAGAATATAAGTGAAAATATAGTGATATTGATAATATAAATAAATAAATTAATAAATAAATATATGTGAGCTGCTGCTTTAAAAGTTAAACAATCAAAATGTAATATGCAAATACAGTGCTACCTGATGTAAAAAAAGGTATCAAATGTGATATTAAGCAGCGCTCAAAAGAATCAAATAAAGAAACACACATATAATATTGCTAGACTATTAAGTGAAAAATAATGAGTGATCCACCCTCTATGTGAAACAATATATCAGTGTCAAAAATAGGTGCCAATAATACACCCAAAATAACAGGTTGTCAAAAAAAATAAAAAATCCATAAACTGATTGTGTGAACGTAAATGAAGTTCATAAATGGAGAACAGAAGAAATCCCTTCACGATCTTCAGACAGTGCTTTCACCACACCACAGTGACTGCGTGATTCCACCACCCATCAGAATGCAAACTCACCACAATAAATGGCCTGACACTCTCGTGTTAAGGCACACAGGCTTTTTAACTGAACCACTCAGTTTAATTGATGGAACTCCCTCTTTGGAAACTAGAGCACTCAGTTAAATAAATGGAGATCCGTTGAAAAAAGGAAAAACTCCAAGATGACAGCCACATGTATAATGAAGAGAGAGAGCACAATAGTGTGATATTGCAACACAACTTTTAATAAAAACACTAAAAATCTCCCAATAGATGCACTCACAAAAATTACTCTTGTCATAAGCAGTGATTAAATCCAAACATCACACGGTGTAAACACAAACGAAAATTTTCCTCCAGGTGAACCAGTGGTCACCGCGGACAAACAAATAGCCCAGGTTTACTCACAGCCCTATGAAGGTGTACTGGAGTCGCTCTTCAGATGACTATGTTGGTGACAGATGGACCGTTCCACGCCCGACCAGTTCAGTTTAAGGTATGCGGTTGTAACTTAGTACCCACGCCCCGACATGTTTCATCATACTGATTTAATCATGGGGATGCTTACCAAATGTCACATGCCGCTATATGTAGCCAAGGTCCCCCCCTCACTTGCACATTGGTGCACGCCTTCCGTTCATTACAAGCATCAGCTGTGTGGACAAACGTCCCACTCAGCTGTGCTGGCGTGCAAGTGTGCAGCTCTGACCAAACAGAGCAGCATAATCATGTGTGCGAGGTGGAGGCCCCCAGTGGTGATGTTGGTGTACTACACCTAATCACACTGCCTGTATTCAATGAGGTGTCTATCACCAGTGGTCAAACTGGTGTATGACACCCATTCCCACTGCCTATATTCGATACAGTGTCTAACCCCAGTGGTGAAACTGGTGTATGACACCCATCAAGCATAGAGTGTACTGCAAACTGAAAGAAGGGGGATATCCCTCTAAGAAATGACTAACAGCCATTCGGGTGTCCCCATGACCACGAGTCACCTCCAGGTCTATACAAACACGATCTAACAGTGTAAAGTCAGAAACACAAAGTACAATATCTCTCATTAATCTAAAGTGAGAGCATACTACATGGTTATATGAATCTAAAAAATAATATATATTATTCCAAAATCTAAAAACACATAATCAACCATAAATATATATAAAACTGAATTAAATACATATAGTATAGGCGATATTCCTAAAATTATATTGAAGAGTTGCATATATTATTATCCATCATAAAATTTCAATAAAATGGTGGTAATCAAAATGAATAAAACATTTATATATATATATATATATATATATATATATATATATATATATATATATATATATATATATAAAAATTATTATTTTTAAAAAAGATTTTATAAACTGGAAAACGATTTTAC
Organism: Rana temporaria; assembly: GCF_905171775.1. Taxonomy (NCBI): domain Eukaryota; kingdom Metazoa; phylum Chordata; class Amphibia; order Anura; family Ranidae; genus Rana; species Rana temporaria. Next base: position 537,016,488 of record NC_053489.1, read on the forward strand.
ACTGGGGCATGTACTTTGAACGAGATATACATAAATATGGGCAAGTTTAGACATGCAATGGTTCAAATTAAAGTGGGTGAACTTCATCATCTCCATATGCATGGCATAACAAAAATGTAATTATATAGTCATACAGAGCCCATGATCATAGTGGGTGGCCCAGTTGTCTGGCCCCCTTGTAACAACATAATTCATGACCATACTATATATATGTACACCTTAAAACCTGCTCCTAGTCTAAACATTACTGATGAAGCAGTTCACGTCCAATTCTATATTAAGTCCCCTCGGAAATTGACTTTTTAAAAGAAAGATCCATTGAGTTTCTCGCTGCGATAGATCTCTCACCCTGTTTGAACCTCTCCATGAAGGGTGTACGCAGTCAATGCCACAGAACTGAGCTAGCGAAGGATCTTGGTTATGTTTTTCCTTAAAGTGGAATGACACACTGTGGTAATCAAAGCCCTTCTTTATGTTTGCCAGATGTTCAGCCACTCGTATCCGCAATAACCTCTTAGTTCTTCCTACATAAAGTAGTCCACATGGGCACCAAATCAAATATACTACATGAGAAGAGTTGCAGGTGATAAATTCTTTAATAGAGAAAATCTTCCCATCACTGCTCGTGACCTGTTGTTTTCCTCTATTGCTTATCTGCACAGTTCTGCAGCAAATGCATTTCCTGCACGAGTAGAACCCCTTGAAATCTATTCTGAGGGCCTGCTGATCTGGGGGATCTAGAATCTTGCGGACCACCTTGTCGCCGAAATTAGGAGCCCTCCTATAGATGAATCGTGGTTGACTCGGAAGTATTTCGGCAAAGTGTCTGTCCTTCCCCAGAATGTGCCAGTGATTCTTGATGATAGCCTCTACCTCCCTGTATTGAGCATGAAACCCAGACAGGAAGCCCCATTGGTGTTGGTTATTATTTGGCTGTTCTACCTTCTTCTCTAAGCATTTTTCTCTAGGGATAGCAGCAATTTCTTCAATCATTGTGTTCAGAGCTGGCTCATCATATCCCTTCTAAACAAATTTATTCTTCAGTGTTTGTGCTTGTGAGAGATAATCATTGGCATCTGAGCAATTGCAACGAACTCTTAAAAATTGTCCCTTAGGGATATTTTTAATCCATGCTGGGTGGTGTCCACTATTAATGGACAAATAACTGTTACGATCAGTTGGCTTGAAAAATACTTTAGTCTTTAGTTTATTTGCTTCTCTTTGAATAGTGACATCCAAAAAGTTGACCATATTTCCGCTAATTGTATATTCCAATTTCATGTTGTTGGGATTACTATTGAGGTCTTCCAGAAACTTTAGTGCATCTTGCTGCGATCCTTCCCATATAAATAAAATATCATCTATAAATCTCCGATAAAATAATAATTGGGGTCTCCGGTTATGAAAAACATGCCTGTCCTCCCACTCAGCCTTGAACAGGTTGGCGAGGCTGGGGGCAAACTTTGCCCCCATAGCCACGCCAATCTGCTGGGAGAAGAAGGAGCCATCGAAACAGAAATAATTATGGGACATGCAGAACTCTAATACATGTCCCATAAATTTCTTCTGAGTATGCGGTATATCATCCTTATCAGTCTTAGTTTCCCATCGCAAAGATAGGGGTGCTATTAACATGGTGTAAAATTACTCCATCATGTTAAAGTATGCCCGTCGTTCCCGCGTCGCGTTTGAATTTTTTTTTTCCCGCGTAAGTACGTTACGCACATCGCGATTCACAAACACGGCGGGCCGCCGTAAGTTCGCGCAAAGCATGTTGGGAAAATTGCGAACGGAGCATGCGCAGTACGTCCGGCGCGGGAGCGCGCCTAATTTAAATGGTACCCGCCCCATTTGAATTGGGCGGGCTTGCGCCGAATGTGTTTACGATACACCGCCGCAAGTTTACAGGTAAGTGCTTTGTGGATCGGGCACTTACACTGAAAACTTGCGGCGGTGTTACGTAAACGGGTTACGTTACAAGGCCGCAATTCTACGTGAATCTGGCCCTAGTGAAGTGAAGAATTTTAAGGTGATTTCCAAAATTACAACTCCTCACTTTGAGGACTAGACTCTTTTTTGTGTTCTACAGTAACAAACCACTCAGAGAAATTTCAGTGACACATTCCTCTATCATACCAGAAAGGCATATACGGAGGTAATGGCAACTTGCCATTGATTTTATGCTGACCTTCACAGACAAGTTCATAATATGCAGTATGAAAAACGTACTTATCCTTAAAATCCTTTTATTGAATTACCGTATTTATTGGCGTATAACACGCACTTTTTTCCCCTTAAAATCAGGGGTAAATCGTGGGTGCGTGTTATACGCCAATATCACTTTCTTTTTTACCAACGGGGTGGGTAGGGATTGGGCGGTGGTGTCATGCCGGCTGTCCCGCCTCTCCTAGCCCTGGGACAGTGATCTGAATACTTTGAAGTGCAAAGGAGGGATTTGGGGTCTTTTAGACCCCTGATCCCTCCATAAAGAATACCTGTCACCACCTATTACTGTCACAAGGGATGTTGACATGAAAAACGTACTTATCCTTAAAATCCTGGGACAGCCCGCTGGCATACTATAAAGATTAAAAAAATTCACTGAGTCCCTTCACATCCTTTGAAGTGTCATAGCCCCCACATACCTAATTCTCCCTGCTCCATCTTCAGAGCGAGAGAAATCATTCTAGCACTAGATCTCCTCTGTAACTGTAACCTGGCAACCGTTATTTCTTTTTAATACGCCGCCTATGGCGATTTTTAGGTACTGTAGTTTGTCACCATTCCACAAGTGTGCACAATTTCAAAGCATGACATGTTAGGTATCTATTTACTCAGAATAACAACATCTTTCACATTATACAACATTTTGTTTGCTAACTTTACTGTTTCTTTTTTTTTTGTTCATGAAAGTTATTTTTTTTGCCCAAAAATTGTGTTTGAAAGACTGCTACGCAAATACAGTGTGACATAACATTTTGCAACAATTGGCATTTTATTCTCTAGATTCTCTGCTAAAAAATATATATATAATGTTTGGGGGTCCTAAGTAATTTTGTCCCTAGGAAACAAGAAACAAAACATTTTTGAAATAAATATTCAATCTGTATCTTGGAGTTCATCAAGAGACATAGGCCCCACTTTTTTTTTTTTTATCTACTCCCAGTACAGTTTTTTTTACAAAAGTGAATTGTACCAGGAGCGGAAAGGGTTAAAACTGGCTAGCAACAGCTTTTTTGTTTTCCAGCGTCTAAATCCTTCTGTAGATGGCAGTATAACCCAACTATCTCTGAATAACTGAGTACAAAAATCCTGCTTTTGTAGGTACGAGAACTGTGACATATGTGTCTAGTGTATATAATGACTATGAACTGGTTCTGTTTAATCATCCTCCTTTAAGCCACTCCTACCCTAGCAAGCGCAAGCCAATTGGTTTCCGGATTATTTTACAGCATGCCACAGGTCTTTCATAATTCTAGTCGTGTTCACATTTTTTCACACTGGTAAAACTTTTTAGCTGTAAAATTAGGCAGATTATTTTTATGGGTTACATAACACTTACATTACATTATTTATACTTTTTAAAAATTGATTGACAAGGGGGCATGATTTGGTGTGGCTAAAAATGAGCACAGTCATTTCATTTTTATTTTTCATTTTAAAAGGCTATTTACCTTACATTTAAAGAAAGAGTACCTCTCTCACATCATTTTATTAGCTTACGTTGTGCTTTTTAAGTAGCTACAAATGCAGTATTGATTTAATATTTTGCTGTCTACTATTTTATCTCTGTCCTTGTCTTGCTGGACATTTTCTATCCCTGTATACCACCATTTGAAAATATGTTCTGTACTAAATCCGCATGTTTAAATGAATGTGTCCTCACATGACAGAGTTTTCTAATTTCCTGCATCTCAAGGCTAATGCCTTTATTTTTCATTAGTGCTATACTATACAAAATGTACAGCAATGAATTTGCAAATTGTTGTGTTTGTTGATCATATCTTTTAAAACTCTGCAGTTATTGAGAAAAAAAATGCATACAGAAGGTTATTGTATGGTCTGCCACTATAAACCATTTTTCGCATGAGTTCTCAGTGGGTTTGAGGGCACACATTGTGACCTGACCTTATAAGAACAACATAAATAAAATTCTCATTTCTGAGAAATACTGCTGGCTATTATTAAGGAGGGATTAAACTTACCTTCAAACTGCATGTTTGATTTGGAAAGCATGGGGACAATGTTATATCTAATTATACTATTTGAAGCCCTTCTAATAAAAGTATGGCTCATATACAGTAATGTGCACATTTAAAATTAAGTACAGTTGCTATGTTGTCTGAAAAGCATTAGCAGTACATTTGACATAGACAACAGCCAGGAAGCATATGATTTGAAAACACAGGCATTCAGATCAATTGCCTTCTAACAAATACTGATAAACTGCAAGATGTTGGATAATTTATGACTGTTTTTGCTTCTAAAATACGGATACACCTTAATAAAATGGGAATAGTTGGTGATATTAACTTCCTGTTTGTGGAAAATTAGTATATGTGAGGGGGGAAACTTTTCAAGATGGGTGGTGACCATGGCGGCCATTTTGAAGTCGGCCAATTTGAATCCAACTTTTGTTTTTTCAATAGGAAGAGGGTCATGTGACACATCAAACTTATTCGGAATTTCACAAGAAAAACAATGGTGTGTTTGGTTTTAACGTAATTTTGTTCTTTCATGAGTTATTGACAAGTTTCTCTTTGTTTACAGCCATTGACATGTCGCCGAGGTTAACATGTGCGGAGCGGATAGAAATTGTTTTGATGTCTGGTGAACGCAGTAACCGGGTCATTGCAGCAGATTTCAATGCAAGACAGCCTACGAGACCACCCATCTCCCATGCTACAGTTAGCAAACTGCTTGCTAAGTTTCGTCAAACTGGTTCAGTGTTGGATTTGCCAAAATGTGGGCGCATGAAATCTGTCACTAATGAAGAAACATCAGTGGCTGTCCTAGCTTCATTCAGCAAGAGCCCACAGTGTAGCACTCGCCGCATGTCACTGGAGAGCACATTGAACACATTTTATAAGTGGTCAGAAACTTGTAAATAACTCATGAAAGAATAAAGTTATGTTAAAACCAAGCACACCATTGTTTTTCTTGTGAAATGAATAAGTTTGATGTGTCACATGACCCTCTTCCTATTGAAAAAACAAAAGTTGGATTCAAAATGGCCGACTTCAAAATGGCCACCATGGTCACCATCCATCTTGAAAAGTTTCCCCCCTCACATATACTAATGTGCCACAAACAGGAAGTTAATATCACCAACCATTCCCATTGTATTAAGGTGTATCCATATACAGTACAGACCAAAAGTTTGGACACACCTTCTCATTCAAAGAGTTTTCTTTATTTTCATGACTATGAAAATTGTAGATTCACACTGAAGGCATCAAAACTAAATATAAAAATAAATAAAATATATTTCATATTCTAGGTTGTTCAAAGTAGCCACCTTTTGCTTTGATTACTGCTTGGCACACTCTTGTCATTCTCTTGATGAGCTTCAAGAGGTAGTCACCTGGCGCAGCACCCCATCACTCTCCTTCTTGGTCAAATAGCCCTTACACAGCCTGGAGGTGTGTTTGGGGTCATTGTCCTGCTGAAAAATAAATGATGGTCCAACTAAACGCAAACCGGATTGAATAGCATGCCGCTGCAAGATGCTGTGGTAGCCATGCTGGTTCAGTATGCCTTCAATTTTGAATAAATCCCCAACAGTGTCACCAGAAAAGCACCCCCACACCATCACACCTCCTCCTCCATGCTTCATGGTGGGAACCAGGCATGTAGAGTCCATCCGTTCACCTTTTCTGCGTCGCACAAAGACACGGGGGTTAGAACCAAAGATCTCAAGTTTGGACTCATCAGACCAAAGCACAGATTTCCACTGGTCTAACGTCCATTCCTTGTGTTCTTTAGCCCAAACAAGTCTCTTCTGCTTGTTGCCTTTCTTTAGCAGTGGTTTCCTAGAAGATATTCTACCATGAAGGCCTGATTCACACAGTCTCCTCTTAACAGTTCTAGAGATGTGTCTGCTGCAAAAGGTGGCTACTTTGAAGAACCTAGAATATAAAATATATTTTCAGTTGTTTCACACTTTTTTGTTATGTATAATTCCACATGTGTTAATTCATAGTTTTGATGCCTTCAGTGTGAATCTACAATTTCCATAGTCATGAAAAAAAAGAAAACTCTTTGAATGAGAAGGTGTGTCCAAACTTTTGGTCTGTACTGTAAATGGCCCACCCTGTAGATAAAACTAGGTCCCTACACCTCGCTTTTTAAAAAAAAAACTAGTGTTACCTCTACAGCTTATTAGGAATGATCTTCTTGTGTGAATCAATTAAGAGTTTCACCCAAATTCTAGCTGTTTCAGCCTGTTTGCCCACCCAAACTTGATACATTCAAGGACTGTATTACTACCACCACTAAATGAATGGCTTTCTTACTTACAGGCCATGACCAAGCAGGGGGATACTGGGTGACACAAAATATGGTCATTACTATATTTGGTTAATGACATCAGCTATTATGATTTGCCAGTTTGTTTATTTAGCGATCCATTGCGGAGCTGTCTTCACAGCGAGAATCTGGTGGGAGAGGATCATCGTACCATATTGAGTCACAGTGTTTGTGGAAGTGGGTCATCAGGCATCATTCAGTTTGATTGATGACAGATCTACATCACTGGATGAAATTATTGACGATAGATTTATACCATGGGACTTTGTCCCAGTGTTTGAATGTATTAATGTATTGTTTCCTTTTTCCCTCGGCCAGGAATGTGAAGATGAGTTCCTTTTCCCTATCAGCATAGAAAAATAGCTTATTGCCAGAGGGGTTAAAGACAATATATATATTTTTTTTTAAATGTCACTTTTGCTGTAATACATTCTATAGGTGGATCACTTCACATTTAACTCTTTTAGCTCTGGAGAAAGTTTTGAAATTAAACAGTATATTAATTGTGGGACTCGTTTTGTAGTGTATATTATATTTTGTGTCACATGCAATTTGCAGTATATGTGGGGTGCACTACACGTGCCCTACGCACCAGAATAGGGGAGCACTATTGTGACACTGTGAATCCCAATGCTAAACATATTTCAAATGCTTCACAACATTTTAGAGAATGCCATGGTGGTGTTTTTTTCCTCTTTCAGGTTCACTGGCATCGAGAGATTGACTCCAATGCCCAGGGGTGGAGATAGCGGTAAGCAAATTTTGAATAGAGAGGCGTGGTGGATTTTCAGGATCCAAACTAGAGTCCCCCTGGGGTTGAACCTCAGGTGGGATCTGGATCTACATTTATGCTAATTATAATGTATTGGTGTATGTACATGTATGTATATTTATATATGTATGTGTGTACATTTTTCCACCATGTCTCATATTCTGTTGTCCCACCTTTTTTCTCCCCTTGGCCATCTAAACTATTGTTTAACAAAAAATGTTTTTTATGAATTCTATCTTTACATTTTTTACTGTGGTTTGCTTTTTTAATGAACTACTCCCAAATTCTCCTTTCCCTCTGATTTCATTGCATCAATTTGAGAATTAAGATTCTAATTGGAAATCTCTGTGACCAATTGTGTGCTGTTTTTGTACATCAATGTTGTGAACAAGGCCTTTTCGGTGGAAACATGTCTACCTTTGCTGTATTTTTTATGGAGATACAATAAATTCGGACTGATTTAAGAGCATGTATGGAGTTTCAGATTGTCCTTTATCCATGGGTCACTTCACATGCAGGTTTAAAGCATCCCCCAAGTAAGTTATTTAAAGAAGTTTTGAATTATTTTTAATGTTGTCCTAAAGCTATATAAAAAGACCTTCTCCCTGGCAATTTAATGGATGTTTAGTACATATCACCCATAACAATTTCCAACTCTGCATGCTTTTTCTTTGACAATACCTTGCCTGTTCACCTTAAAATTGCCACAGTTGATTTTTAATATTTGCCTGCCATTCATTTCATTAAGGTTCAGATTGGCTCCATGTTTTATTTTTTAAAAATGATTTTTTTTAGAGCACTCAAATAACTTGTGACAATAAAAATGTAAATGAGAGAACTTGCAGAATGTAAATAAAGTTCAGGTCCATCAGAAAAAACAGTAAATGTCCATAAGTTGATTACACCACAAATCTTTAGTCCAAGCATTGGAATCATCAAGGGTAATAAAACACCTCTTGCTGCCTTGGGTGCTACTTTGCACGAGATTGAGGCTTGTCAAAGAAAGAGGTCCTTCAAAATGTGACATTTACATGTGACATCATCCAGGAGATCCTGTGCATGTGCATGTGTACAAAGCTCTGATCTGTCCTTCATCTGTAGCTATTCCTACATCTGGCAGCATTGCTATCCAGGACTACAAGTGTGAACACAGAGATGCATACATGTTGTTCAATACATTCCTTTTTTATTTTAATTCTGTGAGTGGCCAATTTGCATTTGATTTTAACATTAAAGTTTTCATTCTCTTGCACTTAGTGTATGCTCTTCATGCTTATTTGTTTGTTTGTATGTTTTGTTGATTTTCTCCTTCCTCTCCCAGGCTGAATAATGCTTTAAAACCGGTTCACACTGGGGCAACTTGGGATCCGACTTGAAGTCGCCTCAAGTCGTCCCAAGTCGCGCTGTCGAGAAAAACAATGCAAGTGAATGGGAGCGGTGTTAATACACATGACTCGAGTCGATCCGACTTCAAAAGAAGTTCCTGTACTACTTCAATCCGACTTGTAGGCGATTTGTACCCATTGATTTCAATGGAAGTCGCCTCCAAGTCTGATCCAAGTCTGATCACTGTCTTAACTGAAGCGACTTTCTAGGAAGATAACATACATTTCTCAGGCAAACCTCTCCCTCCCCCTCCCTCCCCCTCCCTCCCTCCCTCCCCTAGAGCTAATTGTTGTTTGATTGGCCACTGGAAAGTCTCCTGTCCTGGAGACGACTTCAAGTCGTGTTGTAAATCGCCCCAGATCGCCCTGTGGTTCATGCTCAATTCGTGTCGGAGTCGCCTCTGAAAGTCGTGCTGGAAGTCATGTCGCCGTAGTGTGAACCGACTCTTATAAGGGATTACAGGATCCTGATACCAAGTCAAATTCAAAATTTTACACTAGCTGAATTAAAAGAAATTATAATAAGCATTAAAAGTAATGCTCCTTAGCTTTTATTTCTTTCTAGACATTTACAGACAACAACTCCCCACCCCCAAACTGTTTTTTTTTTACTTTTTCAAAGATAGGTCAGGGACACCGATTTTATCATGAAATATCACATACTTAATAAAAAGTATATTTTTGGGGGGTGTAAATGCCATGTTTTTTCAAATGTACAAACCAAAGTTTATTACAATTTAAATTATTTGCATACAATTGTTATTTTACAAATATACATTCGATATATGGTGCATGTTAAGATTGGAAGCATACTGGGTGTTTTATTACCAACGTTCATACTGTCTGAATATTTTTTGGTAGGCTGAGCAACTGACTATTCCAGATGGATCTGCTTGGAAATAGGTTGTTCCTCTAAATTATTATATATTAATTTGATAATTTGATCTCAGTTTTTATTCAGTTATATTTAAAGTAACGATTTGGTGGCTGCCTGGGGTAAATATGAAACATAAAACATGGAATTGCTTTGCTGATTTTCTTTTGAAAATGCTTGTAACCTTGCTGTCGCTGGGTTCAATAACTTTTCTGCAAACTCATTCCAGGACAGTAACTAAGAGGGTTTTGAAGTCGTTGGATAATCATGATAACCAAATAGTTTCACAATGATGTTTTTCTGAATCACAATAAAAGCCTTCTTGGAGGCCTGGAGGACAAATAGAGACAGATGCTAGGTACAGGACATTCAGGGTGGTAGATTGTTAGGACAGGGCAATAAAAGTAATGCCGCATACACACCATCACTTTATGTGATGAAAAAAAACGTCATTTTCTGTGAAGTAAAAAACAAAGTTTTTGAAACTTCAATTTTCAAAGACGAAGTTGCCTACATACCATCGTTTTTCTGACAATGTTCTAGCAAAGCGAGGTTACGTTCACCACGTTTTTCCATTGAAGCTCGCTTCATAACTAGCTTCTGGGCATGCGCGGGTGTAAAAACGTCGTTTTAAACAACGTTTTTTGCTACACACGGTCAACTTCTGTGAAGTAAAAAACGACGTTTTGAAAAACGACACTAAAAATTGAAGCATGCTTCAATTTTTTTTGTCGTTTTTCAGAAGACATAAAACGACGTTTTCCCCCACACACGGTCATTTAAAGTGACGTTTTTAAAAACGTCGTTTTTTTTCATCACATAAAGTGATGGTGTGTACGCAGCATAAGGGAGATAGATTTACATCTACACTCCCTTTCACTGATTCTGCTCATGGTGTTTGGTTGGTGTTTTTCCCTACATATTTGTCAGTGTTATCAATTTAAAGAACAGAAATAGGTTCCTTCTTTATTGACTTTAAGAAATGTGTGATGGTCACTGTTAAAATAATTTGGTACTGATTTTAAAATCACATGGGTGTATGAAAATTTGAATATAGGTTACACAATTGTGTCATGGCAGCATTTAAAATGGAAAACTACTGATTGTAGCTAGTCTACCAGTGCTTTTGCAGGCACACTGCTATTAGTAGGGCATAATATTACTTTTGGGGTAAAAATTTATTGGATTGGACATTGAGCCTCTTTTTTTGTTTTGTGCCAGTATAATAAAATATAGCTTCCAAATAAAATGCACACACAAACATTAAAACGTATCACTTATACATAATATTTTAGTAAAATGGTATTCTAAAATTGTTTCTCATCCTCTAGAATAACATCTCTAATTGAATTAGTGTTGCACAGTATTCTTGCTGAATGAAACAACTGTTACACATATGTTACAAATATCACTGGCAATAAATATGGTTGAGTATCTGCATACTAATATTTATAAACTGCAAAAGAGTTTATACTGCATGTATAATTTTATCACTTTTGGCTCTCATTAACCACTTAACGCCCGCCGCACGACTATTTTCGTCCGCAAAATGGCACAGGCAGATGGGGGTATATATACGTCCTTGCCTTTGCGCGGGTCGGGGGTCCAAACGGGACCCCCTCCACTGCGTGCGGCGGGCGGATTCCCTCGGGGAGCGATCTGGGACGACGGCGCGGCTATTCGTTTATAGCCGCTCCGTCGCGATCGCTCCCCGGAGCTGAAGAACGGGGAGAGCCGTATGTAAACACGGCTTCCCCATGCTTCACTGTGGCGGCGCATCGATCGTGTCATCCCCTTTATAGGGGAGACACAATCGATGACATCAGACCTACAGCCACACCCCCCTACTGTTGTAAACACACACTAGGTGAACACTAACTCCTACAGCGCCACCTGTGGTTAACTCCCAAACTGCAACTGTCATTTTCACAATAAAGAATGCAATTTAAATGCATTTTTTGCTGTGAAAATTACAATGGTCCCAAAAATGTGTCAAAATTGTCCGAAGTGTCCGCCATAATGTCGCAGTCACGAAAAAAATCACTGATCACCGCCATTAGTAGTAAAAAAAAAAAAATAATAAAAATGCAATAAAAATATCCCCTATTTTGTAAACGCTATAAATTTTGTGCAAACCAATCGATAAACGCTTATTGCGATTTGTTTTACCAAAAATAGGTAGAAAAATACGTATCGGCCTAAACTGAGGAAATTTTTTTTTTATATATGTTTTTGGGGGATATTTATTACAGCAAAAAGTAAAAAATATTGCATTTTTTTCAAAATTGTTGCTCTATTTTTGTTTATAGCGCAAAAAATAAAAACCGCAGAGGTGATCAAATGCCACCAAAAGAAAGCTCTATTTGTGGGGAAAAAGGGACGCCAATTTTGTTTGGGAGCCACGTCACACGACCGCGCAATTGTCTGTTAAAGTGACGCAGTGCCGAATCGCAAAACCTGGCCTGGGCATTTAGCTGCCTAAAGGTCCGGGGCTTAAGTGGTAATATAATGGGTATAAAATTAGGAAACTAAAAAATAAACAATGTGGTTGTTAATATTTTCTAAATCTGGTGCAGCTATGTATGGTAGTCAATCAGCTTCTAACTTTAGCTTGTTCAATTAAGCTTTGACAAAAAAAATGGAAGCTGATTCTTTGCAGAGCTGCACCAGATTTTGCACTCTGCAGTTTTAGTAAATCATACCCATTGTGTTTTAATTATATACTTTCAACAATTCCACCAAATATTTTGTTGTTATATATTTTTTAATTTAAATGCTATAAAATATTTAAAACAGGATCCTGTCTTTGAAAAAAAAAGGGGTCCTGGTGCAGGATATTTAAATATACCAGCATTTACATTAGATAGTATTAGTGTTGGGATAATGTTAAAGGGAGAGTAAAGGCCCGTACACACAATCTGATTTTCTGACGGGAATTGTGTAATGGCAGGCTGTTGTCGGAAAATCTGACCGTTTGTATGCTCTATCGGACAATTGTTGTCGAATTTTCTGCCAAAAAATGTTGGATAGCATGCTTTCAAATTTTTGCCATGAAACAGGTTTACAAAGACCCCTGGGAGGGGAATTTTAATAAATTGACTTGCCAAAAAGAAAAAATAATTGATCCAGAGGGAAGAAGCTACTACACACATCCCCCCATTCAGGTTTAAATGAGACATTGAGTTACAAACAATTCTTGTAAAATGGTAATGGCATAATCCAGTTTTCAAGTAGCACCACTGCCTTTAGAAAACGATATAGGTAGTATTTACTATGTACTACATGAGATTATCATTTCTAATTGTGCAGGAATGATGATTTTATGGTAATGCCTTCCCCAAAGTGACAGTTCAAAGAAAATGGAATAAAGGGGGGGTTCAAATATGGGACTTTAAATGAGGTGGTTAGTAAACCACCTCCATCCCTGATTGTATAATAAAAAAGAAAGAGAGAGCGGGACTTTAAATGAAGCATGTGCAGGGATCAAATTACAATGGATAGGGGGAAAATAATAAATCTGGAATAAGTTATTAATTTCAAGACTTTCAAATAATGCACCGTCCATGACTATATTGCATTACCACCTCATTTAAAGTCCCATATTTGAACCCCCCCCCTTTATTCCAAAATGATGAGGGATGGAAGCATGTGAGTTGTGGGACTCGATTGTTTAAATCAGGTGTCTGCATTGATTTTATCTATTGCTGCTTTTTCTTTTTTATAGTTCAAAGAAAATGTTTTCTCTCATGTTTCACATCCAGAAAAAAACACTGATCACTCTAATACCATCAGCGCTATGGATTGCGTTCAAGGCAGTCATTTCCACATTCCACACTGGATTTGTTACCTTCTAGCCACGCTGGAAAATTCACCTCCTGGGGAAGTCACTGGCCTTGTGTCCATGTGCATACAACCAGGCTTCACACTGATAGATAAAAAAAACTCCTCTGGCTTTACCAGCCCAATCATTCATTTCCTCCCAAGCTTTTCACTACTTTCCCTCAATCTTCTCTACCAACCCCAGTGGGATTGTGCATAATCGCAATTAAGAAACCATGCTCTAGGCAATTATTGGAAAATAACATTTAGGTGTCTCCGCCCCTTGTATAGTAATAAGACCTAGTCTAGGAAGATATACTAGAGAGAAATATTTGCATTATTCTTGGATTTCCTGGCAACCTATATTCTTTTCCACTCCCGCTCCAGTCCAACAATGTGGACAATTCCTTGGTATCCTCACATACAATGCAAGATTATTGATCCTGCATTTTATATGATGAGATTGGGGAGGGGGCAGCCACAGGTCCAGACAAAAAGAACTTGAAACAACGGGTTCCCCTAGACAACGACTGTTGAACAAATATTAAATATTTACTATATGGTACTATATGGGGGTATCAGCCACTCAAAAGCTAACCAGTGTCCAGCTTTAAGAAAAATATGCCATTAAAATATAAGAAAGTTTATTTACAAATATTATAATTTTTTTCCACCAAAAGAAAAATAACCAGTTAATATAAATTTCAACTAGTTCTTTATTCTTTTTCCAGGAAAAACAACATTTGAGATTTTCACAATGCCTAAAATTTTCACATACATAACAAGCCTTGCTTGCCAACTCAGCACAAGGTTTCTTTTTTCAGTTTCAGTGTATTTGATGGCATTTACAAAGCCACAGTAAAAAAAGAAGCTATTGTTTCTGCCTACATATGAATTGTGTTTGCTACTTCTTATTTCCAGACATTTGAGATGCTCTCGGCAGCAGATAAACATATACTGGGCTTAGCATTGCCAGGTTCTGAAAGAATTGTTGGATGTTGAATACATCTTTCTTACCTAAGCCTCTGCATTCTCATTTTGTATTACTTGTTAGAACAGACCAAACAACTGACAGCTGGTAAAGAAAAATATATTTAATAACTTCAATTAAGAATGATTAAAGGGAAAGTAGGAAAATTGTGTTATGATTAATACTTATCAACTTGATGGTACTATGCTTTTTTAAGTGACTGGACACCAAGAGATACATTTTCATCCCTCTTGGACAATATTAGTATGGATCGTTTGGAAATTTACCACCCTAGATTAATAATTTTCTGATATGCCACAATTACACAGCAACTGTATATTCTTTTTAAAAAAAAGCCCAGCCATTTGAAAAAGCCCCAAACAAATGAATTTGTCTAGAATGGTCATCAGTCTGCAGCAGGCAGAATTAAGCATTTGCTCTCCTTCAGTTATTAGACTGCTACATTGTAACTGTAGCAATAAGGTTAGAGGTCGCAGCAGGGGACTGATCTGACATAAGTAAACACAGTCAAGAACCGTCCGGTTCCCAGGATTTTAATGACGTGTCATCTCTGAACCAGCATCCTTGGCACATTCATTCTCAGGGACAGAATATGAACTCTGTAGTAATTAATACATATTTGTGAGTATCACATTGATGCATTACTGAGAATACATTCATGTAATATAATGCTAGATCAACTTTAAAGGGAGAGGAAACTTTTTAACAGTTTTCCTTAAGGGATAAGTTCACCTTTTGGTAACATGTTACATGTAACACCTGTATTTAGGTTATAACGTGTTACCAAAGAGTACCTGTCCACACCTCTCTGATCCCTCACTGTGACAGTGGGCGGGGGATCTTCTCCCTGCACCCACTCTCACAATTTAAAAAGAAAAGAGCATGGCTGTGCGGGGCTCCGCTCACATGGCTACGTCATTCATTCACAGAGTTATGTGAATGAGTGAACTACAACTACCATCTGCCATAATGGCTGAAGGCTTGTAGTTCTCAATGAACTGCGAGGGTGCTGGTGAGCTCTCTCTTAGTTCTCAATTCTTCAGGCTCTCCTGTGTGCCCATACAGTAGATACAAGCAGACAGCGGTACTGGGAGTCTGCAGGAGTCTGGAATTGCACCTGTGATCTGCTGACTGCAGAAAAAAAAAATTACCTGCAAAATCTTTTAGAAATGTGCTCTAAAGTTTGCTTACCCTTAACAACATTTAAAGTCACTAGAACTACAGATATATACCGATGGACATAGGTATCTTGTTATGTGTGCATGCATACAAAATGAATTATGTGGATGACATTGTAGTCAAAATTTTAATGCATTAAGGGCTCATAAGGTACAGCTACTGTATAGTGCCCCCCAACCAACACATACATACATATACAGCAGAATAAAATGTACTTGCTGTATTAATGTTCATGATCTAAATGACCAATTAATTCAAATTTGCCATATGGAAAAACATCTCTACCTTTATCACAACTTCAAATCCATGACATTAGAATCCAATGTTCCAGATTAGATACCAATGATCTAAACCACCTTAGGGAGTTTTCAGGTGGAACCTACTTTAGTTCAACCTCAGGCAAGTAGGGTCTGTTGTACTCTTAACTACTGATGTATGTAGTGTCTTTATGCCAAGATCAATAGAGCTCTCTAAGGGCCTTAGAAAAAGGATTACCAAATGATTTTAACTAATCATTACACCGTAAGGAAAATAATCAGCAGGTAGTGTAGATTACAAACAACTGCTAATCTGTCCAGGGCTGATGGGCCCAGCAAATTCAACCCATAAACTGACCATTTGATGATGAAATAAGTCTCCAAGTATCCCAAAAGTTAATTGCAGGGTGTTAAGGTAACTCTTTCAACTATTGGGGTCAAAGTGCATGTATTTACAATCAAAATAAATTGTACTAATTCAACCTGTATGAGGGAGATATTAAAGTGGTTGTTAAAGTTAGAGGCCACTCTAACCTGTTTGCACCATCAACACTGCCTCCTATTGTAGTGCCCCCTCTGTGTGTGATTTATAAAAATAAATGCTGCAAATACCTCAATCCAGAGCAGAGATCGCAATCACATAACCAGCCGCATCTCTCCTTTCCTCCTCTGAGAGATGCATCGGGCGGGACCAGGATTCCCCCGCTGACATTAGTCGGGAGGAGGAGGAGGAGAGAGCCGGCCGGTCATGTGATCACGATCTCCGCTTTGAAATTAGGTATTTGCAGCATTTAATTTTATAAATCATTCACAGAGGGGGATACTACAATAGAAGGCAACGCGGATGATGCATACAGGTTAGTGGTATTCAGTAGCAGGGGGGGGGGTCTGTCACATGCTGACAGGCAGGGAGGGAGGGGAAGAAAGCACAGAGGAGACAGAGAGCAGGGCTGCAGATGTCGGAGGCACAAAAACAAAAAGTAAAATCCTTTGCTGAAAAATTCTTGCTAAGAGCATTATCAAGATTACATTTTTCCATTGAAAATATAGGTAAAGACCAGACTTTTTAAAACCATATGTTAAAATATGACCAATTACAGATATAGTTGTTTGGTCAGAGTAAAGGCAGACATGGTTGCCACAAACCGAAGACAGTGTTTCAAGAAAAGAACAATAACAATTGCGTAGCATAATGGAACATATTATAGTTTGTGATTGATTTGCTACTTCAGGGCCTGCTTCCAGTCATTGTGTCAAAGTGTGCATTATGACAATGTGAGGCTATCTGTTCTAAATTTAAAGTTGAACTGGAATATCACAATCATGATCTGAAGCAAACAGCCAAATCCACCAAGGAATGGCTCAGAGAGAAGAAATAGAGATTTATAAATTGGCTTGTTTAAAGCCCCTATTTTATTATTGTTAAAATGTTCTGCATCAACAGCATTGTCATCCCAGGAAAAGAAGTGTGTTAGGAGTACAGAGCACCTCCTTCACTCCTAATCTCCATAATAAGGTGTTCTGAAGTTTACAGAGGTAAAACAAACAGGGCTAAAACTTAGGCAAACACAGGCACAGGAATTTAGAAGCCCATCAAAGTTCTGGCAGATCAGAAGGTATTTTTCTGTACTTGTGCTTTAAAGTAACAAAAAATTGCAAATGTGCATTTATTGGCAACAGTACCTTGTTTTGCCCTTAAAATACAGTTT
Organism: Rana temporaria; assembly: GCF_905171775.1. NCBI lineage: Eukaryota > Metazoa > Chordata > Amphibia > Anura > Ranidae > Rana > Rana temporaria. The sequence continues at coordinate 537,034,002 of NC_053489.1, forward strand.
AACATTAATATTTAAATATCCGTTCAGTTGTGTCTAACCCTCAACAATTTTATGAGTCAACTCTCTGAGTATTGTGTCTAAAATAGATGAAAGTATTTTCCCATAGAATTTTCTTTGCCAGATTTCTAATACATAGGTTGCAATGATTCAAACCAAGGAACCCATTGCTATAAGGCATAAGTACTGACCACTAAGCCACTGCACCACCGTTAACATTTATATCATTTCAGTTGGAGTTGATTCAGAAGAGTTTTCCTGAGTACTTACTAAACGCTCTGTAGAATTCATCCAGAGACAAATGCTTGTCACCATTTGAATCATCATACTTCATGAGGTCATAGAGGGAACATTCCCGCAGCATTTTTCCAAAACCTTCCTGTTTTATTACCTGTAAATAGAAGTAATCATTGTCATCATTATCAAAACTAAATGAAAGTCAGAAAACAGAAAGTGCTTTTTGATCAATACAATTATGTAAATACATAATTGATAATTCAGAGGAGGTTGCTCTGAGTCAAACATTTTACATTTTAACCACCTTAGTACCATAAATGCATAGGAAACTATATTTCCTATGCTTCAGTTTGTGCAAAGAGCACTCCACCTTCATTCACTGTCCAGTGCAGCTGAGGTTACAGAGAAAGGCATGTGTGTTTGAGCTTTGGGGTGCACACCCTAATGCCTAATGCACACCTATGCACAGAGAAGAACACTTGCTCTCTGGGTGGAAGCAGTGGCCTCTGTACAGAGGTCCCACACGCTCTGCTGAGTGAAGACTGGGTGTGCGGTGCGCAACAATTTATATAGGCCTCTTATGACGTCACAGTCCCATGCTCCGGGACCCACGGAGCATGCTGGGACTATGACGTCATAAGAGGCCTATATAAATCATTGCGCACAGCACACCCAGGATTACAGTGGGAGGGAGCGTCGAGTCAACATCGGAAGAAAAGAAGAAAAGAAGAAGGCAGAATGCGACAAAGAAGACCGGGCTAGTAAAGGAGCTTCAAAGAAGATAATGGCGGCCAGCCACGAAAAAGGCACCGGAGAGCGAGCAGGAGAAGAACCGGGGAGTGCCGAGACGACACCGGAGAGCAGAAGAAGAGAGCGGAGAAGACAAAAGATGACCCCCAAAATCAGAAGAAGACCCCCAGAGAGCAGAAAAGACCCCTGGAGCTGACTAATAAATTATTTTAAAAACCTGTGTTGTGTGTTTATTTTTTTGACACTTTTCCTCCAGGTGAATTGGTAGGGTTACGATGTACCCCATACTAATTAACCTAGGGTGGGGGGCCGGTATCTGGGGGCCCCCTTATTAAAGGGGGCTCCCGGATTCCGATAGGCCCCCACCCGCAGACCTCAACAACCAACGGCCAGGGTTGTCGAGAAGAGGCCCTGTCCTTATCAACATGGGGACAGGGTGCTTTGGGGTGTGGGCCCCCCCATGTTGAGGGCATGCGGCCTGGTACGGCTCAGGAGGGGGGGCACTCGCTCGTCCCCACTCCTTTCCTGACCGGCCGGGCGGTGTGCTCGGATACGGGTCTGGTATGGATTGTGGGGGAACCCCCACTCCGTTTTTTCGGTGTAGGGGGGTTCTCCTTACAATCCATACCAGACCTAAGGAACTGGTATGCTCCTGGAGGGGAACCCATGCCGTTTTTTTATTTAAAATTTGGCGTGGAGTTCCCCCTCATGATTCATACCAAACACAGCGTCTAGAATTGGCGGGAATCCAACTCTGATCACCGTCGCTTCTATGTCGGCTTTTTCCCGTAAAAACAGCTATATTTTTTACTTTTTGCTATAATAAATATCCCCAAAAAATATATAAAAAAAAAATGTTTTCCTCAGTTTAGGCCAATACGTATTCTTCTACATATTTTTGGTAAAAAAATCACAATAAGCGTTTATTGATTGGTTTTCGCACAAGTTATATAGCTCATATGCGCTACGCTGATGTAATATAGACCAGTATTCACAAAGCACTTGCTCCCTAAGTTACGGTGGCGTAGCGTAAATGGGAAGGCGTAAGCCCGCCTAATTCAAAGTAGGCAGGTAGTGGGCGTGATACATTTAAATTATCTGTGACCCCATGTAAATGAGAGGCCGAACGAACGGCGCATGCGCGCGCATGCTCAGAATCACGTCAAATTTACTCCCTAAGATACGCCGGCTCAATTCATACGACGTGAACGTAACCTATGCCCAGCCCCATTCACATACGACTTGCGCAAACAACGTAAAATCCGACGGCTGTTCCGACGTCCATACCCTAACATGACTTACACCTGCTATTTGGTGGTTTATCTTTACGCCGGACGTACGCCTTATGTAAACGGCGTAGCTTACTGCGACGGGCTCAAGTACGTTTGTGAATCGGCGCATCTAGGTCATTTACATATTCAATGCGTAAATCATTGGAAGCGCCCCTAGCGGCCAGCGTAAATATGCACCCAAGATACGACGGCGTAGGAGACTTACGTCGGTCGGATAGAGCCGAAATTCCGGCGTATCTCCTTTGCAGAATCAAGCGCATAGATACGACGGCGCATCCGTGGACTTACACGGCGTATCATTAGATACGTCGGCGTAAGTCTTTGTGAATCCGGGCCATAGTGTCTACAAAATAGGGTATAGTCTTATGGCAGATTTTTTTTTTTCACTAGTAATGGTGGTGATTTTTATCGCGACTGCGTCATTATGGCGGACACATTTTTGGCGCTATTTTGGGATCATTCACATTTACACAGCGATCAGTGCTATAAATATGCACTTATTACTGTGTAAATGTGACTGGCAGTGAAGGGATTAACCGGGAGGGGGCGCTGAATTGGTTAAGTGTGTCCTAGGGATGTGTTCTAACTGTAGGGGGATGGGCTATATGTGACACGACACTGATCACCGCTCCCGATTGCAGGGAGCGGTGATCACTGTCCTGTCATTAGAAAGAATGGGGAAATGCTTGTTTACACTAGCATTTCCCCATTCTTTCTCTCCGCGAGACGATCATGGGTATCCCCCGCGGACATCGAGTCCACGGGACTCAAGGCGTGAGACGATCCTTACCGGTTAAAGTAGGCAATTTATTCAGTTAATTTTTTATCGCTTACATTTTTTTTCCCGTTATGGGCATTAATGGGGAATCAGTTTTGCTAAGGCCTCACAAAGCCTAGAGCCGCCTCTGATCTTGAAACTACTAAGACATTTGTTATTACCCACTCAAGTAGAATGAAAACACATCCATTGCCATGCTGAAGCACTTCTTTAGATTAAAAAAAGAACCATTAAATATAAACATTCTGATTGTCACAGAAAAACATAATCACAAGAATTTTCAAAACATTTTAATATAATGTACTTTTAACTATATATAGGGTTATCTTTTAAGGGATCCTGTGAAGGTAGAATTATCTGTGCTGACAATACCGAGTGCCTTGTGAAAATGTAAGTTGCATGCCAATCTTTCAATTATACTACCAAATGAGGCCCTCATTTGTCCATTTAATAGCGGTAAAAAAGTCAATGGGTAGATTTTTTTTTTGCATGCTCAGAGTATCAGAAAAATGGGGCTATAAGATCCACACTGACAACTGACTTATCCATATGAACTCTCTAATTTGAGGGTTATACATACTGTTATATACGTATTATAGCTTAGGGGTTATACATACTGTAAATACTGTAATATATATATATATTGTTTATATTCCAAAAGTATTATTCAGCTATACTGCTAGACTTTGTGCTTACACTTTTGCTGAGAAGCATTTTAATGCTGAAATCTTCTAATAACTGTTAATATATATAAAAAAAGAATATATATATATATATATATATATATATATATATATATATATATATATATATATATATATATATATATTTCACAAAACATATTTAAACGTTTCTAAAGATCCAAAATTTAGAAACTTTTTTACAACAGAGCATTTCATGCTTCAGGGAAAATTCAACACAAAACTAATAATACACATCAGTAAGAAAACATAGGATTATTACATCGTTTTCATACATTTTGTCTTTTGTTTTTCCTTCTTTTTCATATTGCTGTGCCCAACTGAGATTATATTTGGAGATTTAAAGATGGATATACAATATTATAAATTGAGTATATATATATATATATATATATATATATATATATACAGTATATATATATATAGTCTTTGAGTTGTATGGGTTTGTGGTACTTTTGGGGTGCTTTGTTGGTGGTGAGTTATGAGTTTGACTTCTGTGTAAAGCTTGTTAGACTGCGCTGAAGACATTAGGCCTCTCTCTTTCTCTCTGCAAAGCACCCGAGAAACACAGCACAGTCCAAAAAATGCAGTGGTATTTTAACATGCGTTTTCTATGAAGTTTCCATTCCCTTATATGGGGCTTAAAATCGCACTGCATCTCAACAAAGTTGCACAGGACCCTTTTTAAAATCAGGTCAGGTTCTGAATGCATATATGTGAATGGCCTTCATAGACACAAGTTATTTCACTTGTCATGTTAATCAATGTGTTCTGGAATGCATCCAGTGTGAACCAGGGATTAGTCTGTTAAATATTAAATATTTTGAGGAGTTTAAGGCTCCATGCACACTGGGCTTAAAAAAAAAACTTGTTGCTTCTACAGGCATAACAAAAAACTCCTGTAGAAACAGTGATTTTTAAGCCAGTGTGCACGGAACCTAATTAACCATCTTAGTTATTATCTAGGCTGCAGAATTGTTAGTGTCGATGTAGTAGAGATATGATTTTAGTAAAGATAGTAGATCACTTGAACTTTATTAAAAAAAATAATAATAAAATCTAAAGTTTTAATAAAACATAAATGACTGTGAATTAGTCAACATGCTCATAAAAATGTGGTACAAACAGGGAATCGAATAACCATATTATTATTGTATATTGCCATTTAAACATTTATGTACTGTATATAATAAGCTAATTTTACCTGAGTAATTTCATTTGTATCCACTAGTCCATTGCTGTCACTGTCAAAATATTTGAACATCTGATCCACCAAAATCTTTTTAAGACCAAATTTGTCAGTATTTTCCTTCTCGCTTTCCTTTCTGGCTCGCTTCTGGTTCTCGGAATCCAGTAATGCATTCTTCATCTTAATATATTCTGGTGATTTGCACTTGTCTCCTGAATAGACACACAGAAAAGCATCAGTCAGTAAATAAATCATACTAAATGGCCAACAAAACAACTCAAAACAAATATGTATGTGCTCAGTAAAATGTATATTGGAACAAAAATACGTATTTTTTTTCAAAAGTAGAGCATTAAGACAAATAGTAAACTGTGTAAATATATTTTACTTAAAGTTCAACTCTTACCATTTCCTTTTAGTCTTGGATAGGGAAAGGGTTAGAACTTCTTAGGCCCCGTACACACGTCCGAGGAACTCGACGTGCCAAACACATCGAGTTCCTCGGTGAGTTCAGTGTGGAAGCCGCCGAGGAGCTCGGCGGGCCGACTTTCCTCATTGAACAACGAGGAAAAAGAGAACATGTTCTCTTTTCGGCCCGACGAGTTCCTCATCGGCTTCCTCGCTGAAAAGTGTACACACGACCGAGTTTCTCGGCAGAATCCAGCTCCGACCGAGTTTCTGCCTGAATTCTGCCGAGAAACTCGGTCGTGTGTACGGGGCCTGACAATTTCATTGCTGTCTGTATTTGCATTGGGGATATTTTCCATTTACTTCCTGTTTTTTTTTTTTTTTTGGGACAGGAAGTTAAGGATAATTACCAGAATGGGGACATACTAATATTGACAGCGTTGATTGCCAGCAAATACCAACATAGCTAGCTGGAGACTGAAATTAAACATTTTTTTGCTTTGATACTTCATCAATAAAGAGGGGATATTAGTTGCAATATTCTGTATCTCATTTCAACAGTGTGGTAACCTGAAAAATCACATATGCCACGTACACGCGACCGTTTTTCATGTCATGTAAAAAAAAAAGTTTTTCTCGACGTGATTCTTGCCAAGCATGCCTTGCATACACATGATTGTGAAAACGTGAAAAAAAATGCTTGCGCAAAGCGCGGTGACGTACAACATGTATGACGGCACTATAAAGGGGAAGTTCCATTTAAATGGCGCCACCCTTTGGGCTGATTATGCACATTTCCCTTCTCATAACTAGCTTCTGAGCATGCATGTTTTTTTCCCCGTCGTTAAAGCCTACACACGACCGTTTTTCACAACGAGAAAAACGACTGTGTGAAAAACAACGAGAAAAAATAGAGCAGTTTCTAAAAAAAATTCACGTCGAGAAAAATGCTCTGGAGCTTACACACAATCTTTTTAATGACCAACGGTCGTGTGTACGCAGCATTAGGGTTAAGTAACTATTACAAATTTCGCTCTAGCCTGCTAGTACCATATGCTGCATAGACACATCAAAAATCTTGGTGGCTGTTTTACGGACATACCATCATTTGAGCAGATACTTATGATAAAACATCTGTCCTGATCACTCAAATTCTCCTATGAAATAATGCAACATTTAATGGGAGATGTTACCTCCTCCATAAGTCTTCATTTTATGTATCTATTTATTTAACATTAAAAGTATTAGCAATTTGTATTAGCGATAAAATAAACCTATTATCCACTTTAACAGAGACTATAAATCTTAGTAAAAAGCTGCATAATGATTCATGCTAAACAGATTTTGAATTAGGTTTGATTTTTAGCTAATTAGGTAGCTTATCACTTACAACCAGACTACAAACACTTTAGACCTGGTGTGTTATGCCATCCATCACCATACCCTCTATCATCTTGTATTTCAGGTCATTCCTCAGGTGTCAGCTTTGCACATGTTGCTTTCATTATAAAAGCCATCTCCCAACAAAATGTAAACCTCCATTATAAAATGTGTTGCAATACCATAACATTTCAGCATATTTTCCAGTTTTAATAGTTTTTTTTTTATATAATCTTCAAATACAAAGAACACCAAAAACAAAGTAAAGCAATGTATTCAGCATAGTAGTTTTCAACAATATCAGGTATGGTATAATAATTATATAATAGCACACCACTCCCCTGACTGACAGACATACAGGGGCGGATCCAGGGGGGCAACGGGGCAATTGCCACCCCAAGAAATTAGTTCTAGTTGCGGAATTGCAGGCGCCTGAGTGGGTGGCTCCGCATGCGAGTGACAGAGCGGGTGGCTCAGCTCCATGGGGGGGTGACAGCGTGGGCTGCCGGGTGCCTCGATGTGTGGGCGGGCGGCTCGGCCTCGGCTCAGCAGCAAGTGAGAGTCAGAGTGTGGGCAGTCAGCTGGTCGGCTCTGTGGGTGAGCGGGCGGCTGGCCAATAAACAAGCTGGCGGCCGGGGGAGCAGAGAGATGACATAATTTCTCACCGCCCACACCTGCCCTGCAACCCTGCAGTAACTTCTGCCCTTCACAGTGCAGGCAGAAGAGAGATTACATAATTTCTCTGCTGCCTGACTCTGACAAGCAAAACACCACCTTAGCAAGTGACAATCCGCAAGGTGTGGCAAGTGACAATCTGTATCTGGTGGCAGGCAAGTGACATTCCGCAACTTGTGGCAGGTGACGTGGCAAGTGACAATCCGCAACATGTGGCTGGTGACGTGGCAAGTGACAATCTGCAACATGTGGCAGCTGAAGTGGCAAGTGACAATCCGCAACATGTGGCAGGTGGTGTGGCAAGTGACAATCTGCATCTGGTGGCAGGTAAGTGACATTCCGCAACTTGTGGCAAGTGACAATTCACAACATGTGGCAGGTGACGTGGCAAGTGACAATCCACAACATGTGGCAGGTGACGTGGCAAGTGACAATCCGCAATGTGTGGCAGGTGACGTGGCAAGTGACAAGCTGCATCTGGTTGCAGGTGATGTGGCAAGTGACACACTCGGGCACCCACTGATTCTGCATTATGTTGAGTTGAACCATTTCATTTTATATTACAATGTAATGATATAAACAATGCGCTTCAATCATCCTGACACCATAACAACCATGGTGCCGTGATCATTGAAGTGCCAACACCAGTCATTTCCCTGATAAATTGCCCCCCAAAAACAAATTTGGGTAGTGCCCCTCCCGAGACTAGACTCTGGATCTGCCCCTGCAGACATATATGTTTCATAAATTATGGCAAGCCCTTCCTCATATAGCATGTAGATATCAACTGTTCAGTATGTGTTCAGTGAGTTCTCGGTTACCTATGCGGCAGAGTGTAGCACTTGCTCTAAGTGAACCAGTCAAATTTTCTACTTTATTGTATGCACTGTGATGGATTCCCTAGGCTAAAGGTGTCAAACTGGCAGTCCTCCAGCTGTTGCAGAACTACAAGTCCCATAACGTATTGCAAGGCTGACAGTTGCAAGCATGACTCCCACAGGCCGAAGCATGATTGGACTTGTAGTTCTGTAACAGCTGGAGGGCCACCAGTTTGACACCCCTTCCCTAAGTCCTTCGATGATTTGTTTATATTCTTTATATAGTGATGGTGTTGGTTTCTGCCAAAAGTATTTATATTGTGCAAAAAAACGTAAGTCAGTCATTTGGCAGCTTTCATGCTTCTAGTGTTCAAAGAAACAATTCGACCAACAGAAAATCCTATTTACCTGACCTACATGTGCTCTAATCAGTTCATGTCAGCTAAATGTACTGTAGGCAGTAACCTATAATAACCAACAATCAAGGAAGATCACACACACAAAATTAGATTGTTTCCTTAGAATTGCTTACAGCATTCAATAATTTGGCTTAAGATTTGGCTGTCCTAAACGTGGTAAAACGAATCTTAGGATGTGTTCTCACTGCAGCTACACTATTACCCTGCAAACATGGTAAGCTTAATCAATCTTGTATAAGGTGGGGAATGGAGAGGTGCTGGGTGTGGAAGAAGTGCCGGTTTAGCAGTGGAGGAACGAAATTGACTGGAGTTGGTTTTCCTATCCTGCCTGTAAAGAGAAAAACAGAGTGCACTGGATAGTGCAGATGACTGCCCTCCTTTAATAAATAAAAATGATGAAAATTGTGATGACTTGATCAGAGCATATCACAAATAAAAATAAATCCCTTTGGGTTTCAGGTCACAACTTTATGGTGTAGAACCAATTTTCACTGAAGAGCTTGTTTTAGGGCCCTACCCATTCATTAAGGAGGCTCTGGTGAAGGGGAAGGGTCCCAAAACAGCCTTGAAACACCATGATAGTGCATGATAGTGCATCTTCCCTGATATGTCTACTTCAGCTTTTGCCACCTTGGTTACTACTTATCTGTTTGCCAATTCTTCAGTATAAGTAAGTTGTACATCTTTAAGATATCACCTACCACTTCCTGGGAACTCTTTGTACATGTGATATACACCAATTAAGTCATAACTTTGTATGTGCAATTTTATTTATATTTGATTCATTAAAAGCTGATGTTTCTGTGTTGTCCAGTGCAATCTGTTTACTTTCATTTTATTTGGCCTTTGGATAATTACAGAGCATGTAAGGATGTGTAATTTTTCCTAAACTAAGCCCCAGTGAGTCATGGATCATTTAAAGATTATTATTTTTTGTTTCTACCTGACTGTTTCCTCTAGTCAGAATTTACTAACACAAATATTACATTGGCACTGTATCTGTCCAAATATAAATATATTAGGTTCCTGATAAAACTGCCATCACTTTCCTATGAATTCCCTGAACCAATAAAGGCATTTTAACTGCCATCACTTTCCTATGAATTCCCTGAACCAATAAAGACATTTTAACTGCCATCACTTTGCTATGAATGCCCTGAACCAATAAAGGCATAAACCTTCCCACCTGCATAAGATGTGTAATTATCATGTAGCTTCATGGTGTTGTTTGTTGGTCTGTATGGACAGTCTATAGTATAGTACATCTTCACAATCCTGTGTCAGAAACATTGGTTTATTTGAAACATGAGGCATATGGTATGACACTGCACAGGTTAATGCATGACCTCTGTCTGAGAATTGCATTTTCTTGTGAAGGAACGACATATGCCACAACCCCTACATCTCTCTATCAGTCTAGTGATGGTGCAACAGAGAACAATTAACAGAGCTTACTAAGTTTTCTTTATAAAACATTTGTGATACAACACAGAGAAATGGCTAGGGATGCATGTGACCCGGAACAAGAGTTTGCTTGTGTTGGTGGATAGTAAAAAAAGAGGTGGATTAATACATGGAGATAGGGGAATTAATTAGTCATGACACTACAAACTGCCGCCACAAAATGTGAGCCCATCATTACAAGGTAAGGCAAACAAAAGACTGCATACTGCATTCAAATATGATTTGTAAACAACATACTGTATACTGTATTTGCTTGGTAAAAGAGTATGCATGGCAATATTTCTTGTTCTTTTTATGTATTTTTGCTTAAATGCATTTAAAATGTTTTTTGTTGTTTTACTAAGGTATTAGTGCAGTTATATAGTCCATGTTATTTGCTTGTCTTACCTTGGACTCATGCGTAGTGCTTGCAGTTTGTACTGTCATGGCTGATCGATTCCCCTATATCCATGTTTTAACCCACCTAGGGACAGACAACTTCTTGTTTTTGGTCATACAATGTACAGTGCATGCTTTCCTTTTTTTGTATTGCTTCTCAAATGTGGGAGGGCTAATGTGATGAAACATATCTCTTCTTTTCATTGCTGTGCCTATTTGTGCTCGCTGAACACTAGATAGAAAGACCCAAGGATTGTGGGATACATAGGGGGTTATTTACGAAAGGCAAATCCACTTTGCACTACAAGTGCACTTCCAAGTGCAATGCAAATGCACTTGGAAGTGCAGTTGCTGTAGATCTGAGGGGGACATACAAGGAAAATAAACAAAAGCATTTTTGCTTGCACATGATTGGATGATAAAATCAGCAGAGCTTCTCCTAATTTCAGAGCTTCCCCTCAGATCCATAGCGACTGCACTTTCAAGTGCACATTAGTAGTGCAGAGTGGATTTCCCTTTAGTAAATCAACCCCATAGTGTATTTACTGAATAATTACTCCACTATAAAATGTGTGTACAGGGCTACAAATGACGCAATGCAACTACATGATCACTGAGTGGATTTATAAAGGAACCTGTGCTTATTCACTTTCAACAGACCACATGTATATACTTAAAAAAAAAACTTTGAACAAAATGATATTTTTTTATATATTAACTCCTCCATTAACCACTTCCTGCTTGGCCTATAGCAGAATGACAGCTGGGCGGTGGTTCTGTTATCCTGACTGGGCGTCATATGACTTCCAGCAGGATAACATGCCAACACGCCTGTGGGGGTGCTCAGCGTGCCAATCAGAGGTGCTGTCTGTCAGTCTGACACACTGCATCTCCGATAGTGGTATGCAGGGCCGCCATCAGGGGGGTACAGGAAGTACACCTGTAGGGGCCCGGAGGTCCACAGGGGCCCGGATGGCAACCCCTCTTTTTTTTCTTTTTTTTTTAGAATTTTTTTTTTTTTTTATATATTTATTTTTTCTTTTTTATTAAAGGGCACAGAGGTATATATATATATATATATATATATATATATATATATATATATATATATATATATATATATATATATATATATATATATATATATATATATCATTTTTTTATATATATTTTTTTATTAAAGTGCTCAGAGGTCCCCAGGGCCCCATGTGGAAACCCCCCTTTTTTATTTTTTTTTTTATAAATGTTTATTTTTTAGATATTTTATTTTCTTAAAGGGCCCAGAGGTTTCTTTTTTTTCTTTTTATTATAGGGCCCAGAGGTCCCCAGGGCCCGGGTGGCTAACCCCCTTTTTTTATATATATATATATATTTTTCTTTATTTCTTCTTTTTTTTGTAAAGGCCCCCCCCCGTTTCTCAATTTGCGGCAGCCCCCCGCTTCTCAATTTCAGACGACAGCACCCCCCCCGGTTCTCTGCTCCAGGGGGCCCATGCCTGAAGCTGTGTAAGGGGCCCCATAACTCCTGATGGCGGCCCTGGTGGTATGAAGCCTCTGACAGAATTTATAACTAAGAGGTTATGTTTCTTGTAATTTTAAGCTTTAATTAGGCCCCAAAACTCAAAGCTGCTGACTAGCAGCCGTGGGTATTGGGGATTTTTATGTATTTTGCAGTGAATTGCCCATCACATTTGCACTTTTCTTTTGAGTTTTAAATGAATGAGCTGCTTGACATTTTCTCTTCAGTTTGAACATTACTAATATGTCAGTTAAGAGGGATCCTTGCAAGTGATAACCTGCATTCCTGAGCAATGAAATCACTTGGTCTTCCTGTAAGATGTATCACTGTGTTTTAAAATCTCTAAATCATTTAAAGTCCCTTTTCTATAAACAAAAAAAAAGAAAAAAAGGGGAACAAATCTTCTGATGTGTGTAAGCCAATTTAGCATCACTGTGCCAGTGTAAGCAGTGATGGTAATTTTCTGTTATCACCGTGTTTATTTATTTATTTATCACAGTAACTGAAATTTAGTAGTATTTGTTTACATTTTATTTGACAGAAATCATCCGGATATAACATTTAAATGTTATCTTTAAATATTACATCACTGATTCTAAATCAAGATCAGGTAGTTACATATGATAAGCCAATCCACTAAAAAGCACACTTATCTGAAACCACAGGGCACCAGAAACAGACCCCTTATGTGTACTGGAGGTGTTTAAAAGCCCAATGAACTTTTAACCTTAGGATCTCAACTTGAAGTGAAATAGAGCCAAGACTATACATACTTAAGCATTTTCATATTTTAAACAAGCAGTAAAACACTTTAAATTAGGATTGCACCAATACCAATACTGGTACTAAGCATTTGCATGAGTATTGGTACTTGTGCAAATGCTCCAATACCTTAAACCAATACTTTCAAGCAGGGGGACCCCACTGACAGCTGAAATGTAAAAACAATTAAAATAAAGCTGGAAATTATTGATTGTTAAGGTGCGGGGCTGCGACCGCCTTAACTACTGATGACTCATTCAGCTGTCAGTGGGGTTCCCCTGTTGACAGTTGAAGTGTAAATGAAGTCCCGGCAATTGGAGATGTCAAAAAAAGAAGCAGCCAGACAATGTTTTCCAAAATAACAGATACAAATAAACATTGTTTCATTTTGTATCTTTCTGTTTCATCTTCAGATCAAAGGCATGAACTTTGATCTGCAGATGAAGTCAATTTAAAGCAACTTGTCAAGTAAAACCTTTATTTTTTATTAAATGTTCCTCTGTTTAACCCCTTATTGACCTTTAATTTACTCTAATAAGCCTTAATTAGCTTTGTATTCTCCTTCTTTTTTCGTTTTGTTCATTTCTACTTTATAAACTATTGTGTCTGTATGTTTGCTTTGTTCGTTAATATGTTTACATATTTAACATATATTCACATGTTTCACATTGAAAAAAGCATATTTAAAAAATAAAAAATACAATTTTAATTTGTAAATAACTTTTCAATGCTTTGTACCATTGCTGAGAGCTGAAGTGTAAACAAAACAGTTGCGGTAGGTATTGGTAATTGTCATTGGCGTATACATAAAAAAAAATATTGGTACTCATACTTGTTGTAAAAAAATGGTGCATCCCTACTTTGAATCATTCCTTGTTTACCTCTAGCGTTTACCGCTAGACATTGTGCTGAAATGTATTTTCAGAGTTCACAGGTAAGGCACAGAAATCTTGTATTTTTTTTTGCAGTTACAGCTAAAGTAAAATAGTTACAACAATGACAACAAGGAAGCAAAGAATCATCATTGGATTGAGATCTGGTGACTGTGGAGGCTATTGGAGCACAGTGATATCATTGTCATGTTCAAGAAATCAGTCTGAGATAATTTGAGCTTTGTGTCATGGTGCAGAACCCTGCTGGAAGTAGCAATCAGAAGATGGGTACACTGTAGTCATAAAGGGATGGACATGGTCAGCAACAATACTCAGGTAGGCCGTGGTATTTAAACAACGCTCAATTGGTACTTAGGGGCCCAAAGTGTGTCAAGAAAATATCCCCCCCACTATTACACCACCACTAGCCTGAACTGTTGATACAAGGCAGGATGGATCCATGATTTCATATCATTTACGCCAAATTCTGACCCTACCATCTGAATGTCACAGCTGAAATCAAGACTCTTCAGGCAAGGCAACGTTTTTCCAATATTATATTGTCCAATTTTGTGAGCCTGTGCTAATTGTAGCCTCAGGTTCCTGTTCTTAGCTGACAGGAGTGACACCCAGTGAAGTCTTCAGCTGCTGTAGCCCATCTGCTTCAGGCTGCATTCACACCTGAGCGTAAAACCCAGAATAAACACCTTAAAAAGGCCCACCAAAAAGCAAAATCCCATTAATTTCAATGGCACTTGTTCACATCTTAGCATTTTGTCACCTGAAACAAAAGACCTGAAAAATACCCTTAGCTCAAAAAAGAACAAGAGCTTCTGTGGGGCATATTACAGGCGTTTTTCTGGTATTTACATTGGTGACCTGAAAAAAATCACGGAAAAATTGCGGTAAAAACTAGACTTTGAAATGCTCAGGTGTGAATGCAGCCTTAGACCCCTTTCACACTTGTACGACTTGTCCTGCGATTTGGGACTGCAAAGTCGCATGACAAATCAGTCCCCATGATTTCCGATGACAACCATTATTAGTACTAATATTAAAATATAATAGTAATAATATCATATCAGTACGACTTCAAGTTGTGCTGACTTCAAAGTAGTCCCTGCTTTTGACTTTGATGTGAGTTACACAGGCATTCCCTGAAATCAAGGCAAAAATCGAATCAAAATTGAGTCAAAATTGCCGGCCGCAAAATCATGCAACTTTGAAGTCGCGGTAGTGTGAAAGGGGCCTTAAGGTTCAATGTGTTGAGCGTTCAGAGATGGTATTCTGAATACCTTGGTTGTAACAAGTGGTTATTTGAGTTACTGCTGCCTTTCTTTCATCTTAAACCAGTCTGCCCATTCTTCTCTGACCTCTAACATTAACAACGCATTGTAGTCCACATTCATGTCACCTAAATCCCCTTTCTTCTCCATTCTGATGCTCGGTTTGAACTCCAGCAAGTTATCTTCACCACATCTGGATGCCTAAATACATTGAGTTGCTGCCATGTGATTTGCTGATTAGCAATTTATGTTACCAAGCAATCGAACAGGTGTACCTAATAAAGTGGCTGGCGATTGTATAAGGAAGCAGGGATGGGAAAAAGACCCTTGAATCCATATCCCCTGGGGACCAGAGGGTATGAAGGACAAATGTAGAAGAAAGCAAGTGAGCTGATATCGTCAAACCAATCTAATTGGACCGAGGATCATAGCATATTTATAATCAGGAGGGGGGCACTGGGGAGAGAAACCTGTTAGTTCAAGCCTATAAATTTAAATAAAAGAGGAAAAACTAGGGCAGTAGATTTCCAAAGCAAGTGGTTGCAGGCAAAACCTCAGAGTGTAAGGTTGAGTATGAAGAAGAATACAGTACAAAGAGTTCACTGATCAGACAAAGGTATTGACCTATTTTCCAGATAATGGTAGTACGTAAGAGGGATATTTCAGTAGCATCTATGAAAGGCTGCTACCAGAGAGCAAAGTGTTTTGCAGAACCAGAAGTGTGTGTTAGCAAGTCAATTTGTTCCCTATAGAATAAGAGCTTTAGTTCCCTCTTCAATAGTTGGAGCTTGTGGGGAGGTCCAATGCTTCAGAGTGAGCCTCCAAGCCACCAGTTAGCAGATGAATTACCACTGTGGAACATGTTGTGGATGATTTAATGGCTGTCCCTCTGAACCAGGCCGCTGGCACAGAACAGGAGGAGAACCGGATACTTAGGTATCATGGGCCAGATTCACAAAGCACTTACGCCGATGGATATGCGCCGATAGAGATGCGCGGCGTAATTGAAAAATGCGCCTGATCCTCAAAACGAAATACGCCTGAAAAAACATTTGTTTCCGTCCTACCTAAAACAATTACACCGGCGCTTCTTCGAGCGCAAAATACGGTAGACACACCATTGATTTGCTAGGCAAAGATGCAAATGAGGGAGATAAGGCGATCCACAAAATTAAGTGTGTGCGGCGTAGGCTACGCCCTGTGCGCATCTGTTAGTTTCCGGCGTAAATGATATGAAATCATGTAAAGATACACTTTATAAAAGCTGCCCTAACTTTGCTCCAGCCGTGTAAATGTCAGCTAAAGCAACACCATTAAGGAAGAGCTGAGCAAACACACTTGCCGGACTAAAATCTGCATGCCACCATGCCAGGGGCATCCATGCTCATAACTATACTAGTGACTTTAGTAACCGAGGGTACCCCCTCTTCTGAGGGAACAGAAGTCAGGAGACGCCTCGCAGAATGCATCTTTGCACAGTAAGCACACACATTAATCATGGCACAATGAGAATGCACGCATGCACACCCACTGTGGTCCCTAGCAGTAACCACACACTTGGATCCACACACTTGGCACATATTCCCTTCCCCCCCACACATGCTACTCACCAGATGGAAATAAAAAAAAACTTACCTGTCCTCACAGGATCATCTGATTCAAAGCCAGGCAGGCCCACCACTTGCTGGCTGTGGAAGCAACGGGCCACCGCAAGTTCCTCCTCAGTCCACCTTACAGTGCAGGGTGGGCCTCCTCCAGTGCCCCTGGCATGGGTTGCTTGCTTGGCCATCTTCTCACGGACCAAACTCCTCAGATCATTGATCTTCTTCTTAATCCCACTGGGGGTCCTTGTCTCCCCCCCTCCGCATTGATCTGATCTGTAATCTCTTGGATTATTGCCCTCTTCCCGGCTGTCAGGGCCAAAAATCTCCCATATTGGGTGATCGCCCTGGCCATTAAGTGCTTCTCTCGCACCGAGAAGTTTAATTGTCTTCTCTTAGGTGCCATCTCACAACACAGCACTCAGCAACAAACAGACACTAAATTCAAACAGAACAAACAAACACAAAAACACACAGAACAAACAGACAAAAAGACACAGAACAGACAGCCAAAAAGACACAGAACAGACAGCCAAAAAGACACAGAACAGACAGCCAAAAAGACACAGAACAGACACACACAAAAATCAGACAGCAAAAAAACAAAAACACAAGCAGACAGCTAATACAAATTCAAACAAAAAACACAGAAGAAACAGACACAAAAAACACTCCGAAAATACACACACCTACTACAACCTCCTACTACAATAAATCTTTAATATAACACTACACTCACCAACAAACAGCCACAGACAACAGAGCAAAAGACACTTGATTTAGGAAGGGAAACACAGGGATGTACTTTTGCAAGGGAAGTGCGTTTGTCTGGGGCTATTTAAGCACAGAGCGATTCTCAAACTAAGTATGCTTGGCCTTTTTCCTATCTCACTGATTGCGCCGAGCCGAGTTCTGCACATGCCCAGTGAGGTGCAGATTCGTGCGCGCATGCGCAGTACGGCCGGCCCTTCATTTGCATGGGGTCACGGCTCATTTCAATGGAGCACGCCCACTTCCTTCCCACTTGCAATAACCACGCCTTACGCCTCGGTATTTACGTTGCGCTGGCGCAAATTTGGGCGCAAATGCGCTGTGGATACGGCACTTACATCACAAAATTAAGGCGCCGTAACTTAAATGATATACGTTTGGAGTAACTTAATTTGCGCCGCTCTACGTGAATCTGGGCCCTAGTTTCAGGGCCTCAGGGATGTGAACCGCACAGAGGTGCAGGAGAGATCCTACTTAATAAGGGCCAGATTCACAAAAGAGATGCGACGGTGTATCTCCTGATACGCCGTCGTATCTCTGAGATACGATTGTTGTATCTATGCGCCTGATTCATAGAATCAGGTTACGCATAGATAGCCCTAAGATCCGACAGGTGTAAGTGACTTACACCATCGGATCTTAGGCTGCAATTCTAGGCCGGCCGCTAGGTGGCGATTCCATTGCGGTCGGCGTAGAATATGCAAATGACTAGTTACGCCGATTCACGAACATCCGCTTTGCCCGTCGCTGTAAATTTACGTCGTTTCTGTAGAGATACGCCGCGTAAAACTAAAGCTGCCCTCTAGGTCAGTGGTCATCAACCCTGTCCTCAAGGCCCACTAACAGGCCAGATTTTATGTATTACCTTGGGGAAATGCAGACTAGAATACAGCAATCACTGAGCAGCAAATGATATCACCTGTGATGTATTTCAGTTATCTTGCAAACCTGGCCTGTTAGTGGGCCCTGAGGACAGGGTTGATGACCACTGCTCTAGGTGGTCTAGCCAATGTTAAGTATGGCCGTCGTTCCCGCGTTGAAATTTTAAATTTCACGTCGTTTGCGTAAGTCGTCCGTGAATGGCGCTGGACAACATTTACGTTAACGTCGAAACCAATGACGTCCTTGCGACGTCATTTAGCGCAATGCACGTTGGGAAATTTTAGGGACAGAGCATGCGCAGTACGTTTGGCGTGGGAACGCGCCTAATTCAAATGGTCCCCGCCCCATTCGAATTAGGCGGGCTTGCGCCGGGTGGAATTACGCTACGCCGCCGCAAGTTTACAGGCAAGTGCTTTGTGAATCAAGCACTTACGCTGAAAACTTGCGGCGGTGTAACATAAATGTAATATGTTACGCCGCGCAAGCGTAGGGCGATTTTACGTGAAACTGGCCCTACGTTTCTGGAAATCTGATTATTCTTAGATTGTTATGGAAGTGGTTTTCCAGATCTTCCACCTTTTCTAGGCTGACTGAGCGTATTTGAGAGTGCTGCTTTAAAGTGGCATTGGTCTGGTACAGCTCATCCTCCAGGGTAAAGATGCAAAGTTGTGCCTCATAGAGCCTGGTCTCCCAACTCCTTACAGAGTTGCTCTATGCCCATGGCCACAGCTTTATTCACGGCTGTGGTAATGATAGGTGGATCCGGGAGCCGGGCTGCTCTGTGCAACACCATTGCACAGAGCAGGTAAGTAAAACATGTTTTCTATTTTTATAGAAAAAAAAAACAAGACTTTACAATCACTTTAATGAAGAATGTTGTTGCTTGCTGTCCAGTAGAATGACATAGCTATGTGCCAACATAAATTATCAAAGTGGTAACAGAGATATGTAATGCTGAAGATTATGTATATCATTTTTGGAAAATACCTTAAAGCTTAGCACTACTGATTCTGTTTTTTGAATAATGATTTCTACTTTTACTGTGTACAGTTCATTTATCAGTAAAAATTTGCTATACTCTTTAGCAAACGACGCAGTAATTAGTGGTGGTTTCAGCAATCATAGAATTCATTTTTAATGAATCTAATCAATTTTAATAATCATCAACATAATTTTTTACAGTACGGTTTAGCTGCTTGTCGAATCTTCTTAGAACTTTCAACAGACACCATAAGCCTTTAATGACAGATTCGACGTTTGTATGTTTTTCGCTGCTTCATCAAATCTTCGTCGTTCATGTCAAATGGTCTACCACAACCCTGTCTCTATAATGTCGAATCTTTTCTCTCTATATTGTCGAATCTTTCCTCTCTATGTAGAATAATCTTGGACTAATAGGGCCAGATTCACAAATGAGATACGACAGCGTTTCTCCTGATACGCCGTCGTATCTCTGTTTCTATCTATGCGACTGATTCATAGAATCAGTTACGCATAGATATCCCTAAGATCCGACAGGTGTAATTGTTTTACACTGTCGGATCTTAGGATGCAGTACCGTGGCCGCCGCTGGGGGGAGTTTGCGTCGTAAACCAGCGTCGGGTATGCAAATTAGGAGTTACGGCGGATCCACAACGGTTTTTCGCGTTCGTTACGTCGCCGCTAGTCTAGTTTCCCGTCGCAAAGTTAGTAATTTTTTTTGGTGCCCTAACTTTAGTCAGCAAGCATATTGCTGTCTAAAGTATGGCCGCCGTTCCCGCGTCAAAATTCAAAATTTAACGTCGTTTGCGTAAGCCGTCCGGAAATACGGAAGTACGCTATGCGCGTCGCCGTTCAAAAAAATGACGTCACGGCGCGCAAAGCACGGCGGGAGTTAAGAAACGGACCATGCGCAGTAGGTCCGGCGCGGGAGCGCGCCTAATTTAAATGGCACACGCCCATTTAAATTGGCCCGCCTTGCGCCGGAGGACGTCGGTGTAGTTTTCATCGCAAGTGCTTGATGAATCAGGCACTTGCGATGAAAAATTGCGGCGGTGTAACGTATCTAGGATACGTTACGCCGCCGCGATTCTACGTGAATCTGGCCCATAGAGTTAAGGTTAGGCACATTCGACCACAGATTCGATAGACACATATTGCTATTGTCAGCATCATGTCGAATCTCCTATCTATATCAAACTGCTGTAGCAACGAAAACTTAAATAAAGCATTTTTTTATGTCGGATCTTTCGGATTTTGGATTCTTCGCGTTTGTTTTGGTTTGTTAAAACGATAACGAAAATACCCGAAATTCGGACGAAAGTGCATTTGGATGAAAACTAATGCACATGTCTAGTTTTTACTCCCATTTTTAAGTTCAACTTAATGCATGTTGATAGAAGAGCAGAAACTGGGGAGGTGTCATAATTACCTTGGACATGTTTAATTCTTTATATATGTGTAAATAACTCTATGTAAGCTCTGGGCATTGTCTCCAGCCCCCCATGTCTGAAGACACAACATTGCATGTATGAGGCTGAATCTGAATGTAATCTACTTAAAAAATTTCGGCTGTGTAACTTAAATCCGGCCGGCGCAAGGCATTCCTATTCAAATGGGGCGAGTCCCATTTAAATTAGGCGCGCTCCCGCGTCGGCCGTACTGCGCATGCTCACGACCTAATTTTCCCGACGTGCTTTGCGCGGTTTTACGTTGCGCCGGGTTTTGAGAATCGCGACGGGTGTAAAAAAAAAAATACGAGTTGCGGCGGCAAAAAAAAAAATGAGAAAAAAAAAGACGGCGACGCGGGATAGAAGGGTCTACTTTTACAAGGCCTAAACAGTTTAGGCCTTGTAAAAGCAGCCCTAATTTTACGTTTGCAAACGAATACTTACGGAAAAAAAAACGAAGCTGAAAAGCTTTGTGGATCTCCGTAAGTGCTAATTTGCATACCCCGACGCGGCATTTCGACTCAAAATGCCCCCAGCGGCGGATGCGGTACTGCATCCTAAGATCCGACAGTGTAAGTCCCTTACACATGTCGGATCTTCTGCCTATCTATTGGAAACTGATTTTGTGGATCAGTTCCAAAGATAGAAACAGGGATACGACGGCGTATCAGTAGATACGCCGTCGTATCCCTTTTGTGGATCTGGCCCTTTGTATTGTATTGTGTTAGGAATACTATTATTTCACATTTAGCTATATCTGATAAATTCTGCAGTAAGTATTGTTTTTTTTTAAATAGATGTGGATTTAGTAAAGCAACATTTGTGTTATTTGTCTATTAAGCGTTATGTATTTTTATAATTTGGATAATAATGTGTCTGGAATGAAAAAAACATGACATAGAACTATACACAGTAAACATGTTTTTGTCCAAACCAATTAGGTACTTACAAACAGTAGGTTTAGTTTATATTGCTAATAAACAAAATATTAAAAAAAACTATTTTTAAAAGCGTGCTATAAAAGTATTTTATGTGCTTTCTCACGTGTGTGTTGTTACTCTCAGCCAGATGAGCGGATTTACTTTGATTTTTTAATAAGTATTAATGGAAATTAAAGAGGATTTAGACTGATGGCAGATGGCTAGAGGATTTTGTGGAGGTGTCGTGCATTTGTGAGAATAGTAATATCAACCTCTGGCTCTAAACAAAATGTTAGCTGAGAAATAAACAGACGCTTTTTACTTTTCTAAAACCTCCAAAAAAAGTTGATATTTATTATTTTGTGATGACGTTTTAATGAAGATGGATGCTGAGATTTTTGTCCTTTGCCAACTTGTGAGGCACAGTCAGGTGTAGTGTAGTAAAAAGCCACATTAAGTAAATAGCATAACCACTCAGAACACATTGCCTAAAAGGTTCATGCTTTTGGGTAATAGTGAGAAAACCAATCAAAATTTAGTCTGCCTCTGGTCATAGGCTTGATGGTTAGGTTTTGGCCAAGGCAAGGTAATACTCTCACAGCTAAATGTGACAGCTTCCTGCTTAGGCTCCTATTTGTTAGGAACCTGGCATTCACCAGTACCTCAACAGTCAATGATTCATCACCACTGACCCATTCAGCTTCCAGGTAAATAAAGGCAAGGGTGTGGGGATAGTGTAAAAAAAGGGTGTGTAGTAACCCCAAAATTCATACCAGCCCTTTGGGTGTTGTATGGATTTTAAGGGGAACTGTACAAAAAGAAAACAAAACAAATAGCATGAGGTCCTTCCCCAAAAAAATACTAGGCCCTTAAGGTCTGGTATGGGTTTTAACTACTTTTCGCCCGCCGTATAGTAAAATGAAGGCGGGATGTGCTCTCATTCTGGGACATCATATAATGGCGCCCCAGAACGGCCGCTCCTGTGTGCCCGTGGGTGCACACAGTGCGGCGATCTTAGTAAAGAGCTGATGACATGGCTCTTAACCCATTTGACCGGCTGTGTCCAATCACAGCAGGTCACATGTAAATGAGGAATTGACATTTATCAGCTCTCCTCACTTGAGCTGATGAGCTCAAGGTGAGCTGATCAGTGGCATCTCCTCGCAGGGGAGACATCTACAGGATTACAATAAAACCCCAGCAGTGCCCATCAGTGACACCAATCAGTGCACATTATTGCTGGCAGTCAGTGCTGCCTTTCAGTGCCCATCAATGTCTGCTCGTCAGTGCTGCCCATCAGTGCGCTGGTCAGTGCCCAACAGTGCTGCCCATCAGTGCTGCCCATCAGTGCCCCATCAGTGCTGCCTATCGGTGCCACTTATCTGTCAGTGCCCACCAGTGCCGTCTATCAGTGCACATCAAGAGCTGTAAAATGTGGAACAGACTCCCTCCAGAGGTGGTTCTGGCCAGCTCAGTAGATTGCTTTAAGAAAGGCCTGGATACTTTCCTAAATGTACATAAAATAACTGAGTACTAAGATTTGTAGGTAAAGTTGATCCAGGGTAAATTCGATTGCCTCTCGGGGGATCAGGAAGGAATTTTTACCCCTGCTGTAGCAAATTGGATCATGCTCTGCTGGGGTTTTTTGCCTTCCTCTGGATCAACTGTGGGTATGGAGTTGGGTGTATGGGATTGTACTGTGTTTTTTTATTTTGTTTGTTTATTTTTTGTGGTTGAACTGGATGGACTTGTGTCTTTTTTCAACTATGTAACTATGTAACATCAGTGCCACCTATCAATGCCCATCACTGCTGCCTACCAGTGCTCATCAGTGCCACATATCAGTTCCACTAATCAGTGCATATCAGTGCCACCTCATCAGTGCTCATCAGTGCAGTCTATCAGACAGAAACTAAACATTTTTAGCAAAAAAAAAACAGCAGTGATTAAATACCATACCAGCTCTATTTGTTAATTTTTTTTTATAAAAATGTCATATGGGTACAGTGCTGCATGACCGTGCAAATGTCATTCAAAGTATGACAGCGCTAAAAGCTTAACATTGGCCTGGGCAGGAAGGGGGTAAAAGTGCCAAGTAGGCAAGTGTTTAGGGGAAACTCTATGAAAAAAATAGAAAGCACAAGCATAGGGGGCCCCAAAATCCATACCAACATCTTATTTGAGCATGCACCCTCTCCTGAATCATATCAGGCCACATTCCCTCGAAATCGGGAGGGTATCTTGCCAGGAGACCCATGTTGATAAGAAGAAGGGCTTCTTCCCCACAACCCTTGCCCCTAGTTTGTGGAGGTCTGTGGGCAGGGGAAGGCTTATCGGAATCTGAAAGCCCCATTTTAAAATAAGGGGGCCCTCAGATGCCATTTTACCTCATGTTAATGATAAAAGGGTGCATAGTAGTCCAAAAAAAAAGTAAATAGCAAATAAACACACCACATTTTTTGACAAGTCCTGTAATGAAAAACAAACAAACAAACAAACAAAAAAAAAACACATTGTCATAGTGTAGATAAAAAAATCAATGATTTAAAAAAATAATCCAATTATTTTAAATTTAAATTATATATTTTTTATTTTTATCAAATTTATTGTAATAGAATACTTGGAGTAAATATCTATCTAAAGATAGTTTTCTATTTAAGATACATTAATAACTAAATGTATTCAGCATGACATGGACCTTAGTTATGTACATTTTTTGGTAAACTCATTCAATGAATCCAAGCTCTGCAAGCTGTGAGAACATGCACTGCATTTCACAGTAACCATGAGATAAAACAAAGTTCATAAATTTCCCTTTATCCCATTGTTCTATGTACACTTAAAACTGTATGATTCAATTGGTTCTGATATCGCTGTTTTACTAACCTGACAGCTTATTATTCTAAATAGGAAACCTTAATTGTGTTTGCAAATATTAAAGATTCTAACTACCAGCAAGAATAAGTCATTACGTTTAAAGAGCACCTGTAATTTCAGATCCATCATGGTAGCACCTGTTAGCGGCCATCCAATCACCTGCTGGTGCCACGTCCCTCACCTTGTTGTGTCACTGCCACATCACCAGCTGCCCCATTAAAGTAAGTGGGACTGCCGAGTCAACAGCGGGTCAGGGGAGGAGCCACTGTGGGACAGAGATGACAGTTGCTCTTTAAAAATTATGATTTAAATCAAGTTAATTTAAATCAAGCCTTTTCACATGTGATTTAAATCATGATCTAAATCATGATTTCAATGGACTTATTTAAATCAAATCCACCCTGCATTGTCATCAATAGTCATCCAGTGTAAATAGATGGACTCCCGCGCTGTCAGTAAGCTAAACTAGGGGGCACTGCTGCAGACACCTGGTGAACTGTCCTAGTCAGAAAAAAGTGTCAAATGAATAAATAATGATGTCTGCGCTGTGTGACTCAAAGGGTGAAGGGACGGTGGGACTGATGGACGCACTAATAATGTGAAACACAATGAACCTGTGAAATACACAATATAAAGCAATACTAAAGCAAGGAACATCAAAAAAATCTTCAAAATACATACAATGTAAAACGTGACTCAAAAAAATAACAGATGTGATAAAGTGAATGAGACAAAAAATGTAGAATTTGTACAGAAAGTCTCTGTGTGGTGATCCCAAAGCCAAGTACAAGTGTTGGAAGGAGATAAAATCTTCAGTGCAAACACCTCTTGTGCTTCCTAGCAGCTCACCTCACAGCTGTAGCACGGACAGCTCAAACAATCCTTAAATAAACACTCAGTGGATAGTGCGATTAGGCTAATATATAGCTAAGGAATTCCGAGCCAGATGTAATTCTCTGAGGCCCCCTCTGTGATGAAATAATCTCACAGCAATGCACTCACTCAGAGAAAAGTAATAGTGGGCGTATCTCCAATGAACGCCAAGTTCGTAAAAGCCTCCTATGTGCCTCTGCTTGTTCCTCTTTTGTCTTCCAGTGGCATCAGGTTACAGTTCAGTTGGTGATAGTAAAATACAAAGAAGGAAGACACATTGCATAATCCCGCAAGGTAAATTTTGTATTTAATAGGAAAATAGATTATAAAAACTCAAATAAATAGCAGCTAAACGGTTTGAATCCTCCATGAGCTACGAGCTTGTCTCCTACCATCAGGTAATGCTCAATCTAGTGCTCCAATCCTGACGCGTATCGTCATCACGTGACTTCATCAGGGGATACCACTAGATACAGTCAATGGGCTTAAATAGTCTGCAGAATTTAACGCATGTCGGCCATTTTCTAGAAGCCCGCTGTGGCTTAGTCTATAGCTGAGCAACACAGTGTGTTCTCCGCCATTTTGTCTGAGTCTCAGACAGTAATGGACCTGAAAAAAAGGTGATGCAGATCCTCATCAATCACGATGAGCAAAACCCTTTGACCATCAGAAGGAAAAGGACATGCTGATTCCCCCCAAATAAACTGCCCTGCAGACCCCCACAACCACTGGGCTAGGGATTAGGGATGAGCTTCGTATTCGAGTCGAACTCATGTTCGACTTGAACATCGTATGTTCGATTGTTCGTCGAATTACGAACGTTTTTGGCCGTTCGCGCCAAATTCGAGTTACGTTTCACAGCCCATAATTCACTGCGGCATCGCAGTGCATTGCTGGCTGATGATTGGCCAAGTATGCACTATGACCCACATGCTTGGCCAATCACAGCTTGCAATAAACGGAGAGCCATAATTGGCCAAAGCCAGGGTGGCTTTGGCCAATTATGGCTCAGGGAGTTTAGTACACGCCCCACACTTTAAAAGGCCGACTGCAGGTCGGCCTTGTGTAGTGTGTTGCAGTGTTACAGTGTAAAGTTACAGTGTGTAGAGGATATATATGCATCCCAGGTCTTGTATATATATATATATATATATATATATATATATATATATATATACACTGTATAGTTTAGCTAGATCAGCTCTTCCTGATTTACTGGCAGGCAGGTGATTGTGCTAGCTGCAGTATTCTCACGTGGTGTCCTCTGCAGTGTGCACCATAAAGCTACGTGGTGTGTACTGCCCGTGTCCTCTGTAGTTTGCACCTAAAGCTACTTGGTGTTTACTGCCCGTGTCCTCTGCAGTTTGCACCTAAAGCTACGTGGCGTGTACTGCCCGTGTCCTTTGCAGTTTGCACCTAAAGCTACGTAGTGTGTGTACTGCCTTTGTCCTCTGCAGTTTGCACCTAAAGCTACTTGGTGTGTACTGCCCGTGTCCTCTGCAGATTGCACCTAAAGCTACTTAGTGTGTACTACCCGTGTCCTCTGCAGTGTGCACCATAAAGCTACGTGGTGTGTACTGCCCGTGTCCTCTGAAGTTTGCACCTAAAGCTACGTAGTGTGTGTACTGACTTTGTCCTCTGTAGTTTGCACCTAAAGCTACTTGGTGTGTACTGCCTTTGTCGTCTGCAGTTTGCACTTAAAGCTACGTAGTGTGTGTACTGCTTTTGTCCTCTGCAGTTTGCACCTAAAGCTACATAGTGTGTGTACTGCCTTTGTCCTCTGCAGTTTGCACCTAAAGCTACGTGGCGTGTACTGCCCGTGTCCTTTGCAGTTTGCACCTAAAGCTACGTAGTGTGTGTACTGCCTTTGTCCTCTGCAGTGTGCACCATAAAGCTACGTGGTGTGTACTGCCCGTGTCCTCTGAAGTTTGCACCTAAAGCTACGTAGTGTGTGTACTGACTTTGTCCTCTGTAGTTTGCACCTAAAGCTACTTGGTGTGTACTGCCTTTGTCGTCTGCAGTTTGCACTTAAAGCTACGTAGTGTGTGTACTGCTTTTGTCCTCTGCAGTTTGCACCTAAAGCTACATAGTGTGTGTACTGCCTTTGTCCTCTGCAGTTTGCACCTAAAGCTACTTGGTGTGTACTGCCCGTGTCCTCTGCAGTAGGGATGAGCTTCGAGTTCGAGTCGAACTCATGTTCGACTCGAACATTGCCTGTTCGCCTGTTCGGCGAACAACGAACAATTAGGGGTGTTAGCGGCAAATTCGAAAAGCCGCGGAACACCCTGTTAAAGTCTATGGGAGAAATCTAAAGTGTTAATTTTAAAAGCTAATATGCAATTTATTGTCCTAAAAAGTGTTTGGGGACCTGGGTCCTGTCCCAGGAAACATGTATCAATGCAAAAAATTTTTTTTAAAAACGGGAGCAGTGAATTTAATAATGCTAAAAGTGAAACAATAAAAGTGTAATATTACTTTAAATTTCGTACCTGGGGGGGTGTAAAATCAGCATGTGAAAAAGTGCATGTTTGCCGTACATCCCCAAACACTTTTTAGGACAATAACTTGCATATTAGCCTTTAAAATTAACACTTTAGATTTCAAATGTTCGAGTCCCATAGACTTTAACGGGGTTCTAAAGTTCACATGAACATTTGGTGTGTTCGCAAGTTCTGATGCGAACCGAACAGGGGGGTGTTCGGCTCATCCTTCCTCTGCAGATTGCACCTAAAGCTACTTAGTGTGTACTGCCCATGTCCTCTGCAGTGTGCACCTAAAGCTACGTGGTGTGTGTACTGTCTGTGTCTGTGCTATTTTTCTCAATGATTTTCATCCATATTGCAGGGACCAGACATTACATTAAAGCCACAAGCAGTTTTAAATGACCTTTTTCTTATAGTAATCTCATTTTGTGCAGGGACAGTTCTAAACACGTGCCACTTCACAGGCATACTATAGACACCCAGCAGGTACAACATTTAAAGTAATTTTTCATTATTTTTTTTTTGGATTTTAGCATCATTAAAATCACTGCTCCAGAAAAAAACAACCGTTTTTAAAACTTTTTTTCCATTGATACATGTTCCCTGGGGCAGGACCCGGGTTCTCAAAGACGTTTTATGACAATAACTTGCATATTAGGCTTTAAAATGAGCGCTTTTGAATTTGAACGTTCGAGTCCCATAGACGTCAATGGGGTTCCAAATGTTCGCGCGAACGGTCGGTCCGTTCGAAGGTTCTGGTGCGAACTGAACGGGGGGGTGTTCAGCTCATCCCTACTAGGGATGTGGGGAAGAAGCATTTGTCCTCATTAACATGGGGAAAAGGTGCCTTGCCAGGGGGTGAAACTCTCAATTTGGAATTCTCCCTTACTTTCTGTCCAAGTGACAAGTTGCTAGAACAAATAGAGAGTGTGAATATCTACAGGGACCTTGAGGACAGCAATGACACAAACTTATTTCTATGGTATATGGTATTCCCTATTCGAGAAGTGGTTGCTTCTAGGACATAGGGTAAAATGAGTTGGAATGAGCTAAATGAAGCAGACAAACTTAACTACAAATCTAAAGTTTACAGTATACATAGTTCAGCCATGAACTATTTTAGCTTTTTCACAGTGTAAATCAATAACTACATTAATCTATCACTAGATATACAGGTGACAAAATATTTTTTATTAAGGAATTTCATATTCTGTTTTTGCCACTGGCGTTATTAATAAAAATAAACTAGTAGTGTCAAGGGACTACAGTAAATCAAGAGAATAAAATATCATTATTTGTTGGCAATTTAATTTTGATTTCAATCTCAGGAAATGAATGCACAACTGAAATGAATTTCAATGAAATGCAATATGTAGGTTCTTTTTCTTTGTGACACTTTTCAGTTTGGATTGTTAATAAAGTGTAAACTGAATTCTAAATATGGAAACAAGACAAGATAAAAAAGAATATATATATATATATATATATATATATATATATATATATATATATATATATATATATATATATATATATATATATATATTACTTTGTTTCTCTCCCATTATGTTACTATTTTCAGTAAAGTGATCAGCATAGTTGAGAAATGCATTATAATTTATATTCTTTTAAATGTGTTGTAATGTATTTTAGGTGCTTGAACTAGACGTTGAAGACCTTTAAATAATATTAAAAAGAATAACACATAAAAAATAATATTTCAGCAAAAAACATCTGGACGAATCAGTCATTCCAGGCCAGGTCAAGTTTTTTTCTAGACATGATTGACTGCAGATAACAAAAGGTTTTAGCCATAATATAAATCTTTGCATATCTTCTTTAAGCCATTTGTCCCCCAGAAATTCAAGGGCAGATTTACCTTCTACATGACCTCATGTAAAAAAAACAGGTATGGTGCTATACCATTAATTACCATTAAATAATTTCCTATAGAATGATCACACATGTGATGCTCAAGCTAATGCAAATTAACACCCAATTTAGATAAGGGTAAATGCATGAACTGATATTCCTACCAACACTAGGAAAAAGCACTAGCTGCCTGGGGACATCACAGTAAAACTGATTGGAGCTGTAAGTACACCATGGACCTTGCCATGCATGAATTGTCATAAGACACATCACAAAATTCTCTTTAACAAATTTCATGCTCCATTTCTTCTCTCATGTAAAATGCAAAAAAGTTCCTTTTAATTAAAGTGTCAAAAGATGTGCAAGAAGATTTTTATCGCCAGCTCCACCAGACCAGATAAACCCCAACATCACCACAAATCAGATGTTCACCACCAAAACTAATCACCAGAGGTATTTTCTCGATAACTATGAACTAGTCACAAATGCATTAATATCATCACAGGGTTTCCCGTGACGCGTCAGAGGGGACGGGGTCACACGTCATGGGTGGCCCCTGCCCTCAGTTATAAAAGAACTGTCAAACAGCTTGCGCGTCATTAGGCCGGGTGCCTCCGATGCAGGGAGGACTGTGCGCCGTTCCTCGCTGGAGTGGAGAGCATCACTGGAGAATGGATCATCGCTGGACATCGAGAATGGATTACAATGCTGGACAGACTGAATTACATCGCTGGAATGTTTTTTTTTATTTTTTTATTTTTAATAAAGGACTTGTCCCAAACCGTCTCCTGTAATTTTTAACATTTTCACACTTTTTCTTTGTGTAATGGTAGGGGTACAATGTACCCCTTACCAATTCACATAGGGGGGGGATCTGGAGTTCCCCTTTTGTTAAAGGGGTCTTTCAGATTCCAATAAGCCCCCTGCTCGCAGACCCCCACAACCACCAGGCAAGGGTTGTGGGGATGAGGCCCTTGTCCCCATCAACACGGGGGACATCCTCCCCATGTTGAGGGCATGTGGCCTGGTATGGTTCAGGAGGGGGTGCTCTCTCATCCCCCCTGCGGCCTGCCAGGTTGCGTGCTAGCATAAGGGTCTGGTATGGATTTTTGGGGGGGAACCCCACGCCATTGTTTTTAATGGTGCAGGGTTCCCCTTAATATCCATACCAGATCTGAAGGGCCTGATATGGAATTAGTTGGGGACCCCACACTTTTTTTTTCATTTTGGTTCGGGGTTCCTCTTAATATTCATACCAGACCCAAAGGGCCTGGTAATGGACTAAGGGGGGAACCCATGTTGTTTTTTGTCAATGACTTTGATCTGTATTGCCGGGACCCAACAATTCATTATAGCCGCGAGTAGTTTTAAATGTATTTCCTGACACATTCATGGCAGCACACACTGGGGTTGTGACTCCGCCCCCACAACCTGACAGGATTGGTTAGCTATAAATTTGAAGGGGAGACACCCCGCACCATTCTCTTTTTTTATCCTCACCTGACGGATTGGACGGACACGCAAGTAATGCCTCTTACCACACATCGCCCCAGCAGGTTCATGCTTCTCCTGTTTGAAAGTCCCTCCTGTACAGTCTCTAAATGAGCTTTATGGTGGGAACCCCGTTCTGGTGGTCTCAGGGGCACATGGAAGTATACTGGCACATTTGTAGCAAGCTTTAAAGAAGCTTCAATTCTCGCAGTGGCCCCACTTTCTTTCTCTCTTTTCTCTCCAGTATGTGATGCCATGAGTGTATTTTAAACAATTACATTTGCCATCCAGGGGTTTATCCAGATTTTGGTACCTTTTTGTTGGTGTCAGTCCTCGCTGGGCCATGTAGTTCCTCTGTCACCCCCATACTTTCTCGGTCTGGGTCGCCACTCTGCGCATAGGCTCAGCACAATGATAACGCCACCTGTCCCCTCTGCCCTCTTCCAAGAGGGCCCCTGTCGAGCGGGATGTGTCATTGCGCCGCGACGGTGGCGCCGAATTTGAAAGCACAGTCCTACGGCTGTATGCTAGAGGCTGCCGTTCTGCTGCTCTGCTTTGCCAGAGTTAAGATTTCACCAGGTTTGTGCGCAGATGTCCCAGTCCAGCTGGCCATGCCTTACTGACAGCGGAAAAAAATATATTTATAACAAGGGGAAAATATATATAAATTAAATAATTAAATAAATTCCAAAAAAAAACAAAAAACTTTTTAATATATAATTAAATAGATAACATTCATGGGGGGGGAACATATTTTAACGTCTCGCTTTCCCTCTCCTTTCCCTATTTTTCCAGGCTGTCTCTCTGCTATCTCCTCATGAAGGCCACTGCCCTCACAGACCACCATCAGCAAACGAGGTAAGAGGCCGTCCAGAAACTGGTAGTAGAGAAGAGACAAAAAAGAGAGCCTGGCCACTATCGCTACGCACAGGGGGGAGATCAAGCCATGCTTCCAGCAGAAGGTCACGCAGAAGTCGCTCAAGGTCACCCTCTCACTATTATCGCTCAAGACATAGCCACTCGCGTCATAGCCGCTCCCGTCATAGTCGGTACCACTGCAGACGATCACCTTCATCCCACCATGAACGGAGCTATCATACCCGCTCCGCGGCAAATGCTTGCTGGGTATGCAGAGCTCCAGCCTTGCCAGGAAAATTGGCTTGCCGCTCTTGCTTCAATGAAGCAACCAAAGAGAAGGAATCGGATGCCAGAGTGGCTACTGAACTCTTAAGAGAATCACCACAGGGGTCAATTTTGGGAACTACAGCTCCTCTAGTGCACGACCCTACCCCCAGTACATCACCAGCACCCGGATGTTATGCCCAGGCTTCAGAAACCCTATCTGACAATGAGGAGTGCGAGCCGGCATCAGGCTTCCTCTTCTGTTTAGTCAACCATTTGCCCGCCCAGTCAAGGAAGCGATTGGCTGGGAGGAGGATAAGGCAGAACCTTAGAGGGTTTGGAAATATTTGCCGGCGTTAAAAAGGGATCCTGAACGCATTCCCCGTCATCGAAGAGTTGGAAGACCTCATAAAGGATGAGTGGGAGAGATCGGATAAGCGGCCTAGTCTTAGCAACAAGTTTGCAAAATTGTACCCCTTAAAGGAGTCAAAAATCAATCCTTTGATCAATGCACCTACGGTCGATTCATCTTTAATGCGACTCGCTAGACACGTTGCTCTGCCGATTGAGAATGCAGTTATCTTCCGGGATGTACTCGATAGTAAAATCGATCTAGAACTGAAGAAAGCTTACTCTACGGCAGGAAGCGCTTGTAGGCCGGCTATCACCACGGCTGCAGTAGCTAAAGCCATCTCTGCATGGGCAGCTAATGTTGAGAAGTCCATTCTAGAAGGAGCCGACCAGGAGAAAGTAATTTCCTCCCTGCAGGAAATTAAGTTGGCAGGCGACTTCATGGCAGGGGCCTCAGTCGACATAATCAGGTCTTCAGCAAGCGCAATGCTAGCCTCAGTTATGGCAGAAGAGCCTTATGGCTGAAACCCTGAATAGCAGATGCAGCATCAAAATCAAACTGGTGCAAGATTCCATAGGATGGCTCAAATTTATTTGGCACACAGCTGGACTCAGCCATCTCCAAAGTTACCGGAGGAAAATCCGGGCTGATTCCCTCCGATAGGAGACCGAAGTCCCAGTAGGGTCCCGCTTACAGGCATAATCTTCCTGACAAGTACAGGGAAGTTGGACCCTACCGTCCTGGCAGAGAATTCAGGAGGAACTGAAGGAATACTTGACCCTCCTTCACGAGGGTACAGAAAGCCAAGGCCATCACAGCTGGGAAACAGCAGGGGACCTACCTCCAGTTCTGGACCTAAAAAGGCTCAACAAGATGATTAAAGTAGAGGCCTTCAAATTGGAAAGCCTTCAGTCCATTTTGCTGGCGGTGAACGTGGGAGACTGGATGTTATCGGTAGATTTATCGGACACGTACCTTCACGTCCCGATTCATCCCGCCTTTCAAAAGTCCCTTCAGTTCTCAATCAATCAGTGTAATTTCCAATATCAGTGCCTACCATTCGGCATCTGCTCAGCACCCAGAACATTCACCAAAGTGAAGTAAGTGAGTGAGAAGGGGTTGCGAGTCCATCATTATTTGGACGACATCCTGCTCCTGGCAGAAAATCAGGTGACCTTGACTCATCACATGAAAGATATTGCTCACGACCCTGCAAAACTTCGGGTGGCTAGTCAACTGAAAAAAAAAAAGCAGCCTCCAGCCCACGCAAGTCATGGTGTTCCTAGGGGCAGAGTTAAGTACCAGACTAAACCGGGTACAACTCCCTCTAGAGAAGCTGAAACCCTTAGTCCAGAAGGTACAGAAGCTGTTATCATCCAGACGTCTACCGGCCAGAGCATGCCTCAGTATCCTGGGGTCCATGTGTGTGACCATACCCATGGTACAGTGGTCCCAGTGGCACATGCGAGTCTTACAAAACTCCTTCCTCAGCCAGTGGAATGGAACATCAATGCTTCAGACCATCCACATACCAAGTTGGGTAGAGCAATCAATATGGTGGTGGACGCACCCGTTCAACCTCAGGAAGTTCAGACCAATAGTTCTCCCAAGTCCAGAAGTAGTAACATCAGACGCCAGCCAGAGGAGATGGGGGGCACATTACCTGGACCAAGTAGCCCAAGGCCAGTGGCACCTTCGAGCTCAGGACATAGTGTTGAATATTTTAGAGCTCAGGGCAGCCTTTCAAGCTCTCATGGCCTTCGTGCCTCTTCTAGAGGGGAAGAGTGTCCTTATCAGGATGGACAACAAAGTAGCAGTGTCATATATCCAGAGACAGGGAGGCACCAGGAGTCGGACGGTTCTGAAGGAAGTTCGCCCCATACTAGAATGGGCACAAGTGCACCTGTTAGATCTGAGGGCAGTGTATGTCCCGGGAGCACAGAATCTGTTGGCTGACTACCTAAGTCGAGAGACACGTTCCAACAATGAGTGGTCCCTGAACCAACAGGTATTCTCCATTCTTACGGAAACTTGGGGAGTACCAGGAATCGACCTAGCGGCCACACTGAAGAACTCCAAGAGGTTCCTGTCCAGAGCCCATTCTCCATCAGCCAAAGGAACAGACTGCCTAGTCCACCCGTGGAACTGCGAGCTGGGGTACATTTTCCCTCCAACTCCTCTGATTGAGAGATTGCTGTCCCGGCTTCAGAAGTCCACAGTCACGGTTATTGCAGTAATACCAATCTGGACGAGGAGGCCATGGTTTATGATCCTGTTACAACTCAGCATGCAACCTCCAATTCATCTTCCAGTAACCAGGGATCCCCCATATCAAGGGCAATGCTTCCATCCAGACCCAGAGAAGCTGCATCTGGCAGCTTGGAAGTTGAGAGGGTTAGGTTAAGGGAACAAGGATGCTCCCAAGAAGTAATTTTGACCCTAATGCAAGCTAGAAAGAGTTCCACTAATGCCACCTACACTAGGATCTGGGAGAGGTTTGTGTCGATGGCACAGCAAAGAGATTGGAATCCTATCTCCAGAAACATCTCAAATTCTGAAATTTCTTCAGTCAGGGCTTAACGAAGGGCTAAGCTCGGGTACCCTGAAGGTTCAAGTATCCGCCCTTTCCACCAAGACGGGTACTAGATGGGCTCTTTATCCTCTGGTCGCTCAATTTCTGAAGGCCTGCATGAAGATCAGACCACCTAGGAAGCCAGCTTTTCCAACATAGGATCTCACAGTAGTACTAGAGGCCTTGTCAAGTCCACCCTTTTTTCCGTTCAACGTAGTCTCACTATGGAACCTAACTCTAAAGATGACTTCCCTTATTGCTATCATTTCAGATAAAAGGGTGTCAGAGATTCAAGCACTTATGGCTGCGGAACCCTATTTAGTGTTCTTCCCTGACAGAGTGGTACTGAAACCTTCAGACCGGTTTAGACCAAAGGTAGCTTCCTCCTTTCATTTTAACCAGGACATCGTCCTTCCAGCTTTCACTAATGAGAGGGGCGAGCCCCATGCCTTGGATGTCAAGTCAACCATCTCCAGTTGCCTCACAGCTACATCTCATCTGAGGAAGACGGATTCTCTCTTGATTATCCCACATGGGAGCAGACGAAGTCAGGCAGCTACCTCCCGTACCATCGCCTCCTGGCTTGTGAAAGCTATCAAAGAGGCCTATTCCATTCAGCAACGTACGGCTCCGGAGGGCATCAGGGCTCACTTGACTAGGGCAGTGGCCACTTCATGGGCAGCATATTGCGGGATTTCACCGGAGACCATATGCAGAGCAGCAACTTGGTCTTCCCGACACACCTTAATTTCTCACTACAGAGTGGATTCTGCGCACTTGGCTCCTGCCGACTTCGGCAGATCTGTTGTTAGAGCCAACTCCTCAGCACTATAAAGAATAAATATTACTGTTTTCTTGCACCCTCCCGACTGGCGAGTTATTTCCCAGTGTGTGCTGCCATGAATGCGTCAGGAAAATGGAAAATTGTATACTCACCTTTCCGTAATTTTCCTTACCTGACGCATCTTCATGGCAGCACACAGATGCCCACCCTTCTGTTTTGTTTAGTGATGATATATACAGAGAATGGTGCGGGGCAGATCCCCTTCAAATTTATAGCTAATCAATCCTGTCAGGTTGTGGGGGCGGAGTCACAACCCCAGTGTGTGCTGCCATGAAAATGCGTCAGGAAAGGAACATTACGGAAAGGTAAGTATAAAATGTTCCATTTTTTTTCCTTTAGAAATGTCATTTTGTGCAGGGACACATGCACTACTTTACAGGCATACTATAGACACCCCCCCCCCCCCAGGTACAACATTTAAATGAATATTTCACTTTTACATGAAGCATTATTAAAATCACTGCTGCTGAAAAAACTGACATTTTTAAAACTTTTTTGCATTGATACATGTCCCCTGGGGCAGGACCCAGGTCCCCAAACACTTTTTATGACAATAACTTGCATATTAACCTTTAAAATTAGCACTTTTATTTCTCACATAGACTTTTAAAGGTTGTTCCGCGGCTTTCCGAATTCGCCGCGAACCCCGCCCCAAATTGTTTGCTGTTCTGCGAACGGGCGAACGTTCAGTTTTCGAGTCAAACTCATGTTCGACTCAATCAGATAGGCCATCTCTACAGCCCACAAGTACTCACAGTCCACGTGCACTCACAGCACTCATGTTCTCACAGTCCACTTGAACTCACAATCCAGGTGCACTGACAGCACTCATGTACTCACAGTCCACATGCACTCACAGCCCACGTGCACTCACAGCCCATGTGCACTTACAGCCCATGTGCACTCACAATACTCTCAATACACAGGTACTCTGGCACTCACGATACCCAGGTACTCACAATACACCCAACACTCAGGTACTAACAATACACACTCAGTACTCAATACATACACAGATATTAACAATACAACACCCAAGTACTAACACTACACACTCACTACTCAGATACTCACAGTACACAGGTACTCACAATACACACACAATACTCAGGTACTCACAGTACACAGGTACTCACAATAGACACACAATACTCAGGTACTCACAATACACTTACAATACTCAGGTATTTACAATACTCAGGTACTCCCAATGCTCAGGAGCACACAATGCTCAGGTACACACAATACTCAGATCCTCCCAATACTCAGGTCCTCTCAATACTCAGGTACTCATAATTCTCAGGTACGCACAATGCTCAGGTACTCCCAATACTCAGGTACTCCCAATACCCAGGTCCTTCCAATACTCAGGTCCTTCCAATACACAAGTACTCCCAATACTTCCAATACACAGATGCTCACAATGCTCAGGTACACACAGTGCTCAGGTACACAAAATGCTCAAGTACTCCCAATACTCAGGTACTCACAATGCTCAGGTACTCCCAATACTCTGGTACTCACAATACTCAGGTACTCACAATACTCAAGTACACACAATACTCAGGAACTCACAATACTCAGGTACACACAATACTCAGGTACTAACAATACTCAGGTACTCACAATACTCAAGTACACACAATACTCAGGTACTCACAATACTCAGGTACTCACAATACTTAGGTACACACAATACTCAGGTACTCACAATACTCAAGTACACACAATACTCAGCTACTTGCATACACTACCAGTCAGGTTTTGTAGTTTGTGTCTCTGTCACTCTGCACAGCCTCCCCTTTTAATATGACATAGCAGTCAGTCACCTTCAGTCCCGCTTCACTAATCTGTCACACTCTCTCCTGCGGTCTGCAATTTACTTACCTGCCGCCTCTCCCTGTCAGCCTTAGACGTCCCAGTCCTGCTGGATGTTCTCCCGCCGCCTCTGTCCGCATATGTGGGGGGATCCTGTCCCTAATCCTCCCGCTCCACCACCGCAATGTCCAACTCTGCTGCCGCTGTAGGTCTCTGGGTCACCCGCTGTGATCACAGTCGTGGGAGGTCCAGTCCAGTCAGGGGGGACTGGTCCACCATGCTGCCACTCTTGGGGTGGGGGGTCCAGTCCTACGCTCTCTGTCTTCACACTCCCTCTCACACCACACTGTCCCAAACACTGACTTCCACACCAAAATCTCTGCAACAGCTCCACTTAGCTGCTGCACATCTTTCATCTACTATGAATGATGTGATCCTTTCAGACTTAATAAACCGAATCTAAGTATTGTCGTACTGGCACTCAGACATCCATTTAAGGAACTATACCAGATTGCTCCCTTGCAGGATCATATTTTCAGTACAACTGGACCCTGCACATATTCCCCTGTTTGGCAGCATTAGCCAAGATTCAGGGGTTCTACTATCTGTGGTCAGATATATGCAAATGATGTGGACATGTGACTTTTTATTAGCTTGAGTGTATGTTGTGTGATGTGCTACCAATTTTATAGCTAACTTTTTCATTGAATGACTTAATAAACGTTTTCCTGGTGGATACAGTGAGTTGAAATAATTTAATAATATTTTTACATGGGAAAGTTGAGCTAAATCAGGCTTTTATTCTCAGTTACCGTAATGGTTACCGTGGATTTATCAATTAGCATTTTGTTTTTGCACCTGTGCATTTTCAGCCTATTCTCTAACTTATTGCAAAGCACATATTTTGTCTTTCAGAATGAAAATAAACTGTATTAATGACAGTTAATAATCATTGCTAAATAAAAGGAACTACAAATCTGCAGTGACTTCAACTATGCTCCCAGCCCTCTCTTCTCAGTGCTTAGGTTGCTCAGAGCTGTCTATTAATTTCCAGCACTCATCGTTCCGCAGTGGCTCACCTGGTGATCATTTTCTGCTTGTCAGTCCAGGCTACAGCCAGCCCCTTCTGGCTATTTAAACTGACTGGTTCATTCCTTCCATGCCTTCGCCTTGCTCAAACATATCTGGAGACTCTCGGCTGTGTTTCTTTTGAAGACTTGCCTGGCTGACATTCCTTATGGTTCCTGATCCTGCCTGCTGGCTCCCACTACGCTGATTTCTGGCTTCCTGATTTACTGGCTTGTTTGGACTACCCGCTTTGGATACCGGCTATGTTTTGACTATGTTTACTATTTGTACCATTTCTTACATTTCATAAAAATGAGTGATTTTTTACTGCATTTTCTGTCTGATTCGTGGTTCCTGACAACCTGCTTGCATAGTCACATGCATGTGTTTTAAGAGTACAAAAAAAAAAAAAGAAGAATCTGAAGCAGCTTAATTACTGTTTTATAGCATTAACCACCAGGCAGTGAAGAGTAAGCAACATAGCTATTGCTAATTTAGCTAAGATGTGTTTTTATCCTTTCAGTTGTATGCCAAAGAAATAATATGGTAGCTCTACAAACTATTAGTTGAAAGGGTAAACATGAAGGATAGAATAAATAAGGTCAATCTTGCTATAGCTCGGTGCTTCTGTGATTTTCTTTTTAATCAATGCCATTCTGTCAGCTGTCTCTGCAGTATAAATTTATTGATAGATTAAAATTTTAAACTGAAATGGGGAAATGTTATTATAACGTTCTAAAGAAATCAAGATAAATATTCAGTAGAGATGAGTGAATAATGAAAAAATGTACTAAACTATCAGATTACCCAATCTACAGCCACAATCCTGGTCTATTGATCTACCTTTTTGAGCATATACATTGATTCATAATAAAAAGATGAGTGAGTAAAAGAAAAATGATCTCCCTTATTGAGCTAGCAGAGTTGAGACCCTTATAGTCTAATGCTCAATTGGCTTGATGTATAATTTAACTGGTTAAGACCCCATTACGGTTCAGAAACAGTAGAGTACACAACAGCCCCTATACTTCATAGACGAAACCTGCATGCAAAGAGTATATAATCTTCTGGTTTACAAGCCGAATTTTACTCACCTGATAGTACATAATGATGACCCCATATCTATCACCCTCACCCTGTGACATAATTAATGTAAAAACAAGCAATATAGTGTACGTCCTTATTAGTTGCTGTGTTAATAAGGAAGTGTGGAATGTATCTATCATTGCAGAGATGTCACAGGAAAAAACTACAAGTAAATTGCACATA
This sequence comes from Rana temporaria, assembly GCF_905171775.1. Taxonomy (NCBI): domain Eukaryota; kingdom Metazoa; phylum Chordata; class Amphibia; order Anura; family Ranidae; genus Rana; species Rana temporaria. The sequence goes on from NC_053489.1 coordinate 537,074,170, forward strand.
TTGTAAATTCGCCATTCTTATACCTCCTCTGTCCCTAAGAGCTTTGGAATAACCTTATGTCCATCAACACAGAGTGTTGTTTTTACTTTGATTACATTTAAGCAGTGAAAAAAAAAAACGCCTGGTACTTTACTAGGAATGACCGCAAAATTTCATCACACTTGTGCTTGCAGCTTCACCTCTCATTTCACCATTAGCATTGCAAGATGCAATTATGTAATTTAAGCATTTCTGTTTCAGAGCATTTTTTTTATGTTTCACACATATGTTAAAATATGCATTTTTTGCTAGAAATTATTTAAAGCCAACACTGTAATTACATGGTATTTATGCAACTGTTAACAAATCTATATTGTATAGGAAAAAATACACTAAAATGGATTTAGTTGATGTTAAGTAAACTGACGCCAAACATGTCAAGACTTAAAATGCTATATTAGTTTGCTGTTAACAGTGAATGTATTCCCATGTCTGCATGGGGTAATGTTTGTTTTTTTTTCTATAATTTTTTTATTTAACTTTCTGGCTATCACAGCTCTTTGACCACTCTGAACTTGGAAATGTTTATAACCGAGCGATTCCAGGTTCAATAATTGCTCAGCAGATCAGGGAATAGATGTTCACCATCTTCACATTGTTTACCATGGACCTGGGCTCCCTGGAGGAATGGGAGAGCCCAGGAACTATGGGGAAGAGTGAGTCTGGCAAGGGAACATTTTATAGTACAGAAAATGAGTAGCTCTACAGCTACACCAGATCCGTTTTTTGCCAGTTGTTTTTTTTATTATTGAAGAACATTTTCTGTTTCTTTATCTTTTACAAAGAAAGGCATAATTGAGGCATAACAAGCCATGACAAGATATTAAAACTTCAGTTGATAATACATAGAACAGAAAGCTTTCTGTTTAACAACCCTAAGCTCAAATGAGTAATATGCCGAAAGAAAAAAAATAGTTTAGCCTCTACCTCACTGTATAACAAAAACATACAAACAAACAAAGTTAATAATATGATAACTCTAAGACACAAATAAACCATACTTGTAGCCTAATTATAGATAACTATGGAAATCACAAACTTATGGATTAATAGTGGTTCATTAAGGTAAGGTCATTATGATATAAGTCTTTCACAGCTCCACAGGTGCTACAGTGGGCATGTCCAACCAGGCTCCCACATTGTTTTAAATGTTTTGCAGGCAAACCACTTAATGGCTATGAATAACAATACCATTGCTGGCAATACAAAAATGTAAAAAAATGGCATGCCAAGCCACACTAGGCCTTTCGGGTCTGGAACCTTATCCTTATCTGCCCCCATCCTAAAGCACCTTGTCCCCATCAACATGGCCTCTTCTCAGACAACCCTGGGCTGTGGCTCATTTCTTTATTTATTTTTGACACCTTTTTGGTGAATGGGTAGGGGTGCAATATGCCCCATGCTCATTAACATAGGGAGGGGGTCAGGATCTGGGGGTCCAGCCCAAAGCACCCCTCCGTTTTGAGGGTATGTGGCCTGGTATGGTTTAGGAAGGGGGGCACTCACTCATCCCCCCCCCCATTTCCTGTCATTTTCCTTGCCTAATCAGAGCTTAGAATGCACTGTGCAGCGCACAGTACATTGTGGGGCGATTGGCGGGCAAACATGCGATGTTCAGGATGAAATTTTGCTTGGCTCAAACTGTTTGCCCAACTCAAAAATGGATATGTCAACACTGAGATGAGTGTTCTTTAACAAAGAGTGTGTTAAAGACTAGTTACCTGCTATAACATTCAGCTTCCAGCTAAAGGATAGTACCAGTTCAGAAAATTCAGTACCAAATGCAGTAGGTGTTAGGACATCAGCAATCCTGTGGGACCATACAAATAATTTTTTTTTTTGGCCAAGCATCCAACTTGGCTGAGTCAAAAAACTGAAACTCCACCTTATATCACAACCCATAACTTAGCAGTTAAAAGCATGGAGTATGGCAGGTGAAGGTCATGTAGATGCTTTTCACGTCTTAGAACCTTAAGCAATGTTTCTGGAAGTCAGTAGAAAAGTCTGACGATACTGAAATTATGCATATGGTAATGAGCAGGTTGTCCTTCTGGCTAGCTTGACATAGGATATCTTTGTAATTTAGGAGTTTAATAGGAAAAGCTCTAGGAAGATTGTCTGGTGGAAGGTGGCAGAAGGGGATACTGTAAGCCCTTTTGACTGTGAATAGTGGAGACAAATTATCTCTTCCATAGGTGCTAATCAGCAATTTTCAATAAACTGAACCAGTTTATTTCCCTCTAGCTTTTCTGGTACACCAACGAAACAGACATTATTGCATCTTTTTGCATAGGTACCAGTGCATACTCCAACTCACCAACCCTGCCCTCCAAAACGGAGGTTATTTCTCTAACCTTCATCATGATGGATAAAGAATAGGTCCTCCTAAATGCTATTAACATCTGTTTGCAGAAGGCTAAGAGATTAATTCCCTTTATTAACTGCTGCCAGAACATCTGAGAGAGTGGGCTCAGACTGACCATTGGAAGTGGAGTGTGAAGTGTGGAGTTTCATATGTATTCTCCTCCATACTATCTGAGGCTTAAGGACCCTTCATGCAAGTACTCCAGGCTATTTTGGAGAGAGGCACAGCAGACTGCCAGCTACTCATCATCTCCAGGTCTTCTGCAGATAGGAAAAATATTACATTCTCCTATCTGCAGAGTATCATTTGCAGGGGTCCAAGTAAAGCACTCAAGGCAGGCTATCATATGTTTTTGTCTGACACACTGCAACTTGGCAGAGAGGGTATCGGCACCATTTTAGGCTTTAAGCGTAATGTACACAGTTTTGCTGTGTTCACAACGTTTTTTTTTTTTTTTAAATAGTACAAAAATAAGATCACCTGTAAACAAAAACACAGCTAAACATGAGGTACCATGTTTACACGCATTTACAAGCTGTTAGCAGCGTTTGTGTTTCAAATGCCTCTGAACATCTTTCCTTAATGCATTTTTTTGCTTTCCAAAAAATGCATCTAAACTCAACTGCCCAGAAACGACTATAAATGACCCTGTGTACATGTACATGTACTGATAAGATAACAGAGGAGAGTTCAGGGGCAGCTGAAAAAAACACCCAGCTGCTCCTAAACATCTGTTGATTAGACGCAGTGTACATGAAGCCTTACAATCCTGGCAAGGGAAGGTCCTCCTTCATTCTCCTAGTCATGCTCGACATGTCTGGACAGGGGAAGAGAAGTGAGTCTGGAGACACTAATCAGGTGCAACGGAGAACCAGGAAGAGATGCAAGATTCTGTATCAGGATTATTGACCAGGAGCTCTGGGAACCTGTGACTACTCACATGGAGAGTCAAGCCACTCCCCAAACCAGATCATTTTTACATGAAATCTGAAAGCAGACAAAAATAAATGATTCCAAGCTTGTGACTGCTGCAGCAGTGAGCTTGTTTTAACCCTCCTCTTATGTTAGCTTTCTGTTACTATCCATGATGTTAACGGGTCGGTTTTGACCCGTGTCTTAACCAGTTAGCAACCGCCCTATAGACGAAATACGTCTACAAGGCGGTTGCTTAACTCTGGGAGGGCGTCAATGTACGTCCTCCCAGAGTCGCGCTCCCGCGCGCCCTATGGGGTGCGCACACGGGAGTCTCCGTGACCGTCGGGTCCTCCGGACCCGGCTGATCACGGATCACGGTAAATCGCCGCTGATAGCGGCGATTTACCACGTGATCGCTCCGTCCAATGACGGAGCGATCACTAGTAAACAAACCGGCGTCATGTGATGACGCCGGTTCCTCCCTCTCCTCTCTGTACCGAACGGTACAGTGTGAGAGAGGAGAGGGGAGAGAGCGGAAGCTGCTGCTGCGGGCTGGATCTGTGACACATGTAGTCACAGATCCAGCCATCGATCCTTCCCTGTGCAATACTCTGCAGTACCAGCCATACTCTGCAATGCCCCCACACTCTGCAATGCCCCCACACTCTGCAATGCCCCCACACTGTGCAATACCCCCACACTGTGCAATACCCCAAAATACTCTGCAATGCCCCCACACTCTGCAATGCCCCCACATTGTGCAATACCCCAAAATACTCTGCAATACCCCAAAATACTCTACAATGCCCGCAATACTCCGCAATGCCCCGCAATACTCCGCAATGACCCGCAATACCCCACAATACTCTGCAATACCCCGCAATACCTCGCAATACCCCGCAATACTCCGCAATACCCCGCAATACCCCGCAATACTCCGCAATACCCCGCAATACTCCGCAATACCCTGCAATACTCCGCAATATCCTGCAATACCCCACAATACTCCGTAATACCCCACAATACTCCGCAATACCCCACAATACTCCGCAATACCCCACAATACTCCGCAATACCCTGCAACGTCGTCTATGGGGATTTTTAAGTAGCGAAGTTTGGCGCCATTCCACGAGCGTGTGCAATTTTGAAGGGTGACATGTTGGGTATCTATTTACTCGGCGTAACTTCATCTTTCACATTTATGCAAAAGAATGAAGAAAAAATACTAAATTTGCCAAATTTTATAACAGAAACAAAGAAAAATTATTTTTTTTACAGAATTTTCAGTATTTTTTCTTTTATAGCGCAAAAAATAAAAAACCCAACGGTGATTAAATACCACCAAAAGAAAGCTCTATTTGTGTGAAAAAAAGGATGACAATTTCATTTGGGTACAGTGTTGTATGACTGAGTAATTGTCATTCAAATTGTGAGAGCACCGAAAGCTGAAAATTGGTCTGGTTATTAAGGGGGTTTACATGCCCAGTGGTCAAGTGGTTAAATCAGCCATAAAATACCCTCTGAACAATTATTTATCATCCAATTTGTTTCTTACCTCTTGGTTACCTTGTTAGGCTTCTTTATCCTTGAAAAGATTGGTTTTAATATTTTTGGTGTGACCCCTTAGACCTTTCTTTTGATAGCATACCTCTGATTTTCAAATTTAAAAAATGGTAAAATAAACCTCAATAGAATATTATAAATTGGTCCTATGTTTCTTTACTTTATTTAGAGAAGCAGACAAGCAGGCAAAGAGATAGCTCCCTTCCTAACTACAGCTCACAGGGTTGAGAGGTGATTGGCTGTCAGTGTTACTAAGCAGAGAGAGTGTTTATGATTTCAGTTTTGGCACTTATTAGTGTCCTATAATCCTATATTATAACTGGGTCAGAATTGACCCCAACACCATAAACATCTTAATTTTCACCACAGTATTTTATAATTTAGTGAAAATGATTATTTTTCTATTACATTGTTTAAATAGAGGTTCCCGACAAAGTAAACATTTTTTGATGAAATAAACAAATTTATGTGATACTTATAGACATTCAAAACCTGAAAACGGGTCGGTTCTGACCCTAACACAAGAGGAGGGTTAACCCCTTTTCTACCTCAATGTTTATAAACGTATATTGGTAGACAACAAGTTAAAGCCTACCAAAACAAGTGATTAAATAAAAATACAGTATAAACCCGATCACTCACGTGCATAGGACTCATCATTTATATCCAGGCACTCTTAGCTAGATTCAGGTAGATGGGCGCATTTTTGTGCCGGCGTAACGCAACGTATATTCGCTACGCCGGCATAAGTCGGAGAGCAAAATAGATGATTCACAAAGCACTTGCTCTCCAATTTGCACCGGCCGAACCTAAATTTGAAGGCATAAGCCGGTGTAAGTGTAAGTGGGTGTGAACTTATGCAAATGATTGTCTGAGCGTGGTGCAGTGGCTTACGCCCGGCTTTCTTCAACGGAGCATGCGCAGTGATGTCTAAGTCGGATCGCTTCCTTGTGCGCATGCGCGCAACTAGGTCGGCCCAACCTTTCGTTGTTCGCCGGCCTATTGGCTTGCGCCGAGCGCACAAATACGCCCAGACATGCGTCCGTCCAACACAAAATTACATCCTGCTTTTTCTCCCCCTGAGCAAGGTAATTTTGCTGGTGGCTTGTTTTTTCTGGATGATGTCTGCTCCCGTCAGCAAATGGAGGAAGAACTTTACTGCACAGGAGAGGGCAATAATTATTTCTGGCATGGAGCAGTTTGATCGGTTCCTCCATTGTGCTGAGAGTAGGGATACCACCCGTGCCAGGAAGCAAGAGATCCTGGACATTATTGCCACTCAGGTCAATGCCCTTGGCAATGTCCCCCGCAGCGGAAAGGACATTAATAAAAAATGTATGACCTGCGGCTCCGTGTGCGGGAGAAGCTTGCTAAAATTATGAAGCACCAGACTGGCACTGGGGGTGGACCACCCTGCGATATAGAACTGACCCGGAGGATGAGAGGGTCGCCGGGGGTCTGCATAGGGAGCAGGTGGAGGGAGTTGAGGTGTTTGATTCCCGGGATGATGATGCCTCGAGGACAGGTAAGTGTTTTATATCCCCTATCTGGTGTGTAGCATGTGTGGGGGTGAAAGGGAACATGTGACAAGTGTGTGGGTCCCCCAACATGTGACTGCTTTGTGTCATCCACAGATATGCAGGAGGGAGCGGGCCCATCTGGTGTCAGTGGCCGTCCCACCACATCTTCCGAGGAGCAGCCTCAGGAAGACCCCCAAGATGCTGCGGTGGTGGGGAATGTCCACACTTCTCCTCTTGAGGAGGTGGTGGAGGAGTCTGTGGACCTTGGCCAGATCGGCCTCATTATAGAGGAGGCCATTTTGATGGCTGGGCCCTCTCATCCCTCCACCCCCATCAGGGGAAGCCCCTCTGTTTCTCCCAGCCCTGGACCAGAGCCAGCAGACCCGGCATATGGGGAGATAGCCGGGCACCTGCAGCAGGTGGCTGATAATGCTGGCCAAATCCGGGAGGCAGTGCAGGAGGTGAGCTGCAACAGCTCTGCAGTGGCCACCTGTGTGGTTGACCTGCAGGCCAACACTGTCACCATGGTGGGCAAGGTGGATAGCCTTATTGAGGCTGTAAAGGCCAACACGGCTGCCATACAGGAGGAGGGGAGATGGAGGCAACAAAATGAGCGGGCTAACCTCACCCGCCATCTGAGGATGCAGGCCCAAACCAACCTGGTCCTCAGCTGGATTGCCATTGCCTTGGAGGGCAGGCAGCCATCACCTGCCAGGAGTGGCCCACCCGGGGATGAGCCCCCTCCAGATGTCCCACCCCCCCACCCCAGGCTCCCCCCAGGCAGCTGAGGAGCCAGAGAGGTGCCAGCAGGCGCAGCCACCGTCAGGCAAGATAATTGCCATTTTTTTCAAAACTTTTTTACTATGCTCAGGTGATGAGTTTATTTTTTTTATTCTATGCTCAGGTGATGAGTTTATTTTTTTTTATTCTATGCTCAGGTGATGAGTTTATTTTTTTTGTTATTCTATGCTCAGGTGATGCTTTTTTCTAATTTTGAAAGCACACGGTGAGGAGTGCTGCTACAGTGTGACTGGTGTGTGAATGTGGGGGGGTGACACTCCTGCCAGTAAGGTTTGTCACCCTCAGTCGTTGGGGAGAAGTGATCCCCACAACCCGTGTGAATGGTGTATGAATGTACAGCGACATAATTGGAGCCTTGGCGTGGCGTTGCTGCTCCCAAGTCCCGTGTGGTGTACTTTGGGCTAATCCAATTTGATGTGGATGTGGGGTGTGTATGCTAGGGACCACAGTGGTGTGCATGCGTGCATTCTCCTTGTGACATGATGAATGTGTGTGTTTAACGTGCAAACATGTCTTCTGTGAGGCGTCTTCTGACTGCTGCTCTCACAGCAGACGGGGTAGCCTCGGTTAGGGGGATTGCCTGGTTCGGGGGTTAGGTCATCACGTAACTGAATCTCCAGGCCCTTTCTCACAGCGAAGTTGTGCAGAATGCAACATGCCCCGATGATCTGGCACACAAAGTTTGGGGAATACAACAGGGTCCCCCCGGACTTATCCAGGCATCGGAAACGGGACTTCAGGGGGCCAAAGGTGCGTTCCACCACTCCACGGGTATGTATGTGTGCAGCATTGTATCTTTGTTCTGCTGGGGTTTCTGGATTCCGGTATGGAGTCATGAGATGGGGTCCAAGTGCATATGCAGAGTCACCTGGAAGGGAAAAGACAGGAGGATGTTAGTCATGCATGTGCCCCTCGTGATGTCTGCATCATGGGGGTGGACAGACATGCCTGACTCCCATGTCACTCACCAACCAGCCAGCTGTCCCCATACATGTATTGTTCAAAATCTGTTGGGATGGTGCTTTGATGGTATATGAAGCTGTCGTGGCTGGACCCTGGGTGTTTGGCACAGACATGCCATATGAGGCATTGGGCATCGGCTATCACCTGTACGTTTTGATGGAATGCCAGTGCTTCCGATTGCGGTATATGTGCTCTGTGTCACGGGGGGGCCGTAGTGCCACATGTGTGCAATCAATGGCCCCCATGGTGCGTGGGAATCCTGCAATTCTGTAGAAATCCTCCATTGCCTTCAGCCGCAGATGCTCCTGGGTGGATCTGATGAAGTGGTGGGACATGCGTCTGAGGATTGCGGGGACAACCTGGTGCACACATCTGCTCATGCTGGTTTGTGACATCCCAGACATGACTCCACTTGTATGCTGAAAAGATCCACTGGCGAGGAAATGGAGTGTTGCCAGTACCTTGACCAGTGGCTGCACTGCATGTGCACGATGTGTCTTGCTGGTGATGTCATCCTGCAGGGTTCTGGCTAATTCCAGGATGGCATCAGTGTTGAATCTGAAGATGCGATACACCTCAGAATCACCCATGCCAAAGATGTTCATGCGCGTGCGGTATATCCTCTCCCGTGCCCTCCTACAAGTCGGTGGATCCATTAGTAGTGCTAGGAGCACGCCTGCCCCTGGCATGTTGTCACACAGATGTGTTGTCCTGCAAGTGTGGGTGCTCAGCTTGCTCAGCTTGTCCGTAACGCTGCTGTAGCTGCTCTCCAGCTGACCTGTGTCTGTCTGGTGCAAAGTTATTCCACCTTTTTGATGGAATAACTTTAGGCCTGACGTACGACTTGCGTGCACCAGGCTTAGCCTGTGTCGGGCGCACTTACATGCGAGAATGTAATCTCCTTCATTTGCATATTTGAATAGGAAATCAATGCAAGCGGAAGATGCGTTGCACATAAATATACGCCCAAGTTAGGCTGGCGTGGAAAAGTTGCGTCGGTCGGAGGAAGCCTATTTTTAGGCGTATCTTGTTCTGTGGGTACGGAACAAAAATGCGCCGGTGCATACCCTGGGTATCTGTAGATAAGCCGGCCTAACTCTTTCTGAATCTAGCTATCTAAGTAGCTTTAATTTGCACCAAATATCCCAACCACCTTCCTGAGTTCTTTTAGCTATACAGTTCAGGGGCAAGAAAAACCATTGCCAATGATATTTTAATATTTTTATGAATTGATATAATCATTGGCAATAATGTTTTTATGAATAGACAATCAATTTGCTGAACAGAAAAAAAGAATACATGGATACGAAAAGAACAAAAAAGTAAACAAAAAAAATAATTGATAAGACCTACAATGCTCTGTGTGGCCTTTCAACTGTGGTTAACGTCATTATAATGGCCAATAATGGGTGCTTTGATATGTGCTAAACCCGTCTTACACCGCGACCTAACCAAACAGAATTCATACTGTACAGCTACTGTACAATATTGTGTGAAATTGTCTAAAAAAAATAAATAAAAGAATGTGTTTATTTTAAGATAAAACCTGTCTAATCTCCCCCTCTTATTTTGTGGTCTAGTCAAGTTGTTTACATAATTTCCAGGCACTGTACAATATTTGTGGCTGTATCTCTCATATAATACACACCAATTTATATTTTGACGTGAAACCTGTTATATTGTGGTCTAACCACGCTGCTTGCATGATGTTTAGCCAATGTTTAATATTTGTGGCTATTGTCTCTCAAATACTACGCTTTAATTCCTAATTCAAGATAAACCCTGTCTCAGAATTGTCTATTTCTGCTTGCTGCCTAGTTGTGCACTGTCCTGTTGCTAGCCTATTTCGATCAAACAAATACCTAAAGCCTGTATTTTGAATATTTTGGGAATAATAGCTAGTACAAAGAGGGGGTTAAGGAATGTATTTTTTTTTTTTTACGTGAAATGTGTTTTTTGTGCAGTTTCAATATTTTATTAAAGGTTTAATGCAACCCAATGTGGTAAAGTGAAAAAAAGTATCTATTAATATACTAATATACCAATATACTACCTAAACTGTTTGTATAAAATTGTACACATTTGAAAGCTTTACCTTTTTTGTAATAGAAAACTTTCCTATGGCTTTTAAATCTTTAAGTTCTGGTTCTTTTCCCAGGAAGTTTAAACTTGTTACCGCTTGACAAAAAAAAAATCAGGTGTCTGCTATGCCTTCTTAAAAAACCCTTTTCAGTTTCAAATGAATCAGGGTATGGTGCTGCTGTTGTATTCAAGCCAAACTAAGAGTACTTTCATACTGCTCTATTGCAAAATTGTGATAAAAATGCATGTTGCTGTGTTTCAGATGCATTTGCAGTGCATTTCTGGTGTTTTTTTGTCTGCACCTGTGAAAATGGAAATGTGACTCTAAAAACATCACAAATGCAAAATATTGGTGTGTTTTTACCACGATGTAACCATGTTTTTGCCGTGATTTCCATTTATTTCAATGGCAAGCTGTATTGTTGGTGCCGTTTTCAAAACCACGCCAAAGATGCAGCATGCGGGACTTTTTAAAATGGAATGGACCTGTAACGCAGTGGTCTGAATAGTCCCATAGGATTATAAGGGAAACATTTTTTTGCAAGAAAAAAACACAGGAAAATGTATCAGTGTGAAAAGGCCCTTAACCAGTTAGCAACCGGCCCATAGCCGAATGACGGCTACAGGGCGGTTGCTTAACTCTGGGAGGGCGTACATTGACGTCCTCCCAGAGAATCGTTCCCGCGCGCCCCCGCGGTCGCGCACTCGGAAACATCTGTGCTCGCCGGGTCCATGGTACCCATCACAACACAGATCGTGGTAAAGGACCAATGATGGTGGTCCTTTACCACGTGGTCCAATGACGGAGCGATCACAAATGTAAACAAAACACTGTAGTGGGGTCATCGCAAGTTCATGCTCTCCTCTCCTCACACAGATACAGCGTCAGAGGAGAGTGACCCTGTGCCAATCGTAAGTGCCCAGCAGTGCCCCAGCAGTGCCCAGCAGTACCCAGCATTCCCCCAATAGTGCCACAATAGTGCCATCTGTGCCACAATTGTGTCACCTGTGCCACAATTGTGCCACCTGTGCCACCTCTGTGCCACCAGTGCCTACAGTGCCACCTCTGTGCCACTACAGAGCCACACCAGTGCCACACCAGTGCCACCTGTGCCCATCAGTTCCACCTCTGCCCATCAGTGCCACATGTGCCCATCAGTGCTTATCTGCGCCACTTGTGCCCATCAGTGCTCATCTGTGCCACTGCAGTGCCACATCAGTGCCCACCAGTGCCACCTGTGCCCACCAGTGCCACCTGTGCCCACCAGTGTCACCTGTATTCTAAGCACTGCCACTAGAGCCACACCGCTTCAACCAGAGCCACACCAGTGCCATTACAGTGCCCATCAGTGCCACATGTGCCCATCAGTGCCACCTGTGCCCATCAGTGCCACCTCTGCCCATCAGTGCTTATCTGCACCACTTGTGCCCATCAGTGTTCATCTGCGGCACTGCAGTGCCCACCAGTGTCACCTGTGCCTACCAGTGCCGCATGTGCCCACCAGTGCCACCTGTGCCCACCAGTGCCACTGGTATTCTAATCAATGCCACCAGAGCCACACCGCTTCAACCAGAGCCACACCAGTGCCATTACAGTGCCCATCAGTGCCGCCTGTGCCCATCAGTGCCACATGTGCCCATTAGTGCCACCTGCGCCCATCAGTGCCACATCAGTGCCATCTGTGCCCAGCTGTGCCGCCACCACAGTGCTCTGCAGTGCAACCTCACCAGCCACCAGTATGGCAAAACAAAATTCAACTAGTGAGGAGGCCTATCAGCTTCTATGCATGACCGATGAGAGCAGTGGTGAGCTCTCTGAGTCTCAGTAAGATTCCGATTCAGCCTATAAACCTGTTTTAAGCAGTGGGTCTGACACAGAAGAGGAAAATGTGCCAGTGAAAAGTGGAGCAGCAGCCTACTACCAGCAGCGCAGGGCCATCCACCTCGAGAGCAGTGCCGTCCACTTCGAGAGCAGTGCCGTCTACCTCGAGAGCAGTGCCATCCACCCCGAGAGCAGTGCCGTCCACCCCGAGAGCAGTGCCAACACAAAGGCCAGGCACCAGTAGGGTGTCATCTCAGCCTCAAAGGCATAAGGGCCATGCCAGTCTTCCCTATGCCCTTCAAAACCCCTGTGGCTTTCCCCTAATTCCAGGGCAGCAAATAACCCCCTCTTCAACGCCCAGCCAGGTGTCCAGGTGAACACCGACGTTTTTGCCATGCTCGATTTTTTTCATTTGATTTTTACAGAAGACTTGCTATTGTCCATTGTGGCCCAGTGCAACCTCTACGCACAGTAGTACATAGTAAGCAACCCTGGTTCCAGTTATGCCCGTCCCTTTGAGTGGAGAAAACAAACTGTAGAGGAATTCAAAATTTTCTAGGGCCTAAAAAAAAAAATGCACTCCTACTGGTCTACCAAACCCATCCACCACATGCCAGTCTTCTCATCCAGTATGCCCAGATCAAGATACGTAATGATAATGCGGTTCCTCCACTATAACGACAACACCCAGTGCCCTCCCCGAAGTGACCCAGCTTTTGACAAATTATTTAAAATTCGGCCACTCCTAAATTATTTCTCTGAAAAATTTCCCCAGTTATATATCCCCAAACAGAATATCTCCGTAGATGAGTCCCTTGTAAAATTCTCAGGCAGGCTGGGCATCAAACAGTTTATCCCCAGCAAAAGGGCCCGATATGGGGTTAAACTGTACAAACTTTGCAACCGAGCCACGGGATACATTTACGGCTTCCTGGTGTACGAAGGCAAGGACTCCCAACTGCATCCCCCTGAATGCCCAGAGTATATCGGAGCCAGCGGAAAAGTGGTCTGGGAGCTTGTCTATCCACTTCTTGGAAAAAGAAAACCACCTTTATGTGGATAATTTTTATACTAGCCTGCCCCTGTTTCGCAATCTTTACCGGAGGGACACCCCAGCATTTGGCACAGTAAGAGCCAATAGAAAGGGCTTACCACAAAAACTGGTCAATGAAAAGCTCAGACGAGGGGAGTCGGCATCATTGAGGAACCAGGAGCTATTGGCTGTCAGGTGGAGGGACAAACAAAATGTCCACATGCTTACAACGATCCACAACGACACCTACGTGGAAGTCCACAGAAGAAACGGCCCAGTCCAGAAACCAGCATGCATCTACGATTATAATTTGTTTATGGGGAGAGTGGACTTTAATGATCAGATGATTGAACCCTGACTTTCCACAAGAAACCACTGGTATAAAAAATTGTCTATTTATTTTTTTCACTGGCCATGTATAACACTTGTTATTTACAAAAAAAATCAACACAGAATCCTGTATCCTATCTGCACTACCAAGAAGAAGTTGTCATCGCCCTTTTGTACCCTAAAAGCCCCCCAGAAAATATTCGCTCTGATTCTGTAAGCAGACTCCACGAGTGCCACTTTCATGAGAACCCCCCCCGTGAAACAGGCACACGACTTTAGAAGAAATGCCGGGTGTGCTCCAGAGGAAGAGTCAGAAGAGACACCACGTTTTATTGTCCTGATTGTCCTTCCCAACCTGGCCTTTGTATAAGTGTATGTTTCCGCCGTTACCATACTGCTCAACATTATTAGGGAAGTATGGTAAACGTAGTTCTCATTTCCTGTCATTTTCCTCCACACCCCTTATGCCACTGCACTGAACTGTACATACATATGCCTTCTCTGGAACCGACCCTGGCCTGTTATACGACTATGCTTCTGCCTAACGCTAAACTGTACCAATCTCTGCCTGCTCTGGAACTGACCCTGGAATGTTATATGACCACGCTTCTGCCTAACACTAAACTGTACCTATCTCTGTCTGCTCTGGAACTGACCCTGGCCTGTTATACGACCACGCTTCTGCCTAACGCTTAACTGTACCTACCTCTGCCTGCTCTGGAACTGACCCTGGACTGTTTGACCACTTTTTTTGCCTGCGTCTTGGATTGATCTTTTACCCTGCTATGCTAGTGGGAAGACAGGGGTCTCACATATGTGAGGGGCTCCAGAATTGTCTTTCTGGATGAAAAAACAAATGTTTTAGTTTTCTCATTCCCGGATTAGGGTCTGGAGACTCGGAGGCTTCAAAGAGATTTGGGTGGGAGAAGCCTCTACCCCTGTCCCTATTCTTTCCTGGCCTGCTACTTGGACCATGTTCCTGCTTACTACCAGGACCAATATTTTGGCACTGCTGGCAATGTCTCTACTTGAACTGACCCTGGACTGTATCCCTGCCTGTTCTGACTATGGACATTATTGCTGTCTGCTGCCTGGACAATTCCATTCACTGTCGCTGACCATGTCCCTGCCTGCTGCCTGGATCAGGGCTCTCCTCCTGTGGACAATTGCACTACCAAAACTTTGTGGGCGTTTCCATTGTCCTGGTGCTCCAGGGCCTTCAAAAGTGTAATAGGTGGTTGAGAGATTAGATGTGTAATTTATGCTTCAAAGAGATTTGGGTGGGAGAAGCCTCTACCCCTGTCCCCATTCTTTCCTGGCCTGCTACTTGGACCATGTTCCTGCTTACTACCAGGACCAATATTTTGGCACTGCTGGCAATGTCTCTACTTGCACTGACCCTGGACTGTATCCCTGCCTGTTCTGACTATGGACAATATTGCTGTCTGCTGCCTGGACAATTCCATTCACTGTCGCTGACCACGTCCCTGCCTGCTGCCTGGATCAGGGCTCTCCTCCTGTGGACAATTGCACTACCAAAACCACAGGTAATCTTTTTTTTTTACCCTTTACTCAGCAAAATGTATTTTAGGGTGTAATTCTTGGTATGTACATGCTGTGTTAGAAATATGAAGGGCCTTCAAAAATGTGATAGATTGTAAGGAAATTGGATGTGTAATTTATGTCCCTAGAACACCTGATGGTGCTTCTTGGATGTTGGGCCTCTATGTGTCCAGGCTGTGTAAAAAGCTCACACATGTGGTATCGTCATACTCAGGAGAAGTAGCAGCATATGTTGGGGTGTCAGCTTTCCAAAATGGGGTCACTTTGTGGGCGTTTCCATTGTCCTGGTGCTCCAGGGCCTTCAAAAGTGTAATAGGTGGTTGAGAGATTAGATGTGTATTTTATGCTCCTAGAACGCCTGAAGTTGCTACTTCAGTGTTGGGCCTCTGTATGTGGCCAGGCTGTGTAAAAGTCTCACACATGTGGTATCGCCATACTCAGGAGGAGCAGCAGAATATATTTTGGGGTGTAATTTTTGCTATGTACATGCTATGTGTTGGAAATTTCTTATAAATTGACAACTTTGTGTAAAAAAAATGCGTTTTCATCTTTTTTCCACATTTTCCAAAAACATCTGGAAAAAAATGAACCATTCAAAAGACTCATTATGCCTCATAGATTATACGTTGGGGTGTTAGTTTTTCAAAATGGGGTCACTTTGTGGTCGTTTCCATTGTCCTGGTGCTCCAGGGCCTTCAAAAGTGTAATAGGTGGTTGAGAGATTAGATGTGTAATTTATGCTTGTAGAACACCTGGCAGTGCTACTTCAATGTTGGGCCTCTGTATGTGGCCAGGCTGTGTAAAAGTCTCACACATGTGGTATCCCCATACTCAGGAGGAGCAGCAGAATATATTTTGGGGGGTTATTTGTGGAATGTACATGCCATATGATAGAAATAACCTGTTATAATGACAATTTGGTGTGAAAAAAATATAAAAATAAACAAATCTTAATTTTGCAAAGAATTGTGGGAAAAATTACAACTTCAAAAAACTTACAATGCCTCTTACTAACAACCTTGGAATGTCTACTTTCCAAAAAGGGGTAATTTGGGGGGTATTTGTACTTTACTTGCTTGTTAGGGTCTCAAGAAATGAGATAGGCTGTCAGTACATCAGGTGTGATCAAATTGATACATTTTCATTAATTGGCACCATAGCTTGTAGACCCTATAACTTTCACCCAGACTAAATAATATCCACTAATTTGGGTTATTTTTTTACCAAAGATATGTTGCAGTATTCATTTTTGGCCAAATTTATGAAGAAAAATTACTTTTTTGCAAAATTTTATAACAGGAATTAAGAAAAATTAATTTTTTTACCAAATTTTCGGTCTTTTTTCATTTATAGCAAAAAAAAATAAAACCGCAGAGGTGATCAAATACCACCAAAAGAAAGCTCTATTTTTGTGAAAAAAGTACGACAATTTCATATGGGTACAGTGTTGCATGACTGAGAAATTGTCATTCAAAATGTGAGAGCACCGAAAGCTGAAAATTGGTCTGGTTATTAAGGGTGTTTAAGTGCCCACTTGTCAAGTTGGTAATGTAAAAGTAAAAAAACAAAATCAGTAAAACATCCAAATACGTCATGTCAAAATACCATGCCACTAAAGCTATAAAAACTGTTCTGTAACATCGCATACAGCATAAAGGCAGCTACAGTAGGTGTTTGTGATATTGTGTTTTTAGCACGACAGCATCGCGCTGATTCTCGGCGACATGGTGCCGAGATCTCGCCGACATCTCGCACTCACTGGAATAGTGACAGCACATCCCAGCAAGCGCGTCATAGAAGCGACGGGAGATCCGACTTGGATTCCCGCCAATTCTACACGTGTGCAGCGTTTGTTATGAATCCTGAGGGGGAAGTCCCCGCCGGATTTTAAATAAAAATCCGGCATGGGTTCCCCCTCAGGAGCATACCGGGCCCTTAGGTCTGTTATGGGTTGTAAGGAGAGCTCCCCTACGCCGAAAAAAACGGCGTAGGAGGTCCCCCTACAATCCATACCATACCCGTATCCAAAGCACGCTACCCGGCCAGCCAGGAAGGGAGTGGGGACGAGCGAGCGCCCCCCCCCCCTCCTGAGCCGTACCAGGCTGCATGCCCTCAACATGGGGGGGATTGGGTGCTCTGGGGCAGGGGGGCGCACTGCGGCCCCCCCCCACCTCAGAGCACCCTGTCCCCATGTTGATGAGGACAGGGCCCCTTCCCGACAACCCTGGCCGTTGGTTGTCGGGGTATGCGGGCGGGAGGCTTATCGGAATCTGGGAGCCCCCTTTAATAAGGGGGCCCCCAGATACCGGCCCCCCCACCCTAAGTGAATGGATATGGGGTACATCGTACCCCTAACCATTCACCTGTAGGAAAAATGTCAAAGTTAATAAACACACCACACAAGGGTTTTTAAAATAATTTATTTTTCTGCTCCGGAGGCTCCCCCTGTCTTCTTTATTAGCTCTTTTACCAGGGGGAGCTTCTTCTTTGATGTCTTCGGGTGGGTGGGGGCTGCCGTCTGGTTCTCTTCCACCGCCGGGGGGGGACGCTTTTAAAAAAGCCCCCACCCCCCGGCGGGTTTCCTCCGGCGTCTTCGGCGGGGGGGCTTCTTCTTCCGCTATCCCGACGGGTCTTCTCCGCTATCCGGGGGGTCTTCTCAACTCTCCGGGGGTCTCCTTCTATGTTCGCCGCTCTCCGCTGTTGACTCGGCGCACCCCGGTTCTTCCTCTCGCTGTCCGGTGCCTTCTTCTTCCGTGCTGTACGTCTTCTTCTCCTTACGTACTGTGAGTTCTTCTTCCGTGCTGTGTTGTCATGTTCTTCACTTCTCTTCTTCTCCCGATGTTGACATGTTCCTTTTCCTCGCTGCAATGACGTGTGCGTGGCTTGCATCGTATTTATATAGACCTCACAATCCCATCATGCTCTGGTACCTACCCATGTGATACCTACCCACGTGGGTAGGTATCACATGGGTAGGTACAGAGCATGATGGGACTGTGAGGCCTATATAGGTCCGATGAAAGCAGCGCACCTGCCATTTCAGCGAGAAGAGCCGGCATGTCAACATCTGGAGAAGTGAAGAAGATGACGTCACAGCCCGGAAGAAGAAGAATACGTCACAGCACGGAAGAAGAAGATAGACGTTCAGCGCTGAAGGAGAAGGCACCGGACAGCTGGAGGAAGAACCGGGGTGCGCCAAGTCAACAGCGGAGAGCGGCGAACATAGCAGAAGACCCCCGGAGAGTGAAGAAGACCCCCCGGATAGCCGAAGAAGACCCCCCCGGATAGCGGAAGAAGAAGCACACCACCCCGGCCGAAGACGTCGGAGGAAACCCGCCGAGGAGTGGGCGCTTTTATAAAAGCGACCCCCCCGGCGGTGGAAGAGAACCGGACGGCGGTGAAGAGCGGCCCCCACCCGAAGACGTCAAAGAAGAAGCCCCCCCTGGTAAACAGAGCTAAAGAAGACAGGGGGAGCCTCCGGAGCAGAAAAATAAATTATTTTAAAAACCCTTGTGTGGTGTGTTTATTAGAGGAAAATTTTGGGAACAACTGCGCTAAGATGATAGGTTGAGATTGATAAGCGGCAATTAAATTGTGTATAAACAAATTATGAACAAGGGAAAAAAAGGGGGGATAATTGCGCTAAACTCAATTGTGCACTTGTGTCAAATATGTGACCAAATATGTGCGTTAACAAGTGAATCTAAACTGGAGGTATAGATTCGTCCGTGGAATCAGGGGGGCGTGGCCACCTGTTCCCACTGAGCACTGGTGTGTGTAAACCCAGTAGTCAAATGACACTGGGATGTGTCAATCGTGACTGCAATATTTGCAAATAGCAGAGTCAGGAAGCCGTGGCTGCCAGTCCCTCCTAAGCAGTGGTTGGTGTGAGCCCAAAAACTGCAGTGACTTAAACAATATAACACAGATAATAACACAAATAATAAAAACCGTGATAGCAGTATTTGCTAAAATTGATAATCACAGAATTGGTATTTTGTAAAAAAGTCCATAGAATCCAAAATTGGAAAAATAGATAGATGATAAGTCCATATGGCTATGAAGACACCCGTGAAATTCCAGAAATGCTGTAACTGAACACCAGATGTGAATCCACCACCAATTATGCAGCTGCTTACCAGAAATTCAGGTCCTGCCGGACCACTATCAACATATCTCTTAACCAAAGATTTTAAGGCAGTAGTAGATCCTCCACTTGCACTAGAACCCAGCCGTATCCAGCGATGGATATAGAAAACAACAAGACAGAGCTCCACATGGCATAAAATCTGGGTGATTTATTTAAAATAACATTAAACGAATATACAACTCACATTTGTAGATAAAAAAAACAGCAATTGGCCTGTAACGCCGGCCGGACGTATCCAGGAACAACAGCCACTCGTTTGGAGAAATGAAGGGGATGGCGTCCACACGTCACTCACTTATTAACTTATTAACTTTGACATTTTTCCTACAGGTGAATGGTTAGGGGTACGATGTACCCCATATCCATTCACTTAGGGTGGGGGGCCGGTATCTGGGGGCCCCCTTATTAAAGGGGGCTCCCAGATTCCGATAAGCCTCCCGCCCGCATACCCCGACAACCAACGGCCAGGGTTGTCGGGAAGGGGCCCTGTCCTCATCAACATGGGGACAGGGTGCTCTGGGGTGGGGGGGGACCGCAGTGCGCCCCCCTGCCCCAGAGCACCCAACCCCCCCATGTTGAGGGCATGCAGCCTGGTACGGCTCAGGAGGGGGGGGGGGGGCGCTCGCTCGTCCCCACTCCCTTCCTGGCCGGCTGGGTAGCGTGCTTTGGATACGGGTCTGGTATGGATTGTAGGGGGACCTCCTACGCCGTTTTTTTTCGGCGTAGGGGGGCTCTCCTTACAACCCATAACAGACCTAAGGGCCCGGTATGCTCCTGAGGGGGGAACCCATGCCGAATTTTTTTTTAAAATCCGGCGGGGACTTCCCCCTCAGGATTCATAACAAACGCCGCACACGTGTAGAATTGGCGGGAATCCAAGTCGGATCTCCCGTCGCTTCTATGACGGCTCTGTCTCCATCGCGGCAAGCCAGCTCGGCGCTGGCTCCCGCGATGGGGCTCGTAGGTGCTCAATCTCGCCGAGAAAGGGAGCGAGATTGACACAATATCGCGTGCACCTACTGTACTAAGCATGTATTTTAAAGGATTGGTGTTTTTTTCGATGTTTCCTTCCAAGCTGCTTTGAAAAAGACCCTCTCCTCACTGTATAGTATTTAAAAAAAATGTTTGCTTTGTTAAATGTTCCCTATTGCCATACCCAGCTCCTCATGCACAATTTTTGTAACAGCTTGCCCATCATTCTTGAATATGACCAGAATTTTGTGTCAAAATTCACCCCCTATAGCAGGGATATGCAATTAGCGGACCTCCAGCTGTTGCAGAACTACAATTCCCATGAGGCATAGAAAGACTCTGACAGCCACAAGCATGACACCTAGAGGCAGAGGCATGATGGGACTTGTAGTTTTGCAACAGCTGGAGGTCCGCTAATTGCATATCCCTGCCCTATAGCCTTGAATTAGTTTAATTGCTATGTTTACGTTTCACAAACTTTCAAACAGAAATGAACTCCCTGCAAATCAAACCCAAGCAGATTCACCCAAACCTAATCAACAATGAGATAACAACAATAAAAAATAGGTAGTGTACATACATGTAATTTGTACATGCACAATATTACAAATAAAAAGTAATTTAGTGAAACACTGCATCTCTCCAAATTTCATGATTATTTAATCCACCAGAGACCCTAAAGTATACAAATTGCTTGGATAAAACAGTCAGTTACATTAAAATGTCTTAGAAATCATAGCTAAAAAAGAATCTTGACATTACTTTTCCACCCTAAGTCATGCTTCAAGGATTTAAAATATGGCTACATAAGAAAATTAGAAGGTATTAAAAAATAGACATTTCTTGTATTCCCCAGATAGTAGAATGTATTTTGCATCCATCCAAGATGTTTTTTCTTGCCAATCAATAGAATTATACTCGACACTTATCTTAGTGGGTTTTGAATAGCTGTCATTATTAAACTTTAACTTGCTCTTAAATATACCCATGGGCTTTATCAAGGCTTACAGCTGGAATTGAAATTCTGAGTGATAATACTGAAGCTGGAATTGTGTGTTAGTCCTTCCTGTACCAGCCATATTCACTGTGTAGCAGGTCAACATCATTTGTTCATATCATTAAAGGAGATATTGTTTAATAATTTTCTCCTTTTTTTCAAGGAACACTAGTAAATTCAATATGCAGAAAAAAACATTAAATTGTGATTTAATAAATTGGATTCACCAGCTGAATATATTATAAAACATTTAAATGTTTTCCTTTTTTTTTTTTGTTTTAATTTCCTTAACAGCTTCAATACTTTTTAATAGTGTTTACATTTTTTTTTATTAAATCATTACTTTACTGCGATTGCTAAATACATTTTTTTGTTTGTGCTAATAAAGGGACTACATTCCTGGAGTACTTAAAGTAGAGCCATAGATACCTCTTCTACTTACATAGAGCCATGGTAATTTATCTAGGATATACATTACCTTGAAACATCTACATGGAAGTAGAATACTTTTTTTTTATGGCAAATACTACAGAATACTACAGCAGAAGTATGAAGAGGAGCTTCATAATACTTTACACAGATGTATAACATTTAGAGACATAACCCTCTTTAGAGACATGTCCTCTTCTTCTGCAGTGTACTATGTAGATGTATCCTCTCAGTTAAGATCAATGAGGTCCCTTGTACCAAGTCATTCCAGATTAGCATATGTGTTGCCCTTGTATTTTCCATTTGAATATTTTGTTCCCCTTTTCCCTTGTTTAATTTTTTGGTATTTGATGACATATGAAGTATCAGTATAAAGACAAGTAAAATAATTGACCATAGTCTAGAAGTCTGGACTGGTCTGTTCCCCGGCAGAAGGGTTTAAATGGTGTGTCGCGAGGTCAGCTCAGTGGCGGGAGCGTCATCACTGTCTTTTTCCCCCTTTCTCACTTTTTTTCTCCAGCTATGGGGTATGCGGACCACTACTTTTGCTT
This sequence comes from Rana temporaria, assembly GCF_905171775.1. NCBI lineage: Eukaryota > Metazoa > Chordata > Amphibia > Anura > Ranidae > Rana > Rana temporaria. The sequence goes on from NC_053489.1 coordinate 537,096,265, forward strand.
GTGGTGTGTTGCAGGTGTAGTTGGGATGAATGTTGGATTTGATTGGTGGGAGTGTATGGATTGTGTGTTGCTCAATGTAGCTGGATTATGACTGGTACTCTTGCTTGATTGTCTGGGAGTTTGTTCCCTCCCTTTCCTCCATTTGCATCCCACTCTTCTCCCCCCTGTATTCTCCTTCTTTCCTCCCTCCTTGTTGGGGTTGCTTAAAGTGGTTGTAAACACATTACAACCACTTGTTGCTACAGGTAAGCCTACCCCGGATATCTCCTAAAACCTGGATGGTTTAGGCAATGTCCCCTGTCCCCTGCATGTGCCAATGTGATCGGCATATGTGCACTGAAGTAATGGCACGTGCGCACGCACAGGAGTGATGCCATTGTGCCTCCGGCCAATCACAGTGCCGGATCCCAAGATACCTGGAAGTAACACCGGGAGTGGGGGTATTAATTGGAGTACTAACATCTCATTAAACTTGGATAAAATAGGGCACCAGTATCTGAGACAGGAAGTGAAAAGAAATATCCTGTTGGGGTCATGGATACCAGAAAAATGGAAATCACTGAGTCATGGATACAAGAGGGAAAGGTCATTTCCCACTCTTCTGAAACAAGTGTTGGCACTAGACATGTGCATTAGTTTTCGTCCGAATGCATTTTCGTCCGAATTTCAGGTATTTTTGTTATCGTTTTAACAAACGATAACGAAAGCACAGAAAACGAAAACCGAAAGATCCGACATAAACAAATGCTTTATTTTAGTTTTTGTTGCGGTCGAATGTGCCTAACCTTAACTCTATTAGTCCAATATTATTCTACATAAAGAGAAAAGATTCGACATTATAGAGACATGAAGAAGAGTCGACATAGAGAGAAAAGATTCGACATAGAGAGAAAAGATTCGACATAGAGAGACATGAAGTTTCGACGAAGTAGCTAAAAACATACGATCGCAGCAAGCGGACATTTATGGTGAAATGCTCTGCCCATAGGCTATAGAAGAATTCTAATGTTGGTTGACTAGTAGTAATAATTAATAAATATAATTATTATTAGCCATACAACATTAGAATTCTTCTATAGCTTGTAGGCGGAAGATTAGACCGGAAATGTACGATTGAGGCATCGTATAGTTTCGTTGCTCCGTTGATTTTTTTTTTTTTAAAGATTCCGTCAAATCTTCTTTTTTTTTTAAGATTCCGTTGATTCTACATAGAACATTCGACAGACACCATGGGCCAGATTCACAGTAGAAATACGCCGGCGTATCTACTGATACTCCGGCGTATTTTCAAATTTGCTGCGTCGTATCTTTAGTTTGATTTCTCAAACCAAGATACGACGGCGTCTGCCTTCGATCCGACAGGCGTACGGCTTTGTGCGCCTTCGGATCGTAGGTGTAATACTTCGGCGCCCGCTGGGTGGAGTTCGCGTTGGGTATGCTAATTAGCTGCTTACGGCGATCCACGAAGGTATGCGCGTTCGTCGCATTCTCTCACGTCATCGCTAGTCGGCTTTTCCCGGCGTAAAGTTATGGCTGCTATTTCGTGGCTTATATTTAGACTTGCCATGTTAAAGTATGGCTGTCGTTCCCGCGTCAATTTTTTTTTTTTTTTGCGTAAGTCGTCCCTGAATAGGAAAGGACCTAACGCACGTCGCCGTTCAAAAGATTACGTTGGTGCGACGTCATTTCGCGCAAAGCACGGCGGGAAATTTCCAAACGGAGCATGCGCAGTACGTTCGGCGCGGGAACGTGCCTAATTTAAATGATACACGCCCCATTTGAATTAGGCGGGCTTGCGCCGGACGGATTTATGCTACGCCGCCGCAAGTTTACAGGCAAGTGCTTTGTGAATCAAGCACTTGTCCGTTAAACTTGCGGCGGTGTAACGTAAATGCGATACGTTACGCCGCCGCAATTGTATGTGAATCTGGCCCCATAAGCCTTCAATGACAGATTCTACCTTAATTAATTTGGATTTTTGGACGAATGCATTTTTTTGACAAAAAACAAAATAAATGAAAACAAATTTCGGGAGTAACTAAATACATTTATTTTTCGGACGAAAACGAAATTCCGAAATGAAATATTTCAGTGTGCACATGTATAGTTAGCACCACTGCCTGGGATCTTTTCTCCTTGTAATCTGTATCCAGGTGGCACCTTCTAGAAAAGAAAGTGACTCTCCTATTTTATCCTAAGCCAAAAAAAAGTTTTTAGAAAAATGCTGGTTTAAATGTACATTTTCAATGAGGAAAAAAAAAAAAAAATATGTACAATGAAAACTATAATTAAAAATAAAAAAAAATCTACCACCACCAAGCTCTAATTTGCATTTTTGTTGGTCCTTCGGATTAAGACAACAACTTTTTTAAATATAGATATGTGACATGTAGGCTTCTCGCAAGTCCTGGTGATTCTTCAATGTCAGTGTATGTCTGATGCGACTTTATTCATTATATTAAGGCTTTATTTACTAAAGGCAAATAGACTCTTTACTTTTTGATGAATACAAAATTACATGCAAGGAAAAGAAAAAAAACTGTATTTTTCCTTCCAAATACCACAAAGGATTGGCGCCACTCCAAGCCTGCAGTATCTGTCTCCCAGGTTTACACTCTGTATTAATTTGGTGGCAGAGATAGAGCACATCATGCTCCAAGATATAATATAGAATACAGGTACCGCCGCACGCTTAATTCAACTCCAGTGAAAGGTATATGAAAGACAAGGGACCTCTACGATTAAGTTCAATGTGGGTGAAATATCTTAGAGGGGCGTGACCAATGTACAATGATTTGAGCTGTAGCCTGTCTTTCATTTACCTTACCCCGAGTTGAATACAGTGTGTAACGGTACCTTAATTCTACAGTATTTTTGTTTGCACGTGATTGGATGATTGATGTCAGTAGAGCTTCACCTCAATCACTAAGATAAGAGAAAATTCCCTTGCAAATTTAACAGTCTATCTGCCTTTAGTAAATCCAAACCATATTCTGTACATGTAAGGATTTCCTAGGTATTTGATATGTAGGGTCCTGGTTAAAGGATAGCCTGACGATTTCTCATTGTCAGTGTATACCTCCTGCAATTTTTATAACAGCATTGGAGTTGATTTACGAAAGGCACATAGACTATTCACTTTTTTTTCTGCAAAGTGAACATTTGCCTTTAGTAAATCCCATATTCTCTGGCTACAAGGTCTTCATGAGTGCAGCTCTGAACTTCCTGCAGAGTAAAATTCCTTGCCACTGCTAGTTGTACATCAGAAAACATTTCTGGCAGCAAGCAATTAAAAAATACACTGCTGTTGCTATTCTGTAAAAAGGTCTGTGTTTAAAACAGGGTTTGTTACATCCAGGCGTGGTATTATTAAAATTGTACTGTATGTTTGTTGTATTATTTGCAAATATTTAAACAATCAAATATATTTTTTCTCTCCTTCCTTTAAATCATAATTTGTATGAGATATTATTTTATGCCTGGCAACATTTGAGTGTTAAATAATATTTTTGTTGTGTTACATGCTGTAATACATGTTATAATGTCTTTGATTCACTAAAGGGTAGGTGATTACTTTATTTTCATATTTTGGTCATTGATAGTTGTCATTGATAGTCATGTCTTAAAATTGGAGGAAAGTAATATAGAGTAAATGGTGGTATACAGTAGTTCTGCTTTGAACTAAAGATTAAGGGCCAGATTCTCGTAGATCGGCGTATCTTTCGCGGACATAACGTATCCGATTTACGTTACACCTCCGCAACTTAGACGGGCAAGTGCTGTATTCTCAAAGCACTTGCTCCGTAAGTTGCGGTGGTGTAGCGTAAATAGGCCGGTGTAAGCCCGTCTAATTCAAATTTGGAACAGGGGGGCGTGTGTTATGTAAAATAACCATGACCCGACGTGATTGACGTTTTTCACGAACGGCGCATGCGACGTCCGTGGACATATCCCAATGTGCATTGCTCCAAATACGCCGCAAGGACGTATTGGTTTTGACGTGAACGTAAATTACGTCCAGCCCCATTCACGGACGACTTACGCAAATGATGTAAAATATTCAAAATTTGACGTGGGAACGACGTCCATACTTAACATTGGTACACCGCATGTACGCCACCATATAGCAGGGGTAACTTTACGCCGGGAAAAGCCTAACGTAAACGGCGTATCTGTACTGCGTCGGCCGGGCGTACGTTCGTGAATTCGCGTATCTAGCTGATTTACATATTTATAGGCGTAAATCAGCGTACACGCCCCTAGCGGCCAGCGTAAATATGCAGTTACAATCCGACGCCGGTCGGATCTAATAGAAATCTATGCGTAACTGATTCTAAGAATCAGGCACATAGATATGATGGCACAACTCAGAGATACGACGGCGTATCTGGAGATACGCCGTCGTATCTCCTTTGTGAATCTGGGCCTAAATAAAGAGAACCTTTTATGTTGGGAATGCTGCTCTATCTCTGCTTATGTATATATATTCTTGCAAGATGGGTAATAGCACACTTTGGTGGAGGAGTTATATCTTTCAGTAGGCAATCATTTCTTTGCCTGTTCTGTCCTTTGGCTATATCTTATATCCATATCGTACATCTACATTTTCCGATCAGGACACCGGAAGGATTTTAAATATTTTCTATTCTACTCAAAAACGTTGGCTTTAGATATACCTTAAAGACATAGCTCAATTTAAAGCACTAGAAACATTTTTGCAATACATCAGTTTTATGCAAGTCTTTTAACCAAGTGAAGCCTTATTAGCTTACCTTTAAGAAAACAATCTTCATTGTGAAGCATAAATATTTTTTGCTTTTTATGACACGCTGCTCTGTGAACTTCACAGTGATTTTCATAGAACTCTCCATCTGAGCCACAGACAGGCTTATAATGAGGTTTACAGTGCTCCATACATGCACACTCTGCTTGTCTGGTCTCTTGGTTAATTACACAATGTCTTCCAAGGCCACAGTACTTGTTTTCACAAGATCCGTGTCCATCCTCATGATCAAAATAACCTGTAAAAGAAAAAGCAAGGTAAAGAACTGTGTTTAGTTTCAAGCAAACAATACATATTTGATAAAGAAAAGTTACCACACAGTACACAGCCAATTTTTTTTTCAAATTACTTTGTTGCTAATCATTTCCTGTATGTGGCCCTAATGTAAATAGGAAACCTAGACTTAAGACATTATCAGAAAATAAAAGGTCTACACAGTTTTGCAAAATGGACTAATGGAAACCTCTAGCAACAAGCAAATGCTTAGACAGCCACAAATAAAATATAAGTCCTGATTTGTGACCTTTTTTGACTTTCTGTTTATAATGAAAACAGCCTTCCTGGTTACAGTGCCTTAAAAAAGTATTCATACCCCTTTGTGCAAACCAATCAATATATGCTTATTGGGATTTGTTTACCAACAATATATAGCAGAATAAATATTGGCCTAAACTTATGATGAATTTTGATTTAATTTTTTATTGGATATGTTTTGTAGCATTATATGCTTTGTAGCAGTTTATTTTCAAAACGTTTGGTCTTTTTGTTTGTTTATACTGTAGTAAAAAAAAATCAATGGTGATCAAATAGCATCAAACTAAAGCTCTATTTGTGGAAAAAATTATATAAATATAATTTGTGTGCAGCGTTGCATGACCGCTCAATTGTCAGTTAAAATAATGTAATGTCAAAAAGCAAAAAATGGCATGGTCATGAAGGGGGGTAAATCAAGTGGTTATATTATCACATTGCCTTTAATGAACATGTTTTCATAGGAAATCAGCACTAGTAGTTCCTAAGATGAAATACTATAGGTGCTTTGAAACTGGGGTGTCAATTACCAGCTGCTACTGTGAATATGTGACCAGTGCTGGGTCACTAAAATGCAGAGAGATTTTTTTTACCCATGGCACAACAATCTCAGTGCCAGCATAGTGAAAGTAATGATCACTGGGATCAGCTAACTCTGTTGTTAAATTTTTACCCACACAAAAAAAAAACATCTGTAATACTCATGCAGATAGGGATATATCAGAATTTGAAATAAAGTAGAGTTTGGGAATTCTTTAAGTTCTTCTTTAGTGTATTAGAGATGGAACTTAGTGATTTTAAAACATCATTTAATGAAAGAAAAAGAAAAATGGTGCACGCATAAATATTTACAGATAACGATAACACAAAAACAAACAACAGTAGGAACAGCAAACAGCAGAATAAATGGGAATAAAAACAGTTCTTAAAGCGGAGTTCCACCCAAAAATGGAACTTTCACTTAATCCACTCCTCGCCCGCTTACATTTTTGGGGGGGGGAGTGGGGGCTTCAGGAGGAGGGTCCCACTTCCTCCTTCCGCCGAGGGGCTGGTAAGGCAAATAGCTTAATCGCCTTACTGCAGCCCCTCCTTGTAGGCGATCGCCTGTCCAATCGGATGGGGCAGCATCGCTCGCGCATTCGCAGTGACGCTCGCGCATGCACAGTGGGTGCCCGGCCGTGAAGCCGAAAGCTGTCACGGCCGGGTGCCCACACTTGGAATGAAGACCCTGGCCGGAGAGGGGGGGGAGATGAGTGGAGCCCCGGCCGGTGCGTCGCTGGAACCATGGAGCAGGTAAGTGTCTGTTTATTAAAACCCAGCAGCTACACTTTTTGTAGCTGCTGACTTGTATTAAACATAAAAAAAGGCTGGAACTCCCCTTTAAAGGAGTTGTAAAGTAAAACAAAAATTCACCTTAATGCAATCTATGCATTAAGGTTAAAAAACATCTAATGCTGCCACCCCCCCCCCGAGCCCCCGTTATACTTTATTGACCCCTCGAAAGTCCCATGTGGTCCCGAGATCCTCTTCGCTGCTCAGCCTGGCCGCTGATAGATTTAGAGCTGCTGTCAATCACATCCAGTGATGCGGCGCGCCGAGGGGCGGGGCCGAATGATACAGTGAGGGGCTATGGCCGCTCGATGTATCCCGGGAGTGCTCCCGCAATTACTCACCACCATGCGAGCTCTCGCATGACTGTGGTCAGTACTAACGAGAAGGACCAGAGACAGCCGCCGAGGGACCCCAGAAGACGTGGATCGGGGCCACTCTGTGCAAAACGAACTGCACAGAGTGTTATTTTAAAGGAAATAATTGTTTTCCTTTACTAACCCTTTAACAAGGTGTTTCCTGGTCTGTGGTTTTAAATTGCAGTTCAATGTAGGATAAATCTGATCCAGTGGGTCATTAGTCCTCAGAATGATTCTCGACATGTGCGTGCTTCATATTGATGGAAAATCAATATGAAGCAACAGTTTTTTGTGGCCCCTAGGGAAGATGTTTGCAGAAATAACATAACTAGTCAAAGGCCCCATACACACGATAGAATCTATCTGCAGATAAATCCCATCGAATGGGTTTCAGCGGATAGATTCTATGGTGTGTACACTCCGGTGGATATTTATCCGCGGATATTTCCGAATTCCAGCAGATAAATATTTGTCGACATGCACAGAATATCTATCTGCTGGAATCGGATCCCACGGATGGATCCGCTCGTCTGTACAGACTCACCGGATCCATCCGTCCAAAGGGATTCCCCGCACGCGTCGTAATGATTTGACGCATGCGTGGAATTCCTTATATGACAGCGTCGCGCCCGTCGCCGCGTCATAATCGCGGCGACGGCGCGACACGTCATCGCCAGAGGATTTCGGCGCGGATTTCAATGCGATGGTGTGTACACGCCATCGCATAGAAATCTGCTGAAATCCTCGAGAGGATTTATCCGCGGATACGGTCCGCTGGACCGTATCCGCGGATAAATCCTCTCGTGTGTATCGGGACAAAGGGTCTGAGGAGGGGATGAGGGGAAGGAGTGCTAATCCATTTATGAAATCCCAGCATACCCACCCATGATGTCCATTTTTCTAAATGCAGTCATAACAGCCTATTACAGTCATTTACTAACACTAGACTTCATAATGTTTATTCTTTTATATGTCCACAGAAATTGTTACTGCCTGCATTAGGTCCTGTTTTTGTCCTGCTAATATGATAAATTAAAGGCTCATTAAAATGTATCTGGGTTTCCAGGCTCTGTCTTGATGATATTATGACAGCTAATTAGCCATTAGAAGGTTTTGTAGGCCTTTGTGGCTAATTACTGACCCCCCAATTCTACCCTGAGCTGTGTTGAAGGATTTTATGTTGTGTGAGTAACTCATTTTTAAGTATGAACTAAATTGCTTTAGCTCTTTACTAATGATAACATCATATGATTTTTAGTGAACTTGCAAATTTACAGTATGTACCATACTTTATTTGGAAGTAAGTTTATAGAAAATTCTGCAAATAAGTAGAATTAGAAAAACTTTCCATTGTCAGTGCAGGCTTTTTTGTAAGCATTGCTATAATGCACAGATCTGTTCCTAGTGACAGCACTCAACAGTTTTCACTGAGCATCTCAAACTTATTTCCAGGTGTAAGTATAATGCACAAACTTATTTATATTGGCAATTGTATTCAATTCTCACCATGTTTTACAAGATTTCAAATGTGATTGATAACACAATAGGACAGGTAGCCTGTTTTTTTTTTTTTAACTAGGTCTGTTAAAATGTTTTTAAATGTTTATTAATATTTGGGTAAAATAAATATACTTAGTTATGATGGAAGATTTGAGATTTTGTTTCTGCTATTTTTTTCACTGATGATGTTGATTATTTTGCACTGGAGGTTCACTGAGTTGAATTAAATTTATGGATAAATTAAAAGAGCTGACTTGTTTTAAAAAATAACTGGATGCTTTTACTTACCTTAAAACCTGTATCTGTTTATATAAAGGAAGTAGTAGGTGTAAATTACAATGAAAGGAGTAATAGGGCATTTGTGAATAGAAGTAAAAAGGGAAATTTCCTTGATAAGGGTGGTTTTTGAAGAGCTGAACATACAAAAACTTAGGGCCAGATTCACAGCCGAGATACGACGGAGTATCTCAGATACTCCGTCGTATCTCTCAGAGTATTATGCGACTGATTCATAGAATCAGTTACGCATAGATAGCCCTAAGATCCGACAGGTGCAATTGTTTTACACTGTCGGATCTTAGGATGCAGTACTGCGGCCGCCGCTGGGGGGAGTTTGCGTCGGGTATGCAAATTAGGAGTTACGGCGATCCACAACGGTTTTTCGCGTCCGCTACGTCGCTGCTAGTCTAGTTTCCCGTCGCAAAGTTAGTCGTCGTTTTGGGTGCCCTAACTTTACTCAGCACACGTATGTGCTGTATAAAGTATGGCCGTCGTTCCCGCGTCGAAAATTAAAAATTCACGTCGTTTGCGTAAGACGTCCGAGAATACGGAAGTACGCTACGCACGTCGCCGTTCGAAAAAATGACGTCACTTCGCGCAAAGCACGGTGGGAATTATGAAACAGAGCATGCGCAGTAGGTCCGGCGCGGGAGCGCGCCTAATTTAAATGGCACACGCCCATTTAAATTACGCGGGCTTACGACGGAGGCCGCCAGCGTAGGTTTTCATTGCAAGTGCTTTGTGAATCAGGCAATTGCGATGAACGATACGTTACGCCGCCGCTAGAGTACGTGAATCTGGCCCTTAGATCCCATAGGTAGGGCTACAGTACAGACACCTGGCTCAAGAGTCTTAACCAAGGATTGGGAGGCTAACAGTCTCTAAAACAAGATTAAAATATACAAAAAATTACAGCGCTACCTTCACAAACAAATAAATAGTGTTGATTTGTGTAAATAATGTACGGTATATAAACACAATGTGAACTGAGGTACTAGTTCCTCATAAGCCCCACTCTCCTTTTGTTTGACAGCACTTGGCAGTGGGCAGATTCATAGCCACTATTTAGCCCATTAGCAGCGTTTGAATCCACCCACTGCTGTATTCTGTCATTCAAAAGAAAAGCTGACCTGATGAGGAACTAGTTTCCCAGTTCTCCATCAAGCTCTGTCTATCCAGTGACAGATATTATCCCAGGCCTTTTTGCTTACATTTATCTTTTGGGAGGAACTAAAGACCTACCTGAATTTTATTGATAATATTGCAGACATCGGCACAGATACTTGCCTGAATTGGATGCAGGTTGTTGGGTCAATTTTGAATTCCCCTAAATTTATTTTACTTATGCAACTGAAATGCTTGCCAAACAGGTGTCCACAAAAGATAACAGGAGTTACCAATTTTTGGAAAGTGGGGGTGCCCCCTCAAGTGGAAAAGGACTTGTTTGCAGGCATGGAGGATGTGGGGGATCCAAGGTTCAAGATTGAATAGTGTCCTGGGCTTGTGTCTGACTTTGGAGATGGTAGCTAGGAGAACAATATTTTTGAATTCAGAGGTCTAGCTTTCTTCTGCTGGGGTAAATTAGTACTCTTTACACTAGTAACATTATTTATGAAGTTTTGCAAGGATTCACTAAAGGTATAGTCTCAATAAAAAGGCTTGCACAGCAAGTGGTTTTTGCATTGCTGTTTCATAGAGCAACATTTAAGCCACACATATTGACAGAAGAGTCTCATATCAGAACATTTCTGTGAAGAAAAAAATACTACATACAATGGTAAAACTTTTCTAAATAGAAAAATATGTTCATCCTCCTAGGCCAGTGATGGCGAACCTTGGCACCCCAGATGTTTTGGAACTACATTTCCCTTGATGCTCATGCAGTCTTCAGTGTAGAGGAGCATCATGGGAAATGTAGTTCCAAAACATCTGGGGTGTCAAGGTTCGCCATCACTGTCCTAGGCCATTAGCAAAAAAACGCAAGCATAATTTGAGAAGGATAGGTTATACCTGGCTTGCCAATGTTTTTCTTTTTTTCTATTTTCAGTGTCTAGTTTAATTATTATTTCAAGGCATGTGGCTAAGCATGTGGCTAAGCTGCCTTGTATTGTTGGAATTTCAAAGTGTAATATATATACAGTGCCTTGAAAAAGTATTCATAACCCTTAATATTTTCCACATTTTGCCATGTTACAACCCAAAACGTAAATGTATTTTATTGGGATTTTATGTGATAGACCAACACAAAGTGGCACATAATTGTGAAGCAGAAGGGAAATTATAAATGGTTTTCAATATTTTTTACAAATAAATATGTGAAAAGTGTGGCGTTCATTTGTATTGAGCCCCCCTGAGTCAATACTTTGTAGAACCACCTTTCACTGTAATTACAGCTGCAAGTCTTTTTAGGGATGTCTCTACCAGCTTTGAGAGAGTGAAATGTTTGCCCATTATTCTTTGCAAAATAGCTCAAGCTCTGTCAGATTGCTAGATTGCCACAGATTCCCATTAGGATTTAGGTCTGGACTTTGAATGGGCCATTCTAACACATGAATATGCTTTGATCTAAACCATTCCATTGTAGCTATGGCTGTGTGTTTAGGGTTGTTGTCATGCTGGAAGGTGAACCTCTGCCCCAGTCTCAAATCTTTTGCAGGTTTTCTTCTAAGAATGCCCTGTATTTGGCTTCATTCATCTTCACATGAACTCTGACCAGCTTCCCTGCCCCACTGAAGAAAAGCATACCCACAACATGATGCTGCGACCATCATGCTTCACAGTTGGGTTGGTGTGTTCAGGGTGATGTGCAAGCATTTTGCTTTTAGGCCAAAAAGTAACATTTTTGGCTCATCTGACCAGAGAACCTTTTTCCACATGTTTTCTGTGTCCCCTACACGGCTTCTCGCAAACTGCAAATGGGACTTCTTATGGTTTTCTTTCAACAATGGCTTTCTTCTTGCCACTCTTCCACAAAGGCCAGATTTGTGGAGTGCATGACTAATAGTTGTCCTGTGGACAGATTCTCCCACCTGAGCTGTGGATCGCTGCAGCTCCTCCAGAGTTACCATGGGCCTATTGGCTGCTTCTCTGATTAACGCTCTCCTTGCCCAGTATGTCAGTTTAGGTGGACATCAATGTATTGATAGGTTTGCAGTTGTGCCATACTCTTTCCATTTATGGATGATGGATTGAACATTGCTCTGAGAGATGTTCAAAGTTTGGGATATTTTTTTTATAATCTAACCCTGCTTTAAACTTCTCCACAACTTTATCCCTGACCTGTCTGGTGTGTTCCTTGGCCTTCATGATGCTGTTTGTTCACTAAGGTTCTCTAACAAACCTCTGAGGGCTTTACAAAACAGTCATATTTATACTGAGGCCTCGTACACACGGGCAAACATGTCCGATGAAAACAGTCTGCGGACCATTTTCATCGGACATGTCCACTGGGATCATTTGGTCTGATGGCTGTACACACCATCAGACCAAATTCCCCGCGGACAGGATACTCTGTGACGTGGCCACGCCGTGGCCGCGCCGATGACCCGGCGACGTGCACGACCCTGGAAGGTCAATGCTTCCACGCATGCGTCAAATCACTTCGACGCATGCGAGGGCTTTCGGCCGAGCGGACATGTCCGGTGAGTCATACAGACGACCGAACATGTCAGACGGACAGGCTTCCAGCAGGCATGTTTCTTAGCATGGTAAGAAACATTTATCCACTGGAAACCTGTCCGCCCGGCCGGGAATCCGGTCCGGTCGGCCGTACAGACGACCGAACATGTCCACGGAAACTGGTCCATGGACCAGTTTCAGCAAACATGTTTGGTCGTGTGTACGAGGCCTGAGATTAAATTCCACACAGGTGGACTCTATTTACTAATTAGGTGACTTCTGAAGGCAATTGGCTCCATTAGATTTTAGTTAGGGGTTTCAGAGTAGAGGGGGATAAATACAAACACACGCCACACGTTTAACATATTTATTTGTAAAAGATTTTGAAAACCACTTATCATTTTCCTTCCACTTCACAATTTTGTGCCACTTTGTGTTGGTCTTTCACTTAAAATCCCAATAAAATACATTTACATTTTTGGTTGTAACATGACAAAATGTGGAAGATTTCAAGGGGTATGAATACTTTTCCAAGGCACTGTGTATATATACAATTATATTTATTATTTTTATGTATTCATTTATGTAGGTTATAAAGTATAGAGTGCTAAAACTGTATAGATCCCTCCCAAATCCATTGAACCTCCTGAGACAATAGTCTTCATTCCACTTGAGGTATTCTGTACAGGAAAGATAATGAATGTGACAAATTTCAAAAAGATAGGAACAAGTAATGTGAGCATAAGGTGAATGTCAGAACTAGTCAATTGTAATAGCTCTACACAAATGGAATCCAGTGATTCAGTTTGGAATTTCTATTTAATTTCAATGAATATTCACATTACAAAACTGCTACAGATGAAATGTACATGGCCCTAAAGTTAACGCTAGCAGATTCTCAAAGCATGTTTTTACAGAAAAACCTTTTATCTAGTTAGTGTCAGAGTTTGCCATAACCTTCTGCACACCCAGGCCTCCCTGTCAAATTGAAATGTAGAAATGTATACCTCACAATTTTTTAAGATACTAAAGATGGATACCTTTTATCACAAAGTATGTAGACAAAGGACACTTGCAACACCCCAGCTATGAGGACCATAATAAGTTAAAAACACAAAAAGATTGATTAAATACACAAGTCCTTGATAGCACTATTTTTTTCTACCGTGTTTCCCCGAAAATAAGCCCGGGTCTTATATTAATTATGCCAACAAAAGACACAGTAGGGCTTATTTTTGGGGTAGGTCTTACCATGTAATGTGCAGTCTTCTCTCCCCCTCTCCCTCCCTGCCAGGAATCCCCAGTGTAAACTGAGTTAAAATGCTTGTAAAATCCTATAATCCACTCTATTACAGTAGTATATAATTTACAATGTGTGCGTTTCTGTAATATACTTGTGCCAAATACATTTGTTATAGCGAAGCTCTGCACTTGTTTCCCGCCGGAGCTCTCTTCCCCGCAATTATATTACAGAAACACACATTGTACATTATATAATACTGTAATATGTTGGATTATAGGATTTTACAAGCATTCTTGTAACTAGGGCTTATTTTTGGGGTAGGGCTTATATTGCAGCCCTCCTGGAGAATAACGCTAGGTCTTATTTTCAGGGTAGGTCTTATTTTTGGGGAAACATGGTATATGCAGGATTTTCAAAATCAAAATTGAACAATTTAGATTTTGGAAAAAAAAATTGGTGCAGTAATAAACTTTTGTTAAAGTGGATGTAAACCCGATTTTTTTTTCTTGCTGTTACAATGTAGAGTAAAAGATTTCCTATCATCTGTGCCCAGTCTTGTTACAAAGAGTTAATCCAGCTCTGAGCAATCCTCTTTTATTTTTTCAGTGAAATTAAACAGACAAACAGGAGAAAACTTTTGTCCGTTCCTCCCCCTTGCTGTGAATGACAGGTTATTTACATATCTCATGCACTAGCCTGGAGACAGGCATTATTTTTTTAATTCCCACCCCCACACCCTTTCTGAAGTCATGTGGTTACTTTTCTGGATTTTGACTGGATGTTAGTGATCATAGCAGAATTTAGTGTAAGGAATACACAGGAAAAAATGCATGTTGACAAGGGGAGTGTAAAAGTGGGCGGGGAGTCTACTGACATCACGACTCCACCCACAGAGCTCCAGACAACAGACCCACCCACAGAATCTGCAGTTGTTCAGTTATTATAACAGACAAAGGGGAGACATTTGACAGGTAAGGATACATGCAGGAGGCATGTATATCCTTATAGATCAGCACTATGACAGTAGTTTAGAAAGGATGAGAGTGGGTTTACATTCACTTTAATTCAAAAGACCCCTTTCTATATAGCATGGTCTACATATCAGAGTGAAAAGAGGAAGAAAACAGCTAATAGGATGACAATAAGCAGTTGGAAGCTATGGAAATGGGCTGGAGGCAGGAAGAGACAGATAAGTCTAGGCCCTATCAATAATTGCATGAGCTCTCCCTGATAAACAGAGGGGGATTTGACAGTAAAATGTGTGTCTGATGCTGGTATGTATAGGTGCTTCTAGATGTGCCTGTACTTTATATGTGCAGCAATTATTATTTTTGTTCAGATTTTTTTAGTTTAAAATAGGTCATCATATACAAGTGATCTCTTTTCTGAGATCTGCAATGAAACTTTTCTTCTTGATAATGGAAAGCTAAAGGGCAACTGTCAAACTGTCAGGAACATGTGAGTGTTGTCTTTTAGAGCTCATGCACACGGCTGCAAAAAAAAAGCAGTGTACTTTTTTAATGGATCTGATGGCAGTTCTATTGTTTTTTATCAGTGCATGCACGTTGTGCGCACAGATTAATAAACTTTTACTGATCTATAAAATCAAAATAAAGGATATAAAAATGTGCGTCAATGGTCAATCATTTTTAATAGAACGAGAGTCGAATTTTGAGTGTCTAAGTGCTGCATGGACCTCTACGTGTCTATGTGTATTTACTGTATATACAAACACTTTATAGACCATTTTATGTGTTTTTGCAGAATCTTGTTTCCAGCCTCTGCCACCATGATCCTGTATAGATGATATGTCATTTTTTTTGTGGCCCTATGCATGTACCTCGCAAACCTAAAACAAGAATATGAACATATTTGTTTTGGGGCCAGCTACCACAATTTGTTATTTATTTACATAAATCATTATGTTATCTACTTACAAAATAAGATCAAATGTTAATATGTTACTGTTAAATCTTTGGTTAAACATTTTGATGCATATTTGTACCTGTATAAACCGAAGCAGTCAATGGGGCTGACTTACTAAAGGCAAAGTGACTGGGCACTATGCAAGTGCAGTTGCACCCATTTTCCACAGAACCCAGTCAAATACCCAATCAGGTGCAAAGAAAATTTAAAGAAAACTGCATTTTTGTTTGGATGATGGAAATCAACAGAGCTTCACCACATTCAATAAGTTCTGGGGGGAATTAGTGCAACTGCACTCCCAAAGTACTCCTTTAGTAAATTAGGGCCAGATTCACAAAAGAGATACGACGGCGTATCTACTGATACGCCGTCGTATCTCTGTTTCTAACTATGCGGCTGATTCATAGAATCAGTTACACATAGCTAGTCCTAAGATCTGACAGGTGTAATGGACTTACACTGTCGGATCTTAGGATGCAGTACCGCGGCCGCCGCTGGGGGCATTTCTCGTCGTAATCCAGTGTCGGGTATGCAAATTAGCACTTACGGAGATCCACAAGGCTTTTTTCTTCGTTAAGTCGCCGTAAGTGTTAGTTTGCCGTCACAAAGATAGGGTACCTTTACAAAAGTGTAAAGGTACTCTACCATGCAAAAGTATACCCGTCGTTCCCGCGTCGGTTTTGAATTTTTTTCAAATCTTTTATTTTTCCCACCGCAACTCTTTTTTACCCGTCGCAAAACACAAAACTCGGCGCAACGTAACTTCGCGCAAAGCACGTCGGGAAAATAGCATCGGGAGCATGCACAGTACGTCCGGCGCGGGAGTGCGCCTAATTTAAATGGGACTCGCCCCATTTGAATTGGCCCGCCTTGCGCCGGACTGATATTAGGATACACCGCCGCAAATTTCCAGGTAAGTGCTTTGTGGATCAGGCACTAACTTGTGTAATTTGCGGCGGTGTAACTTAAATCAGAAAAGTTACGTTGCGCCCGCTGGCTGTGAATCTGGCCCTTAGTTCCTATATTTTATACTTGCAGTGGTAGTACTTCTGTTATTTCAGTGGAAGTACATAGCCAAACAATAGTGGAATTTCAGTCTAAAGTTTTTGTTTTATCTTTTAGGTTTGACAGTTGGCATCTTTTAAAAACCCCCATGGTGTGACTTTTTAATGGGACAGCGCTAGAAAGACTGTCAGTTATGTAGTCATCAGACATCAGAGATGCTAGGAGAATGTTAATTACATTTAAAAGGATGAATAGTGCTCTGCTCTATCAAACATTTACTGTACATAGATTAGTCTTTTGGCTTTTTACATGTTTTATAGCCTATACCTTACAGTTTGGTGAAAAGGGGCAGCTGCAGGAGTTAGGTGAAGGCTGTGAAATAGCTCCAGCTATCACCTCTAATGCCCTGTACACACGATCGGTTTGTCTGATGAAAACGGACCGATGGACCGTTTTCATCGGACGAACCGATCGTGTGTGGGCCCCATCATTTTTTTTCCCATCGGTGAAAAAAATAGAACCTGTTTTAAAATGTTCGTATGGTTAAAAAAACTATAGAAAAAAACGATTGTCTGTGGGGAAATCCATCGGTCAAAAATCCACGCATGCTCAGAATCAAGTCGACACATTCTCTGAAGAATTGAACTTCGTTTTTCTCAGCACGTCGTTGTGTTTTACGTCACCGCTTTGGACATAATCGGATTTCTAACTGATGGTGTGTAGGCAAGACTATCTATCTATCTATCTATCTATCTATCTATCTATCTATCTATCTATCTATCTATCTGTGTCAGGCCGAGTACTGGTTAAAGCTTGTAGGAGGAGTTTTCATTCTCCTCTGACTGTCCTGTGAGGCTGCATGACCCTTGATTATTTGTCTGGACAGTGCTGATTGGCCCTGTGCTGATCACATGCACACAAACTAATAATAATAATAATAATAATAATAATAATAATAATAATAACTCTAGCAATACACACCAAACTGAACATGTGCAGAAGGGGATGATCAGAGAAGACAGGATCAAATGGCCTTTTTACACAATGTGGAGAGTTAACACCATGCTTTACTGCATATACAGACTAATTTTACTGTTGTTGGTTTAGTAACACTTTAACTTCATCTAGGAAATATTTGATTATCCAAGTCAGTCCCTCCCACCTTCCACGCATTGTGATTGGTCTGTGAGACTGACAATCACACTAATGAAAATAAGTAGACAGGAAGGAAGTCAAGTGCCCTTAACCAGGGAAAACTTGCCACACACTAAATTTAACTACACACACAAACAGCTGTCAGTGTCAGCAGGAAAAAGAAAGTAAAGGGAACTTTCCCCCTCAAATTTGTATATGGGTCCGATTAAACACCTGAGCAAAGTATTTCACTAACTGCTTTTACTTGCTGCTTACTTTTGTCCTGCTATAATTTTAGAAGCCATTACATGACCCTATTTTGTGAAACTAACTTGTAACTTCAGCTGGTATGCAAGAAGTTATAAGAATGCAATGGAAATGTGAATTGCAAACTTCTGCATTCAGCGCAAAATGAAAAAGTCACAAAAAAACAGCATGGTCCTAATTTAAATACAGGCTACAAGAGTTTTACATTTGCCTGGGGATTTTATTAAATACAAATTATATCACTAATTACACGATGTAGGTTTCAAATATAAATGCATTGAGAATATTAAAATGTATAATAAAATCTATTTTAGGTTTATTGCAGTATTTCTACTGCATATTTGTAAAATATATAAAACTAGGCAATAATTCATATTTTTATAAAATTATGAAATGTATTCTTAATGTGACATAAATATTTTTTTTTCAATCAAATTATTTTACAGTTCAATATTTAAACATATAATTGAATTAGAAAAAAGTTACTTCACCCAGACTGTGTTGCGTATTCATCCAGCATAGTGCCTAATGGCTTTCTAACTGCCTGCTGTTACAAAGACATGACATATAATACTATGCTCATTTTGTATTTGCAGATAATTAACCTTGATAGCCAGGGATATTTTAAGAAGGCTGCCTTATTTGACCGTCTGCTAATGTACCGTTGTCTTTATGTGAGGAATGAACAGAACAAAAGTCTGACAGTAATTATGCATGCCTATTACAAAATGTGCTTGGGCTGTAGTTAAACATGACTCGTATGTCAAGGTAACATCCAAAACATCCATTTCTAATATTTTCATCAACACCACCTTTACTGTGAAGAAACACTATTCTTCATTTCAAGTCACATTTTCTTATTTGACAGCAAGATTTCCTTGCATGTGAAATGCATGACAAGATAAGTATTGTTCAACTAAAAAAGAAGTTTTATAAATAAATGGAGAAAGCAAGTTTGTTTTACTGTATTTAATTATTAATAACTATTCAAAAGAAACTGAGAACTTAAATTAATTTGGTGTCTGAAAGACCAATCAGAATTACTGTTTACAGCTAAATCTCAGGTTAACATCTAAGTATACATTAGTCACTAGCCAACCAGCCGTGGCAGGTCGGCTTGGCTGCGCAAAATCACGTAGGTATACGTCATTCCGCATTTCAGCCATTAGGGGCGAGTGCACGCCACCGGAGGCTCACGCGTGCCCCCTGCTCGCCCCTGGCACTCGTGATCGCTCGTTACAGAGCGAGAACCGGAAGCTGTGTGTGCAAACACACAGCTCCCGGTCCTGTCAGGGTGAGAAATGACTGTTCGTCTGTTCATACAATGTATGAACAGTGATCTGTCATTTCCCCTAGTCAGTCCCACCCCCCTTCAGTTAGAACACACCTAGGGAATATAATTAACCCCTTCCTTGCCCCCCTAGTGTTAACCCCTTCCCTGCCAGTGTCATTTTTACAGTAATCAATGCATTTTTATAGCACTGATCGCTATAAAAATGCCAATGGTCCCAAAAATGTGTCAAAAGTGTCCGCCGTACCGATAAAATTCGCTGATCGCCGCCATTACTAGTAAAAAAAAAAATATTAATAAAAATGCCATAAAACTATCCCCTATTTTGTAGACACTATAACTTTTGCGCAAACCAATCAATAAGCGCTTATTTCGATTTTTTTAATGAAAAATATGTAGAAGAATAGGAGGAAAATATTTTTTTTATATGTTTTTGGGGGATATTAATTACAGCAAAAAGTAAAAAATATTCATGTTTTTTTCAAAATTGTCGCTCTATTTTTGTTTATAGCGCAAAAAATAAAAACAGCAGAGGTGATCAAATACCACTAAAAGAAAGCTCTATTTGTGGGACAAAAAGGACGCCAATTTTGTTTGGGAGCCACGTCGCATGACCGCGTAATTTTCTGTTAAAGTGACGCAGTGCCGAATTGCAAAAAGTGGCCCGGTCATTGACCAGCAAAATGGTCCGGGGCTGAAGTGGTTAGAATTTTTTTCTGTCTCCCCTGCAAAATGTTTTATGATTCACACTATTCAGTCAAACAGGTGAATTCCATCTTAGTTCCTCCATACCAAGAAAGTCTGACTGGTTGCTTGTGGCATTAAAATCATCACCCTGAAATAAGTTTTTCTACCTAGTATTTTTTTTTGTCTAAATCAGGTGTTAATATCACATTGTTCCATTAATCACACCTTCACAATTACCCTTGAAAAAGTCATTGATATCACTAAAAATGTTACCTCTTGATGAATTAAAAGTCACCTGTTACAATGCAACTTAAAATGATGTTAGCATAAGTTCTATGATGACACTTAATGTGATGCCATACATCTAGCTCAAAAAACACTACAAGCTGGTTCCTGTTAGAATAGCAAATTTGCTCCCCATTATTCCCTGCTTTGTTTTCGCGGCTGTAGTGATCCGGGAACACATTTACATATTTTCTGGGAGTGCCCAGCTACAAAAAATTGCTGGAAAGAAATATTCCTCATGATTTCAGCAGTTTTCAAGAAATCCATTACTCCTGATCCATCTACCGCACTCCTAAATTTAATACCGGATTGTATTTCCTATGCTCAATTTAAACTGTTCCTACAAACCACCACAGCCGCAAAACAAACCATCTCCAAAGCTTGGAAAACAGCTACGCTTCTAGATTCTGAAACCAGAAATGGAGTACATCAAGCCATGATCCACTCAAAATCAGAAGCCATAACCAATGATTCCATAGACATATATGAAAAAATATGGAACCCATGGGCGATCAATACTATCTCATCTATCCCAGATGATTCTCTATTGAGACATTGGTAAGATATTGTAAGCCAGTAACATTCTGGATACAGTTCATCAATATTATTACTATCTCTATTATGTAACGATCCCGGAGACTTTCCTCTATCCTGTACTCCCTTTCTTATCCTATTGTTTTCATCACTTTCTACCTTTTCTACTCTACATTCTGTCCTTTTTCTTTCTTTTTATCTCTCACTTCTTCAAATATATAACTCAAGCTATCTTATTATATAAAATGGTAAATGTGAATAAGTAAATACGATATCTAATTTTGCTCCTATTGTTTTAATAATTAACATGAATAAGATCCTTCTCCCCCCAATTTCTGCCAGTTTTTTAACCAATTTATTGCTAAAATTACAATTACTTCATAACTATAGTTTATATCATAATTATATTCGGTTCCGTTTATATCATAATATTCTATAATATTTTATATGAGTTCAAATGTAATAGACTAACATGATTGGTTTGACTATAACCTGCTTTAAAGATTCCTTTAATATTTCTCATAGGATCTACAAATATTTATTAGATTATTCCATGTTTCAAATACTCTCTTAATACATGTTACCAGTTTTCTTTTTTTTGTAATCTTTTATTGTCAATTGTATCTACTGTTTTCTCTTTACTTTAAACCCAATAAACAAATTTGACAACAAAAAACACTACAAGCACTATAGTGTTGGCAATTATTATGTTCAATTAGGTAATATGATTTATTTAGCAGGAAGCAACATCAAGCTAATTTTTTCTTAAGATATTCCCTAGCTGAAGAGACCTATAATATCAATGAGTGTTCACATGTCAAATTATTCAAACTTGTTACAGAAACAAGGGGATTCAGAGTATATATCAGTTCTGCTATGATTTGTCTCATGGCTTTTTATGTCAGAGCTTGTATAACTTAGAGAGAGGCAACATCTGGCATGTTCTTTGCTAGAGAACAAAAATGATGTTTTATATGACCAACAGGCAAGTATTAATAAGCTCTTCTTAGTGTGGGGCATTTCTACACATAAACTGATTTTATCCATGTGTTTATGTTTAGGATTTAACATTGAATCAAATAAAATACTGTATGTAGACTGTATAATAATAATAATAATAATAATAATAATAATAATAATAATAAATTATATTAATAAATATATTTACTTAGGAGCAGAAACAAGGTTAAAATAACTTAAGCCTATAGGCATGCTACTTCTGGTATACCAAGACTTGCATCATTCAGAAAAAAAAACCTTTAGGCAAACCTTTATATATCACTGCCATTTTTTTGTTGAAGAGAAATATATAATCTCCCTATCAATCCCATTTCACACCAACTACCCCTAAACATCAAATATCATTCTAAAAGAAAATATGGTCACTCCATAGCTGTTTATAGGTTGTGTTCTAGAGACAGAACATACGATCAAAGTAAAGGGTTCAGAGACAAAATGGATATGGCAGTCAAAATCAGAAACCAGAAGAGCAGAGATGGTCAAACAAATCACACAAACAAAGGAGGTCAGAAGGCAGGCCTGACATCCTCTCACTAGCGAAGGGAAAGGTTTGTAGTCTCTGCAAGCTTCTATCTGGGCTCCTTCAGTTAACCTTTATTAGTTTCCTGGTACTTAGTACTTGCCTCACTGGCAGGGCTCCTCAGCAGGTGTAATGATATCACAAGTACAAGCACCATCCAATGCGTGTCGTGTCAGAGTTCATCATCAGGGAAACATGAGCATGACACAAGGATGCCAAACTTAGAATATATATTCCACATGCTTACTCTACATAGTGATTGGCCTCATTTAAAGTCCCCCTGACCCAAACTCTCTTGTTTTTCTGTTCAAATTTGAGATGGAGGCCAATTACCCATGGTGCCTTGGACCACATCATTCTCTCTTGTGGAATATTAAAACGCTTCCAAACACATGACCCACATGACACATGATTGAACATACTGGGTACCTTGTTTAGTACTGTGAAGGATGCTTCAGTTTAAATTCTCCCTGCTTGGTTAATGCTGTGTTAGAAGGTGATTTCACGTGTGACTCACTCTGCTAACAGGCTGTTGAAATGTTAATTGATCTAGTGTGTTGTGTGAAGAAGCCCTGTGGTTACTGTTTACTGTGATTAGAAGGGGCTCAGGTTAATTATTCTGATTGCTTCATTGTGGTAATTATCTCTTCTATATGTGGGGCCAAGCTATCTAGATAATGTATTCTGTTACACCTAGTAATTAACTCCACTGATGTCATTATCTAAAGAAAATGTGTTTTCAGAGTCGGCTCCGAAATGTCTGCCCATGATCTGTATGGAAGTCCCAGTGTGAGGGGGCGGAGATTTGTCATTGTAACAGTTTTGGAAATTACATATAAGCTGTGTGTTATACCATTAAAGTCTGTCTGGTTCCAGCATTCAGCCTTGGCTCATGTGTGGATGATTCTGTGATGTTCTGTTATGGGAAGAAGGGACTGTTTGACGGGGATATCATACCAATACTGTCACAATTGGTTGGCAGCAGCGGGATTTTCCCTTCTATTCCCCTTTACATCCGGATTCCAAGCAGACACTGGAAGAACTACTGGAAGTTCGTGGAAGGATTGCTAGCAACAAAACCAAGCGGGTCATCATAGCAGAATTAATGGAGATAGACCAGGAGGACGGGATTGCAGCAACGCCAGCAGTACAAGAGATGGAGACACCAGTGATTCAGGAGGAGGAATCGCCAGCCAACAAAGTAATGAGAGAGAAGCTAGCATGGTTCGGTCCGAACCCAACGGCGGATGTGGTGCTGAGAGTGATGGACCTGTTAGTAAACGCAGAGCTACAGAAGGATAAACAAATAAGAGACGCAGAACTACAGTTAAAACTGGCAACAGTCCAACAAGCAGCCGCACATTCTCCGAACAGTGAGTACAGCACAGCAGACACAAGGAAGATTCCGTTTAGTGCTTTTAAAGCTTTTGATGAAAAGGACTGTGAAATTGATAACTACCTGGCAGATTTTGAGCGACAATGTAACCTGCACCGAATAGCTAGAGGAGAGTGGGTTGCAATATTGTCAGGCAAACTGTCAGGCAAAGCTTCTGATGCTTTCCGGAATGGCCAGATCAAGATATCCATAGCTACGCCCGGGTTAAAGAAGTGCTCCTGGCTCGTTATGCAGTAACCCCAGAGTCCCACCGACAGAAGTTCAGGGATTCACGCAAAACCACGAAAGACTCTTACGCGGAATGGGCATGAAAGTTATCCCTGTCGGCCTCTAACTGGGTTAACAGCAGCCAGGCCACCACCGCAGAAGACATTTTGCAACTAATGCTCCTGGAGCAATTTTACAATCACATCCAGACGGACGTCAAAGACTGGGTGAGAGATCGCAGGCCCATGACTCTACCAGAGGCCGCTCAGTTGGCGGATGAATATGCGGATACTCGCAAGACGAACCAGGTCACACCACAAGTACAACCTCCACGACCAATGGTGCCCTCACACCCACCAGCCGCTAGATACCAACCTCCTAACAGACCGATGACATCTAGCCCTCGCTATCCACGCCAGGAGGACAACGAACAACGCTGCTTCCGATGCAAACAGCTGGGTCACTTCAAGCAGAATTGCCCCCTGAATGACAACACCAGGTCAAATTGGTCTCAACCTGGGTACCGCCCACCAGCAGCAGCCCATTGTGTAGACTCGGCTTGGGATCCCCAGGAGCTGGGTCAGGAAGAACCATTGGGCACCCCTTACGAAGCCCTCATGGTACAATCTGTTATTACGGACAACAGGGAACACCATTGTCAGCTGGTCATGGGCGACAGCCATGAGCCGGAGGGGCCCTGGAGGGAGCTGGGCAGAAAGAGGCACCGCCGGCCACCCTCCAAGAAGAAGAGGTCCTGGAAGCCGTATAACAAGCTGACCTGGGAGAAGAAGCGACTGGAGGAGAGGGAGTCGCAGGGGGCGTCCCATATGCGGGCCGAGATGTTCGCCAAGGGCCCACCAGTGGCCCCTTACACCACCACCCAGTTCCTGATGATGAAGGACCACATGGAGAGCCTGCAGGACATGAGCAAGCAGGAGCTGATCCGTGAGTACATGGAGCTGGAGGAGTGCATAAGCCGCATGGAGGAGGAGAACAACCACCTGAGGTCACAGCAGGCTGACCCCCCCAGGCTCCATGAACTGGAGATGGAGCTGGAGAAGCTCAAAGAGGAGAACCGGCGGCTGCGGAGGGAGCAGAGGGTGGCTGACCCTATGGGGCACTGACCCCCCCCCCCCCCGAACTCTGAGCACCAGTGCTACAGCATTTCAACTAATATAGCTTTTTCTTTTTTTTTATGAATCTCCTGTGATTGTCACTTCAGAGCCATAACCTGCCCCCTCCCATAGCGGGACACCTAGACGGCGGAGCACAGACCCATTCGCCGTCTTCACACTGACTTCTGGTGACTCTGCAGATCGCACAAAGACTTGGGGACTGACCGGCGTGTGATCTGACGACCCGGTGGCATACCTGAGTCTGAAGCAGTTGCCAAGGGAGGTCAGTCACGCCAAACGGAGTTAACCTCGGACTGAAGCTCTGAACCCGTCAACCCTACTGGACCAGGGAAGGTCCAACCGGGTTGCCGGAGCAGAGAGAAAAAGGGGGGCCATTGTGAAGGATGCTTCAGTTTAAATTCTCCCTGCTTGGTTAATGCTGTGTTAGAAGGTGATTTCAGGTGTGACTCACTCTGCTAACAGGCTGTTGAAATGTTAATTGATCTAGTGTGAAGAAGCCTTGTGGTTACTGTTTACTGTGATTAGAAGGGGCTCAGGTTAATTATTCTGATTGCTTCATTGTGGTAATAATCTCTTCTATATGCAGGGCCAAGCTGTCTAGATAATGTATTCTGTTACACCTAGTAATTAACTCCACTGATGTCATTATCTAAAGAAAATGTGTTTTCAGAGTCGGCTCCGAAATGTCTGCTCATGATCTGTATGGAAGCCCCAGTGTGAGGGGGGCTGAGATTTGTCATTGTAACAGTTTTGGAAATTACATATAAGCTGTGTGTTATACCATTAAAGTCTGTCTGGTTCCAGCATTCAGCCTTGGCTCATGTGTGGATGATTCTGTAATGTTCTGTTATGGGAAGAAGGGACTGTTTGATGGGGATATCATACCAATACCGTCACAAGTACAATACAGGCTTGTGCTTTCATCCCACCACCTATTCTGGCATGCATTTACATCCTCCCATTCCGAAGTATACAGTCTTCTAATTTCATACAGAACAGAAGGTATTAAGTAAATGGCAGATCCTGTGGCCATGCGCATAAATGCTACCAGTAACCATTTACTTTGGATGCAAACAATTGTTTTCATTGTGTTAAATTTGAATTCTATGAACATTTCTTGCAGCACAGACCTGGTGTAAATCAAGGACACCTCATACTTAGTTACCTCCTATGACTTAATAGCTTTTCAAAACATATAATTTTCTACAATAATATAGACATCCAAAAACAACCTAAACATTTGTGCTATCCATTTTTTAATCGAAAAAAGGATATAGGTGTCCCCTGAACAGTAAGCAAAACAA
This sequence comes from Rana temporaria, assembly GCF_905171775.1. NCBI lineage: Eukaryota > Metazoa > Chordata > Amphibia > Anura > Ranidae > Rana > Rana temporaria. The sequence goes on from NC_053489.1 coordinate 537,122,619, forward strand.
ACTATAGTCTCACCACATCCCTAAATTAGAACTAATTTGTGTACCCCAAGAATGGGGTGTGTTTCCTCAGTGGGACTTTTTGATTGGGAGACTGGTTTATGAGTAAAAGTAAAAAACTGATTAATCGTCAATTTATTAAAAAGGTATCAAATGTTATTAAGTGTTGTTATTGGTAGACAACACGTCAAGGCCAAAGCTACAACGTATAATAAAAGCATCCAAATGACCAAGGGAAAGGATATACAAATCCGGACATACAAAAACCAGGAACTTTGAACATCAATAATAACAAAACATACAATTATTTTATGTTTTGTTATTGCTCTCCCAATCAAAAAGTCCCACTGAGGAAACACACCCCATTCTTGGGGTACACAAATTAGTTCCATTTTTTAATCGGTATTTCAACTTTTGATGTACTTATAACAATTCTAATAGTATGGTTGCCACATATTGTACTTAAAGCGGTGGTTCACCCTATAAAAAATGTCTAACACTACATCCAGCCCAGTTCTGCAAATAAAATGACACTGACCTTTCTTTTTTGTCGCCGTAGATATCGTTTATCGTTCGAATTCACCGCGGCTTCCGGGTAGGGAATCCTGCGGGAGTGGGCGTTCCTATTGACATGCCAATTGATTGACATGCTAAACGATGGCGCATATAGCGCGTCACGACTTCCCGAAAGAAGCTCGGGTTGGCTCTATTCGGCGCTGATGCGCAGGCACCAAATAGAGCCGAGCCGACCCAAGCTTCTTTCGGGAAGTCGTGACGCGCTGTATGCGCCGTCGTTTAGCATGTCAATCAATTGGCATGTCAATAGGAACGCCCACTCCCGCGGGATTCCCTACCTGGAAGCCGCGGTGAATTCGAACGATAAACGCTATCTACGGTGACAAAAAAAAAAGGTCAGTGTCATTCTATTTGCAGAACTGGGCTGGATGTAGTGTTAGACATTTTTTATAGGGTGAACCACCGCTTTTAAGTGGTTGTAAACTCTTTACACGTGAAGAGAAGGAGAGTGCACAGCTTTCCTAGTATAATACTGTTTTATTGGTTAAAAATTTAAGGTAGAAAGTATTTCACTCAAATGGAGAATGATTCTTGTATGTACACCAACAGTTAGCCTCATATCCTGGCCTGTATGACTTGATGGGCCCCAGGACCCAATGAGTGGTATGGGATGTAATTCCAATCCTCGCTGCAGCGTCCCACTGTGCAGTACAAGGAGCTGCGCATGCGCCTGGACCAGCCGGCTCTGCGTAACGTCACTCACAGCCGAGAAGGGAAGTTAAGTGGCGGGTGTGAATCATCTGCTCTGGCGAGTGGGCAGTTGCTATGACTACATGATTAAAGACTGATTATTGATTAATTAACAATTAGTAATCGATTCTCTCTGGGTTGCCTACATCTTTTAATCAACCTATTAATTATGAAATGATGGATCGACTAATAGGCTAGTGTATTGAATTATTAATATATTAATTCATCTAAAGATTTATTGTTTGAATATTGGTCTGTTCATAAGTCAATAATATTTCTTATATCCACCATTATTGGTTGGTGTCTTTTGAGACAAATCAAAATGTATTATTAGTGGACAATGTTTTTTTTTATATATATATATATACATATATATTTTTTTTTATTTAGTAAAAAACACACTAACGTGAATGTTGGGGCAAACAAACGCAATAAATTACCCTGAGTTTTGGTAAAATAAAAAATAGATACCCAACATGCCAAACCTAAAAATGTTGTGTGCCTGTGATATGGCATCAAACTTCAGCACCCTATATTTTCTATAGGCAACACTTCAAAAGCCCCCTATAAGTATCAGTGTTATGGAGGAGGTCTTGCGTTATTGCTCTCACTCTGGTGTGTGCGCGATATGTAAAATGTGCTGGTACTGAGGGTGTGTGCAAGCGATCGGGCCGCGCGAATGCTCTCACCTGACAGGTAGGAGTCTGCCTGTCAGTTTCCAGCACAATACTGATGGATGAAGCCACTGGATTGTGTGTAATACCCCCCCCCCCCCCGCTGTTAGGTCCATACAAAGTACAGACTTGGCGCTTGGCGGCGAAAGAGTTAAAGGCAAAATTAAGGAAAAAAAACATGTCATGCTTTCCTGTCATACTGTCATGCTGTTCTCGGGTACCCCCACTGGCACTCCTGGCCCTTCTCTCCTGCTAAGTGTCCCATAGCAAGCAGCTTGCTATGAAACCCCCCCCAGCAGGTTTTTCTCCCAAGCCGCTGCTCTGTGTGTCCATTTATACTCGGCCCAACCACCGCTCTCTCCTTATTGGCTCACTGGCTCTGATTGACAGTAGCAGGAGCCAATGGATTCCACTGCTGTCTCAGCCAATGAGGAGGAAGAGACCCGGGAGAGCTGCTGCTCTTGTTCACATTGCTGGATTGATATCAGGTTCAGGTAAATAGTATGGAAGGGAGATATGAGGGGACTGCTGCACACAGATGTTTTTTTTTACCTTCATGCGTGAAGGTAAATAACTTTGAACCTTTACAACCACTTTACATTTCAGGATTTGGGGTGAACCCCTTTAAGCTGTCACATATCCTTTCTTCAATGTATAACTTCCTCCATACCAAGAATCGCTCACCCTTTCTGCCAGTTCCTTTAAACAGAGTATTTAGAGGCATGTTCATTTGAAGAGTTTTTCATAATGTATGTTTTTTGCGGTGTGCCGCATAACATCTGTATTTTTTACTGTATGAATAGATTCAAATTGCTGTAGTGATGAAATAGGCAATCATTCATGCTCGCAAGTAAAAAAGATGTTGTGCATCAGACCTAGAATACTGAGTGTTTGTGAATAATGCAGAAGATCCACTTGTGAGATAAGCAGCTACAAATGCCATTGGAATTACTTTGAAATTAATGTTGCAGAGGAGTGAGGAGAACACAAATAGGTAAAAACAGAAATAACAGTAAAACAGCTGTTTCCACTTACAAAACACCTTCTGAACTAATAAAACTGAACATTTGTTAGTTTAGTAACTCTGAAAAACCACCCATTGAGAAGTTCACAAAACAAGCAAAAGAAAAGCATTAAAATATTTAGCAGCACATTTATCAAAGAAAACAGTTAAAAGATGTTACCCCCAGGCAAATACTTGACTCAGAACTATGTTAATGATCACAGATGCTCAAATTCTTGGGTGTATTGTTTTTCATTGAAATCAACATTTGATATATTTGGGAAAAGTTGCCATATGCCATATAGTGTACTTTCTCATACTGTATTAGCAATGCTGTATCCTGGCCTAGGCCAACAAGGCCCAGGCCTAGGGCAGCACTTTGCAGGGGGGCAGCACAGAAAGAGTCTCCGCCGGCTTGTGCTACACTGTTAGTGTAGCACCAGTCTTATGGGGCAGACTGGGCAGAGAGGCAAATTAGTCTAGTGCCCCCCATAAAGCAGCCACACTGCTTTCGGTATGCAGGCAGCCAGCATTCTGCAACTATGCTTCTCATTTTGACTGTTCTATCATCCTGGACCACAAACCTTCCTCACTGTGCTATGTATTTTCTGCTGCACCATTGGCATGGAAATATTTTCATAGTCCTCTCCATAAAATTATCAGAAATTTGTGCCTAAAGTAGAACTATAGGAACACTTTTTTTTTCAGTTTGGATGGAGTAAGGGAGGATTATAGCCCTGGTCAGTTTATTTTTTACCATCCCTGTCCCATTGCAGAGATTTCCCTTCACTTCCTGCCCCATAGCCAAACAGAAAGTGAGAGGAAATCTATGCAAATTCAGGGACTCCAGTGCCCCCCCCCCAGGCCCTCAGAACTAGTGTCCCCACTCAAAATGTTCAGGGCGGGTCTTAAACAGCAAGGGGTGTGGCATTGACAGGAAGGGGTGGGTCATATTTAAATTAGGGGGTGCACAAGTTTAGTCAAGCCTAGGGCAGCACAAAACCTAAATACACTACTGCATATTACATCAACATGGGACTAGCAAACAGTTAACAGCTATTTATTTTATATTAAATCTATTTTTTTCCTCAATATATATGACAAATTATGGGAAATGTGTGTGTTGATAATAGGTGGAGTCATCATTATCAGTTACCAATGCCACCATCATCATTAGCTCAAAAATTCTAAAGTGATATGTGAAATAGTCTAACAGGATAGCACAGAAACCCCTTTGCTGAGCCAAAGACTCAGATTTCTTTAAATTAATAAATTTGTAGATTTGGGTAAATAAAATATTCCTATAACAGGACAATTGACCAGTACATCAAGATGTATACTGAGAATGATGTTTATTTAAATAAAAATAACTAATAATGCGCAAACCAAGTGAACATCAAATAAATTTGAGTGGCAGCCAACATTAAGCATGTGACCCCAAAAATGAATAAATAAGTAAAATAATGAATGTGGCACTAACTCAGTAGGTACAAAAAAAGTTTGTAGTGTAAAAACATCAAATATCAAAATCAATAAATAACAAATCAATAAATAGTCCAAAATTTCATTAAAGTGTACAAAAGTGGATGTGCAAAAGTGAATGAGGATCCACAATTTTATATTATCTAGACATGTGGAAGTAAAAGGTGCAGTGATCAAGTGCTGGAAAGTTCATCCAATCCTAAATGTGTAATCACACTCTCGTCCACCATCCATGATCCACCATAGGTGTGCCCCAGCCTGTCGCCTCAGATAAAGACCCCAATGGGTCTAATGACACTTCTGGTAAAAAATCCAAGGATCCTCTACAATCACGCAGTCTTCCCTTTGGAGTATCAGGGACGGCAGAATTAAGCAGCAGTGTTGGTGGATAAGAAAACAGTGTTCTCTTTAATATTAAATAAGTCTTCTTTAAACTCCTCCACTCTCCTCCATATAAAAGGGCAAAGAATAATGCCGCGTACACACGATCGGTCAATCCGATGAGAACTGTCTGATGGACCATTTTCATCAGACCAAACCGATCGTGTGTAGGCCCCATCGGTTATTTATCCGTTAAAAAATGTGAAACTTGTTTTAAAATCAATCGATGGATACCTAACCGATAAAAAAAAACGATCGTTTGTAGGCACGTCCATCGGTTAAAAATCCATGCATGCTCAGAATCAAGTCGACGCATGCTTGGAAGCATTGAACTTTTTTTCAGCACGTCGTTGTGTTTTACATCACCGCGTTCTGACACGATCGTTTTTTAACTGATGGTGTGTAGGCGTGACTGACCATCAGTCAGCTTCATCGGTTAACTGATGGAAAAATCCATCAGACCATTCTCATCGGATTGACTGATCGTGTGTACAGGGCATCAGACTAGAGACTAGAGTTAGGGCTGCACTGTTATCATGGCAAGGTAGCCATGCGCGGTTGTAGATGTGGTAAACATTTGATTGGCCAGTTTGAGTTTATTCTTTGCCATTTTATATTGGCTCACCTGGGCGAGCTGTCATAGCTGTACATCAGCTGCTTTAAAAGCACTAGGGGGCACACCCACGACGCGACGACAGAGTCAATGCAAGTGCCAGGTGGTTGCGATGTCCACCAGGCACCCGCGATTGCCCCTTAAGAGCGAAACAACGAAGGTCTGTCATTTTAAACAGTCAGATCTCCATTTTGTCAGGGGTGAGGAGAGTGATCTGTTGTTCCTACTGCTTAGGAACAACGATTGGTCTCCTCCCCCAGGCAGTCCCTTCCCCCTACAGATAGAAACACTTCCTAGGACACACATTTAACACCTTGATCGCCCCCTAGTGTTAACCCCTTCCCTGCCAATGAAATGTATATAGTAATCAGTGGCTATTTTTAGCACTGATCGCTTAAAATTTTTTATAATAATAAAAAATGTCATAAATGTATTCCCTATTTTTTAGACACTATAAATTTTGTGCAAACCAATCATTATTATTGTATTGTTTTTAACAAAAATATGTAAAAGAATACATATCGGCCTAATCGGCCCTTTTTTTCATTTGACATATCGGCCTAAACCTAGGAAAAAAAACATATTTTTTTTAAATTTGGGCAAAAAGTAAAAAATATTGTTTTTTTGTCTAAATTGACGCTCGTTTTTTGATTATAGCGCAAAAAATAAAAAACGGATATGTGATCAAATACCCCAAAAGAAAGCTCTATTTGTGGGGAAGAAAGAACGTAAATTTTGTTAGAGTACAGCATCACATGATCGTGTAATTGTCAGTTAAAAAGACACAGTGCCGTATCGCAAAAAATGGCCTGGTCATTAAGGGGGCAAATCTTTCTGTCCTTAAGGAAGGAAGGAGGACGTCTTTAATATTACAGGGAGAACACTGTTTACTTATCCACCAACACTGCTGCTAAATCATACTGTCCCTGATACTCCAAGGGGAAGACTGAAGCCATGTACACACGATCGGATATCTGATGGAATCAAATCCGATGGATTTTTTCATCGAATATCTGATGAAGCTGACTGTCATCAGTCTGGCATACACACTATCAGACTAAATTCTGACCATGCCAAAACGCGGTGACGTAAAACACTACGACGAGCCGAAAAAAATGAAGTTCAATGCTTCCGAGCATGCGTCGACTTGATTCTGAGCATGAGTGGATTTTTCTCCGATGGAGTTCCACACAGACGATCAGATTTTTCTATTGTTTTTTTATCCATAGGAACAATTCAAAACATGTTCTATTTTTTAACACCGATGGAAAAAATATCAAAGGGGCCCACACACACGATCGGTTTGTCCGATGAAAACATTCCATCGGTCTGTTTTCATCGGATAAACCGATCGTGTGTACACGGCTTAAGTGATTGGAGAGGATGCTTGGATTATTAACCAGAAGTGTCATTAGACCCGTTGGGGTCTTTATCCAAGGTGAGAGGCTGGGGCACATCTATGGTGGATAATAGATGGTGGAAGAGGGCGTGATTACACATTTAGGATTGGATGAACTTTCCTGCCATTGATCACTGCACCTTTTACTTCCATGTCTAGATGATAAGGAATATTGTGGATCTTAATTGTGTATGCTATGCTAGGTTGTTTGTAAGAATTCCACAGCCTAGCAATATTTAGTTGCGCAGCTAAGAGCAGATGGATTATTACCGTTCTAGATTTGGAGGGCAATTGGTCAATGCCCATGTGTAAAAATGCTTAGGCTAGATTTAGGTTTAAACTGACTTGCGTAAGGGAGGAAATTAATGAGAAGACCCAATTCCAGCATGGTCACAAAATATTCCAACTGCACACCTTCCAGGAAAATGGCCAATAAGTAAAAGGGTGCTGAAACGATCACCAGCTGGGAACCGGAAAGCAAATCATGTACACATATTCGCCAGCACACCAAGGATCATTTAAAAAACGTCCAAAAATTTTATGCATAATAGCGATCCAAAAAGCAACATTTCGAGGTCACGCAGGACCTCTTCGTCAGGCAAAAGATCCAATTCCAGCATGAACGTAAAGATCTACACTGCCAGAATATATGGTGGAGCGGGCCTGCTTCTCCACACATGCACCAGCATTGTGGAGGCTGGTTGGGAAAAAAACATGGTATTATTTCTTTTATTAGGCCCTGACTTTTATTTTTATGCCAGAGGCTGGTAAAATACAACTTAATATAACATTTAGGCCGGGTACTCACGAGCAAACATGTACGGTGAAACCGGTCCGTCGGACCGATTTCACCGTACATGCCTGCCAGAGGGCTTCTGTACGATGGTTGTACTAACCATCGTACAGAAGTCCGCGCGTAAACATTATGCGGGGCGTGTCCGCGTCGTCGCCGCGATGATGACGCGGCGATGACGCGGCGACGTGGGCGGGCCTGCCATTTAAAGGCTTCCACGCATGCGTCAAAGTCATTCGACGCATGCGAGGGACGGCGGGCGCTCGGACATGTACGGTAGGTCTGTACTGACGACTGTACATGTCCGAGCGGGCAGGATTCCAGCGGACAGTTTTAAAACACGTCCAGGAATATTTGTCTGCTGGGAAAAGGCCCGGCGGGCAAATGTTTGCTGGAATTCGGCCCGCTCGCGCCTACACACGACCGAACATGTATGCTGAAACTGGCCCGCGGACCAGTTTCAGCATACATGTTTGGTCGTGTGTACGGGGCCTTAGGCTTACATTTTATTTTATGTATAGACCATATTGTGATGAGACAGTCTTTGAAATCACCCTTCACCATACTGAATGGTCAGCATTAAAGTGGTTGTAAACCCTTAAATGTACCCAGTGATGTGACTGGCCTTAGGTGATACAAACAGATGAAACAAATCCTTCTACATATGATGTACATGTTTATCTGCAGCCCTCTCTTCTCTACAGATATTAAAAGTGCAGAATTGATACAACGTGTCTGAGCTTCCAGAAAGCAGGGGGCAGAGAGTTACACACTGCAGAGCATAGCACACATCACAGCATACAGGAACAAAGCTGAAGCTGTCAATCACAGACTGTGTGCAGGAGATCCCTCCCCTGTTGCATTTTGTTACCTCTTATGACGCATACACACGATCAGTCCATCCGATGAGAACGGACCGATGGACCGTTTTCATCGGTTAACCGATGAAGCTGACTGATGGTTCGTCGCGCCTACACCATCGGTTAAAAAAAAAGATTGTGTCAGAACACGGTGACGTAAAACACAACAACGTGCTGAAAAAAACAAAGTTCAATACTTCCAAGCATGCATCGACTTGATTCTGAGCATGTGTGGATTTTTAACCGATGGTTGTGCCTACTAACGATCGTTTTTTTCCCATTGGTTAGGAATCCATCGGTTAAATTTAAAACAAGTTGGATTTTTTTTAACCGATGGTTAAATAACCGTTGGCGCCCACGCACGATCAGACCATTCTCATCGGTTTGACCGATTGTGTGTACGCGGCATTAGTGTCATAAAAACATGTTAGAAGTGACTAATGCTGATAGCAGAGAAATAAGAAAGCAGAAATAAATGAACTTAGTGTTCTGGATTTAGAAACATACACAATATAGAGGGAGATATTTTATATTTCATGACTGAGGTTTACAACCACTTTAACTACAGTTATATAATAAAAACCAAAAGCAAACATTAAAGCTGAAGTCCGGGCACATACAGTATATAAAAGTGACACATTAAAACAGTTCTATATTTATTATATTCATTTATACATCCTTATTTTCTTTGTTATGCAAACCATTAGAGTCACAACATTTGGCTTAGCCTCATGCAGTCCCTGTATATCAAGGCTCAGAGAGGGAAAGGGATAAGCAGCCTAGGTAGCCAATCAGTTGAACTTACCAGTCTGTTGCTTCTCCTTTCGCTATACAGCCACAGGGTGGGAAGGAAACCTACTGCAGTAGAGATAGATCAGGTGCCCTCCACTGCCAGACAGGGCTGTACTGTATAATGCTGGAAACACACTATTAGGCCCCGTACACACCATAGAATCCATCCGGATAGATCCTATGGTGTGTACACGCCAGCGGATCTGTTTCCGCAGATATATCTCCCCTGGGATGGATTCCAGCAGATCGAATATTTTCTGACATGCAGAACATATCCATCTGCTGGAATCCATCCCAACGGATGGATCCGCTGGTCTGTACAGACTCACCGGATCCATCCGTCCGAAGGGATCCCCCGCATGCGTCGTAATGATTCGACGCATGCGTGGAATTCCTTATATGACAGCGTCGCGCACGTCGCCGCGTCATCATCGCGGCGACGGCGCGACACGTCATCGCCAGAGGATTTCGGCGCGGATTTCAATGCGATGGTGTGTACACGCCATCGCATAGAAATCCGCGGAAATCCTCGAGAGGATTTATCCGTGGAAACGGTCCGCTGGACCGTATCCGCGGATAAATCCTCTCGTGTGTATGGGGCCTTAGTATTCCAAACATAAATTTGTTCGAAAATGCTTTGGAAAATTTGTATAAATATTCTCAGTAGATTTAAATGTCATTTGAAAGTAGTTAAACCACTTCAGTCCTGAAAGGTTTACCCAGAGTCATGACCAGGCCAGGGCTGTCCCCAAATAAAATTGATGTCCTTTTTTTCCCACAAATAGAGCTTTCTTTTGGTGGTATTTGATCACCTCTGCGGTTTAAATTTTTGGCGCTATAAACAAAAAAAATTTAAAAAGAAAGCAATTTTGTTTACTTTATGCTATAAAACATTCAATATTATTTTTTTTTATTATTCATCAATTTAGGCCAATATGTATACTGCTAAATGTTTTTGGTAAAACAAATCCCAATAAGTGTATATTGATTGGTTTGTGCAAAAGTTATAGCGTCTACAAACTATGGGATATACGTTGGAATTTTTATTTATTTATGGTGGTGATCAGTGATTTTTACATTGCGGCGGACACATCTGACACTAAGTGACACTTTTTGGAGACCAGTGACACTAATACAGTATTCAGTGCTAAAAAAAAGCACTGTCACTGTACTAATGACACTGGCAGGGCATGGGTTAATCGGGGGGTGATCAAAGGGTTACATGTGTTCCCTGGGAGTGCTTGCTAACTATGGGGGATGTGCTTTGACTGGGGCAAGACAGAGATCCGTGTTCCTGCTTATCAGAAGCACACGATCTCCATATTCCCCTCTCACAGTCTGCCTTGTTTACATAGGCAGACCATTGTTCTGCCTCTCCTGAAAATGTTCCTAGGGTGCCGACGAACATCACCGCTGGACCTTCTGATTTATTCATGCTGTGTCCAATCCAACAGCGGGTCGCTGGAGGCGCGCGTGCCCCAGACCCAGTGCACGAACGCACATATAAGTACGTGATTTCACGCAGGAGGGCTGCCCTGACACAGTATATCTGCGTGGGATACGCTCCAGAAGACGTTAAGATTTAGTTTGCTTTTAACATTTGCTTTTGGAATGAATGGACTTTCGCCAAATGAAAACCACATACACTGTTATAAATTTGTATATTTGAGAAAACTTTTCCATCCTGTTCCTTTGAATCTTGTCACTGAGGTAAAACAAAGAATGTCAATTTGTCCCCACTAATGATTAGAAAATGAACAAACATTTTTCACAACAAAAATATTTGAATAATATTCCACTAGTATATTCCCGGCTTAACATAGATATGTAAATCTCAAGACTGGATGGCCAGAAATATAAATCTTTTTGCAGATAAAACAGATTCTTTATATGTATTTCAACTTAAGTTGTTTGCCTGGTGTTCATTTTTAAAACAAACCATTTCCATTCCCTTTGCATGTAAAGATAATTGTACTTTTATAATCTGCTTCATTAGCTGCTTCAAACACTATCCTATTTTCCTAAAACGTGCAATCAAAAAGTCCAAAGGGCCAGATTCACGTAGAAGTGCGGCGGCGTAACGTATCGTAGATACGTTACACCGCCGCAAGTTTTCATCGCAAGTGCCTGATTCACAAAGCACTTGCAATGAAAACCTACGCTGGCGGCCTCCGGCGTAAGCCCGTGTAACTCAAATGGGCGTGTGCCATTTAAATTAGGCGCGCTCCCGTGCCAGACCTACTGCGCAATGCTCCGTAATTCCCGCCGTGCTTTGCGCAAAGTGACGTCATTTTTTTGAACGCCCACGACGTGCGACGTGCGTAGCGTACTTTCGTATTCCCGGACGTTTTACGCAAGACAAATAAAAATTTAAATTTCGACGCGGGAACGACGGCCATACTTTAAACAGCACATACGTGTGCTGTCTAAAGTTAAGGCAGGTCAAACAACGCCTAAAATTGCGACGGGAAACTATACTAGCGACGACGTACCGAACGTGAAAATCCGTCGTGGATCGCCGTAACTGCTAATTTTCATACCCGGCGCTGGAATACGACGCAAACTCCCCCCAGCGGCGGCCGTGGTACTGCATCCTAAGATCCGACAGTGTAAAACAATTACACCTGTCGGATCTTAGGGCTATCTATGCGTAACTGATTCTATGAATCAGTCGCATAGATACTCTGAGAGATACGACGGAGTATCTGAGATACTCCGTCGTATCTCCGCTGTGAATCTGGCCCTTAGTCTTCATTGAAAAGTCCTAAGTCCTCATTGAAAAGTCCTAAGTCCTCATTGAAAAGTCCTGAGTCCTCATTGAAAAGTCCTAAGTCCTCATTGAAAAGTCCTAAGTCTTCATTGAAAAGTCCTGAGTCCTCATTGAAAAGTCCTAAGTCTTCATTGAAAAGTCCTCATGCCGCGTACACACGATCATTTTTCGGCATGAAAAAACGTTGTTTTTAAAAAATGTCATTTTAAATTATTGTGTGTGGGCTTCACATCATTTTTCAGGTTCTGAAAAACAACAAAAAAAAAATTCGAACATGCTGCATTTTTTAACGTTGTTTTAAACAATGTCGTTTTTTGGGTTGTAAAAAATGATCGTGTGTGGGCTAAAACGATGTTAAAAACCTACGCGTGCTCAGAAGTAAGTTATGAGACGGGAGCGCTCGTTCTGGTAAAACTACTGTTCATAATGGAGTAAGCACATTCATCACGCTGTAACAGACAGAAAAGCGTGAATCGTCTTTTACTAACACAGAATCAGCTAAAGCAGCCCAAAGGCGAATGGAACTTCCCCTTTATAGTGCCCTCGTACGTGTTGTACGTCACCGCGCTTTGCTAGATCACTTTTTTAAAAACGATGGTGTGTGGGCCACGTTGTTTTAATGATGTTATGATCGTTATTTCAACATGCTGAAAAACAACGTTTTTTTCATGCCGAAAAATGTTTGTGTGTACACGGCATAAGTCTTCATTGAAATGTTTCTAAGTCCTTAGTAAGTAAGTCCTACATCCTTATTTCTATTCAAATAACATGAACAAATGCAAGCTAAAAATGCAAGTTTATAAAGTTTCAAATAAAAGATGATTTGGGCAAGAGAAAACAAAAACTAACCTAATGCATAGCAATCATTCTGCTATCTCTGTATACGTACTTCAAAAAGGCTATGAATAATTCTATAACAGTGTCTTCGTCTTATGCACTGAAAATGCAAGTTTAAACAGAATCCAACTTCCCAAACATTCCACTGGGTCATATGTTTTCAAGTGCACTTGGTAAAATAACATACCTTGTGATGCATAAATCATTGACAGACACATGAGAGAAACGGTATGCCACCTGCAATTTATGATCAGGAACATTTTACTGCTTGAGGATAAAAAGTTCATTACAGATCATCAGGAAACCACCTTGGATTATTACTACTTTCTCTTGGGTGACAAACTTTCTATGAGAAATAAAAGAACAGCCACAGAAAGCCTAAAGGGCACTGGCTCACCACAAATTACATTGTAATACATCTGTCCCAGAAAATAAAAAGACAGTAGAAAGCAATGTATCACAATATGGAAAACTGATTCAAATGACAATACATGAAACATGAAAAGCTTTTTGTCAACAAGCCTGCCCCGCGCATGGTTATCAATCCAGAAATGCAACGTATAAAGTAGAACATCATCACTAAGCAGGGTTCGCATTAAAACTAACCATACAATCCCAGGAATGGTGTTCCTGTAGTACTTTGAACACCAGGCAGATATTAAAATATGTTTTGCGTTTATTTTTTTAGTAACCACTTAAGACCCGGACCATTATGCAGCTAAAGGACCTTGCCCCTTTTTGCGATTCCGCACTGCGTCGCTTTAACTGATGATTGTGTGGTCGTGCGACGTGGCTCCCAAACAAAATTGGCGTCCTTTTTTTCCCACAAATAGAGCTTTCTTTTGGTGGTATTTAATCACCTCTGCGGTTTTTATTTTTTGCGCAATAAACAAAAATAGAGAGACATTTTTGAAAAAAATGCAATATTTTTTACTTTTTGCTATAATAAATATCCCCAAAAAAGATATCAAATGTTTTTTTCCTCAGTTTAGGCCGATACGTATTCTTCTACCTATTTTTGGCAAAAAAAAATCGCAATAAGCGTTTAACGATTGGTTTGCGCAAAATTTATAGCATTTACAAAATAGGGGATAGTTTTATGACATTTTTATTAAGATTTTTTTTTTACTAGTAATGGCGTTTTTTTTTTTTGTGACTGCGACATTATGGCGGACACTCAGACAATTTTGACACATTTTTGGAACCATTGTAATTTTCAAAGCAAAAAGTGCTATAAAAATGCATTGATTACTGTGAAAATTACAATTGCAGTTTAGGAGTTAACCACTAGGGGGCGCTGTAGGGGTTATGTGTGACCTCATATGTGTTTCTAACTGTAGGGGGGTGGGGCTGGACTTGTGATGTCATTGATCGTCTTTCCCTATATCAGGGAACAGACGATCTGCCACTGTGAAGAATGGGGAAGGTGTGTTTACACACACCTCTCCCCATTCTTCTGCTCCTGTGACCGATCGTGGGACACCGGCGGCGATCGGGTCCACGGGTCCTGCGGTCACGGAGCTTCACGACCCACGGCTGGGCACTTAAAGGGGACGTACCTGTACGTGCCTGTGCCCAGCCGTGCCATTCTGCCGACGTATATGTGCAGGAGGCGGTCCTTAAGTGGTCAATAGGTCTATTTATAAATAATTGGCTATGTAATTGTCTCAGCTATTCCACAGCCATGCAGTTTACCTAATATTTTTAATTCCTATGATCGTTCATCTGAGTGAGTGAGTAACTTATATGGCGCAACTAATGCGAACTTAATCGCCTCAAGGCGCTTTGCATCCAGTGTCGTCCTGGTCCTTCAGAAGATGTGGGTCTTTAGTTTTTTCCTAAAAGCCCGGTGGGTTTCTTCCAAGCGGATGGTCGTGGGTAGAGCATTCCAGAGCCGTGGTCCTTGGACTGCAAATCTACGTTCTCCCTTAGATTTGTAGCGTGATTTAGGGATTTGGAGAAGGTTTTGGTTGGTTGACCGGAGCACGCGCTTGGTGACGTAGGGTTTTATTTTCTCGCTTAAGTGTTGAGGAGCGTTACCCTGTGTACTTTTGTGTGTGAGGCAGAGTGTCTTGAATGTCACCTGGCCCATCTATTGGGCCTAATGTGCAGTATGTTCCTAAAATACCTCAATTAGAAAAATTAGGCACATTATTACGATTAATCATGGCAGTTGTTAAATGCTTGAGACTTTCGACCACACATATTTATTTTTTTACAAAAGTTTAAATATAAGGTACATGCAGCAGGGACCAGAGGAATAATGAGGGGGTTGTAAGTTAGTTTACATTTTTGTTTTTGTGAAGATGTTGCTAACCCTTTAAAGGGACATGTAAAAAATAAAGACTTTTTCTAGTAGGAAATAAAATGGTTGTCAATGTGAACCAAACATAAGCATTTACCACAATATCAATTAAAAAATAAATTTAAAAAAGCCTAAGGCCCCATACACACGATAGAATCCACCCGCTGAAAAATCCCAGCGAATGGGTTTTTAGCGGATAGATCCTATGGTGTGTACACTCCAGCGGATCTGTTTCCGCGGATATTTATCCCCTGGGATGGATTTCCAGCAGATAAATATTTGATGACATGCTATCAAATCTATCCACTGGAATCCATCCCAACGGATGCATCCGCTGGTCTGTATAGACTCACCGGATCCATCCGTCCGAAGGGATCCCCCGCATGCGTCGTAATGATTCGACGCATGCGTGGAATTCCTTATATGACAGCGTCGCGCACGTCGCCGCGTCATAATCGCGGCGCGACACGTCATCGCCAGAGGATTTCGGCGCGAATTTCAATGCGATGGTGAGTACACTCCATCGCATGGAAATCCGCACAAATCCTCGAGAGGATTTATCCGCGGAAACGGTCCGCTGGACCGTATTTGCGGATAAATCCTCTCGTGTGTATGGGGCCTAAGGTGTGTTTTGTGGCACCAAAACTAAGCAAGGCAAGGAGGACACATAATGTAAATGTAGAAAAGAAAAAACTGCGCCAACTCAAATGAGCCAGCTGTGATGCTGGGAAATTTTCAATATAAATAAACATGAAGTTCAAACATTGAAAAATAAGAATGAATCATAAGGATAAAAAATAAATGAATAAGTCCCAAAATGAATATCCTGATGGGTGTTAGACACAGGATGTGCAGCAGGAAACCTTTCAGCTGAATTCTTAATCACACCACCGTGACAGGTAAAACGAATCAGTGAAGCCACCACCACATGAATAGCCTCTTACCAGATTGCTAAGAGGAATTAGCCTTAAGCGAGATACACCGCTCTGTGTATTGGTACCAGATCCGGATCACAATCAACCAGGGAACAAAAACCTCAAGGGGAGAAGAGCCAGCTATCCGGCGAATCCAATCCTCCACAAAGGAGAGTGGCAGCCCTTCCACTCGAGAATCGTGTGGTTCCCAAGAATAGAAACAGACCAATAGCGTGATACCAATTACTATGTAACTATGTAACTATACCTTTTAGGGTATTTTATTTAAATATAAAAAACATACTTACAATCTTCCTAAAAGTTATAAGCATAAAAACAAATGCCGGGGAAGGGCTCTCGTTGCCGGCCGGCATTTGTTTTTATGCTTATAACCTAAACGGTATCATGCTATTGGTCTGTTTCTATTCTTGGGAACCACACGATTCTCGAGCGGAAGGGCTGCCACTCTCCTTTGCTGCCTTCGGTTTTAATGCACCAATTTTTATTTATTTATTCATTTATTATTTTTGGTTAGCGCAAATTTCTTTGTTTTTATTGACATAATGTAAATGCCATCTAAAAAGTGAGTTTCTACTACATACTAATGATATAAGCATACCTGATAAGAACCAATAGTGAACACAGCCCCATTGCCTTATTATGTTAGAAAATGACAAGAAAGCTGTCACATTGTAGGGCTACAAATATACCTGAACATTTAATTGTTAAGCCCAGCAGGAGCCATATTACCCAATAGATACATTCTCATGGTCTGCTTTCTGAGCAGTTCCGCATTTAAGTCCCCTCTATGCAAGGACCATTGTAGGTGATAGATCCTCTTCGCAGTAAGTTCCAGAGAGCTGGAGTCTTAAAACTTCACAAATGGTTGGGCCAATGACTATTCAATTTCTTGTTTGTAATGTCACATAAAATGTTCTCCAATATGGATATGTAACGTGTGCTTAGTCTTGCCAATAAACTGCTTGCCACAAGGGCTGTAGCAGTTCTAAAATAGATGGAATACCAGATTTCAAATAACTGACTTCCATCACTATTGTAGCAATTCTTTGTTTTGTCAATCACTCTGGTACATACCCTGAAAGTTGCATTTCCCAAACCATGTGTACACTCAGACCAGACAAGATAATGTTTTAAATTCTTAACCTGTTTGGCAGTGACAAGAGGTTTGGAATGTACTACCTCTGCTACATAGGGACTAGACATTAGAATGTACTATTGTCTTTGTAACCTACCACAGAGTTTATCGCAGTGAAATCAATAAGGTGCTACCAATTGTGTATATGAGGTATCCTTAGCGTGACATGCCCTGTCCCCTCTTTTTGAATAAGATATGTTCTTTGTTTAAACCTTGAAACTAGGTCTGCCAATTCAGGAAATAAGCCTTCTTCAGTGGAATAATTTCTGTAAATGCTTTTAATGGTGGCTGACAGATGTTAGCTGGTGGCATAGAGAAGGGTATTTACTGCTGTGGTCTTGCAGAAGGTACCAGTATATATCTGTCCCTCCTGCACCCCTATTTTCAGATCAAAATTAGTTATCTCATGTAAATCTGCCATGCAAGTCAACTGGATATTCCTGGTACTAGTATTTAATTATACCCAAAATTCCTCCAATACCATTAGCACATCTTCAATATGGTGAACAAAAAATGCCTAGTGAACTCAAATTCCTGCACGCTATACAAGTAAGATTACCAGTCTGCATCTGGTATCTTACAGGGCTGTATATTCCGTCTGGACTAGATTACAAATCTACTGAGAGGGGAATAGCTCACGTATATGCATTTAACAGCATGCTCAACTGACTTTGACTTCATTACAGCTTTCTAAAAAAATGAGGTTCTGGATAAGTCCACTGCTTCTTCTCAGCACATCTTAACTAAGCAGAGCTTGTGTTCCTGTACCTCATGTGTCTGTCATAAAAATGAAATTGTGCGGGTTGACAGAGGCATAGCATTGCTAACAATAACATCCAATGCTAATTCCATTTGTACAAACACAGTACAAATTGGCTAGGGGCACACTATCCAAAACACTGATCCAACGTGAAATGTACTGTATATACACACGTGGCCACCAGGGGGGGTAATATAAAAAAATATTGGAAAAAATTGTAAGTTCCTTTCCTCAAAATGTGTATTCCACAATTGCTTGTGCAGGAGGAGAGCTGAGTGAGGATTCCAGCGGCGGCCGGAACTGGAGCAGCTAATTTCTCCCAACTTCATAAGTTATTGATTACCGTATTTATTGGGGCACCCCAACTTTTTTTTTTTAACAGAAAGAGGTTTTTATTAACAAAACAGCATTACAAGATATGCATTATTCGACAATCAGATTTGCATAGAAACAATGACAGTCAGAAACAAGTGATTTCAGCATTTGCAGATCATAAACAAAGGCAATCCAAAAAGGAAAAGGGAAAATAATACAAGTATAATAAGCAACGAGATGCTAGTCCATAGCCCTCCCTCCCCAGTCCCCCCCGACCGTAAGCCACCAGTCGCAGACCAACCGGAGTATTCCTTGGAGTACACACGGGCAAAAGACCGTCGCCCCCGCACCCAGTCCCTAGATAACCCCCAAACCGTGTGAGGACCCCAGCTGCCGATCGAAGTGGGCATCGCCCCGAGAGAGAGGGGGGGGAAAGGCCCCCATTCCGGGCGGGGGGGGAATCCATCTTAGTCCCCCACCCCCCCGGCCCCCCATCCCGGTGCATCCACCCAGGCCGACCAGACCTTATCGTACTTAGCAGGGCACTGCCTACTCTCATGCGTGAGTTTGTAAAGGGGCAAAGCCGAGTCCACCGCCTTCCTCCAGGATCCAAGGGTGGGAGGTCCTACCGACTTCCACCGTAGCAATATCTCCCTCCTAGCATAGAACAGTGAGAACGTGATACATAGCTTAGTGTACCTGTCTCCCTCGACCTCACCCAAATGACTCAGAAGGAGCACCAAGGGGTCCAACGGCACTCTGGTCCCTCCTATGTCGCTAAGCCTCTCTGCTACCCCCGCCCAATACGGCCGAAGCTTCGGGCAGTCCCACACCATGTGCCAGAATGTCCCCACCTCGACCCCACACCTGGGACAGTTCGGATCAAGATGCGGGTATATGTTGGCCATTCTATGAGGGGTGAAGTAGGCCCTATGTAGGAACTTGAGCTGGAGGAACCTGTCCTTAGCTGCTATCATGGATGGGATGTATGTGGAGACACATTCCTCCCATTCCTCCTCCCCCAAAGCTGGAATGTCCCCCCTCCATGTATCCATTAACCGGGTGAGTTTAACATCGTGGGCCACCGTAAGGTACATGTAGAGAGTGGAAAGGGGCTTCCCCATTGCGCTCGATGTCAACAGTCGCTCAATTGAGTCGGGCTCCAGGGTCAGTGCGTCCGGGAATTGGGCCCTCATCGCATGTCTCAGCTGAAAGTATTTAAACTCGAGGGAGCCAGGGAGGGAGTACTGTCGTCTCAGGTCCTGAAAGGGCTTGATCCTACCATCTGCTATAACGTGTTTAAGGGTGGTGATCCCGCGTCTGGCCCACTGTGAGGGTTCGGGCAGATCACAGAGATGAGGCAGGGTGGGGTTACCCCACAGCGGGGTGTGTGGGGAGATACAATTCGGTTTAGCATAAATAGCTCTGGCCGCCCGCCACACCCTAACAGTCGTCTTCATGGACGCCGTCAGAGGATGGGGGGCGCCGGGACCCCTGTACACCAGATTAGACAATGCAGCATATGATCCCAGTATAGCAGCTTCCAGCCTCACCGCCGGGTTCTGTCTGGGCTGGGAGAACCACCAGCGCACTGTAACTAGGACAGCCGCCCAGTAATACAACAAAAAATTTGGGAGGGCCAGTCCCCCCCCCGATAGGGGGAGATACAGTATCTGTCTCGCAACTCTGGGTGGCCTTCCGGCCCAAATGAAAGACGTCAGCACCCCCTCCAGTCGCCTGAAGAAAGTTCTGGGGATGTGGGAAGGGGTGTTGCGGAAGAAATATAGGAACTTAGGGAGGAACACCATTTTGAGCAGGTTCACCCTGCCAACTGGGGTTAGTGGGAGGGTGCGCCAGGCCGTGCATTTGTCAGTGAGGTGAGAAAGGAGGGGCCGTACATTCCCCTCTATGTATTCCTGTGAGGTGTTACTAATCCGAATGCCTAGATATGTAAATTCACTTACCCACTGGAGGGGGGTTCCAGTATCTACTCTGGGAAGCAAGGGGTGCAGTGGGAAGAGAACGGACTTGCCCCAATTTATGCGGATTCCTGAGAACCGGCCGAATTCCTCAAATAGGTCAAGTGCTCTCCGTAGCGACTGAGATGCATCCGCCAGGTAAAGTAGAGTGTCGTCCGCGTAGAGGGACACCTTCTCCTCTATGTCCCCCACCGCTATGCCCCTGACCCCGGCCTCAGCCCTCAGGGCTATGGCAAGGGGCTCAACCGCCAGGGCAAAAAGTCCCGGCGATAGCGGACATCCCTGGCGAGTGCCCCGGCCCAAGGGGAAAGTGTCTGAGAGGAGGCCATTCGTGCGGACCCTGGCCCTGGGATCAGCGTAAAGCATCCCCAGCCATGTCAGAAAATTTGGCCCGAAGCCAAACCGCGCAAGAACCCCCCACAGGAACCCCCACTCCACCGAGTCGAAGGCTTTTTCGGCGTCTAAAGACGCCACTACCCCTGCCGCCTCCGGCAGCGCCCTGTCCATATGCGTGTACAGCCTTCTAATGTTAATGTCCGTTCCCCTCCCTGGCATGAACCCCGTTTGGTCTGGATGTACCAACGCAGTTATGACTGTGTGTAACCTCCTGGCCAAGACTTTGGCCAGGAGTTTTGCATCAACGTTTATCAGTGAGATGGGGCGGTATGAGGAGCACACGGTCGGGTCCTTACCCGGCTTAGGGATCACCACCACCACAGCCTCACTCAGGGAATGCGGGAGCTCCCGCGCCCTCTGCGCCTCTGTTAACATACCGAGCAGTTTGTCCGTCAAGTCCTCAGAGTATTGTTTGTAAAATTCAACCGGTATACCGTCGGGGCCCGGCGACTTACCCGATTGGAGGGTCTTAAGAGCTTTCAAGAGTTCGTCAGCGGCTATGGGGGCGTCTAGCAGTTCTCGGTATTTAGTAGTCAGAACTGGGATGTCAATGGGATCTAGATAGGAGGCCAGGTCATCACTAGAGTACGCAGCCCTGGAGCTGTAGAGGCTTTTGTAGAAGGAAACGAAGCAGTCGTTTATTTCGTCAGGGGCGTACGTTAGGTCCCCCCCCGGTTCACGTATGCAGGGCACACACATCCCCCCAGATTGTTCCCATGACAGCCAGGCCAGTAACTTCCCGGATCTCTCCCCCTGTTCGAATATACGCTGCGATTGGGCGAGTAAACGTTTCTGGGTGAGAGCAGTGCGAATACGCACCACCTCCCCCGTCAGGGACTGAAGAGCGTCGTAGTCACAAGGATCCCTGGAACGGACATATTGTGCTTCCTGCAGGGCTGCCCTCCCCTCTGCTCCCACCAAGTCAGCCCTCCTCTCCCTCCGGACCCTAGCTATTATGGATTGATACTGACCCCGCGTGTAGGCTTTAAAGGCGTCCCAGACCGACAGCGGCCCGGCCGAACCGGGGTTGACCGCCCAGTATTCCCGCAGCGCCTCCCTAAAGTGACCATCCACCGCCTCGTCCGACACCCAGAACCTGGACAGCCTCCACAAAACTGTGCCCGGGGCCGAAGAGAGCTCCAGCGTCAGGAGAAGCGGCGCATGATCCGAGATGCCCCTAGGGAGAATCCTAATGTCCTGAACCTTAGGCAATGCCAGGCCCCCCAGGTACGCCAGGTCTATTCTAGAGAAGGACTTATGCGATGCAGAGTGACAGGTGTAAGCCCTGGAGTGAGGATTCCTCCAACGCCACACATCCGTCAAGCCATACATTTCTGCCCACTCCACCAGACCAGAGTGGAATGATCCACTCTGGGACATCCTGTCAACGCTCTGATCCGGGACCATGTTAAAGTCTCCCATTATGACCAAGTTTTCGCTAGCAAATTCAGCTATACTCGAGGTGATTCGGTGTAGAAGTGAGATCGATGCAGGAGGGGGCAGATACACCCCTGCTATGACCAACCTCATGGACCTAATCTGAGCATGAATTACGACGTATCTGCCATCCGAGTCAAGTGTCAAGTTGAGCAGCCGAAAGGGGAGGGACTTGTGCACCAGGATGCTAACTCCCCTGGCAAAGTTGGAGTAAGTGGAGTGGTAGTGATGCCCTATCCAGGGTTTTTTTAGGGCCAGCGTTCTACTACCCACCAGGTGGGTCTCCTGGAGGATACAGATATGTGGGCTATGAGCCCTAATGAATTGAAATACCAGCGACCGTTTCGTTGGAGAATTTAGACCCCTAGTGTTCCATGACAGTATATTAAGGGCTGACATACCAGCAGCTGGGGGGAATTATCTCAGGATGAAAAGGGCGCCCACCCCCTGAGACCGCTCTCTTGACTCGGAAGGGGTACCCACAACATACACCTGACGCTGACTTTGGTAATGCATATTCAGAACCTACTTGCAAGACATTTTTTTGAAGAAAACAAAAATAAAACACAAACCATAAACCATCCCAAACATGGGAACCCTCCCCTCCCCCCACCCAACCCAACCCCTTAAAACTGAGGCAGGTTTCCATCCCAAAACCAAAAAACAGCTCGCCGGCTGCAAAGGGGGGTCCT
Organism: Rana temporaria; assembly: GCF_905171775.1. Taxonomy (NCBI): domain Eukaryota; kingdom Metazoa; phylum Chordata; class Amphibia; order Anura; family Ranidae; genus Rana; species Rana temporaria. The sequence goes on from NC_053489.1 coordinate 537,145,440, forward strand.
GTGCAAGAGCCGCTCCCAACCCCCCGCAAGTTCAGCGGGGTCAAGGAGTGAGTTGCGCTATGTCCTCTTTAGCTGTAGCATCCGCCGGGAAATGTCTCAGACTGTCGGGAACAAAAATGTAAAATAAAATTCAAAAAGGCATATGTAAACAAAAGGTCCCTCCAGTAAGAAAGGGGAATAAGTAAACCATCTACTCGCAAGGATTGCAGGCCCGTCTGTCAAATCCTTGGGTGACAGGAAGTCTCAGCTGCAGAAGTCTTCTGGTTCTTCTAACCAGGGGCACCATCTTAGTGTCCCACACGTGGGGAGTCCCTGGGCACCCCGTAAAGGCAACCACAGCATCAACGGGCACAACAGTTGCAACAGACGCTGTGGGTGTGCACCAAACCTGAGGAATAGTGCAGCGCTCGCCCGGGCGAGGCTATGGACGGGGCCCAAAGCACAAAAAGGGTCTTCAGCGGGTACTCACGGCTCACGCTCTTGGATGCTGGTCACGAGGCAGGGAGTCCAGCCAAGCAGAGGCGTCTCTCGGGGAAGTGAAGAAGCGGGTTGTCTCACCATCCTGGACTCTCAGGCGGGCCGGGAAGAGAACGCTGTAGCGGATGTTGCGAGCCCGCAGCCCCGCCTTCACATGATCAAACGATTTCCTCAATTTCTGCGTTTCTATAGAGTAGTCAGGGAAGATCATCAATTTGTTGTTTTGGAACCGCAAATCCCCCACCGCGCTAGATGCACGGAGGACCTCATCTCTGTCCCGAAAGTTGAGGAGTTTGAGGATAAACGTGCGAGGAGGAGCCCCCGGAGGGCCAGGCCTGGGTGGAATCCTGTGAGCCCGCTCCACCGCATAGTGAGGGGACAGGCGTGCATCAGGCAAAAGGTTGCGTAGCATGTCCTCTACAAAGCACGTCGGGTTGTTGCCCTCTGCGCCCTCCGCCAGGCCGACTATGCGCAGGTTGTTGCGCCTATTTCTGTTTTCTGCATCCTCAGCTCTATACTCCAGGGCTTTGACCTTAGTTTGAAGCGAGCGCAGTGCTGCACTGTGTTCCGCAACTATATCCTCTGTGTTACTGACTCTCTGTTCAGTCTCTGTCACCCTGGACCTGAGTTTGTCCATGTCCTGTCTGATAAGGCCAACGTCCATTTGTACTGCCTCTATTTTAGCCGTGAGTGTGGATTGACACATGGCTATAGCCGCCATAACTTCCGCCAGCCACGGGGGCCTCTCTCCTTCAGCCTCCATTGGGCCCGTTTGTGATGCCCTGTGCTGGCCGCGAGTGGCCCGAGGGGTAGCCAGGGGGTCCGGCGTCAGCTGGGGGGACTCCGGGAGAGGAGGGAATTTGTATGTCTTCCCCTTACCACCCTTTGATCCTGACCGGCCTCGCCTCATTCAAGTGTCTCTGCGACCACAATTAAAAGCCCCCGGACGCCCCCCGGCTCCCTATCTCAAGGACACCCAGGTAGCAGTCAGCCGCGAAGGGAGAAAGATAAAGTTCAGCAGGCCACACACACGGTGGTGGTACCCCCCAGGCTCGGGGACAGCAAGGCCTCAGCTCTCAGCAAGGGGGGGGGAACCGGATCAAGGGGGAGGTAGACGCAGCTGCCAGACCCTCTGGGGGGCTCCCCAGCAAGCAGACCACCCGCCGGATCCGCCTGTGTGGTGGGCGGGATCGTGGCCACCGGGGGGGCCACAAAGTAAAATCCAGGCCGCGGCCTCGTACAGGCCTAGTCCAAGGCCCTTGCGGTGGAGCCGGAGCGGGTCAGCAGCCGATGATGTCCGGAGTTCCCCGCCCGCTCGCTGGGCGGGATCGTGGCTGCCGCGGGTCCGCGAGTGGAAATCGAGGCCGCGGCTTCGTTGCGGCCTAGTGCGGGTCCCGCGAGGACGGGCCGGAGCGGGAGCCGAGTGCGGCAGCGGTGGTCCTCGGGTGCCGGGTCTGCGGTGGCGGGCTTGCAATATGCTGGGCGGGATCGTGGCTACCGCGGGTCCGCGAGGTGGAAATCGAGGCCGCGGCTTCGGTGCGGCCTAGCGCGGATCCCGCGAGGAAGGGCCGGATCGGGAGGTAAGTGCCCCAGCTTGGTCCCTAGGTGCCGGGGTGGTGATATAGTCTCTCAGGGTCCCCTCACCAGAGCAGGATGGACGTCCAGAACAGGCCGAAGCCGCGCGTCCCGAGGGAAGGCCGGGCCCGGCCCGGAAAGAGATGGTGTGGATCCCCACACAGCTAGTCCAAAACGGAGGAATCCCCCGACCGGCTCCCCAGGTTCACAGCAACGTGGGGTATCCCCGACAGGCCGCAGGAGAGTAATCCGGTGCCGATGGCTCGGATATCAGAGCGGATGCCGGCAGAGCACAGAGGATTAGCTTCTGCTCACTTCGCCATCTTGGACACGCCCACGCACCCCAACTTTAAGAGGGAAGTTTCAGGAAAAAAACTTTCCACAGCCCCCTGTGTATAACACACAGGCACAGTTTACCCTCTATTTTTAGGGTAAAAAAGTGAGTGTTATACGCCAATAAATACAGTATTTACAATTAGAGATCTAAGTAGATATACCAGTGTAAAATTACAGAATAGATCGTCTCAACCCATTTACCCCTTTAGTATCCTCAGAAGTACAGTAGGTGTCCCTGTTATATGGACTTCTCATAATTGCCAATTGTCTGCATCCTTTCAATGGATTTCTCCTAATTTAAAAAAAGCAAACAAGTGCCAAGTTCCCAGCAATGGTAGAGATGGCATTGAGGGGCACACTTTAGATATGTGGAACACACTTAGTGGCCAACTGATTAGCTTCCTCCCAAACTGACATTTCTGATGCTGGTGAAACTGCTGCTACAAGATCTTTACTTCAGTAAATAGAACTTTCCTCTAGAGTGCCTGAGAGTTACAATAGGCTTTATTTGAGTCCATTAATGTCTGCCAATAACTAAAATATCAGTCTCAAACAGCTAATATCTAAAGTGGATTGGCGGCCAGGCTATGGGCATCCATGCATTTATATATTCTTAACAATCAGCAAATACACATTAAAAAAGCTTTGCTGACCTATTTAGCTGTGGAACAAGTTATCCTCTCACAGTTTACAGAAAAAAATTATGCAGTTGTTCTCTCAGCTGGCTCGGGTCACTCTGCTTCCCCCTCCCAGCAGAGACTTGGTAGACTGCCAGCCTTCTAATCTTTAAAGTAAACAAACAGTAGGTTTGCTCATTCTATTATCTGCAGTTACAGATAGGGCTTGTTGTAAAGACTTGTTTATTGTCTGGTCACTTTTAATTTAAAGGGTTATAATACATTTAAGGGCAATTTTACACGATTGCAATGCAATTCTATGAAGTGAACATGTGTGATGCCTGCCTAATGTTTGGTCTATAAGAAGAGTTTGTATTGTAAAAACACATTTTATACAAGCTTTATATGGTTATGCTAGGACACTGGTTTTCTTTGGCTATTTGGAAACTATAAGCAGCTCTTCAAAAGTTAGCTGCTCACTATCATACAATTTGGTGATGCCACCACTGCTCCAACCCTTGAGGCATTGTTGTGCCTAACCAAAAAGTCAATATTTAGTTTAAAATCTCCTGAATTTATTTTTATTTTTATTTTATCTTTTAATGCATGCATCTATCACTTTTTTAAATAACCACTTACTATAATTTACCCACAGAGTAAATTATTTCAATGGACATTTTTCTAAAATTGGGTGCCTGCTTTAGAAAAAAAACTGTAAAAACTAAATATTTTTCTCAGTACAAGAGATATAAAATTATGAGGGGGACCAAACTCTATGAAAAGGCATTACTTATCAATTCAGTTTAGGGCACTTTGATGTTGCAAGGACTGAATTTGTAGTCAATATACAGAAACCATTGGAGAAAACTTTGAAAAAGGCTATTTCTTCTTGAAAAGAGCCATGAAATGAGCTACTGTCATAACTTACCTTTGTTCTCTGTGCCCCGCAGGTACAAAAGTTAAATCTCTGTTGTCTCACAACTGTGTAGTTTAGCAAAAGGTTCTGAAATAGGTGTTCCTTTCAAATAGTATGTAAAAAAAGCAAAGGAAAGGTATATGTGGAATGCTGAGACTATCATTTTTTTCTCATTTCACGAGTTAAAGCATAGATAGACCCATTCTAATCAAACATGGGAAATTTTTATATGCTTTAAGTAGCTACTAAAATCACTATATATAAATAGATGAGCTAGTTGTGGAAAATCTGGTGGGAATTAAGTAATGGACTTTAACAGCTCAAAGTTTGATTTACTTGGCAAATCTGAAAATTGGAAAAAAGTGGTTTGAAAGACCACTTAAAGAGGAACTTTGCCTTTTTAATTTTTTTTATTTAAAGTCAGCAGCTTCGAATACTGTAGCCACCAACTTTTAAAAATCAGGTACCCCGTGACTGGGGTCTAGTGCTGTCAGTTACAGGCTAAATGGGAGGGAGAAAACCATTTTTTGAGTCAAATTCTGCTTTAAAACAATTTTGCACTGGAAATACTTGACATCTGCTCATAGAGGAAGGCCTGTTCAGTAACATTGCAGGCTCCCTCCCCCTGGTAAAACAGAGTTATGGACCAGGAATGCCCCATAAACCATAAAATACATCAACAGCTGAATATGGAAATAATATAGTATGTATTAAGGTAATGTTACTACTCAGGGGGGACCCTGCTATTGGCCTTAACTAATTCACATGAGCAACCTAGGTTCACCATTGAACCCGATTTCAGAGAAAACAAGCAGGACTTTTGCGAATCATTTCACTCAACTCTATCTCACCTAAAATCTCATTAGAGAATCAATACAGACATTATAAACAAAGTTTTTGACATTGGTAAAACAGTAGTGAAAAATATCCAGACTTTAAGTTAACATGTTCTGGTTAGGTTCAGCTGGAGATGCAAACAAAGCATGCCAGACCTTTCACAATTAAATTATCTACATTATGTGTATGGTTGCCACCCCTTTTTATCTCTTGCTGTCTTATGCATCATAGAAATGTACACTTGTTAACTTGTTTACAGTTAAACAAAATATGCATATCTTCCTTAGTAGGCATAGTAGAGAGCAATGGCCAGTCCAGAGATACCTTGATTTGATCATTTATGTTATTGTCATTGTAATTAATGTACTCAGACTGCATAAAAATACACTTAATATATCCAGTAAACAAAATATATCAGAAAAAATATGCTGGGGGTCCATGACTTCTTTAAAAAAAAGTTTATAAAAGCCCTCCAAGAAATCCAGGAGGAGAGCTTGGTCACAAAGTTTTCTCTGCTGCACAGAGAACTGCAAAAATACTACAGGATCCACACATACCTGCATTTGCATTGTATTATGAAGAGCTAAAACCAGTAAAATGTGATATTAGAAGGGTGGTGTTTTCAAACAGTAGGCCCAAAAATTCTTTTTTTTTTTTTTTTCAGTCACTTTCTTGTTGTCTAGTGCTACCCATTAAAAACGGAGAAATGTGAGATTTATTGTATTATTTGAGCTAACCAGGTGTCTACAGTAGAAGTTATTATGAACCATTGTTTTTATTTTGTTTAATGACTCATGGCAACCAAAGTACTATATAGAAAAAAACAAAAAACTGCGCTAATAATTACACTAAAAATACACAATGTAGGCAGCAGCAGGCGTGCGATACACAAATGACATAAACAAAAAACAAAGCCGCGCCCCAGACACTAAAAAATATGCAATAAGGATCTTAGAGAATATGATGTATCAAAAGTCCATATATATGTATCTTGCACCATGGATCACTCTCAGGTATATACAAGTCCATAGGAAAGTATGTCATAACAATTGAGTAATTAGCATAGGACTCCTATTAATTAGATCACTGCGGATAAGGTCCTAAGATTCCACACCACCAAGTGACAGGTAAAACAATATAGGTGAACCCTCCACCGGAATAAGAGGCCGCTTACCAGAGGGCAAGCAAATTGAGCATTCGGCTATAGCCCAGATCGGCCTTTACTTCACAGGAACCCAAGATGGAAGGGGTTAACAGCAGGCACTCGATGGTAAGTCAGCTCCAGTTCATTCGATTAGGACATAAAAAAGAGGTGCACCATAGCGTGACTCCGTTTACAAAAGGATTTATTAAAAAATGAGATATACTCACAAGCATAGAGATAAAAACAGCATATAAACAAACGAATGCCGGTCGGCATACAAGGAGCCCTCCTCCTCTGCATGGTGATGTCACTGTGTGGCCTCCCAAACGCGTTTCGTCATCAACAGGACATTTTCAATGGGGGTAGGGCTTAACATGGTGAATCACTGTTACGTCCTACCCCCATTGAAAACGTCCTGTTGATGACGAAACACATCTGGGAGGCATTCATTTGTTTATATGCTGTTTTTATCTCTATGCTTGTGAGTATATCTCATTTTTTAATAAATCCTTTTGTAAACGGAGTGCAGATCTGTACTCTCTGAACCTCTCTGAACCTCATCTATTGCTGATTGATATTATTATTACATATTTCATCAAATCACTAGTCATTGAAAGAGGTGGGGAGGGTAGTTCATCTCTGATATATGAAAATGTACAGCCCCTCTCCTCTTCCATAATGGCTGCCACCATGCAGAGACCTAAGGTGGAGGCAAAAATATGCAGTTTTTACCACCAATCCACAAGGATCATAGACATTCCAGTTTTTCAAACATAGTAATTTTACCTTCCATATCTTATAATTGCTAGAAATATTTCAGCACCATGGACAGAGAGAACACTTAAGATAGCATAAAACAATATTTTACTTGAGTAGGTTTCCAGCTGAGTCAGGTTAATTTTGGATTATAAACACCAAGTCCACCATTTCTGCGTGCTAATATACAGTATAATAAAACTGATTTGTATTAAAAGTGTATTACTATTTAGAATATTAATTCCCTAGTGTGATTTCTAATAGTATGGCAAAATAATCAGAGCTTTTTGTATCACTATGTATAAATTATGCCATTTAATCAGCAAGAGGTTCTGTACTGCCTGGGGGAAACAAGATATTCTGCAAAGTAATTTTTTAGTCTTGCTGTTTATTTGTCACATATACATATGTAGTCAAACCAATCAGAAGTATGATATAGTAGCATTCCACCCAGGAAATTAATATAAATAGAGCAAATTACAGATATGAAAACAAGAAGACAGAAAAACATACTTAATAAACGTAATAACATTAGACCCCTCATAACTGACTTTATGAAGATGTTTCTTAAAAGCAGTGTAAACAAACAAAATATCAATCCTCTGATTATACACCTGTGAAAAGATTTTATTTATGTATAAAACATTTGTCATCTACATTCACCCATACAATTGCTTGATGGGACCTCGTTTGCTGACACTTGCCAAATACCTATATTTCCTCTTTTTTACTGTAAAATCCAAGTCGTAATTACATTGACTATATTCATGCTTTAAACAGTTGCTGTTTTACAATGGCCAATTGTTGTTATTTTCTGGCATCTATGAATAATTTCCCATGGATATCACTAATTCTCTATCACTATACTATTCTACTATTATATTAAACACATTCTTTATATTGTAAATGGGAATAATAGGGAGGGTGAGTGTCAGTGAACAGATGGAAATAGCAGTCAAACCTTGTCATGTAAATGCATCTGGACTGTACAGTATTTGTAGATATTATCTAGCTGCAAAGTACCCATACATGAACTAAGAATGGCTGCTCAAAAAACTGGTTATGATTAGATTGGAATGTAAAATGATTACCAAATTCCTGGCTGTGTCACTGATTCAACATTATTATAGTACGGCACAACTTGCCCCTTTGGTGGCCTATCATGCAACGTCAACTACGTCACTATGGAAGAGTATCTGGTGGATCCTATTGCGATAGAGACACTTGTATGGATTCTCCCGGATTTGTGTAAACACATCTCCAAACCCATATTAAGACACTCACTAAAGATTTGGAATTCAATTAAGTTTTTTAGGGAAATTGATCTCTCCCATTTTCAAAATGCTTCTTTACTTCATAACCCTTCGTTTAGTCCCGACATGGAGTAGGTTGACTGCTTCCAATGAGAAAATGGAAAATGACTGGCGCATAACACAAAATAAACATGAACATGTAAAATTAAAGCCCTGTGGATGGTCACAGTAATATCCGTGGGCACATGAAATAAAGTCAGATACAGTTGTGTGAAAAAGAATTTGCCCCTTCCTGATTTTTAATTTTTTTGCATATTTTTCATACTTAAATGATTCAGATCATCAAACACATTTTAATATTACACAAAGATAACCTCAGTAAATCCAAGATTCAGTTTTAAAATGATTATTTCATTTATTAAGGGATAAAATCTGTTCAAACCTGCCTGGCCCTATGTAAAAAATGAATTGCCCCCCTTTGCTAAATCTTGAATGTACTGTGATTAACCACAATTTTTTGGAAAGTGAGTTAAATTTCACTTGCCATACACAGGCCTAATTACTGCCAGGTCTGTTGAGTCAAGAAATCACATAAATAGAAGCTGTCTGACAAAGTGAAGCACGCTAACAGATCACAAAAAGCCACATATCATGCCACAACGTAAAAAAATTCAAGAACAGATAAGAAACAAAGTAATGTACATGTATCAGTCTACAAAGAGTTTCAAAGCCATTTCTAAGGCTTTGGAACTCCAGTGAATCATGGGGAGAGCCATTATCCACAAATGGAGATAACTTGGAACAGTGGTGAACCTTCCCAGGAGATGCCGGCCTACAAAAATTACTCCAAGAGCATGACAACGACTCATCCAGGAGGTCATAAAAGAACAACTTCTAAAGAACTGCAGGCCTCACTTGCCTCAGGTAAGATCAGTGTTCATGATTCAACAATAAGAAAGAGACTGGGCAAAAATGGCATCCATGGGAGAGTTCCAAGGCCAAAGCCACTGCTGACCAAAAAGAACACAAAGGCTCATCTCACATTTACCAAAAAACATCTTGATTATCCCCCAGACTTTTAGGCAAATATTCTGTGGGCTGATGAGACAAAATGTTTACTTTTTGGAAGGTGTGCGTCCTGTTACATCTGGCATAAAACTAATACAGCATTTCATAACAAGAACATCATACCAACAGTCAGACATAGTGGTGGAAGCGTGATTGTCCCGGGGCTGCTTTGCAGCTCCAGGACCTGGACGACTTACCACATTTGATGGAACCATGAATTCTGAGCTCTAACAGAAAATCCTAAAGGAGAATGTCCGGCCATCAGTTTTTGACCTGAAGCTCAAGTGCACTTGGGTTATGCAGCAGGACAATGATTTGAAACACAACAGCAAGTCCACCTCCAAATGGTTAAAACAAAATGTATGTTTTGGGGTGACCTAGTCAAAGCCCGGACTTAAATCCAATTGAGATGCTGTATCATGACCTTACATAGGCCGTTCATGCTGGAAAACCCTAAAATGGGGCTGAATTAAAACAATTCTGCAAAGAAGAGTGGGCCAAATCTGCTCCACAGCAATATGAAAGACACAATGCCAGTTATCGCAAACGCTTGATTGCAGTTTAGGGGGCAATTACTTTTTCACATAAAGCCAGGCAGGTTTGGACAGCCTTTTTTGCCTTAATAAATAAAACCATTATTTAAAAACTGCATTTTGTATTTACTTGGGTTATCTCTGTGTAATAATAACATTTTTTTTGATGATCTGAGTCATTAAGTGTGACAAATATGCAAAAAACATACAAAATTAGCAAGCTGATAAGTCCAAATAAAAGCTAGTGGTGGCAGCTGTCCTCAGAGAAAAGACAGCTTTGTGAAAATCAAGTATAAGGACAAAACAGGAAGCTTCACCTGCGTGCAGTATTAAAATACACAGTTTAATCAAAGGATTACAAAGACTCACAGGAACAAGATTAAAAGCAAGCTCATCTAGTTCATGGGAGAGCCCCTCCAACCCATCTTGTGGACATTGTGCTGCGCTTAGGGACCACAGAAGTAGCTGATGCTGGTAGCTGGATAGCGTCCAGAGAAAGTGGGAGAACCGCTGTGAACCACAGGGCGGATGTGACATCACCAGAGAAAGGGAGATGGTCAGGAAACACACAGAAGGAAGGGCACACTGTGATAGACAAGCTACGCGCTTGGAGCGTCAGCTCCTTCTAAAGGCCTGGGGCTGTATTGCACTAACAGTCATTTTATACTGGAATGCTGGCTGTGGGACTAACACAGCCAGCAAGTTCATAAAAATCAACAAATAGAGCAAACATTTATAATGGTGTTGCTTAAGTGTGGAGGACTAGCAAGTGGTGGGAGAGGGGAAGTAACAACATATATAGAGAAACATGTATTATAAATCAATCAAAAAAATCTTAAAAATGAAAAGAAATCATACATTATTAATAAAAAACCCTAAAACACATATGAATATTATAAAAATATGGAACATAAATGACATTTTGCAAATTTCCAAAGCTTATCAAAGACACCCCCAATTATAATATACACTATAACTATGGTGTTGTTGAATGTATGTAGGACCCTAAGGCTCCGCTATATAGGTAGAAAAGTGTAATTTCTTCAGTGTTGTCACTTGAAAATATATAATAAAATATTTACAAAACTTTAAGGGATGTACTCACTTTTGTGAGTTACTGTATACACACACACGCACACACACACACACACACATATATATATATATATATATATATATATATATATATATATATATATACAGTATACTTATACACACTTTTAAATATAGTGCCTGGGGGTCCCCTTAGTCTTCCTGTAAGGTGGCACATCTGTACTGTGTATAGAGCCTGCTGCAGCAATAATGACATTTACCATTCAAGCTTTCTTTATTTTATAAACAGCACCTTGGGGAGCCAGTCTGTATGATGAGGCCACAATTTAGTCCACTCAGAACAAGATTAGAGCTTTTTTGGATAAATTCTGGTGTCTCTTTCACAGACTTTGGATGGAAATAACAAAGTTTTGCACCACAGTGGGCAAGCCCTATGTGAAGAAGCCAAATTATAATGCACTCAGGCCAAGATTAATAATTGGTGACTTTGGATAGAAGTAACAGGTGCTGACATATTGGGCTTTGGGTGATGATGGTGCCTTCACACCTTAACCCTATAGAGGACTTGTGATGAAAGCAAGAATTTACCTTGCTGTCAAAAATTGCAATGATATGCACCTGTCAAGCAGGCATTGATAAATTGGTCTGTGCATTCTGTGTAAATGTGAAAAGAAAAGATTTCAAGGAACTGAAAGTAGGCATTCATAGAAACCTTTCTTGCTTTTGCAATGGAACGTTGTAATACTTAATTTCCTTACACATTGCCAAAAGATACATAACAAACCAACAAAAAACATTTCTCAGTCAGTTTTTAATTCTTGTCACAAAAATAAGTACTAATTTATCATATTAGTTTGGTTATACTTAAGGCTGTGAATTGGATGCGTGTTTTTCCGCATGCAATTTGCATAGCAGGAGATTGTGACCGGCTCTCTATGGAGCGATTTGTACAGGAGCCCTGTGCATCTTTTGGTCCATTTCAGGTCTGAATTAAGCCCAAAAATTGGACTGAAATCGGACCTGAAACTGTGAATGGAGACGCACCGATCTCCTGCTGGGAGCCGCTGCGTGTTATAGTGTGAACCCAGCCTAAATGTGTCTATGGGGTGGCTAGACATTACTACCAGTCAGAATTTTTTTTAAAGGACTTCAGCTGCAAAATCTTTAACCTGAAAGCCACCTGGCACTAAGAGACATAAATCCTACAATATAATAAACTTTGGCCCAGATTCTCATAGAATTGCGTAAAACTGGGCGGGCGTAACGTATCTGATTTACGTTACGCCGCTGCAAGTTTTGCAGGCAAGTGCTTTATTCACAAAGAACTTGCCTGTAAAGTTGCGGCGGCGTATCGTAAATCACCCGACGCAAGCCCACCTAATTCAAATTAGGCGGGTAGGGGGTGTGTAGCATTTAAATTAAGCGCGTTCCCACGCCAAACGTACTGCGAATGCGCCGTCCGTAAAATATCCCAGGGTGCATTGCTCCAAATGATGTCGCTAGGACGTCATTGGTTTCGACGTGAACGTAAATGGCGTCCAGCCCCATTCACGGACGACTTACGCAAACAACGTAAATGTATAAATTTTGACGCGGGAACGACGGCCATACCCAGGGGCAACTTTATGCCGGGACAAGCCTAACGTAAACGTCGTAACTTTACTGTGTCGGCCGCGCGTACATTCGGGAATTCGCGTATCTAGCTAATTTGCATACTCGACGGGGAAAACGACGGAGGCGACACCTAGCGGACCAAAAAAAATTGCATTTAAGATCCGATGGCGTAAGAGCCTTACGCCTGTCGGATCTAATGGATATCTATGCGTAACTGATTCTAAGAATCAGTCGCATAGATACGACGGCCCAGATTAGGACTTATGACGGCGTACATGGCGTTGCGCCGTCGTAAGCCCTTTGAGAATCTGGGCCCATGTGTCTCAAATCTCAGTCTTTAATATTTATTTATATACAAATTGGAGGAACAAATTGGGAGCACAAGTAGAATTAATAGTGATAGTCATCAATTTTTTTTTATGAAAAAGGAAACTGGTAACTATAGGCAATAATTCTTCTTTTACACCTGTCATTTCATTGATATTTATCAGAGGGTGAACGTGTCTGGCCATACAAAACTCACAAAAGAAAGTTGTTGAACCATGATGGCTACCTTTCCCCAAGAAATCTCCATTACTGCAAACAGAACAAAGACATAAAAATGTTATTTCCCCCAGGTCAAAAGCAGCATGTTTTGTACTGTATGTCAGGCAGGTCACGAACAACAATTCTGCACTGTATGTTAGACAGGAATATTGTTTCTAAGATTAGGTTGAGGTTTTGTAGCTTAGTCCCATTAAATGGTCAATATTCTGTGATTTCAAGGCTGTCACCTTAGCAAGTCCCAGAAACAATGACAGTTAAAAGCAATCATTGCCATACTTCCACACGACAAAGGAACATTTGCTTAGTAGTGTTGGGAGAGAATATTTTATTGTACAAAGACTGACTGGTAAAGCATGTGTTTAAGGCTACAGCAATATTAAAACAAATACTTTTAGAGCTCTAGAAGCTAAACACAGTATCCTATCTAGACACAAAAAGACCATCTCTTTATTATGCCATCTATTGTCTATTCTGATTTTTTATGTTCTTATTATGTGTTCCTGTACACTGCTGGGAACAAAATATTTCAAAGAGCTTTGTAGTCTAAGCTTGCAATTCATCAGATGCTTACCAAATAGACGCCTCACAGTGCCCTCATTTAAAACTGGGAGCTATAGCAACTGCTGTCACAACAATAGTAAAGTAGATGATTATAACAATTTTAGATTGTTGTGATAGTCTTTCTAAAGTGTGTGTGATGTCTCAACTTCTAAAAAAACTATCAGAGTTTTTCACAATTATTGCTGACATTCCCAAGTGGCATAATAATTTGGTAAAGATACTGAATTAAGCACTGGCCAAGCCTCTGTTAGTTGGCTGGTGATGGATGATTGTGGCAATGTTTCTTGTTCTTAATAAAGATCTTAACGCATACTGAATATCACACATTTTGTAAGTGTTATAAAAAATTATCAAGAAAATGTAATTTATAAAAATTAATAAAGGAAATAAGAAATAGTTAGTAATGGTATGCTAAAACAATCTGTCTATATAACTTGTTTTCCCTTTAGGTAAAAAACTGTTTATAAAGTTTTCACATCACAAAAGTAGCTACATTACTAAATGGTAGTTTTTTTTTAGGATACATGGTACACAGTAATGTATCTAAATAGAATTTAAAGCCAAACTACAGGCACATTATACAGTCTATACATTGTAAGATCGGGGTTATTAGACTCCAGCGATAGATGCATTTTCCAGTTAGTACGCCAGTCCAGAATTGAGTTTTTAAGGGCCTGGTAGCCCACTTTTATTTAAAAGCACAACAAGTTCACAAATACATCAGCAGCCCTCGCAGGGGGTTCCACCATTCCTGTATCTTGCCAATTCAACAGTTTAGCCTCCTGGCTTTTATACTTGCCACCCGGCTGTTTCAGGCCTTTAGCCTAGGCCTACATTTCTGTTCCTCAGAACAAACAGTTTCATAGAGTTAAGCACACACCTAGCTTACTCCTGCCAGCGTCTTGCTGCTCAATCATTAATGACATCTGCCTCCTGCAGACATGCATACAGCCTCTGACTCCTCTGAGAGGGATTTGGGAATCCACCTGATTCCCAGGACAGACTTCCTGTCTGTAGGGTGGGACCCTGAGCCATGTCAGGTCAGACTTAAAAAGCCCAAGACACAGCTGTGCAATTAATGTGTCTTTCTCTCCAAAATATGGTGTAAACCAGCAATCTTTCACATAGCACACATAGAGTCCCACCCTCACAACATATACACTCATCGGCCACTTTATTAGGAACACCTATTCAATTGCTTGGTAACACAAATTGCTAATCAGCCAATCATATGACAGCAACTTAATACATTTAGGCACCCAAAAGAGGAGAAGACAACTTGCTGAAGTTCAAACTGAGCATCAGAATTGGGAAGAAAGTGGATTTAAATTATTTGAATGTGGCATGGTTGTTGGTGCCAGATAGGCTGCTATGAGTATTTCAAAAACTGCTGATGTACTGGGATTGTCTCGCACAACCATCTCTAGGGTTTACAGAGAATGGTCCGAAAAAGAGAAAATATCCAGTGAGAAGAAGTTGTGTGGACAAAAAAGCCTCGTTGATGTCAGAGGTCAGGAGAATGGGCAGAGATGGTGTGGGATGATAAAAAGGCAACAGTAACTCAAATAATCACTCATTACAACCAAGGTATGCAGATTACCCTCTCTGATTGCACAACACATCAAACCTTGAAGCAGATTGGCTACAGCAGCAGAAGGTCACACCGAGTGTGACTCCTGTCAGCTAAGAATAGGAAACTGAGGTTACAATTCACACAGACTGACCAAAATTGGACAATAGAAGATTGGAAAAACATTGTTTGTCAGATGGGTCTCAATTTCAGCTGTGACATTCAGATGGTAGGGTCAAAATTTGGCGTAAACAACATGAAAGCTTGGATCCATCCTGCCTTGTATCAATGGTTCAGGCTGGTGATGATGGTGTAATGGTGTTTGAGATATCCCTTTATGACTACAGTGTACCCATCTTCTAAAGGTTACTTCCAGCAGGATAATGCCCTATGTCACAAAGCTCAAATCATCTCATCACTGGTTGTTTGTTAAGTGCTTTTGCAAATAAACTGAGGAAAGTACAAAATATTTTGAGCTATAATGTAACAAGTATAACTGTACAAAGAGGCTTGTCAGTCAAATAGTCAAGGATACAGAAAGGAGATCTTGGCGAATGCAAGAGTGGCAACTGCCAAAGGGGACATCGATAACACATGGCGCTAGTTAAGGCCATGGCAAAATGTAGGGGAATTAAACCAGCTATAGAATAAATAGAGGAACTGAAAGGAAGTAGAGGGAAATAGAGAGAAAAGGGGGGGGGGAGACAGTCAGGGGTGCTCTGAACTGAAGTGCTTGATTCTCATATAAGAGTGATACTTTCATTATGATATAAGAACTGTACTCTGTGGAATTCTGTTTGAGCTCACGCTGACATGATCATGCACCCGCAGGAGGTGTATCTATCATGACATATTGTTGA
The DNA here is from genome assembly GCF_905171775.1 of Rana temporaria. NCBI lineage: Eukaryota > Metazoa > Chordata > Amphibia > Anura > Ranidae > Rana > Rana temporaria. Next base: position 537,161,156 of record NC_053489.1, read on the forward strand.
GGTTGTCTCTCTGCTCACTCAGCTATCTCCCCCATCTGCATGTTCTATGACAGCACATTTGCATGCAGCACACCCGATTCCCCGTTCTGCCACCCCCTCTCCTAGCCTAAGCTCTGCTGTACGTGGGGCTTGTAACATGTTGTCAAATATACACATATATATAAAAAACAACAACAACAAAAAAAACACTTCTAGTGTGTGCAAGGCAAAACCTTTTTTTAGTATGGAATGGTTAATACATTATTTTTTATTTTTTTTATTTAGGTCTCCCTATTGAAAGCATTCCCCCTGACCTATTACAATAACAACTTTACAATTTGTGATTGTCCATTACTATCTGTCAGTGCTGGGACAAGGCCATTTGGTGCCCAGGGCGAAGATGGCAAACTGCGCCCCCCCCTTTTTTTAAGAAAGAATCAACGTAGTTTTAGAACAAGCATATACTGTACTTAAAACAATACAAATTAAATTATCATACCACACACAGTATTTTGCCCTTTACATGACCCCCCTCACACACACAGTATTGCCCCTTTACATATCCTCCACACAGAATTTCCATTTAGTGATGCCCGGCATAGGATAATGATACTCGTATGCCTGCTAACAACCCGCCCAGGGCTGTCTTTAATATTGTTTGGACCCTGGGCAACCATTTTTCTGGGCCCCCCATGCAATTTTGCTCTTCACCCCAACATCCCAAAAAATGTACACACACTGTGTAACCCCCTGTCCACGTCCACCTCTGTATCCCCCCCTGTCCACGTCCACCTCTATACCCCATGTCCACGGCCACCTCTGTATCCCCCCCTGTCCACGTCCACCTCTGTACCCAATGTCCACCTCTGTATCCCCCTCCTGTCCACAGCCACCTATGTACCCCATGTCCACGACCACCTCTGTATCCCCCCTTGTCCACAGCCACCTCTGTATACTCCCCCTTCCACAGCAACCTCTGTATACCCCTCCTCCATAGCAACCTCTGTATACCCACCTTCCATAGCCACCTCTGTATACCCCCTTCCACAGCAACCTCTGTATACCCCCCTTCCATAGCCACCTCTGTATACCCCCCTTCCATAGCAACCTCTGTATACCCCCCTTCCATAGCCACCTCTGTGTACCACCCTTCCATAGCAACCTCTGTATACCCCCCTTCCACAGCAACCTTTGTATAACCCCCTTCCATAGCAACCTCTGTATACCCCCCTTCCATAGCCACCTCTGTATACCCCTCCTCCATAGCAACCTCTGTATACCCCCCTTTCATAGCCACCTCTGTATACCCCCCTTCCACAGCAACCTCTGTATGCCCCCCTTCCATAGCCACCTCTGCATACCCCTCCTCCATAGCAACCTCTGTATACCCCCTTTCCATAGCCACCTCTGTATACCCCCCCTTCCACGGCAACCTCTGTATACCCCCCTTTCATAGCCACCTCTGTATACCCCCCTTTCATAGCCACCTATGTGTACTCCCCTTCCATAGCAACCTCTGTATACCCCCCTTTCATAGCCACCTCTGTGTACCCCCTTCCATAGCAACCTCTGTATACCCCCCCTTCCATAGCCACCTCTGTATACCCCCCTTCCATAGCCACCTCTGTATCCAACCCCACCCCCCCCAAAGTCCGTCCACAGCCACCATTGTAATCCTCCCTTTAAAGAGTTCTCACCTCTTTTCACAAATTCCTCCTCTGTATACCCCCTTCCATAGCAACCTCTGTATACCCCCTTCCACCTCTGTATACCCCCCTTCCATAGCAACCTCTGTATACCCCCCTTCCATAGCCACCTCTGTATACCCCCCTTCCATAGTAACCTCTGTATACCCCCCTTCCACAGCAACCTCTGTATACCCCCCCTTCCACAGCAACCTCTGTATACCCCCCTTCCATAGCCACCTCTATATACCCCTCCTCCATAGCAACCTCTGTATACCCCCCTTCCATAGCCACCTCTGTATACCCCTCCTCCATAGCAACCTCTGTATACCCCCCTTCCACAGCAACCTCTGTATACCCCTCCTCCATAGCAACCTCTGTATACCCCCCTTCCATAGCCACCTCTGTATACCCCCCTTCCATAGCCACCTCTGTATACCCCCCCTTCCATAGTCACCTCTGTATCCAACCCCACCCCCCCAAAGTCCGTCCACAGCCACCATTGTAATCCTCCCTTTAAAGAGTTCTCACCTCTTTTCACAAATTCCTCCCCCTCCTTCTTATAGTTCTCATCTTCACCGTGACACTGCCTGCACCTTTCTGGAATGTGTGTGCGGCGAGCTCTGAGATCCGTAGCATACAGCCAGAACACTTCACTCTGTGCTGTGCTATAGAAGTCTGAGGGGGGGTGACGGGACGGGGGAAGCACAGACAACCGCTCCGCCTCACTCCCTGTCACAGGTCAGCCACTCCGATCCTGCAGCTCCTGACAGAGGGAGAAGCAGGACGAGTTGGCTCTCACTACACAGCCCACAGCTCCTCCTCTGTCAGTATGGCCGCTTGTGTTAACCCGGCCGGGAGAGCAAACGGGGGAGGACGGACAGCACAGCTGTGTTCGTGACCGCAACAGCAGAGGCGCACTCGGCAGCCAGTCGGCACACAATTTGTATAGTGCCACTGCCGCTGCCCGCGCTGTCTATGACACACACAAGTGTACTGGTCTGGTGGCCGCTTGTGTGTCAGAACTGCGCCCCCCCTCCTGTACAAAATGGTAGCGCCCTGGGCACTCGCCCCTCCCGCCCCTGCCTTGTACCGGCCCTGCTATCTGTTACAGAGGTAAAGTACACAAGAACAAATAAGGCAGGTGAATGTCCTCAAACATAGACAGCAACAAAATACTCACGCAGAGGAACAATAATTTTTAATTATGCCTTAATTGGACTCACAGCTCTCAAATGAAAGAATGAAATAATTGGATCAAGCAGTATAAACCTATATACCAATTTGACCAGAACTTAATGTAGCTGGCTATCTACAGTTTTTAGGCATATTGCTGAAAATATTGAGATATACAACGTGACCTCGGCCAAGATGTACTCATATTGAATATATATCCCTGGAGTGTCAATATTGCTTATACAAGCAACTGAACATGTTGGTAAAGCAGATTTTTTCTGCAAAGTGCTTAGTCATTCATAAACAATTCATAACAAATCGACCTGCATCAGCTCTCACAATGTGGTTCACCATAGAAACCCAACCTCGACCCCAAAGACCCAAACTACTGCAGACCGGTAACAAGCCTTAGCACCATCTCCAAGATCATTGAGAAAGCAGTAGTACAACAGCTACAACTCCATTTGGACACCCACAAACTCCTGGACAAACTATAATCGGGTTTCCGCCCAGGCCACGGGACAGAAACTGAACTTCTCAAAATATGGGATGAAGCCCTCGAAGCAGCAGACGATGGAGAATCGTGTCTCCTTGTGCTGCTGGAAATCAGTGCATCTTTCAACACAGTAGACCACAAAATTCTGCTCACTCGTCTCACAGAAGTAGCTGGAGTCACAGACTCAGATCTACCCTGGTTCGCATCATTCCTAGAAAATCAATCACAGACAGTGAAACTAGGAGCCTTCACTTCAGAAGCGAGCACCATCACATGCGGAGTCCCTCAAGGATCACCCCTTTCGCCCGTACTCTTCAACATCTACCTCCGCCCGCTGCTCAAAATCATCAGCAAACAGGACCTGCTCTACCACTCCTACGCTGATGACACTCAACTTTATTTTCGCACCACCAACAAAAAAGACCAATATCACGGACTAGAAAAATGCCTAACATTGATAGATAATTAGATGACGGAGAGCTCCCTCAAACTGGATCCAAAACAGAACTTCTCTTTCTCCACGCAAACCAAAAGACAAACTCTAGGACAACATGGACACCACCCACCATCCTTGGACAAACCATCACCCCAAGCACCAAAGTCAAGAGCCTCTGAGTCATCTTTGACTCAGACATGATGCACAAATAGGATCAGTAGTCAGCGGATCTCACTTTCTTCTACACTTGCTGTGTAGACTCATCCCCTTCATCCCGGAAGAGGACACAGCAGTAGTAGTTGGAATAATCATCAATTCCCAACTCAATTACACAAACTCCCTATACCTGGGACTACCCAAATACCAGATTTCTCATCTACAAGTCGTCCAGAACACAGCAGCCAGACTGGTAACAGGAAAAAAAATGGGAATCAATCACCCTGAGGACTCTCCATTGGCTAGCCGTAAAGGATCGGGTTACATTCAAGAACCTCTGCCTCACCCACAAATGCACACAAGGAAACGCGCCTGAATACTTATGTGAGAAAATAAAACACTATACCCCTAATCGCGCCCTCCGATCAACAAACCAAAACCTCCTCCACATCCCCAAGTCCCACTACAAATCTAAAGGAGAACGAAGATTCGCAGTCCAAGGACAACGACTGTGGAACGCTCTACCCACGGACATTGGGCCTTCAGGAAAACCATTGGGCCTTCAGGAAAAAACTTAAGACCCACCTCTTCTGAAGGATCTGGACGACATTATACAAGTTACGACCACTATACAAGTTACTCACTCACTCACACTCATTTAAAATCAATATCTACTTACATTTAAAATTATTTACGTCACAACCATATGGCTTCATCAGGGGAGTCAGGTGGTCATGACGTAATGTGTAGGGTAAAAGTGATGGCAGGCGTGGGCCGGAAGTGACATCATGTATAAGTGAAGCCAGGGGTATTTGACATATCAAGTGTTTTTAAAGAATTTTAAATGTAAGTGGATATTATTTTTAAATAAAAGTCTATAGTACCAACATACTACATCATAAGAGGCTGCCCTACTGCGCAAACTGTCGGCGCTATATAAATCCTATAAAATAATAATAAGAGGCGTTCTGGTAATTTCCCCACATATGGGCAAGGCACTATGACAGCGCAAATAAATAGATCCTTAAAAGCACCACATACTCATATTGTAACCCACAGGAAGGCCAGACAGAAAGCCCCTAGAGGTACAGAGGAGGAAGAGGAGTTGGTCTTTATTGTTATCTGGGAGGATTATAATATACAGCCTATATAACACCAACCTGGAAGTGAGATTTCTGTGAGCACAGAGCACTGAGGTGACACACATTGTGTGGACTTTAAAGGCACATAAAGCATTCAGAGATTGGGGTGCTTGTAATTTTTTGGAACAGGATTTACACCATTAGTGAAGTGGTGGTGAATACTACACAGATATATTATTGTTTTTTTTTTACAATTGGACTATTTTGTTTAATATCGCATAGGTGTTAACCACTTGTATGTATTGTAGGCATTAATATTCATGGTTACTCATTTATTTGATGGTTTATTTATATGCATGGAGAATCTAAGAATCACAGTACATTTATTAATATTAGATTATAGGTATAGGGACCCAAGCATATTTTACAGTAATTTATACAAAACCACTATGGGTCCAAGCTTCTTCCTGTATTACTCTACTATACTATTTTTCTACCAAAAATGTTGTTCTCATGTGCAATTTGATTATTTCAAATAATTTTATAATAACTTTTTGATAAACTCTTAATGATATCTTAAATTAAATCTGTATTATATTATTATTTGTAAGGCATTATACAGTTAAAGAAAAATGGCAAGGAATAGCCCTGGGTCAGAATTTAGAGGCACATTGGACAATAGTAAATATGAACAAAATATATTTTATTTATGACAATACATAATACAGACAGAGCAAAAAAGAATAGAGTCAAATACATACCGTATTTATCGGGATATTGCGCGCTCCGGCATATAGCGCGCACCCCTAAAGTGGACCCGCATTTCTGTAAAAAAAAAAAATTTTAGTACTTACAGTTTTGGTGTCTTGCACGGCGTCCATCGGCGGCCTCATCGGGTCCGGCATCCGTCTGCGGCTTCGGTGGTGTCCTCGTCGGGTCCGGAGTCCTTCTGCGTTGTCCTCCCTGCTCGATCCCCGCTTCCCGCACTGAGTTTGAACTACTGCGCCGGCATATACCGAGCGCAGTACACTCGTGTATAGTCGGGCAGGCACGTCTCCTCTCGCGGTCACGTCCTGTGCGTCCTGTATGTCCAGGACGTGACTAAGAGAGGAGCCGAGCCTGCCCGACTATACACGAGTGTACTGCGCTCGGTATATGCCGGCGCAGTAGTTCAAACTCGGCGCGGGAAGAGGGTTTCGGCGTATATCGCGCACCCACGATTTTGCCCTGAATTTCAGGGCAAAAAAGTGCACGGTATACGCCGATAAATACGGTATACATGGCACAATAGGACATGCATCATATATATAGCAGATATTTTCATATCCGAATGACATTTTCTTTGGATCCTTCTGTGTCCTGAGCCAGTGAGTAGATTTATTATAATTTTTTCTTTGTTTGCATGTGAAACATGCATTTGCTGTGAGAGTGACTTTTGTCATTATATGAATTGCTCCAGCTTGTCTATCCAAGTACCTGAACACTATATATGGGGATATCTGATGCTTAGTGGGGAGATTATCTTCTATGGACTTCCTTGCAAGGTACTTATGTGTGTGCAACCAATGTCGTTTGGATATGACAATGATCCATTTTAGATATGTGTTGTTATTATACAAAGCATTATCTATGTGTTTTATTCTAGATAGTGAGACTTGTTCCTTCCAACGACCCCTTAATGTGTCCCGATGAAGCCAAACAGCGAAACTTGTTGACGCACAGGGGCTGACTACTATATATATGATGCATGTCCTATCATGTCCTATTATGCTATCATGACATCTATTATGTTTAGAGGGTGTTATATGTTTTTAACGCTTTATTGTTTTTTGCTCTGTCTATATTATGTATTGTCATAAATAAAATATATATTTTTTTATATTTACCAAAGTCCAATGTGCTGCTAAAGTCCAACCCTGGGCTATTACTTGCCCTTTTTCTTTAACTACCAATTTTCCTGTATGGATGTGGCCATAGGAGTGCTTCCTTTGCATTAATTAAGGCATTATACAGAAACAGTAAATTATAGGAGTTGTAAAGTCAGAAGGTATTTTATCCTAATGCATTTTATGCATTAAGATAAAAAACCTTTTGTGTGTAGCAGCCATCCCAGCACCCCCTAATACTTACCTTGGCCCATCGCTGTCCAGCGTTGGCCACGAGTCCCTAGGCCATCTTGGACTCTCTCTTCTGATTGGCTGAGCCATTGGCTCCCGCTGCTGTCAATTAAAGTCAGTTGCCAATCAGTAGAGTGGAGTCACTCAACAGAAGGGAGGGGCCAGGAGCAGCGAAGAGGGACCCGAGAAGAGGAGGCTTGAGGCTGCTATGTGCAAATCCACTGCACAGAGCAGGTAAGTATGTTTGTTATTAAAAAAATAGACTTTACTATAACTTTAAGTACTAGATATGCACTGTTTGACTTTTCTTTCACTTTAATGTCTTATTAAATATATAGCTGCATTGTTTGTAAATGTTATATTTTGTTGGAGTTCGGTATTGATATGTCATTCAGTAAGTTTGAGATCCGTGAAGAGATGGAGGGAGTGAGTTGAGGAGTGGAGAGATAGATATGATTGTCGTCAGCTTAGAGGTGGTACTGGAAGCCATGGGAGGTTATCCTTGTATCCTGACATTATTTGTTGTATTATTTCTAATGGTCATAGCAGCCCCAAAATATTTACAAAAAAATAAAATAAAGAACATAGGCTGGCTATATTACTCATGAGCATTTACAGCATGATGTGACTATGATGTAATTGGCCAGGAAATTAGATTTGGGCCAGAAAGATACCAGACCAGATACCAGATACCAGACCTGCGTAGACCAGAATTTGCCAAACAGCAGAAAGTGGGTGTGTAAAATGGTGTCTAAAGCGCCACAATTATATATATATATATATATATATATATATATATATATATATATATATATATATATATATATAAAAACTGTACTGTCACAAGTATTGGAACACCTCTTTACACACACATGAACTTTAATGGCATCCCAGTCTCAGTCCATAGGGTTTAATATTGAGTTGGCCCACCCTTTGCAGCTATAACAGCTTTGACTCTTCTGGGAAGGCTGTTCACAAGGTTTAGGAGTGTGTCTATGACAATCTGTGACCATTCTTCCAAAAGTGAGGTCAAGCACTAATGTTGAACAAGAAGGCCTGTCTCACAGGCTCCACTCTAATTCATCCCAAATGTGTTTTACCCACCCTGGACTTCCTCATCCATGTCGTTATGGACCTTTCGAACACCTTTGAACACTTTTAGAATTAATTAGTGTGGAGTGAAGACTGAGAACCGGGCCTTCTTCTCCAATATCAGTGCCTGACCTCACAAATGTCCTTCTGGAAGAATGGTTAAACATTCCCATAGACACACTCCTAAACCTAAATACTTTTGACAATATAGTGAATATATATAGATGTATATATATATACACACACACACATATATATATATATATATATATATATATATATATATATATATATATACATGTGTGTGTGTATATACAGTATATCAAGTGCACACATACAATAACTAAAAGATGCCAAACAGCTGCATTTCAAAGTAGTGGCAGAGTAGTGACAATGCTCAACTAAGACATAATTGTAAGATTAAAATGTTTCAAACGGTAGACTTTGAATGTCAAGTCAAGAGTACCGTCAAGGCATATAAATGGAAATATAATAAACCTTAGCACACTGAAGCCATCCAAAAGTGTATATATTCTGGCACAATAATAATGCAAAATATACTCTTAACATTCTTAAGGCACAGGTGATAGATGGTATGATATGAATGTAGGTAGTGAAGCACAAAGAAACAATATTCACACCTCAAGGAAAAAGAAAGCTATTCAAAAGCTACTTCCCAAAATAGATATATATTTTCTTGTAATCGTGTGGCATAGCAAATAAATATTCAGCATTG